>NC_092875.1:217092135-218379635 GCF_028372415.1 Notamacropus eugenii
GAGTAAGAAGGCTGGTCTTTGAGTTACTGCTCTGATACTTGTTACCTGTATTACCTTAGACAATTCTTCTATCCTCACATGAACTCAGATTATTAATCTTCCAAACGAGAATTTAGGACAAGATAATTACTATTGTTCTTCTATGCTATTCCGTTATTTTTGTAACAGTTTATATTTATTAAATGTTTACAATTTTCAAAAAACCTTATTCACAGCAACCTTTTGTCTTATGTAATATCAACATTATTGTCTTAGTTTCACGTAGAAAAAGACAAACATAGTAAAACTAAGAGAAATTGAGATGTTGAAAATTGAGTTAATAAGTGGGTGCTGCTGAACTGTGGTCTTGAACACAAGTTGTTTTACTTCAAATTTCCTATGCTTTGTACTAACTCATGCTTTCTATTATATATTTTCTATAGTTAGGGAAACTTATTTGGATCACTGATGGAAATGGATGGACTTGAACCTGTGCCCTCAGCAAATGCTTGTTTGTATCCCATGATATTCTAGAAAATCACTCTAGCTCTCAGGACATAGTCTGTCTCTTGAGTATAGCCATTTACTATAGGCATCCCCCCCACCCCCCAACCAGCTTTCCATTCTATACTAAATATAGAATCTTTCTTGTTGGAAACAATGTGCTTCCTTGGCAGTTTCCTGTCTATAACAACTGAAATGGGAAGCCAATGTAATGAACCTGCTAGACACTAACATTCCCTATAAAATTTAGAGTCTCCAACCCTCCTTAAGATTCCTGAATGCATGGACTGATGACAAATCTAGGAATTCCAAATTCTATCTGAATGATTGGTAGTAGCTTGGTGTAGCTAATTGTTAAGTCCTTAGAACAGTCTCTTATAGAGCTAAATTAAGCTTCCTCCCCTTCTCTCCATGGCTTGAAGATCATTGTAGGAAATGCTTGGTCAATATCTGTAATCTTCTTCCTCTCCCATCACTCATTCTCCTATTTTATCTCTATGAGCTATGGCTACAGTTTGGGGAACGAATATTGCACCAAGTTTCTTTTCTTGCTGCCTCAGCCTACTCCACTATGATGCCAGATTTGGATGTCTCCTGTTAGACCACATAGCATTCTCTTGCATGTATGTCAAATATAGGCCTATTGATTTCTCCATGGAAGAGTTGGACTTATTCAAGTCCAAATAGACTGTCATATATCAAAATCAGATCTCTCTTTTTCTGATTTTCATACTTCTCACAGATGGAATTATACACATGATATTAAAAGAGTGATGGTATAAGAGAAATGGAAAAGAAAGGAAGCTACAGAAGAGTAAAGAACTTGTGGAAAAGTTAGTTTTTAGCAAAGGTCTTTAACCATGGGAACTTGCCACCTGAATGCTTTGCTCTAATAATTCCATATCTATTAGGATTATGTACTTAATAGTATAAACCATATCTTTCTTTTTGTTTGAATATTCAGTACATGTTCTTGCTCCTAATTTATAGGTTTTACTCATGGATAATGTAGGTATGAAATATCCAGGAAAATGACTTTCTGCATAGGGATCAGGAAAAAAATGATTTTACTGCTTTATCCAATTGCCTGAGCAGCTCTTGTATTTCTGATGGGAATATGGGGTTGTTCTGATAATCTTCTACAAACTGTGGGTTCAAGTAGACCTTGTGTGGACAACAGAATCAAGGAAAACCTGATAATACAGGTACTCCAAAACCTGAGGCTGTGCATGAAGTTCCTTGAGTTTGTCCCTTGATGTACACGAACACCAAATTTGTGTGCTTTGGAGCCTCTGAGTTTTCATTAAGTTGAAGATAATGGTGATGAGAATGGGGCATAGATTACAAGTAACTTCTTTCTATAACCTGGGAAAGCTAGAGAAGCAAAGCTACTTATTTGTTTGAAAGAAACCATAATTCTGACTTCTATATGTGTGCATCTACATATACTTGATATGCAGTAAAATGATATCTACAGATTAATTTTAGAAGTACACAGAACAACTATAATTGTGACTAACTTTGGAAAAATTACATAGTACAGTAAAAAGAAATGGACCAATAAGAAATTATCATTTCTTTGAATTGAATCAAAAATTGATTTTAAAAGCAACTTTTTAAAGAGGAAAAGAAATATATAAGATGAATGAAAAGCCTGAGAGACATACTTTCTGGGTAATAAATAATCAATTTATCAATTATGGCTAGCACATAATCAATAGATTGAGGTCAGTGGCTTTCTCTTGTAAACCAAAGAAGAACCTTTGGGGCTGCTGACTGTTAAAATACTCTTGGAAGAGTGGATATTCCAGACAGGCAGAAGTAGACTCTGATTGGTTAACAAAGAATGGATAAATATTATAATTAGAGATGTATTTATTGTAATGAGGGACTCTGATCATGTCACTCTTGTACAAAGAAACTCATCTTCATACCTAGATCATTCTGCCCTTAGCAATCTATATAAAAGGATCTATCCTCCACCCGCACCACTTATGTGTTTGAACAGTGGGTGGGAATTCACCTAGATAAAATGGTCTTTACCCTTTAGTCAGAATTTAACTTTTTCCAGTTGGGTGGTGTCCTGCCCAAGACTAAGGTTAACCCAATCTCATTATTAGGCTTGTCCTTCAGAGGTTGTTTTGAATGAGGACTTAGAGAAAAAAAAAACCTGGATCTCCTGATATTAATTGGTTATTAATAATAATTTATCTCAAACATATAATTAAAGAAGCCAAGTAAAATGGTTCTCAGTGACTATTTATTACAATATAATGCTATGCAAATCAATTAACAAGCATTTATTGAATACCTACTATATATTAGGCACTATTCTAGGTATGAAGAGAAAAAAATGAAATACAAAGACAAATAGTTCTTTTTCTCTCAAAGAATTTATATTCTATTGGAGAAGACATGTACATGTGTATATATGTGTATATATATGTATATATACACATATATACACATGTACACACATACACGTATATGTTACATATGCATATGTGCATAAAATAGATACTAGTTTCTTTAAGAATGGAGGGTTCTAGCAGTTTGGGACATCAGAAAGTCTTTATATAGAAGGTAATATTTGAGTTGAAGCTTGGGGAAATAAATAATTTTAAAAGGTAGAGATGAAATGAAAGAGTTTACCTGGCATGAAGAATGACCAACGAAAAGGTGAAACAGGAGATGGAAGGAGATGCATGAGGAAAATAAAGAAATCCAGTTTGCCTAAATAGTCACGTGTTTGGAAAGGGTGTAATGTATAATGAGAAAGAACAGCAAAGTTGGTGGGATTTGGTTGTGAAGGATTTTAAAAGCTAAACAGAGGAGTTCATATTATGCCCTACAGGCAAAAGAGAGCCACATAATTAACTGAGTAGGAAAATGTGATTGGTCAAACCTAAACTTAAGGATAATCATAGAAGCATGAGTATGCAAAGAATACTATCAAGCATTCCTAATGAAAAATATAGAGCTGAATAGAAAAACTACCTTTCAAATACAAAACTCAAGAAAAACATAAAAAGGTAAATATGAAATAGAGATCATAAATGATTCAATAAGGCTATACTGTTAACATGCCTACATGTGAAGATGATATTTGTAACTTCTAAGAACTTTATCATTATTAGTGAAGTTAGAAAGAGTATACATAGGGCATGCAATGTGAGTTGACTACAATGGGAAGATATCCAAAAAAATAAATAAAATTAAGGGGTGAGAAAGAAGAATGTAATGGGAAGGCAGAAGGGAGAGATATAATGGGGTAAATTATTTCACATGAAAGAAGTGTGAAAGAACTTTTATATTGGAAGAGCATATGGGAAGGAGTGGGTAACATTTAAATCTTAATTTCATCAGAATTGACTCAAAGAGAAAATAACACACAGTTTGGTATAGAAATCCAATTTATCCTACAGAGAAGTAGGAGGGGTGGGACAGAATGGTAAAGGGAGTATGTGACAAAATGAGGTAGAACGGGGAGGAGATAGTCAGAATCAAGATACAAAAGAAGAGAGAGAAAAGGATAAATGGGGGGAAAGTAGGACAGAGGGAAATACACAGTTCATAATCATACATGTGAATGTGGATGGCATGAATTCACCTATAAAATGGAAGCAAATAGAAGAACAGATCAATAGAAACAGAATCCTACAATATGTTATTTAAAAGAAATACACTTGAAACAGAGATACAATAAATAGTAGAAAAGAGCTAGAGCAGAATCCATTATGCTTCAGTAATATTTAAAAAAAAAAGGAAAAATATTACCAATACCACACATTTACAAAGTATGTTCTTGTAAGGCAATTAGGGAAGGAATTATTATCCCCTCATTTAGGTGAGAAAAGTGAGGCACACTATAACGTTAAGCAACTTTTTCAAGTTCACACTAATAATGTAACAAAGACTATAGGCCAAGTCTTTCAACTTCTAATGCTGGAGTCTTTAAAATAAATGTTTTCTCTACAACATCATATAAATGAAAGCCATATATCCTTTTTAAGAATCTGATAATCTAAATTTTGCCCCATTTTACCTGGGTACGTTGACATTCACAATGATATATCTCAGCACACTATACTCTTTAAATCACATACATTCATATTTCTCCTTGAAAACAGAGGCATATGTACAATAAAAAAAAACAAACCCAACAACAACAAAACTATAAGTCAACTCAAGGCTTACTTTCTAGATCTAGGGGGTGGATAATAGATGGTTTACCTCCAAGGGCACTCCAAATCATCATGAATAATATTATTTCTAAATGTTTTCTCTTTTCTAATGTATAAAGTTATTACTCTCTACTCATCCCTCTCCAAGAATAAAGTTTAGTTGGTAAGAATGGGGTTGGAGGGCTGTGTTGAGGACATAAGCCTTACAATCTCTTAAATTTTATGCTTTCTTCTTCATACTCATGATCCACTTTGGTTTGGAGGAACACCCTGGAAGTAGGTGATTAGTGGAGTGATAAAGAATTTATATGTCATTTTCACTGAAAACCTTCTCTGTGGGGTGGTCATTGAAGACATTTCTTAGACTAGATCCTGTACCCACCTAATGGTCAGTCCATTAAAATGCTGGAATGGTTTATTTTTTGACCACACTAGGTACTGTTAAAGCTGACAACCATTCCCAAACAATATGATTATTAATTCCTTTCTGTCAAGCACTATTCTGCATCTTTGTTAAGCAATTCCCATAGTCTTTAATATAACCCCTTGTATATAGTGGTTTTCAATAAATATTTGTCAATTGATGAACAAGAAATGCTTGAAGAATACAGGGGAGCAAAATTTGATATAAGTATATAGCATAGTCATTAATAGCCTTAACTTAGTAGTTCTGATCATGGAAAAAGCATCAAAACACTGGAATTCAGTTCAGAGTTGTGAGAGATGTGTGGCCAAATATTCAGAACGCTGGATTCAAGACCATCTAGTGGAAGAGATTCTGGGATATCAGCAAGTTTCTGGAGGACAAAGTGTAGAATCCAAGATAACTGGTATAATTCTATTTATTTTTACCTAAGTACTGAACTCATTTTACTTACTACTGTAGGGTTGAGTACTGTAAGACATGGTGTCTCTAATCTAAGTATAATTTTGGATTTTATTTCTTGAATATCAACAATATATTATCTGAGGTATGCCTCCAATATGTGAAATGATTTTTAGTTTTATTGCTGTAGCACTCTCTATACTAATAAATAAATCAATAAATATTTACTATTCACCTAATATTTGCCAGATATTTTTCTAAATGCTGGAGATATAAAGAAAAAAAAGAAACCGTTCCTCTCCTCGGTGGGCTAATATTCATTGGGGGAGTAGTTTACAACACAGCTGTATATTTATATCTGTAAAATAGATGGTAATTTCTTTGGAGGAAAGTAATCATAGAGGAAAGAAAAAGTCCTGAATGTTGAACTGAGATTGAAAGAAAAGCTGATATTCTAAGAAAAGGAGGTGAAAAAGGAGTGCATTATAGGCATGAGTGGCAGGCTTCACCCAGGCACCAAAGAAAATGATCGTTTTTGTATAGCTTTTTACCTGATCTTCTTGAGTTGCTATGGGCAAAAACAAAATCATCACTCTATGAGATTGGGTGATAATTCTCTTTGCAATTAAGCTGGCTAATCATCAGACATGATATATGAAGTTCATACTCTCCAGTTTGACCAGACCTTCAAGACCTTGAACTTCACTGGCAAAATCTTTAAGGAACCACTATTACTCCAATCCTAGCTGAGGTAACAGAGGTAGAATACTCTTAAAACAGGTGCTCACTGTATATTTCTTGCTTGCTATGCTTGTGCTAGGTGCTATGGAGCCTACAAAATAGCTATGCCACAGGCCATGAGTTCAAGAAGTTAGTTTAAGATTTAAGTGTAGTACTCTTTCTAAGATTACTCTTCCAACCTCCATTTAAAAGGACAGACATTGCCTGGGGGGCAATGACTATTGCTCCCTTTGGGATTCTAGGGATCTAGATTCTGATCAGATGTGGGTTCTAAAACTACTGCTACATAACCTCCAAGTGATATAATTGCCACTGATTATCAGCCAGACTTAATTAGCTTTTAGAAAAGGCATCTACTAATGTAGTATAGTCTAAAAAAGTCATAAAAAACATTTCCTCCCCTCTACCAACCTGGATTCATTTTCCTGCAAGTACACACAGATCTACAGGCAAAAATAGACTCAAACTTAACATACAATAGTACTAAAGCACACATGTTGCCAAGGGTTTGTAACTCACAAAATCATGGTTAGTGCAAGTCTTTTCTCCATTCCTGAAGTCCTCATGAAGTTCTCCTTAGGTGTATCTTTTTCTTGGACTATAAAGGTTAGCATTCATGTAGAGTCCTAATACCTCTCCCTAATACATAGTTTGCCCTCAGTTTTCATTTATATGCATTGTTGTGTCTCTTACTTGGTCCTGTTTGTGATTACATGGTCAATAGTGGCTGGGGGTAGGGGTTACTCCCTCTGGGTTCGCTATCCCCTTCCTTCTCCCATACCTACATGTTTATACAAAATGCAAAGGCTTGCCTCCTGCATGTACATGTGAGAGTAGAAGCTCTTAAAGCTTGTGTGTTTTGCCACTGGACTTTGTATGGCTAATTCTTTCAGCCAAACATAAAATAATTTCTCTGTGACGTTATCTGCTTTCATAAAATGACAAATATTTTTTCTTCCCAAATTGATTAAATATCTATCATACCTGATTTATTCCTTTGAATGATTTATAAATTAAAAAAGAAGTTGGGACCTTCTGTGTTTTCATTAATTGGAGTTGAGGATCAAACCCCTAATTCTTATTCCATATATGCACAAGATACGTAGGAGAGAGACAGGGTTATAGAGATGGATCATGAAATAATATCCATTAGTCATCACCTTGTAAGCAGATTTTCCACAAATATAATCAGCGCAAGGAAGGTCGATAGGATTCTCAGTGATCTTAGCCAAAATCACAGTAATGAGCCATATTAATGATATCTTCAAAAGCAGGTATACCTAATAGATTTATCATACAATAGATTGACAACACATGTGAATTTCTACCTTGATCAGAGGTCTTATGCTATCTCATACAACATCAGAGAAAATATCACTGTGTTGTCTTACTTATTTGATTAAGCAGTAGACTTATAGCTGAATTGTATAAAAGTAATTTTCATAATTAGACCATCCAGTTATGGAGTTTAGTTTCTTTCAGATCCACATTAATATTATTTCATAGTAATTCTGACATAAATATTGACTGTAGCTCCTTTTTTAGGGCAATTCTTTAAGCATAAAAGTGCAAAGACAAATTTTGTGGGAAATAAGAAGTATCTGATGATCCAATTATGATAATAGGATGAGAAAAAATATAAAGAAAAAATAGGTCAAGTGGTAATTGTTAGGAAGAATTCATTCACCTCAGTTATTCCCCTCTCCCAATAATGTACCACATCTTCCAGAATTAGGATCATAGACACATAAGAGAGAAAGCTAAATGGGAGCTCTGAGGTCAATTGAGCCACTCCTCTCATTGTATAGATGAAGAAACTGAGGCCCCAAGAAGTTAAATGACTTGCTCAAGCTCAGCAGATAAGTGTCAAGGTTCAAATCTATGTTCTCTAAATCCAATGCTCTTCCACCTATGATACATCTCTTTTAATAAATGACAGGTTATCTAATGTTTGTGTCTTTAAGTTCGGCACCAAGTTAAGAAGACCTGAGTTTGAATCCAATCTCCTATGCTTGTTAGATATGACAACGGACATATCACTCAATCATTCAAACTCATCTGTAAAATGGGGAGAATAAAACACTTGCCTCAGGGTTATTTTGAGTATCATATGAGATAATATATGTAACCTTACAATTTGCAACTCTTAAAGCACTACACAAATGCTAATTATTATTATCATACATCATCAAGGAAATCCTTTGTACTGCTTTCACAATAAAATGATACTCTAATGTAAAGTTTCTTGCTTTACTACAGGTTAGGAGTTGGAGAATCTATGTTCCCCTAATGTAACGGAATATCAGGTTGTGGTAGCCTTCTTCCTTTCTCTCTCTTGTCTCTGGTTCTCCCCACCCCTACATATCTCTTGCCTACCAAACCAAAGAAGGATAACAGCAGCTTATACTCTCCCTCTTCCCCAAAATGGTAGCTTATCATTTAGTCCATTTTTTCTTTTCCATAGAAATAAGAAAGCTAAAGCCCAGAAAGGTGAAATTACTTATCTCAGCCTACTTTCCCTCCTGCTCTAGAGAACACCATTTTTCTGGTTCCTCAGACAGCTAGGTGTTATCTTGGACTCCTCATTATTTTTTCTCCTACTTCCCCATATCAAATCTATTTTCAAAGCCTGTTGACTTCGCCTTTGCAACCTCTCTTAAATATGTCCCTTTTTTCTGTCATGACATTGAGCCCATTCTAGTGTACACTCTCATCACCTTATATCTGAATTATTGTAATTGCCTTCTGGTGGGTCTGCCTGTCTCAAATCTCTTTTCATTGCAATTTATCCTCCATTCAGCCACCAAAGTGATTTCCTTAAATTTCAGGTTCAATCATTTCTCCTCCCTACTCAATAAACTCCAATGGCTCCTATAATTTCCAGGATCAAAGGAAAATCATGTTTGACATTTAAAGTCCTTCATGACCCAGCCTCTTCCTACACCTCAGTCTTCTTACACTTTGTCCTTCCACGCATACTTTTTGATCCAGTGACACTAGCCTCCTGGCTAGTCCACAAAGGCTTTGGGCATTTTCCTGTCTTCTATTTCTAGAGTGCTTTTGCTCCTCATTTATGCCTTCTGGCTTTCTTGGCCTCCTTCAAGTCACAACTAAAATCCCATCTTCTACAGGAAGCTTTACCCCACCCCTGTTAATTCCAGTATCTTCCCTCTCTTAATTGTTTTCTATTTATCCTGAATATAGCTTCTTTGCACAAAATTGTTTGTATCTTGTCTCCCCCATTAGATTTTTAGTTCCTTGAGGACAGAGACTGCCTGTTGCCCCCTTTTGTAACTCCCAGTGCATCAGTGCAGTGTCTGACAGATAGTAGGCACCTAATAAATGTTGATTGATAAATCAAATCAAGTTGGTGACAGAGCAGACTAAAAACCAGGTCTTCAGACTTTTAGTTAAGTATTTGTTTCCCACTATAGCCTTCTGGCTCCATTCTACTGCTTCCCTGCTTCACTTATGCCTGACAGCCAGTGTGAAAGGATGGTTGTGGCCATTTCTGGCAGGTGTTGGGAGGGACAATGGAAAGTCTCCATCCATGGCCAATTACTTTCTGATCCCAGGAGTGGCAACAGCAGCAGCAATAACATTGTTTGAAGGAAAGAATGCCACAGGATAAGGATCCATCACATGATGGTTAGGAAGGGTCTAGGTCAAGGGAAGCTTCTCTATCCCTGCTTATACCTGGGTATGCTAACACATTTCCCAGAGTAGAGATGGGTCAGATGGAGACATAGATGGATTTTGCAATATTCCTCATCCTATTATTGAAGCAGATATGTATAATGTGCTCTTCTTTTTGTGCTAACACCAGACTTATGGTGTTAAATATGTATCTTTAGAAAAGTATTGTATCATTATTAGGCTCTTGAGCTGGTACACAGTAAAATAAAATAAAAAGCAGAAATGTAGCTATAGTAACAAAGGCATAAAAAAACTTGCAGTGATGTCATTCATCTAAGAATATAGTGACATTCGGTTTACTTTGTAAAGAGTCCTCTTGTATTTTTATGGAATCTTAGATTCTGTCAAGGCCTCTGAGAGTGCAGGCTCCCTTTCATTCTACAATCCCAGAATGGCAGAAGATCCAAGTGGGAAGGTAAAGCTTGACTTTACCTGAAGATCTCCAAAGAGGGCAAACATATAACTCATTGAAACAACACAGTCTGCTTTGGGATGTCTGTAATTGTAAATATATTTTTTTAACATCCAGCCTAAATTTTTCTCTTTACAACTTTCACTCTTAGATCCTTGTTTTGACCACTAGAACCAAATTTGTCTTTCAACTAATAGTAAGGGCTTTTCAAATATTAAAAAAACAGTTATAATTATTAATTATTTTTATATTATTTTAAATATATCTTATATTATTTATATTTATTATTATTATATTATTATTATTCCTTCTGCTTTCAAGTCTTCTCTAAGCTAAACATTGGCAATGCCTTTAAATTATTACCATAAGGCATGAACTCATGGCCTTTTCCCATTCTGGCTATTCTCCTGTGAATGTTCTTCAGTTTATCAATTTATTTCCTAAAATGTGGTACCTAGATATGAATCTAAATTTTTCACTTTACCCAGGTCTGCCTAGGACATAGTTGATTTTCATGTACCATGCCTCTCTACATTTTTTCTTTTTTACTTTTATACTATATCCTTGACCCACATTAAATTATAATCTAAGGAAACCTATTGACTCCTAATAAACAATGTGTTGATTTTTTTAATCTAAGCACAAGATTGCATTTGAGTAAAATACATTCTGACTTCATTGAGTAAAATACATTCTGACTTTCATCAGTTGATTTGGTTATTTCTTTGCTTTTTGTCATTTGATTATTTGATAAACAATAATACCTCTATCTGAGTCCCTGAGTCTATTTGCTACATTAGTTACATCTAGTTATCTATATATAATATAACTGGTATATATTATATATTTGTTACTTAATATATAATTAGTATACATATATATACACTAATATGTGCAATTAGTATACATCTATACATATATATCTATAAGTGTATGGACATACACACATATTCATGTGAATATATACATAAAACACACAAGTGTGTAAACACATATGCACATATATTTTGTAAATGCATGGAGATGGATTGAGAATTGAAGAGGTAGTGGTCTATGTTACAATTGAGGGGAAATAGTTGTACATTGAATGAATAGCATATCAAGTTAATCTATTAGTATATGGTGTTGTGAATCTGGAGCCAGGAAGACCTGAGTTCAAATATGGTCTCAGATACTTACTAGCTGTGTGACCCTGGGCAAGTCCGTTGAGTGCTGTTGGCCTCAGTTTCTTCATCTGAAAAATGTGAGTTATAATTATACCCATCTCCCAGAGTGGTCATGAATATAAAATCAAGCAATGTTTATTTGTAAGGCACTTTATGAATTTTAAAGTGCTACATAAATGTTTACTCTTTTCATTTTTATTATATATCTCAGACAGAAACTTCAGATACATAACTCAGAACTGAATAATCAGAAGATGATAAATTGCATTGTATTTTGGAAATGGAAAAGAACTTTTCAATAATTCCCAGCTCTTCCCTAAAAAACGCAAATAGCTATCTTTTTAATATGAGTCTTCTTCTGAAAATAACAGGGCTATGAATCATGGAAAATTGCAGTCTCCCAGGAATCAGAAGTTCAGGTGCCCATAAGACAATGGAGAGATGCATGGTGGGTATAAGTCATTTGCAAGTTAATACCAATATAGGCTCAAAGGCAAGATGTGACATTAAAGATACTGTCTAGCAGATGCATGATTAGAATGGGAGTTGTGGCTTGTCATAAAAAGAACAAAAGGTGACATAAGGGTAGCTGGATTTTTGGACTGGTGCCTTTTCATGTTAAAAGACATAGAAGAAGATGGCCTATACTGACTGATGACCTATAGAAGGTTCATGTAAGAACATAAACAGCAATCACACAAGATGACATTTCAATGGGTGGGTATGTTAATTAATAGAGGAAGCACATATGTGGATGAGATTATGGATCCTTTGTTGCAGTGTAGTGATTGCAGTATAACTGAAATATAAACAAAGATCAAGATAATTCAAAGGAATAATGAAATTAAATGGCTCACTACATTGCTTTCTAGGTTCGTTTCTGTATCAGTTTCACTAGAAAGTATAAAACATAAAAAAAAAATACATTTAAGCATTTTCCAGGATGTACCTCTAGAGATCAATGAAAATATGACACCAAAATGATACAACTTTTTAAAAGCACAACAAAAAAAAACCATCATGTGTTTTAAATAAAGTATGGGCACAGTTATATTGATGAGAGATATTAGCTAATGAGCTACGCTATTACAAGTAGGTATTTAGAAAAAGAAGCAATGAAAGATAAATGAAGTGAATAAATTCCTCTATTGACTCAATTCCTTTGAAGAAATGAGCCTTGAAACATCAAAGTCCAAGCTATAAAAAGGTAGTTCAAGGCTTAGGGAACTGCCTGTGTTTAGAAAATGCTAAGTGACTATATCATGAGCAACATTAATAGTTTATGCAGCATCTTCCTACTTCTCCCAAAGAATAGATACTAAGAATAAGTGTTAGAGCTAGAAGCTCTAAAGCTAGAGCTATAAAGATCCAAGTCTAAATCTGAAGATTTAGATGATGTGAGATGTCTTAATCCTTTTTAAGATGAGGAAAGGCATTCTGAGAGGTTGAGTCAGCCCAAGGACATACAGATAATTGATAATAAAATAATAATAATGATAACTAGCATCTACATACTGTCAAGAGCTGGGCTATGCAGCAACCATGTGAGATAAGTGCCACTATTATGCCCTTTTTACAGCTAGGGAAACCAAGGCAAATAGAAGTTAAATGAATTGTCCAGATTTACACAGTTTGTAAGTCACTTAGGTCAAATTTGAACTCGAGTCTTCCTTACTTTAGGCTCATTACTCTTTAACCACTGCATCATCTAGCTAGCTGGTAGTATGGCTGGAACTAGAACTAGTACTTCTCCCCTGCAATGTGACATTATTTCATCTTATCCCTTCTGAAGATTAAGATTGACATTAGGAATAATACTCCTTCTTGAAAAGGTACATGATGGTTAGGTATATCCTAACTGAGTCTTTAAATATTGATCTTAAAGATCTCATATAAATGTTTCATGAGTTAAAAAGTATTTGTCACCACTAATCATGTAGCCTTAAAAAAACAAAGAAACAAAATGAACCCCCCAAAAAACCACTCAGCTGACCAAGGCATATAGAAGTATTCTTTTAAATAAGAATACTGACAATTCATTTTATGACCATTACAACCTCCACAGAAGACAAACTCATCACTGTTTTCTGAATAACAGGTTTATATGTTTATTATTTACATATAGATCAACATATTGTACATAAAAGTATATGATATGAAATTCCATATGGTATGCTTTTATTTACCATTTTAAGCTACAAATTTTGATTTAATAGATTTAATAGATCCATATATGTCAAATGTATCACTTTTATACACTTATATACTTATGCTTAAAATATTTATGAGAATTTTTCCAGTATTTCTCCATAACATGTCAATTTTCTGACCTTACCTTGGGATTCTAGGCTTTAAATAGTCTTAATGATATTTATTTTGAGATATTTTTCAATAATTAGAAAATAATGTTGCTTCATCAAAACATGTTTATCAGAAAATTACAAGCTGTGAACCTTGACTTTTTAAAATTATTTTCAGTGACTAAAACATAAGTAACAAGATTCATGTCAGTCTTGAAAGCAGTTGAATGATTTTTTTTCTGAAGCTTTCTAAAAATGCCCAGTGTTGAGTTAGACTAATTACCAAAAAAAAAAAAAATGCCCTGAAGGATAATTCTTCATGGAATCACAAGCCCTGAAAGGAACTATAATAGAATTTTTAATATTCTGTCTTTCATTAGCATGAACTCTTAATAGAGTACTTTTTTCTCCTTCATGTGGAAACCTGTAATCTCTTTCTAGGATATATTTCCCTGATGACATCTTTCAAAGTTACAAAGAATAACAGTTTATGGTAATTTAAACTCTTCAACTCCCATCTCTCTCTCTCCCTACCCTCCAAAAACCAAAAACAAACCAGTAGCCATAAGTAAGACAAAATGAAAATGAGGTAATTTGATTAGAGTCTTTCAAATTACTTTTTTCTCTTCCAAACTTAATGACAAAATTAGGAGAATTTTAATGGAAAGTGATGTGAATCAGTCTGTTGAAAGTTGGATTTTTCCCATTAATATAAGAATCTACAAGGGACTTCCTCCTTTTTTCCAGGTTGAAAACAAGTCTCATTTTATCAACAACACTTTCTTCATTTCAATACAGTCTGTAAACTCTATTAAACAATTGAAAAGAAGTTATTTTAAATTTATAGAAATACGATATTAAGGAGGAGAATGCACCTAGATGAAAACCAACTTTTTGATCTCCATTCATCAACCCTTTTTGTTTCATTACTTATAGCCTATGCTTATTTAGAGACTGCCCCGGAATCATCTTGTATTCATATTTATTCAGTCCCCACTATGTACAAAAAGCTTCATTCCCCATCAGAGAGTGGAGAGGACTAGAATTAATTATAAGATGTTGGTCTTTCCTCATCTACACAGAAATATAACATATGATATTTATGTAAAAGTCGGCAAAATAACTCATCTTAGCACACACAAAAAAAGAATCTGGGGAAGAATGCAAACATAATGAAGGACTTCTGACATATTTATCTAGATATCCTTGACTTATTATAAAGCTCAATGCAACATTTGTGGGGAGACAAAATTTTGGAACAGCTTAAAATGAGTACAGTAAGAGATATTTGCAGATGTTAAAATAGCTACTCTACTCCTTAACAATTTTTCTTTTGTATATAGTAGGTGCTCAATAAGTAGGTCTCTTAAATGCAGATGATGGAGTATAAAATCAGAAAAAAATTCTCTAAAGAGCCTTACTTTACCCAATTGAGAAATGGTCAAAAGATATGAATGGGCAGTTTTCAGATTAAGAAATTAAAGCTATCTATAGTGATATGAAAAAATCTTCTAAATCACTATTGATTACATAAATGCGAATTAGAACAACTTTGAGGTACCACCTCATACCTATCAGTTTAACTGATATAACAGAAAAGAAAAATGACAAATATTGGAGAAGATGTGGGAAAATTGGTACACTAATGCATTGTTGTTTGAGTTGTGAACTGAACCAACCTTTCTGGAGAGCAATTTTGAACTATGCCCAAAGGACAATCAAACTGTGCATACCCTTTGATCCAATAATACCACTACTAGGTCTGTATCCCAAAAAGATCATTAAAAAAGGCTTACATGTACAAAATATTTATAGCAACTCTTTTTGTGGTGGCAAAGAATTGGAAATTGAAGGGATGCCCATCCCTTGGGGAATGGCTGAACAAGTTTGGTATATAAGAGTAATGGAATACTATGGTGTGATAAGAACTGATGGTGAGTGAAGTGAACAGAACCAGGAAAACCTTGTACTTAGTAACAGCAACATTGTGTAATGAACAACTATGATAGATTGAGCTCTTCTCAATAATGCAGTAATCTAAGACAATTTCTAAAGAGTCATGATGGAAAATGCTATCCTTATCCAGAGAGAGAACTATGGAGTCTGAATGCAGATTGAAACACATTATTTTCACTTTTTCTGTTTTTTCTTGTGGTTTTTCCCCTTTGTTCTCTTACATCTTATACCACATGATTAATGTGGAGATAAGTTTAACATGATTATACATGTATAACCTATATCAGATTGCTTATTCTCTCGGGGAGTGAGGAAGGGAGAAAAAATCTGAACCTAAAATCTTATAAAAAATGAATGTTGAAAATGATCTTTACAAGTAATTAGAAAAATTAAAATACTATTTATCAAAAAAGACATAAAAACAAACATCCTGACTTAACGAAATCAGAGAAGAAGCATGGAAGTATTCTCAAATCCTGTAGTTCATGCCAAAAGAAAAAAAATACTTCAGGTACTGATTGTGTTAACTGTTATACTCGATCTCTCACTATAAGTGGTTTCACTCCTAGAATTACCATCTATTAAACAAGCCAATAAGTGTCTTAGGACAAATTAACTAAATCATTTTAAAAAATTGATTGTGTCAACCAAGTGTTTATTGCATGATTTCAAGGGACTTATGAACAAATTTTAATTAATTTTCAAAGAAATATAGAGATTTTCCTGAACTCTAAGCATAAATACATGTGAGGTTGAAAACAATCATATCTGCATGTTATTGGAGAAAAAAATTATAATTTTGTTTTTAATATGTTGTTATTTTTTGTCTTTCTATCAAAGTGATTTCACTACCCTCCCCACCCTGTAAAAATAATCCAAAGGGGAAAAAGATTTTAAAAAGCTAAATGATTCAGTATAATTTTAAAAATCAACAGCTCTTCTACAGATTTGGCCTAAAGAACATGCTAAATCAATGTTCAAAATGACCAAATCAAAGAAGCTGTAATCAGAATTCAATTTTTCAAAGGGAAGGAATACTAGAGGTAAAAATTCATGGGGAAAAAATAGAGACAGATGAGTTAAATGAACAATTCAGTGATGAAGCAAGGTGGCATCTATTTCTCTTGTACTCTATGGCCATATTGTTCTGCATATTTCAAACTGTGATAATAGTCTAATAAGTAGGGAAAATTTAATAGAACTGTATTTATTTTCCACTTGATAGAAACAACCCAAAGTATACTTAATCTTTATGGTAACCTCATGAAGCTGTGTCCATATGCACCTTACAAAGTTAAGAAGAATTCATAAAACTAAATATTTTCTTCAAGAATCTAACACGTTGTTGGGCTTAGAATTAGTACTCCATTGTTTAAAGATGGATAAAGTCTGGCAGAAATGGCTTGAAGTGGTTAATCTATTTACAGTACCTTGTACTGCACATGACAAATGTGGCCAGATACAATTGAGACTGAATAGGGGGAGAGAATGAAAAATAGAGCTAGTGTCCAGTTTAGGTTCAGTAAATTACCATGTTATTCACTGCAGGTCCAGTAAGCCCAGCCAGTCATACATCATCTGTCCATACACCAAATTCCATCTATAAATTAATGTCAAGGCTTTTTTTGTGCTATCTTGAAGTGTTTGCAGTTTCCTGGGAAATCCAGGAGCTACAAAATCCATCAGAATTTTGCCATGTAAATCTGATCTTTCTGGATTCCCAGTAGACATACAATGTTCTTGTTTAAGGCCACAATTAGAGAACTGGCCATTAATGTAGGGTGTCTTGTAGCAGTAATATTATACAGAATGTCAGATCTAGGAGTGCTAATAGCTCTTTTCCAAGCAAAAACAGTAAGTATGTAGCAATTCAAGGAGGACTATTGTTCCTCTATTTAGACATGTCGAGTCACCTACTAAGACCGTTTATAACCTTTTCACTAAAAAGTACGATCCTGATCCGGTAACACTTACAATGCTTCCTGAAAGAAAAGTCCCCATTGTCTTATACTAACTCTTTAGTAATCCCAGGTCTTGCTTGGTAGATTATCACTTATCTGGCATTGATAGTAAGGGATCAGTTTTTTCACAGCTTTTAAAAATATGTATTTAAAAGATATTTTCCAACCTCCTGCCCCCTACCACAGAGGAATTTCTTATAACAAAGAATAATACACACATATGCGCGCACACACACACACACACACACACTCACACATACACACACACACAAATTTAAGGAAATCACCAGCCATCTAATCCTGGGTACAACACACCAGAATGGGGATTTTACACAACATCAGTGAAAGACTGCCCTGATCCCTCAGATATAACCTTAGAACCATGGAGGGAGTATTTTGTCTTGCTCTGTAAGAGTGAGTCCAGACTCTTGCTACAATTAAATATATACACAATAGATACATGTGATGAGGCAAGGGAACACGCTAGCAGCAGGACAACCTTCTGATAGAAGATGGTGTTCAAGTCAGTTTTTGAGACAAAGTATTCTGAGAGGTGAAGATAAGGAAGAAATTCATTAAAATCTCTCCTCAAAGCAAGAATTCAAGGTTTTGTTCAGCCACTAATAAGCACTGGGACCTTGAACAAATCACAGTCAGGGCTTCAGTTTCCGAGAGTAAAATAAAGTATTTGGAGTAGATTTGTAGAATATCAGAAGTCATCTTTACCATTCATGAAAGGTAGTCCACTAGCTTCTATATGAAGAACTCCAGAAATAAGAAATCACTACCTGCCAAAGGCATCTTATTTTACATGATATGACTATGATCCCTGCTAGCACTCACACTCTAAGAAAGGTATGATACATAAATGATAACTAGACATTTACTAAATAAATTGTATACATAGCTTGTTGGAGAAACTATGGCTAGAAGTTATTATTTTATTTCAGTCAGTTGCTAATTATATAATAATAGATAAAAGTGCTTTAAAATTTGCAAAGTACTTTAAATGTATTGTCTCAGTTGATCTTTGCTACAACTTTGTGAGGTATGTAATAATAAATTTCCTACTTGTATCAAGCACAATATTGTATGATGATGAAAAGCACTGGGTTGATTAGGTAGGAGCTGACAAACTCAATAATGTTTATATATCTACTTCTTACATGGATTAGTTGTGACTTCTACTACTTCTGAAAGTCTCTTTGAGTAGTCTGCTTTTCCATGACAAATAATACTTTTCTTTGCCACATATAAAATGTCAGCAAATTACTTAGGTTCTCAAAATCTCAGTTTCCTAATCTGCAAAATAGTGACAATACTTATCTACTTCATAGAGCTGTTGTAAAGATATTATGAAATTATGAAGGTGAAAGTGCCTTGTAAAGATGTGTTCCTGATGTAACAAATGTTATCTTCATATTCTATATTTGAGAATTTTCCTGGTGCTGAAGATGTCTATAATTGTAATTTCTGTTGTTGCTTTGTTTCAAATTGCTAAGTCACTCCAGAAAGTGAAGAAAGTAGAGATATGTCTTAGGAAAAGTCTAGGTAAATATAACTCTAATTTTCAGAACTTGGCATGAGAAACCCAAATTTCTAATATAATTAATTAGAATATATTTATTTCTCAAATTAATCTTTTAAAAGGAGTGACAGATGCAAGAAGGAAGGGGCAGGGGTAAAATATTCCTCATGGTAGTCTCCATTTGAATTAGGAACAGAACAGCATGTGGGATGTGAAATATGTCAGTCACTACTATAATACATGGCCATTTAGCATGACAGAAAGAAAAAAATTAAGTGAAATAATTTTCTAAGATCTTGTGCCAAATTTCAGTAAGCTTCTATATGAACCTTTGTAAACTGAGCAGATAGGAACAGAGTTGCTTCTTACTGTGTCTCCAGAGCCACAGTGGACCAACTGATTAAAAATGCAATTCAGGCAAATAAGTCAATTAATAACTACTTTTCAAGTGATTATTCAAATCACTGTACCATATTTCTCTGAAACAACCCAAGCACTGCAGGCTGTAAACACCAGCCACCTGAGTGAATGATGAACACCTGGAACTGTGCATGTTTGTCCTTCATTGCTGAAGAAGACCATGTCATTAGAGAAATGATGACATGACTTGCACTTGACTTTGTTTTAAGGGAGGGAGGACTGTGCAGGTCACCAGCCTCACTTCTCCTCCAGAGCCATCTGAATCCAGTGACCAGATATTCATCAAGATGACTGGAGATGACCCAGGATGAGGCAATTGGGGTTAAATGACTTGCCCAAGGTCACACAGCTAGTGAGTGTCAAGTGTCTCAGATGAAATTTGAACTCAGAACCTCCTGACTCCTGCACTGGTGCTCTATCCACTGTACCCCCTAGCTGCCCCTTCACCTAGAACTATTCCAGTGATGAAGGAACTGAGGCAAACAAAGCTTAAGTGACTTGCCCAGGATCATACAACTAGTAAGTGTCGGAGACTGAATTTAAATTTAGACTTTCCTGACTCCAGACCCAACTCAACACTATCTACCCACCTCTAAAGAAAACAGAAAGTTTTAGTAAAAATGATCAGGTTAATGTAGCACATATTATTGCCTTCAAACTTTCAGGATCAACATTCCTTGTATCTGACCAATAGGTCTTGAAATATCTTGTACCCAGAGAAAGGGTTTTTGGGATTACATTGAGAAGAAGAGGGCCTCACTGGCCAGAGCTGTTAATTCATTGACTGGGATGAATTAGTTCACATAATGGGACCACTTACACAGTACCACTAGTTTGGAGAAACAATTTTATTTTTATAAAAGCCCAGGTTTTTCTTGATTTCCAATTGACTTCCCTGGTTGAGTTACAGAGTGGGTTTCCAAAGTAACCATGTACCTGTCATGCGAAGAAGTAAGTAGTCTCATTTCTGAACCACTAGGGGAAGGTGGAAGGAAAGAAAAGGCTTTAAGAAGGGGAGATCTAGTAACAGGAGCAAGAGAACCTTGCATGTCTCTTACATAGGTGAGGAATATTCTCAAAATATGGAGAAAAGGAGTGGACTTTTTTACCAGAAGAGTTATAGTCTTTGGTGAAAAAGAACCTCTAGATCAGAAGCTGGTAGTGATCCGGGGTAAGGAAGTATAAGGGTGTTTTAATGAAGCCATTGCCTTTATAAAAAAAGAGATATATAAGAAAGATGAGAAAGAAGAAGAATGAAACATTTGTTATTTGCTTTTTCTGGTAACATCTTTTTGGTAATAATAGCTTTGCCAAAATTGCCAGGGGAAATTTCGTAAGAGTTTTCTTTTTTGTTACCAAAGTCTCTTAATTAAGACTTTGTCTTTTCTCTTCAGAGGCAGCTAGGTGGCATAACGGATAGAGAGCACTGGAATTGTAGTTAAGAAGCCATCAATTTAAATCTAGCCTCAGACACTTATTAGTTGCATGACTCTGGGTAAGCTACTTAACTTCTTTGCCTCAATTTCCTCAGCTGTCAAATGGGGATTGTAATAATACCTAATTCTCAAGGTTGTTGTGGGGATCAATTAAGATAACATTTATAAAAGACACAGCACAGTTCCTGACACAAAGGAGGCACTAAATAAATTAAGTTATTTGCTGTTACTCTAAGGAGTAGTTCAGGTAGTCCTTTCGTACAGTGACAAAACATACTCCTATTTCTTCTCCCTTTTGAATGCATAATTGGTGTATGAGTAGATGGTTATAACTTTTTATTATTATTGGTGTGATGATTCACATGTAAAGAAGTCAAATGACTCCTTGGCATATGTTTTTTAAACCTAAAATTTTTCCCAAAGTAATATGTGGATTGTTAGTTTTCTGAATTTCAGAAATTTATCTCCCCTTTTCAAGGAAAAAATCTGTGTGCTATTTAATTGTAGGTGAAACCTAGAAAAGTGCACTATAGCTCATACTGAGAAAATATTGGCATTCGAGATTAGTTTTGTTAGAAATTTGAGAAACCATATAGTTTATAGAGAAAATGAGGGGTGCCCATAAAGAAACAGAAAATGGAACACAGTACTCCTGATAGTGCACGTGGATAAAATGTGGGTAATTCTATGAATAGTTTTGGTAAAGGTGCACCATGTGATTTTCTTCATATTACTATTTTAATGTGAATAATTTTTTGATTGTGAATTAACAAACTTCTTATAAAATGTATTGTTTTAGTATATTTGTCCATTTTACTCTTTTTGAAAAGTCAATAATTAGCTTATATTTTCAACTAAACGGTGTTTTCTGCAAGCCCACTAAACTCAGTGTATGAAAAACTCAATTAATCCTTTTTCTCAGCCAAATCTCCCCTTCTCTTGGACTTTATCTTTGCAAAAAACACCATCTCACTTTGGTCTCTATTGTCTTCCTTATCTCACACATCAAATTGCTTATGAAGTCTTGAAGATTCTACCTTTGAAGTGATTCTTTATTTTATCCTGTTCTTTCCTTTTCCCATTATGCCTCCACTAATTTAGATGTATATTACAATTCGCATGGATTACTGTAATTGTCTCCTAACTCTTGTGTGTAAAGTATTAATACTTCTAGTGTTTCCTTATTTTGATCCATCTTCAGCACCAGGGCCCTGGACTAGGGATTTCACTTTAGTAAAAGTAAATTAGCAAATGTCCTCTACCTCCGCACATCAATGATATTTCTGCAATTTATAATCTTAGAGAGTTGCCTACTTGAACTGAGTGATTAAATGACTTCCTAAAGATCAGTCCTTGAATCCATGGCTTCCTAATTCTTGGCCCTGCCCATAAAATCTTCCTAATGTACAAATCATATCACTCCATTTTTCAAAAAATCTTCATTGCTTCTTTGACTGCAGAATAAAATATAAATTTCTCCTTATATTTAATGGCATCTACATTGGGGCTCCAATATACTTTGCTAACTGCTGGTAACATAATTACAGAAGACCTTTGAAAAGACCAGAAATGGGTGAAATATATTGCAAGTCATTGCGTGACCATTCTAGATATATTTGTTAAAATAGTGGTAAGCTAGTAGTTATTTGAGATTTTAAAAATCTAGTTATTGGTTTCTGGTGAAGATCTGAGTTGGACAAAATCATATTTCTGCTTAATTGTTTGCAGAATGACAATCATAGGATCCTAGATATAGATATGGAATGGAATTTAGATGATGTAACTCAATTTTTCCCAACCCAACCCCCTCACCCCTAGATTGTATAGAAGAAGACACTGGTATAGTGAAGTTAAATAGCATCATCAGACTCAAACAACTAATAAATAGCAGAGCCAGCATTAAAAGCTTGACCCTGAGACTCCAAACCTATGTCTTCCAGGTGAATCATTGTGGCTTTGAAAGCACATGGTCACATTGTTTGGGTTTCTCCAATGCAATAGCTCTGTCTCTTCCCTGGTACAAGGACTAAGAGGGAGGAAACTAGCAATATAATTTGCTGTTATGTCTAATGTTTCTTTTATTATATGCTTCAGAAATGCTTGATACTTCCATGCTTCCAACAGCTTAGGTTAGATAATACCCCAGAGTGTATTAAAAACAATTTTTTAAAATGGTTGTGACTTTTTCCCACTGGTTTGACTATATATCTTTTCCCTTTCCTATTCAATGAAGTTTTTTCTCATAACAAAAAAAAATATCATTTCATGCACTACTTGAATCTGATAACAAGTGATATTTGGCATTCATTTTCCCCTCACCTTTCTAACAAAAGGAGGGCGGTATGTTTCCCAATTTTACTTGAGGGCCAAGATTGCTTATTATAATTACACAATTCAGTTTTATTTTTATTTTTGATAGAATCATAAATTTAGAGCTGGAAGGAGAGTATCTTAGAAGTCATTGAGTTGAACTCTCTCAAATTAAGAGAACTGAGAACCAGAGCAGGTAAGCAACTCTAAGTATCACACAGCTAGTGTCAAAATCAGGAACTGAATCCAGTTTTTTGTGTTCTCCATTAGAAAATGATTTATTTGAAGTCAGGGTATATGTATTTGCCTCTCTCTGTACTCCCATCATTTAGTGAATTCTCAGGCACATTATACGCACTTAAATATTCACTGACTAACTGAATGATTCTGTGCCTCATTTCCAGTCAGAGCAGTAGTGTATCTTCATCTTCCATCTCTCTTTTCCCTTTACTCTCTCCACTAAAGGAACTCTCCAAAGTGTTGTATCTATTGCAAAAAGGTATTGATTGAATAGCAATTTAGCTGCTACTTCTTCTCTTCTAGTTCTTTAAATCTCTCTTAGTCTTTTTTTTGGTCTTAGTTGTTCTGCTTTGCTCTTTTTCTTACTCTTAACATAAATTAAAAACAAAACAAAACAAAACAAAACAACAACAACCTGTCCTAGAAACATAAGATAAATTTTTAAATTGCTCATTCTTGGTAATTTTGGTTATTTGTCCTGTTCCTCCCCCCTCATTTGTAGTTTTTGTTAGTTATATCTACTTAACATTTGTTTTTATTCTAACACAAATACTTTAAATGCCTCTGTCTTCTTAAACACTTTTTCATTGATTCTGTTACCTAAATTCTTTTGCTTTTGGAGAAACCTAGTCCTTTCTCTTATTTGATTTTCTTGAGGTAGTTATGGAATAATCCAATGTTATTCAAATATAAGTTCCTTTCTTCTAACTTCTTGAAAAGATGTCATGTGACAGTGAAATTATAAAGAATAAGTAAAAAATGTCTTTAAGTTTTTAGTGTGGAAGTATTTTCTTTTCCTAGTGGAGAACTCTGAATTTGATCAATATTTTTTTTTGTGTGTTCACATATTCTTGTTAGTTCCCTTGTGCTATTACTTGTCGTATACAATTTTAAATATTTATCATACTTCACTGAAATATTCTCAAAATTATCTGTTGTGTATCCTGTCTTCAAGTTCATCTGTTTGGGCTTGTAGGGAATTCATTCATTCCTTCAAAACTGTTGTCTTTCACTTTTCCCCCTTAATTTTCTTTTTACTTGTGTATTTTTGAGTCCCAAATCTAATAATAATTTCTTTTCCATAGACTCTACAATTGTGGAGAAGTCCTCCATCATGTACTATAAGTTTTCTCTACTCTGATATTAGTCTTCATTAGTTCTGCTTTGTGAGCTCTGATTTTAAAGCTAATTTTATCCTAATATCTTATATTTAAAGGTTAATTGTTTCTTCCAACCATTCTGGAGATTCTTATTTTTTTTTTTCATGATGTCTAGAGAATCTGAAAAAATTATCTTTTTTCATTGTGAGTTCATTTTCTAGGGTATGGTAATTATTGTATGTATTGTTCCCTTTGAATTTGTACTCTTGTTTTCTTCTGTCTTTTTGAATCTAATGACTGGTTTGTGTCTATTTGGGAGCTAGGCTCATATTTATCCTCTCTCTCAGAATTTTTGCCTTTTAATTTTTTTCTTGCATTCCTAGTACTTTTCTATGACTCCTGTCTTCATGCTTTGTCCCCTTTCTATTTTGCAACTCTTCCGTCTAGATCTGAAAGGCTGGAGATTCTCAGCCTCCTTGAGCTGGAGGCTATGGATTTGATAGGGACCTCTCACCAGAATAAACTCTGTAGGAAGAGAGTCGAACCCTCATCAGTTTCAAATTCTTTTTTTTTCTTGGTCTGGGAAAGACCCTTCTATCTAAGCCATTTCTGTGCTATTGTCTCTTTCAACCTCCCTTTTTACCCTATAATTTCACTCACTTTCTTTCATTTATTTGTGAAGAATCAATGTTTTTCACCTCTTTGGAGAAGAGTGGCTTAGACTGAATTACTTCCAATGGGAGCTAGCTGGACCCTGAAACATAGACATGGAAGTTCACTTGCATTGGCTATGCCCAGGTGAGGGAGTAGGCTGAATGTGAGGAGGGTAAGCAGGAATTCTGTGTATTTAATTATCTAATGTTATTCCATGGGTATATTTTTTCTTTTGCAATGCTCCTTTCTCCTTATCTCATGTATTCAGTCTTAGATATTAAAGTTTTGGCACACATTTCCTTATTTTGAGGTTCTTAGATTGGGCAATTTTGCTAATCACATGACTCTGGCCAGAGTGTGCAATGTATTTTTGACATGATGATTGCTGTACGGATTGCTATTACTTTGGAAGGTTTAGCAGTAATTCTGCAGGCTGAGGAAACAAGTAGAAATATTGTTATCTGTGACCTAGAGGAGAGTATCACAATAACAATGGAAGAAAGAATTATTATTAGCCACTTGTCATGGGCTAAATACAGCTATAAAACCACTATTCCTTCTGTCCTGCCCCTTGATTTTTGCTTAGATATACTGCCACAGTGTGAATCTCTCATATTTGCTTTACCAAAAGTGATCCTGAGCTATTCGTTTCCTTCTTCATATCTATGTTTTTATAAAGGAACAACATTTCTAATAGAGTGTCAGGAGTAAAGATTATAGCACCAGGGAGTTCTGGGAGTTATGGGTTATAGAAGGTTTATGAAGGATACTGATCTGAAAATTTTTCCTCAGCTCCGTTTACATGATCATCACAGAGGCTCAGATATTATACCTACAATTTTAAGTATTTTTGGAAAAGCAGAATAAAATATCCCATAACAGCATCAAATATGCTGAGATCAAAGGTAGAGTATAAGTACAACAATCCTTAATATAGCACTAATTCCAGAAAATACCATAAAATTAAAAATTGGAAACAAAACTCTCAGTTAAAATCAATACAATGTCAGTTTCCTTGCTAAGGCATATTGTGTGAGGTAAGGTCAAGTCTTAGGTTTTATTTTTTCTAGAAATTTATTTTTTAGGAAATTTACTCATTGATCACAAAATATTCTTCTCTTAGGATTTTGTCTCAGGACAATGTAATAAAACTGCTCAGACTTGTAGCTTTAAAAGAGTTCTAATGTGGTCATGACACTAATAAAGAGTTTACAACATCAGCAGCTCATTGCCGCACTGCTTTATGGCCTTTTATATAGTGTAGCATTTAGAGCATTCAACTAGAGTACGAGGAAACAAATATTTTCATGGTTAGAGTCAAGAATATGCATTTCCATTTGCTCAGTAGACTGCCCAGTCATGCACTCTGGTAGCTGACACTACAATATTTGGATTAATGATGTGCAGGGCAGAATAGAAAAATATATATTAATTTGTTGATGATGACCAATATGATATATTTTCTGGTATTTTAAAGAAAAGGATTTTTTAAAAAATCTGGGCCTATGATTTCATTACTGTTCACCATAAAGGAGTTAGAATTTTAAGTTACCTAGAAATGTTAGGTACATAGATTCAGTTCTAATGCCATAGGATCATAGGATAATAGACCTACAGGTGTAAAATAGAAACTGTCTAGTCTAGTCCCCTCATTTTAAGCATGTGGAAATTGAAGCCTATGCTAAATTACTTTTCCAAGTAATAACAGGTTACTTTTCACAAGGGCATAAAACAGCAGAAGTGGAAATAAACTTCCCAGACAGAAGATGACAAGTAGGTGGTTTCAGATAAGTAACATGATAACTGCATGGTTTATGACAGATTGCAAATGAGGTAAGATAAAATTTTTTTAAAGGAAGATTGATCATTGGTTATATAATTAGGAATGTTACTCCATTAGTGATTCAAGATAATGGCCGTCCTCTCTTTAAATTAAGCTTTCACTAAAATCTGACTCTTATGCCTTATTCTGATGTGAGGGTGACTCTGGATTCACAAAGATTATGCCAATGGGCACAATCTTTGGCAGGTATTACCCAATGGGGAAAGACCATGAATACAAATTAAACAATAACTTTGTCTACATTGACTGAGGATCTGCCAAGTTATGTTCAGATTGGTTCATCACAAGGAGGTGGACTGACAAGCAGAGGACAATTTTTTTTAGTTGTTTTAATACATGTTGATATTTTTCTAACATTGGACTTCTTAATCTTTTTCTTTACATCATGAACCTCTTTGATACTCTGATGAATCCTATGTGTAAAAATTGTTTTCTCCCAATAATGTTTGTTTCTTACATTTCAGGTAGAGGTTAGTGAAAATTAAGATGTACTTTTTCCCCTTCTAGTTTATGGTCCCCATGAAATTTATCCTCAGAACATTGGATGTCTGTGGACTCCAGGTTAAGAATCTCTGTTCTAAGGCATGGAGGAATTGGTCTTCAACTACGGAACACTTAAGAGAATCTGGATATTTGGAGGTATTATATTTTTTATTACCTGTGCAGAGTCTTCTTTCCTCATAGCCACTATTATTTCTTGAACTGCTTCTTTAAAATGAAGAAAAAAATATCATTCTTATAAGAAAGCTGGAAATCAAAATGATTTTCTTTTATCAGAGATAGCATGGTTCAGCGAGGCCACTGAACCTGGAGCCAGGAAAGAAAGGTTCACAAATCATAGGTCAGTATTGAAACTCTTAGATAATCCACTTCCTCATCTGTAAACTGAATATAAAAATTCCTATACTATTTACCTCACAGGTCTGTTGTGAGTCTCAAATGACACTATAAAGTGCTTTGTAATTACTAAACTCCTGTATAAATATTAGTATTATTTTCTTGTTGTCATTCTTTTTTTTTGTAGAGTTCAGTTAGATATTGGAAAACTTAGTACCCTGAAATTACTTTTACTATTATTTTATATTTAATGTTCTGACTACTGAGGCAGGGTGCATTAAATTAGTGTTTTTGAAATTGAATAAAAGTGTTAGAACCAAACCTTATTATCTGTAGACTCACTGAAGTCATTGTTGAACCAACTTCAGTTGGAGACAGAAAAGTGGGAATGTACCTCATTCTTTTGTGACATAATTTTGATTTCTTCTGATAGCTCTCTATATTTTGAAAGCTTTTAATTGATGTAGATTGGAGATGGTGAGTCTAATATTTAATAAACCATTGTTCTTAAATTTTTGTAGATTAATGTTGTCTCAATGATTGTGATTAACCATTTTATCTATATTAATCCTTCAGTTCCAGTATAGTTCATACGATGAATTCTGGAGAAAGAGGACAGCAGTGAACATTACTACAAAGATGGAGGTAGCTATCTTGTACCCAATAGAGAACAGGCTGAGTCAGAAAGAATTGATTTCAGGCATCTCTTCTGATAAATATTGGTAAATGTATGACCTTGGGCAACTCACCTAATCCCTGTGTCCTCAACTGTCTGTCTGTCTCTCTCCCTCCCTTTCTGTCTCTCTCTCTCTTTCTTCCTCTCACTTTTGGAAGGACTTTCTTTATCCAATGAAACCACAGATCTAGTCTCTGACTATATTAGGGGAGAGGAAAGAGTGATGGGGCAAGCTAGCAGCAATTATTTTCTCTTCTCTTTCTGTCACACTCTTAAAAAATTCTTATCATTCTAAAATTCCCAAGACTGAACAGACTTGAGGTTTGATTTTTAATAGTTTTTACATTTGTTTATATCTTCAGAAAATAATAGTTGTTGTGGCTATCAACTGTTCCAATCTCTAAATCTCAATTTTCTTTTTGTCTTCTGTAATTTGCATATAATACCTCAAAGCTCCTTATCTTCGAAGACCACAGTGACCTGCACAAAATATAATTTTCTACTGACATTTGTCTCAATCTTTTCAGACAAATTCCATGGAAGGTAGTGAGATAGAACTATGTTTTTAGATGTAATTCATTTAAAAACAGACAAAGATTGCTTGAAGCAAATGGCAACTGGGAGCTTAAACACAAAACTGTATTGCTATTTTTGTGGCCTCTCTAGTGATGTGCTAAAGAAAAATGACAGTAGCTGGAAAAGAATAATAGTTTTTCAGTATATTTTGAAGAAAAAATTACAGTAATCAAAGCAAATAAGTCATGAAGATGTCAATGTGATATATTTTGGTAATCCACAGCTGAAGTCCAAAGGAACAAATGTTAAAATATTTTTGGTCCTAAATTCTTCATGTTCTATTGTCATGGAACTGGAAAAAAGTTCTGAAGATAAACCAACTGAAGTCCCTGACTCATTTGAAGCCAATCAAAAGGCTTTTGTCTGGAAGAAACACTTTAAGTTCTAACAAAAACAATGGGACTACTTAAGGAACTATTCCTCTGGTAATTTGCATTCTTTTATTTTCTGCCAAACAAACATAGAAAAAAGCAAACAAAAAGCCTTTTGTTGCTGTAAATGCATGACCATAAAATTTCTAATTAAAATATTTTTAAAAGATCCTTTTATAAAAGATGAAACAGTTTTCTAAATTGTATTTTTTATTACATTACTTGGAATATTCTTAAGATATTGTGTATGCGTGTTACCTTCCAAAATACACCCTCAACAACAAATGTTTTATTGAGTTTCTACTATGTAGAAAATATTATGATAAATGCCAGAAGTTATTCTGTTCTACGGACAGACTAGAAGTGATCTGTGGAAGGAAGTCTAGAATTCTGAGGAGCAAATATCAGGAGGAAGGTTCTGGTGGGTGGGACAGGTTTTGAAAATTCCTGGATTGTCAGATTCAGACAACAGCTGGAAGTCCAGAGTGGTCTAGGCCAAAAGAAGGCAGAGCTCTCAGAAAGTGATTGTATTATACTGTGCTTAAATTCAATGACCCCTTCAGGCACTGCTAAACTGAGAGTCCCTCTGCCAAAACAGCCCAGACTACCAAGCCTACTGTTTTCTTCAGTGTTGACAGTTGTCACTTGTCACTGATGTTAATGTGTCATTTCATTTTACGCAAACTTGCCTGAGTTAAGACTTAAATCCATCTCCTCCTTCTATGAATCATAATCCATGAAAGTTTGAAAGTTTCTTTTTCCTTTTGTTTGATTATAGCTTTATTTTGTTTATTTCTACATGGACATGTGTGTTTAATGGTTTTCAATTCCTGAAGTCTGATTTCTGTATACGTGGGATGTCATCAAACACCGGCACCTATCCTAGGGCAAATGAAATGTCTATTTCTTATATCTTTTACCAGAACTCATCTCACTACCCTTCCAACTTCTGATTAAGTGTTCTGTCAATGAATGAAAACATTTTTATTAGACATCTACTAGGTATCAAGCACCCTGCTGAGAATTGTGTTACAAATAGAAAAAGAAGTATAATCCCTGTTCTCAAGAAATTTACATTCTAATAGGGGGCAAGGGAAGCAACATGTATTTAAAGAGTTCAACTGTAGATCATATGGAAATATCTTTAAGCAACAATTTTGTGATGTTTGTCTTTAGTTTTCAAAGAGGAACATGATGTCAGAGAAATGATGATATGACTTGCAGTTGACTTTGATTTGAGTGATAGAGTGTTCTGCAGGGTCACCAGCCTCACTTTTTCCTCCAGAGCCATCTTGGTGCAGTAGCCAGATACTCATCAGAACAAGTGGAGATGGCCCAGGATGCAATGTAAGACCTTGGCTTTTTTAGGCTAAGGTCTTTTCAGGTTCTTACTTAGGGTGAGGTAATGACCTTACAATGAATAGGCTTCTTTAAGAAGTGAATCAAGGCATGGTGCCTTTAATTAGAAGAAAAGAAAAAAACATGGAGCTGGCAGGGGAAGACCCTCAGGGTTGCTGTTCCAAAGAGACATAGTTACCATTGACATTCACTCTAAGCCTGGAGGGCCCAAAATACAACTATTAAGTGTAACTGAATACGAGAAGGCCCAAAATTCTAAATGTATAGAGTAAAATAGCAGGTCAGACAGCATTGCCTAGGTTTACTTAGGGCATAGTCAGGGTAGATGATAAGGCCCAGATGACCTTAGGACACAGAGGTAAAACAGATGACATGGGCACCCTTGATTAAAGTTCTTGTGGTGCCCCCTGCACAAAATATACTCAATAAATTCTTTTGTTTCATTCAAATTTGGTAATTTTTGGGGATCCATCATTTCATCCACGTAGGTACTCACTTTACTGTCATACTGCAACTATTCCATGCCTTCTCTTCCAATGAAATACTTCTACCTAACTTTGCATATATACTCCATATAATATTCACCCAATATACTTCAGGCCTTTCTCTCATATTCTTTTGAAATTTTGTTGGCACCAAATCATCCCTTGAGCTAATTATGCATTTTCTTTCATTCTCCCTCTATGATATACACATTCATGATAATGTCTTTTACATTATCTCTCATACATGTCATTACTGATAATAATCTATAACCTAGGTATTTTCCATATACATCTTAATTGATCTTTTAAAGATTCTGAAATTATATCACTCTATTATTTGCTGCCAAATAACATCAATAGGAAAATAATGGTGTTAAAAAAATAGGGAATTTATAGCAATGAACATTTTAGGATTAAAATCACTGTAAAATTCCTCAGGTGTGGTCCAGATCAATTTAATCTCCTTCTATTCAATTATAGGTGCAGTTTATTGCTCATTTTTAGTGTTTGATGAAAATACATGTACTGATGAGTGAAATTGTTAAACTTCCTGCCTAGATGCATGTATGTCTAGTATGCATTTTTTTAATCACTTCATTTCTTCCTATCCATTTAAGTCCTAATTCAATACCTTATGATCACATGCAAGTAACTTTTCATTCTCAAAGGCTATGGCTATAGAACATTCACTCTGATAGATCTTTCCAAATTGCAAAATTTTCTATTAGTAGAAATAATAATTCTTATAATAATGACAACAATACTAATGTTTTCCTTTACATTTTAAGTTTGGAAATGCTTATCACTAAATTTACAGAAAGGTAATGAATATTTTGCCCTGAGCATCTCCCAAAGTTAATCTGCTAAGGTAGAGAGCAACCTCTAAAACCCTTAGGAAGTAAACCCTGGAGCAGGAATTGATTTACTCTTTATATTGGTATCCTCAGCACCTAGGACAGTGAATAGTATACAGTAGATGCTGAATAATAATTGTTTGATTTCTTTATTTCAATAATATTTTATTTATTCTGCACATATTTTCATTTAGTTGAGAGAGTACCTACACAAATATTACAGATCTTTGAAGTAGGAAAATACTTTTTTTTTTTTTTTTTTGCAGTGGGAAGGATTAGTTTGATAAGTATTCTTTGTACTCTTGCAGCTTTCCCTGAAATGGCTTTTTTATATTCTAGGGCTTAATGCAATGAACACAATAACATATGTGAATAAGAGCATCTGGAAAACTTTAGTAAAGAATCCTTTTCTTTCTTGGATTTTGCTTCATTTTTTTTCTAATATGGCTATAAGGCAACATCTGTATTGATATTTATTTAAGGTAACATCTAATTTATACCATGTTTTATGTTATTATTTGGTGCACTCCATCTCCAATACCCTCTCATTTTTTCTTGATGAATATTTATGATACAGAGCTATGTGCGCTAAACTGTTTACATACTTTTGGTCTATTTCATTTCTTAATTTTAAAATACAACATAGTTTCCATTTTACCCATCTCATGGACACTTTTACGTTGAAGCCACTGAGAATTAGGCAAAGCTGATTTAATTTGAAGACCCTTAACTAATTCTTCAAAGAATTTCTTTTTGAAAGTGATTTGGGCATATAAGGTTTGAATGATCTTTCTTATACTGATTATGAGAAATGAAAGAAAAGTTACCTAATGTCACAGGAAAATATGCTTCTTGTTGCTTTGGGGTACATGATGACAATTTTACCAACTCTTTATTCATATCTCTGAGACCTTATGGTCTGTCCTTCCATATAGCTGCAACTTCTTTATGTCTTCCGGTTATCTATACTGAGAATGTCAATATGGATTTGTTTCGGTTCTTACAGTAGTGTGCCAACATATTGACCGCTTGAAGAAAGATGATATGTTAAAATTTCAAGAGTTATATTAATGTTTTGTACAAAAATGTGATTATTAAAATCTTCTTTTCATCTCCTCTACCACCACTGAAGAAACAAACCAGAGAGATATAAATTCCTTCATACTGTATTCAACATCAAACCAACATCAATATAAATATATTTTTTCTATTTTTGGGTACTATGCCTTATAAATTACACTTTTTAGTCTGGGGTTATGTTTTCTTGGTGTAAGGAACTACTTTTGAAGAAGTTCCTTCTAGCAATACAGATCTGCATAAATTGTAGCCTTAGAGTTATTCCCGGGGCATTAGAAGCTAAGTGACTTTCCCAACATCACATAACAAATGCGTCACAAGTGAGACTTGGACTGATGTCTTCCCCTATCATAGGCTCTCCATCTACTACACCAGTGGTGTCAAACTCAGATAGAAATGGGGCCACTAATCCATACATAAGGATACTTATGAGCTGTGTATTGACAGCTTTAAAATGTAATATTATCTGTGTTTTATCATATTTTTTATTTATTTTGTCAAATATCTTCTAATTGCATTTAATCTGGTTCATCTTTCACTTAGGTATATGACTGCCCCATGACTGGCCATTTGTTTATATTTTTGCACTACACCATATTCTCCCATGATGTGAGCATAGTTGTATTAAGTGTTTATTGAATTGAATTTGTAAATTTTATAATGACGATGAGTTCAACATTTTCTATATTCAACTAAAAGAAAACAAAATTTTATATTAAAATAGATTCACTGATTCACCCATAAGATTATACAGTAAGAACATTTTTGTGACCACTTTGTTAGGAACCTATATAGTGCTTGTTATTTATTTTTCAATTGCTACACTGCTGGAGGAAGTAATTTCATCAGGGAAGCATATAAATTAATAAGTAATATTAGATGACATTACTTATGGAAATTTTAGTAATTTTATTCCATGGGTATTTCAAGTAAATTATTAATCCATTTACTCACCTGGAGGTGAAAAAGGAAGGAAGGGGGAGCAGAAAATAAATTTGACATTTCTTTCCCATATAATTCTAACACTTTCTAGAGAGGCATTCACATTTTTATTTAATCTTTCAGGTACATAAATAGCTCCACATATTTCAAGAATTTTATAATGTTATTTAGAATGATCTTTTTTAGTTTTTTCAATCCATGATTTCATAGCATGCTTTTGAGTTCCCATGTTATCATGGTCATTTTTATTTGGATGCACTCCAGCTTATGTATATTCTATCCAATACAAATGCCTTAGTTTTCCTTTTTAAAGTTTTGATATATTTTATTTTAAAATTATAAACATTTACAGATTACTCCTATTTTGTGTATACAGAACTACATGAACTATTTCAGATGTGATCTGAGTAGGGAACAGCATAATGATAATATCATCTGCATCATCCTCCTTCTTATATTAGTTCTTTTGCCTCTCAATTATCCTACTAATATATTTTAGTCCATTAAAGATCTTAGGTTCCTCCCCACAGGAATTGTTTTCTAAACAATATACTTCATCTGTTTTGAACTCTGATTCTGTAATCCAACGTACTCGACAATTTTATATTATCTGTAATTAGATAAGCATGTTGACATTTATACCTTTGTCAAGATCAGCAAATATCACCAGGCATACAGCCAAACACTGAATCTCTTGACACACCATGATCAACTTCCCTGATGGGTGGCAATGACAGTAATAATTCTTTGCATTCAGTCACTCATCTGGTTCTGAATCCATTCTTGACTCTACTATGATCTAATTTATTTCTCTCCTGGACATAAGAATATAATTAGAATGTTTGGAAGTTGCCTTGTAGAAGATGAGCTATATTAAGTCTTTGGGATCCCTTGAATATGGTTATTATGCCAAAATGGAAATGAAGTTAGACTTCCATGACTTTTCCTTAATGAACTCATATATATCCTCACTTATAACCTCTTCTAGTTGTACACAAACTTTCTCTTTAGTAATCATTCTAGGAAATCTAGAATGAGTCATTCTCAACCTCACTACTCTACAAATTGAAGTATCCACCCTTCTTCCCTCTCCTTCCCCTCTTTTGAACTCTTGTCTGTCCCTAGTACCATGACATTTCTCTTGTGCTCCACATTTCCTCAGTGATTACTAAGAATAGTTTTGCAATCCCACTCACATGTTCTTTCAATACCCTGTGATAAAGTTGTTTGGGCCAGGTGACTGTGATTCATTAAGAATATCTATATATTATACTATCTTGAGTTTTAATTATATTAACTGTTTTTAATTCTCTCCCTCCCAGTCTGAAGTTGATCTTCCTTGACAGAATAAACAGAAACAAAAGAGAAGTTGAATAGTTGTCTTTATGCATGAGTCTTTCTTTCCATAGAGTTCCTAGATGAGCTCACTGTATAGCCCCATCAAGCTGTTGAAAGCCCTTCCCTTTTTCTTCCTCATGACAATATATTTTAACTATATAAGCAATATTTCATTCTTTATAATCACATATCCTTTTTGAACTGACTTCCCTTTAAGGCTATACCTTGATATGCATTCTTAAAATCTAAAGTATATACCAGGTCAATCCTATCAAAAATCTATGATTGTATGGTTGCCACCTTCCAGAGCTCCTCTCAGATTTCTTCTTCATTTTGGTCTCACTACATTTGCCCAAATTGATTTAAATTGTTTAGAAATTAGCACATTTTAAGATTTGACTTTTTATTCAATATGAACTTGTAAAGAACATAAAAATACAAAATCTCATTATGCTGTCACTGCTTCACAACACTTTAGTTTCTCTAAAGAATTAAATTACAACTTCAAACACATTTTGGATCACATAAGGCCACTATATTCTCTTTTAATGATCCCCTCCCCCCCAATCTTTTAGAAGGCTGGCTAAGAAGCAGATGGCTATAAATCAGCAATTCTATCCCACAGTGACTGAGTCAGCTAGAAATGTAAGTTGTTCCAGCTTCTTTCAAGTTGCCGTCTGCACTGAACAGTCAGTGAACATAATTTCCTTCTTTTATTTCTAAATCAAATGGATTGCTTGTGATCGTGCTAGCATATTGCCAGACATGTAGTAGCACTTAATAAAAGCTAATTGATTGACATTATATGCTAGTTGACTGAAAGGGTTACACTGGTGTCACTTGAAATGAAGGGTTATTGTTTTTCATTTCTCTAGGGTCAAACCTAGATTTAGGCAAATTGATTCATTCCATCCTTTGTTTTGGATATGCATAAATGAGTTTATGGATGTCTATGGAGTGGTCTCCCTTTAACTTCAAACTCTGTTGTCAGAAAATGAATAAATACCACTGGGAAGTTATAGTTGTATAACTAACTGACAACAAAGTACTAGAATCAGAGCATTAACAGATAGAGCTTTTTCCAACAGTTGGTCAGACATAACACTGACCCACAACAATTTAAGAAGATCTTTAATATATATTACCTTTCTGAATGCTCACAGTCTTCAAAGCATGTGGAATCAAAAGTTCTCAAAATATAGAAACTTAGCCGAAGAAAGGAAGACTTATAAATATATCATCCTTTGTTGTCATGTCTATTACCAAGTTGTCTTGAAGATGCTTTTAATGAGTGTATCAAAGATTACGCTGCATTCGAATGTTTTTAATTAAAAAAACTAACATGAACATTATCATAGTTCAGGCTCTCAGTGCTTCTTACTTGGGTTATTGTAACAGCTTCCCAAGTGACCTTCTTGCTTCCAGTATTTCTTATCTCCACACAGCTGCCAAATTAATACTTATAAGATACAGACCTGGGTATGTAGAGTTTATTCAAAAGCATTCCATCATTCTCTTTTGCCTCAGGATAAAATGCAAACCCATTTTATTAAATGATCTCAGCAAGCCATTGCAAACCCTCCATATTCTGGCTACTAGTTAAGTGCTATTTCATACACCTATATCTCCCTTAACTTAAACACAACGTTTTCCACTCTTACTATATTACTAACTACTCCTTGAGATAGATATTCCATCTCTTTCCTCATGCATTTACAAAAGCTGCCCCCCTCCTCACCCCAGGCTTAGAATGAATCTTTCTATTCCTCCCCTATTTCAGTCCTTCCATGTTTTTTATTCCTCTTTCAGATGTCTCTTCTTTCATGCACCCTCCCCTGATTCAGAGTTTTTCTTTCTCTTGCTTCAAACTGCCTTGTATTTACTTATCTGAGGATATGTCACATTCCCTCCAAGGTAATATATGATCTTTGGGAGAGGGGATTATTTTGTTTTTGTCTATATCACTAGCATTGTGACCTACATTTAGTAAAGGTTTATTGGTATGAATCTATAATTTTCAGATGAAGATCCTGAGGCTCAGAGAGGTTAATTGACTTGTCCAGGGTCACAAAGCTAGTAAATGATTGATCTGCCTACCACAAGTCTCTCCTTCCACCATTCCCTCCTCCAAAAAATGCACCTCTAACCATGTTACTCTGGCTACTCGATAAACTCCTTTGGTTCCCTATCACCTACAGAACCAAATATAAACTTTTCCACTTGTCTTTTAAAGCCTTGTCTATGCTTCTTACCTATCCCAAATTTCCATTCTTCACACATATTATATCCTCTAGTGACAATGACCTCTTTGCTGTTCCTTGAGTAAGACATTCCATCTCTCAATTCCAGGCATTTTCACTGACTGATCTTCGTGCATGGAATGTTTTCCCTCTTCATTTCCACCTACTGGCTTACATGGCTTCTTTCAGTACCAGCTAAAATTCTGCTTTCTATAGGGATCTTTCCCACTCCCTCTTAATCCAGTGCCTTTTTGTATTGATTATTTTCAATTTATCTAGCATATAGCTGGTATCTTGTATATTGTCATTTGTATCTTCTCTCCCCCATTAGATTGTGAATTTCTCAAGAGCGTGGACTATCTTTTTACTTTTCTTTTCATGCCCACTGATTAGCACAAAACCTGTCACAGAGTAGATGCTTAATAAATGCTAGGTGATTGAGATGGGACTTGATTGAAACCAGGTCAATTTTGCTTCAAATCCAATTTTTTTTCTGCAGAGGTGTACCTTTGTCATGTCCTAACTCTTTGAAGAAATAGACACATACAAATAAGTGTGTATGTATGTGGGTGTGGGATTACATAATATACATATGTACTTTTTGATTCTGGAAGTTACACTAAGCAAATATCTATCTTAAAAATTTCATCTTCATACATCCCTGCTAGTAGTTATCATACATCACTCTCTGTGAAATTGAGGGATACATTCTTTTCTAAGAATACAAGGCATGGGCTTCCATAGTTGGAGTCAAGATGGCAGAGCAAAGAAAGAACTGAGCTGAGCACACCAAAAATACCTCTCCAAACAACTTTAAAATAGTGCCTCAAGTTGAATTCTAGAGTGGCAAAGCCAACAAAGTCAGAATGAGATATTTTTCCAGTTCAAGACAACTGAGGTGGTTAAAAAGGCAGATCTGTGACATGGAGGTAGAAGCTAGGCCAGAGCCCAAGTGGATGGAACACTAGTGGTAGGACTGAGTGGTGGTGACAGATGCAGCAGCAACTTCAGAAGTTCCTAAGTGAGAGAGGGTAAGGGGATCAGGCAGCTATTCAAGAACAGACTAAAGGATAGCCCTGAAGTAGCACTGGATGCATTACCAAGTGCTATTGGGCAATTCCACTGTTCAAGGGCATGAAGGAACACTATCATTTAAGAGAGAGCAGAAGATCAAAGGGGCAGTACCACTTCCAGTCTCAAGGGATCAAGAATCAGGGGCCCTTCCTGCATAAGGACCAAAGGCAAGAACAGGAGAGCAGTGCCCATACTTCTTCCCAGATCACTCTGGAACTAGTGAAAATAAGCCTGAAGCTTGAGATAGTACCTTCCCCACCATGCTGGGAACAGAGCTGAACAATAACAAAGTTCCAAATAAAGAAATCAGGTAGAAAAATGAGCAAATAACAACAAAACCTGACCATAAAAAACTACTATGGCAGCAGGCAAAATCAAGATATAAACTCAAAAGAAGACAATTTAATCAAAACTTCTACAAGCAAAGCATCAAAGAAAAACGTGAATTGGAAAAAAAAACACCCCCCCAAAACATTCTGGAAAAGCTAAAAAGATTTTAAGAATCAAATAAGAGTGGTACAGGTAAAATTAGGCAAAGAAAGACAATTATGAAAAAAAAAACAATTAGTTTGGTAAAAGAGATGCAACAATGCTGCAGAAAATAACACTTTTAAAACAGAACTGACCAAACGAGAAAAAGAGGTACAAAAAAATTCACTGATTGAAATGACTCCTCAAAAATTAGAATTGGACAAGTGGAAGCTAATGACTCCATGAGACATCAAGAAACATCAAGAAACAATAAAACAAATCAAAAATGAAAAAAAAAAGGGAAAATGTGAAATATCTAATAGAAAAAACAATTAAACTGGAAAATAGATCCAGGAGAGATACTTTAAGAATTACTGAATTAACTAAAAGACTTGATGAAAGAAAAAGTCTACATATCAAATTTCAAGAAATTGTCAAGAAAACTCCCCAGATATCCTAGAAGCAGAGGGTAAAATAAAAATAAAAAAAATCTACTGATCACCCCCTGAAAGAAATACCAAAATAAGAACAGATCTATCATGGCTGAATTCTAAAGCCCCTAGGTTAAAGACAAAATAATTCAAGCAGCCAGAAAAAAATCATTCATATATTGTGGAGCCACAGTCAAGATCACACAAGATTTAGCAGATACCACATTAATTCAGCAAAGAACTTGGAATATGATATTCCAGGTGGCAAAAGAGGTGGGATTGCAAACAAGAATAATATACCCAGGAAAACAGAATGTAATCCTGAAAGGGAAAAGTTACATAGTTGGTGGAATAGAGAACTTTCAACCCTTTCTGATAAAAAGACCAGAGGTGAATAGAAAATTTGACTTTCAAAAACAAAGTTCAAGAAAAACCAATAAATGTGGAAGATAAATAATAAGGGGCACAGTCAGGCAAAACTCTTTGCTTCTCTCTGTGATATGATATATGTATCTTATAAGAACTTTATCATTAGCAGGGCAGTTAGCATAAATCTGTATAGAAAGAGGATGTAAGAGTGAGTTGATTATATTGGGATGATGCAAAAAAAAATGGATAGACAAGAAAGAGGAATCCTGTAGGAGAAGAAGGAAGGGAGAGGAAGAATGGAGAAAATTATCTCATATAAAAGAGAGAGAGAAAGAAGAATTTTTATAGTGAAGGTAAAAATGGTGGGGCAGGGGAGGTTGGCAATGTTTGAACCTCATTCACTTCTAAATTGGTTCAGAAGGGGAAAATATATCTAGATACACTATTGGTAATAAAGTTTATTTTACTCAACAAGGAATTACAAAGGGAAGCAAACTAGAGAAAAGTGGAAGGTGATAAAAGAGGGCAGATAAAGGAAGGCTTTGGTTAGAAGCAAAACAGAGTAGAGGAGAGACAAGATATAAAAGGAAAGAGAAAGATAAACAGAAAAACTAGCACGGAAGAAAATGTAATTAGTAATCATGACTGAGAAGGTGAAAGGGATAAACTCAATCATGAAATGGAAACAGCAAACAGTTAAGAAGTCAGAATCTAACAATATGTTGGACTTTTTTAAAAACATGAAATATACTTGAAACAGAGAGACCCACACAGATTTAAAATAAGCACCTGGAACAGAACTTTTTATACTTCATTTGACGTAAATATGTCAGTAGCAATCATGATCTCAGACAAAGCAGAAACAAAAATAGGCCTAATTAAAAGGGATAAGCAGAGAAACATCTTGTTGAAAGGAACCGTAGACAATGAAGTAATATCAATACCAAATATGTATGACCTAAATTACATAGCATCCAAATTCTGAAAGGAAAGGTGGAATGAATTAATGGAGGAAATAAACAACACACCTGTACTAGTGGGAGACTTCTGCTTTCCCCTTTCAGAGTTAGATAAATCTAAACATAAAATAAACAAGAAAGAAATCAAAGAGATGAATAGACACTTAGAAAAGTTAGATATGATAGAGCTCAGAAGAAAATTGAATTGGAATAGGAAAGAATATACCTTTTTCTCAGTTATATATAGCATTGTCACAAAAAAATGACCATATATTAGGGCTTAAGAACCTCACGAACAAATAGAGAAAAGCAAATTATATATGTATATATGTATGTATGTATATATACATATCTATCTATATTGAAAGCATGCTTTTCAGACCATTATATAATAAAAGTTACATTTAATAAAGGGTTTTGGCAGAGTAGATTTAAAGTTATTTGGATACTAAATAATCTATTCCTAAAGAATGAGTGGGTCAAAGAACAAATCATAGGAACAATCAAATATTTCACTAAAGAGAACAACTAGACAACATTCCAAAATTCATGGGATGTACCCAAAACAGTACTTATGGAAAATTTGTATCTCATAATTTAGAAATTGACAAAAGAGAGAAATAGCAGATCAATGTGAACATGAAACTAAAAACAACTAAAAAAAGCAAATTCAAAATCCCCAATTAAAGACTAAAAGGAAATCCTAAAAATCAAAGGAGAGAATACTAAAATTTAAAGGAAAAAACCATCAAACCTTTAAGGAAAAATAGGAGCTGGTTTAAAAAAAAAACCCAAATAAAAAAAAATAAACCTTTAGTTAATTTGATTTAAAAAAAAATTAGAAAACCAAAAGACAAGTATCAAAAATGAAAGAGGTGAAAGTACCACTGTGGAAGATGAAATTAAAGTGATTATTATGAATTTTTACCCAATTATACGCCAGCAAAACTGACAGTGTAAGTGAAACGTCTTAAAAATATAAATTGCGCAGATTAACAGAAAAGGAATAGAATACTTGAATAATTTTATCTTAGAAAAAGAAATTGAAAAAGCCATTAACAAGCTCCCTAAAAAAAAAACCTGCGGACTAAATGAATTTATGAGTGAATTCTAACAAACATTTAAGGAACAACCAATTTCAGTAGTATATAAACTCTTTGATAAAATGGGTAAAGAAGGAATCTTATCAGTTCCTGTAATATAACAAACATGGTTTTGATACTTAAACCCAGGAGACCACAAACAATGAAAAAAAACAACTTAATTTCTGTAATGAATATCAATGCATAAACTTTGAATACGATACTAGCAAGAGATTATGGCAGTATGTCACAAAGTTTATACCCTCTCACCAGGTTGTATTTAAAGCAGGAATTCAGGACTGATTCCATATGAGGAAAACAATCAGCATAACTGACCATATCAATAACAGAAACAACAAAAATCATTTGATTATATTAAAGGAAGCAGAAGTAGTTTTTTTGACAATATACAACCCCTTCCTTTGCCTTCTTTTCTGCATATTCTATTTTTTTTTTTTGCTTTTTATTTTCATCATTCACTTCCACAAGATTTTGACTTCTAAAGTTTTCTCTGATCCCCTCTACTCTTCCTCTCTAAGATGGCTTGCGATCTGACATAGACTCTACATATACATTTCTATTAAACATTTTCACATTAGTCATGTTGTAAAGAAGGATTAGAACTAATGGGACAAACCACAAGAAAGAAGAAACAACAACAAAAATAGATCAAATTGTATGCTTCGATTTGCATTTAGACTCTGTAGTCTTTTTCTGGAAATTGTAGCACTTTTCATCATGACTCTTTTGGAATTGTCTTAGATCCTTGCATCGCTGAGAAGAGCTTAGGCTGTCAAAGTTAGTCTTTACACAATGTTGCTTTTATTATGTACAATGTTCTGGTTCTGCTTAGTTTGCTTAGCATCAGTTTGTGTAAGTCTTTCCAGGTTTTTCTGAAGTCGACCTGCTCATCATTTGCTATGGAACATGAGTATTCTATTACATCCATATACCATAACTTGTTCAGCCATTCTCCAATTGATGAGCATCCCCTGAATTTCCAGTTCTAGGCCACTCCAAAAATAACTGCTATAATATTTTTTACATGTGGATCCTTTTCCCATTTTTATGATCTCTTTGGGATACAGACCTAGAAATGGTATTGCTGAGTCAGAGTATGCACAGTTTATAGCTCTTTGGGGATAGTTCCAAATTGCTCTCCAGAGTGGTTTTATCAGTTTGTAACTCCACCAACAATGCATTAGTGTCCTAATTTTCCCACAAGGTATTTATCATTTTCATTTTTTGTCATATTAGCTAATCTGTTTGGTGTGATGTGGTACCTCAGAGTTGTTTTGATTTGCATTTCTCTAATCAATAGTGTTTTAGAGCATTTTTTTCTTATGACTATAGATGACTTTAATTTCTTCATCTGAAAACTTCCTGTTTATATTTTTTGACCATTTATCAATTGGGAAATGATTTGTGTTTCTATAGATTAGATTCAGTTCTCTGTATATTTTAGAAATGAGGCCTTTAATAAGAGACCATGATCGTAAAAATTGTTTCCCAGCTTTCTGCTTCCCTTCTAGTCTTGGTTGCACTGACTTTGGGCAAAAACTTTTCAAGCTAATGTAACCAAAATTACACATTTTGCATTTTATAACGTTTTCTCTCTCTCCCTCTTGTTTGGTCAAATATTCTTCCATTCTCCATAAGTTTGATGGATAAACTCTTCCTTTGCTCTCCTTCTTTGTTCATAGTATCACTTTTTATATCTAAACCATGTTCCCATTTTGACTTTATCTTGGTATAAATGTAAGATGTTTCTCTACACTTAATTTCTGTTAGTCCATGCTTAGTTTCTGCCTTGATCTATGATTACTTAACCCCCATTCTTATTAAAAATACCAGACTGTATAGGAATCAAAGGAATCTTTCTTAAAATAAGTAGCATCTAATTCCAATAGCAAGCTTTATCTTTAGACATGTATAGTATAAATAGAAGAAATAGTATAGATAATATTTATTAATATTCCCATATTAATATGGAAATAAACTTGCTTTTTCAATAAGAACAGGAGTGAAACAAGAATATCCTTTATCAATAGTATTATTCTATATTATACTAGAAATGTCAGCGATAGTAGTAAGAAAAGGAAAATAAATTGAAAGAATTAGAGTAGGCACTTAAGAAACAAAACTTTTTGTTTCTTTGCAGATGATATGATGGTATACTTAAAAAACCCTAGAGAATTAATTAAAAAACTTGTTGAAGCACTTAACAAACTGCCTGGGACATTACTCAGTACATGGTCTGTAAGATTTTTTGAAACATAGTCAAGGGTTTTAAAAATTACTTTTGGTTCAAAGGAAAGTATAACCCTTTAATATATTAGTAACATAGTATAGTAAATAAAAAGTTAAGTGATGAAGTTTTATGCATGTATTTATCATGTATGTTATTCTATATTTTATCAATCTAGGTATTTTCATTCAGACAAAATGTTTTGATTTACATTCAGGATTTATTTTTTTTCTAGGGCTGGAAAAATATATTTTGTATCTTCTATACCTGAGAAGATAGCCATATCAAATTTTACATTAAAAAATGCAATCCAACATTTTAATGAGTATGCTGGCCATAATTCACTTTGTAGCCCAAACTGGCATTTAAATAGTATCTTTTCCCATGCAAATTTATGAGAACATTAATCATTAATATCCAGAAAAATGTATAAGCCACTTAACCAATAGCTCCCTCAAAATACTTCCTTCATGAAAAAAATTTAAGTATTTATAAAATTTTGTGAGACAACTAGATTACATAGGAGATACAGCATTGGACCTGGAATTAGGATGACCTGGGTTAAAATTTGTTCTCAAACACTTTCCAGTTTTAGGACTTCAAGAAAATTATTTAACCTCTGTTTACCTCAATTTCCTCATGTGTAAAATGTAATAATAGCACCTATCTCCTAGGGTTGTTTTGAGGATAAAATGAGGTAACATTTGTGAGTCAGTTTGCAAACCTTAAGGCAATATATAAATGATAATAATAAAAGTTATTATTATTAAAACAATATTTCTTTAATAAATTAGTCCTACACTTAAAATTTTATGGAGAAATGTCTGATTGTGAGGTTTAAATACAAAAAAATTATCTCTCTTTTAAAAGCCAAAGTACAAATATTAAAATATTATTTTCTATATGTGTACACTTAAGAAGTGAATGGATGAATAAGATGGCGCCCAGATAGTTTTACTTGGATAAAGAACTTTGGTTCAAAAGACCTGGATTCAAATCTTTGTTTTGCCACTTACAACCTCTGTACCTTTTAGCAAGTTTCTTTAATTCTCAGGGCTTGAGTTTCATCATCTACAAAATGAGAAGTGATTTCCAGCTCTAAATCTTTGATTATATTGAGTTCTCAAATAAGACTTTTGGATGAATGATCAAAAATTATTTTTGAATTGAGCTACCTAAAATAGTTACCTCAGATCTTCAGATGATTACCCCAAATGTCTAAATAGCCAAGGCTCAAGTAACTTAATTTAAAAAAAAATTACCTGTATAATTGATCTCATTCTTTCACTTTATTTTACAGGGGTAGACAATCATAAAAATAGCAGAAGTAGTCAAATTTTTTTAAATGAAGGTAAGCAGGGATTTTAGCTCTAACTGCAAACTACTCCCATCCAAACCATCTGTTCCTTTATTTTCCAGGCACTGAATCTAAATTGAATGTTCCCACGAAAGGAATAAAATCTCTCTGTTCAACAGATAGGCCAAAAAGAGAAAAAGGAAAATAAAAATGATTGCCTTACAGGGTGTGTCAATGGGATAGACAATTTTTCCCCTGAAGGTAGATTTTAGTTGGCCTAATAGGCTCATGAGAGAATTAGGTGGCTTTTTATTTTGTTTAAATACATTGGTATTCACTACAGCCTGATAAATGGTCATTTAAATAATCAATCTTCTGGGGCTATTGGAATCATTTAAAATATTTCAAAGTACAAAGTATCTCTGGGAAAGAAGAGTTATCAGTACTACTATGAAAAATTACATATCTCCAATAAGATGTTAGTCACTTTTCTATAACCTTTATGCTTTTATGTAATTATGCAAACATAACAGACATTTAAGGGTAGATTTAGTACTTCTCTTCACAAGTCCACAAAGGCCTTGTTTTCTTAGAAATGCTTCAGTTTAGGTAAGAAGTCATTTTTTTCCAGAAAAAAATTTGCTTCTAGAAGCAAAAGATACAATTGATACATATACTACGTATTAGATAGGAAAAAGGCATTAGAAGTAGTACAACATAATAGTAGAAAGTACAGAAGACATGTAGTTAAGAGAGACTTGGGTTTGAATACTGTCTCCAATATTAAATTGTCTACAGGAACATAGTCAAGTGATTTAACCTGAGTTTCAGTTTTCTTATCTCTAAAATGGGAATAATAACACCAATAGAATCCACCTCACAGGATTTTCATGAATATCAAATGAGATAACATGTGAAGAACTTTGCCAACTTTAAAGTGCTAGACAAGGATTGGCAATTATACTTTTCATTGCTAGTTCAATAATTTGAGAATTCGTAATTTCACCAGTGTGCATATTCCATGTTGACATAAAGCCCATGCTCTTTGTGCCTTGGTAGCTAGCCTTCATGAGATATTATGGTTTAAAAAAACTTCCTTGCTTCATAATCGCCAGTCAGTCATCAAACCTTCACTAAGAATCTATTATTATGTGTAAGGCATCGTGCTTTGTGCTGGGCATACAAAGAAAGACAAAAGTGAACCTCTTTTCTGAAGTCTCACAGTCTTATGGGGGAGACAACATGTAAACAACTACGTAAATGACATTGTTTTCGATATGCCAACTGAGTGAATTTGTTTGCTTGATTATGCTCGTTTGTTACAAGGGTTCACCTCTTCACATTTTTAATTGGGGAGGATGTCAGAGAAAAGGTGGGTTGGCAATAGTGTGCCCGAATAAAGGAGGCTAATGAAATTGTTATAAATGTCCAGAAGACAATCAAAAGAAGTAGAAAAGAATACGCTGCCATAGGATAATTTGGAGACCAATGCATTGAACTAATAAAATATTTTTTAGAAAAATAAGATCTATAAAACAGAGATTCATTGTTACCTAGGGCATCCTCTTGAACTGATCTTCTCTGTGTATGGAAAGGGTGATTTTTTTTTTGTTTAAATTCAGAAGAAAAATGAAGTTAATTTAAAAAACAAAAACCTATATAAGGAATGCTGTTAATAATAATGAAAATGCCATTTATTTCCTCAAATGTCTCTATGTCTCATAGAAAAGAAATTTCCCTTAGACTGTAATAAAAAATATTGTACACTCTGATGTCATGGTCTTCTTTGAAAATGAAGGACGAACACAACAACCACCACCACAACAATCTCCTTTGACAAGAAAACAGACTCAGTGAACTTAAGTGACTTGACCAGGGTCACAGTGTTACAGGTGGGCTTTGGATGCAGGTATTTCCAATTTCAAGTCTAGTACATTATCCATTATACCTTGCTACCTTCAAAAATTGAAAAAAAAAATGGAAAAAGAATACTGCAACAATATTTTATCAACAAATATACCATTTAACTGTAATAACAATAATGCTATTTCTGATAAATTTAATTAGAACATTTTAATATATGTTTCAATATTGAATATTCAGAATGCCTTAGCTACAGAGACTGATAAGATGTCAAAATATACACAGCTAGAAGAGGAGACTGAAATCATGTGGATACAGGATGAGGTACTTATCATCCCTGCTGTCCTGTCTACTGGAATTGTACCATAAATGACTTCAGTGAGCCCAAAGAAGATGAGCTTACATCTCAATCCTTTCATTGAATTAAAAAAACATTTATTGTATCTACTGGATATCTGTAGGCCATTCAATATAAAAGAATGGTAGCAGCATAACAACTTGTCCTAGAAGCATTTCTGTCTGAATCCAATAAAAATGATAAGATGATGATAATAATAATGCTATTAATAATGATAATTGTGATGATAATGGATATGATGAAGCTATTTACATAGCAGGAATAATAGATAGCAATGAAAATAAATATATTGTTTATAAAATTCTTTCCTGGCTACAAATTTTTGCCATGGGTAATGCAAACATTAGTTCTAATTCACAGATGAAGAAATGGAGCCTCTAAAGAGTTAGCCAACTTGCTAGGTCAAAAGACAAGCAAATGATGGAGCCCCAACTCAAATTCATGTCTTCTAAATCCACATAAAAAAAATCTCTCAGTATACACATCTTACTATATTGTGTTATTACATGAACACACATTAACATTGTGATAGAATACATTGTTCTTGGTAATAAGAGCAATAAACCTCTAACTTTTTTTTTTTTTAACAGTTTGGGGTCTTAAATTGTCTTTTCTAATTAATTACTATTAAGAAATTGAGAGAACATTTTGACGATCAATTTTTTTGCTCTTAATTTAGAGTAAAATCAATCAACTGAATAGTCCTTTGAAATTGAAACAAAATCTTAAAAGTGTGAATTATAACCATACTTTTAGTTTCTAAAAACCATGATATGTCCACTCAAAGCTCCAAGAAATGCTTACCTATGTATTTCTATTAGCTAGTGTTTGAGTTTAATACATACTAGAAACCCTAATAATACACATGGTTAATGAGCTCAGGAAAGGAGGGGTAGATCATCCTTGAACTACATTTACATACTTTTATGTATATTGCTGGGAAACTTCAAACCATCAGAAAAAATATATTGCTTTTTGAGTTTTGTTAGTATAAATTTAATTTCATTTTAGACTACATATCAAAGGATTGCTAGGTGGAGCAATGGATAAAATGCCAGGTCTGGCTTTCCTCACCATAACTATGTGATATAGGAAGTATAAGTGTCCTTCTCATTTTATTTATTTTAAAAATTTATTTATTTACTTTTTGTTTTCAACATTCATTTCCACAAGATTTTGAGTTCCAAATTTTCTCCCCATCTCTCTCCTCCCCCAACCTGAAACACCATTTATTCTGATTACCCCTTCCCCCAATCTGCTCTTCCTTCTGTCACACCCCTCCCTTCCCTCTCCTTTCTTGTAAGGCCAGATAGATTTCTATACCCCAATACCTGTATTTCTTATTTCCCAGTTGCATGCAAAAACAATTCTCAACATTCATTCCTTCAACTTTGAGTTTCAACTTCTCTCCCCTCTTCTCTCCCCACCCATCCCCACTGAGAAGGCAAGCAATTCAATATAGGCTATATATGTATAGTTTTGCTAAAGACTTCCATAAGTCATGTTGTGAAAGACTGTATTTCCCTCCATCCTATCCTGCCCCCTATTTATTCTATTTTCTCTTTAGATCTTGTCCCTCATTTAAAGTGATGACTTCTTATTAATCCCTCCTCCCATTTGCTCTTCCTTCTATCACCCCCACCCCACTTATCCCCTTCTCCCTTACTTTCCTGTAGTATAAGATTTTCATACTAAATTGAGTGTGCATGTTATTCCCTCCTTAAGCCAAATGTGATGAGAGTAAGCTTGACTTTTTCCCTCTCATCTCCCCCTTTTCCTCTCTATTGAAAAAGCTTTTTATTGCCCTTTTTATGAGAGATAATTTGCCCAATTCTATTTCTCCCTTTCTCCTCCCAATATTCGTGTCTCACACCTTAATTTTATCTTTTTAGATATCTTCCCTTCCTATTCAACTCACCCTGTGCCCATATACATATACATGTATGTATGTATACATACATATGTACATACGTACTCAAATATTTAAGAGTTACAAATATTATCTTTCCATGTAGGAATGTAAACAGTTCAACATTAGTAAGACCATTTTGATTTCTCTTTCCTGTTTACCTTTTCATGCTTCTCTTGATTCTTGTGTTTGAAAGTCAAATTTTCTATTCAGTTCTGATTTTTTCATCAACAGTGCTTGAAGGTCCTCTATTTTATTGAATGACCATTTTTTCCCTGAAGTGTTATACTCACTTTTTCTGTATAGGTGATTCTTGATTTTATTCCTAGTTCCTTTGACTTCTGGAATATTATATTATTCTATCCCTTCTATTCCTTAATGTAGAAGCAGTTGTGGGTTGAGTGATCTGGGAACCACAGCTGCTGACCAGATTCTGCCCCCAAGGTCTGCACCAGTCATGTTCTTGCTGGTGCTGTGTGGCCAAGGCTGGGATGGACACTGTGGGTTATTCTCCTATCTGCGCCCTGTGTGATAGATCTTTCCTGTCAGCCTTCCAGGCAGCCTTGTGCTAGGAATCTCTTTCACTCTGTTGTTTTGTGTCTTCTGCTGCTCTAGAATTCTTTTATAGTCATTTTATACAGGTAAATTATGAACTGTGGGGGAAGAGCTAGAGTAGGTGTGTCTTTCTATTCTACCATCTTGGCTCTGCCCTCCTTCTCATTTTATAGATGAAGAAATTGAGCCTCCAAGAAGTTGAATAATTTGCCTAGGTCACAAGGCAAGTAAGTTATGGAGCCCTAACTACAAACCATGTTTTCTAACTTCATGTTGAAAGGGAGAATAAAGTTTTATTTGTATCACTATGGAAATCATAGAGGGGCTGGAAAGAATTTTATAAGATTATCAGATGCACCCCAAGGAAGGTCAGGATTTATACTACATTTCTGTACCTCCAAATATTTTAGCTTTCCATTAAGAACTTATATCACTTTCTAGACACACATAATATATAGGTATTTGACATTTTTTTCCTTAGAGGATAGAATTACACCCACAGATGTAAGTTATGTTATCTTAAAATAAAGGTATGGGATAGATTTGAAGACAGGGGAAGTGACTTAGTTTTAGAATATGTTGTTTCTATGAGATATGTGAAGCCATTTTACATCTAGCACATTAAATTATTATCTTCATGCAGATGAAAAGAAATGACAATGATGAAACAGAAACTAATTAGAACAGAAAAATGATTGATTTTTGGATAAACATCCATTTAAACTAGCTATTTGAATGGAACTCTTCCTTTCCCTAACTCTATGCTGTGCATTTAAACATAGCACCAGACTCATGGTCCCCAAAGTGTTATATATATATTATCTTAATCTCCCCTGTGGAAATTTCAGTTTGTTTCTGCTTGTAGAATTTTTCATCCTTCAAAAATCATATCTGCACATTAAAAACAATAAAAAAATCATGTTATGGTTCTCCCTGCCAGGAAGCCTGCTCCTCCTGGTGTGGTGCATAGAGTACTGTTTTATAATAGCAGGTTGCCATTAAGAGTTTGAAATTCATGACTGAGATGAAACGGTCTTTGTCAGCAAGAATCCTTTGTTCTCAGCGTAGCTTTTGTAGATGAGGTGAATATAGCACAGCCTAACTTTTTTCTATGGCTATGCTAATTTTGATGCCTTAATTACATGCATATCAAATAATTCTCCTCCCTCCCCCCAAAATTGGCAATGTGAAGTAAAAAATCAGAAATATGTAAGTCTCTTGGCTTAATTATAAAATACCTAAGCTGCTATTTTTTTTAACTCAATGTTTCATATGCAGTCTATTGTATAGATGAAGCTTAAAAATCTTTTAGTAGATAATAAATTGTGGGGCATGTACTGCAGTTAAGTGGTGTCAAACTCAAAAACAGAAATGAGACCACTATTAACTTAGTTTTAAAATGTAATGCTATATATGCTTTATTATATTCTTATTTATTTTGTTAACTATTTCTCAATGATTTTTAAATCTGGTGTGGGCCTACTTAGAAGTGTTGCCACAGAACAGTGCCTATCACCATACATCAGAATAAATTCCAAATGAATATGTGATCTTGTATAAAGACTGTTACTATAAACAAGCAAGGGGAGCAAGGAATAGTTTATTGGTCAGATTTATGGAGAATAGAGGAATTTATGACCAAATAAGAGATGGAGAACATTATGAAATGCAAAATGGATAACTTTGATAATATCAAATTGAAAAGTTTTTGCACAAACAAAGCCAATGCAACCAAGATTAGGAGAGAAGCAGAAAACTGAGAAAGAATTTTTACAACTAGAGTCAGTGAAAAAGGCCTCATTTCTAAAATATATAGAGAGCTGAGTCAAACTTACAAGAATACAAGTCATTCTTCAACTGATAAATGCTCAAAGGATAAGAACAGGCAGTTTTAAGAGGAAGAAATTAAAACTATATATAGACATATGAAAAATGCTCTAAATCCCTATTGATTAGAGAGAAGCAAATCAAAAGAACTCTGAGGTACCTATCAGACTGGCTAACATGACAAAAGAGGGAGATGATAAATGTTGGAGAAGATCTGAGAGAGTTGGAACATTAATTCCTTGTTGGTGGAGCTGTGACCTGATCCAACCATTCTGGAGAGCAATTTCTAACTATGCCCAAAGGTCTATGAAAATGTGCATACCCTTTGACCAAGCAATACTGCTTCTAGGGCTGCATCCCAAAGAGGTCATAAAAATGGGAAAAGGACCCACATGTACAAAAATATTTATAGCAGCTCTTTTTGTGGTGGCCAAGAACTGGAAATCAAGGGGAACACCCATCAATCGGGGGATGGCTGAGCCAGTTGTGGTACATGAATGTAATGAAATACTCTTGTGCTATAAGAAATAGTAAATGGACAATCTTCAGAAATGCCTGGTTAGCCTTATATGAACTGATGGAGAGTGAAGTGAGCAGAGCCAGCAGAATATTATACACAGTAACAGGCACAGTGTGCAAGGACTGTTTTTGATAAACTTACCCCTTCACAGCAATGCAAGGACCTAAAACATTTTCAAAGGATTCATGATGCAAAATGTCATCCACATCTGGAGAAAAAACTATGGAGTCAAAACAAAGAATGAAGCAGACTATTTTTTCCTTTGTTATGTTTTGTTTTTCTTATGGTTTTTAGCACTCATTTTAATTCTTCTATGCAACATGACTAATGGTAAAATGTGTTTAAGAGGAATACGTGTGTAGAGAACTGATATAGGATTACATGCTGTCTTGGATAGGGAAAGGGAAAGGGAGAAAATTTGGAACATATGAAAGAGATTGTTGAAAACTGAAAACAAATAAATTAATAAATTTGAAAAAAAATTTAGAAAAGAAGTGTTGCCATAGGTCAGCAGGCTACATGTTTTATTGTTTTATACTTCTAGTAGATAGATGTGCTGGACTTGGAGTCAGGAAGAGCTGACTTGGAATTCTACCGCAAATGTGGATAACTAGCTGGGTTATCCTAAGAGGCAGCTGGTGGCATAATGGGGAGTGCACTGGAATCAGAGTAAAGAAGTTGCTGTTTAGTTGTTTTAGTCACGTCTGACTCTTCATTAACCCCATTTGGGGTTTTCTTGGCAAAGATACTGAATTTGTCATTTACTTCTCCCACTCATTTTACTGATGAGGACGCTGAGGCTAACAGGATTAAGTGACTTGCCCAGAGTCACACAGCTAGTAAATGTCTAAGATCAGATTTGAATTCCGGAGTATGAGTCTTCCTGACTATAGACTTGGAACTCTATCTATTGTGCCACCTAGAAGTTAGGAAGATATGAATTTAAATCTGGCTTCAAGACACTTACCAGCTGAATAGCCCTTGGTAAATCAGTTAGCCTAAGTTTCCTCAACTGTAAGACAGGAATAATGATAACACCTACCTGTCAGGGTTATTGGGAGGATTGAATGAGATAAAATTTGTAAAAGAAGCACTTAGTACAGGACCTAGAACATCATGGGTGCTACATAAATGCATAATCCCTTCCCTAAACAAATCACTCAACCACTCTGTTTCCTCACCTGTAAAATGAGATGCCTGCACTCAGTAATTTCTAAGGTTCTTTATAGCTCTATGTCTATAACCTATGGAGCTACTTGACTGTGGGAGGAATTTTTTTTTTGTTCAAATCATCAGTCTCTAAAATGGATAGTTCTTATGATATCAATCTTTAGAATTGTGGTTATGACTTAAACAAAAGGGAAGAGAATTTTTTTTTCCTGGAGATACGTTCTAGGCCTCTAATTTCATTTAGTAGAGAAAATTTGTAGGTTATGATACCTTCTTTCCAAATACAGGTTGTCATCTTCTCTGCCACTTAGAGTTTCATGGAGTGGTTTATAGCATTGAGGAGTTGTGACTTTCCCAGGGATGCATAACAAGAATATTTTAGAGACAAGCTGAGAACCCAGGTCTTTCTGATGTTAAACCAGTTATCTATCCACTCCCTCACAGTTTCTATCTACTTTCTACACTACAGCTGCCTCTAAAGGTTAAAGAACATAAAAGGCAAATGGGTGTTGAAGAGCAGTATTGCTTAGCAGGGAATACTCCTAGCACCTCTAGAGTCCCTCAAGGCTATTGAGAAAATAAAATAGTGTAAGAACTCACTCTAGCAAAGGATCGTTGGAATGCTCTTGGGTAAAGTTATTCTAAATCATATGAAAAAGGATCAATATATTTAAATTTTACTTTGCTTATTTAAAATAACCATATGATATTATTTATTAGGAAAAAAAACCTCATCACATTCTTAAGAATATGATGTTTGCTTCAAACAATTATACCTTTACATAAAAAGAAGAATCACTGGTATTAAAGATTATAAGTCTTCCTTTTTCACTGTGATAACATTTCTATATATTATATAGACTGAAAATGAGTACATATGATCTTTTAATCAATTTCTTTTAAAACAAACAAAACAAAATAACAAAAATTCTTGTTAGTTTAGGTAAGGGATTCTTAACTTGAACTCTGTGAACTTAAAAAAAGCTATTTTGATAAAGGTATTTCAGTATAATTTATTTCCTGTGCAAATCCATTTTTTTATTTTTTGCATTTATTTTATACTGAAGGGGCACACAATGCAAGAAAAACATTTTAACAAGTCACTAGTATTTTATATATGTATATGTATGTATGTATATACACATATATGTCATATTACATGAACTCCTTGCTAGCAAAAACAGTTGCATTTTGTATTTGTGTCTTTGGTATCTCTGCACCTCTTTGTAGCTAGCTGAGTGTTTTTGAATAGTCAATGCCTAAGCTAATAGATTTTCAATTATATTGGTTTTTCCAAGCTGATTGTAAGAATTGCTGAATTACATATATACATAAGTGATGACATCTACATACTGCTTGATATTTCTCATTTCTGACTTTTAAGATTTTGGAGCTACATATTTGGTGTAGCACAGGTACTGACACCAGATTCAGTTTTTAGAAAATCTATACACCTAATTTCTAAGATCTTTTAAATATCTTTATAATAAAGGAAGAGCTGGCTTTCCTTTAATTTTTGGAGGTAACGATGATGTCTTTAGTGACTAAGGACATTTGTGATAACTGGAAGTACCCTGTGTGGTGGTGGCTCAGGTCTTTCTGAGAATAGCGAGCTTGAGGGAAAGTCTCATGTAAGATTTGGGAAAATGACAAGATGGTAATACAGATTAAGACAACCACTTCATGCAGTTACATAATATCAAGTAAGTCATGTTTTGACAATATTACATAATGCCACAAACTTTTTAAGAATTACCCCCCAGATAAAATTTGAACTATAATAGCCTGCCAACCCAAATGCTTTATTTAATTCTGGGGCCTGGTTTACTTCAAAATCAAATGGAAAAATATGGTAATAGATGATGGCAAAAGAAAAAAATAACACAAAAGAATGTTGTTTAAATGTCTTAAAATATCATCCACTAATGTGCCATATAGCAGTTCATAAATAGGAAGTTCATTAGATTGAATAAACACTAATGATTTTATATTAAGTTGATTTAAATATTAATAGAAATAATTCGGGGGGCAGAGCCAAGATGGCGGAGTAGAAAGACGCACATACACATAGCTCCGAACCCACAACCGACAGAACGGCTAGAGGGGACCAACCCACGGTGAATTCTGCACCCAGACACCACGGAATATTGGAGCGAGGGAGATTTCTGTTCCGGAGAGACCTGCAAACCTCTCGCGGGGGGTCCTTCGCTCTGTGGACTGGGCGCCGGGACTGGGAGCTGAGTGCAACCCTGCAGCGGCCGCGACACCGTGAGGAAAAGATCCAAGCGGGCTACGGAGATGCGATATCCTGCGGCCATGCGGGTCCCTCCACCCACAGAGGGACCTGCAAACCTCTCGCAAAAGGTCCGTCGCGCTGCAGATGCGGAGCCCAGCCCGGACCTGCAGCAGCCGCGGCTGCGAGAGGTACAGATCAGAGCAGGCTTTAGGGACGGGATCTTCAGCAGCGGCACAAGCCCCCCCACCCACAGGTGACAAGGGTCGGTGAGAGAGTCTCTTTGGTGGGTCGAGAGGGGAGTGGGGTGTCCCCATGGCTCGGCCCCCCCCCCCCGGGAGATAGAAGCTGAGAGGCGGCTCCAGACAGGGGCTCCCCAAGCGGGCAGGAGCCTGGATCCATTGGGGAAGGTCTGTGCATAAACCCCCTGAGGGAACTGGGCCTGAGAGGTGGTCCTGCCCCGACCTGACCATCTGAACTTAATTCTCACACTGAATAGCAGCCCTGCCCCCGCCAAAAGCCCTGAGGTGGGAAGCAGCATTTGAATCTCAGTCCCCAAACGCTGGCTGGGAGGACCAGGAGGCGAGGTGGGTGTGAGGAGAATATTCAGAGTTCAAGTCACTGGCTGGGGAGAATGCCCAGAAAAGGGAAAAGAAATAAAACTATTGAAGGGTACTTTCTCAGAGAAAAGACACCTCCTCCCTTCCTTTCTGACGAGGAAGAACAATGCTTACCATCAGGCAAAGACACAGAAATCAAGGATTCTGTGTCCCAGCCCACCCAATGGGCTAAGGCCATGGAAGAACTCAAAAAGAATTTCGAAAGTCAAGTTGGAGAGGTGGAGGAAACCTGGGAAGAGAAATGAGAGGGATGAAAGAGAAGCATGAAAGGCAGATCAGCTCCCTGCTAAAGGAGAACCAAAAAAATGTTGAAGAAATTAACACCTTGAAAACTAGCCTAACTCAATTGGCAAAAGAGGTTCAAAAGGCCAATGAGGAGAAGAATGCTTTCAAAAGCAGAATTAGCCAAATGGAAAAGGAGATTCAAAAGCTCACTGAAGAAAATAGATCTTTCAAAACTGGAATGGTACACATGGACGCTAAGGACTTTATGAGAAAGACAGATATCACAGAACATAGCGTGAAGATTCGAAAAATGGAAGATAATGTGAAATATCTTATTGGAAAAGCAACTGACCTGGAAAATAGAATCAGGAGAGACAATGTAAAAATTCTGGGACTACCTGAACACCATGATCAAAAGAAGAGCCTAGACATCATCTTCCATGAAATTATCAAGGAAAACTGCCCTGAGATTCTAGAACCAGAGGGCAAAATAAATATTCAAGGAATCCGCAGAACACCACATGAAAGAGATCCAAAAAGAGAAACTCCTAGGAACATTGTGGCCAAATTCCAGAACTTCCAGGTGAAAGAGAAAATATTGCAAACAGCTAGAAAGAAACAATTCAAGTATTGTGGAAATCCAATCAGGATAACACAAGATCTAGCACCCTCTACATTAAGGGATTGAAGGGAATGGAATAGGATATTCCAGAAGTCAAAGGAACTAGGACTAAAACCAAGAATCACCTACCCAGCAAAACTGAGTATAATACTTCAGGAGAAAAAATGGTCTTTCAATGAAATAGAGGATTTTCAAATTTTCTTGATGAAAAGACCAGAGCTGAAAAAAAAATTTGACTTTCTAACACAAGAATGAAGAGAACCATGAAAAGGTGAACAGCAAAGAGAAGTCATAAGGGACTTACTAAAGCTGAACTGTTTACATTCCTTCATGGAAAGACAATATTTGTAACTCTTGAAACATTTCAGTATCTGGGTACTGGGTGGGAGTACACACACACACACACACATGCACACACGCACACATACATAGAGACAGAGTGCACAGAGTGATTTGCAGAGGATGGAATCATATCTTAAAAAAAATGAAATCAAGCAGTGAGAGAGAAATATTGGGAGGAGAAAGGGAGAAGTTGAATGGGGCAAATTATCTCTCATAAAAGAGGCAAGCAAAAGACTTATTAGTGGAGGGATAAAGAGGGGAGGCAAGAGAAAAACATGAGGTCTACTCTCATCACATTCCACGAAAGGAAAGAATAAAATGCACACTCATTTTGATAGGAAAACCTATCTCATAATACAGGAGAGTGGGGGACAGGGGCACAAGCAGGGTCGGGGGGAGGATGGAGGGGAGGGCATGGGGAGGAGAATGCAATCCGAGGTCGACACTCATGGGGAGGGAAAGGATCATAAGAGAATAGAAGTAATGGGGGTCAGGATAGGATGGAGGGAAATATAATTAGTCCTATACAACACAACTAGTATGGAAATCATTTGCAAAACTACACAGATTTGGCCTATATTGAATTACTTGTCTTCCAAAGGGAAGGGGTGGGGAGGGAGGGAGCTAAAGAAGTGGGAACTCAAAGTGTTAGGATCAAATGTAATGTTCTTATCACTGGGAAATAAGAAATACAGGTTAAGGGGTCAAGAAAGCTATCTGGCCCTACAGGACAAAAGAGAAGACGGAGACAAGGGCAGAGAGGGAGAATAGAAGAGAGAGCAGATTGGTCACGGGGGCAATTAGAATGTATGGATTTGGGGGGGAGGGGATAAAAGGGAAGAAAATTTGTAACCCAAAATGTTGTGAAAATAAATGTTAAAGTTAAATAAAAAAAAATAATTCACATTTTTAAACTCAGTCAATCAATAAGTATTTATTAAGTCTCAGGGATTGTATAAGTGCTAGACAGTACAAAACAAGGGCAAAAGATAGTCTCTGCTCCTAAAGGGCTCACATTATAATGATGGGGACCAGATGCAAACAGTTATATATATGTGAGATATATACACTATAAATGGAAAGTCATTCCAGAGGGAAGAAAGTGGAATTTGACCTATCAAGTAAGAAAGTCAGTGTTGGATTGTGGTATAGATGGAGGAAAAGAAGGTATCAGAAGATTGGAATAGTAGAAAGGACCCAGGCTGAGAAGAGCTTAAAAAAACACAGGATTTCAGACCAGTGCCAGGAATGCATACCAGAGTGACACAACAAACGCAGACCAGCACAAGGAGTACGGACTAGTGTGGAGCAGCAGGGTCAGGACCAAGAACAGGATTCAGGGTACCACCAGCAGCAGTTCCCAGATTCCTCAACCTACAAACACTACAGACAGCTTCAAAGGTCAATGGGAAGGCTCTGGTAATTGGCATTTTCAGAGCCCTACACCTAGAACCCCTGGGGGAATTGAAAGGCTGATCTAATATTTGCTCTAAGTGACAGCCCTGGGAGATCTCCATGTAAAGTCTTGGAGGAGTTGAGCCCCTGATCTGATTCTCAGCCCTGAGCTCCACCGAGGAGCACTGGCTGGGGAGCTGGTGGAGGCTCTGGAGAGGGAATTCAATTGGAGATTCTAGGAAGAAAAGTTTTTGGTTGCTCCAAGACCAGTGCACAGGTCAGGAGAGGAATAAACTCCTTTCTCTTGATTGTGCCACCTTGGAGGAACTGAGAACTTACAGGTCCTCAGAATAAACCCTCCTCTCAACAAAGGACTCAGAAATCAAGTAACTGGCTGGGAAAATGCCCCCAAAAAGGTGAAAAATAAGACCATAGAAGGTTACTTTCTGAGTGAATAGATATTTTCTTCCATCCTTTTGGATGAGGAAGAACAAAGCATAACATCAGAAGAAGTCAAGGCTTCTTTATCCAAAATTTCCTTAATAAATATGCAATATTCTCAAGCCATGGAAGAGCTCAAAAAGGATTTTGAAAACCAAGTAAGAGAGGTAGAGGAAAAATTGAGAAGAGAAATGGGAGTGAAGAAAGAAAATCATGAAAAGTAAGTTAACAGCTTGCTAAAGGAGACCTAAAAGAATGCTGAAGAAAATGCCTTTAAAATAGGTTAACTCAATTGGCAAAAGAGGTCCAAAAAGCCAATGAGGAGAAGAATGCCTTAAAAAGCAGAATTGGTCAAATAGAAAAAGAGGTTCAAAAGCTCACTGAAGAAAATAGTTCTTTAAAAATTAGAATTGAATAGATGGAAACTAATGACTTTATGAGAAACCAAGAAATTACAAAACAAAACCAAAAGAATGAAAAAATAGATGATAATGTGATATATCTCATTGGAAAAACCAACTGACCTGGAAAATAAATCCAGGAGAGACAATTTAAAAATTATGGGACTACCTGAAAACAATAATCAAAAAAAGAGCTTAGACATCATCTTTCATGAAATTATCCAGGAAAACTACCATGATATTCTAGAACCAGAGAGTAAAATAAATATTGAAAGAATCCACCAATCACCTCTTGAAAGAGATTCGAAAAGAAAAACTCATAAGAATTTCATAGCCAAATTCCAGAGTTTCCAGGTCAAGGAGAAAATGTTGCAAGCAGCCAGAAAGAAACAATTTGAGTATTGTGGAAATACAATCAGGATAACACAGCATCTGGCAGCTTCTACATTAAGGGATCAAAGGTCTTGGAATATGATATTCCAGAAGTCAAAGGAACTGGGATTAAAACTAAGAATCACTTACCAAGCAAAACTGAGTGTAATACTTCAGGGAAAAAAATGGTCATTCAATGATGTAATGGACCTTCAAGCATTCACAATGAAAAGAGCAGAACTGAATAGAAAATTTGACTTACAAATACAAGAATCAAGGGAAGCATGAAAAGGTCAACAGGAAAGAGAAAACATAAAGGACTTTCTAAAGTTGAACTGTTTACATTCCTACATGGAAAGATGATATTTGTAACTCTTGAGACTTTTTTTCAGTACCTGGGTAGTTGGAGAGATTAAACACACACACACACACACACACACACACACACACACACACACACACATAGACAGAGACCACAGGGAGAGTTGAATAAGAAGGGAAGATACTTGAAAAGTAAAATAGAATTGAGGGGTTAGAGAGGAATATATTGGGAGGAGAAAGGGAGAAATGGAATGGAGTAAATTATCATTCATCAAGGAGGCAAGAAAAAGCTTCTTCAGTGGAGGAGAAAAGGGAGGATATGAGAGGGGAAAAGGGAAGCTTACTCTTTTCACATTTGCCTTGAGGGAATGACATGCTCACTCAGTTTGATATGAAAGTGTATCTTGCACTACCAAAGGGTAGGGGAGAAGGGGACAAGCAGGGTAAGGGGGATGATAGAAGGAAGGGCAAATAGGAGAAGGAAGTAATCATAAGTAAACACTTTAGAGGAGGGACAAGGTCAAAAGAGAGAATACAATAAATGGGGGACAGGATAAGATAGAGGGAATGTAGTTAGTCTTATACAACATGACTATTATGGAAGTCTTTTGCAAAACTGCACTTATACAACCTATATTGAATTACTTGCCTTCTCAGTGAGAATAGATGGGGAGGGAGGAAGGGAGAGAAGTTGGAATTCAAAGTATTAGGAATGAATGTTGAGAACTGTTTTTGCATACAACTGGGAAATAAATAAGAAATGCAGGTAATGGGGTATTGAAGCCTATCCTCCCCTACAAGAAAAGAGAGAAGAAGGGGATAAGGGAAGGGAGAGGTGTGATAGAAGGGAGGGCATATTGAAGGAAGGGGTAATCAGAATGCAAGACGTTTATGGGGTAGGGGGAGGGCAGAGGCAGGGAGAAAATTTGGAACTCAAAATTTTGTGGAAATGAATATTGAAAACTAAAAATAAATAAATAAAAATAAAAAAATGACATAAACATAAAAAAAAAACCCACAGGATTTTTTATTTAATCCTAGTAGTGAGGAGTCACTGCACTTTACTGAGTAAGAGAATGACATGGACCTGTACCTTATGAAGGTAACTTTGGCAGCCAATGATACATTAAAATAGTCCAGGTGTGTCATACCTGGGTGAGTGGAAAGAAGTAAACCTATAAAAGGAGGGTTGTAAAAGTTGAAAGGAGAAGACTTGGAAGAAGATTGTCTATGTGAAGTGGGTGTGAGAGAGGAGCTGAGGATGACACCTAAGTCGTGCTCCTTTGTGACTACAAATAGGATTGTATCCTTAATAGTAATATGGAAGCTGGGAGGAGAGGAGGATATAAAGGAAAAACCAATGAGTATTCTTTTGATATTTTGAATTTGAGATGCCTACAGTTTGAGATTTCTAATAGTAGAGTTGAGGAAAAAGGTGAGGGATGGATATGTAAAACTGGGAATCAATTGCATAGAGATGATAATTGAACCCATGAAAAATTGTATGATCACTAAGGGGAATAGTATATAGAAAGTATATAGAAGTAAGAGGAGACCTGAAGATAGAAACTGGAAGGGGATCACCTACATACAGTTAGTAGGCATGAAATGAATGAAGAACCAATAAAGCAGACTAAGGAATGGTCAGACAGGTAAGAAAAGCAAAGAAAAAAACAAACAACTTGATGTTTTTACGAACAGCAAAGTCTGTAAGAGATTTTTAAAATATGTAAAAAAAATTTATTTCATTCTTTTCTAAGAAGAATTTACCATCAAAATAGTGTTGTGTCTTTCCCATATATTTCTAGGGCTTCAGTAGGTAAAATTTCCAAAATTTTAGTGTGACAATTAAAAAAATGCTATCTACTTGTAGAACTTATTTCTTTGAGACTATTTTCTGCATGCTGTAGAAGTATCTAGGAAAATGAAAGCATTTTACAAATTTCATCCTTAGAACTGTTAAAGCTGTAGAGAGGTGGGGAAAGTAATTTTTGAAGTTATCATAAGATATTTGCATGGAGCGAGCATTAGTGCAAAAGAAAATAGCAGCTTCCATATGGTTAGAGAATTGCAAAATTGTAATTGTAAAATTGTAATTGTAAAAAGCTAAACAACACAATTTCAAATTGCTAAATGTCACCTAGTAGTAGTGAACATTAGACACTGCTCTTCAGGGACAGGGGAAAAACTGAACACTGGTAAAATGACTTAACCTGAATGATTCTAAATTAAAAATCAAAATAAAATTTTGTTCAAATGTCCATAATGATTCCTCAAACACAAACTTTATCAACTTTTGGCAGCAAATTTATAGCTTATAATTTTGGCTATTTCAGTTTGGTTAAAATAAAACTCTCAGTAGTGAGACAATAATCTAAAGAACTCAGGTTAAGTGTTGCTATGAGTCATATTCAGCGTTTTGTGGAGCCTGCTAATTTTGTTTTTCAAAAAATACAAACCAGCTACAAATATACCATGTCACTGAATAAAACAGATGAATTTTGGAAAGGAGACTGAAGGAGGCCTTGAAGCCCCACATGAAAACATAAAGGAAAACAAAACAAAGTTCTTAATATATCATATTAGACTCCTGGAAGGATCTTAGGGATCATCTATTCTAGGCACATCATTTTACAGAGGAAGAAACTGAGGCCTCAGAGACTAACATAAATTTGTTCAGGGTCAGGGAAGGTAGATAATTCAACTTTTACTGAAACTGAGGCTGAGCTGATGTGGGATTAGTTTTCCAGATCACCAGTCCAGCTCCCTTTTAGTCAGTGTCCAAATGCGTTGATAGGTGTATTTGGGAGTGTGTGTGTGTGTGTGTGTGTGTGTGTGTGTGTGTGTGTGTGTGTGGTGGTAGTGGTGGTCATGTTGTGATGAGTGACTGGTCCCTTTACAGCTTTAGTCTTTGATGTCCTTAAAGCACCTAAAGATAAGCCCCTAAACATCAGAGGGGAAAGGAGGACCTCTGGATGCTACCAGGATCACCCTGGCCCTCTAGCTCACCACACGCACCAGAAAAGTTTATGAAGCTCAGGAGCTAAATTGCATTGACGAGGGGCAATGGGAAAGGGGTATTAAGGGAAGCAAAAACATTCCCAGTAAGTCATGGCTTTTCCTATAATCTTAAACCCATTTCATGGGGCAGACCAGCAATAAATCATGAGAGGACTACTTGACCAAGGGAAGCACTTGAAAATCCCTGCACCCCCACAACCTCCACAGGCTCCTGGATCCTTTATACGTACTTCCTCACTTCTTTCGAGGTAGCACACAACACTCTTAAGTTGGCCCCTATTTCCAACTTCTGGACTTCAGGCCTCAGGGAACTTTCAAAAATAGGAGAGGAAAAATTTCTGACGAAAGACAAGGTCCTGAGAGTCTTAGAAGGAACTCAGAAACTCACTGCCCTCCAGGAAATACAAAGTTAGTATTTATTTTCTTCTTTTTTGCTCACCCCAATACAGGGTCACAATTATCCCTGAATGCATGTTGGGGGAGGGGGCAGACTGTCTCTTCTTTCCACTTGGTGAGATATGAGACATATACCCTAAGGTCACTGAGGTATGCACTGAATAAGCAGGATTCCTCCCCTCCTCTCTGACTAAATCAGAGCTTGGGCCCCAAGAGCTTAAATTTCTGTGGGAAGAACCCCAGGTAATAATCTGGCTCCTTCTCTGTCTGAAGTCTGTGCTTGCTTCCCCTCTTGCCAGCTGGTTACCAGTTTCACCTATAGTATTCTTATCTCAAAGCCGGGTTCTAAATTCTGCTTCTCCAAACATACCCTTGCCTTCTTTCTTAAAGGAATAGTAATACATACAACTCCTTGTCAGAATCCCTTTAGACCTCCACCTGGAGACAAATTTCCCTACCTACAAGACTTTCAGTCAGTCAAGTGTTAATTATCTATTACGTGTTGAGTGCTAATCTAAACACTGGGGATACAAAGAAAGTTAAAATTCATTCACACACAGACACACACACATATATACAAGTTCCTGCTCTCAAGGAGCATACATACTGATGGTGGAGAAAGTATATAAATATGTATGTACAGTATATACATGTACACACATATATGTAGATGTGTATGTGTGTACACCCCCCTATACATATAAATATACATACAGAGAGAAGAAAATTAAAGAATCAATTATAACAGGTGAGGGAAAGCAGGAAAAGTCTCCTTACAGAAGGTGGGGTTTGAAGTGAATCTTAAAGGAAGCCAGGGAAATAAGAGGAAGGGGTAATGGCAGAGAACAACCTAGTCATGGGGTATAGCCATTGCATAGGCCCAAAGATGGAAGGAGTATTGTATTCAAGCAACTGCAAGTAGGCTAAAGTAGTTGTAATATAGAATGTCTAGAAAGAAATTAGGTGTAAGAAGGCTGAAAAGATAGGATTGGCTCAGGGTGTGAAGAGCTTTAAATGCCCAACAGAGGATTATTGTTTAACATTTGATTCTGGAGGTAATAGGAGACACTACAGCTTTTTGAAGCAAGAAGCTGACATGCTCACACCTACACTTTAGGAAAATCACTTTGGCAAATGAATAAGTTGGAATGGGGAGAGAGATATGAGATAAGAAGAACAGTTAAAGCACCATTACAGTAGACCAGGTGAGGTGATGAAGGCCTGAGTTAGGGCTGTGCCTAAATGAGTAAAAAGAAAGGGACTTCTAAGGGTGATATTAGAAGGTAAAGATGGAAAGATCTGACAATAGATTGGATATGTGGGGTGAGGAGCTGAGGATGACACCAGGGTTGTGGCACTAGGTGACTAGGAACATGATGGTACGCTTCATAATGACAGCTTTGAGGCCAGCCCTTTATTGGCTACTTCATCCTATTTCTCATCAAGATATTAGGCGCCCGCTGAAAGGATTATACTACATAACACAGAGGGTTCAAAATGACAAATACAGCAAGTTTAACCTCACATCTCAATAATATAATAGTGCTTTATGAACCACATCACTAAAAGACTTTTGGATGTTTATTTATTTTTGGACTGTAACAGCTGCGCACATAATAAATTGCTTAAAGTTCAGTTTTCTATCATCTTGAGATTTGGGCTGTGCTTTGTTCCTCTTCTACAGTGACAGCATTATTATCATGCTACCAGCAGCTTAGCACTACTTGGCAAGAACATGACTATACATCCCAAATGCGACTGAATCATGTCTCTCCTGCACTGTTTACTTAATTCTAAGAGTGAGAACAGAGGACCTAAGAGTCCTCAAACCACATGGGAGCAACATCCAGACAAAGAGATAAAACAAGCATCCAAAAACATCTACCAAAATCAGTATTTCCAGTTCCTTCCTAAAATAAAATAAAAGATCTAGAACACATTCTCATTAAGATAAGGTAACCTATTCGGTACAGTATCCTAATCCATCTGGGCCATTGTTTTGGAAGCTGCTTAATTTCCTCAAGCTGCAGCAACGCTAGTAATTGCTTACCTGACTCACAGGCAAACGTCTTTGACGTCTCATCATGAAAGATAATTGCCACTGCATGCTTCTTGGTCTCTCGAGGCAGTCTGGTTATGTTTTTGATGTTGTGCAGTTCAGTTACCTTGAAAGAAAGAAACATATATTTTTAACCAAGGAGATAATATAAATTTTTAATGAATAATATGTAGCCAAAACATTTAATTTTCACTTTTAAAATCTTTTCTAAATATATTTAGTTTCTGTTGCTTTTTTGTTAATTTTCACACTTAGACTTCCTCCAATGTTATCTTGCTTTGGCCATCAGATTTGCTATTTTCAGAACTTTCGTAACAGTCATATAATTGACCCTCTTGGCTCCTTGTAGCTTTACATAGGGAATACCAAACTTTTTTTCTGATTAAAAGAAAAAAAATGGAAACAAACATATCTAGAGAAGATTTTACGAACTTCTCAGTTAATGTATCTTTTCTAATGACTCTTCACAGCAGTAAATACTTACTACCAGCAAATTTAAACCCTCTTGGTATTATAAGGCATACTCATTTTTTTGGTCCTATGTGACATACAAATAGGAAATGTCTGGTTTTCATCTTTCCCCTCATGGGACCTGTGGTCACTAGGGTACTGCAGCTTTCTCCTAAAGCTCTTCCCTCAGCTTCCTTGCTGTTCAGGGGTTAGCAGTATGTGTGTCTATCATAGCTTGGGTGAGAGACCACCTTCCCTCAAAGGTAACTGTGTTGCTGGGGGGAGGGGGAGAACCATATTCCCATCCCCTCTATCCCATTAGCTCCCTAGAAGTTGGACCTATATATGGGGCAAATGTCCATGGTCAGTGGGCACACTGCCCTTTGTCCCTTGCCACTTTGTCACTGTGGTTTCTGGGATGAAGGAAATGTCCTGGTTTCCCTTTCATTCCTACTTACACCTCTGCTGCTTTATTTAGGGTTTAATTTTGAATCTTTTATTTTAAAGGAGACAAAGTTAAAACAAATCTATAAATATACGAATATTATATGACGATTCTTATTTTAACTACTTTTAATTACTTATTAAGTTTTATCCTTTCCCTCATTGATTAATAGACTTTTTCCTTCTGAAGTAGTGTATTTGGTGGTAAAGAGGAAAAAAGAGAATTCTAATCAGCCCATTGATACAAAATATGATTCTCTTTGTTTTTTATGCAAAGTAAAATAGTCATAGATTGATTTTACTTAAAATATTCTAAGGATATATTCCTGTAACAAGAAATATTTATTTAAAAATTCAGATATTTTATGTATCTGACCTAATTTAGAAATGGTCAAAAGCTACCTAGGAAGTTCTATGAATTTCAATGAAATACAATACACATTCTTTAAAACCCTATTAAGTACAATGCATTGTGTTTGATTAAAGGTAGATATTAAGTTTGAATGAGACATTGTTTCTGCTCTCTTGCAATTTATAGTCTAGCATTAATAGAATAATTATTGTACTAAATTGGAAAATTCTTATAAGCAATTAGGCAAATAACTTAAAACCATTGAATTCCTGTCAGTCATATATATCTTGCTAAAAGCTAAAGAGTTAACAGTAGAAGTACCATCATCCTTATAAGCATTTATTGAACAACTTTTTGAGGAACATTATATCAGATAATCAAGAATGTTACAGTTTTAAGAGACTTAAGAGTTGATCTAGACCAATCTTTCAAAAGGTAAGAATTCCCACTAAAACATATGGAAAGAATCATCTCCCAGCCTCTGCTTTAAGAACTTCAGAGGTAAGGCATTCAATCACTACTTCATGATAGACCATTAAAATTTTGGACACCTCTAATTAGAAAGTTTTTCCTTGTTTGAAGCTGAGATCTACCTTTCAGTAAATCCCCTCTATTGCTCTAGTTTTTCCTTCTGGGAGAAAAACACTGTGCTCAATTTCTCATCCACATGATAAGTCTTCAAATAATTGAAAAGATATCTTCTCTCCTCTCAATCTTCTATTACTCTGGCTAAAGATTCCTAGTTCTTATATCTGGTTCTTGTATAGCATAGGTTTTTTTTTTTTTTTGCTTTATTATACTGGTTGGACTCTTCTAGATGAATTTCAGTTTTCCAGTGTTCTTCCAAAAATATAGTGAACCAAAATATGGTTTGTGGCCTAATCACGTTTATCCTAATTTAATACGAGATTATACTAGTTTTTCTTTGCCTCCAAATTACACCATAGATTAATATTCAGCTTATAGTTCACTAAAATCACCATTTTCACATATTTTTCACATAACCTATTGTCTTATCATATCTCCTTGCTTGCTATATTTGTAGTTGATTTCTAAAAAACTCAATTGGAGGATTTAGACTTAGTCCTAATTAAATTTCATTTAAACAGATTCAGCTTGTTATGCTAGTCGGTTGAGATAGTTTGGGATATCCTGCCATCCAACATGATAACTATGCTTCCTAGTTTTGTGACATTAAGGTGTTTTGATAATCATGCCATAAATGCCTTTTTTCCAATTATTGATTATGCAATCTATGCCTTACATATGTCATATGATTCTCCTCTGTAGTAGAGATTGAGTATTGAATGTTCTGGGGTGGGGGTGGGATGTGGATAGTGAAAGCCATAGACAAGAGAGATCCTGGTCTTCTGGATTCCAGCTTTTAGAATGAAGACGTAGTTCTAGATTTTATTCTGTTTTCTGAAGTAAAGAAAGACTTTTGGAAGAAGTCAATATGTAGAATAGCTGGAACCTCAATCATGCCCCTATCCCCAGCTTACTTCACTAGAGACTTTGGGGAATTTTCCCTGGAGTCAGATTTGGGTGAGATCTTTCTCTGTCTCTGTCTATCTGCGTCTCTCTCTCTCTCTCTCTCTCTCTCTCTCTCTCTCTCTCTCTCTCTCTCATTCTCTCTGTGTATATGTGTTAAGCTGAGATATGTTGTTTCCAACGAGAGAGCGCTCATTTTCTCCATGCATTCTCTAGTGTATTCTCATGTGCCTTCTCTGATTTCTGTTTGCTATTAGATGAAATAAATGATTTCATTCCATTGGAGTCAAACCTTGAATATACATTTTGGGGGCATTCCTCACTAAGGGACAGTGATTAGAAGCTCAGCTTCTGATTATTTCTCCTAGAAACCATGTTGTTTTTGGACAATAGATATGTAATCCTATTCTAGTACTCCCTATTTTTGAGGAAAACAGAGTGGTCAGCCTCTGGCTCCAACCTCCTGCCTCACTTCCAATCAGAAATCAGTCTCCCTTCAAGAAGGGTAGATAATGGAGACTCTAGAGATATCTACTATTACCTACTTGAAAATCATCTCTACAGAGATTCATGATATACTCATAACCTACTTGGACAATACACAACACTCACCAACCACTATAATTAAAAATGTTGAACATAATAGGGCACAGAGAGAACTCTGAATCACTCCACTAAACATATTTATCTAGGCTGACATCAATTCATGATCACTATTCCTTACATCTAATTATTCAAACATTTCTGAATCAACTAAATGTAGAATCATCCAGCCCAGACCTCTGCAGGATGTTTACAAAGATATTGAGAAATTAATCAATATTCTATCTTTATTAAGTACCTTTTTTAATGTTACCCTGCACCAGCAGTCCACAATCTAAGGAAGACAATAAAGTCACAGTTAGAGATGTATAGGAATATACAATTAGTAAATTATATTTAGATAATGATATTGGCAAGTTCACTCAGTGGAGTAGAAAGTAAAGATTTGTATATTAAGGGGAATTAAAATTATCCAATTAGTCAAGGAAGGATTTTAAGAGATAGTAGAATTTAAGAAGTTGGGATGAAAGAGGGACAAACCTTAGAAAATTTGGATAAGGTGACAATCAGAATGTTAAGATGAAGAAATGGTGAGGAAACTTTAGTAGAAAAGCTTAAGGGTAGTGTTTGTTATTGTGTCATCTGACCAACGGTGCCAGTACAAATTACCCAGACGACGTTATCAAGCTGGGGCATGAGAGGCTAGAAACCAAGAGAAAGGCAGTAGAATGAACAGGGTAAAAGAAAACAGGCATTCTGTACAATCCAAGGGAGTATTTAGAAAGTATAAGGAGTAACTTCAGGAACTGAATCAAATAGTGTTATTAATGACAATAAAATTCAAAGGAGCCTTCTGTCTTATGAGGCAGGAAAGTCGTGACAATAGCTATTTACATAGCTGCCTAGTGTTCTCATTGCATTTTTAACTAAAGCAGTTTAGGGCTATCCTTAGTTTAACTCTTCTCTGTTTGGTCAGCACCTTTGGGACCAAAGGATATTTAATGGTTTCTGAGCAGGCTTCCTCAACTTCAGTAGTAGAAGTACCTTCCTCATCTTTACTGGCCTGGGCAGAGATGCCTGATCGCATTGATTCTTATTGGAAATAGACAGACAAAGGGGGTAAAGGTAGTCTAAGACACACTGATGAACAATTTTGAAGTGAAAGGCAAGAATTTTTGGTTTATATTGTAATCTATTAGAAAAACACAAAGTCCTAAAGAAGTGTCTTGCATAGTCAGGGTGGAAGATAGAAAAGCCAATTTTGACAGCTGTACTGAAGATTTATAAGAATGGGCAGTGGGGTTTTGAAGAGAAAGGTTGAGGAATGAGTAGGGTAGGGCATTGGAAATAATTGCACAGGCAGATAAAAACAGTACTCAGGAAATGTGCCTTTAAGTTAGAATGATTAATAAAGTAGGTTAAATGGTATGAATAATGTAGGACAGTAATAGTTTGAGAATAACCTCAAAGCAATGTTTCAATTTAATTTTTTATTTTGACAATAGATGTTACAATGCTGTTACCTAAAAAGAACTTTAAAAGAGGAAGAGTCATACAAGTGTTTCTGTCAGTTTAGGTTTGGAATTTGGAATGAGACAGTCTGTTTGAGTTGACTGACAGAAAGGCTTTGCTCAAAAGTGAGGAAAACATAAGATTGGACAGGTGACTGTCATTATCATTGCTCCCCCTGACCCTTTTTACTAGGAAACTTTCAGACTAATTTTTTAAAAATCAATTTTTTTTTACCACATATAAAGCTATATGTGATTGAGATAGTCATTAGTAACACTGAATTTTTTTCTCTTATAAGTTTTTTTTTGCTATTAAAGGTAGCACTCTGGAAAGAGAGGAGTGGTGAGGAGAGAGGGGAAAGATATATTGGGGAGTGAAAGTGATGTAAAAACACAAAAACATGGTAAAAATTAAAGCAATATTCTTTTTGAGGAATTAACACTAGAGATCATTTATAAAATCTCAAGGTGAGAATAATTTTATTATTTTAAACATTTTTCTCTACCTATCTGATCAGTATCAGATAATAGATAGTATTAAAATATTCTCCACTGCAATGGATTTCCCATCTCTCATAGGATGCTGAATTGGGCTGATCCTCATGCATTTTTATTAAATCATTAAGGGAAAGGCAACGATAGCTGTAGGCCTATTTCTCTCATTAAATGTATATTTTATGAAGTGGGAAGAACCAGGAAGACACTGTACACAGTAACAACACTATTGTAATGATGAACAACTGTGAAAGATGTAGCTACTCCGTTCAAAACAATGATCATCAATTCCAGAGACCTATGATGAAAATTGCTAGCCACCAACAGAGAGATAACTGATGAATTCTGAATGCAAACTGAAATGTACTTTTCACTTTATTTTTCTAGCTTTTTTTCAACATGGCTAATACAGAAATATGCTTTGCATGATTTCACATGTATAACTGATATAACATTGCTTGCTTTCTAAATGTGTGAGGGAGGGGTAAATGGAAGAGAATTTGGAACTCAAAAATTTTAAAAACGAGTGTTAAAAGTCAATAAATAAAAACAAATACTTTAGACACTTTTATGCATTGGTCATGCTGCAAAGAGTCATACAAAGTGTTGTGCTGGGTCTCTTGGGTGCAACATTTACTTTCTAGCTTCATGTCTCTGGATAAATCACTTTAACTCGCTGAGCATCAGTTTCCTTATCTGTAAAAAAGAGATAAGACCTACTACAATGTAAGAAAAAATACTCTTTCAACTAAGAAGTACTAGATAAATGTGAAATATTTTTAATATTCTCAGGTACAATTTGGGTGTTCAGGGGTAAAAATTATATCCTTGTTTGCAACTAAATATTAAAACATCGTTTAGGTAAGTATGATAAGAATTGGAGAGATTTAAAAAAAAAATTTGGAGCGATGTTTTTTAGGTGGGCCATGTAGCTTACAGAAATTTATTTAAGTGAGAGAGGGTATGTTTCATCTGTGACTTCCTAGCCTTTATGTTAAGTGCACTTGGCAACAAACATTAAAATTGTTTCCATGTTGGCAAAATAGGTGGATTGAGATGCCATAGCTGCCTCATCCTCTTTCCTTATTTTAAGAAAAATACCTGGTCTTTCTTGGTCACAAGGGGCAAAAGATGAGAAAATGAGAATATATTATCAAAAATGTACCCTCATTTCATTGCTGGAAAATAATTCAAAATAAAAGGTTTATTGAAACTTGTTGTTCACCCTTAATTTTCAAAGAGGACCAATGACATGGAATTGATGTCCTGATTTGCCAGTACACCGGATTTAAGTGAAGCAGACTTGCACAAAGTCATCAGCTTCATTCTGTCTTCCAGGGCCTTCAAGGTGCAGTGGCAAGATAAAAGTCAAGATAACTGGAAATGACCCAGGATGCAGTGGATGACCTTGATATCTGACCAAGCTCTAAGCACTCCATAGCACCATATAGAAAAACAGAATCTAAGAGCTGGAAGGGATTTTAGAAATCTCTTTCAACTACTAATCCAATATATCCATCCCCTTTAAAACATCCTTATTACTTTATGCAATTTTTGATTCAACATTTTAATAAGGGAAATCTCTACAACTTACAAAGGAGTCTACTCTATGCTTAGGAAGCTGTGAGGAAGTCCTTCCCTGAGCAAGTAAAAATATGCTAAATTGCAGCATCCATTGTTGGTTATATCAACTTTTCATTTCATTCTCTGGAGATATAGTTTTAGTCTCAATCTCTCCCCACGCTTTTTATTTTTAAAAGTATGTGTATAGGTGTATATGTACATATTTATTTCATGAGAATTTACTGTTTTTCCTCCCCTATTGCCATTTTTTGAAATTTCTCTTGAGGCAAAATGTTATAGAAATCTAAAATGATATTTTACATGGAACATTATGTGATCACAGGTTTTAGATTTGAAAGGGCCTTAGAAACCATCTAGGCAAATCATTTTATTCACACTTAAAAAGCTTAAAATTACTCAAGTAATACATTGAAGAAAAGGGATTTAAATTTGTCTTTTCTGAATACAAACCTATTGCTATTACATCATTTTGCAGGATCTAGGTATGTTTAGTTTCTAAAAGAGCGTACATGGCAAGCGTCCCTATATATTAACAGGATTATCAAAAGTAGTAGGAGAATATGAAAATAAGTAAAGAGGAAAATGATCTATTTGTACAAAAATATTTACAGTGACTCTTTTCATAATATCCCCAAACTGGAAACTAAGGGGAGTACTCACATAGAGAGAAATGGATACACATATTATGGTATATAAATATAATGTGATATTATTGTGTTATAATGGACCATTGTCAGAGGAGACTGGAAAGATCACAACAAAAAATTGATATGGAATAAAAGGAGCGTTAGGAGAACAATTTATGTAGAGAAATAATAAAGAAAATTTTAAAGACTTCTGTATTGAGCAACATAACGATAAATCATGAGTCCAGAGAAATAAAGATGAAACGTGCTCTGTACTTTCCAAGAAAGTGGTGGACTTAAAATGAAGAATGAGAGATATATTTCTGGACATGGTTAATGCAGAGATTTGTACATATGTATGTGTTCGTCCTCCGTTGCCAAAGAAGACCATGCCATCAGAGAAGTAATGACATGACTTGCACTTGACTTTGTTTTGAGTGAAGGAGGGCTGTGCAGGTCACCAGTCTCACTTCTCCTCCTGAGTCATCTGAATCCAGTGATCAGATATTCATCAGGATGACTGGAGATGACCCAGGATGAGGCAACTGGGGTTAAGTGACTTGCTCAAGGTTACACAGCTAATGAGTGTCAAGTGTCTGAGGTGAGATTTGAACTCAGGTCCTCCTGACTCCTGCACTGGTGCTCTATCCACTGCACTGCCCCTTGCAGAGATTTATTTTCCTTGACTATACATATATATTATGAGGGTTTCATTTTTTTATCATTGAATAAAAGAAACTAAAAAAAATTATGCACATCACTTTTGTATTAAGTTTATAGAACATTTTATGGACATACACACTACATTTCTACTAAGATATTCCTCTCATAAAGCATTGCCTGACAGGTATAGAAATAAGAAGCAAAGGGATTAGATGATTTGACCACAATCACCTCCACTGATTGTTAGCACAGCTGAGATTGTAATTATGTCAATGCACATCAGTTATTATTTATCACCAAATAAAATTGTTAAAAGTGACTTCAATCAAGGATAGAAGATAGACATATTTCAATAAACTATAATTCATTATAGATAAGAATATTAAATTATCATTCAGAGTCATTTTATCAATATGAGAAATATTTATTTTTATGTTGTTGAATAAGAAAAAAAGATCAAATTAAAAAATATTCAAATAGTAACAAGGGCAAGACTCCATAAACTATATAAAGTTCTCTCTCAAAGTCTCTTAGATCAGAGTTATATGCTATACAAATAATTTTCCCCTATCTGCTTGAAGATTATAGACAAGTTTAGGAATTATTAGCCACCACTAACTGTGACATGAATACTTCCCCAAAGCAGATAGATGCATTTTTTTCCCCAAGAAGTTGGTACTTAACTTATCATTTAAATTAACATGATGAATAAAGAGTTAATTTCCTATGAGCCTCATTATTTATGTTGAGTCATTGATACGTATTATGGTCTCATTTTCCTCCATTTCCTCTTTTGTCACCTGACACTAGTACAGAGTATATTGTAAAATATAAATGACTGGATGGTAATGCCTATCAGGGACCACACAGATAGACATAGGTTGTGCCAAAAGATTTAGGGCAGTTTTAAGGTATAAAGCACTTAAAACTACACGAAAACCTTTGCTATGCTATATTTAGTGATTGCTTTGTTCATTGAATGTAGGGCAAATGCCTACTTCTTTGTGGCTTATTCCCTGTGAGTCATTTTGAAAAACATTTGTGCACATGTTTAAAATGAATAAAATAAAAGGCAATTACTTATCAAGCATTTATTAAGCACTAACTATGTGCTAGCCACTGTGTTAGGTGCTAGAAATACAAATACCAAGAATGAAGCAAACCCCTGCTCTTGATGAGTTTATATTCTAATGGGGGAGTCATGAATATATATATATATACATATATATATGTATATATATATATGTATATATATAGTGTATGAGAAAGTATCTTGAAAGAGAGGAAGGATTTTATGAGATAGAAATGGAGAGGGAGTGCATTTCAGGTATGGAGAAAACCTAACACATAATCATGGAGGTAGGAGATAGGATGCTAACAAGACTGTTTTGGCTGTGTCACAGAGAATGAGTAAGACAGTAATATATGATGGATGAGACTAGAAAGATGGGTTGCACTTATATTGCAAAGGATGTAAAAAGTTAAAAGAAGAAGTTTATTCTTCATTCTATGAGCAACAGATAATCCATAAAGGTTATTGAATAGGAGAACAACATAGTCAGATCTATACTTAAGCTTAATACAGGGAGTCTAAATAGGAAGCTATTGTAACAGTACAAGTAAGAGTTGACAAGTGACTGAAGTAGGGTAGTATCTGTGTGAATGGGGAGAAGAGAATATATAGGATAGCTACTGTAGAGATAAAACAGGAAACCCTGTTGGGAATATGCAATAGGTAGCTGGTGAGGTGGGACTGAAGCTCAGGGGAAAGAATGGGGCTGGATCTAGAAGTCAAATTATCTGTGAAAAGGATAATTAATGAAAAGTGGAAGTTAATGAGGAGAGAGACAGAGAGAAAGAGAGGGTGAAAGAGAAGGTGAAGGAGAGACAGGCATAGAAAGAGAACAAAAAGACTAGGAGAAAAGGAGCCTAATTTAACCAATGACATAATTCCATGTGTCCACTTTCTTAAAAAGTATAACCAAAAAGGAGTAATTTTTAGAAAGATTAATAAGCTTAATTTCCAGCTGTAATAAAGGTGATGTTTTTTGTTTCCTGTTTTAATTGTCTTTCTATGACAATCCTGTTCTTCTCACTATACTGTGAATGCCTAATTCCTAAGTTGTGTAGGTTTCCTTTGGGGTCATTAGATTTTGAATTTATTTCTGACTAAAAATTTCTTTAGCAGCTTCAATTTGATACTCCACACATACTAAAAAATAAATAGCACCTTGAATTTTCATGGCTAACATTACATAATTCCTGAATGAATGCTTTATGTCTGGGGTATGAGCCAAGAAAAGCTGACTTCATTTTTTTCATAACTGAATTTAAAGAAAGTCTTTGAATATGTGTTCCAGTGATTTATCAGGTATAAAAAATGAAGTTAACTGGTAGCAACTAGGACTTATGATTCTCAGATTCATGCACTCTTGGTAACTGAACCAGAAGAAAAGCAAATAGATTTTAACCTAAAGCTAGAATTTCTTGAGTTCCAATATTTCTCATTGATTCAAAAGGGAGTTCACTTCTTCCACTTATAGTACTGATACTTGAAATATCCCCTGACCTTTTATTCTTGGTATTTTAATAAAGTTAGAATTGATCTTCTTTGACTAGACCCTGATCCAGGGCCTTTGCTTTCTCAGCTGGAAAATGCATGTCACAATAGTTTCAGTACTTGCCTTACTGTTTTGATTTGAGAAAAGTGGTCTGAAGACTTTAGTGGTTTAAAGAAACGTGCTTACTTTTCCCACATGGGTTTTTTGGTCTATCGCTTATTGACTTTGTGCTAAACTCTACTAGATGTCATGCCTGCTTGATTTCAACATCTATTTGATTAAATGTATACACAATAGCATATACATGTTATGATACATCAAGAAAATACAGATAGTACACATGTATGAATTTGTGTATTTATCATGTTTGTATTTTTACATGTCGAATAAATACACTCTCACACAAACAAATAGCAGACGGTCTCAAAGTTAGGAAGACCTGAATTCAAGACCCAACTCTAACCCATAGTAACTGTGGAATCGTGGGCCAGTGAAAGGAAACTTGTGAAGACTGGAAGTTATAGCAAAGATCTTGATCAACCTGGATAGAAGAAGTGAGGAAATCTATTTTCTGTTTTCATAGTGTATATTAAAAAAAGCCTATATATCCTAGAAAGATAGATGAAAGATGATAGATAGATGAGTATTGTGTTCAGTCATTTTTAGTTGAGTCCAGCTCTTTGTCACTTTTTTGGGGGCTTTCTTGGCAAAGATAAAGTGATTTTACATTTCATTCTCCAGCTCATTTTACAGATGAGGAAGCTGAGGCAAACAGGATTAAAGTGTGCCCAAGCTCACACAGCTAGTAAGTGTCTGACAGCAGATTTGAACTACATGAACATAAGCCTTCTTGACTCCAAGTCTAGCTGTCTATTTGTGCCAGCTAGCTGACCAGATAGATACAATCTACCCATTGAGGTAAACAAATTTAGATTATCTATCTGTTCATCTATCTGTCATCTATGCAATCCACATCAATTTCCCAAGGCAACTTTCCTTTTGCATAGCCCATGCTCACATATCACATAAGTATTAAATAACACATCTGGGAAAGTTTTAAGTCAAAATCTCCTAAATTAATAAAACAAATATTTCCATTGCCTTTACTAAAATAGTAATATTTTATAGTGATGTTAAAATTAATATCATTTAATAAAAACAAAACATATTTATACTATTAAGTATAATGAATTCAAATTACTTGAACATATGAATTTTTAACTCTATAAATTATACTTTTGAAAATGTTTTAAAATATAGATAATTTTAACATAAGAGCATATTGTGATTTATAAATAAATGAACAAATATATAAATAGACATACATGAAATAATAGTTCAGATCTTATTTTTACACTGATTTAGTGCATGATCAAAAAGATTTATAGATCACAGAACTTAATGTAGTACGGTGAAATTGATTGGGAATAAATGTCAAAGCCTTGTATTTGGGGCTCAAAAAATTAACTAAGAAATTCAAGCCAGGGAAAGCATAGATGGAAAGCAGCTTAGCTAAAGAAAAAAAAAAAGCCCCACCACATATCTGGGATGTTTAATGAATCATAAGCTCAATTTCAGCCAGTGGTATAATATGCCAGCCACAAGAACTAATTTGGTCATATTATTCAATTAAAATAAGTATAGATTCCAGGAATGAGGATTGTCTCTTTCTATACATCCTGACCAAACCACATCTGGTGCATCTGCTCAATTCTGGTCGTCACATTTTAGGGAGGACATTTATAATCTGGAGACTATCCAAAAGAAGGCAGTCAGGAGAGCATAGAGCCTAGAGTTCACGTCAAATAAAGGATCAGTAGAAGGCACTAGAAATTATTAGCCTGAAACAGAGAAGTCTTATAGAGAAGATATGGAAGCTATCTTTAAGTTTTTCAAACGATATCTTCTAGAAGAGCTACTTGACTTATTCTTTTCAGTCTCAGAGGGAAGCACTGGAAGCAATAGGTAGAAAATACAAAGATATAAATTTAGGTTTGATATAAAGAAATATTTCTTGACAATCTTAGCTATCCAAAAGGAATAGATTGCCTTGGGAAGTAGTGAGTTCTGCTCACTGTAGCTCTTCAAGAAAAGGTTCAATGACCAAATATCATTATGATAGAGGGAACTTTTTTTTTTTATTAGGTATAGGTTCCAGGGATGGGGAACCTGTGACCCTGAGGCTGCAGGCGGCCTTCTAGGTCTTTGGATATAACCTTTTGATTGAGTTCAAGTTTTATGGAACAAATCATTTTATTAAGGGGATTTATTCTATGAAGTTCAGATTCAGTCAAAGGGCTTCACTTGAGGACCTAGAGGCCTCAAGGCCACATGTGGCCTCAAGGCAGGTTCCCCATGCTTGGCAACTGTTCAGCTGAAACCACTGTGGTGCCTTTCAATTCTGAAATTTCGTGGTTCTGTGAATTTCTAAAGATATTCATCCCTCTAGATAATTTTTCTATCGTGGAAAATGAGAAAGTTCCATTAGGAGAACTTCATTAGATGGACTCTAAAATGCCTTCCAGGTCTAAAACCTATCATTTCAACAACTGTAAAATAAACATATATTTCTCATTAAAGATCTATTATGTGAGAGACATTGTATTAGGCCCTAGGGCTACAGAGCCAAAACAATTAGTCTCCAAATTCAACATCTAATGAAGATAACTCTTGCTTGGCAGGAGGTGGAAGAGCACAAGGAAATAAAAGCAGGTATTGATTGAAGAGTTTGCCTTGGAATGATGAATATTGCAATATTAAAAGATTTGAACATAGAAGACAGATCCTCTGACTTCAAATTCTATCCTCTTTCTACTATATCATACATATTATCAACACAGGCTACTTTCAACCTTATTATTCATTTTAAACAATTAGACTATTGATAATATCTGTGCTTGCAGGTATAGTTGAATGGGACAAATTTATTAAAGGCAGTTCTTGCCCCTGTTCAAAGGTGAAATCAGTGTTCTGGTTATCAATTTCAATTTGAAGAAGTTGACTGTTGCTATGTCTTTGAGACTCTTAAAGCTTCCAAAATGTTGATTTTTGAAGAATATGTACAAGTTCATTCCTTAGAGGTTCACACATGGCTTTTCTTTTATTTCTAAATAATCCACAGCTAAATTTCTTTAAGGCAGTCAGGTCATTTGGAAGATACTGGACCATTTGGAATGACTAAGTCCCAGCTGCAAGATACTCATCATTAACTTACAATTTCATCTCACTACTCTAAATCCTAAGTTATTTTGGAAATCTTATTAGCACAAAATCCCTGCTTACAACTCTGCTTGAATCTGAAATATCAGCTTTCACTCAATTATTTTTAGCCTTATTTTCTTATGACCTCTTTGATTGCAAATTAGCCCACTTCAGCTCATCATACAACAGCATATACTTGCATGGCCTAGACTGGTATCCACTTAGGAAGCAATATTTGTCCATAGATAAAAAATACTCAAGAAACTATCATCTTTTCTTACAAACAACTGCTAGATTTAATAAAATAGTAAATGGGAAGGCTTGATGTTAGGAAAAAAATAACTTTAAATTTATCAAAATTTCACTGAACTGCAAAGGTAGCTTCCAATGTCTTTATTTTGTTTTTCTGAAGTAGAGTTAATTAGAAAGTCCTTGTTCTATAGTTGGTGAGAATGGCTATCCTGGGACTACATAAAAATGTGAAAGGACAACACAACATTTTGTAAACATATTGAAATGTGCTTTCAATTACATAGAAACAAAGGAGGAAAATGAAGATCTATTACCAAATTGTAACATTTCAAAATAATCCAGTTATTGGATGCCAAATTATATTTAAAAAATACTCCATAAGCAATAGTACAATGAAAGTTTTGAGAAACACTGTTCATAGATATACCTAATTTTATATGTTCCAGAGAAGAAGTCCTCAAATAAATATCTTCCAATTTGGATTTATTTGGAAGACATATTTTGCCCTATTCCCTCTTATGAAAATTATTCTGTAAAAAAACAAAACATGTAAGGTATTATGCTGTCATAATACCTAGCTCATATGCTAGCTTTAATAAAGTTATTTTTATTTCATTCAATACATCCCTTAATACCTAAACACAGACTACAAATAGTGGCAATTCTGATCTAAGATCTTTCTTTTTTCCAAACACAGATATTGCAACAAGTGTTGTGGATTTTATCTTCTTGGTCTTTTCCATGCCTCCGCTTTATAAGTATTCACAGGAACAATAATATAACAACAGTACAAAAATGAGCTAAGGAATTGTCCAGCAAAATGCAGAGCACTTGAGGCATCTGAGCTTTACTGCCTCAGGCATGCTTACAGATTTTTTAATTTCCACAAAGAGTTTGCACTTTGGCATGCAGTCTTTGAAATACTTCCTGAACAATGCAAAGTGTTTGTATTGTTGTTGATCAACAGTAAGATGCAGTCAGGATCTGAGAGCATAGAGAAATTGAAGAAATGTCAGCCAAGGGGAATACTGAGAAAGAACATACAACTCTTCATGGAGTAACTTCTGCTATGTTCATGACCGTGAAATGGAGGACTACTCTGAATGTCATAATGGGTCTGATTCCATTAAATACTAAAAGGAAACTGACAGATGAAATAGAGATGCAGAATCTTGATGATTTCTCCCCTCTTCATCCAATTTTTACTCCTATACTTTTGAATTATTCTTTGTAACAGCAAAGAATTGGTCTTATGAACACAAGAAATTTCCTTTACATGATTTGCTTAAAAATCCTAAAACTTAAATAGTTATTGCCAACATCTGATAGACTGGTGAAATCACAAACTCAGAGATTGCTAGACATGGAAGGTGCCTTCAGAATAATCTAATGGTCTTAACAAAACCAATATGATGAAAATTCTTCTAGTATAATAACTATCAGGTGGCTGATCAAGTTTGGATGGAGAACCCATAGTTTATGAGACACTGAATCTATCAAAGCCTTAAAATGTGTATTAAACTTCTTAATAACCAAAGACCTTTAAAATGGCTATGACCAGGGAAGGGTATAGTGTAATTTTGTCTTTCTACTTACTGGACAAGTATTTCAACTTACAAATAATTTTAATATTAATGAATTAATGTATCATAATCATATCATAATTAATGTGATATATCATAATTAATCAGCTTAGATTTTCATTTCTTTAGACCAATATGATCACAGTTTGGTCAAGAGAAACACTCCTAATGCAAAGGTCTTCTGAAGTAAATTGTATAAGTCAGAAATTTGTGAGTCCCCATCATGATCTGAACCCTTGGGGAACCAAGGATCCAAGTCAGGCATATGATTCCTCATGTAAGCTGCCTAGGTGTATAATGACAGGAAATGCCTTAGAAGCTTCTGCTCAGTTACTTGAAGGACATTTTTCCTACAACATCAGCTTACATAGGGAAAAAGGAAAAGCTGAATTAATTATCTCTGCTCTATTTTAAGACTTTGGGTTTGTTAGGTATTCCATGAGAGAAAAAACAGAAAAATCATTGCTGAGCTATACATCTTAAGGATTTACAAATGGCAGCCCAGACTTCACAGGTGGACTGTGGTTCACATTTTCAGTTGGAGTAACATCTATGTTTTGTCAAGTACATGGATACTTCTATCTCTGCTTCTAGTTAGCAGCAAGCCTTTGATGAACCATAAAAAGACAGGAAAGAAGTTATTCTTAATTATTTTATTTACTTAGTTATTCCTCTCCCACTCCTCAACTCATAGAGATCTTATTTGTGTATTTAGAGGGAAATTTTTTTTTAAAGTCTGAAGTTTATTAAAGAACTTTGAAATTAAATAAAATATTTTTTCATGCTTCTCTACTCTACTTAATTATGCAAATTAAGTTAGAAATTAGCATATAATTCAGTTCTCAATTATTAATACAAAATTACATTTATACTAATTTAATCAATGTGATAATATGGTAAAACATATTTATAGAAATTTTTAGTAACTTGATGGTACCTCTTATCTGTTTGCTGTATTTACTGTTATGGCCATTGAGATGAGTTACTTGCCTATTTAAATACTGTATTTCATTTTGTCAACTTAATTATCTCATTAAAGGTGAAAGGCAATTAACTTCCAAATTACTTCTTTTTAAAGGGGGATTCAAGTGAACTAGAATGTAAGTTGTGCTTTGCTTCCTCACTGCCTGTTCTAATTAATCCTGACATTTTACTGATCTCTGTTATTTTTTTCTTAAATTCATTTTTCTTTGAGGAGAATAGAATATAGAACTTTTAGGAACAGGTTCAATAAAGCTCCACTTCATTAGATTAGGAAAACTGATTTTCCAGTTAAAGGAGGAAGATAGGAATTTTATTGAACTTGTCCTTTATTGCTACAATTTACACACTATAGTCTTCTATATGTTTGTGCTCCAAATTCTAACTATTTACAGGTTAGCATTCCACTGCAAAATATATTCTTTACTTTGTGGGCTACAACTGTAGTGTGATTTTACAGTGGTTCACTTAATGCATTGAAACACTGTGCCTCAGTGGGATGGAGGGGAAATGTGGCAATATAAAAGCAAAATATACCAATAAAATTTTATTTTTAGAGAAAAACACTATGTCTCACCATAGTAATTTCAAGTTTAAAATATTTGGGTTCTTTGGATTTTTCTCCTGTTTGCTAATAGCAACAACAATAACATAGAAAAAAGTTTCTTCGTTTTCTCATTAAGACTGTCAAGGATAGCTACTCTTGGAAATGTTGAGAGGTAACAAGGCCTCCCATCTATATAGAATCTTAAGCTTCACAGAAAACTTTTCTCATGAAAATCTTAAGAGAAAGATAGTACAAGTATTATTGTGTCAAATCAGGAAACCAAGGTAACTGAGGTTGAGAGAGGTTAATTAAATTACCTAGGGTCATACAACTAGCAAACATTAGAACTTGAATTCAAGCTTTGGTCTCCTAATTCTAGTTCTGTTACTTGGCCTTGTATGCAACCTGCTTTTTTATTCCATAGTTCTACCCTGTCCCTACCATGTCCAATATTTTAGAATCTCAGATCATGCTTCTTAAGCTTTGGCTTTAATAATAACTATCTAATTGAGAGACTTAGAGACTTTCAAACATTGAAACCCCTACACTTTCTTTCTGAAAAAAGTTGTACCACAATTATACTCGAAGAAATTCAACCTCATAAAGATTAAGATCATGAACTAAATAATGAATGGGTAACAACTTTAACACAAAACTACAGCAAATCAAGTTTAGTGCTCTTTACACAGCACTTTACACAGCACTTTGTGAGAAATGCTGCTCCGAAGGTAATGGAATTTACTCCTGGCAAAGAAAAGCTGAATAAGAAATTATTCCAGGAATGAGAGAATTCATCTACAAAACAAGATATGTACCATTAGAGATGGAAGAAGCCCAGCTAAAACTCATTATATTTTGCCTCTAAATTATTTTGAAGGAATATGTTTTAAGACTGAAAGATATTTTATATGTAGATCAATGAGGAAGAGAGAAAAACAGAGAGTGTGTGTGTGTGTATGTGTGTGAGAGAGAGACAGAGAGAGAGACAGAGGGAGACAGAGAGAGACAGAGAGAGAGGGAGAGAGAGAGAGAGAGAGAGAGAGAGAGAGAGAGAGAGAGAGAGAGAGAGAGAGAGAGAGAGAGAGAGAGAGAAAGAGAGAAAGAGAGGGAGATAGAGAGAGGGAGGGAGAGAGAAAGAGAGAGAGAGACACAGAGACAGAGAGAAGGAGTAAAATGGAAAACCATACACTTATCTCAATAGCTCTTTCTTACAATATGTACAAATCTAGCATAGGCAATAATCTACTCCACTCTCTCTAAGAAGAAATATATAAGAAAAAAAGACAGCTGAGTCAATTATAAAACTGCTATGAGACCTATGGTATTCCTATTCAAATCTACTGACTTGCAACTCATGTAATAACACAGGATTATTAAATATATTTAGCAAGAGAGTTTGGCATATTGTTAATAATTTTATAGAAAAGCATTATGAAAATATGAAAGAAATATAATCAAAATAAAATTACCATGTGTTGAATTATCTACATGTTCATAATGTTAAATTCCCATTCAGTGCGAGAACCATAAAATATTCTTTTAATTCCTTCTACAGCTAGACAGATTTCACATGAAAAAGTTTTTTGTTGAGTATGTGGATTCTTATTTCTTCCAACCAGTTTCCTTTGCCACAACAGGGAGAAAGTAAGCAATGGAATGAAATGCTATCTATACTTGGCATATTCCTTTGTTTCATAATAAGGAGATGAAATTATTAGCAAGAACATGAAAACAGACATCTCTGAAGTTGAAAGAACAGATATAGAAAAGACCAGAAAAAATGGGAGAAAATGTCTCAGTATGAATGATCGAAGATGAATACAGAGGCAAAACTAAATAACAACTAACATAACCATAACCAACACAGAACAGCTTTCAGGTGAATTACAATACAACGAGCACAAAATGGTGAGGTAGAGGACATTTTTCCCAAAATATTTTCACAGAAATTAAAGAAGAAATGGCACTTGAGCAAAATTATCTCTGGAAAGAAAGGTATCTCCAGGCAGTTAAATGTGGGAAATGGCATTTGGGACTAGGAAGGTTTAGTTCAAGCTACACAGATGTGTTCTGAGGACAGTGCTTTGTAAACTGCAAAGTGTTAAGTAAATGTGGGGGTAGGAGTGAAGAAGCCCAGAGGATGTTTTGTACTGAGTCTACATAGTGACACCTTGGTTCTCTTGATATATCAAGGAAATGAGTCACACTGTAAACAGAGTTTTCCAAATATCAGTGAGTTTACTATTAAAACATTGAAACTCCAAGGATTACTGAAGTATAAAAAGGTTTCCTTCAAATGCATATTTAACTATAGAGAAGAATCTATCTCTTCTCAAATCAACAAACAAATAAGCATTTATTAATTACAGACTGTGCTGAGCACTGTGTTTAGCACTAGGGATACAAAGGAAAAAACAAAAACAACCCCCTCCCACAAAACCACAAAATATTTCTTCTTCTAGAACACTATTATTCTGAGAATATTACCTAAATTAATTTAGAGATTTAGTGCTATAGTAATTTAACTACCAATAGAATATTTTATGAGGCAAAACAAAATGAAAAAAAAAATTAGAAGGTAAAAGAGACTCAGAATCTTATAACAGGGAGAAAAACAGTTGTGATGAAAAAGGAATAGTACTTCCTGACCCTCAGAGATAAGGAGGTTGTTGTTCTTCAGTTATTTCAGTCATGTTTGACTCTTTTGACTCCATTTGGGGTTTTCTTGGCAAAGATACTGGAGTGGTTTGCTACTTCCTTCTTCAGTTCATTTTATATATGAGGAAAATGAGGCAAACTGTGTTATGTGACTTACGCAGGGTCATACAGTCAGTAAGTGTCTGAAGCCAGATTTGAACTCATGAAGATGAGTTTTCCTGATTTTGAGCCCAGTGCTCTATGCACTGCATCACTGAGGCAAACTCATGTTAACTATGTGTAAGAGATAGGTGATTTGTTATTTGATGATCTTCATTTTCCATTAATGGGTCTACTTGTTTTTTACTCCAGGAACATCCTGCCCCTGTACTATTTATCACTCTTGCATCCTATCTTTCTCTTTTCCTTATAATGACATAGTTTATTAAATGTCAATGTTTGTTGCCAGGGTGCTCTATGAAGTTTCATTGCATTTAGGTAAATGGAAGACAGTTTTGATGATGAGGTCATGAGATGCACAAATCTTTAGTAGTAAATGATCATTGCTGGTGCTATTTCCTACTTCATTCCTCCCAAGAACTCCCTGCCATTTTGGGTGGTCTATGCTTACTCTGTTATAAAAGTCACCCAGAATTATAAGAATATATAAGAATTATATTGTTTACCTCATGAAGGGTCATCATGATGGGAACATACACAGTGATGATGGCACTGCATGTTTTTGTGAGTGGCAATCATATTGTGAGTCTGTTGTTCACTCCTTTCAGTAGGCATATACTTGTTGACTACATTAGTCTTGATTACAAAACCTATGCCAGCTTCATGGTGCTCCTCTTCACTGAGGCCACTCTAGAAAAACATGTATCCAGCTCTCTAACTTCACTAAGTTGGCCTTCATTTGTCAGTCTTGTTTCACTCAGGGCTATTATTTGGATGTGATGCCTGCTGAGTTCTTTCACAACCGATGTTCATCTCTCAAGTCTAGTAAGATGACCATATGTCTTGGACTGCCTGTGTGCTGGGTTGTGACTTCAGCTTTTAGTGTATCCACATCTGCTTTTTCATCATTTGCATGTCACCACAGGGCTTAGAAATAGGTAAAAATGGTAAAATGGTATAGGTGATGTCTTTTGATTCAAATATAATGAAATATCTCTTATAATTGTCCATCTCAAATCAATCACCCAGCCACTGATTCTTCTAAAATACTTGAATTTACCTCTTCCTATCTATTTCTATTCCTTGCTCCAGTGTAATTTTACATACAACTATCATCTTCATCATATTACTTTCTTGCTGAAGAACACTGGAGCTCCTTTCAACAATGGTATCATTCTGCCTCCACATTTTTATGTCATGCCTTTCAGTTAAAATATGTTCTCTGTTTCTCTTTCATTAATATGTATTCCTTGTTCTCTTCAAAACTGACTCAGTCTCTCTGACTAATCCCTCCATGATTACTCTTCTAGTTCATCCTCTCTCTAACCCTCTAACATTTATATCCTTAATCTGTCATCTAATTTTGTGAAAGTCACGTTATATGGCTCTGGCATTTAGGAAAGAGATAAGGGTTAAAGATAGAGATTTCAGGCACATCTGCAGAAATGAAAACTTCAGGGATGGTGATGGCATTTTGGTAAGAAGAATTGCAATTCAGAGGCAAGATGAAAGCTGGGTATAAGAGAATGATCTCTAATTTCTAGTGGAAATATGATCATATACTTTTTATTCTGCTTTAAAACTATAATACAAGATTTTGACAGCTCATCAACCTGGATACAGTACTTGCTAGAGGTCATGTCAAGTCCTATGTTTCAATATTTTATTGTAAATATACTTGCTGGATATTTCTGCTGGTCTCATGGTTGCCAAGCTACTTTCTTTTGCCATCTAATAATCTTCAGGAAATCTTGCCTTCTTCAGGAAATCTGCTAGACTTTGTTCTTTTTTCTGCTTATATGTAGCAGCTGGAAAGTCTTCCTCTGAAGATAAGCAGTTTGATGTTCTTTAGTGCATATGGCATACAATGTATAACTGCACCTATGGACTACCACATGAACCTCCAATAGCCAATCAAAGGAACCAATGTCCCCAGGCAAAGATTGTTCTTTGAACTGTCCTATATCTGGTGTGGATATTTAGCACATTCTCTCAGACTACTACCTCACTTGGTGTCACGACACTTCTTATTCAGTCTTTTATTTTAAGCCTTTTGTCTCCAGAATCTGTTTTGAGAATGCTGTCTCCCCATTCCCCCTTCCAAAAAATGGGAACTCAAGAACTGTGCGGAGACTAAAGGAAGTTATGCTGACATGATCTTTTAAAATTGTCATTCTTGTGTAGTTAAGAATAAAAATCAAAAGTAGATGAAGAAAGTAAAGGGGGTTTATATTACTTCTTAATTATAATTACTAAATTTATTTTGGATATATACTATTAACAAAGCTTTGTTGGCTTTGCTACAGACACAAAGCCAGGGTAAGTTATTTGAGGAATGATTTTGCAGGGACATGTGCCCATAAGTAGGTCTTAAATTAGAAGATCAGTTTATGGGACTGGATTGGTTCCAGAGTCTATACAGGAGGGCTAAATAGTGCCTTGCATGATACACACTTTTAAAAAATCATTTAACAGTATTTTATTTTTTTCAATTACATGTAAAGATAGTTTTCAACATTCATTTATTTTTGTAAAACATTTGAATTCCAAATTTTTCTTCCAGTTTCCCATCCTTCCTCACGATAGTGAGAAATTTGATATAGGTTATACATGTACAATTATGTTTAATATTTTTCCCATTAGTCCTGTTGTGAAATAAGAATCAGAAAAAAAGGGAAAACCATGAAAAAAAAAACAACAAAAAGACAATAGTATGTTTTGATCTTCATTTAGACTCCACAGTTCTTTCTCTGAAGAGGGAGAGTCTTTCACAATTGTCCAAATTGGAATTGTCCAAATTGTTCAAAATGGAGCTATCCAAATTGTCCATGATGAGTCTTTTGGAATTGTCTTGGATCATTGCATTTTTAAGAAGAGATGTCTGTCACAGTTGATCATTGCACAATGTTGCTGTTACTGTGTACAGTGTTCTTCTGGATCTGTTCACTTCACTAAGCATCAGTTCATGTTAGTATTTCCAGGTTTTTCTAAAACCTACCTGCTCATCATTTTGTATAGCACAATGGTATTCCACTACATAGTATTCCATTACAACTTGTTCAGCAATTCCCCAATTGATGGGTATCTCTTCAATTTCCAATTCTTTACTACCACAAAAAGAGCTGCTATAAACATTTTTATACAAGTGAGTCCTTTATGAAGTTTTTGAGATAAAGATCTAATAGAGGGATTACTGGATTAGAGTATGAACAGCATGGTACATACTCTTGCTGAATATTTGTTGAATTTGAGTTTTTTTAACCCTGTGAATAGATGTGAAGCAATTGTAACTAAGAATGTTAAAAGAATACTGGGAAAAAGAGCCACGTAATGTATTATATTCTCCTATTAGTATGCCACCTTTTACTCCCTTTATTGTGTCTTTTAGTGCATAGTTGTTATTGCTTCTACTTATAAAATTCATTATTCTCACTCTAATTCTTTCTACTTTTTTTTCCTTTGGTATTCTTTTTCTCTCTTATGCTTTCCAGCTTTCCTCTGAAAATATTTATCACTTTTTGATATTGCCAACCAATCAGAAGACAATCTCTTTTATATTAGCGAGCCAAATTTGTAGTATTGGGTAAAATCCCTGTTTCTTGCTGCATTTGTTTTTATCTTAAAGGGATAACTTTTATGTCTAATCCTTGCAAATACTCTGCAAAGTTCTCCACATCTAACACTTACAGGTACTATCCTTAAGCAATAAGGTTTATGGAGCATTTTAAAACAATGATGCTTCAATATGCTAGTAAACAACCACATGAATGATAGCTCCTTCTAGATCCCTTGCTGTTTGTGGGGTTGAACTCTCTCAGGCAAGGGACTATGATTTGATTCTTAAAGGGCAAAAATCTCCAAACACTGAACATTCTGCATGTGCTGAATATCCTGGTAAAGGGAAGTAGTAGTATGTCTAGGAAAAAAAGATGAATCCATCTGTTTATAAATAGCTGTTGTAAGCATATCTGTGAATTGCCAAGCATGAGCCAAGAAATAAGAAAAAAAGTTACACAATAGGTTTAAAAGTTATAGGAGAACTAGAAGTCTGACATGAAAAAATTCCAAAAGACAGACCGGGTATTAATAGCATGCAAAATAATGGTCAAGGAGTAGGCTATTAGGATCTACTTATGTGTGGAAATACAATTTCTGTAAAGTCATCATTTATGGGTTTTGAGCTCATGGGATTTTAAAAGAGTCTCAGGACTGGGTCTAATGACAGAAATGGTAAAAGATTACAAAGAGAAAAATCTGAATCTAGATTCTGAGGAATAGTGTGTTTTGTTTGTTTGGATTTTTTGTGTGGGTCCTGAATTTGTTCCATCAAAGATCCAACAGCATCAATTAAATATTATAATGTCAATACATCTGTCTTAGTTCTCAAGCACACCAAAGCAGGGAGGGGCTGGAGGAAGTAAGGAAAAGTGTGAGCTCTATTCAAGTTATTAAATTTCATCAGATAGAAAAAAAAGACCCAAGATGGATTTGGGGTCTGGCATTGTAAATAATGAATTTGTATTCCATGAAGTCTCTTTGTCACCTGTTCTTCAGATGAATTTTAACCATTTGGTGTCACTTACTGATTCTCAAAGGACTGTCTTCTAAGAATCATTCACAGTGCATCCAGACATGACTAACAAGGAGTGGTGCAGTATTGATATAGAACAGGGAAAATGTGGAGTATTTGGTGGCAAAATTACAGATTGCTGATCATTATCACAAAAGAATCAATTAGATAATAAATTTAGAGCTGGAAGGGGCCATAAAGGCTATCAAGTCAAAGCCCTTTATTTCACAGATGAGGGAACTGAGGTCCAGGGAGCTTAAATGACTTTCCTCAGATCGTAAGGCAGGAAATGGAAGAGCCAGGATAAGAACTCAGGGCTTCCAATGAAAAACAGAGCATTATTTCCATTGCAACAATCTCCCCTGATTAAATACTCGTACTTTGCATAAAGAGCACCATTTCCACACCAAATGAAACCATGACCAATATGACAATTCTTTTTCTTGGCTGTGGGTTCAGATTAATGAGTAATAGAATAGCAATGCTCATATGTCATCTTTCCTATCTTTGGTAGCCTGGCTTACTTTAATTCCTAAAGATTCAAATTGCAATCTCATCCTTCCACCCTCCTTCCTTCAATAGATTTTATTTAGACTTTTCCCCTATTGATAGCATTAGTGTTTATTTTATTAAAATATCTTTAAACAACTTCTTTTTCATCGACTGGGAAAATTAAGGAAAATTTATTAGCTGAATTTATGTAAATTCCTCTAGTTCAGTTTTCATTGAGGATAAATTTGTTTTGAATATCTGTTATGACAATTATATACAGCTACATTTTCAACCTTAATGCATTTTTAATAACTTCCTTCAGCAGCTAGTGATTTGAATTTCAAATTTCTTTCTACCAAGAAGTAAAAATTACCGTTTTTATAGCTATTCCATATTAAAAAAAAATTGATTTATGCAACAAGATCTCTTCTGCAGTAAACATATCAAATGTTTAAATGAGCCCATTAATACCCATAAGGTTTGTAATATTTATGTTCCCTATATAGCATGACAGAATGTTAGAGTTGATAAAGAAACATTTGCTTTCCTAGCTCATTCCACACAGAGCCCTCATTCAGACTGGAAATATTTTATTCAGTTTATTTATACCCTTGATTTATTGCCACTGTATCCTATGTCAGTAGGCCCAAGGGCATAACAACAATAATTGAAAAGAAATTAAAGTTCAAAAATAAATTAAAAATCTAAGAAAAGGAAAATGGAGGTAACACACACATTTTTCCTTCTATAAATAATTTTGAAAATAAGGAGAAACAAACTTGACCAAAAATGCTTGTGTCTTTCACAAAAACAGAGTCAAAACACATCCTTTTACTCTGCATTTTAGGATCTCTTGCCCTAGGAATGACCTTTATTATCTAATGAGTACACCCAAACTCATCTAATGACCTATATTTGGCAAACCTCAGACTATGCTTCACATTCATCTTCCCAGACATCTAGGAATATCTTGCCATGAACATCCAATCAACCTGTGACCCACACATTGTACCAGCAGATTAGTAATCAAATCAATACAACCATTGTTTCTGGAATGAGAATAACATTGGCATGTCTTATGGCTCCACTCATCACTCTGTGGATTGTCCAGACAAATATTATCTTCCCTGGACACCACTGTCCTACATGTCTTGTCTTCCTTTCTTTGACTATAAGGGCCTTAGGAACAGGTATTTCACTTTTATCTTTGTAAGTAACCTAAGGGCTTATCATAATTCTGGCATACAGTGGGCCTATAATAAATGCTTTCTTTCAATTAATTTATTAATTCATTCATTTAAAAAGTTTACTAAGTAGTAATAAAAGTAGTAACAGTAATAGCCACAACCAGCAGTAATATGGCATCTACTTTGTGCCAGGTACTGTGCTAAGTGGTTTACAAATATTATCCCATTTAATTTTCACAACACCCCTGGGAGATAGATGCTTATAATATTTAAATTCAAGTCTTCCTGACTCCATACCCAGTTCTTTATTCGTTGCTCCACACAGGCAAATACTTTCCTTACAACAAATGTTTTAGGTAGGAATGAAGAAGTTTAAGTTATATCCTCAGCATTTTACTGCTGAGGAGCCTAATGCTCCAAGAGACGGAGAGCCTAAATCAAGATTACACAATTATTAAGTATCAGAGCTGGGATAATTTAAGCCATTATCCATTATGTTTCTAATCCCCCAGAACTTAAGTTCAATTGATATACTTCTTCTTTAATTTAATGTCAGGAAATCAGTAGTCCTTCCAAATGAGCTTATATATTTCTTTTCATAAGGCAAAGAAAAATTAAAATGACAAATATTTTCCTTCCTTCCTTCTTCTCCTTTCTTTCCTTCCTTCTTTCCTTCCTTCCTTCTTTCTTTCCTTTTCTGCTTTAAATATCAGAAACTTCAAAACTAAATTCTGTGCTCAGGTACATTAAATAACTCGTACTTGCTATCTTACAACATCTATTTCTCTTCTCCAAACTAAGTTATACGTTCTTTTTTATTTATAATTAACTTTTTAATTTTGAATTTAGTTCTGTAAGCTGTTTTAAACCTTTGTTAAAGTAAGTGGATCAAAAATCCTTTAAAATAACATTAAGTTCCAGAGAACACCAAAAATAATTGCTTAATCTAAAACTGGGAAATGGAGCACTCATTCAGGTTTGTCATTATAACTCTTTCCTCTATATACTCTCTTGTGACGACTTCAGTTTCCTTAGGTTCATTTCTTTGAGGATAGCTACAAAATCTCCATGTCCAGTTTCTCTTTCTCTTAAACTTCAGTTACACATAGCTAATTCCCTGCTAGACATCTCTATCTGTATGTTCTACAGACAGCTTAAGTTCATTCTGTCCAAAACAAAGCTTGTTTCTTTTTCCTATTTTCAAATATACAATTCTCTTTCTAATATTATCACTTCTGTGGAGTATAATTTTCCTATTAATACCCATATTTATCTCAAGGATGCAATCATTTTTCTCATCACCTATCGTTCAAACCTTAGACTGACCCCTGACTATTGACTTTTCTTCACTTTTACTTCCACAAAATCTCTTCCATCTATCCCCTTCTTTCCACTCACACAGCTATCATCCCAGTTTATGATCTTCATCACTTCTCACCTGGATTATGGCAGTAGCCTTCCTACCTCTAGTTTTTTTTCTTTTAAAATCCATTATGAGCCTATTAGCATCCAAATTTGAATTCTTAAATGAAATATTTGATGAAGTCAGTCCTATCACTAAGAAACTTCAATGGGTTACTCTTGCCTTTAGGATGAAATACAAACATCTCTGTTTAGAATTTAAAGCCCTTTACAATCTAGTTCTAAACTATTTTTTGTTCGTTAATCCCCCTTATTCTATATTCCAGCCCAACTGGCCTACTTGTGATTCCTTATACTGTGCCTTCAATCACCTTCCTCCATGCCATTGCACTTATGTCTAGATAGATCTCCCTCCTTACCTCATTATTCCATTGCCCCTTTCAGGGCTAAACTCAGGTGCTATTTCCTGATTCTTCTTGTTGTGAGTGCCTTCTCTGGTGATGCCTTTGTATGTATTTTTTATACATTTAAAATCTACTTATATGAATACATGTTCTTCTCCAACCCCCAATAGAATGCAACCTCCTTGAGGGCAGGAATGGCTTCATTTTTGTCTTTATATTCCTAACATTTTGTCTTTAGTAAACGTTTGTTGAATTGAATGGCATGTGAGTTTGAAAGTTAAAAGTTTTTGCCAGACCCTTGAAATAAAAAAAAAAGAAATTGGAGCTTTATTATAGCACTGGAATAAGGACACAGAAAAGACATCAGCTTTCTTGAGAAAGGAATCCTTTTTTCTAATTCCCTCTTGTTCATATCTAGCAACATTAAGTGGAGGTGCTATTGAAAGATCTGCCTGTATTCTCCACCACAATTGTTAGAAAAGTTATTTCCTTAATCTTGGAGGCCCAGATCTCCTGTCTATGGGTAGAGCATGTCTTGGAAGACTTCTTGTAAATTGGACTGTAATTTAACTAGAATAGGAAAAACAAATTGATTATTCCAATTCTACAGTGGTTCTATGATCACAAAGATGTAGGCATTCCTTCCAAAGGCATAGATTGCAGCCCTCAGGCATGTCTTCCCAATTGATTGAGTGGCTTCCTCTCTTCCTCTTGACATTGTCTGAATGCCAGTTGAGCACACAGGCTGTCCACTGGTTATTCTTCACTTCCACTTTGTGACTAGCCCATCTTCTTTTAAAGGTACAGATCCCTTATCAGACTTCTTCCTAAACAACACTTGTTTGTGATGTACAATATATTTTGCATGCCCTCTATAGGCATATATATTGCTCCTTTATGATGATAAATTTTAATTTGGGGAGATTAATTCACAACTTTCAGGAAAATTTATCTCAAGATCAAATTGCAAAATCTTACAAGACAATCTTTTTTTTGAAATGAGATTTTTATCTTTAATAATAGTTTTAAAATGTTAAATACCTAAGTACCAAATTTACAAAAATAGAAAGGGATTAGGTGATCTTTAAGTCCTACCAAAGTCCTGAAATTTGGGGTATGGATTCTGGAACAATACTGGCCATCCATAATGTAACAATGGACCAAGAAAAAGAATTATGAAATTACAAAATCAGAACTGGAAGCCAGTCTTGTATGATTAGCAACTAGAACATTTTCTAGTACATGGTAGGTACACAGAAAATACTTGTTTATTGTCTGATTGAAGGTGTATTGGGGATAAAAAGGAAAAGAAAAGTTCCTACCATAAAGATATTAAGGTCACATGGAATGGACACAGTTAAGAAAATATGAAGTATTTTGAAAAAAAAGCCATTTTAAGAAGTAGTGAATGCTAATAACTAGTGGTGGGGAAATATTGAAAGACCTCATGTGGGAGGTGACAACTGAGCTAACTTAAAGGAAGAGAGAAATTCTATGAAGGAGAAGTAAGGATGGAAATCTTTTCCCACATGGAAAATTTCAACTGGAACACAGTGTGTATGAAGTGGGGCAGCTCACTGAAAAGCTCTCTAGATGATTCAAGTCTGAGATAACATAAAATCACAAGAACATAGATTAAGAGTTGGAATTGACCTTAGAGAATAAAGTTGAGAAAGCTGAGGTACAGAGAAGTTGAGTAACTTGGCTCTACTAAGTGTCTGAGGCATGGTTCAAATCTTTGTATTCCCAATTCCAGGCCCAATCCTCTAGTTTCTTTACCACCATGTTGCCTCATCATCATGACTGAAAACAACAGTTTATATTCCACACTAAAATAGAAAAAAAAGATTTTCAACTCATACATATATCAAGTCTGATATAACATACAACACAGACTGAAGCTCTTTGTGCAGAACTCATGACAGACTCACTTAATAAATTCTTTTCCATAATGAAGTATTAAGAAATTACGGAATAGTAGAAATATTGGAGTTGTAAGGGACCTTAGAGATCATGGAATCATACATTCTCATCTTATTGATGAGAAAATTGAGGCCTAGAGAGCTAAATGACTTGCTCAAACTAGTTAATGACAAAAGTTCTTGTTCCTTAGTAGTTTTCAATCTAAGCAATAAACCAAATGGGAAAAATTCTACTGCCTTTGTGTCTAATATACAAAAGAAGGAAGTCTGAGTGGTAAAAGATCCACAAAACATGGTTTATAAGGATCATTTGAAATAACTGTCCTTTTTATGGAAGATAAAATCTTGTTGGGACCTGAAGGCTTTATGTTGCTAACTAGCATTACACATTCTTAGCTTCAGGAACTTATCAAATTGGAGACACTCCTTCCAGCAATATAAATTTGTTATTTCTCTTAATAGTTTTAAACTTTGTTTTCAGAAGTGTTAAAAATCTCTATTATATTGGTTGCCTTTTTAAAAAACAATTCAAATATCACTTAAAAGTACTATTTACTACTTCACTATGAGATTTGTGTGAATGGATTGTGTTTGACTTTGAATAAGTAGTTTGTGCCTGTTTTAAGAGGAGATTCATTGTTCATCATTTTAAGGCAAAAAAGTGAGAGACAAGAGATTGGGGAAGCAGAAAAGTAAAGCTGTACAAAGGATGAAGGATGAAAGAATACAGCACCAATTATGTCTATTAGAGTATGTAGAATTTAGTGGAAGGAGTAAAGGCCTTGTAGTCAAATGAACTATTTTTTTGTTCTTGGCTTTGCATGTTACTAGATCCTTTCACATAAGCCATTCCATGTCTCTGAGATTAGCTTTCCTCGTCTGTAAAATAAGGGCAATAATACATTCCCTATCTCACTGAGTTCTTATAAAGGTCATCTAATGAGATTGTGCAAGTAGAGTTTTCTGCAAACGTTAACCTTGACACAAAAACAAGTTATTCCTTTTCTTATGAAGGGAAAAGAAATAGGTGATATTCAGAAAGGTTCAGGTAAGAGAAACCAAAAAGCATAAAATTGTAAATTCATTGGTGGTTGGTGTTGATGTTATTATTGTGGATAAGGACAGACAAAAATAATAAAAAGCAAAACTTAAAAAACTGAACATATATCTTTGTATATCAATGTATATATGTGTCTGTCTGTCTGTGTGTACGTAGATATATTTGTATATATGTATGTATCTGTTGTCCACGTATAGTTATTGTTTTTGCTTGGACCATGATTTCATTGACTTAGGGAACTATTGGTACAAAAATGTCCTCTACCTATACCAATGCCATGGTCTCAGAAGTTTATAATCTTTGAAAGTTGCCTGGGGCACTGAGATGTTAAGTGACGTGATAGAATCACACAGCCTTTATGTCTAAGGAGTGAGACTTTGAAGCTGGATTCGTCTTTACCCACTAGAACATGCTACTTTTCAATGTAAAATTTAAAAAAACTGAGTATTTTTTGAAAGGGCAAAAAAATCTGTTTACTATGCTCCTGAAATAGCTCCTAAAACATTTGTTCTCCACGAGGACTCATGCTTCATGATTTAACATGGAAGGGTTGATTTAACATTAGTTTTTCCTTCACAATTGATCACAGCAGCCAGAATAAGTTAAAATTCCTCCGGGTTTCCTAAATCACTTGCAAACTAAATTAGTTCGCTCTGGGTTATCAGGAGCAAGTTACAATAATAAAACATTAATCTTCATAATCCAGACATGATAAAAGTAATATTTTAGGGGCTGTGTATAATGATTCGAGTTATTAAGGTGCTTTGGGGAACCTTGCTTGCAAGTCAATGAAATCTATGCCATTACTTTTCATTAAGAAACTATGTCATTAAAATTTCCTCTGTTGGTTTTAATCTTCTTCTACCACCCTTTGACAACATGCTAGAAAGAAACACAAAAAAACAAAAACAAAAACATGTGGATTTTTGCTGGGAGCATTGCTAATTCATAACTCACTTGTATGAATTTGGTATTCATCATCCAAGCTCAAAATATTGGCCTTTGGCCAATCAGACTTATTATTATTTACAGAGTAACTCAGTGGTAAGGTTTGTCTGTCGTCTGACAGTCTAAGAACACTGCTAGTGATTTCCAATCAAGCAGACTCTACTCTAGCCAAGGATAAGACATTTCTTTAGCCTCACATGTTGTTGCCAGAGGTAAGCAATAGTTATTCACAATACTTTTAGTTTAAAATTAGGAGAAAAAAATAAGGAGGAAGAACAGAAAGAAACAGAAGAGAATACACGAGAGAAGAAATGGGGAATTTAAGGTACAGACAAGGAAAGGGAGACTACAAATAGCAGTTGTTTATAGGGCCACTCAGCAGCAAACTTTCTACAGGTTATCAACTGTTTTCATATTGTTATAAGTCATTTCAGTTTTGTCTGACACTTTGTGACCTCATCTGGGGTTTCCTTGGCAAAGACACTGGAGTGGTTTGTCATTTCCTTCTCCAGTCCATTTTATAGCTGAGGAAACTGAGGCAAACAGGTTTAGGTGACTTGCCCAGGATCACAGAGCTAGTGTCTTAGGTGACAATTGAACTCAGAATCTCCTGACTCCAGGTCTAGTACTTTATGTACTGAACCACTTAGCAGCTCAACATTTGTCATAGCTACAGGTTTTTAATTACTGGGTAAGAGAGGGCACTGAACTCTAATACCTTGCTATATGACATGGAAGTTCTTTAAAGTCAGAAGATATCAACTCATATGGTCAATGATAGGGCCCTCCTGCCAAAGGGTGACAAAAACAAAAGGGGAGTGGTGTCTAAGCTAGAGAGCTACACACCATATCACTGCAGTGACCAGGGAGGATCTTGTATCAACAGAGACAGCCTATGATACGAATTTAGTAAATGCTCATAAAAATTGATATTGGAAAAATGATGGGAGGAAGAAATGGAAATCTCATCATATCAAGAATATTGCTAAAAATGCTGTAGAACTCAAGCACTGCTTACAGTTAAAACCAATGTAACATATTCACAATTAACCTGAACAGAAAAAATGTGCCTACTCAGCACCTTTGCAAACGATCTGGTCCACTGATGAGTCATCTCATTCTGCAAAGTAGCAATAAAAGTAGGTCTTTCATTTTCCAAAGATACTACTGGCATTCAGACCAGATGATTAGAGGGGAAAAACAACTTTTACACTTTATCAAAACAGGGACATTTTATCCTGGTGATGGTATTTTTGCCTCTGTAGATTTCATCTATCAAAAGAAATTGCTCCACCGGTTGCTGTCAAAGGTTCAATTATTCCCCATGGCCTCCAAAACTGTGACTTACCTTATGAAAGTTTCTGAAATAAGCTGCCTTTTCATCTGGAAATTTTTCAAGCCTTCTGGGTCCTTTGCTAGATGCTTTCTTGAAAACCAACCAGCAACGTCTGAAAATCTGTAAGCAAATGCAAGAATCCCATTAGCATTTTTGCTTAAACAAGCTTATTAGCATGAGAATCTGATTTGTATGGTTCAATTAATCCATTGTGAAGAAATTCCAATAAAATAAAACTATCTCTGATAAAGAATGCAGGTCTCTCTAAGGCAGCAAATTTTTGTCATTTTTTGATACGTTCTTCATTAAAAGAAACTACAGAAACTTAAAAAAAGATTATTTAATTCATAAATTACTTTTGTGAATTCATAAGAGAATATCCATTATTTTTTTCCAATACGTTGACTTCTGTCAACTTGGGTATATTAATGTGCCTGTACATTTTTTATCACAACATGAAAATAGCTTTCTTTCTCAATTGTTTTATACAATTTTCAGTAAAATTCTCTATTTTCATTAGGAATAAATGAAATCCATAGATGAAATTCAGAACCTCTTTATAAAACTTTTGAATTTAGCCTTTATTTTAATGATTTCCTCCCTTCTGAAATGCACTCTTGGAATGAAGATGTTTAAAAGTACCCAATTACCTCAAGATAGGAATCAAGAAGAGAAAAGCAAGGCATATGGCCAATTTGCCATTTGGACAAGAGAAAGATCTGCCAATTTTGACATTTTGTACTGCATCACAAGAAAGTCAGTTCCATTTTGGGCATCTTGAGTTGTGAGGAATGTTTTCCTTATATTGAACTAAAATCTGTCTCTCTCTGCAACTGCCACCAATTTTTCCTAATTATCTCTGGGTCCAACCAGAATGAAGTTAATCCCCTTTTCAAATAATAGTCTTGCAAATGCATCCTCTTGTAACTATGGGAACTCCTGGTGGGAGCACTCCCTTTACCTACTCAAACCCCAATGCTTCTCTAATTTGTAATCATACAGATTTAGTTGCCTAAATCAGAGAATATAAGTGGCTTTCCCAGAAGGACTTCAGAAAACAACCACATTTTCTTCAACACATCCTCTCATGTCATAGTTTTAAGTACCTCTGCAATACTAATCACTGTCCTCTCAACATGCTTAAATTATCAAGAATATGGTGTCCAGAACTGAAAATCATATTCCAGTAATCATCTAATACAAGATAGCATTCATCAGGGCAATAAACTTCCTCACTTTGCCTTCTATGCTTTTATTAATGCAGGAGAAGGTCACATTAATTTGGGAGAGTGGTTAATTCACATGGCTGACATTCCACCAGGTCTTCATTACATCATTTATTGATACCCATCTCTCTGAGCTGTCTTTTACTTTCATAGTTAAATCATTTTTAAAAAACAGAAATGGAAGACTTTCTACATTTATCCTTATTGCATTCTGTTTTATTATATTTGCTCCATAATTCTAACCTATTAGCTTGGATAATAATTCTGACAGTTAATATACCATTTAATGTCTATCATTTTGCATCATCTAAAAGAACAACACGTCATCTACGTCTTCCTCCAAAGCACCGATAAAAGTCATTTCCAACAATTCAGGATATCATTACTTACTCTATAATCTTAATTAAAATTTGTGTTTTTGTAGTCACTCATATCAGTCAAAACACTTATTATCAATAAAAAGAAGAAGTTGAATTAGAAGATGATTGAGATCTCACTGAATTCTAAATCTGCTTTGATGACTGAACTTTGACTATTTACTTAATTCAGGTGTGGGGAACCTGTGGTCCCAAGGTTACATTTGTCCTTTTAGGTCCTTGAGTATGTTTTGACTGAGTCCAGGCTTTACAGAACAAATCCCTTTATTAGAAGGAATTGTTCTGTGAAGTTTTGATTCAGTCAAAGGGCTACACTTGAGGACCTAGAGAACCACAAAAACCTTGAGGCCACATTTTTTTTTGCCCTGAGCCTCCCTGTTCTGCCTTCTCCTCCCTCCACTGAGAATAATCCTTTAGTATTATCCCACTAGAAGTGTTATTGATATACTAATGAAGGAATAAGATTTTTCCCCTGAAATAGTAATCCTATTCTTTTTCTTATTTCCCTTTCAATTTTCTTATTTTTTATAGTTTCTTATATTATATAGTTCAATGATGCTTTTAAATTTCTTAACGTCTCAATGTTTCAAGTTGTTTATTATTGTTATTATTTTTGCTGTTGTTGTTAAAGAAAATGAAAAAAAGAACAAACCAGAAGACTCACCACATCATATTTGTGGTTTTGTCTAGCCCTAGTCATGTGAAAACAAATATTTAATTAGTATTTCATTGCTATCTGAAAATATTTAACTTTTTCCCTTTTTTTTTTGGTTCAGTTGCTTATTGAATATTCACTTCTGGCTCTTGAAAAGAATGACTCAACTGCTTCCTTTGGTGCTGAAGGTGCAAGCATCTTCTTTCATCTTTAGGCTTATCTTTGTAGGATATATAATTATGAAGTTGTAATTCATTGCCTTTGTTTTTTAAACTAATCATAGTCCAAATTTCTCATTGATTTTCATATAAACAAGGAACAACCCTGAGCTATTCTTCTTGATTGTTCTTTGGATGTAAAAGTTTTTCTCCTTGTTGCCTACAAAATTTGTTGTTTGATATAGTAATTCTGAAGTTTGTGACGATTCTTGGTTATTTAAACTTAATATTTCTGTTGTTATCTTCTTGATATATGCTTTGCCTTCTATTTCAAATATTTCTAGAGTCTTTTCCTGTATGATTTCCTTAAGTATGGAGTTCAGGTTTCCTTTTTCATAGTATTTTTTACAGAAATATAATTCTTGGGTCACTTCCTTTATGTTCCATTTTTGAGTTCAGCATTTTTGTTTCACTGTCTCAATGAGGTTTGAATATTGTTATACCCGTTAGAATGTGAGCTCCTTGAGAACAGTGACGGTGTTTCTGCCTTCTGTTGTGTCCCCAGCACTAAATTCAATGCTTGGCATGACATAAGTGCTTAATAAATGTTTACTGACTAACTGACCAACTGAGATATTACTTTAGGCTCCAAAAGGCAACAGAGTCTTTTTTTCAGGTTCACAAGCCCTACTCTTCAAGGCTTTATCCTTTCCTTTGAGGCTGACTTTATCCAGTATGAAGGCTAATCTCAGAGAATTAAATAGAGTTTGAGGAATAAAACCTTAAGATACTTGTGTCAAACTCAAATGGAAATGAGTAGGGTGTGTATGTGTGTATGTATGTGTGTCTGGGGAGGGGTAGGTACTAATTCATACATAACCATCATTGCTGGCTACTTATAAAACAACATAGCAAAGTTATCTATTTTCTATTGTATTTTATTAAATATTTTCTAATTATATCTTAAGCTGGTTTGGGCAGCACTTGGAATTACTGCTGGCTATATGCTTTTATGCTCTAGGACCCTACAGAAGAAAAACATTGAGAAACCTTTGCAATCAGGTATCTTATCCACCTGTCACTCTTCCTGTTTATTGCCTGTTTTATTATGATGGGCTCTTTCATTTTTCCTCTTCTTGTTATTGGTGGATGTTTGACATTTGGTATGCATTTTTGCAGGGTTTATTTCATGTGGTAGCAAACACCATGTTTGCTTCCTGATAACTCCAGGAAAAATGTTAGGAGCAGAACAGAGGTCTATACACAATGTTTACAGAACTGACCAAGGCTTTTGATACTGTCAGTCATGAATACTTATGGAAAATTATGTCAAAATTTGGTTGCCCAGAGAAGTTCATCAGCACTGTACATCAATTTCATGATGGCATGCTTGCCTGAGTTCTAGATAATGGACAAGCTCTTGTGCTTTCCAGTCACCAATGGAGTGAAACAAGGCTGTGTGCTTGCTCACATACTTTTTAGCATGACATTTTCAGTCATGTTATCATATGCTTTCAATGAGGAAGAGCACAGTATCAAGGCTAGCTACTGCACTGATGGTAAATTCTTCAACTTGGAAAGGGTTACGAGCCAAGACCCAAGTGAAAGGAGTGTTGGTGCATGATTTTTTGTTTGCAGATGATTGTGCACTCAATGCAACCTCTGAAGCTGACATGCAAAAACTTTGGATCAATTCTCTGCTGCGCTAATTTTGGCCTAACAATGAACACCAAGAAAACACAAGTGCTCTATCAGCTGCCACCACACTGTCCATATGTAGAACCATTGGCAGCAAATGGAGAAGTTCTGAATGCTGTGCAGAAGTTCACTTACTTTGGTAGTGTACTTTTCCAGGGATGTATTTTATGTAGCAGGGAAAGAATTGTGCCCTAGGTTTCTTCAAAATCTTCCCTGACTTCTGGGAATAGATTTTATATTTTTTCTCCTACCGCCTAGGTTCATGAATTTAGAGTTATCCTTGAACATTCATTCTTACACATTCTCATAGTTAATAAGTTACCAAGTCAGGTCATTTCTACCTCAACAGAATCTGTCCTAACTGTCCCATTATCTCCATTCACATACTTATTACCTTAGTTTTAAGCACTGTAACTTCTTGCCTGCAGTGCCTCCTAATGAATGTCCCTACTTCCATTCTCTCCTCTGTTCAATTTAACTTCACCATAGCTAGCAAAATAATCTTTCTAATCTCTGAAGTTTGACCACCAGGTCTCTGAAGCTTGCCCATGTATCCTTCTTGCTTAAAAATCTCTAGTAATTCCCTGTAGCTTTCAGGATAAAATACAAACTGCTTATCCTGACATTTAACATCCTTCACAATCTGGCACAATATACATTTCCAGACTTATTTCATATTAATCTATTTCATGAATTTAATACAAAAACTTCACTATACTCTTTCCTAAACTCTACTTCTCCATTCTTCTCCTTAAAATGCTCAGCTCAGTTAACAGCATACTTTATCAAATCTTTCCTGATTTCCTTATCAATTCCTGTTTAGTCTTCTTTCAAATACATATTTGCTTATCTATGTACATAAATTATCTATTTTTACCTCTTTAAAAAGTGTTTCTTTTACATTGAGCAATAGAAAATATAAAATGATTATAATATAGTATTAAAGTAGAAATTAAAGAGTTTAATTTGAAAGATTTGCAAACCAATACAGCAGTGAACTGTCCCTTATACAAAAGTCCATTAAGGAAAATTAAGTCACTGCTGTAACAGGTTACATGGAAATAAAATCCAATGAATGCATTATAATGTAAGAGAGCATCACATCATTTTCTCTGTACATTCTTCGCCCTAGAAATGAAAGGTCCTTCTGAGCAGAAACTATTTTATTTGCACATGATAGCTGCATAATTGCACAATATATCTGTTGAATTATTTCTGAATGAAATTGCCTCACAAATAGCTAATCTTAATGGACTTAAAAAAATTGTGGGATATATAAGGCAAATTCAGTAGTCACTTTCTCCTTTTGCTTGCCACTTCCAACTATAAATCTGATTGCTTTTTCCTTTTTTCTCCTGATTGTCTGGTCAGGCACGTACATTTCTCTTCTTTGAGGATGAATAAGAAAATTAGATGGCTACTTGCTGCATAAGCCTCACCATATAATTTCCTCTCCTTGGCATCAGTTCTCTGTCTCTCTCAGTCTTGCTTTACTCTTTACCCCTGAATCTTCTCAAACCTCCACCTTTAAGTCAGAATTTCTCTACTTGTCATTGGCTTTGAAAAACAACAACAAAAACAAGTGAAATTCCTTGATGGGTATAAAAAAAGATGGGTTATTTAAAAGTTTTAAATTTTAATGTAAATGGACTTACATGTTCACATTGATCTAGGAATTCCTTCTGAAATTCTATATGTGGCTCATTAAAGAGTCTTGCTATTCATTAAATAGATTCTCCTCCGCCCCCCCCAAGGAATTCTGCAGTGTGTGTGTGTGTGTGTGTGTGTGTGTGTGTGTGTGTGTGTGTGTGTGTGTGTGTGTATGATATGCATGTTTTAAATCCAACAATGCTCTCTGTTGATGAAATGGTAAAGGTTTGGGGGACTGTTCTAAGACATGGTGAAAATATGCTAGACAGTCACTATATCCTTCTCCCACTCAACTCATTTCACATTTATCATTTTAATGGACTATGATAAAGATTAAATCTTTTGATGAAAGGAAATTTGAACATTAATCATTTGCTAAATTGGGTCCCTTCTCCTCTGGGGTGTTGCAGATTTAAAGGCATGATAAAATTTTCCTGTTCTCTTTATTTTCACAAAACTCACAGAAACCTAAGAGTAGAAAAAAGCACTTAGTCTGAAGTCAGAACACCTGGCTCAAATCTGTCTCTGATCCATATTACCTTTATGATTTAGAGCAATCCTGCACTTCAGTGTCCTTATTTTTAAAATACAATTAAAGTCTAGTTGATTTATCTAGAAGTGAGAAACATCACATTATGTGTTCCGAATGCCCTCCCTTTGATTCAGCTCAAATTCCATCTTCTGTCAGGGTCCCTGACAGATCCCCCTAGCTACTAGAGTCTTCCTCTCGGAAATTACTTTCCATTTTTCTCTATGTATTGTGGATGGATCATAACATTTATATGCTATCTCCCCCATTGGAGTGTAAATTTCTTGAAGGCAGAGATTATTTTTGTGTCTTTATCTCCAGGAGTTCTTATATACATAAAATCATTGAATAATTTATTGGAGGTAAAAAATACATATAAGTTGGTGAATCCCTGAAGATGGAGAGTGATGTTCACACTAGGAAGCCCATGGAAACAATGTATATTTTGGAAAGTAAAAGTCCATAAGAAAATATGTTGTACAATTAACACTTTCTAGTCTGTGTAGTTAGAATCTAAATGGAAATTTCTATAGTCTCCCTTGCACAGACTCAAAGAACAACTGATTACCTTCTTTCTCATTACACTGTCCTCAATGAATACTAGCTGACAGAAGCACATTGGGACCTACCAAGGTAAGGAACATGAGAAATGTATATCAGAAAATTTGCCTTAGAGAAAGAAATCCTAGAGTGAATCCCACCAAATTAAGATGCATATAGACATGGTAATGTATTTCCTTTGTTATTATGCACATAGGTTTTAGTCATGAATTTATTATGGACAGAATTGTATGACTGAACTTTATAACCATGATCATCTTTTTTTGACTTGGTAACACCTTCAGGCATATACATTCCAAAGAGTAAGGGGAGACTTTAGCTTTTAAAGGAAAAATTACTCAAGAATTTCTGGATAGGTCCAGAATTCCTGGTCCCATTGGGCAGGATAGTGTTATGAAAATGGTGCTGGTTTTAGAGATATACCACCTGGTTTTGCTCTCTGCTTCAAAACATTATATCCATGTGATCTATGGAAAGTTCTTTAAACCTTCTATGCTTGTTTTTCCATCTAAAAAATCAAGACATTTGACTATTTGATTTTTAAGTTAGTAAGATTTCATTTATGTCCACACCCACAGTTAATCCTTCAAGAAAGGATCAAATGATTTTTGACAATAGGATTAAAAATTGAGGTGGATCTTAGGCACAGTTTGTCTCTAAAAGGGCCTGAAATGAATCATGTACCACTCACAAACTTAATCTAAAGTGGCATATACTACAAAGTTTTAATCATTGTGAATGGAATGAATTTTTTTTAACATGCATTGACATTGAATTTTTTGACATGCATTGATAATCATTTTTCATCAAATGTTTTCTTTGTATTTGAAGGGTGACCATTAATGCTCACAACACTAAGAAAGGCAAGATTTTATGTAGAGATTCTCAAACTTATTTGGCCTATTGCCTCCTTTAAAAAAATTACTCAGAGTCCTTCTAGAAATCTGTTTTCTTTAAACTTTTAACGGTTTTTAAAATTTGTATTATTTAAACAATATCAAATATATCTTTTAAATCATGCATCTTAAATTTAATAATTTATTGGAAATTTGTGGAGTTTTTCTGCATTGAAATTTTGATGATGCAATATTGCATTATGTTACTGTATACTATCATATTGCAAGCAAGTCATTCCATGCATGTATTCCTGCTGATGCATGCTGCATTTCCCAACAATACCACATGCTTACCTCCCAACATTGCTTGTTAAGACCTGTTGGCAGACTTGACCACTGATCAGTTATAACTTGCAGTTTGTGTGTTTATTTAGAAAATAATGTAATCACTGTGACTAACTCTGCTGCACAACAAATGAAACATGTATGAAAGGTTTTTCAAAATTTTCTTCTTTTCTTATGCTTTTCACGACCCCCATTTTTTTATTCAATGCCTCCCAATTGCACCTGAGGCTACTACCAACCCCCTTTCCCACCACATCAATCCAGCATCCCCTAGAGGGCAGTATAGAGTTTGGGAACCTCTGATTCTAATCCAATAATGTGTGGCTACATAAGAAGTCTTATATAATGGAATACCTGAATGCTGTCCGAAAATATATATGCATGTTTCAAAGAAAAGGCAGAATAAACCGTTAGGGCTCAGAGATATCATTTCAAAAATACTTCTAAAAACAAACACACTTAAAAATTTATTTTTGATTGAAAAGAAAAGAAAAATCCCTCTCCTCTAAAAGGACACATGACTTACAATTAGCTCAAAAATTCAGGATGTAACCTACTGAAACTGTCACAATATTCTCTGTGATTTGTTAACTATATTGTGTTGCTTTTGTAGCGAGTTTCTCAGATTTTCCCTCAGTTCTTGAGGTAGTTATCAATGCAATGAATCAAGGATAAAACTATTACTAAATGACGATGAGTACCAACCATAGCCTTAGTACTAGAAGACATGTTGAAGGTTATTTCTTCCATGAGATTTTCCAGATGAGAAAACTGAGGCCCAGACAGTCCAAGTTATCTACTCATGATCACACAAGACTACACAACACAGCTGGGATTTAAAACCAAGATTGACCTGCAAATCTAATTTCACTTTTCCATACTACTTCTCATATTTATACCACACTTTTAGATGTTTGTCATATTATTAAAAAATAACTGCCTAAAGAAAGTCATGACACAATCATAAAGTGGCTGAAAATTGTCTCAAGAGAATATTATTATTATACCATAACAAATGATGAAAAATGCTGATTCAGAGAAATCTGAGAAGATTTATTGGAACCGAAACAGAGTACAATTAACAAAACCATGAGAAAAATTTTCATGATCACAACAGTACAAAATGAAACAACTTTCTAAGATCACAGAATTCTGATTCAAAAATAAAAAGACAGTAAGCACTAGAGCCAAGGAATTAAGCCTTGGTCTCTTCACTCCAAATCCAGCATTTTTTAAAAACTAGATGATTCAACTTCTTACACCTTTAAAAGATGTAAGATCCACATGTACAGCAACCATGTTATTTTTTCTTTGAATTTTGTCCCTCAGCAGCTAGTATAACACTTTAAATAGAATCAGTGCTTAATAAATGTTTGCTGAATGGATTTGGACTGAATTTTATAGTACTAAACTAACAATAAACAAGCTAACATAGGTGAAGCATTAATCTTCCCCCAGAGAAGTCTATCTTGGCTAAGGCAAATGCACAGCGACAATTTATTAAGTGCAATAGATTTTATTATTACTGCTTACTTGGCAAATAGTCCCTTGGCTTATATTAATTGCTTGCTTATGTGCCTGGTACTGTGCGAAGTGCTAAGGATACAAAGAAAGACAAAAACATGGTTTCTGCCTTCAAACAGTTCACATTCTAATGAGACATGCAAAAAAAAAAGTACATGTAAAGTAGGTGGAAGCAAGACACTGCTTTTTTCCCCCACCAGTCTCTTTTTTAGAAAAAAAAGATGGCACAAAGGGGTTAAGGGAATTGAATTTTTACATGTTTACTTTTATAAACAGTAGTCAGGTTTATGTCATCGATATTTAAAACCTTTCCAACTCAATTTGCTTAGACCATTATTTCATTCAAACTGTTGCTTGTAAATTAATTGTTATTCCTTCATCATTCTCATATAATGGGAGTCCACTCAAAACTTTGATTGCTCTACACTAAGAGAAAACATTTCTGAATTCCATAATATACTTAAAAGCATAATAATAATTGAAAACATTTGTAGAGCCTTTTATGCAAAGCACTGTTCCTTTGCTATGTAATTTGAGATAACATGATGAAAACCATTAAATATGGATGTAATAAAGGACATCCTTGGTAGGGAATAAGGAGGTAGTCCATTTAGCACTTAGTTCTGCCTCTCTCCACAAATTCTGATTACTAGAACCACTATAAGTATAATAAGTTTATCACAGGATCATCAGTTCTAAAAAAAAAACAACAAAAATAAAAAACCTTCAATCAACAAGTAAATATCGTCCTCGTTAGGGAATAATTTACATTTTCTTTATTGCTTTATGAAGCTATTTCAAAAATCCTGAAAAGATACATGTAACTTTCTCCACAAAGTAAACAAAGTAAAAAACGTTCCAGTAGAATTCACACAAATGCTAAAAAATCTCAGTCTGTGTCTGATGAAAAGTAATACAGAAATAATTGATCAAAGAGTTCACAAACCTTACATATTAGAGACAAGACTTGAATCTGGCTCTGGGATCTGCTCTCTATGCACTACCCCACATTACATCTCAAATGAAAATGTGTCAATTTTTAAATGAAGTTAAAATAATCATGACAATGTTTATTTGAAAACTAATGTAATCTTGGAAATTTATATGCATTGCACAGCCAACTGAATAAATCAACATATTTTAAAAGATGCCTATCTATTCATCTTGTAAGCTACATGTATAATTAACCACTAGGGCAAAAACATTTTTATCACTTGAACTAAGAATGAACTTGGATAAAATTATAATCTGATTTTGTTATTTTTGTGTTGGTCAGATGTATGTAATATGTTATAATTGACAGAACATCAGATTGAACATCGGAAGATATGTGTTAATTCCAGTTCTACAATTTCCACCTTATGCGATTTCAAGCATGTTGCTTAATTTAATTATTTTTATGAACCCAATTCCTAATCTCTAAAATGAGGAATCAGAGTAGACAGCCTCCAAAGTTCCCTTAAACCTCAAGTCTTATGGAACAGAGTAAACAAATAAGAAATTTGCTATATGGTCCATAAATTCATAATTGTTGAACACATTCAGAAGCTATGAGTTAAACTTCTAATTTTATGGATGAGGAAACTGACACCCAGTAAGTTTATGTAACTTGTCCAACATCACAAGTGATGTGTCAGAATGTGATGGAGAAGACTGGATTTATTTTCAGATAGTCATTGCTCTGATCATTGTCTTTCTAAAGTTATACAAACAAAATACCTAATAGTAAGGAACAATATTATATAGTTATAGATATGCAAGACATGTAGATAGAAAGCTCTCCTTAAAGTCAGAAAGACGAGTTCGAATTAAGTCTTCTGGAGTTTGGTATGCTTGTTACCTTAGGTAAGTCACTTAAGCTCCTAAACCACCAAAGAGCTTCAGTTAACTTCTTAGGTATGTTTCCTGGGTGATCTCCATTCTGATCAAATCAGACACTCCAATTGCTTCTAATATACAGAGATTTGTTACTATTCTGAATGATAACAACTGATGTTTATGCAGCACTTTGTGTATAATAACTCATTCATACCTAACAACAACCCAATGAAGTAGATAGTACAGGTATTATTACCTCCATTTTACAGATGTGGAAAACTGAATTGGAGAGGTTAAATGACAATGCCAGAGGTCACCCAGAAAGTAAGAATCAGGGGTGGGATTTGAAACTAAAACTTCCTGACTCGAAATCTAACCCTCTATCCACTATGCCAGATGCTCATTAAGAAAACCCATTATCTATTCAGGAAATGCTGGAGAAGAGATAAATTAAACAGATAAAAGAAGAGAGAAATGGAATGAAATACAGGACTCTGCAATTTTACCACTCACCCCACTCCCATTTTTTTTAATGTTTTAGGTCTTACATTTATATCAAGTAGCGTGCAGTGAAGAAAGTCTTTCTTGGCAGGTGGTGATACTTGACAGCTGCGATTTAACTTATTTTGTTAAAAGAAACAAACTGTATGAAAGTCAGGGTGGGATAGTATGGGCTTTGTACAGTCAAAGTCAACTAAAATTGAGCATGAGTCAGCAGTAAAGGTCTGTCTCTGCAAAAGCAAACGAAGTGCTGGGAAGTTTAAAGCAAACAGGAGCTGTGAAGTGATCATCCTCTCTCCTCAGCACCAGTGAGTGTTTTATTAGTGTACTATGTTCAGTTTTAGGCCCCATCACTGGAGCATTATATGGGCAAGTTGGAGGAGTTCCAGAGAAAAGCAACAAAAATGACTGACTGAGAGCCTGGGAAATCACTCCTGTGAGGAAAGGATAAAGAAACTGGGTTTATTTAGCTTATAAAGGATAAGGATGTGAATTTGTCAAGTGTATGAAAGAGCACTGGGAGAGTGAGAGGGAAGCATCTCTTCTGTTTTAACTCACTAAGGAAGAGGAAGAAATGTATCCTTCAGATTCTGGACCTTGGAGGTGATGGTGTAAAACAAGATCCATCTCTTTCAGGTCTCCTCTGACTCCTAGAGGGCACAGAAAAAAGCAGAGACCATTTTGGTTCTTCAGTAATGGAGCTTATTGCTTCCCAAGTTTCTTGTCAGTTTTTTTCTGGTTTTCTATGATTGGCAGCAACCCCCACAGGTTCAAGACAGGACACTACCCACCTCATTTTCCTTTCAGTCTCTTTTCCCCAACCTATGCCTAGTCTGTTCAGTATGGCTTCCAGATGTTCTCAAAAGCTCAGAATCTGTGGATGACCTTGAGATTTCCATAGAAGTAATTCAGACAGTCAATCAACAAGCTTTCATTAAATATTTATTGTCTATTAAGCACTGCCTAAGCCCTGGAGCTATAAGAAAGATAAGGACAGTACTATTCTGATGAACATAATCCACAAATAGCTAATAACATACAAAATGCATACAAAGTAGAAGACAATAATTTGAAATCAGCAGATGATGAGGGAGTGAAGCTAAGAAGGTGGGAATAGTACAAAGGCTTCTTGCAGAAGGGAGAATTTTATTTGAGTCTTAAGGGGAACTAAGAGATGAGAGGCAGAGCATTCTACATATGAGAGCAGCTAGTGCAAAGGTACTGAGAAAGGAGATAGAGGGTTGAATTTGAGAAACTGCAAATAGGCTAGTGTGGTTGGATAGTAGACTGGTGTGGAAGAGTGTTATCTGTCCTTCATTCTCCAAGAGGACCGTGACATCAGGAAGGTGATGCCTTGACATGCAAGTGAATTGGATTTAAGTGAGGGAAGGCTGTGCAAGGTCCCTGAGCTCAGGGACTTCAAAGAACTAACCCCCTTAGGTAACATCACATCCTGACCCAACTAGTTCTTGTGGCATCTTGGTTTATGTCTACCTCTCCTTTATTGGTCAGAAGGGTAGGGGTTATCTCAGACCCCCTCCCTTTGACCAAAAGAAGGAAATGTCAAGATATTAGGAGAGAACCAATTTTCCAAGATTAAGGCCCAATAAGCAAGCTGTGCCCTGAGCTTCACATGACAACAATCCTCTGGATTCACCTTCTGGAACTAATGGTCCCTGAACTCAGGGAAGCAACAATAGGCCTAGACACAAAGTCCTGCTAGGAATGGACTTTTTGTCGTTAGATAACCTTGTGTCATAGTTTCTGTTGTGCTTCACTGTTGCTACATTACACTATTTTACTCTGTCTAGTCACAGATAGATAAATCAAGGTTCAGTCACATAAAAATCGGTCATCCCACTAGGGGTGGGGCCCCAGCACATGCATCTAATCTGTCTCCCCATTTGAAGTCATTTCCCTCACTTTGAAATTAAACTTCTGTTTGATTCCTGACTCTCCTGTCTCTTGCCTGCTCTGTTAAGCACTAGCCATCCACAGATTAGAGAATGGTTCAATACAGCTGACAGTTTTATCTATATGCCACAGGCTGACTTGAAACCAGATCTTTCCTGATTCAAATCCTTGGAGCTTCTCTACCTACTGGACCTCACACTTGAAGGAAATGACCCAATTTAACTACAGGATAAATACAATTTAATTTTTAAAAATCAACTAAATATTTATTGCTTACAAAACATCTTTTGTATCTTCAGAGTCTGGCACAATGCCTGGCACACAGTAAGCACTAAAAACATTGCTGGTTAACTGACTTACTGGCTAAGGATCAAAACATAGATAAAATAGTTCTCTCATGGAACTCAGTATAGTGAAATTATTCTTAATTAATTATTAGCTTATAATTAATTAACATGAATTCACATCTGGACTCAGACACTTAATTACCTATGTGACCCTGGGCCTGTCATTTAACCTCTGTTTGCCTTAATCTTCTGGAAAAGGAAATGACAAACCACTCTAGTTTCTTTGTGCAAGAAAACCCCATGGAGTGACCTTTTCCACATACTGCAGCTTCTTGGATCCACGGTCCACACACTGAATGAATAATCTGGAGAACTCATTCTTCAACTCGTGTCTGGCAGATATTACAAATGCGGCCAAGTGTTGCCAAAGGCTATCCATGGAATCACAAAGAGTAGGGAATGACTGAACAGCAACTTTTACTTGAGACTGTGATTCAGGGAGTGGTGTTCAGGGAAGGTTTAATGCAGCAGGTGCTGAGTTCAGCCTTGAAAAAAGCAAAGTACTCCAACAAATGGATTTGTTCAAAAAATGGGATTGATATTACTATAGAGACAGGAATGGGCAAAATGATAACGGGAGATGGAGAATGGTTCTTTTTGACAAGAATATAGAATGAAAGTAGTAGTATGATGCTAGCAAGAAATTGCGTATAGTATTTTTACATTTGCAAAGCACTTAACTAATATTATCTCAATTTATCTTCATGACAAATCTGGGAGATAGGTGCTATTATTGTCCCCATTTTATAGATGAGGGAAAGGTAGAAAGAGTCTGAGTGACTCAATGAGCTTCATACAGCTAGAGTCAGAGCCTAGACTTGAACTGAAGTCCTCCTGACTCCAGGTCTAGCATTCTAACCACTGCATCAACTGTTAGGATCTTTGAAGATGTAATATAGAGATCCTCAAATGCCAGGATCAGTAGTTTATCATTCATTTGCTAGGCAATGGGAGAAACTGAAGACATTTAAACAGAAGGGTGACATGATAATACTAGTCCACTGGGGAAATATCTTACTACTGTTGTGAACCATGGATTGGGAAAAGAAGAGACTGAAAGCTGGAAAATACATTTAGGAGATTACAGTGGTATATATGTTACCATGGTCTATCAAGTGATGTCAAACTCAAATTGAAACGGCGACACCAAACCCTAAATAAGGGTTGTATATTGACTCAGACAGTTCCATATCTTTGTTCTATAGTACTTTAATTTATTTTGTTACATTTGTTCAACTACATTTTAATCTGGTTCAGACATCACTTGAGAGTGTTGTCTGCAGACTGTGTCCCATGTTTGACACCTTTGATGTAGAGATATGCTAAGGTGGCTGCCAAGGAAGTGGAAAGGAGGTTTTGAATAGGGAGAACTTATTAGATGTATAGGTTAACAGACAGAAGCATCAAAGATGATTTTAAAGTCACAAACCAAGGATTTTGGGAGAATGGTATTACACTGGGCCACTTCCTAAACCTCACAGATGACATTTCATTTCCTTTTTCTGTGAATTTGGATAGCTTTCCCTCCTTACCTGAATTGTTCATGCTCCTCCCTTCCATCTCTTAGGATTTCTGGATCCCTTCACAATACATCTCAAACACCATCATCTCTTTGAGCACTTTCCTGATTCCCCAGCTACAAGTACCTTGAATTCATTTTTTTTTATATGTTGTATATAGTTGTATGTGTACATTCTATCTCCCTCCTCCTGGAGGGCAGTGACTTCCATTTTTTTGGTGGAATTTGATACAGAACTTTATAAATGCTTGATTTATTGCTGATTGGTTGGTTGGTCCTTGAGTTGGTTCCAGTTTTCATCCATTATCGCTTCACAAATGCTCCATTCCAACTATACTGTTATTATTTGCTATCCCTTTTTAACTCTCCATTTTTAACCTTTCAGCATGCTGTTCTTCCTGCCTGGGATACAGGATCTCTCTCTTCTTCCCATGTTGCCTATCAAGCCTATAATTAAATCCTACCTTGTCACCGAATATTTTTCTGACCATCTTTATTCATACTGATATTTCATTCATTTCACTTATTCCTTATATAGTTCATTATCTTTGTGTGTTCATTTGCCTTGTCTAGATTGCCAACTCCTAGAGGCAAGGGACAGCTTTTTTTTCATTTTCCACAGCAACAATAATGATGTTTTATATAGGCTGGATATGCCATAAATATGGATTTTATTGATGGCTTATTTCAATAATTTTCTAAATTTGACTCGAAGGAAATAACATAGATTTTCAAAGTACCTGAGTTATGCCCAAGGATATGTGGCTTAGATATTTATTGTATGAAGTTTCCATTCTATTTTCTCTTTATTCATTCAACAATTCTCAAAGAGAAAAATATGTAGTGTAGGCAAAGTTGTCAATTATATGTTTGAATGTCATATTCAAAGATTTGAGTGCATTTGAAATGCATTAACTTGACCTGATTCCTTTTAGAGTGTCCTCATTTTCAGCCTAAGGAAATTTTTATAAAGCTAGTCTATGATTTTTTAATCTGAAAATCTTCATGGATGTTCAAAATTTTCATCAGTTGTGATTTATAACATCCTCACAAGGTTCAAGTGAAAATTATAGTTTTCTTTTTTTTTCTTTTTTTTTTTTTTACCTATAACTCTTCTAATTATTCTGTGTCTTATCCTGCATCCTCCTTAATTGAATGGTATGTTCTTGGAGGTAGAGCCAAGATAATGGAATACAGACAGGGACTCTACTGGGATTCCAGGTGGTTTAGCATAGTCCAGGGCAAACAGGTATCCTTCAAGGGTCAGACCTCCATGTGCTTCAGTATAACCCTATGAAAATGCAGAAAATGTTCACCTGGACTGACACCACCACTAGGACCCCAGCTCAGAACCAGGTAAGTTGTCAGACCTCTATACCCTCTAGCTGCCAGTACCTAAGACCCCAGTACACAAAGCCAGTGACCAGACCTCTGGCCCTCAGGATAACAAACTTGGGATAGTACCCTCTGTACTCTGCTAGGAGAGCTCAACTTTAAAAATCAGGAAATAGGCAAACAAAATAAGCAAAAAGAAGAAAAAAATACTGATCATAGAGAATAATGCCAGCCCACGTAGTGGTTCTCTGAGCTGGTGTCTGCCAGTTCCCTGGCTACGTTAAAGCATGTGTGTGTGTGAGTGGGTGTGGGTGTGGGTGTGGGTCCTGCTATTGGGGTTTGCCTACTCCACCACCCTGAGGCTCAGGATCTCCTGCTGGTTTTCTGAGGTGTGGCTTAGTGCTGGCTTGCTGGGATGCCTTCTGTCCTGGACTATGCTCCTCTTTTTCCTAAGTGAAACATATCTTTCTTGGCAAACTTTCAAGTTTTCCAGGCTAAAAGACTGTCTCTCTATGTCTCCCTGCCTTCTCCACTGTGCCAGGATTTTTCCTTTGGGGTTATTTTCCAGAGTTTTTTAAAAGTCAAAGCAGGAGAGTGAGAGGAATTCACTGCTTGCTCCACCATCTTGGCTCCTGGAAGTTCGTCAGACAACAATCCTTATTTTAATACTTAATCTACTTTCCTTTAACTAACACCCATTGGAGTTAGTCCTGTCCTCTGAAGCAGTGCAGCCTTGCCTAGTCACTTTAAATATTTAAAGATGGCTATCATGCCTCCATGAAGTCTTTAGGCTAAAAATCCCTATTTCCACATGTATAACCTATATCTCATTACATTCCTTCTCAGAGAGGGAGAAAAAAAGGAGGGAGAAAAGGATATAATTTGGAACTCAAAACTGAAAAAATAATAAAACTTAAAAAATTGTTTTAACATGAAATTGGGGAAAATATAATATATTAATAAGAAAAAGTAATATAAAATTTACTAATTTGCAAGAAAAAAAATAAAACAAAACATTTCCTCTCCTCCTCCCATCTGTTCTTCAGAAAACACGGTTTCTAGATTCCTTGCCATTTTGGTTACTCTCCAGTGCACATAGCAACTAAACATCTCAGAAAAAAATAATGCTGCTTATTATTCTTTCTTTTTTTCTGGGAAGAGGGAGATTAGATAAATTAAAAGATAGTAAAGGAAGTAGAACACAAGTCATATTCTTGTGTTGTTTTCCAAGACTTCATATCTCTGTTAGTACAGTAATATGGGGAGAAGAGGGAAAAGAAATTCTTTAAAAATGATCATTACATAATGCACATTCTTGTCTGGTTCTTTTTTTTGTAGGCAAAGGGCACGTTAGATATTATTTGATGTTAAAGAGAAAGTTAAACATTTTACTATTGGTTGAATAGAATTGAGATTGCACATTAATAAGGATGCATGCCAACTACTTGTCTAAAACAGTCAGTCACTAATGAATCAAATTTCTTAAAGAGAGCAATACTTTCTTCTTTCACAGAGGAGTCTACAGTATTGCAAGTAGTGTTTTTCCAAACATTATGCACAAAAATATTATTATCCAAAGCAAAATGCTATCTTTACTGCTAAAAACCAAAACATAAACATAAAAATGCTTTAAAAATATGAATATCAAATGTTTCAAAACCCACAAGTGTGAGAGGGACTAGTTAATTTTTTCTTCTACTTCACACTCATTTAAAGACCAATGAAATCATAGAGGAAAGGACATGGGGAGTTCTCCATCAAAGGAGCAACCAAGGAATTTTTATCATTGTGCCCACTAAAATGATCCAATGGAAACCTCATGCTTATGACTGGGGTTTTCTCGTACCCCACCAGTGTTTATTTAGGTTTGTTTATATACCATTTTTTTTTGTCCCATAGCTTGCTCATGCAGTTATCTATGTGACTCTGGGTAAATCACTTAACTTACTATCTCATTTTTAACATATTTCCTGGCACACAGTAGGTTCTTAATAAATAATTATTGAATGATTAAATGAGGATAATTATAACACTAACTTCCCAGGCTATAAGGTTAAAATGAGATACTATTTAAAAACACTTTGCAAATTTTAATTTGCTATGTAAAAGCTGGTCATTATTATTATTAACTCCATTTTAAGAGTAATAAAATTCCAAAAGAGTATTCTAATGAGTACTCTTGTCCACAGAAGCCAGTAAGTGTCAACATTGCAGAAATGCTTCCATGTTGTAAAATTTCAGATACCATGAAAAATCATAGAAAATGTATTGGGGTATATTCATTGGAGAATATTTAATCATTCACTAATTCAACAAATATGTATTAAATATACACAATGATACATGCTAAGGAAAAGACAAAATTTAGGTAAGATATATTTCTTATCCTTATAGAGCTTACCATCTGGTAGAGAATTTTTTTTAATCAGATAATTGTAATGAATAATATTACATGATGATTATATTACAGATTTGTAAAACAAAGTATTATATGATGTATGAAGGAATAAGAGTTCCATGAATCAAAACAAAGAGTACAGTGAGGTTTAATGATTATCTATAATTACAAAGCAAGTATATTTCAGAAGCAGGACCTAAATTCATCTTTCTCTCTCTAAATTGGATCTTTATCTATCACATCTTTTTTTCACATACATATTAGGTACTTAAGAAATGTTAGTTGAATTGAATTAACTTTAAAATGGTCTCTGAGAGCTGCAAGGATAGAAAAACATCACCCTGTGACCAACTTACTTATGATCCTCTCCAAATACAGTTCTTGGATCACCAATATATAATTTGACCCTGGACCTATCCTTGAATCTTTTCCAACTGTCAGGGCTTGTGACGTGTTGACATAGCCTTTGAGAATCCAAGGTCACCTTCATGTCAAGAAGTAGGATGATGATAGCTGCTATTTTTGGTGGAGTCAGAGCCCCACTTTCCCTTTGCTTTAGGATTTCCCTTCCTCCTCCCCCTCCCTTTATTTTACATTCTATTTAGGATGCAATCTCCCTGACAATTTGACACCATGGTAAGTAGTATTAATATAAGTTAATAGAAAGAGAGACAAATTCTTGTCAAGACTCACTTCAGTTTGACAAGCTTCTCTTTATAGGCACATTTTAAGAAATCATTTGCCACTTTTAACAGAAGTTACTCCCACAAACTTGCAGATCACTTGTCCTTTATAAAACCTGCCTATTCTTAAAGAATTTAACTCTTTGCTGCAATTGCTGACTCAGGGAATTTTTCTCCGATGGTAGGTTTTCCTGAGTGTGTTTTCTCCTTTAACAACACTGGGAAAAAACCTGGTCTGGCTGACAGTTGTAATGATTTGCACTGTCATTATTGGTCAGGCAACCTGAGAAAGTTAATTTTCTGTAACCTGGCTAAAGAAGCAGCCATCTCTCCTGGGGAAGAGAGGCGAAAAACATCTATCTTTTACAGAGTTTGTGACTGAGAAGAACAGTCACTGAAGTGTCACTGATGGAATTTTTTTGCCAGGTGAACTCATCAAATTCATGGCCCAGAAAGGTATTCCGAATCATTTTCATTTCATTATTCTTGGAAAAAGGTTTGCTACCAATTCCTTCAGTTAAAATCCACCTGAGAAAAAGACCGAAAAATTTTAAAATATTTTCAAGATAGCTAAATTGTATTGATGGAATTGAAGAATTCACAATATTAATAAGCTACTAGAAATTTTCCTTTAAAAAATTAATAGTAGTGACTGATGCATATTATTATCTACAACTAGACTAGTTGTCTAAATGACAACTTTCAAGCCATTTAAATACTTGGCATATTATATTGGTGTGTCCTAAACAACATTACAATAAAAGGTCATTTAATCTAGACTCTTAAGACTTAGAATTTATTTATCTAAGCAAATTTCAGAGATAATACAAATTAATCAAGTAAGGTTATACATTGAACTGTCAGAGCACTTTAGAAATATTCTTTGACAAACAGTTGTTATGTTTGTTTGAATTCATTCAGTTCAACAAAGCATTTATGAAGTGTTTTCTATGTGCAATATACTTTATAAGGTTAGGTATACAAAGACAAAAAATGATACAGGCTATAAAACATTTACTTAGAAAAAGATAGTTTTATAAAGGAGTAAGCCCTAACAACTAGGGTCAATAGAACCCATGGACATGTCATATGCATTGAGGCTTGAAAGAATTTAAGGATTCTAGGAAACAAAGGTGATGAGAGATGTATTCCATGTATTTACAGAAAGAGGCAGGGGATGGCAATCTGTATTTAGGTAATACTAAGTCAGTTTGTCTATGAAATTGAATATATGCAGAAGAAATAATCTAAACGTAGAGAATTTCTATTGGAAATGAGCTAACAATTAAATAATTGACAAATTTAATTTTAAAAGTTTAATAGAAATATTTTGTAATTCATACTTTTATCTATTCATATTGCTATTTTCCCTAATTTATTCTGCAAGGAGCATGACTATGACTCATAGGAATATGTGATCTCAAAAGAATCAGAATTTCTGGTGACCAAAGGTAATTAAAACTTCCATTGTTAGTGCAAACAGTAGAATATTGCCAAAGATGAACTATATCAAAGATGTAGCGCAGAAAGATATGGTCACTAGAAGAGTTAAACTAGTCATGTGACAAGGGTGAGAACTAAAATTATGCTGTCCTATTATCCATAAAATGTGAAAAAATTAAGAAAAGGCATCAAATATTGGAATTATTATTCTCATAATTTATGAAAAAAAGCATGAGGGGCGGAGCCAAGGTGACAGAGTAGAGTACAAAGACATACAAAAATTAGCTCTTCCCACACAGCCCATAAAATACCTGTAAAGAAAGACTCTCAACAAATTCTAGAGCAGCAGAAGTGAAGAGCAACAGAGTGGAGGAGATTTTCAGCCCAGGGTGACCTGAAAGGCTGATGGGAAACATCTGTAGCACCGGACTGTGGAGTGGAGCCCAGCCTTGGCAGCTCCGCATGGCTCTGGGAGGAAGACTGAGCAGGCCTTGGGGGCAGAATCCCTAGTCGCAGTAGCAGCAGTTCACAGATACCTCAACCCACAGGCGCCAAAGGTCAGTGACAGGGCTTTTTCAACTAGCTGAGAAGGGAGAAGGGCCTTCCCATAGCTCTGGCCTCAGGCAGTGGCCACAGAAGCCATTTCAGGCAGGCTGCAGCAGTTCCCACAGCACCCCCTAGAGCAGCCCACATCCATTGTTGGATCATAAAACCCCGGGGGGCACTGAGCAGCTGATTCTGACCTCAGCCCTTTTAGAGGCTCTGCAGAAGCTGATCTTTATCTCACACTGAATGGCAGCCCTGCCCCTGCAGCTTATCTGAATCTCAGCCCCCAGTGTTGGCTTGGCAGAACTGGTTGTGAAGAGGAAGCTCTACTAAGATTCTGGGCACAAAAATCTCTTCTTGCTCCCAGACCAGTGTACATGCTTGATTGTGCCACCTTGGAGGAACTGAGATCTTACAGACCCCCAGAGTATACCCCACTCTTGACAAAGGACCCAAAAGTCAAGTAACTGGTTGGGAAAATGCCCAAAAAAGGGAAAAAAAAATAAGACTATAGAAGGTTACTTTCTTGGTGAACAGATATCTTCTCCCATCCTTTCAGATGAGGAAGAACAATGCTTACCATCAGTGAAAGACATAAAAGTCAAGGCTTCTGTATCCCAAACATCAAAAATAAATATTCAATAGTCTCAAGCAATGGAAGAGCTCAAAAAGGATTTTGAAAATCAAGTAGGAAAGGTGGAGGAAAAATTGGGAAGAGAAATGAGAGAGATGCAAGAAAAGCATGAAAAGCGGGTCAACAACTTGGTAAAGGAGACCCAAAAAATGCTGAAGAAAATAACACCTTGAAAAATAGGCTAACCCAATTGGCAAAAGAGGTTCAAAAAGCCAATGAGGAGAAGAATGCTTTCAAAAGCAGAATTAGCCAAATGGAAAATGAGGTTCAAAAGCTCACTGAAGAAAATAGTTCCTTAAAAATTAGAATGGAACAGATAGAGGCTAATGACTTTATGAGAAACCAAAAAATCACAAAAGAAAACCAAAAGAATGAAAAAATAGAAGACAATGTGAAATATCTCATTGAAAAACAACTGACCTGGAGAATAGATCCAGGAGAGACAATTTAAAAATTATGGGACTACCTGACTGCCATGACATAAAAAAGAGCCTAGACACCATCTTTCATGAAATTATTAAGGAAAACTGCCCTGATGTTCTAGAACCAGGGGACAAAATAAATATTGAAAGAATCCATCGATCATCTCCTGAAAGAGATCCAAAAAGAGAAACTCCTAGGAACATTCCAGCCAAATTCCAGAGTTCCCAGGTCAAGGAGAAAATATTGTAAGCAGCTGGAAAGAAACAATTTGAGTACTGTGGAAATACAGTCAGGATAACACAAGATCTAACAGCTTCAATATTAAGGGATCGAAGAGCATGGAATACGATATTCCCGATGTCAAAGAGACTAGGACTAAAACCAAGAATCACCTACCCAACAAAACTGAGTATAATACTTCAGGGGAAAAAATGGTCTTTCAATGAAATAGAGGACTCTGAAGCACTCTTGATGAAAAGACCAGAGATGAAAAGAAAATTTGACTTTCAGACACAAGAATCAAGAGAAGTATGAAAAGGTAAACAGGAAAGAGAAATCATAAGGGACTTACTAAAGTTGAACTATCTACATTCCTACAGGGAAAGACAATATTTGTAACTCTTGAAACTTTTTTCAGAATCTGGGTAGTTGGTCGGATTACACACACACACACATACGCATACACACACACAGAGACAGAGAGCACAGGGTAAGTTGAATAGGATGGGATTATACCTAAAAAATGAAATTAAGGTGTGAGAGAGGAATATATTGGGAGGAAAAAGGGAGAAATGGAATGGGGTAAATTATCTCTCATAAAAGAGATAAGTAAAAGACTTCTCCATGGAAGGAAAAAGGGGGGAGGTGAGAGAGAAAACATGAAGCTTACTCTCCTCACATTCGACTCAAGGAAGGAATAAAATGTGCACTTATATTGGTATGAAAACCTATCTTACACTACAAGAAAGTGAGGAGAAGGGCATAAGCAGGGTGTGGGGGGGAATGATGGAAAGGAGGGTAATGGGAAGAGGGAGCAATTAGAAATCAACACTCTTGGGGAGGAACAAGGTCAAAAGAGAGAATAGAAAAAATGGGGGGCAGGATAAGATAGAGGGAAATATAGTTAGTTTTGCACAACAGGACTATTATGGAAGTCATTTGCAAAACTACATATATATGGCCTATATTGAATTGCTTGCCTTCCCAGTGGGGATGTGTGAGGAGGGAGGAAGGAAGAGAAGTTGAAACTCAAAGTTTTAGGAACAACTGTTAAGTATTGTTCTTGCATACAACTGGGAAATAAGAAATACAGGTAATGAGGTATAGAAATTTATCTTGCCCTACAGGACAAAAGATAAAGGAAGGGAGAGATGTTAGAAGGGAGGGCTGATTGGTGATAAGTGTAATTAGAATATCTGGAATTTTGGGGTGGGGAGAAGGGACAGTTGGGGAGAAAATTTGGAACTCAAACTTCTGTGGAAATGAATGTTGAAAACTTAAAAAACAACAAAAAAAGTCATGAACAAGAATTATGCAACATGAGAAGCCATAGATAGGTTGTGATCTGCATGGGTAATCAAAGTGTTTCACCCTAATTCCTTATTGAACTGGTTTTCTTTCATGTAGGATAGACATTAAACCAGTTCCTGACATATTTTAATCACATACCATGAAATTATAGTCATTCACATGATCTCGTAAGCACCACTGATTACATAGCCAGTTAAAAAAAATAAGGTTGTTTTCATTTGTTATTCACGCTTCATTCTTACTTTTCAGTTTATCCCATAATTTTTGAAGTTCAAAGAATCTGAAGTATTAGATAAAAATCCAAATTCTCGTCTGTATTCTCTTCTTTTCATTTTGACACAGTTATATAGATAAATCACCATCCTGTAAATGATATTTATTTATCTTTATGAGCGTGAATTACTTAGGAAATGTGCTTCATGGACATTATTTGCATATAATTCCTGTTCATTTAAGTAAAATGAGGACTGTGCATTATTTGCTTTCATTTAAAGTAAAAGAAAAAAACTCCATCATTATCCATATACATCAATAATTCTTAAATGCTTGTAGAGTGATAGATCTATGTGCTTAGGGTTTTATTTTACATTCTATGCAACCACTACAAAGATTTGAGTTTCTGTTTACTCTGCATAGTCTGCTTTTACCCTTCATAATGCCATGTTGTTGAGGAAACAACAAAGAACAATCTTATTGCAGGCCAGAATGTCTGGCATACAGAGTAGGAGGGCTGTATTTAACATTACTTTTGGTTACAGAGCTCTTGTGAATTTGGATTCTTAAGGTCAATGTCTTTTTGATAAAGAGCAGGCATGGGAGACTGTGACCTTGAGGCCATTTTGGCCCTCTGTGCCTTCAAGTGCAGCCCTTTGACTGAATCCAAGAATACATCCCCTTAATAAAAGGATTTGTTCTGTAAAACTTGGACTCAGTCAAAAGGCTGCATCCAAGGACCTAGAAGGCCACATGTAGCCTTGAAGTCATAGATTCCCTACCCCTGATCGAGAGGATTTGCTTTTCATTGTCTCTTAGGATTTCCCAACAGTAAAATCAATAAAGGACCAAAGAAAGAATTTCTAGATCATTTCAGCTGGCAATTATTAGTTAGTTTTTAGAAAAAGTGAAGTAAAATGTGCCAAGGGTACAATACTGCCAGGAAAGATCTCTAGCTTGCAAGGAGAGACCCACAGGAACACAAAGGTTCTAGCAATAAATTTTATATTAAGGTTATTCGTTTTTATTTCATTGTCACCAAGATTAATACTGTAATTATGACAAACCAAAGAGTGATCATAGACAGATTTTAGTTTTAAGTAAAAACAACAGAATTGGAAGTAAGCTTAATCAGCCCATTCTCCAGTCTTTAGTGAGGTCAATAAATAATTAGAACCAAATGAATTTGATTATTTGGGGGGGGATATCTATTGAGAAAAGGTAATTTTATGATATTCTTTGGTAACCCTTTTCAGAGTTTTGTCATTAAAAACTGAATTTTGTATATGTGAATTTGTTCTTTATTAAAATATAAGTCCATTTCTTCTTGTATGGTTATCAGATGAGCCTAGAAGAAAGCAATCCTCAACCTAACTTTCTGTATATTTAAGATGATTATTAAATGATTTCTTTTTAAAGTTAAAGTAACCTAACTTTTTATTACATATTGAATTGTAGAGTGATAGGCTGGTGGAACACTATGGAGCATGGTGACAGCGGTCTCTGGAACTTTTTTGGAACATATATCATAAAAGAAGAATGCCACAATTATCGGTGGCTTGGAAAAAGTCTCAGTTCTCCTGCACTAACCTTTATCTTTGTACTTGATTGGTTTTTATGCCTTATTAAAAGAATTTATCTTTTTTGGGGATGGGGCTTACGTAGTAGTTAACTTCAATGATGGTATATTTTAATTCAGTTAAAGTTGAATATTTTTAACATTAAGAACCTTAAACTATATTACAAGCATAAGTACATTTGGGAAAAGATTAAATAATATTAGTCAATAGTTCACCAGCAGGCAAAAGAAATTGTTCAGTCATTTCTGGAAAGTATGCTAGTTTGACCTGTTAACAAAGGAAATAACATGCCCAGTGTCAGTATGTGTGTTTCCTTGTAAGGACATTCTCTTGTTATCATAGAAAGTATAGTTACTCTAGCTCTAAACCACCGTGCTCATTACCTATACCTAGAAATTCACACAATTTGTGAAAAACAAACACAAAAAACCCCCGAAAACAAAAAACCAAAAAAGGAAACGATACACACATTCCAAATTCTGCAGACAGGGTTCTTCTATCACCATTTAATAATTCTAATAAAAATAATATTATATTTAAGGACAGGTAAGTTTCTACACTATAAAATCTCCTTGCAAATCTTCTATAATTATTACACTCCTGCCCATTTCATAACTCTCTTAATTGTTTACAATACAAATATGCAAAATCATTTCTTTGCTCCTTTTTTTTTTAATGGAGATGTGTGTTTCCAATAACAAATCCATTAAAAGTCATTAAGAAGTCACTCTCAGCTTTAGGATAAAGAAGCATTTCCTAATTACTGTTTTCTAATGTACTGCATTTTCTAATCCATTTATTTTTGTATTTTTTAAAATGGAAATTACATTTATTTAAAAAATTCATAATTTCTTCAACAATTCCTACACTAATCCAGATGACAATCCATCAATAAATTGAGAAACAGTTATTTAGCACCTCCTATGAGCCATGTACCTTCCTTAGCCATAGTAAATGGTTTTCATGTATTATATTGGCCAACACAATCCATTACCAGCTGCTCAACCCAACTGGTGATAAATCTGTTTGGACTTCTTAGCTTGTCCTCCCTCGCACAAACAAAAGATTTCATTTTTTTCATCATGGACTCTGAGAATCCAAAGTTAATCAATCAATCAATCAACAAATATGTTTAAATTTTTAATATAAGCCAGATGAGAGGCAGTTAGATGGTACAGTGGATATAATACTAGAATTGGAAACAAGAAGACTCACCTTGATTAGTTCAAATCTGGCCCCAGACACTTAATAACTGTATAACCCTAAGTAAGCTTGTCTCAGTTTCCTCATATATAAAATGAGCTGGAGAAGGAAACAGAAAACCACTCCAGCATTTTTGTGAGGAAAACCCTAAATGGAGTAAATAAGAGTCAGACACAAATAAAAATGACTGATCTCTGTGACTCAAACACTGTGTTAAGTAATAAAAAGAAGGAAAAATATGGTCCCAGTCTTCAAGAACTTTACATTTAAATGTGGGAGATAATAAGCAAATCACCATGTGCATAAAGAAAATGTGTAAAATGTAAATGGAGGTAATTTCAAAGGAGAGATAACCTCCATGCCATACTAAAGCAATACAATAAAACTCTAGTGAAGGAATCCCTAATTAAATATTGCTCAGGTGGAGCCAAGATGATGGTGTAGAAGCAGGAACTTTCTAGAGCTCTCCCCTTAGACTCCTTAAAAAAATTTGTAAAAATGACTCTAAACAAATTCTGGAAAAGCAGAAACTACAAAAGGATAGACTGAAGCACATTTTTATTCTAAGATAATGGGGAAGATTGGCCAGAAAGCTCTATCACACTGCGCTAGTAGTGGAGTGCAATTTGGCATGGGCCATGTCTGTGTGGAAGGAGCTGGGAACTGAATCACTGGCAGCTGCTGTGGTTTCCAGACTTCTCAACTTACAAATACCAAAGACAGCTTTGAAGGTCAGTGGGAAGGGTCTCTTACCTGGCTGAGAGGGGAGTATGGTCTGATCTAAGTCCTAGACCTGGACTAGCCCCAGGGTGACAGCAGCCACTGCTGAACCAGAGGCTGCTTTTGGAGGCCTACAGCTAACAAATACCTTAAAAGTCAAGTAATTTGCTTTGAAAATGAGAAAATAAAGAAAAAAGAAACAGACTATACATTCTTAGTTTCTTGGTGAGTAGGTATTTTCTTACGTCATTGCTGACCAGGAAGATTAAAACATACAACTAGAAGAAGACAACAAAGCCAAAGCTCCTGCATCCAAAGCCTGGAAGAAAAATATGAATTGGACTCAGGACATGGAAGAGCTCAAAAAGAATTTTGAAAATCCAGTAAAAGAAGTAGAAGGAAAATTGGGAAGAGAAATGACACAAGAAAATCATGAAAGTGAGTCAACAGCTCACTAAAGGAATGCTAAAGAAAATAACAGCTTTAAAATCAGACTAACACAAATGGCAAAAGAGGTTAAAAAAGCCAATGAGGAGAAAGATGCTTTTAAAAGCAGAATGGGTTAAATGGAAAAAGAGCTTCAAAAGCTCACTGAAGAAAATAATTCCATGAAAATTAGAATGGAGCAAATGAAAGCTAATGACTTCATGATAAATCAAAAAATTATAAAACAAAACCAAAAGAATGAAAATAAAAAAGGAAGACAATGTGAAGTATCTCACTGGAAAAATAACTGACCTGGAAAATAGATCCAGGAGAAACAATTTAAAAATTATTGAACTACCTGAAAACTACGATTAAAAAAAGAGCCTAGACCTAATCTTTCAAGAAATTGCCAAGGAAAACTTCCTAGATATCCTAGAATCAGAGAGTAATATAGAAATTGAAAGAATCCACTAATCACTTCCTGAAAGAGATCCCAAATGAAAAACTCCTAGGAATACTATAGTCAAATTCCAGAGTTTCCAGGTCAAGGAGAAAATATTACGAGCAGTCAGAAAAAAAAACAATTCAAGTGTTCTAGAAACACAATCAAGGTAATCCAAGATTTAGCATTTTCTACACTAAAGGACTGGATGTCTTGGAATAAGATATTCCAGAGGACAAAGGAGCTAGGATTAAAACCAAGAATCACCTATCCAGCAAAACTAAGTGTAATACTTCCAGGGAAAAAATGGAATTTTAATGAAATAGAGGACTTCCAAGCATTCTTTTTGAAAAGACCAGAGCTGAATAGAAAATCTGACTAGTAAATACAAGGATCAAGACACACATACAGTAGCTCTTCCCCCACAGCCTATAAAATACCTGTAAAACATGACTCTCATCAAATTCTAGAGGAGCAGAAGCCACAGAACAACAAGGTGAAGGAGATTTCCACCCCAAGACAACTTGGAAGGATGACAAGAAAAGTTTATCACACAGGGCATGGTGCCAGGCACAGCCTTGGCCATGTAGCAGGACCAGAACAGGTCTCAGGAGTGGAATCCCCAGTAGCAGCAGAGGTCCTCAGATCCCTCAACCCACAAATGCCAAAAACAACTTCAAAGGTCAGTGAGAGGGCATTTACAAATGGGTGAAAAAGGAAGATGATCCTCCTCTACCTCAGCCCCAGGTGGTGGCAGCAGAGGCAGCAGCAGCAGTGGTAGTGGTGGCAGCTACAGGGGCAGCAGCAGCTGCAGCATCCATTTGTGGAGCCCTCAGCCTAAATTTCCTGGGGAAATTGAGTAGCTGATCTGAATCTCAGCCCTGAGCACGGTCCTGGGGAGAAGTAAAGCTGGAGGCACTTGTAGAGAGGGAACTCTACTACTTGCAGATTCTGGGCAGAAAAGTTTTGGTTGTTTCCAGACCAGTTCACAGTCTAGGAGAGGCATAAACTCCTCTCCCTTGATTGTGCTACCTTGGAGGAACTGAGATCTTACAGGTCCCCAGAGCATACTCTCCTCTTGACAAGGACTCAAGAGTCAAGTAACTGGCTGGTAAAATGTTCAAAAAAGGGGAAAAAATAAGACTACGGAAGGTTACTTTCTTGGTGAACAGATATTTTCTTCCATCCTTTCAGATGAGGAAAAACAAAGCATTCCTTCAGAGGAAGTCAAGGTTTCCAAAACCTCCAAAGTAAATATGCAATAGTCTCAGATCATGGAAGAGCTCAGAAAGGATTTTGAAAATAAAGTGAGAGAGGGAGAGGAAAAATTGGGAGGAGAAATAAGAGTGATGAAAGAAAATCATGAAAAGTGAGTCAACAGATTGCTAAAGGAGACCCAAAAAATGCAGAAGAAAATAACACCTTTAAAAATAGGCCAACTAAATTGGCAAAAGAGGTCCAAAAAGGCAAAGAGGAAAAGAATGCTTTAAAAAGCAGAATAGTCAAATGGAAAAGGAGGTTCAAAAGCTCACTGAAGAAAATAGTTCTTTAAAATTAGAATGGAACAGATGGAAGCTAATGAGCTTATGAGAAACCAAGAAATCACAAAACAAATCCAACAGAATGAAAAAAAAGAATATAATGTGAAATATCTTATTGGAAAAACAACTGACCTGGAAAATAGATTCAGGAGAGACAATTTAAAAATTATGGGACTACTTGAAAGCCATGATCAGAAAAAGAGCCTAGACATCATCCTTCAAGAAATTATCAAGGAAAACTGCCCTGAAATTCTAGAACCAGAGAGCAAAATAAATATTGAAAGAATCCACTAGTCACCTTCTGAAAGAGATCCAAACAGAGAAACTCCTAGGAATATCATAGCCAAATTCCAGAGTTCCCAGGTCAAGGAGAAAATATTGCAAGCAGCCAGAAAGAAACAATTTAAGTGCTGTGAAAACACTATCAGGATAACACAAGATCTAGCATCTTCTACATTAAGGGATCAAAGAGCATGGGATATGATATTCTAGAAGTCAAAGGAACTAGGATTAAAACCAAGAATCACCTACCTAGAAAAACTGAGTATAATACTTCAAGGGAAAAAATAGTCATACAGTGAAATAGAGGACTTTCAAGCACAGCTGAAAAGAAAATTTGACTTTCAAGAAACACAAGAATCAAGAGAAGCATAAAAAGGTAAACAGGAAAGAGAACTCATAAGGGACTTACTAAAGTTGAACTGTTTACATTTTTACATGGAAAGATAATATTTGTAACTCTTGAAAGTTTTCTCAGTATTTGTGCATTTGGAGGAATTACACACACACACACACACATACACAATCATACATAGACAGAAAGCACAGAGTGAGTTGAATAGGAAGGGATCATATCTAAAAAAGTTAAATTAAGGGATGAGAGAAGAATATATTGGGAACAGAATGGGGCAAATTATCTCACATAGAAGAGGCAAGAAAAAGATTTTTCAATAGAGGGGAAAAGGGGGGAGATGAGAGGGAAAAAGTGAAACTTACTCTCATCGCATTTGTCTCAAGGAAGGAATAACGTGCACACTCAATTTGATATGAAAACCTATCTTACACTACAGGAAAGTAGGGAAGAAAGGGATAAGCAGGGTGGGGGGATGATGGAAGGGAGGGCAAATGGGAGGGGGGAGTAGTTAGAAGTAAACACTCTTGGGGAGGGACAAGGTCAAAAGAGAGAATAGAAGAAATGGGGGGCAGGATAAGATGGAGGGAAATATAGTTAGTCTTACACAACATGACTACTGTGGAAGTCATTTGCAAAACTACACATATATAGCCTATACTGAGTTGCTTGCCTTCTCAGTGGGGATGGGTGGGGAGGGAGGAAGGAAGAGAAGTTGGAACTCAAAGTTTTAGGAACAAATGTTGAGAATTGCTTTTGCATACAACCAGGAAATAACAAATAAAGGTAATGGAATATAGAAATTTATCCTGCCCTTTAAGACAAGAGAGAAGATGGGGATAAGCGAAAGGAGGAGTGTTAAAAGGGAGGGCAGGTTGGTGGAAAGGTTAATCAGAGTGCTCACATTTTGGGGCAGGGGGAGGGGAGAGATCAAGAGAAAATTTGGAACTCTAAATTTTGTGGAAATGAATGTTGAAAACTAAAATTAATAAGGTAAACTTTAAAGAATAAAAAAAATAAAGAAAAAAGAGAAGCATGAAAGGGTAAATAGGAAAAAGAAACCATAAGACTTATTAAAGTTGAACTGTTTACATTTCTACATGGAAAGATGATATTACTAACTCATGAGACCTTTCTCAGTATTAGGGTAGTTGGAGGGAATATATGTATTTGTTTATGTATATGTGTGTATATCTATGTATATATATGGAGAGAGAGGGGGTGCATAGAGTGAGTTGACTATGAACTGATGATATCTAAAAAAAAGAAAATTAAGTTTTGAGTGGAATGTTCTAGGAAAAGGAGAAAGGGAGAAGTAGAATGCAAAAAATCATCATCTCACATAAAAGAGGCAAGAAAGAGCTTTTACAATGGAGGGGAAGAAGATGAGAGGAAACAAGTGAATCTTTTTTTCATCAGATTTGACTTCAAGAGGGAATAACATACAGACTCAATTGGGGAAGGAAGTTAATCTTATCCTATAGGAAAGCTAGGGAAAAGTAGATAAGAGAGGGTGAATAATAGAAGGGGTGGCAGATTAGGGGAAGGGGTAATTGGGAGCAAACACTTTGGCAGGGGGATAGGTCAAGAGAGAGAATAGAATAAATGAAGGGTGGGACAGGATAGATGGAAATACAGTTAGTCTTTCACAATATGACTGTTATGAAAGTGTTTTGCGTGATTGCACATATATAACATATTGAATTGCTTGTCTTCTCAATGAGGGTAGATGGGGAGGGGAGAAGGAAGAGAATGTGCAACTCAAAGCTTTAAAAATGAATGTTAAAAATCATTTTTACATGCAACTAGGAAATAAGATATACAGGCAAGCAGGTATATGTATCTATCTTGCCCTACAGGAAAATTGAATGGAAGGGGATGGGGGGGGGGTGATAGAAGGGAGGGCAGATTGGAGGAAAGAGTAATCAGAATACATGTTATCCTGGGGTGGGGGGATATGGGAGATTATGAGAAAATTTGAAATTAATAATTTTGTGGAAGTGAATATTGAAAACTGGGAATAAATAAAAGAAAATAAATATTTTTCAGTCATTTGGGACCCTTTATGTGGTTTGCCATTTCCTTCTCCAGGTCTTTTAACAGATGAGGCAACTGAAACAAATATGGTTAAGTGAATTGTTCAGGGTCACACAACTAGTATGTGCCTGAGGCCAGATTTGAACTAAGGAAGATGAGTTTTCCTGACTCCAGACCTGGAACTCTATCGATTTCATCACTTACCTGCCCTGGAATGAAGTATTACTGACGTAATTAATTAAACAGCAAAATGTTACTTAGAAGTAAACTCATTCAAAAGACTTTTTCTCCTCAAATTCTGTTAAATTTAGTCATATTTACTAATGGAAAATATGTATTTTCACTTTTTAATTCAATGTCAAGTTTTTTTTAAAAAAATTATTTCAAATGCTCATTTTGCTTAATTGTCATCTTTGCTGCCATCACCAGACACTGATTCAATGTTTAGTGCTTTCCCAGCATGCAAATGTGTGAGAACCGAAAAATATGCTGCATTGCAACCAGTCATTCTTGCACACAGTAGTAACTTAATAAATATCTGTTGAGTTCCTGAGAGAAATGGAAAAACATCCCCTACATTCAGGAGCAGCTTCATCTCTCACTATAGAAAGTCTAGTCAGCTTGATTGCATTCAATGAGAATAAGAATGAAGTTAGGGTCGATTAAGGATAAGTCATCCAGTTATATTATGAAGTTCATCTTGCGCTGTTCAATATGAGTATGAAGTTTCAAATAATGGCACTTTTATAAGGCGCATGTTTAACAATAGACCTGCCATCTAAAACATCAATTGTTGGAAATTTTCACAGAACATAAAAGTGTAACCTCAAATAATTTTTCATTTTTCTAACACTGAATTACACAGAATTGATTCTTTCATAAGCCAGGAGGGGTAAATTACTTTGGATCACGTACTGATCACACTTGAATGAATTCTTCAATTCTGTTTCCACTTTCACTATTCTTGTTCTTTATTACCTCATGCTGGGACTTTGCAGTTACCAAATAATCATTTTTCCTATCTCTAGTTTTTTAATCCCTCAGACTAATCCTACATACCTTTACCACACCAAAAGAGACTTCTCTGGTACTATTTTGATCATATCACTCCTTTGTTGAAAATTTTTTCAACTGTCTACTAAACAATCAAAAATCTTGCCCTTCAATCAAGGCCCTTTACAGTCTAACCCTAAAGTTTGATCTCTTTCTTTTGTGTTGAATTTTTTCAGTTGTGTTTGACTCTTTGTGACCCTATATAGGGTTTCTTGGCAAAGATATCAGAGTGATTTGCCATTTCCATCTTCATCTCATTTTACAAATGAAGAAACTGGGGCAAAGAGGATAAAGTAACTTGCCTAGGGTCACACAACTAGATCTCCTCTACTCCTCTACATAACCACACCATGTATTCTAGTTAGATTTAGGAATATGAGTTGCTAAGGTAGGCAGTCACTCAGGGCACAACACAAAGGGATTTGGTGTACATTGATGTACGCTTTATTTATGCATGTATTTTTAAGTCAGAAAATTCCATTCTCTATAGCATGTAGCCACTTGTCTTCTTTTTATGACAATTCTCATGCACTGCAGTGAAAGTTCAAAACTTTCACTGGAGAGAAACCACAGAGAATGGTGCCATTTCTGTACTTGGGGCAAAATAATACATTTTCTCATCACTGATTCCAACCATGTTCATGCTTCCCTCTTCCCAACTTCCTCTAAATTTTACTCATTTTTCTGAATTTCTTTCACTGCCCCTACTCTTCTCTTTACCTACAGTTTCCTCTCCTACCTCTGCTTTTTGAAATCCTTCCCATCTTTCATAGCCCATATCAAACTCAACCTCCTCAATTAAGCCATTCATGACCACTGTAGGCAGAAACAATCTCTCCAGGCTCTGAACTCCTTTCACTGAAGAATGGATAGAATAGAACAGAATAAATACTATTATATCTCAAACTGCAGTATAATCAAAGTTTCATAGTCAGGGAAATGAATAGCATTTAGCTGCAACGAGTAGGATCCTAGTTTGGCTGAGGCTATGATCTTAGGTAGTATCATGGCTGTGAGAAGGCATTTGTGTGCCACAGGCAAGACTAAGATAACTTCACTGAAACACTGAATCTTGGATTTGAAAGGGACATCAAGGCCAACTAGTCTAACGTTTATCTTCAAAGGAATACTATCAACAATATTTTTGGTACATGATCATCTAGAGATAGGTGCCTCATTGTCTTCTGAAACATACCATTCTACTTTCAATTAGTTTTCATTAATTGATATTTTTTTTTCAACCCTTCTTTGTATAGCATGGCTTCTGGTCTGTTTGCTAAACATTCCTCCATTTGTCATTACCTTTCCTGAAATATGGCAAAAAGAACTGAAAAATCAATCTAGATGTTTTCTGACCAGAACAGCTTTTTCTTCCTTATTTGGAGTTTGCCTCTATAAATGCTTCCTTATGATCACAGCAGCTTGTCTGACTACCAGCATCTTTTCTCTTTATTCATTTTGATCTCATAGTTATCACTTAGACTTTACCACACTACCTTACATTTTAGTTGTTTCCTTTTATGTATATATATATATATATATATATATATATATATATATATATATATATATATATATATATATATATATATATATATATATATATATATATATGCCTTATTTCCTCTCTTAGATTAAAAGGTTTTTGAGTCAGGGACTTTCTGCTTTGTGTTTCCTTCAGGGCCCAGCACAATGCCTCCAACATTGTAGCTACCCAATAAATGATGAATGAGTACTTGAATGAATAAATGCTTCCAGGGTATGGAAAAGGAGAAGACCAAGCAGGTATCCTATTGCTCAGTCTTACTGTTTTCATTCTATAGAAGTGAATATTTTAGTTTGAGAGTAGAACTTAACTTATCATTCGGGAGGTTTAATCCTTTTCTACTAAATCCTACTAAATAACTGTTCTTTAGTCTACATGTTCTTCACTGACAACTCAAGCTTTTAGAGTTTCATTCTTGGCCTATAAGGACAAATTTGCAATTACTATTCAAAAACACTTCACATAAAGTGCTACTCTGATGTTTTAACAAGGCAAGGGAATGAGCATGGATTTTCTGGGACTAGTCAAGTTTATATGACCATTCTAAGCTGAAAGAACTAGAGAGATAGGCTTGTTGATGTGTTTTTAGCATGTATGATCACCCTTCTACTTCTATGCCAAAATGTTCAGTAAGAAAAGTTGGGCCATGAGATGATCACTCTTTCATTTTTATTTTTGGCCACTCCAATTCATGAAAGTGAGGCACAGAGCAATTTGACTCTTTTTCAGTGGAAGGGAAAGGCACTTAAATGAAAATATGCACATTTAGAAATATATGAAGATATATTAAGAAGAAAATAATTAAACCACCTCAGTATACTTTTTTATATGCTTAATGACAAATCATTGCCCTACTTTTTTCCCACTTCATTCCACTTTCTTTCCTTATTCTTACCACAACTGGAGAGAATCATTTCAACTATTTCTTCATTTCTTTGAGTCCTGGCAGCTTTCAGATTAATTCTGAAGAGGAAGTGGTTCTTTTTATATTGACAAAATTGACACTAGAGGTTTTACGATTGCTGTCAAGCAGAATTGCCCTTTTACCCCTCCAAACCAATACTGCCTTTAATAAAAAAAAAAAATCCTACCCACCGCTCCATCTAACATACACATTCATGATGGCAGAGAAAAATGGTCAAAAAAATTTTGTTTCCTTTTCTAAGCTACTATTCTTTAGAGCCAGGGAGTTGAGGAAAGAATTTTCTTGAAAGCTCTATTCCAAGTATCAAAAGTTTAGGTACATTGTTCTTTTCCTATTTATATCTGTTAGTGTAAGAAATCATGAAAAAAGGCAACGTTTCTTTCTGTGTCTGCAGATCTCTTGTGCATACATCTACATAAAACTTCTACATGTCCAGCTTATTTGCAAAATCAACCTAGTTATGCATATCCTGGAAAAGTTAGTTTTTTCCATTTGTAGCTCCCTAATTTGGTTTGAAGTAAATTAGACCCTTATGATTCAAGTCTTCTTATATAAAGTACTTTGAATACAAAGATTGGGCAGCTAAATTGTGGATCTTCTGTTACTTGTGAAATTGTATTTACATGAATAATACAGAGTAGAGATTAAGATTTCATACAATAAACTGTTTTCACTATATTTTACCCTTCATTTTCTAGAAATATGATATCCTATATTATTTATTATAATATTTCAATATTAAGAAAAACACTTGGTTTTTTAGGATATTTATTTTTTATATGCTCTAAAGATTCTATGGAGTAAGAATTAGACTTGAGGTGTCCTCCAGGGACCTGGCAGGACATAGCTGCATTCTGTGGCTTTCCTGTATATTTCACTAGTGGACCACCAATCCACAGGAAGACAGTCAGGGAAATAAATGAGCTGTGTCTGTATTTGTAGCTCCTGGGAATTTTGTATGCAGTAGAGGTACTTCTCCAAAGTAGAGGGTCAGTTCTCAGTGTTAAAAGCCCAAGAAAGAAGGTCCACAACCACCATGGAAACTCTTCCACTTTCTTTTATCATCCTGAAGAGCTTAGAATAATAGATTGTTCACATGATCAGTCATGAATACTGTCATACAAAATCTAGCCATTTAACTCTACGATGGCTAAGCTGTTAATGCCATCAACTTTAATGTCACCACTCCACTCTTCTAAGGACTTATAAGAATTCCCAATATAGCAGCAAAAAAGGTAAGCAAGAGGTCCAGGTAAGACCTCAATGTGTCAAGGTGGTAAGGCTCTGGGTAATCTGCTTATCTGTGGCTGCAGACTGTATCTAATGGCATTCTCCATATTGTTTTTGCCCCTGGGAAGATTGTGTCATTGAATTGTTCTGTAAACTGCTTAAAGTCTTAATAATGATCACTCCTGACCACAAAGTCAATTAGATCTATAATCCTTGATATTGTTGCATTTTCTGAATACTTCTCTCTTCTTTCAGGTACAACAAAAGGTAAACTAAGAACTTCTTGGTCTGTTTCACTGTTCTTCCTTTACAGATGTTATTTATAGGGTAATTAGGAAACATCTATTTTTCCCCCTACATTCATGACTCTGAAAATAATTTTAATCTCCCCTTACCATTAAAAAGAGAAAGAATTGTATCACAAGATTTTTCTCTCTTTTTGAGACCATTGAGGAGGAATAAAGGAGAAAGCAATGTTTCTAATGACTTTGTGTAAGTTGTCAACCCAACATGTAAAGACATGTTTAATACTAAATAGTTTTCTGCTCTGCTCAGTAGCAAATTTGGACTAGGGTCAAAATTAACATGCAGGTACCAGGGCATTTTACCAAGAAGAGAAAATTAACAGGTCAACCTTATGGTTGGCTGCCACTTTTATCACTCATTCATTCATTTTTGTTTGCTTATTTTTTCAAAGAGCATGAGAAAATCCTTTAAGAAAAAACTATTTCTTTACCTTCCTATGTTCAAAATTATTTCTAGGAATCCAAAGCTGCTTTTACAGAGTGGGAAGCTTGGCAGATCATTATCATGTGTGCTTCTATTCCTCAGTCACTCAATCAATTAATAACCTTTTAAGTGCCTACTATATACTTTGCTAAGCACTGGTGATATAAAGAAATGCAAAAGAAAGTCCCTACTCTAAGAGTCACTCACACCTCATTACCCCCATCATATTTATAAATATGAAAGAAAATTTGATGTTAATTAAGAGCAACCCATAAAAAAGAAAATTTTCTGTTAAAAATGTAATCGGAAAGAAGATCGGTAGGAAAAAAAATAAGATGAGAGCCCTTTTTCAATATCCTTTCATTTACTTGAGGTTCAGGTAACCTGGTTGATAGTATTCATGGATAAGAGTTTGGATTCTCTCCTAGTACCATCTGGCTAAGCCATTTATTCTTGGCCACTCCCTATGACTACTTTCCTTAGTTACAGCTCAAATAATCATTGCAGCACAGTAAAATCCTTCAAAATCATGGCCCCAGGTGACTGAACCAATTTAACTACCCATATAGAAATTCATTCACTTATATTAAACTTTGCTCTCTCCAGCTGCTCCTCTTTGAAAAATCTAATATTCCCTACAGAGCTGACTTTGTGCCCACTGACTTTAACAGATCTGGTTTCTGATGGCTGAGAACTAGACCTCTCAATTGCATGTGGTGGGATACAAAAAAAAAATGAAGATAGAGAAGGCAAAAGGGGACAAAGTGAACAAAGTCCTACAAAACTATTGTGCCTAGGACCACTGGAGCCTATGGGAACCGTCAAATCCTCCATCCATTTTCCATCTATATACTCATGTATCTTTTTAGAAAGTGTACCACAGCTTTCTTGAGTCAGTGACTTTCCTCTAAATGTGGAATATAGTGGAAAAAAACCCTAACCTACTCAGTTCAATATCTTGGATGCCTTGATGCATATTGTATAGTTAAAGTGCATCCTTTTTGAAAGCACAGGTGAAACCGATCCTTGTGACAAGAGAGAAAGAGAGGGAAAAAAAGATGAAAAGAAAGAGCTCAGCATTTACTCCTTTCTTCCTTCACCTAGATAACCCATAGACTATGATCTGTTTGTTTGGTGTTCAGTATTTGTGAGCATATTTTAATATATGTATTACTTTCAAACCTCAATCGCTACACAAAATAGACTTTCTTGAAAATATCAACCTTGCAGTAACCCTTTGGAAAAGCTTTCTGTCCTTTCATTTTAAAGTTACAAATATTCTGGAGCATCAAATGCAATTTTTGGTGATAGAACACTAGATAAAAACAACACTTTAAGTAATGGATATGTGAGACCATGAAAGAGCAGACTTTCACAAACCGATGTAATAAAGATTGGTAGGTCTCTGAACTGATCACCACCCACCAACTACTCATTATCAAAAGCCATAGACTATAAAATGTATTAAGTGCCAAAAACTGGATGTGGGAGGGCAATCTCCAGGGATGTCTAACAGAATTTCTAAACAGAAAATTATCTTGGAACAAGAAATTAAGCAAGTATCTTTTCCAGAGGAGAAGGAAAATGTTTCTTTGCAGAATATAAGAGAGTTCACCTCTCCCTCCTTAATTTGACTTTTTATTTAAAATATTCCTCAGTACGCAATTTGGGGTAGATCTTTTAAAGTGTATATGCATTCCACTTACAGATATGTGCTAATCACTTAAACTCTCTAAGTCTTAGACAATTTTGAAATTTAACTACAAAGTTATAGAAGTGTTGAGATTCATGTCTAGCACGGTGAGAAAATCAGAGACAAATCTATCTCTATATATGGAGTGCTATATAAATTGGCTTTGTCTTCCAGAAAATTTGTTGCATAATTTGTTTGAAATTGGTTCTTTGTACCAATTGTGTTTAGTGAGGCTGTTTGCCATGATTGTAAACACCATGAGTAATGAATTATAACTTTTCAAGCATTATTTTCTGGAGTAGGAAGACATGGATTGTCTCTTCATTGATGGAAATGATTTCTTCTGTCTTTCAGGGGTTGATATATAGAAATCCTTTTCTTATTCTTTATCTTTGGCTTTATTATTCATTTAAAAAAATGGTTTGGTTTCTCCTGTCTTTCTTGTGACCTATGGTCTTTAAGTATTTGGTCAACCTCTCACAGGTTATTATAAATAGTAGAACAGGGAATATAGGGGAAAACACAAATTGAGATGAAAATACCACAGTTGAGACAAGGGCAATACAGAAATAACTTGGATTCACTTTCTTTATAGTGTCCTTCTACTCTGAGCACTTTTCAACTTATTCCCTCGGCTTTATTCCCTGGGGAATGGGATGAAGTAGAAAGAACAATGGATTTGGAATTTGATTTGAATTATGGCTCTTATACTTTCTAACTATGAGATCATGAACAAGTCACTTAACCTCTCCAAGCCTCAGTTGCCAGATTTTAAAGTGGAAATAATAATACCTGTACTGCCTCTTCACAGGTAGGGAAAATACATTGTGTGCATTAATATGGAATTCCTTCTCCCCTAACCTCAAAGAGAAATACACCTTGTTAGATATACCTTTGGTAATAACTAAAAAAAATGAAATTATATCATGTCTTATTAAATCACATGCTGAGGTATGATTCAATGATGAGAAAAGAAAGATAGAAAGTATCCTACTGACTTTCTGGAGGTATCTATTCCTCTGAGGTTGCTGGGTCCCAGTGATATTCAGCATAGGTTTTTTTTTTTCCTGTGAAAACAGCCGTAACAGGAAGCCTAATGATCTGTGAGCCACAGGTTCCTTACTGAAAGAATAGTGGAGAGGTGCAATACTCATTTACTAAGTTAATAAATACATCTCCAAGGTTGTTATCATATATTGTAAAGGACTGAATATCAGTCTTCCAAGATACAGTAGTCTAAAATATTTGCTACAATTGAATTTAAATTAATTCATAAACATTTGTTAAGCACTTGCTAAGTTCCAGGCACTAGGCTATGCACTAGGGATACAAAAAGAAAAAGAAAACTGGTCCATGCCTTCAAGGAGCTTATAAGCTCATGGGGGAAAGCAACACACAAAAAGCAGCTGAAAAGCATGTGTAGATGGACCAAGGAGCATAATGGTCCATGGAGTGGAAATAAAGCAGAGCCTCTGTTGCAAAACACAGTTACCAGGAAAGTTCTGAGTCCTGTATCAAGGAACATTTTGGGAAGAATTTTTTTTTTGTTTTGCCTTCCAGCCCTCTAATTAGAGGAAAGAAACAATTTAGGTATCTGAGGTGCTGAGTATAAAAAAATGAGTCATTTTGCATAGTGATGAACTTTTCAATGATCAGCTTATCCTGGGGAACTATGACATTCTGAGGAGTGGAAACAAAGAAGAAACTCTGATGGAAAATGAAGAATTGAAGAACTACACACTATTAACCCCTAAAAACCAAATGAAATAATGATAAAACAAAGTCATCATTTTTGTTGTTCTTGTGGCACATGTATTTTAGAGGTAGGTAGATGGTGCAGTTAATAGAGCACTGGGTCTGAAGGCAGAAAAACTTGAGCTTAAATCAGACCTCAGATACTCAGTAGCTGTGTGACCCAGGGCAAGTCAAATTCTGTCTGCCTCAGTTTCCTCAAATACAAAATGGGGGCAATAACAACACCTACTTCATAGGATTGTGAGGATTAAATGAGATAGTATTTGTGAAGTGTTTAGCAGTGTCTTGGCGCATAGTAGGCATTTTCAATCCAATCCAATAAACATTATTAGTAACCTACGTGCCAAGCACTGTGCTAAGTGATACAATTAATAAAAATAAAGACAGTCCCTGCCCTCAAGGAGCTTACAGTCTTAAGGAGGAGATAACATCCAACAGGAAGCAGGAAAGACAAGTTCTAGAACAGGAGGACAGGGAGTGGAAACTAGAGAAAAATAACAGATACAAAGTGGAGTAAGGTGACAATCCAATTTTTGCCTGAAGACTTGGAAGGAGTTTGGTACTCTGCCCTACAGCTTTCCAATCAGAAGGAAGAGGAGACTGAAGGAAGGGATCTGTATCAAGAATTGAGTTAGCAGCATGGTGGTGAGTTGAAAAGTGATGCCTTGATCCTGGGAGGGACTTTTGCTCCTTGTAGTAGAAAACAGAGCAACAGAAGCAAACTGGAAAATAAATGCTTAATAAAGCCCTCCTTCTATCTTTTCTTTTCTTCCTTCCTTCCTGGCAATATGATCATGAACACAGTGGCTTTCTCTTTTATTTGTCATTTTTTTCTACTACATACATATTACTTTAATTTTGAGCATGAAGTTTTAAATGGAAATGATAGTCCATTGTATGGACTTAATGCAGTTAATATTACTTAACCAATATTACACGACAGAATTACCTTTACCAATCTTGAGATCACGGGTCATTATGAATTCAAATACAAATTATTGCAATAGCTTCTCATCTTGTCTATGAGATTATTGTTAATTTATTAGCACAATAGAGAAGGTTACATCCTGAATCATAACTGTGGGAAAAATAATATATCGGCATTTCTACTTGTTAGGGCTAGCATGACAATAGCATCCTGTTAGTTCAGGTTAAATTTTGTGATGAAATAAGGCACACGTAAGTAGTTGAACAATTAACAAAGAAGAGATGTACTTTGCCCTAATACAGCAAGGATATGCAACAAGGATATAGTGGCATGTAGCTTCAGCTTCAGTAGATGTGACTTCCTTTGCCTCTTTACAGAAATGTGTTTGTTCATCAGGGACATATACTGACTCACCTGTATCCATCAAGCCTAAGTTAAGACCATGATTCCATGTGGGAGGAACTTTTTATATCATTAGGTGACTAGGAAGCTATGTTAGGGGAGGCAGAGACCAATTAGGTTCTGTGGACAACTTTTCTATTTTTCAAGGAAAACTAATCTCTGTTGCAGGGAAATAGAGGGAACCCTGGTTTTATCGTACAACTCAGACCTTGGCTACAAACAGAAAGAGCAGAAGATTGGTGACCTTTCTTCTAGTAGGTAGCTATGTAGTGAACTTGAAAGAATACACCATTTTTTTCTTTCTGTCACTTTCAAGTAATTCTCTGCTCCAAATTCAGGGTTTTCTCCCTCTGAGAATAGGCACTTGAGGAAACTGTTCCCTTTGTTTGTTATCTGGAAGAATAAAGTGAACCCTAAAAATATAGGTGGGCATCAAAGGAAAAGAGGGCATAATGAATACAAACAGTCAGAAAAATATCCTGACCTGTCTTAGGAAGCTAGAGAGGGAAAGAATGTGACACAAATGAGGAAGAGTCACAGAAGAGCATCTGGACACCTGGACCCAAGAAATACATAGGAAGCTTTTCCCATAGAGTAGAGACTTAGGAAAAAAACAAATGTATACACACACACACACACACACACTCACACTTCATTCTCTGTTCACACTGGGTCAGGGTCTCCCATTGCATCCTGGGTCATCTCCAATCATTCTGATAAATATCTGACCACTGAAACCAAATGACTTTGGAGGAGAAAGTGAGGGTGGTATTTCTGCCTCTGCCATTATCTATCCTCTCCAAAAGAAGGTAAATTTTGATGGCAGAAAGATAATTTGGGATTTACTGGCTAGATCTCTTTCTCAAAGACCAAGCCTTGAACTCATTCCACTCTGGAGCTCATAGAGTGGACAACAATATATAGGTCCCTGCCTAAAAATCCACTTAATGCCTATTTTTTGAATCCACTTGGTTCAGAGTGAATGCAAATAGTGACTATTTCTCTTTTGATCAACAACCCTTAGGGTCTTTCTCTCCCAGTTTGATATTTTTTTCCCTTGACTCCCTTCCTAAAAAGGCCTATTCACTGAACGGGCCTTACCTCACTCAAAGTGAGAACCTGAAAAGATCTTAGCCTAAAAGGGCCAGGGTCTCCTATTTGCATCCTGGTCCATCTCCAGTCATCCTGATGAATATCTGGCCAGTAGACCCAGATGGCTCTGGAGAAAAAAGCGAGGCAGGTGACCTTGTACAGCTCTCCCTCACTCAAATCAGAGTCAACTGCAAGTCATGTCATCATCTCCCTGATGTCATGATCCTCTTCAAGAATGAATGACAAAAATACAACTCACACTGATTATTTTTTGAAATGTAAATTCTTAGAGAATAGTGACAATGCCATTATTTAAATATTTAATTATTATAACTATTTTATATAGCACCCAATATTATATCACTTGCAAAAAGGCATTTCAGGAATCTGTTAGAAGATTCCCTGAAGATTAGTATTTGCTCCACTGTAAGAAAAAACTAATTATGTGTTATAGGTATCTCTAGCTACAGAGGATTAAGCAATGTGTCTATACAATACAGTAGAAGAATATTCAAAATAAAATCATTATATAACAGGAAACTATACTCTATTTTAGCCTTTGTTAATGATGCTCTTCAGTTGTATTAACTCAACATGTAAAATTCTTCTGCTTCTTACACATTTCTCAATTTCTTATCAGAAATGACAGTTATAATTAAATACTAAGTCTTTGGGTGTCCATCTTATGATCCACATACTGTATTATTACAGGAAAAACTTGTCTTTCATAGTAAAAAAGTATCATTTATATTCTTCGTACTTATTCTTCTATTTATCTAAGCGTTCATGTTGGTACCCATATATCAAGAAAATGCCTCTGTCTTCAAGATGTAGATGTTTTGACTGAAATGATACATGGAAATAGAGTTTATTTTCTTTGTATTTCAAGAAAACTAATATAAGTCCTGCAATTTTACCTTGCTTTTTGATGCCACAATATAATAAAAGGAAATTGATCATGATACATCTATTTAAATGTTTACATAGTTGGTGAGACTTTCTTTTATACACCTTAAGCTATTTTACTTTAAAATGAAAATAGGGAAAACTTTTTAAAGAGGCTTATTTTCACTTCTGAAATATCTTGGACACATTGACTATATAATCAGAAACAACATTATTTCTTAGAAAAATGTACAAATCCACTTCCAAGAAGTCATGCTTTCAAGAACATAAAATAAAAGCAAAAATTGAAGAATCCTTTACAAACTAGATCCTAAAAGTGAGGTCAGTAATTGAATCATTTGCATGTAGAAAATGTATAAATAACAGGAAATTCATAGTAGCTAACAGGAGTCTTCCATATGGCAGATGCCAAGTATATATTATTGAATGAAAGGATGCACAAATTCAGAATGTTATATATTTGCTGCTGTCCATAACAGAAAGATAAGATTAGCAAGTCACAGATGGAGGTTCTGCCACACTTTTGTAGTCCAGAATAACTCATTTGTTTTAAATAGCTTTTTAAGCTATTGCACAACTTCCAATCTATGTGCTATATATTTCTATGAAGAATGAATTACAAACAACCAGAGACACTTTTCTTTCTCTAACTTTATAACTCTTTGTCCTTGAATTGTTGGAAACTATATTCAAAGGTACCAATTAAAGACAAATCATTTTTAAAGAATTACATTTCCCAACACAGGTGTGTCATCTCAGGTCCAGATTGTTCCCTCTTTCCATACTTCTTCCTGGTTCAAAGTCACTTCTGATATAGTTCTTCTCACTAGCAACAATGCTAAAATTATGATAGCATGACATAGGGAAGCAGGATATATGGAGCTAAGATTTTTTGTTTCTAATGTAGATGAGGAATGATGTGGCAGAACTAATCAAGTTAAATAAAAGGCAAGTTAAAGCTTTTCCTGGGACTCACAGGGAGAACAGAGGCTATTTTTTGCTATGGTAATTATAGCTAGCAAAAGGTAGGTCACAGAAGTACTCTAGTTTCAGTCATTAAGGAACCATAGACAAGTCTAGGACTTTCACTGGGAAAAGAGGAATGAGAAAGAAAGAAAGAAGGAAAGGAAAAAGCAAGCAAGAAAGAAAGAAGGAAGGAAAGAAAAAAGAAGGAAAGAAAGAAGGAATGAAAGACAGACAGAAAGGAAGGAAGGAAGGAAGAAAGGAAGGAAGGAAGGAAGGAAAAGAGAGAAAAGCAAAATTTTTCTTTAATGCAATCAGGTTAGATCAAACAAAAGTTTCTGCTATATATAGACTGCAAGCTTTAAAAAGTGTGTTTTGTGAAAGAATGAATTTAACTACTGTATATAATGTTGCTTGATATGACTCACAATAAGACAAGAGTAATTAGTTAATTTTAATAAATAGTGACTTTAACAGTTTATCTGCATAGAAAACACTATTGTTTTGTACAAAGAATTTTTGGAAAGTTGTGCACAAAAATGACTATATTTTCTTTGGCTTTTCAACAGTCAAGTTATCACTACATGGCAACTACCCACAATTCAAGCATTGAGTCTAGCTGTAAATAAACAACCATAATTAAATTTGTCTATCTAAAGCTATAATGCTACAGAAAATGTCACAGTGCAAATTATGAAAAGAGAAAATTTACAGAAAATACATGTATTCAGGCAAAGAGAGTAGATATACAAATATGTGTGTATATATAATACACATTAACATATACATACACATGTATATGATATTAAGCATGACAAAAAATAAGCTATGGATGAAAAGAATCAGTTCACAATTATTTTTAGCTCATGTAATGTTAGTTAATGTAGCAACTACAATCGATGCAATGATCATTCATGATTCACAAGGACTGATGACTAAACATGACATCCATCCCAGGAAAGTGATGGATTTAGGATGTTAAATGAACCTCATTTTGTGTGTGTGTGTGTGTGTGTGTGTGTGTGTGTGTGTGTGTGTGCAATTATTGGGAAAATTTGTTTCACCTGACTATGAATATTTATTACAAGAAACTACTTCTTTCTTTTTATTTTCCCCCAATGGGTCAAGTGGTAAGAGGAAGAGAAAATGTATTTCTGTTAATTTAAAAAATAGAGAGGCTGTGAAAGGGTGTGTTATGTGTATATGGAATGTTTCATTCACCTTCAGAGGACATCATTGCCCTATTAATTTTACTTAGTTGTTTTACTTTCTTACAAGACCTCTCACAAAGTGAAAATAATATGTAATTATAATGTAAAAACAAAATATCAATAAAGCTATGAGTTTTTAAAGTTAGCTAACAAGGATGAATTACAGTAAAATAGGTAATTTGTGCTGAAAACTCTGAGAGTTTTTGTTAAACTGGTTTGTCTTTTTATGAAAATAATTTTTACCTTATCCATTTTCCCATCTTCTTGACTTCTCTAATTTGATTGTTTGGATATAATTTTCTTAAGTTATTGTAGTTGCTTGAGATCACAACTTAAGAAAATAAAGAAAAACATCTTACTCCACTTTAGGAAAAATTATCAGTCCAGTTTTGAATAAAGTGATAATATTAACTGATATACTTTTTTTTTTTTTACCATACTTTGAAATTCTACAAAGCCTTTGACATGTATCATTTGAGTCACACAACAATCCTGTGAAATAAATATGCTGGATGCTATCTGTTTCTTACAGATGGAAACAAACTCAGAGAAATTAAATGATCAAGATCTCAAAGTGAGTAACGTGACATAGGTGCCAGCAATCCCTAAAACAACAAAACTTTCTCCTAAAAATTCTTCTCTATAGTCTCCTAGCCTGAAGACAAATATAAAAACAGTGAAATGACAAAAAAGATTTGGAGAAATTAATTACTTTATACTCACGGAAGAATACTGCAATATATTCCTCTCTTACTCTTAAATTTTTATTGTTTTTAGATATCATCCCTTGTTACTCAACTCACCCTGTGGTCTCTGTCACAAATACTGTCTTTCCAAGTAGGAATGTACACAATTTAACTTTAGAAAGTCCTTTATGATTTCTCTTTCCTATTTACCTTTTCATATTTCTCTTGATTCTTGTGTTTGAAAGTCAAATTTTCTTTTCAGGTCTGCTGTTTTCATCAAGAATGCTTGAAAGTCCTCTATATCATCGAATGACCATTTTTTAATATATTTAATATATTTGTATATTATATTTATATATATTTAAATATAATTATATTTAATATAATACCTGAAGTATTATACTCAGTTTTTCTGGGTAGGTGATTCTTGGTTTTAATCCTAGTTTCTTTGACTTCTAGAATATCATATTCCAAGTCCTTCAGTCCCTTAATATAGAAGCTGCCAGATCCTGTGTTATCCTGATTGTATTTCCACAATACTCAAATTGTTTCCTTCTAGCTGTTTGCAATATTTTCTTCCTGACCCGGGAACACTGGAATTTGGCTACAATATTCTTAGGAGTTTCTTTTTTTGGATCTCTTTCAGGAGATGATCGGTGGATTCTTTCAATATTTATTTTGCCCTCTGGTTCTAGAATCTCAGGGCAGTTTTCCTTGATAATTTCATGAAAGATGATGTCTAGGCTCTTTTTTTGATCATGGATTTCAGGTAGTGCCATAATTTTTAAATTGTCTTTCTTGGATCTATTTTCCAGTTCAGTTGTTTTTTTCAATGCAATATTTCACATTATCTTCCATTTTTTTCATTCTTTTGGTTTTGTTTTGTAATTTCTTGGTTTCTCATAAAGTCATTAACCTCTACCTGTTCCATTCTAGTTTTGAAAGAACTATTTTCTTCAGTGAGCTTTTGAACCTCCTTTCCCATTTAGCTAATTCTGCTCTTCAAAGCATTCTTCTCCTCATTAGCTTTTTGGGCCTCTTTTGCCATTTATGTTAGTCTAATTTTTAAGGTATTAATTTCTTCAGCATTTTTTTTTGGTCTCCTTTAGCAAGCTGTTGACTTGCTTTTCATGATTTTCTTGTATCACTCATTTCTCTTCCCAATTTTTCCTCCACCTCTCTTACTTGATTTTCAAAATCCTTTTTGACCTCTTCCATGGCCTGATATCATCGAATATTTATTTTGGAGGTTTTGCATGCAGAAATCTTGACTTTTAAATCTTCCTCTGAAGACCTAAATTGTTCCTCCTCATCTGAAAGGATGGGAGGAAATAGCTGCTCACCAAGAAAGTAACCTTCCATTTTATTATTCTTTTCTGCTTTTTTGGACATTTTCCCAGCCAGTTACTTGACTTTTGAGTTCTTTGTCAGGGCTGAGCTCAGGACAGAGATTTAGATCAGCTGTTCAATTCCCCCAGGGACTTTAGGTGGAGATCTCCCAGGGTTGCCATTCCAGATCTCGCTCCCCTCTCCTGAGTGAAGGAGCCTTCTCACTGACCTTTCAAACTGTTTGTGGGTTGAACAGTCTGGGAACTGGTGCTGCTGATGGCTCCCTGAAGTCTGTTCAGGGTCCTCTCCCTGCCACTTCGGTTGTGCTCCATGCTTCCTGGCCTTCATTTCCTGGGCCTGTACTCTTCTATAAGCAAAATATATCACTAAATGTCATTTACCAGAATAATTTCAGTGGGATGGACACAGGGGAAGAACAGTTTGTTCAGAATAAAAGAACCAAGAGTAATCAGGTATAAAAAGGAAGAAAAAATCATCCAAAGTGAGTGTATTAAGTAAATCCTTATAATTTCAACATTAAGATTAAGAAAATAGCTGTGATTTCATTAAAAACACAGAAGCACCTGAAGGATGCATTGCTTTATGCATAAATATGAAGTTTTTCATCTAAAGATTTAGGTCTCATTTTACGTCAGTCCTACTGACAGAAGGGAGGAAAGATAAGAGAAGCTTCAGCTCACAGGGACATTTCATTCTATAACAGGCTACCATCCCTGTCATTGACTTTAAAGTGTAATAAAATAACATTTTTTTGAGTTGTCAGTTTTAATTCCTTTATCTATAAAGTAGCAATCTTCTGGTTCACAACAGATATCACTCCTAAGTGGATAAACCATTTCCACATTTCATCATTAAGAAATTCATCAATGAAAACAGCAGGAACTAAGAAATAATCCCTTTGGGGTATTTGGATTAAAGGAAAATATAAACTCATTCAAGTATTTCAGATTTCTCTTTTTAAGATAAAAAAATCATGACTTTCTCAGGTTTGAGGTGGAAGAAGAGAAGTTCTAGTTTAATGTTTTGCCATTCAGTGTAATTTCATGCTTACACAAGGGCACAAAGAAGACCAGTTATATACAATTTTTTTCTGTATCACTGTTCAGTCATAAGTACACTTTTAGTTCTCTGATCTTAGATGAATACTTTCCCAATTGTGCAGGAGATAGGACATATTTTGGCTTATTTGACTTAATGTTTTAATAGAAACACAATAAATTTCTTGATTTTGATATTGAAAATGTATGGATTTGAATAATAATCTTCCTTACCAACTTTGTGGAGTGACTCCCTGGGCAATTTTTGCAATTGTTATTCAGACTGTGTGTGTGTGTGTGTGTGTGTGTGTGTGTGTGTGTGTGTATGTGGTGGGGGGCAGGGGTGAGGAAGGAGGAGTTGAATCTTTTGAATTTGAGTTCAAGCCACATTTTAAAAAAATCATCCTCAGTAATTTGCTCCTGCTTCAGGCTTCTATGCATTTCTTTATTAAAAAAAAGGAAATTTTTTAAAACACTGATAATGTATGTGGAACAATTTGAAAGCCTTTTTTTGTAGACCACCAGTGACTTAGTCAGGGTCATACAGGTAATGTTCTGAGGCAGGATTTGAACTCAGGTCCTCTTGACTACAGGGCTGGTCTGCATTCACGATGCCACCTAGCTGCCCTAGCAATTTGCAAACTGAAAGCGTTATGTAGTATTTAGCAACTATTATCATTGTTATTATCCATCCTCTTTTATATAGCTTTCAAATGACTTCATACAGATCTTCTGGGAGAAGTTGCTATCTTTCTATTCCTCAGTTTCTTCGTTATCTGATTATTATAGCTGGATATATATATATATATATATATATACATATATATATATATAATATACATATATGTATTTATCAAATAAGTGTTTTAAAATATAAATTACTTGTCTATAGTCTCTCTGAAAGCATCTTTAGTACAAGTCCTATAGTAAGCAGAATATGGTGATGAAATATCCCTTGCCCTGTTCCTATATACTTTTGTTCTTTTGCTAGATTTCTATATTTAGAAAGCTTTTCTTTGCCATGTAAGCTTAGAGATTATTTTGCTATGGTGATATATAGCTTAAAGGTTATTGTTAACTTTTTATGAGGATTGTAGAGGGAGAAGAGAAGGCATAGGAACCTGGGGTGAGGGTACAGTCACAATTGTTGGTCATGATATGAATGATGAACTAGCAAAGGAGTCTAAGAAAAAGTAGTGAGTAGAGGGTGGAGAAAAAGTAGTGAAGAGGTGAAGAAACATTTACATAGTAGCTACTGCATGCCAGGCATGATACTAAAATCCTCATTATAAATACTATCTCATGTGATTGTCACAACTCATGCCACCCTACAAGATAGGTATTATTATCCCCATGCAATGATTGAAAAAACAGGGAAATAAAAGTTAAGTGACTTGCTTAGGATCACATAGCTAGTAAGTATCTGAGGCTGGATTTGATCTCAGGTGCTCCTCGCTCCTCACTCTAAGCCAAGCACTCTATCTGCCTCTTTCCCACAAGACATATGGGGAGGAAAACCAAGAGTTATAAAAACCCTGAGAGCAATGCATATCAGGAAAAAGAAGATGTGCAGTAGTGTAACATGCTCCAGAGGGTTTAAGAAAGATGAGGATTGAGCAAAAGATATTTGACAATTAATAGGTCATTGTTTATCTTGAAGAGAATAGTTCCAGTTGAGACATGAAATTGGTAATCAGATAACAAAACAGGAGAAAAAGAAATGAGAAGCAGAGGCAGCATGTGTTGTTGTTATTGAGTTGTTTCAATCATGTCCAACTCTTCATGTCCCAATTTTGAGTTTTCTTTGCAAAAATATTGTAGTGGTTTGCCATTTCCTTCTCCAGCTAATTTTGTAGATCAGGAACTGAGGCAAACAGGGGTAAGTGATTTGCTTAGCATCACACAGCTAGTGTTGGAGTCTGGACTTGAACAAGGAAGATGACTGACTTATTCCAAGCTCAGTGCTCTATCCATTGTGCCATCTAACTGCTTATGGAGGCAACAAATATGGACTGCTATTTTTAGGAGTTTGGATGACAAAAGACAGACAGGTATGATAGATTGAGAGCATGGTAAGGTCTGTAGAGAGATTGTTTTAATGAATGGGAGAGACTTGAATGTATTCGTAGAGAATGGAGAAGGAATCAATAAATAAGGAAAAGTTGCAAATAATGGAGAGAGGTATGTTCTGCTGGTAGAAGTAATTTGCAGGAGAAAGTGGGGAAAGTATGGTATGACAAATGGTAGCATTCACAAAAAAAAGCCACCTCTTCAACAGATCCTGGAGTAAAAGAGTGGGGTATAATGTGTAGGTGTTATGAGATATGGGAGAAAAGTGAAAACTCATGAGAAATGAACTAAAACAATGAGATTTAAGTCTATAACTATGAGCATGAGGAAGAGGGTGGGGTGGGAACATTGAGGGGAAAAGAGAATTTCCAGAAGAGCCACTGTGAGTAATAGGAAAGAGAAAGCATTAGGGAAGAGCAAAAATGAGGACCAGTACAATTAACAGCATTCATTTGAAATTAGAGAACACATCTTTGTAGGGGCCCTCATTAGCACTGTGGGTGGCTTTCTCCAGTTTCCATGCAGCATCACATGAGTAGGAACAAAGTGTTCAGTGGTGGGAGCTATCCAGGGTTGGATTTTGCAAGATGTGAATTGTGGAAGGATAGGATAATAACAAAGTTTTCTTATTATCAGAGGTTACCTTAGTCTAACATGCTTCTACTTTGCACATTAATATATTGCACATTCTACCAGTAAGGCTCATACATTGTAATTTATGACACATGTGAACGTCTCTTGTAAAATTCTGGTGGCCAGCTTAAAAAAAATAGAAGAATTTAATTTAATTCTTCATCTTCACAAGAAAGGACAATGACACAATGACCTTGTTAATAATTATTGCTCACAAAACCCCAAAGGACCTTTCAGCTGAGAAATTCATTTGTCCTTATTATACATTATGAAGATCTACAGTTTTTATTTCAAAGCAGTCAAACAGCAAGTCAGTAGATATAGGAAGATATTTAGAACAGGAAGATATTTATTTTCTTTTCAGAAAAATACAAGTAGAGACACAATAAAATAAGAATGGTAGCCTATTTGAATAAGCATCTTCACCTTTTAAGATATATCTATATATATAAGTATAGTTTAATAGTAATCTTTGAATGTCCCATTAGGACCTCATCATAACTCATATGTATATAGGGATTCAAGATTTTCTAAGCACTTTTTCAGTTTCCCTCTGGTGTGGAATGAAATAAGATTTTGAGATAAATAATTATTTCTCTTATTAATACCCAATTATTAAAATTGAGGAGACCTCAGCTATTTTCCTTGTCCTATTTCCTGATCTAATCTCTCAAAGAAAGGGCTGATGGAAGATAAGATTAACTTTCTTTTCATTCTGGGAATTGTGACTCTACCAACTAGACCAGACTTCTAATCTAAGATGAGACTCTCTTCTGCTCAGGCTTGGGTGGTGTAATGGTAATTTAAATGGGAAAATCTTTTCCATTCATTAATAGGCCTATGTGACCTGCTTAAGTCTCATCGAAGCCAGAGTCACATGAGTCTAAATCACATGGAACAGGAAGGGGTGGATCAGGAAGGGTGGAACTGGAAAAAGTAGATCTAGAGCAGACCTGAGAGGAAATTTGGTCAGACTAGTCAGAGTTGGGAAGGATGCAGGCAAGCAGGCAGCTGGTTGTGAGTGAGAGAAGGGCATTTTACTTAGGGGATGCTATTTGTGAGAAAGCCTAATAATGTGTATAGACTTCTTGGTTGCTATGATGGATTTCTCTGTTGCTTTGATGGATTTGGCTTTTTGGCGTTTGAACAAATATTTTGGTTCTGTCTTCCACGTGGAGAGTCTGTTGCATTTCATGGTTGAGAATTGCACCAGCATATTCAAAGCTGCCATAGGCACTGTGAATGTTGTGCTGATGCTACAGGTGGGGGAGAAATTCTTGAATAGGTTGCCCAAGGCTGGGAGTAACTTAAGAAGTAAGTGACATACTCACATTTCAGGTTCAACCCTTCATTGTAATATTCATTATTTTATTAATTGTTAACCAATCAAAACTGCGTTAACTGATCAAAGTTGATTGCCATACTCAGGGACACTCCTCTTCCAATATGCTTATAAGCCATCAGCCCTTGACTATAATTCTATTTGATCTAAGAGAGAGATGGCTAAATGACCATCTTTTATTAAAATTCTGGCATTATTAATAAAACATTTAAATTACCCAGCCATTTTGTCTCTCAAACCTTTTTTAAATCCCTGTATCAATAAGCACCCTGACAAACATCGGGAGGGCCTGCTATCACAGGTTCTGAGATCTGCATTCATAAAAGGAAAGGCAACTTTTGAGGGGTTAACAATCTTCTTTAATCAAGCATATATATCATTCATCTAGTTAAGAGGAAAAAGTAAGCACCCTGAACTTCAGAGAAAATACAGAGAAATCAAAAATCAGCAGACATGGCCTCCAATTGTCTGACCATAATCAATATATACACCACAAATCAACAAACATCTTCAACTGTCTGACCATAGTTACCAAAGAGGGAAGCACCAATATCTGGGTTTTCAAAGCCAAGGGGCTGCTTAGAGCATTGCCAAGAGTACTCTGACTTGCTCACAGTCACATAATAAGTCTGAGTTAGAGGTTGGATTTGAACCTAAACCATTCTGTGTATTTACTATGCACACTGCCATTCATTAATTATTCAAATAAAAGTAATTACTGAAAAATTATTTCATGAAACTTTAAGCAGGTAAACAAGTATCTCTCCATAAAGACAATTAGTCTATCTCCCCCATCCTCCCTTTTCAATAGCAATAACATTCAGTATTTTATTTTGCATGCAGGGTGAGTGAAAAGGATGGAGCCTATTGGCATTTTATTAGTCATTAGTTATTCTGTCTGTCACAGAATATGACAAGGCATTAGAGCAATTCTAATATTTTACTCATGTGAGGACAGCAAGGACACAGTGGAAATGGACAGAAAAAAAGAGGAAAGGGGTTGAGAAAGTAGCTCTGGGTGAGTAATGGAGTCACCTTTGTTAATGAAAATTATTATACATAAAATCTATTAAGCACACCAGCATTATACCATTCAGTAACTAAGAATTAATTTGAAGCAATTTTCACATAATATGAAAGGCTAAGGGTTCGGCTTTCAGGTACTTAATCATCCTGTCAGAATGAGGAGATGGTGCCTTACTGGAGGTAATTTTGAGTGATTTTTTTTTAATGAAAAAGAATACCTGTTAGTATTGTATTTATTCTGTATTGCTTTTACCAAGAAGAAAACTACTATGTGATTGTCTTTCAAGGTGACTGACTGTCCTGTTTGTCCCCCAAACAAAATCAAATGAAAGAAAATGACTCTTCCTAAATCTTTTTTTGGAGAAAATACTGCATTTGTCCACAAATGTTCACTTCTGGTATCCTGATGCTTCCTTTAATCCCAGTTATTCAAAGGAGACTTTCTAGCTACTATATAAACTTTAAAGACCACAGATAGTAAGCTTAAATCAAATAATTTATGTCAGGCAAACATAAACGATCCAACCCTTTTGAAAGAGAAATATCATCTAGTTTGTAGCATTGGAATTTTTGAATGAATGATGTCTATTTGGGCCTATGTGTTAGCTTTCAGGCATGGGTAATTTTTATTTTCATTTTTTATGACATAAGGAAATGCCTTTTTTGTGTGCAGATGGCATCCCCCTGAAGAATCATAACAGCCGAATGTCACGCTGCACTGGCTTTGGAAATTGTGTAGAACTCTGCCAGCCCACTGTGAGAAAATAGTTTTCTTCTTCAAAGGGGGTGATTGTGAGTTTGGGGAGATGGTATCCCATAAATGGAACCAGAGTTATGTGTGGCAAATAGAAATGAGGGATTTTGAACATTTTTTCATTTTAAAAGGTAAAATAAGCCTATGAGAGTTACTTTAACAACGCATATGTACATAATATGGACAAAAATAATTTTTATATTGAAATAAAATGGTCTTGCTGTGTGAAGTACTGAGAATTCCTATATGGAGTCAGGAAAAGCTGGATTATGCCTAGATGATGAAATGGTGTTGGACTTGATAAATGCAAAAGAACAAACGATTATTAAGGGAAAAACAGGAAAGCAATGGTGCTGCAGTGAAAAGTTTGTAAGATGAAGGGGAGAAGGGGAGAGCAGCCTGGTGGTAGAATCAAGATGGTAGATACAGGATATTAAGGTAGTGGACAGAACCTACTAAAATATCTTAAAAGAGGGCAGAGGAGACAGAGAGGATACAAGAAATGTAGAACATGTTGAGATAAGGAAGTGACCATGTTATTAATTAAAAAGTGTAGGAATAGATGAAGATTGTATTTTCTTTGACTAGAAACAGTCATAAGATGAAAAGGCCATAGCATCTGTGCAATATCAAACAGAAGGCAGAATTTTAGATCTGAACCCTAATTGGGAAAGAACTTTAATCCTCTGAACACCAGAATATGAAATAAATAGGTTGAATTCAAGAATGAATACAAATTGGTGAATGCAATGTGGCACTAGGAAAGATTTATTTGACTTTTGTAATGTGAACAGTAAATAGTTCATTAAACCTGAGGTCAACTGACTGAACACATGAATCTATACTGATGATATCCCTCAACAGTACAAAGTTGTACTCCCAAATGGCATTTCACATTCTGTACTACAGTGAATTGATCTGGAGGATGTAGAAGTGATGACCCAATCCACTGAAAGAAATATAACCTAACTTGTAGTACTTAGTTGAAGAAGACAATGAGAGAACTGACAGACTGGAGCTTAAGGGACAGTTTTTGATAGGAAATATCTGCCATGTTCTTTGGGTAGTATCAGTAAAGTATCATCAAGGGAATCCTAATAGTATCCCACTCCCGTTTTATTACACACATGTGTGTGTGGGTGTGCACACACACGCACCTCAGAAGTGTAACTTTAATCCAATAACTTTACCTTATCCTCATTTACATTTCCATGTCAATATGTTGGGGCAAGGTTATTATTTATGTCTTAAATACCCAAGCAATAGCTAATTTTTCTGCATACCATACTTTTTCCAATAATCCAACGATTTGTTCCTTTGTCAGTGCTGACACTCCCTCCACCTCTACAGATAAAAAACGGCTGCAAACTGACTACCAAGTCTTTAAATTTACCATGACTGTACCCTGAAATGCATCATAACCCCAATGCTAACCTGGCAATCAACTTCTCCAAATTTACCTAGGTTGACTCAAAGTTGATAAACACATAGTCAATCCTGAGCCCTATCCTACTAGACAGGACTTTCCAGGACTTTTGCTCCACTGGTAAAACTTTCAAGATCCCAGGCTCTGATTCATTCCATGATGAGATGGCAGATTCAGATATCAGTGGAGCCTAGGTACCATACTGCTTTGGATATAGACTGCTCCAAAATTGAGACTATAACTCAAAATGAAATCTCTTTGAAAAGAAATAGGTATTAAAAATAAAAAGTGATGATGTAAGATTATTATAAAATTATTATTCAGGAGACACTTGTTTTTTCTAAAATGAAATGACTCATGTTAATAGAACCGTGGTCCTTTATTGATCATTACAATTTACATGCATGTGCACACATATGTTGTTATGATACATATGTGTAAACATGCATGCATTTATATATTTATGTATGAGTTTATTTTGTGATTGAATTGACCATCTCTCTGCTGCAATGAAAGTCCTAATCAGGTTAAAATTAAAATTTGAAATAAAGAGCCAGAAGATGCCAGAGACGTACTTTGGGAAAGAAGCATTTTGCCAATTCTCCTCTCCCTTTGAAGTACTGCTCCCCCCCATCCTAGACAGCAACCAAGGAACAGATGGTATTTTCCTACCATCCTCCTCTTTGCCAACCTTACTTCCAGCCCACTCCATCACCTTAATTGTCATCACCATCACAGACCTGGAAGACAATTCAGTGACAGGATAAATGTAAACTTCTCTCCTCTGCCTCTTTCCTCCCACAACGTTACCATATTGCAGTCTCTTTCTTTTCCCCTGCCAGACTGAGTTTGTACTAGAGACTAGCATTTATTAAATACCTACTACATGCTGGACACCATGCTAAATATTGATTATCCATATCAATGAGATTATAGATACATTGATGAATAAGTACTAAATTATAACATTTTAGAGGAAATTGGAATCTATATTAGGATTAATACAGTATAAATATATGTAATATTTAATGCATTATATATTTCACATGTGACATTGACTAAAACAGAGGAAAGAACTAGCAAACAATGATGCAGTAACATTCATAGATCAATCTGACTTTTCAGTTTCTTAACCAAACACAGGATGCCTTAGTTTTGATCCCTTCATTTTGCATACTTACATTTCGAACACTGCAGTATCAATTGATGATTTTTTTCCTTAAAAATACTGGCTGACCTTGCTTTCAAGTGTGGAACTCATAATATATGAAAAAAAATATTCTTGTGAAAACCTCATATGATTTAAACTATTAATGATCAGTAAGGCCCTGGAATCACAGTTCCACATAGTAGATAAAGAAACCAAAAAACTAACTTGTCTAATTGAAGTTTTAAAAAATGATGATTCATCAATTTGCAAAGTATTCTTTTTGTCGTAGGCACTAGATAGTCTACATTTTGGAAAGTATTGTTGATCGCTTTGGTTTTGAGCACACAGTTATTTCCCAAATATTTAGCTTTTAACACATACACACATATACACTCATATGTCTATCTTGTACTTGAGAAAGGATCAGAATTGGGTAAGTCCTATTTTTATATCATGATATTCGTTACTTGGTTGCTGAAAAGAGGTAAAGGGAGTTATTAAATTGATAACAGATATGACAAAATCTATTCTTCTTTATTGCGCCAGCTGGTATGATTCTACACAATTTATATCCAGGTAGTTGGAGACCTCTAAGAATCACCACAATGTCCGCAACGAGCCATATCAACCATCTTCTCTTTAAAACTGCCTCAATTGCATATGAATATTTCTATGCCATATCATAATGCAAAATATGCATATTCTATATCATATGCCATACAGAAAGAAGAAAATTGTTTTGTGATTAATATGCTACTAGCAAGCATTCTTTTGTCAAATATAATTTGCTAAATAATTAGATGTAAAAAACCAGAATTGTTGAGGATACAAAGATGGGCAAGCCGTAGGCAGACCCAGCCCTTCAAAAGATATGTATGGCAAGTGAGATGTACTGTATAGCCAAGGCAATATTCACAGCACTAGTGGTGACTATGAATATGCCAGGGTAGCTCTCAGTTGCAAAGTTTAAAAGAATGCATATAGAAAGGAGAAGAAAAACATTTATTTAGACATCAGAAAGCCAAATTCCAGAACCAGAAAGCAAAATCTGTCATGGTGACCAAGAAGTTAATAAACATGATAACAGAATTCCCAAGCCTCCCCAACATCTGCCAGGGCCTTCTCACAAGCAAACACTCATGAGCCTGAGCCTTGCCAAGTCTGCCTGCCTGTCTTGAGTTATCTTCTATCCCGACCATGCTCACTCACTTCCTCAGGGTTCTGCTCCTCTCTTCCTGTTCCACAGGTTCAGCAAACTCCTCCCACCACATGTGATTTAGGTTTCCAGGTGATTTAAGTAGGTCACATGGGCCTATCAATGAATGAGAAGAACTTTCCATTTGAATTAAGATTACAGATACTCAAATAATTGCATGTCACAAGGCTGCTTAACAAAGACGTGCTGGAATTAGTTGGAAACTCGAACCAACTGTTCACAATTCAATGTGAACATTTACGTATTGAAAATTGGCAAACACTACAAATTAGGGCTTAATTTACTGTTTTATTGCTTGCCTAGGCTTAATAATTCTATGTAAATTTCATATAATATTTCCACATAAATTTAAATAAAGTATAAATGTATTTTTTACAGTGTATTGTTCCTACTTTTGTTTCTTTGGACAGTCAATTGTTAAACATTTAATATCATATTCCTGAATGCTGTACATAAGTGCATTTGAATGAATACTGGAAGAGATTTGAGAAGTGAAAGATCATTTCCACCTGGGCATTGTGAACTAAGAGAACCTGAGATGAGTTTAGAAGGATGAGTAGAATTTCAGTCAACAGATATGTGGAAGAGAGCAGAGGAGTCAACAGGAGCAAAGGTATGAGAAGATTGGAAAGAATGAGGGAGATTTGATACAATTCAGCAAACCTTTATTAAATAAAATGTTATATGAAGCACTGTAGTATTTTCTGGGGAAGTTAAACAACTCCTACCCTCAATGAGTTTATAATCTACTCAGGGAAGAGATATAGACAATACTATAATATAAATTAGAGTAAGATATTAATTCCAAGTCTCTTAGTATCAATGAGGATGAAGTAGAAAACTTGTATAACGAAATAATGGAAGATAAGTTTAGGAAGGTCAACAGCCTTACAATTCCCATAAAATTTGCCTTTTATAAGGAAAGAAAGAATAGCTCCCTGAGTTCCCCTGACAGTTCTAGAATTGACTTGTTGTATATGATAATGAAGCAGCCTGACTTTGGGAGTTTTACACCATGTTGTAGCAATGCTTGCACATGTAAATACATTGTAAGAAATAATACAACTATTGATTATTTTTTTCTTTTCACAATACACTGAGAGTTTCAGATGAAAGGGTTATATTTCAGTTTGTTTAAATTTTCTCAAACTGTAAACCAGACATGAAAATAATCATATCATAAAATAAATGAGATCAATTTACATTTTTCTTATGTAGTATAACAATGAGCATTCTAAGGTGTCTGAATTTGACATTCAGTTGTATAGCTTAGTCAACTTCATCAGTATGCAACCCAATTCAATTCAATAAGCCTTCATTAAGCATACACAGAGGACAAAGTTAAAAAGGATATGGGTTGGCCATATAGTGAGAATAAGAGATAACCAATGGATATCCTGAATGCTCCCTTTTATACTTTCACAATGTTAAGGGATCTAGAGGAAGATTCCTGTACTATGTACAGTTACATAGTATCATAAATACAGAGATGAAAGGGGCATTAGAGGCCATCTAGTCCAATTCCATTTTATAAATTAGGGAACTGAGACACAGGAGCTTAGGTGATTTGCCCAATGTCACACAGGTAGTAGCAGAGAAAGGTTTTGAACCAAGTTCTCTGAATCCATACCACCACTCTTTCCACTGTATAATGCTGAGGAAATTTTCACATTGGTGAGGTCAGAGATCCATCAAAATCCATGGCAATATTGTAGATTCTGTAAATAAAAGATGAAGACAGCATAGCTCCAGAGCTGACAGTATTGTGAGATATATGACATGTTCATAATGAATTAGTCTGTGTGATAGAATGTGATAAGTATAAGGCAGGAATCCTAACAAGATCATCCATGGAAATTTGATACTCTCGTCCCTGGGAATTTCTATGTAAATTCATTGAAAAGACAATGTCTTCATCAGGCAATGAGAGTCTAATATGTGTTCCCTGAGACTAAATGAAATATTTTCTGAATATACATTAATTCTCCTTGGCCACTAATGTTTGATTACAGTGAATCATTCGCCCTATTTGTTTATTTTTATTTTTTAGAAGGCAATGCAGGTTATTTGATATACCCAGGGTCTTACAGGTAATAAGTATCTGAGTGCAGATTTGAACTCAGGTCCTTCTAAGTTCAGGGCTAGTGCTGTATCCATTGCACCATCTAGCTACTTCTCACTGCTGCCATTTAGAAACGGAGTGACCACTATATGCAAGTTTTTGTGCTAAGCATTGTGGGGAAAAATCTAGAAGTCACTCTCCTCAAGAAACAAGCTTGTAGTCTAGTGGGGGAAACTTGACATATACAGATGAAGAATGAAAGATAATATATGAATGTGTCTAAATATTTCAATGGTGATTAACAAACATTACCTATTATATGCAAGACATGTTGTTGTAATATCACAGTACAATGGCTATTATATTAAATTCAGTATGAGAATAGAGGGGCTGAGGTATTCATTGAAGGTTTTATGAAGAGTTTGGGACATAAATACATAGCACAAAACAATGAGGGATTTGCACCAGAGAACCAATTGGATCCGGGGGGTGGGGGGACAGGGATAGCAATGTTCTTACTGCTCGTTGGGTTGCCAAAATGGGGGCAGGTAGAATTCCTTTTCCCTTGAGCAGTGAAGAGCTGGTAAAATACTAAGTGGTGAGGGAGGATATTATATGGAGAAAAGTGGGTTTCCTAGAAGTCAGTCTTGTGTGGAAAAATGTACCTCTGTTCATGAGTTACTAGTACCAAGTTTCCTTTTTACATCAAACTTTTTTGCCTGGGATCCATCTTCTCTCACCACTGCACTGGAAAAATTGTATGCCAAAGGGGAGGACTACTTATATGCTAACTGTCCCATGTTCCTACACCAACCAGCACACCAACGGTAAATAGCAACAGAGATCCAAGATAGCCTTGAAGGATTCCCTCTACTCTGGCTCCCTTCCTGCAACTTCATTTGCCCAATTGCAAGAATTCCTAGTTACACTCATGTTGGAGGATGAGGAGGATTTAGATAGGTACATTCAAGCTAGGGAGAACAAGAATATAGACAAATAAAATATCAGCACAACAGTGAGTAAAGACTTCTGGTTGAAGTGGAAAGTTCAAATATTACAATATTTCTATAACTACAAGCTCTGGAAAGCTACTGAAAGTTTCTGAACATGAGAGACACATAATGAAAATGATATATTAGGAAGATTAATATTGCAGCAGTACTCAGAATGGATTAGAAGAAAGAATTTTTGTCAGGGAGACCAGTTGCTATAATTCTCCCTTACAGACATTGGGCCAGAACTTTAGTGATAGGAGTAGGGTTCCAATTGAAAGGACAGATTCAAGAGACCTCACGGTAGTCATACTGTCTCAAAAATTATTCGTTAGGTTTTGTTATTGTTTGTATCACTGATATTTCCCAATGTCTCTCACTTCTATAAATGTTTACATACACACACACATGCACACGCACATGTGAGGTACACTTAAATATGTGTTCATATAACTAAACAAATGAAGAAAAAAAACTAACTCAATGACCCCATCTGATAGCATCTGCAACATTTTGCGCTCACAGTCCAACCCATTTATTCCTATAGGAGAGAACATGTCACCTTCAGTAGCCTAAACATCTTGAGACACATCAATACAACTCACAAAACTGTCTAACTTAATATTGTGGTATGTTCAGAGAGAATTTAGTTTCTTATTAATATTTTCTCATTATTCAGAAAAGGAAACAAATTATCCCCTATGGACAATAAGTCATAGAGACATCTGGGATACCAAAAGAAAATGAACAGCTGTGAAAGTGCCTTTCACATGATTTTCAACTTTTGATCCCTCACAAGCTGTTACTCCCATAATTCTTTTGGTATCTATGTTAAAAATAAAGATCACACTCTGTGTTTGCACCTGTCAAGACCAGAATGATAAGACTTTGTTTTCCTTGTCTTAGGGAGAGTGAGGGCTGCAATAGGTACATAGCAACTTCTCAGGATGTTTTTGATGTAACAGTTTCTTTTGTGCTATAACAATGCTTATACATTGTAAGACTAGCATATCACAATTAATTAAAATTTCCAAAGGCATTGGAGGGTAATGTTAAGTCCTTCACATCTGGTGTGAAAATTCAACAAACAGGAGCTGAAGGAATGAAAACATGAATGAACTTTATTTGAGCCTAAGACAATTAAAGAAAAGGTGGGGGGTGGTGGTGGAGGATGGAGCCAAGAAGGCTGAGTAGAAGGACAGACCTGCTCTAGCTTTACCCCCATAGCCCATAAAATACCTGTAAGAAATGACTCTAAACAAGTTCTAGAGCATCAGAAGCCAAAAAATGACAGAGTGAAAAAGATTTCCATTCCAAGACAGCCTGGAAGGGTCTATCACACTGCTGTCACAGGAGTCCAACTTTGGCCACACATCACAGCAGGACTGGAGCAGGCTTCAATACACAAAATCACAGGTAGCAGGTGCAGTTCCCAGATTTCTCAACCCCAAAACATCAAAGACAGCTTCAAAGGTCAGTGAGAAAGCTCTTTCACTTAGGTGAGAAGGGAACAGGATTAGGCCATGGTCTTGGCTCCAAGGCAGTGGCAGCCACTGTTGCAGCACTGTCCATTTGTGGAGTCCTCTGCATAAAGCCCTGGGGGAATCAAATAGTTAATCTTGATCTCAGTTCTGAGTGGCAGTCCTGAGGTGAGGAGGAGTGCTGGCATGGTAGAGCTGGTGGAGGCTTTGGAGAGCGAATCCTACTTGCAGATCCTGGACAGAAAAGCTTGTGGTTGCTCCAAGACAAGAGCATAGACCAGGAGAGGAGGAAATTCCTCTCTCTTGATTGTACCACCTTGGAGGAATCAAGAACTTGCAGGTTCCTTGAGTATACTCTCAACTTGACAAAAGACAATAGAATCAAGTAACTGGCTGTGAAAATGCCTCCAAAAGGGGGAAAAAAAGACTACAGAAGGTTACTTTCATGGCAAAAAGGTATTTTCTTCCATCCTTTTAGATGAGGAAAAACAAAGCATACCATAAGAGGAATCCATAAAAGTCAAGGTTTCTACATACAAAACCTCCAAAACATATGCAATGGTCTCTAGCCATCGAAGAGCTAAAAAAGGATTTTGAAAATCAAGTAAGAGAGGTGGAGGAAAAATTAGGAAGAGAAATGAGAGTGGTGAAAGAAAATCATGAAAAGCAAGTCAACAGCTTGCCAAAAGAGACTCAAAAAATACAGAAGAAATAACACCTTTATAACTAGACTAACACAAATGGCAAAGAGGTCCAAAAAGCCCATGAGAAGAATTCTTTAAAAAGCATAATGGGCCAAATGGAAAAGGAGGTTCAAAAGCTCACTGAAGAAAATAGTTCTTTAAATTCTCCATTAGAATGGAGAATGGAGATGGAAGCCAATGACTTCATGAAAAACCAAGAAATTACAAAACAAAACCAAAAGAATGAAAAAATAGAAGACAATGCGAAGTATTTTAATGAAAAAACAACTGACCTGCAAAATAGATCCAGGAAAGACAATTTAAAAATTATGGGACTACCTGAAAGCCATGATCAAAAAATGAGCCTAGATATCATCTTTCATGAAATTATCAAGGAAATATGCCCTGACATTCTGGAACCAGAGGCTAAAATAAATATTGAAAGAATCCGCTGATCACCTCCTGAAAGAGATCTGAAAGGAAAAACTCCTAGGACTATTGTAGCCAAATTCCAGAGTTCCCAGGTCAAGAAGAAAATATTGCAAGCAGCCAAAAAGAAACAATTTGAGTATTGTGGAAATACAATCAGGATAACACAGGATCTTGCAGCTTCTACATTAAGGGATTGAAGGGCTTGGAATATGGTATTCCAGAGTTCAGTGGAAGTAGGATTAAAACCAAGAATCACCTACCCAGCAAAACTGAGTATAATACTTCAGGTGAAAAAATGGAATTTCAATGAAACAGAGAACTTTCAAGCATTCTTGATGAGAAGATCAGAGCTGAATAGAAAATCTGACTTTCAAATACAAGAATCAAGATAGGCATGAAAAGGTAAACAGGAAAGAGAAATTATAAAAGAAAATGTAGCTTTGGAGATAAGATTTATGTACCTAATGCAACAGGAAATATGGTAGTATTAGTGATTGTGATGTGTGTGTGTGTATGTGTGATATATATATCACACATATGCATATATATATGCATATCAATTCATCCCACACAAACTGAAAAATGTGTATTTTTATAGAATCCATCTGACTAATCTCCTTCCTGCTTCAGAATATCTATAGTATATTCTTGTTTTTAGGATAAAATTAAAAACTTCTTTTTTTTGTTATTTAAAACCCTTTACAATCTCACCCCAACATACATTTCAAGACTGCCTAAACATTTTTCATCTTCACCCATATTACGCTCCAAGAATACTTGGCCTAATTGTTGGAAGGTAATCTCAGAAGGAGCATACCTGGCAAGGAGAATCGGGGTGAGATATGTTTCTTGCAGAAGATGGGATTTGTGAGAAAAGCAAGGAGGCTGATGGAGGTATAATGTTAGAGGGAAATAAAGAGTAAGAAGATTGGCAAGAGAGGAAGGGCAAGCTTATCAAAGTTCAGAAGGACTTTGGAAATGATGAAGTCAAGTCCTCTAATTTTATAAATGGAAAAATTAAGGTCTAGAAAAATAAGGTTATTTACTACAGATCCCACAGTGTATGCTTCAATAATTTGTATTACAAAGGACCTTCTGTACTCGTCCTCCTCCTACTGCCTACTACCCTTGTGAAATATTTTCCTTTGCAAAGGAAATTAATGACATTCTCAGACTGGATACTATCAATAATCAAATCGTGTAGAGGAGGTCTTACGATTTGGACTTTAGAGATGAGGAAATTGAGGATTAGAGGGATAAATCTAACAGCTAAAAAATGGTAGTGCTCTAGTATTCTGCTGTTGGTCAGTCATTTCAGTCGTGTCTGACTCTTCATGACACCATTTGGGTTTTCTTGAGGTAGATATGGGAGTAGTTTACCATTTCCTTCTCCAGCTTATTATATAGATGAGGAAACTGAGGCAAACAGGGTTAAGTGACTTGCCCAAGATCAATAGCTACTAAGTGTCTGAGTCTAGTCTTCTGACTCCAAGTCAAATCCTTTATTATAATATGCTTCCTTTCATAAAAAAATTCTAAATTATTTTCACAACTAATATTTTTGATTCTTAAAACTCAAGTCAAATATTCAGTAATGTGAAATCAGTATTAAAAAACTTCCATATTAAGAAAATTTTTAAAAATCAGGACAATAATAATTTAGCATGTACCTTGTGCCAAGCACTGAACTAAGAGCTAAAGACTCAGACAATAGCAAAAATCAGTCCCTGCTCTCAAGGAGTTTATGATTTAATAGGGAAGACAGCATGCAGACAACTATGTACTAATAAGACATAGACAAGATATGGTGAAGATAATCTTAGAGGGAAAATATTACCACTTACTGGGATTGGAAGAGACTTTTTGAATAAAGTGTGGTTTTAGCTGACATGAAGCAAGCCAGGGAGGGTTGGAGACAGAGATGAGGAGCAAGAGAAGTCAGGTCATGGGAGACAGTCAGTGAAACTCTCTGGAGTTGGGAGATGGACTGTTGTGTGTAAGGAAAATTTAGGAATTTAGTGTAACTGAATCACCAAAGAGATTGTGACAAAAAGTAATGTGCAAGAAGACTGGAAAGGTATGAGTGACACTTTTGACTATGTTTTGAACAGTTTTAGAAGCCTGAGCCTGGAGATAATATCAAACTAATGTATTTTTTAATTGTGAAGAGGGTGACATGGTAAGACCTGCATTTTAACATGATCAATTTGACATCTGAGTGGAGAACAGTCTGTAGTGAGAGACTTGAGTGAAGAAGACTAACCAGGAGATCATTGTCATAGTCCAGGCATGAAGTAATTATGTCTTACAGCAGGGTGATGTCAGTATTAAGAGAAGAAAAGGAGATTTACATGGGAGATGTTTCAAAGGTAGAATTGAAAGGCAAAACACCTTGGCAATAGATTGTGAATGAGGGTGGAGGATGATACCTTGACTGTGAACCTGGATGACTGGGAAGATGGGGGTACCATTGATAGTAACAGGGAAGTTAAGAAGAGGGGAGGTCTTGGGGAAAAATATAATGAGTTAATTAATGAGTTCAGTTTTGAATATGCTTAGTTGGAGACATCCATGTAGACAGTTGAAATATGATTTTGGAACTGAAGAGAGAGGTTAAGGCAGAAAAATATATCAGAATCATGCATAGAGATGATAATTTAAGCCATGAAAATTGATGAAAATACCAAAATACCAAGAAAATTATTTAGAAAATGAAGAGCATACAACCTGGATAAAGGTCCAACAAAAAGAGGACAGAACTATGCCCAAAGGGCTGTAAAAATGTGCATACCCTTTGACCCAGCAATGCCACTTCTAGAGCTGTATTCCAAAGAGATCAAAAATATGGAAAAAGGACAAAACTATTTATAGCAACTCTTTTGTGGTGGCCAAGAACTGGAAATTGAGGAGACGCCCATCAATTGGGAAATGGCTGAAAAAGTTGTGGCATATGAATGTAGTGGAATACTATTGTGTTATAAGAAATGATGAACAGGCGGTCTTTAGAAAAACCTGGAAAGACTTATATGAACTGATGCTGAGTGAAGTGAGCAGAGCCAGGAGAATATTATACATAGTAACAGCTACAGTGTATGAGGACTGTTTTTAGTCATAGACCTTCACAACAGTAAAAGGATCTAAAACATTTCTAGAGGACTCAATAAAAATGCCATCCACATCCAGAGAAAGAACTATGGAGTCAGAATGCAGAATGAAGCAGACTATTTTCTTTTTTGTTATGTTTTGCTTTGTTTTGTTTCTCTCATGGTTTTTCCCATTTGTTTTAATTCTTCTATGCAATATGACTAATGTGAAAATGTGTTTAACAGGAATGTATGTGTAGAGTCCATATAAAATTGGGGAAGGAGGGAGGGAGAAAATTTGGAACTTATGGAAATGCTTGTTGAAAGCTGAAAACAAATAAATTAATAAATTTGGGAAAAAAAGTAATATGTAAAAAACAGGTCAGAAATGTAAAAGGAGCACCAAGAGAGAACAATGTCATGAAAACTTAGAGAAAAGAGAATAAGCAAGTGATCAACAGTATCGAAGGCTGTAGAGCAGTCAAGAAATATGAAGATTTAGAAAATGCCATTAGATTTGGTGTTACAGATGACTTCTGTCAGTTGACCTAAAAGGAAGTTGGGTATGTATCACTGCAATTAATTACTTAATTTATTCTACAACACAAACCCATGTATATGCTCATACATATATGCATGCATACATATGTGCATGTGTAGAGATATATTCAGACACAAATAAATATATGTGTATTATGTATATATATGTATATACATAATACATACACATACAATATCCTAAAGTCAGTGCAAGTACATGCTTTAATAAGCAGATATGTATATATATATATACATATATAATTTATATGTTTATATATAAACACAATGAATTTAATTCTAGCTCTTTCAATGAAATCGTCAGTAAATATTTCATTATGTAACATCTCTCCCATTTTTAGTATGTCACATAATATCTTTCCTCTACAACGAGCTATCTGACAACATTCTCCAGACCCCTTGACGTAGTACTTTACTGCTCTATAATAAAGGAGTATTGATTTCAAGTCAACACTCTGAGACTATAAAGTGCAGAAGAGGTGCTGAGCTTTATTGGTATAGGAAGTTGTCCATGCAGCGCACCCTACACCACAAAATCATAAACATGGCAAATAAACAAACTAACAAATGCAAATGAAATAAAACAACTAAAAAAAAAGAGCTGCCTTGATTTACACTCTCAGAACAGGAAAGAAGTTAAATCCCTTTTCATCTGTGTTTGACTCTCTGTGACTCCATTTAGGGTTTACTTGGCAGAAATACTGGGTTGGTTTGCCATTTCCTTCTCCAGCTCATTGTGCAGATGAAGGACTGAAGCAAACAGGTTAAATAACTTGCCCAGAGCAACAAAGGTACTAAGGGTATGAGGTCATATTTGAACCCATCAAGATGAGTCTTCCTGACTCCAGGCCTGGAGCTCTATCTACTACACCACCTAGCTGCCCCAAACTGCACAGAATAGGCAGTTGTAAAACAATAATATTGGGATGAAACTATAATTAACTCCTCAAAATAAATACTTAAAAGAAAATTGCTTATCACTTTTTAAAAAGTTCATTATGCTTACCTATATGCCTTTGTCATTATTAAAATATTTTAAAATCTAATATAACTTTATGTAAAAGACGTGACAACTTTATCAGTGAAATTTTTGCTTTACTTCTGACCTAGTCAGAATATCACTATTTTTAAACCAGATACCACTTAAAAAGATTACATGAAAAAAACAGCATGCTCACTAAAATGCTTTCTGTCAAGGAACTAGAGAAGACAGAAACAAAAGCCAATACAATGAGGAAAATAAGCCTCATCTGTATCCTCAGGATACCGAATCTCCATATTAATATGATGTTTAAATTCTTGATGTCATATATAGCCTTTAACTGAGCCTCCTGAAAAATTTATCCAAGCGGTGAGCAAAGAGACCAAATATGCAAATTTATTAGAAGGTTTTTGGCAACTCAAGATAAATGCATGGAAAGATGTAGATTTAATAATATGAAACTCAATACTTAAAGAAAAAAGAATTAGGGCATTGTAATTACTCTTTTGTGCCAACACTTGAATTTTAGACAAGTCATCTCTATGCTCTCCAAGTGCTGACTGAGAAAGAAGAAAGAACATGGAATATAACTGTATGAAATGGCAAAAGCTTCAGATCAATTTCCAAATCAATAGCAAGCTTTTAGTTGTTCACCTGATGGTTTTTAAAAATGAAATGCATGCATTTTGTGTTGATTATTTTATTTCTAATGTCACCTTAAGGGGAAAAATTGTATAGTAAAATAGGGATGCAATAATTTAACAGTGCTGACTGAGCAATATTTCCTTAAATTACTGGCCATTATAGCTGGCTCTGAAAATTATTGTTTTGTTCTCTAAGCTAATTTTTTCAGTACTTGCAATCCAGCTTCCAACCCCACCATTCAACTGAAACATTCTTCTAAGTTCACCGAGGATTTCTTGCTAAATCCAGTTACTTTTTCCTCAATCTTCACCGTACTTACTTTTCAATATCACTGAGTACTTCTGACTGATTCCCTTTTCCTTAATAGTCACTTTCTCCTTGAATTCCATGACAGTGTTTTCTGTTGTTAGTCCTTCTACCTGTATGTCATCCTTTTATTCTCTTTTGTAGGCTCATCATTCATGCCCTGATCCCATACATGGGAGCTACCTTTGTGCTCAGACTTAAGCTTTCTTTTCTTCTGTCTCTATATATCTTCTTTTGATGATCTCATCAGTTCCCTTGTGTCTGATTATCATCTCTAGAAAGATGACTCCAAGATCTATAATATATCTAAACTTCATTTATCATTATTTATAAAAATAAACTAGTTACATAAACATTCAAACAAAACCAAAATCCAAACACACAAAAAGCTTTTTATTCCTTGGATTTCTAGACCAGAACACAGAAAAGCAGACCTTCATTCTAGTGGGGATGGGAAGAGGAAGTAGGAGAATAGAGAAATTTCTACAATGTTCTTGTCCCTTGAACAATTAATGACAACTTGAAGGAGAAGCACACAGCAAACTAGATGATCTTGACTTAATGGTTTCAGGATTAGAGCTCTCAAATTCTTCGTACCTTCAGAAATCAGAGCTATTGAGGACAGATTTTTTTTTTCTCTCCAATCATTGTGGGTATTCCCTTCCTGGTGAAGCAAGTTGGAAGTTGACATGTATTTGCATGAAGCCTTTGAGGACAGGTGGAGCATAGCTCTGTACTTCAAGTCAGTAAGACCTAAGTTCAAATTTGGCCTCAGACATTCATCATCTATGTGACTATGAACAAACTACTTAAGCTCTATTTGTCTTAGTTTTCTACTGTAAAATAGGGATGATAGCATCTATTACAAAGAATTGCTGTGAATATCAAATTAGATAATATTTGCAAAGTACTTAGCACAGAGCCTATCAAAAGGTAGCCACTTAAATGTTAAAATGCAGTTAATCTTATGGGTAAATTCAAACTTTAGAATTTGGGTATCAGCCTTTAAGAAAGAAAATTTCCGCAAAAACATTTTTATAAGAGTAAAAAGAGAATTACCTATATGGAAAACTGAAGCCATATCATGGAGAATAATCAGGATAGTGGTGGGTAAGCTAGAGTTAAGAATCCAGGACCAGTAGACCTAGTCCATGGAACTTCAGAGTATGTTGGGGAGTATGGTATTTGTAGCAGAGGTTAAATCTATATGTGTCCTTTCTTGATTCACCCAAATACTAGTGTCCTCCAATTTATTATTGTGTATTTACTTGGTATATTTTTGTATTTACATATGTAGAAAAAAGTACCTTCCAGGTTAATTAAAAAAAAATAGAACATACGCTCTAGATTTCACCAAAAATATATATATTTTTAAAGAAGATGGATGAGCCCACTGTCAGTTACTAAATTTTGCTAATGAAAAGTAAAACAAAACAAACAAAATACTCCCTCAAACAAGAAAAATAACAAAACAGTGGGAAAAGCTGGCACACATATAACATACACTAGCAGAAAGGCTCATAAAGTAGGGAAAATGCATAGCCAAGGAAATGTATACATTCCAATTTCTGTTCTCTTCTGGTGGTATTGCTCTCTTTAAATGTAGCATCTCCAAGTAGTTTGACAGGGCTTCTTTGGTCTCCTTTACTTCACAATTCAACCTTGGGCTGGTAAGAGTGAATTCTAGAATAGAAGCTAAGTTCAATGTCTGGTAATAAGGAAGCTACCCTGGTATAAGATGCCATTGCCTATGGAAGAGGCAAAAGAAAGAGAAACGAGCTAAGAAGTTATATTCTCTAAAAAGCTGGATTTTAGAGCTTTCTTTCATAGCTAGTTCTTTTCTTGATTGACAGGAATGATTCTTTAGAGAGATCTATCTATTGTTGGATTTGTTTTAATTGTTCTGTTGTATCAGACTCCTTGTGGCACCATGGACTACTCTGTGGGGTTTTCTTGTCAAAGCTACTGGAGTGGTTTGCTGTTTCATTCTCCAACATGTCTCTATTTTACAGAGGAATAATCAAGGCCAATGGGGGTTAAGTGACTTGCCCAGAGTCACACAGCAAGCACTTGATGCCTGATTTGAACTCAAATCTTCCAAAATCAAGGTCAGTTCTTTCTACACTGTGCTACCTTGTTGTTCCTTGTTGGATAGCTTTCTTTTTAAAACCTACCGGGGATGTGGCTAATGCTTTAATCAGCCAATTACTAACTGCCCTACAATACTATCAAACTGATTGAGGAACTTCACACCTTTTAAAAGAATGAAGACATATAAACACTTCTTTATATTTTCTATACATTAACCCAAGAAAGATTGAAATGGGTGAATCCTTTGCAATCTCTAAAAAATAGGTCAATCAGGTATTATGCCACACAAGATTTTATATTCTTTATAATATATGAATGCAGTCAACTCAAAGTGAAAAGGGAAAAGCCTTAAAGTCATTGTCTCATTGTTAATTTTCCTTCTATTACACCCTATAATTTTGAATAAGAGGGATTGGGATTCAGTGTATCAGGAGTCCTATGATCACTCCTACCAATCTCTATCATATATACTTATACATTTTAAAACATTTTCTGCAGAGAAAATGTAAGCTACATGGTAGGGGTAGGGGAGCTATTTCATTTTTTGCTGTGGTCCTCAATACCAAGACAACACTTAGTATATAGTATGCGCTTGATAAATGTTTATTTTTCAGTTAATTTAAACCTGGATCTAAATAGAAATCCCTTAAAATAATCTGCAAACCATGGCAAATATTCCTATTATTCTCTGGGCTAAACAGTTGTGAATGTTCAGGAGATACAGAAATGAAGTACTTTCCAATGCTGAAGTACTAAAACACCACAAAGCTCCTAATGTCTAATACCAGGGGAAAAATTAATAAATTCCAACCACTATCTGAAACAAGTATAATATTAATGACATCAGTTACTTGCATGTGCTAAAGATTTCTATGGAATGATGTCAATTTTTTTTAGTTAGAATAATGTGGAATTTCTGATTTTAAATAGAGAACTGTGTCAGCAACTTCATATGACTGTCACTCACATGACTGACATGGAGTCATTATCTAAAACTGAAGAGTGAGAGTTCAAACATTAATATTGAAAAAATTTATCCCTGGTGAAGTAAACTTTTCTGAAATGAATTATTTTTAATTTTAATAAATAACATCACAAATATAATTTAATATTTTCTTCATAACTCAGGATCAACATCATGATGCTCAATTATTTTACATAGGTATAGATAATATGGAACACTGCATCTAATGTCTGTTGATCTTATAATATATCATTAACTTGCTTTCTTCAGAAAATGGAGGTTAAACATTTCTGACTTTCAGCAAAATTAACTATTAAAGCAATTCTTTGTGAAACATTTTTGTTTTCTTTACTTCAACAATATTTGTATGTACTTGCTTTTATTGAAAACCTTTGCCTTTCATTAACATTCAAAACATATTCAAGGCATATTAGGGCAGCTAGAATGCCAGGCCTGGAATCAGAGATATCTGAATCAAAATCCAGCCTCAGACATTTTACTAGCTGTGTGACTCTGGGCAAGTCACTCAACCTCTGTTTGCCTCAATTTCATCATCTGTAAAATGGGGATAATAATAGAACTAGAGTTGTTGTGAGGATAAAATGAGATAATAATTTTAAAGAAATTGGCATAGTGCCTAGCACATAGTAAGTGATGTATAAGTGTTCAGCCACTATGACTTCAACATATTTGTTATCTCCAACTGATTTACCCCTCTGGAAAACAGAAAATGTAGAAATGTAGATAAATCATTTTGATCACTTTATCCTTTTATAGGGAAACAACCATTCAGTGAAATTTGAAATGTCATTCAGGTTAGGGTGTGTTTTCACAAACACAGATACAAATGACCTTTATGACTAGGTCCTCAGTAATAATAGCTATTTAATAATTTTAAAGATCTTTAGGTTGGATAACAAAAATTTAATTCGGCATGCAGATTAATCTTAGGATTTAAAGAATAGGATAATTTGCATTTTATGACGTTTATTTATAGGATGCTTCTATTGCTTGAACACAATAGTGTGGTATCTTATATGAAAGATAATTGTCATATGGACAAATAAGATATAATACATTTGTTTCATCACCTCAACATAAAGTGAACTGGTTTTAGATGAATACACTTTCACTAATATTCAATTTTAGTCAGTCTTCTGAAACAATGGCTAGAAAACTGGAATAGCTAGTGACTAGCAAATACACAAGCTATTTCTATTAATAACAGTGATATTTATCCTTTCAGGCTTCCATTTGCAGGAAATTGTGACCAGAATGTAATGAGTTAGAAGCAATTTGATTATCGCCTACTACACATTTTTATTTAAAGATGAAGCTAGATGAATTTGGTTCTCATTAAGAAAATCATGCCGTTCAACACTACAATGTCCTAGATATATTTGGATCATGTGCTCCATGATGGTAAAAACACTGATAAGAAGGTTTCTCTTACAGTTGGGAAAGAATATAACGGTTTCATTTCCATTCTATCTGACCATGCTCTCATACAACTGCTGTTGTTAGGAGGTTCGGTTGTATTTTTTAACATTGAGTTGAATAACTTCTGGTTGACAGGGATATCAATGTCCATATCTTGGATATTTATTAAGCATAACTGTATAAGGACTAAATAGCCATGGCAATAACAATGGTCTCTAATCCCAAAGCCTTAAAAAAATCTCTCAACAAATCCTTAAGCTTGAGTTTAGAGGAAATCTGACACAGGTATAAAGAAAAAATAAATTCTTTCCGTTTCACTACTCTAATCCCCACTAACTACACACACACACACACACACACACACATACACACACACACACAGAGACACATTTATACATCTTTTTTTCCTCTGTCTCTGTATAACTCTTAATCTGTTTCTCTTTTTGATGTTTTCCCTTACTTCTAGCTTCCCCCTTATCAATCATTGCTTTCTTCATCCTTTTTCACTCTCCAGTTCTATAGTCACTTTGGTTTGATTTTTAGGGAAATCCATAGGACTCATACTTCATCTATGAATGTAAATATGGAAAATATTATCATATGCTGCCTAATCTCTCTTAGTCGTTTCCTGGATTTATTTTTGCCCTAGGTAGGTAATAAAATATATAAGGGCAAATCATTCTTTCTCTAGATATTTAATCTGTAAGAATTATGACTACACTGATAAGCATACATCAGGCACACAATAAATGCTTCTTCAGTAGAAAATGATTAAGCACATGAATGAATGAATGGAAGAATAAACACGTTTCCTTGGATATCGTGGATGAATGGTTATAAACAGATTAAAGAATATGATAAATCCCTTACACTTTTCAGTGATGGTTACATACAGAATGAATTATGATAGCTTAGAATTTATTATTGGAATAAATTGTAATTGCCAATGATAGAATTGGCAGTTTTGGCCAATGCAAATTTGGTGGTTTTTGAAAACTCCAAATAATTTTAGACCTAAACAGTCTAATTCATCTGCAGAAAAACTGACATAAATTGTTTTTCATAAGTGCTCATGTTTTCATAATATTTTCCTTGCTACAATTTTTAATTTCTCCATTACTATCAAGACTGATTTATTAATGCTTACCTTGAACAAAACAAAATAGAACTTCATCTACATAACTAAAAGAAGATGCTCTAAAAAACATAATATTCAAACTGTGATCCTTTTTGATATACAGTCTGGTTTTAAACTCTTCACTTTCTATTCTTAACAGCAAATTTGCAAATTCAGCTCTGTCTTCTGGGGTACCACAAAATTACTAGATTTTCTTTCCATTCAGTTGGTTTGATCAAGATGTTTTCTCCAACTTTTTTCTAACAGTTATTAGCTTGTTGCTTCATGACTTATTCTTGGAGGCTATTCTGAGGTCATAAGCCTGAGTCTTAGGATCCAACTGAGTACACTGAATTAGTCTTATGTGTCAATCAAGGAGCAATGAAAAAAGAGTACATAGGACTCATGAGGACACTTCAGCAGAAAGAAGTGTAGCATTTTTTCCCATTATGATGTAGATTTAAGTACTAAAACTGTGATTTGAAACCAGATCTCTTTAGTGCTTTTTCTAACTACAGTGAACTGGAATAACTTGTAGAAAATGCAACTTACAGAAATAAAGAATATACTGCTTGAGTTGGAAATTTTGAGGGAAAGAAACTATAGGAAAAATAACAAATTAAAACAAAACCATGCCAAGGTCAATCTGAACTTGATAAGATGAAATTTAGCAGCATGCTCTCCAATGATACATCTCAATCCTCCACTCTGAGACTAATTCTTAGCCCTCAAATAGGTAATACTATACTTCTGTATAGGTAGAGAAAAAAGATAGAGGTCTTTTAATTTATCAAGCAAATAACTGTAAGATAATTGTGAATAAAAGGTTTTGCTTGATAAAGACATGCAAATGTTTCCCAAGCCAGAGACTGGATGGTAGCTGAAAAATGATACTGAAAAAAGAACAATGAACAATGAACAAAATTGCACTAAGATTTTTGGGACAGTATAACATAGATAAGAGAAGTTCTCCCAATATCTATTGGTTCAGGCACAGACTTCTTTTCTCTGAAAATATGCATTAATTGTAGTAGGATTCACCAAGAACAGGTCCACTGGGATAGGTAACTCTACTGTTTTGGTCTCCATTCTAGAAGAAATGTTCTCTCCATATTACAACCTCCATTTTTATTCTTGATTTTCTCATTACATATGTGGAGGTATCTTCTCTGTCTCAAGAACCTTAATCTCACCCACCTCCCTTCTAAGAAGGTACTGCCTTAATTTGTCTTTATCATTTATGAGTTACTATCAAAGATGCTTAACACTAACATTCTTAAAGAATGCACTCATTTGCTTTTAGTTATTTCTGATTTTTTGATAAAAAATTCATTTATTTTTTTTGACCTAAAGGTTCCCTTAAAATCTTCCATTTTCATTCTGTTGTGCTTCAGTTGCTTTTTAGTCATGTCTGGCTCTTTGTGACTCCATTTCTCATTTTCTTGGTAAGGATATTGGAGTGATTTGCATTTCCTTCTCTGGCTCATTTTATTGTTGAGAAAACTGAGACAGAAAGGTTAAGTGACTTCCCCAGTGTCACACAGCTGGTAACTGTCTGAGGCCAGATTGAAACTCAAGAAAATGATTCTTCCTGATTCCAGGTTCAATAAATATAATTTTTCTATTTAAAAAAAAATACAAGGATTTCTATATACAATATGTCTAAATTATTGCCCAAATCAAAAGATTCTAAGCTTCCAAGACTCTTAAAACATTTGCAAAAGATTCTTATGCTTATGGAAGGAAGTTTAGTAACCTGGAAAAATATGAAGCATTACTGCTAACAGAAGGATTTTCTTGCTTTCTTTATTTGAAATAGTGAGCATAGTAAATAGCTGATGCAAAATATTTAGAAAATGTTTAGTGTCCATTAGTCTTCTGTCAAAAACCTGACACATTCCAGGTGACACAAAGCTGAACCACTGGCTGTGATGACTTGCACCATGCTCAAGCATAAAAGCCCAGGCTCTGTGAGAATGAGATAATAACCTGAGGCAAAGTGAATCATGCTGTTCATTAGCGTAAAGGATTAAAACATTAAAGGTACAGTATAATGTTATATAATTTGCTAAGCCATTTCCCCAGCTAAGAATGCATTCTAATTACCTTAAGTGAAAACATATCATTATAACTTCTTTGAAATGGAGACTAATAAATAGATTAGTAAAATCTCACAGTCTGTGCACTAAATCATGTTTATGTATTCAATTCAGAAAGGACCACAGAAAATGCAGGTTTTCAGGACACAGGGTACTTTGGAATCTACAAGGCTTTCCTTTAACTTTCTTCTTAGACACTTTTATTGTACATTTCATTTTAAATGTCAACATTATATCATTTCACACCAGTCACCTCTAAAGGTGACTCCTGTCATTGCCAAGACAGATTAGTAATGTTCAGGGAACAGTTGGCTGGGAGAAATGACTAATTTTTAACCCTTCTCACAAACTATCTACTACTGGCAAATGTTCTGTTTCTGACTCATGGTAACCCAAAAAAGATTTTGATGATTGCTAGTCTGCTTCAATGAAAGGAATGTCTGTGATTATAAAACTGTTGATCATTCAGACAATTAAAATGTCAAAGCATAGCAAAAATGCATGGAAGACAACTTCAGTCAGCTGAAGTTTTCCTTCTTTTCTCTTCCTTTTTCCAGTCCACAATGGGCAGGACTTAGAGGTTTGAGAGTATAGACAATAAAAAAAAAAAAAAAAAAGACTTGCTTTTGCATAATGTTCGCAAGAGAAAAGAATGAGGTCTTCTGAAAGGAGAGACCATGAAATAGCCAATGAGTTCTAAGAGATGGCAAGTATAAGAGAAACAATAAGCCAGAGGCAGCTGACAGAGACTAAAGGCTCAAAGACTAGTGAAGTTAAAAACAAGCCAAATTCAAATATTCACATGTTCCTTTGTGATACCTTGAAGTAGAAGGTACAAACCAGAGTATGATTACTGAGGAACATGTAAGATATGAACTCAGTTTATATGAGTCCAGAGATGTTTTTGCCAATGAATTACAACAGTAGTGATTATGTATCAAAAAGTTATGAACAAAAATAAGTGGAAAAGCCTTTATTATTTTGATCCTGAAGAAAATACTGTATTAACACAGGTAAAAATGGTTTCTATTTCTGATTTTTAGAGACTGTAAAGTAATTAAAAATAGTGGTGAACTCACAGAAGGGTTTCTATATTTTTCACTACTATGGAATGATTAAATCATGTAAATCAAATCAAATAATAATATTTACTAAGCTCCTAATACATTCCAATATAGCTGTTTAGTTCCCCACAAAAGTTGATGATTTAAGAGAGAGACATATAAATCAGAAAAATAATGAAAGATTTAAGGAATGGTTCAATACAAAAATAAAAGAAATATCACAGGGCATTGAATCATCAATTTTTAAAAGAATTATATAGATAAATTCTGTGGAATACAGAGGAGAGAAAGATGACTCTGGATGGAATGATTAGGGAAGTATTCTCTTTTCCCCTCAGATCATTGAGGAGGCAGGATATAAAATTAATCTCCTGAAGCATTCACACTATGTTCAGAATATCATGGAACTATTTATTCTTCTCAACACATAGAAAAATCTGTAAGTTTTTGACCTCTTCCTTTGGAGTTTTCTTGTTAGAGATACTGGAGTGGTTTTTCATTTCCTTCTTGAACTCACTTTACAGATAATGAACTAAGACAAACAGGGTTAAGTGACTTACCCAGGTTCTTATATCTAGTAACTATCTGAGACTGGATAGAGTACCAGGCCAGGAGGCAGGAAGACCTGAGTTCAAAATGGGGTTGGACATGACTGAAAAATGATCGAACAACCACCTAATCCACAGAGTTTGTTATGATGCAGGAAATGTGTAAACAAACCTTCAAATAATACATAAATGTGACATACTTTATAATTTCTTGAGAATTTTTATATCAAAATGTAGATTTGTGAAGAATGTTGTAGTCTACTTGACCCACTTAATAGAGAAGTCCGAAGGAGGCTCAAAACCCTTGACAATGAAACTGAATTACCCATTCAAAGTAGGACTAGGAAAATGGCCCAAAGTATGTTTTCCCTCTCAGGGAAGTTTGAATATTATCAAACCTCCAATTTCCCAGGAATCTTTTCTCCACCCTCCAGTATGAATAAGCTCTATTCCCAAGGCCCAGCCTCCTAACCCCCTATTTTGCTAGACTCAGGTAAAAATGTATAAAAACTCGCCAGAATTCACTGGTTTGAGAGAAAGTGTCCCATTGCAAGAGGGTGATCAATTGCGCTCAGGGGGCCCAATGGACTGGTTTCCATTATTTTCCCTCACTACTATAAATTTTATGAGAAGCTCTTCTCAATAAAGATGGCTTGCTTTTTTATTTCCTGAGCTCCATGGTTTAAGTCTGTGTAACACAATACTTCAAACACCTAATGATTGCAAACATACTCCTACATTTTAGAGTGAATAAATCTAAAGTATTTGTGGGTCTAAATGGCATACTCAGTTCAACCTAGAAGGTCAGAATAGAACACAAACTTCCTTCTGATAGCCGGGTTTTGTTTTTTTTTTATTTTTTGGCACTAAGGAGTTTTGCTTTAGATTTGATGTCTTTCTTAATTGAGAATTAACTCAACAGATCTATTAATTTACCTAATCCAACCTATTTCTTCTCTTAGTCTCAGCTGACTGATAGGGACAGGACCCAAGTCTTTAATTTTACTGGTAAAAGGAACTCCTCAGTGAGAAAATTTCCTTTATGAATGCAGTTAGGGATCTATTGATGCAATTTATATTGTTGAGAGTTGCCTAGATCTATGTGCAGTTAAGTGACTTGCCCAGGGTCACAAGGCCATCACCTTGACTTCAAGGCCTTCTCTCCATTCACTATGCCACCCTTTCCCTTAGTTGAAAGTATTGAAAATATCCTCCTTTTTGTTGTTTTTTTTTTTTTGAAGTCCTGGCCTGGCCCTCCCATTATTCAATCTGCCACCCAGTATTGTTGTACTGACATCTTCAAATGTTCCAGAAATAAAAGAGGACAAGCAAATGGTTGATGGAACAATGGGAGAGGAGGAGGAGGAGGTTATTCAATTAGTTGCAAGGACCATTGAAACTGACAGGCTGCTGATTTTAAGAATCAGATTTGCTTCAGAATTACAAAAACCCCCAATGTTTTACATTCTTTCTCTGCAATAGAAAGGTTATCTCTTCACAAACACATGGTCTGTTTCTTTCTGCTTACACATATGTACACAATGTTTCATTTCCCCCTTCTATATTTTTCTATAGCAAGGAAAAGGGAATATCAACTTAAAAAATTCACTACGATCAGCATCTTGAATAGAAGAAAAAGAAAAAAAGATATATCGTTGGTAATGAAGTTTTGTGCTCCTATTTAATTTTTTATAAATGACATAAAAGACAGCTAACATTTAACAAATGGAAGCCTGACATCATCTTCACCTTAAGAACCACTTTACAAATAATCTAAATTGGTAATACTGTGGCATCATTCACGTAAAAAAATTTGACCATACTGAGTTGTTAGCTATACATTAGACATTCTAGTCAAGTGTTTGCCACAGAGACAAAGTCTGCATCATTCTTTGGTGAATGAGAGTCACAAAGACAGACAGACAGAAAAGCAGCTAGAGAGACAGACAAGCAGAGAGAGGAAAACAGAAAGGTCATACATATTATCCTAAAATTCTCACTCCTTTGATAACAAATGAGGGTGTGTGTTTATCTAGGGAAGATTTCAAACCATAAGGCAAACAAAATATTCTTCAATATTTCAGTGACCTGAGATTTCATTGGTTTGAGTACTCCCTCCACAAACTCCTCTGTGAATTCTTTATAGTCAACCTGGTTCTAATCCTATAATGAGTCAATCTGTATTTAGATAGGTTATTCTTCAGAATATAAATATATAGTCACATAATCTTACTTGAAATCTTTAAAGTTTGGTAGGTCTTCCCTGATACAGTGCTCTAATTGAATAACCTTTGAGAACATGGGGTTGTTTCAATGCTACCATGATGCATCACAGAAGGATTAGAGACACTGCATTTATACATAACATAAATATATACATACACACATTTATGTATGTGTTCATATATGCATGCATATCACACATATACATTACAGTACACTCACATACACATACACAGACATAGAAGAATCATCTCATGTCTCAATTCTGCTCGCCTCTGACAACATAGAAATCATCTTTAAGAACTATATAGTTATTTTAAAATCTTTGAAAGGGATGATTATTTTAATTTTTCAACAAATCTGTTTGTTCTAAATGTTTGTTGCAAAGTGAGTCACCCAGCAATTTAAAAACACATTTAATATGAGCTTTAAAAAAATAAATTCTTGATAGGAAAGGGCATATTTTTTATGGGTATTTTAAGTGCTCATATATTATGCAATACTATTTTAGATAACCACATGCAGCAATAGGGATATCTATCTCAAGGACTCTATGGAACATTAATTGGAAATAACTGATGTTAATGGAATGAATTAATTTTCTTCTCTTAGTGACCATTTTCCTTATTTTTGTTTTTAGATGCTCTCTGAATTCACAGCTTGGTCTCATAGTGGAGGGTAAAAAGTTATTACATATATAAATATACAGTGACATAATACAGATATACTTAAAACGTTTTTTTATAGTATAGTCATTTTTTGTTCACAGAAGGTGGAAATCAGTTTCGTTTAGTTTCAAAAGACAGTAATCTTTGGAGATACACACACTTACCTGATACTTTGTACATATATTGAATCTGAATTCTTATCATGTGATGCCATTGTTCACTGATACTATTCAGTACTTTATGAAAATAATTGTGGTAATCAGATGATTTCTTATTTAAAAAGATCAATGTAAAAAGTTAAAATTTCAAAATTATTTTTTAAAATTTATTTATGGACTTTATTTGTATATTATGTTTAGAGTAAATATTATTAGATTAAAAACTATTGAGCAAAAGCCAATTGGTTTTAAATGATTACACAGTAAAAGGATAATTATCAATTACATTTTGCTCAGTTTAACTTTGTAATAAAATATATCAATGCATTTTAAATATTAAGCCACATATTAAATGCTTTACAGATAACCTTGACATCAGTATTTATTTACTGATAAGAACTAGAGTAAGATCCATAGGTCTGGATCTCACAGATGTGTATACTAACTTGAATACGGTAGATAACTATCCAATCATACCATTCCAGATTTAACATGGATGAACATTTCATAAAAAGGAATAACATGGGACCACTAAATTATTTTGATCTAGTGAAATTAAATCATTAATTATGGGTTGCTAGAAGCAACATCTCCCAGTGGAAAATAAAGTATAACTGAAATTTCTTCTTTAGAAAATTAGTACGTGAAAATTGGTGTTTAGAATCTAGGCAAAAAAGAGCATACAGTGTGTATATACCAGCCCAAGTCTTTTCTCCTCTAAGCTTCTAGATTTGGAAAGTGGAATTTGATACTCAATGTGTGGCATGTTAAGATGTGGAGGGAGTCACTGAAGACAATTATGTACTGATTGAACATTTTAAAAGCATAAAAATTTAAAGAATAGTTCAGATATCTACTCCTTACCCTTATATATGGCAGCACATATTTTCTGTCATGTTCATTTCTAAACACCATTAAAAGATATACAAGTATGAAGCTTTCACCTTAAGTTATATTTTAAGATTATTGAAACAAAATGATGAATATCATCCACAAAAGGCCTTATTGCTTTATTTTCTAAGTAATTATTTTCATTTCAACGATTATAAGGAACAGAAATACTCAGAGAAATTACACTATTGTCTTGTTCCCATCTGTATTGTGAATGCTAATCAAGTTTTTCCTGATCCATAAGGAACATAACAATATTCATAGCTATTTTCATGATCTTATGTAACCTATTTTATCCAGTATGCATACAAAGCACCTAACAAAAATATTTTAAGAGATTCACATTAACAACTCTGAGATATAAGCTAGGCAGATATCACTCATATTTTATAGATGCCCTGACAGTTCACCCTAATACAGTTCAAACAAATGAAGGGCTCCCCATTGTTGATGAAGTTCTTCAAATGTTCTTGTTTTGGCAGATGCCATTATACTAGTTACAGCTAGCCTCTAAACATGGCAAATCTCAGTGAGATCTGCATCAAGGCATCATAGAACCATCTAAGCATCCACATAGGACAATGTTGTTGAAAAACATGTAGGGATTGCTACTGTAAAGGAATCAATTTAGAAATCTCTCTCTCTTTCTCTCTCTCTTTCTTTCTCTCTCCCTCTTTCTCTCCATACACACACACACACACACACACACACACACACACACACACACACAGACATTTTCCCCAGTAGCTACAGATAATGAGCTGAAACCAGAATTATAAAGGAGGTATAGATCAGTCTGGACAACATTTGGGAAGTTGTTCTGTGTTTTAGTAATCTCAAACTAATCATTTTAAATGCAACAAGTCAAAATCAACTCTTTACCTTCAAATCAAAATAAGCAGTCTGAATGACACTGTGGTACTCCTGAGATGTAATAAGAAATAAAGGAAGGACTCCAATTATTGCCTGAATTCACTATGCAGATTTATGAATAAGAATTGCACAGGTTGAGAAGAAATGGAGTTGTGATCTATACCATGGAGGAGACATCTAAATCGATGACATCATGAATCCATCAAAACATCAAGATAAGCACCTACACAATCACATGCTATGAGGAAAAAATGAAACAATATAATTCCTTACCTAATAGCAGTTTCTTTAGTTAGGACTGGATTATCTCACTGACATCAGAAGTACTGGGTTGAGAAACTTGAACTCTAGAAATAATGTGGTGTACTTTAAAGGACCCTGCTCTGACAATCTATTGACGTTCCAGTCTTAAATCTGCCACTAATGAGCTTGGTCAAGTAACAACTTTTCTCAACCTTAGTTCCTTCCTCCATAAAATCAAGGGCCTAGACTAGATGAATTCTGAGGAGAGGTGCTTCAAACATTGACAGTCAATAAACATAAAAAAATCCATGCTCTGAAGCATTACTTTTTTTTAAGATTTGTTCTTCCCATTTTGTCAAGCTTAGAAGTGCAAGAGATTGTGTAACAAGGGCATTGACCAAGCTACTCTGACTTGCTCCATTTCTGACTCAGGCTGAGTTGCCTCTCCTTAGGCAACCTGATGTCTCCCTTTCCATCCAACTCCCACCATATTAATGCCAAACCTAAGTTAATCACCTCATAGCTTTTAGACCTATTGAAGCTTAGAACTCTTGCTCTTCTTAAGCAATCTACGAGACTCAGTGACAGAGGAAGGTTGCAGCCAGGTGTATGTCAACTACACCTTGCTGTTCAAGTGATTTCTCACAATAATTGCAGTGAATTGATTGAGCCTCCCTGAATGCTCAATTTTGAAATAAATCCTTCCTCCAATCCTGCAGGTCATAGACAAGCTCTTTACAGTTTAATGCTGATGACAAGCAGTTCATAGTTATCATTAACAGCAGTTTATTTAACCTATGACAAGATATTGCTAGAATTATTATTGATGCTCATTTTAAATGTGTTACTCACATTAGTATGCAAGTTATTATCAAATGACAAAAATATAATCACAGAAACAATACTGCAAGCTTCACTCCTACTTGTCTCTACCATTTAATGTGTTGTAAAAAAAAAAAAACTATAATAATACTGACCTAATAACACAGTGCCAACTTGTATATCTACTTCCATATTTCTTGATGTGTATTTTCATGTAAATTTTAAAAAGGAGGAACAGTTGTGTGGGTGTTCTACACTCTCATTCTTCGTTTAAACTTCCCAGTGTCATCTTTGATTTAATTATCGGAGTTTGTTATTAATATAACTATACTTAGACTGAGGGAAGGTTCTAGATTGTTAGAAGAAGTATTTTGTGGAAAAGAGTTGTTACCACTGCCCAGACTAGAAGAGGAAATCTTAGTCTTTCCATAGCAATATCTAGGAAACCTAAAGAAAATCTGAAAAGCAAGATGATGGAGTGAAAATAACTTTGGACTTAGAATCAAGATAGAATTTGAATTCTGACATTTTTACTTAATAGGTATTTGATTGTAGAATACTTTTACTTTTTACTTCTTTGAATTTCAATTTCCCCATTTAAAAAATGGGGAACCAATCATAATGCTTAGACTGATTACCTCACAGTGATACTGTGAGGAAAGGGCTTTAGTATATTAAGGTGTTGCATAAAAGCTAAGTTTCTTTTACTTTTTATGTTTACTTTTAATCAACTTTAAACATTTGAGAGGGAGAATCATCCAGGAAAAGACCCAGCCAAAGGGCAGTGCAAGGACAGCATGAAGAACAGATATACTTTCAAAGAAGAATTGCAGATCTCATGGCTTAGCAGGTATTCAGAACAGACCCATTGTTTATTGGATTCTGTTTCTTTCACTCTGAGGATTTGCTGTTAATGAATGATGAGTGGTGACTGTTTTTGCCAGTGTGCTGAAATCAGTTATAACAATCTTATTCCACCCCACCCCTGAAACATAACTCAGACTTTTCTAACAATAGATGCCCTTATTACACAATTTGCTGGAACTATTGTCCTTGAACTTTAAAAGAAAATGTCTGATTTTGTTTTTTCCATTGATTTGGCCTTTGCTCTTGAGACAAGCTATTTGAAGGTGAGAATCCTACTATAACAGCACTGTATTCTTCATTACCTTTGTGACTTCAAACTTAATAGGAAAAAGAAATAGGAAGAAATAAGGGAATCTGACAAAGATTATCTTCAAGCCAATACAGTTACGGATGAGCTGAGATTGACAGTTGTTTCAAGACACAAACCTATCCAAACCCTTTGCCCTGTGGACAGCTCTTTAGAGATGACTCCAAAGCAGTAGTTGTTTTAGGAGTGGAGACTATTTCAAGTAGCTTCTATATCATAAATGTAAAAGAATCATTGGGTAGTTGGATGGCACAGTGGATAGAGTGCTGGACCAAGTGAGGAAGACTCATCTTCCTGAGTTCAAATCTGGATTCAGAAACTTATTAGTTGTGTGACTGTGGGCAAGTCACTTAACTCTGACACAGTTTCCTTATCTGTAAAATGAGCTGGAGAAGGAAAATGGTGAACCACTCCAGTATCTGAAAAAAACCAAAACCAAAATTCAAAAGGGATTATGAAGAGTCAGACAGGAGTAAGAAATAATTGAATAACAAATAGACAAAAAAGATCACTTGAGTCTCATGAAAAATCCCCTGAACAACAGATTTTTTGTTTTATAGAACAAACTGATAAATGATCTGGAGTATATTACTAACTTTGATTTGCCACTTCCTTTGATTAATATCTTGGTGGATATATTTTAAAATTTATTTTTATTCTGAATTTAAACAAAAAAATCAGCATTTTTATATGCATAGCAGAACAGGATTACAATTATCCTTTCCACATCATGGGGATTAGGGGTGCAATGCCCCTGCAATCTGGAAAATATATGCAAAAATTTTGATCTTACCTTCATATCAGAGAATAAGACTGAATTTTTCTTTTTCTTTTATGGTCATAGGATTTGATCATAGGCTCTGTGTTGTCTGCTGGCCTTCACATGTCATCTGTAGTTTCTGAATAACTCCACAAAAAAGTCCCATTTAATCTCTTGTGCCTACTCACAATATATGGAAACTGCAGTGGGTAAAGTCATGATGGGGAAGTGATAATTGTCCATACAATGCTGCTAAACTCTATCTGTCATGTACTGCTTGCTTTTCTTTTAAAGTATATTAGTTCAACTTGTAACTTTTGAAACTGTCCTGATTGGGCTTTGTTCTTGCCAAAAGGTCATGTATGTAGCTCCATTTTTCTCTTGAAAAATACAAATCTTTGAATTAATTCTCATAACAATTATTTTTAAAGTAATCAGTTGAATTTAGACAAATGTGTATTAACTGGTTTTAATCCTTTGTTTTCAAAACAACTAGCTGACTGAATTTAATATTAACTTGTTTATTTCACTAATGTAGAATATTAAAACTTACTTAGCGTAGAAAAGATAAGACGTAATGCTTGCTTATTATTACAATAGCTCTTGTTCTTATTCCATTTCCTTCATAACAATCCTCTGAGACAGAGCATTTCTTGGATAAAATTTAATCCCTTTGAGGGCAGGGATTGCTTCGTTTTTCTGTCTTTGCATCTCTTCAGCTTCCTCAGTGCCTGACATGTAGATGACACAAAAAATGCTCTGTGTGTGTGTATGTATGTGTGTATATGTACATATATATGTGTGTGTGTGTGCATATCTATCTGTCTATCTATCTATCTATCTATCTATCTATCTATCTATCTATCTATCTATCTATCTATCTATCTGTTAAATGAAATACTAGTCAGGGAGCAGATTGCAAGTCTGATATTCAAAAACCAGCCTAGGTAAATTAATGTGGTTATTTCATTAGATTATGTTCATGATTATCAAATTTTTATCCATTGAAAATCTCAAAGTGGTATAAGTCATTGTTAGTAGGGCAAAGGACCTCACTGATTAGATAAAATATCTTTGAAGTATTAAATTTAAATTATTAAATTATTGAAGATTTTTTAAAAAAATCACTAAGCTGTACTCCATTTACAAAGTTACTGATTTATATCTGTAGTTTTCTATAGCCGTGGACAGAAAGATATGTTTGTTTTGTTCAGAGGTTCAAAAATATTCTGCATGGAAGGCTTTAAGTCAATTAGTATAGGAATTCATATAAAAAGAGTCATACACATTTACTGAAGCAAAATCAATGACACTAGGCTGTCCTGTCAAGTGATTGAAGATGTTTTCATTATTTAATGGTTGATATTAAGTAAAAGCAATATTGTGCATTTCCATTAACACCAAAAAGAAAAATATAAGTAATGAAGAATTTAATAGGCAGTATTTGGCATCTTCACTTCAGTGAAATAAATTCACATTTTATTGCTCTCTGTGTTTAATAAGGATGTTGGGATTTATTTATTTCAGTTTCCAAATTTTAGCCAAAATGACTCTAAAATAATAATAAGCTCTTACAACACAAACTAGAGTATTAATCTCCTAGCAGAGTAATAGCTGGGTGAAATTTACATCTAATCAGCATTGTGGCTCCATTTTCCATTAGCCCTATGTGTTACAACATTGATTTAATAAAACCACTATCTAGACAGGGCAGTTCAATCACTTAGAGCATTAGTAGCCAGAAAATGCTGCTGCCACTGCTGTTTCCGTGCTGAAGACTGGAAGTAATGAAAGCATTTTCCATCTATTTGCCATTGTATAAATACATAGCACCCTTACCATCTCCATAGCAGTGCAGTTACTGAATAAAAAAAAAAATAAAAGATATAGAATACATTTCTTTTGGGACATGTTTGCTTAACTAATTAATGCATTATCTGCTGATGGAGTAAAAGATTCCTATCAGTGTTCCTGTGTGCCTCTGGGTATCAGAAGGAATGCGGGAGGGGCAAAGAACCAAGTTTCACCTACCCTCATTATATTTTAGATAAAATTCATGAATATTTACAATCTATTTTTACAAAGATGGTTGTTAAATTGTAAGTCAGTTGTTGCACTTCTTGCATGAGTGAAAATCAAGAGAGAAAAACGGGGGAAGAAGATTAAAATTAGGACAGTCCTTAGTGGAAAAAGAGGACTTGAGGAATAGCAGAAATGTGAAATTAAGAGAATTTGGGAGGAGGAGGAGGGGAAGGAATGACCCTTGCCAAACATTGCCCAGTGGGACCACTAAGAGGAACATATTGTATATTATAATTGTTTGTATTTCAGAGAGGGTAAGAGGACTTCTTCTGGAATGTGTACGTATGTATCAGCACCCAGATTTTAAATGTAAATCATTGGATTAAATGTAGTAGTGACTGGACTTGCTATCTCAGAAGAAAGAAGCAACCTATCACTATTACCATCTGTAAGAAAATAAATTAGAAAGAATTATTGCATTAGGTTTAAGAAACTGCTGACAGAGCTAGACCTTTAAAATTGTGGTTGATTTTAGCACCCATTGTTTATAAAGTATTACACATGTTTTGTCACTTTTGTCTGTATCCAATACCTAATATAATTCTTTACTTATTGTAGGGGCTAAATAAATGTTTTGATAAGTGATTGATTATGTGCTGCTATGAACTAGAGATAGCAATTCAAGAAGTGTTTATTATCCATCTATTACATATATAAATTATGTTAGACATTTGGAGATACAAAGTTGAACATAAAATCATTATTCCCTTCCCAAAGCTTGTATATTCTTAGCTGAGGGCTATGGAGGGATGGGTTCTAACATGTTCACAGATAAATACAGTTCAAGGAAGGACAGAAGGGAGAAAGAGAGAGGTCTAGGCAATGTACTTTATGAAATTCTGAGGGCAAGGATTCATGAAGGGGGTGACTCTTTAGCTCAGCCCAAAAGGAAGAAAGAATTCTGAAAATGTGAGATGAGAAAGGCAATGAAAATGGGTAAAGACAGAGGGGCCAGCTTGCAGATGGCTGTAGTCCCCTATCTGCAAGGGTGCTTATAGGAAGAGTAGGATTCTCCCTCTCCCCCAGATAGAAGGAAGAAAGAAGTGAATGTCAAGAAGGAAGCCATATGGGTTAGAGGAAGTCTGAGAAATATGGAGAGGGGGTCAGGTTTGCAAAGGATCACTATCATCTTGAATTTAATATAATCATAAAGAGTTGCAGTCTTGTCTGGCTCACTGACCAGTTTAAGAACTGAACTGATTGGACAGAATTTACACAGGCCCAGGGATGGTAAAGAGTTATGATTCCTTGATTTAGATCCTGGGTGACTGAGAGGAATCATGACCCCAAAACTGGCCAGATTAATGTGCTTCCTCCAATTATTAGAATGTGAGATTTTGTGAATCAGTGATTGTCTTAGTTTTTTTATTTTTATCCCCAGCTTTGTACCTGACAGTTTAATTGTTTAGGGAAACTTTTCCATTCCATTCCAGGCCACTAGGAGTATGGCCAGGTAGAACAGAGAGGTAGGAAATGGTGATAATAAATGAACAGAAGACTTAGATCTCATCCTCGGGTAGTCAGATAGATTGTATAGATATAAGCCAAGTTAATATTTATATAGGAATACAGAAATTGACTGGCAGACAAAATACCAGGCAGAGGGATAAGCATTAAAGAATATTTTGAGGAAGATGAACTAGATTTTAAATTTCTTTTTGTAGGGAACTCAGGGGTGGAAAACATTCTCTACCAAGGGGAATCGGTAACAGCTCTACAATTTACAATCTTAGGGATTTGCCTGGCAGAACTGAAAGAATGAGTCACTTTCCCAGTATCACATGACCATCACATTGAATTTGAACCCAGGTCTTTATGACTCAGAGACTGTCTATCTCTCCATTTTTTCATGTTGCCTCTTTTCCTTAAAGGAGCAAAGAAAAATATGCTATAAAATTTGATTAAAATTGTATATAAGAGTACATGGTTCCTAAGGAATATAGTTTTATCAGGAAATTCTGGTAATAAGTATTAAACAAATAATAATTGCTCTACTGGTATCTATTCTTAAGGAAATAACTTCTAAAAGTTGACTATTCCTTCAGTTATTCACATAATTATTGTAATGCCTTCCACCCCCATAAAAAGTCACAGACCCAGTTTTACTACTGTATTTCATGGTCAGTTTATAAACCTTTCAGATTCACCACAATCCACATAGTAATCAAATTTTTAAAGTGAAACAAGTATACAGAGCTTTGGAAATTGGATATTAGGAAAGAGATGAAATGTCTAGTTGATGAGTCAATGACATTTTTTGAGTATCTTTTTTTCTTTTTAAATTTTGGATCAGCTGCTCTTGAGGGGTGTGAATGCAGCCTAAAGAGAAGTGACATGTAGAAGTTGAGAGCATATATGTGTGTGTATACATATATATCTGTGTATATATGTGTGTATATATCTACATATATTACACATAATTCACAAAGCTTAAGTTTTTGAAGACACTTTCATCACTGCAATCCACCTATGTAGATCATTTTATTTTACATATGAGAAAACTGAGACAGAGCGACTGAGGAACCTTTAAGTCTATAAAGCAGGATTTTTAAAGTCAGCACTCCTATTTACTGAACCTCATTCCTCACGAAGAACAATTTTAAAACAGACATACAAGAAATTGTTCATAAGTACTCCATTTCTATCTGCAACTGTTGCAGATAAAAACCAATGGGAATAGGAAAAGGAGTGATTACAGCTAAGAAGCAAAATATAAAGTTTGGTTTTCCAAAGAAGTGAGTAAATTAGTAGTAAAAAAATGATATTTTAGACTATTAAAGCACAGATTTCTAAATGTTTATGCCTACGACTATGAGTGAGTGCTTTGAGACTGGATGACTGCTCATTTGTGATTAACAGATTAATAGATGCAAAGCAGGGATTCTGAAGCTGGTGTCCATGAACTTATTAATATTATTACTATTTTGATAGCTGCATTTAAGTATAATTGGTTCATTTTGTAATCCTACATATTTTTATGCATTTAAAACCTTATTCTTAGAAGGGTTTCAGTGCCTCTGCCAGGCTGCCAGTGGGTCCAAGACATAGAATATATTAAGATATATGCATATGTATAAATAATATATATGTACATACAAACACATATATACTTATACACACACACACACCACACACACACATACACACACACACATAGACACACACATATAAATAAGGTTCATCTTTTACCACCTTATGGCTGTATGAAATTGAAATACTTATAGAAAATATAGGGCATATCAAACAAATTTAGAAAACTACAGGTGGATTCTTAAACAGTCCTGACTCAACGGCAGAATTAATAAATGATTTAGAATATTTCCAGAAAAACTCCTGAATTTTTCAAATAATATTTTAATAGATATATGGAGATGATACTATTTGTAGACAAGTGTGAAATGATGCTTTAGTATAGCAGCCAACTGGAAAATTTTAAAAAGTCAATTTTATTTTAGAAATTCGGTACTCACTTCATATTGCTCATGTTGCTATGTGAAATTTCCATCTTAGTCCATTTTAAAAGATATTAAAGTCAGCAATCCTATATACTGAAGTATTCACTTTTAAAAGCTCTTCCATTGGTTATCACTAGCCACCTCTGCCCCTTACCTCATGTCCATTAGACATGTTGATATTTCAGTTCTAGAAATCAGAAATTATAGTTAGTTTCACCTAAAGTATGAAAATATAACAGCATCCAAGGAAACAACCTCAGGACCTAAAGGGAGTTGGGAATAGAAAATGAAAATCAGATAGTGAATCTTAAAAAAATTTTAATACACCCAGCTTCTATTTATTACTTCTAGGTTGCAATTCCACAGAAACCTGTTGTAATAGGATTAATACCTACTCCAACACTGAGGCAGCCTAAAATCCTTCTCCTTCATTCCTCCAACAGGGATTAAGTTTCCCTAAAAGGAGACAAAGCTGTCTCTAAGACCTGATTGGCCCCAGGTTCCATTATGTGGCTCCCGGATCACCTAAGGAATTAAAGTCACAGTCACATGGAGTCTGGGACTCTTAGACTTGGTGTGTGCCTGAGATCACTGGCTCATCATACCCTGATGATACATTGACTAAGTATTTTTCATAAGTCAAAGTTGAAGATAACACCTACTACATTATCCTTTTTGCCTACCTTTGTTGTTTTAGAGCAAAGTCAGCCTCCTTTTTGTCAAATATTCAATCACTTATGAATTCCTCATTTTGTCTACATTGAAGCTAAACTAAAAGAATTCTGGTCTGCCTCTTATACCTACATCTGTAGGTGAGTCAAACTTGTGTGAATTTAGCTTCAACGAGTGTTTTACTAAACAGAGGGTTTTATATATCTTTGAAGTTGCTAGGAATATTCCAGCACAGACATACATAGATGATTTAAATATATATTTGTTTCTGAATCCACACATTTCTAAAATGGCCTCTGACATATCCCTTCCTCTGGAAACTTTGAATAAATGAGTCTTAGCCATTTTAATTACTGTACAAACTCCCAAATTAGAAATGGAATTATCACCTACTGTCTATTCATTAATGTCACTTAACATAGAATCCTGGCAGTGCTGTCATTTCCTATTATGTATCTATACAAATAGATAGCTTTAAAGGTATAATTTAAAAGATTATCTGAGTCACTTATCACCTTGAATAGTTCCTTGGCTTTCAAAGAGTCTACTTTCAGAACACATTTTAAACACAGGAAGGTAAAATGACTTTTATTTTATTCATAAAGTAGATTAGTGTTATTCTTTCTTATTTTTGCCACAGGATTCCAAAAGTGTTTTTTTTCCTTCAATAGCACTGAATTATAAATAACATATTTGTCAAGTTTTCTTTTTCTTAAACTATGATTTTGGCAAAATCTAGGTTTCCCAATCTTTTGTTGAAAATATCATTTTCTGTTTGGATAGGTGAACAAATGAATCAGTAGAATGTATTTATAATCAGAAAGCTATTGAAAATGGATTCATTAATTTTTGCAAGTCTTCTTAATATTTTTAATTAAATTATGAGTCAAATTTATGTGAAAAATGAGAGGAGTATGGAATAGGGGCTAAAGAGCCAGTCCTGAAACCAGAATGATCTGGATTCAAATCTTGCTTATGATATATCCTGTCTGTATGATCCTGGGAGTTCGTTATATTAACGATTGTAGTAAAAACAAATACAACTATAAAACTACAATACTGACTTCTTAATAGCTATTCATGCTTTTTATTTTCATGATTTTTATTTATATATCAAATAAAAGAATAAACCAAGCAATGATCATTGAAGCCTTTGTCTCAGTCAATGTGTTATAAGATTTAACCAAAACTGTATTCAAAACATGGGCAAAGTAGTTTTTACAATAGCTCCTATTAATTCTTTTTTTAAAAAATTTTCTTCCTAAAAGCTGTGTTCCAGGTTGTCATTAAACCTAAATGTATACTGTTTTTATTAAAGAGGCCATCCCTTCAGTAACTTAAAGAAGCCTACTCATTAAATGGGTGTATCTCACTCAAACTGAGAATGTGGTAAGACCTTAGCCCAGGCCAAGGTCTTACACTGCATCCTGGGTCATCTCCAGTCATCCTGATGCAAATCAGGCCACTGGACCCAGATGGCTCAGAAGAAGAAAGTGAGGTTGGTGACCTTGCACAGCCCTCCCTCACTCAAATCAAAGTCAATGGCAAGTCATGTCATCATTTTGATGTCATGGTCCTCTTTGAGAAAGAAGGACAGACACAGTAGTTTTAATATCAGATGATGAAGACAAAGCAATCTTTGGAGATGTGAGAAAGAAAAATTCTCAAACAAATACTTTATAAATAATTTTTATGTTTGTTTCTATTATTAGAACATACAAAGAAGACAATGAAAATTTTAGGGTTTAGGTTTTAGGATTATTGCTTTTTCAAATATTAAGACTATCTGGCTGAGTCAACACTGAATTTGAAACAAGAATTCAATCATGATGATAACTAAGACATGTTTGTAATATAAATCATGCATATGTACACACATATCTACACACAGACAAGCACTTACACTTATACACATGTATGGATGTATGTAATTTTAGATCCAAGGCTCTAAAATAAAACCATTCAGACATAAAATCCATGGAGCTATGTTTGATACCCTCAAATAGTGCTATTTTAATTATCTAATTAAAAATGTATTAAGTGATGATGTTTGAGCAACAATTATATAATTATCTGCCAAACATATAATTATATATAAGCATATATATGCACATAATTACACATACTTGAAGTAAAAATTTTAAAAATGCAGGGCTGACTTGCTACTTTTTAAAGACTCTAGCTGATATTTCTAAGGGGAATGTTTCTACAAGAACAACAACAAAACCTGCATTTTGATGAAATATGTATATCTTGTGGCACAATATACAGATGTGTGTATGATGATTAATGTACTAATTTTATTACTACTAATTAAAACATGCTAACATACTAATATCTGAATTTACATACATACACACATCTGTATATTGTGCTACATGGTATACATATTGTTTGTGTAATTCTCTTTCTTATACTTGCAAATTGAAAATGTTTCTAATGATTTTATTTGTTATGTTGCTCTTACTAATTATTTATGTTTATCCAAATAAAATGACTTTCTACTGAATATTAAAATTATTGAAATCCTCATCTTTTCAGTTTTCTATGTAGTTTCCCTCAAGGTGAAATTGTGAAAGTATAAAAAACATTATTTTGCCTGCACATAGGACTTCTCAATTCAATTTAATTCTGTGAACATTTATTAAGTTTCCAATGTTTGCAGAACACTATGTCAGTTAACTGGGGAAGTTGTAAGGAGTTGATAGGACAAAGTCTCTGTCTTCATTGAGCTTATAACCAGTACAGGGGTACAAGTACAACATGAATACAACTATTTTGCAACATGTAACCTACAGACATTATTAAAAGAACCAAGGAATAGCATATAAACTTGGTCCAAGTGTCAGGAAGACATGGAGTTGAGTCTTACTTTTGACACAAACTGTCTGCGTGACCCTTGGTATGTTGGTCAACTTAAGTGCTGTAGGCAATTCTAAGATTGTAAATGGAAGAAATGTCATCTAATCTGCTTTGGCAGAGGGCATTTCCTTACATGATAGTTCCTTATGCCAATAAAATCATAGACTTAGTCTTAATCTTTTAAAATAATCAAAGGAAAGATTATAGTCCATTGTTTGGATCATTTGTTATTCAGTATTTATGGAGACATATAGATAAAAAGTTCATACAGGATAAGCAGTTGTGAATGGATGTATATGTGTGTGTATGCACATATATGTGTGGATATATGGTTATATGTGTATATGTGTGTATACACACCCGTATACACACATACATATATATATATTTTAAAGGTCTACTTATATTCATGAAATCATGGATCCATTAGCATACTGTACTATTAAAATATCCATGGGTTTCAAAGGGCGAAATGTAAACTAGAAGCAGAGTAGAGGAATAATCTGCAATTGGCAATCATGAGCAAGAAATGAATGAAATGAGGGAAGCAGGAAAAGAAAGTTTACAGTGGAAAGGATTGTAAAAGATGTCCTATAATCAGCTCAAAGTCAAAGCTTAGTTAAATCTAGGAAGTTGGAATTTTAATAAAAATTTTCAAGGATATAAAAAAATAAGTTATGAATACAGAAGGACTTCCAATAGTAGGAATAAGATGTGGGTGAGCCTGAAGTACTTGGCCTCAGAAAGAATATCATTAGTTAGAATAGTGATGAAGCTTTGAAAGAGGGATAGGCATACAGTTGCATCCAAAATGGTCTTAATAAATGCCCAGGATTGATGAGCTAGCATGATGGGAGATAATTTAGAATGGTATATTTGTCAGGAGAGGAAGAGGGATGCTTAGCTGACAAAACTTGGGCCATAAATGAATATATAGAGATAATGTTTTAAAGTTCTAAATGGAAGGCAGAGTGCTGGTGTTTTTGTAATCTGACATCTAGGTGTTATTCTGCCCCTCTGACAGTACCTAAGGGCCTTCTATGTAGGGAGGATGTCAGGTATGAGACTTTTAGAAAATCTGATCCTTCCATTTTTTCTTCTGCCCTACTGAGTGCATTTGGCTTTCTATCATATTTGAGTGTACGTGCTTTATCTTCATCCATTAGATTGTTAGCTCCCTGAAAGCAGAATTTATGAATGATGATGATGTCAGTTAATATTTATAAAAAACTTACTATGTGGGAGATACTCTGATAGACAAATTATCTCATTTTTCTTCACAGTGACCCTGTGAAGTGGGTGCTATGATTCTTATTTTACAGATGAGAAAACTGAGGCAAAAAGATCTTAGGTGATTTGCCCAAGGCCACATAGCTGGTAAGTGTCTAAGGCCAAATTTGAAATCAGATGTTCCTTACTTTCAGATCTAGTGCCCTATCCATTGCACACCTAGCTACATCTTTATATTCCCCACTGTTTATCATAGTACCATAAACACATAAATGTTAGCTGAATTGAAGTTTGCAATAGAAATTGTCAGTGCCCAGTTTCTATTGCTGATATCCTATTTTTCTTTCATCCACTTGAGAGGCAGTGTGGCATAGTGGATAGATTACTGGACTTGGAAATCAGGAATACCAGGGTTCAGATCCTGCCTCTGATGCTTACAAACATGACCATTGGCAGGTTACTTAACCTCTCTGAGAATCATGCATAAAATATTCTTTCCTATTTTGCCAAAAAAAAGAGTAAACTGGAAAATTCGACTCATCATTTGGAGAAGTAAAACTTCCTGAGTATAGTGTCTCATGGAGGACTGCATTTAGATGGACAGTTGTCGGGGATACTATAGATGGGATTCATGTTTTGTGTAAGGATTAAAATGAGTGATTTTAGAGGTTACTTCTAATGCTATATTCCCATGTTTTGTGATTCTATTAATTTTAGCTTATATATCTTAGGAAATACTTGATATACTATTAAAGATGCTTAAATTCAGTAGTTCAGACCCACATTCCATTGATTCATAAAACTGAAAAGTACTTCTGTGATCATAAATCCTAGCCCACTATTATATAGTTGAAAATACTAAGACCTAGTGAGAAATGAGAGCTGTACAATGCTAGTTAGTAGCAGAACTGGAACTAAAGCCGAGTTGAAAATGAATTCTAGTTCTGCCATCTATGATTAAAGGACAGTCACTATTACATTTCCTTAATTCTGATGGCTTTTTTTTACATTTTCTTTTGAGTGTCTCTGCTTTTTAAAATTGTCTAGGGTATTAAAAGCTGGAAAATATAACCTCATTTAGGCCCTAATATAAATTAATGGGAATAATAGAAATTGAAGTCCTCTTTAATTTCCAATATGATAAATCTTCAATTAGTCTTAACCCCAATTAATCATGGCTTTCAAGTAGTATTTTTTCCTGCCTAAATTCTTTTATCAGAAAGAAAACAAGTTGATATTAAGGTCAGCAAAGCAAAAGCATGAAATAAATCAATATCCACTCTCCCTCTTCCCACCACAACTATCACCATTTTGAAATGTTTTCATTAGAAAACATTTTCTCCTGGATTTTTTTAAAGAGAACTTTTTTTAAGGATAATGAATAAAACATTTAAGATCTCTTGCTTCCTAGGTTCTACTTACCAAAATTATTTTCTAAAAAATTTTGTCAAGCAGTGAGATATGGTAGCTGAGGACAGCAACATAGGTTCAGAGGATAATTTCATTTAAAACATTTTTCAAAGGATGGAAAAGAATATGTTCCTAGTAGCATAAGATCTCAAAATAGCAAAAAATTGTGAATCAGAAAATAAGACTAAAGCAGTGTACAAATGAAACTTGAAAGACAACAAAAAAGACCTTAAATAGGAGAGAAATGTCACTTTTTCTATGTTAATCAAGTCTCCTCATTGATGAATGTGTGAAACTAACATATTTTCACTCCAACTCAATGTTTTTGCGTGTGTAAATAATAAACATTTGTTAAAATAATACAAATAATATCAAATAAATTTGAGACAAAGGAGCTGGACCTGACTAAATGCAAACAAACTAAATCAATATTAGAGTGGGCACAATTTTAAAAGCTTGCAGGGATTGATTTTCAAGATACCACAAAAAAAGACAAAAGGAAAAGATCATATTTCATTAAAATATGACTGAGTCAATATCAGTGACTGGCAACCCACATACTGTCTAATCTGCATAGCATATTTATTAAAATGTTTTATGCACACATTAAGAGTATTAATAAAAACATGAGAAAAGACTAAGCAGATATGTGTAACTTTATTACACTGTGCACCTCTGTCCATGGTGTTTTCTTGGCAAAGATACTGGAATGGTAACCATTTCCTTCTCCAGTCACAAATAGAGGTTAAGTGACTTGCCCAAGGTCACAGAACTAGGAATTTTTTTGAGGCTGGGTCTAAACTCAGATTTTCCTGACTCCAAGCCCAGTGTTCTAGCCACTGTGCCAGCTAGCTGCTCCCTTCTCAGAATTAGCAGACCATATCTTTACATTCATATTCCTGAAAAGTACAAAAGAATAAATATATCACTGTTTATCATTTGTTACTCACAACAAAAAAGTAAGACAAAACACATACATGATCTCATCTTGCAAGACTTCTCCTATGCATACATTTAATTACATAAAATTTCTTGATAGATCTTGTCACAGAGAGCTTTTATTCAATGATCTCATAATTACCAATATCAAAACAGGCTTAAAAAGGAAAGATTTATTTTTATCAATGTATATTGATCAGACCTGTAATTTAGAAGAAAAAACACCTTTGCAGCTGAATGAAAGATGGTTGGAGGAGGAATGGAGTTGGGGGAAATAGATCAATTAGAATGATATTGCTGTAGTTCACATGAGAAGTGAGGAGGGCTTGAATAAGAGCTGTGGTTGTATGAGTGGAGAAATATTATGACATTAGAAAGAATGAGATTAGACAACAGATTGATATTCATAGTAAATAAGAATGAGCTGTTAATGATGAAAGTGAGGTTAGGAACATGGGTGACAAGGAAGATGATAGTGGCTAGACAGAAAAAGGAGAAATTTTGTGGAAAGCTAATGAGCTGTTTTGGATACATTGAATTTCAGATACTTCTGGAACACATAGTTTGAAAAACTCAAGGCTAGTTGGAGATGCATGAGAGATTATAGAAATGTTTTGTATTGGTATCTTTGAAATATTAAAAGACCCAGGGGTAACATCTCATAAGTACAATGCCAACATGGGGAATTTATGAAAGGACGTGGGCAAGAATCACATAGGATGAGAAGACAAGGATGATCTGGTGTGGTAGAGGGAGTACACGCACCATTGATAATATCTTTGCTCTATTCAAATATCTAAGTATCAAATTTTAAAATTGTGTACATACCTCATCATCAATTAGTTTAAACTTAAACTAAATGAAACCACATGCTCCAGGTTCTGCCCAAGGATCACTGAATATCCAATCCAATGATTCACAGATCTATGACACTGGATTATTAGGCAGACCTTCTCAAAGCTCTTTAAATTGTTCAAACATAACATATATATGAAATTTTATGCAGTGTATTGTATTGAACACTAACTGACTCTATGTAGTATTCCATTCATTGTGTCCTGCTAGTCTCCATACTTACTGACTACAGCCAAAGTCATCTGGCCAGGATATCTGCAAATCATGCCAATGAAGGTCAACATCATTAAGCCAGAAATTGAGGACAGGTCAACTTTAGCCTTTTGTATTTGCAGGTTTTATTTAATTAATATTTGTAGAACTTCATCAAGAGCAGACTTTCGGGAAATAAGACAGCTGTATGTATGTGCACATATACATATATGGAGAGAGACAGAGAGAGAGAGAGAAGACAGACAGAAAGAGAAAGTTGTTCCACTGGGTACCATGGGATAGAAAAAGGTAATGATAAAAGTATAATAATTAATCTTTCCCTAATGGGTAGAATTTTGGAGGTAACAAAATAATTGCTTAATAAAACATAGGTTACCAAAGTGAAGGTAGAGTCTATCTCTTTCAGGTTTATTCACTATGTCATGTGTGTGTGTGTGTGTGTGTGTGTGTGTGTACTTGTGTGCACATCAATGTGATTTCATCAAAAATATAAACAAACAAAATACAAAATATAAGCTTCTGTTACATAGTTTTTTAAAGAACAAAAATAGAATTTAAGAAGCAGATAAAATGATTCATTTGCTTTGGTTCATATCTGACCCTATTTTCTTTTGTTTTTGTACATTAAAATTATTTTCTGTCATATTTATCAACTATCTATCAACTATCAACTAACTTATCATAACCCTTTACCCAAATAAAATGACTCTCTTTTAATGAAAATGCATAGTTAATCAAAATAAATGAACACATCCATTTTGGATCATTTTGCATCTTAGATATCTACCTCTCTGAAAAGATGTGACAGATGTTTTATCATGAATATTTTAATGTCACAAAAGCTGTAGACCAAACATCCTTGTATCATAACCATTATCAAATTTCATTTTTTTCTCACATTTTAATGCAAATTAGATAGAAATGGTCAAGACAGTGATTTAGTGGAAACAGCATGAGATCTGAACACTTAGGTTCAAATCCTGGCTTTGCCATTTATTTGGGAAGCATGAAATGTCATTTATAGCTTGGTCACTTCATCTGTAAAATGAGAGTATTGAACTGGATGACCTGTAACATACCTTTTTTGGCTATTATTAGCATTGCAATTATCATTATATCACCCTCACTATTATCTTTACAATTACATTATTCTCACCCAAGAAGCATAGGAATTTTTAAGAAGGTAGTATCAATGTCACAAACAAAATGAGGAAGAAAAGAAAGTCTCTAAAAAAATAGATTGGAGGCATAAAGAATCCACTAAAGATGTGTATTATATGTAATATATATATGTATATATATATACACACACACGTATATGTATACATATGTGTGTATGTGTATACATGATTAGCCCTCTGAAAAAATAAATATATGTATGTACGTATAGTTGTTCAGTAATTTTTCCCACCATATCTGAATCCATTTGGGTTTTTTTTTTTTGATGGAGTTATTAGACTGGTTTGTCCTTTCTTCTCCATTCATTTTATAGATGAGGAAACTGAGGCAAACAAAGTTAAGTGACTTGCCCAGGGTTACACAGCTGGTAAATGTCTGATACCAGATTTGAATTCTGGGAGATCAATCCTCCTGATTTCAGACCCAGCATTCTATCCACTATAACTCACCTAGCTGCCCTTAAATACACACATATATTATAATTAAAATATATATGAAATTTTAAAAAGAGTGAATTTAATGGCAAAGTGAGGCATGATTATTTAAAAATAGTTCCAGGATTCCTTAAACTCAGAATGACCAAAAGAGGGGACAACCAATTAGTCAACCAATTTTTTTTCTATATTTTTGTGACAAGAGAAAAAGCAATGAAGAGATAGAAATTTTCTTGGAGTTAATGAGCTGATAGTAACAGACAGTGGAGAGAAGGCAGAACTACTCAATAGTCATCTTGTTTCTGTTTCCTTCACTGTGAAGAATGTACTTTGGATTGAGTAGGATAAAACAGAGATGGTTAAGAAGGAGCTGGCACCTCAACTAAATGAGGAGATAACAACAGAGCACCTAGCTGTCCTCAATGAGTTAAATCAACATAGTAAAAAGAAATACATATCTAGTCATTTTTTCTACTGTACACATAGATATCTATATCCATATCTCCAGAGCTTAGTTCAGTGACTAGCATATATTAAGCAGTTATTAAATGCTTCTTGACTGGCTGAATGAAATTATAGATCTGTCACCATTAACTCACTTTTACTAGTTCCTTGTTTTCTTTTATTTTTCTTACAATTACAACCACCTGACCAAGTGTCCAGGATTTCAAAATAAAAATCATCTCATACTTTTCTGTTTCACATTTTAGATGGAGCCTTGCTAGCTATCCTGGAGACACTGTATTAATACTGCAATCCACTATTTCTTCACCTGGCAGATGGGAAAGTGCTGCCACCCTCCTCTCTGCCTATTGTCTCTGTTTCTTTTTCACAGGTTCATCTCTCTCATCTCAGTCCCCAGACTATGAGAGATTTCCTTTCTTTGGAGATGAGGAAAAAAAGCCTCCATGTCCCAGAAGTCTGAGATATCTGGGTGTTTCACAAATAACACACAGGTAACACTGAATATGTCAATGTTAGACAGTAAACACATGGTAGGACTGCTACCAGGTGATCTAGTAAAGGTTCATTCTTGATCCAGGCAGGCAGGAAGACAGGAATGGAGTCATAACGAGGGATTAAGTAAGCTAGTTTACTTTATTCTAGTTCATTCTTCTCAAAGGAAGTTTGCTGGTAAAGGGAACACCAATTCTTACAGCCTTCTCTAATCATTCTTCTCACAGGAGCAGCTGAGAAAAGGAGGGGCAGCTCTCCCTATGCCTTGTTGGGGTCAGTTGAGACGGGCACAACATTTCAGCTCGTTCACTCTCCTAAATCCCTTCAAGCCTCAGTTAGGGCTGGGTGAGGCACATACAGCATTACGCTATCATATTCCCCACTCACTGCCCACTGCCCACTGCCCACTTGATTTATCAGGGCAACAGACATACAAGGCAATTTGCCAGCAATGGCTTCACAACTGTGTTATCTCACCATTCTATCTCATTACAAAGTCGCAGTGTATATTTGCAATTTTAAGCACAGATGTTTATATTATTGATCATTATATAAAGCTGTGAAAGCATGGCAGTGATATTTACAAGTCATGCACCTGGGAACTAAAGATTATTATGGCCATGGATTCTCAGAAACTAAACTCTAAGAAAGAATAATAAAAATCCACCTTGCATACTAAAATCTACTGGGTCATTCTTATTTCTCTCTAAAGGATATATTTCAGATACAAAATAAAACAGAATAGTTGGAAATGAAAATAGTTGCTGAGCACATCAAACAATTCAGGCCCATACTACTGAAGTGATAAAATGCTCAAAATACCTTAATGAGGCAAGAACATAACAAATCCACCGACCAGTCAAGAACTTTGTAGATTAACTGAGGAAACTTAATCTTACTATGGGACCAATTGAGGACCCAAGTGATTCAAAAGTCATATTGAAATCAAGATTCTACCAAGTGGGAATCAGTAGACTGATAATCAAGGCTGGGAAAATAAGGAGAATATTTCTGCTAGGGAGTGGGGGAACATTTTGACTTCTATCTTTGTCTCCTCCCTTCTCCTCCTTGGCCAAAGAAGGACTCTGTGAGTTTCAAAGAGTTTGGAAGAGTTTTTCTTTTTTGATTTACCATCTACAAATCAGCATCCTACAATTTTCCCCTACAATAGCAATGACTGTCAGTACTGTCACCATCAGGCATCAAGGACAAAATGAGTACAGATTCATAGTTCTACAAAGACCTCATCAAAGAAGCTACACCATACCTAAATCTCCTAAGTACCACACAAAGTGGAAAAGAATTCCAGTAAGTAGGAACAATGAACTACTACTTTGCCATACCCATTTTCTAAGCTTAAGTCTACTTTTCTCTGGACTCTGGATGTACATGTGGGAAAATATGCAATAGATTTATTATTATTTGGGTGGATGGGGACATTGTAACAGTTCTTCTTACTGTCTGATCTTAAACGCTCATTTCTAAAATCTACTTAAGTCTAACTTATTAAATGATTCTTATCTTATAATCATGGGGTAAGGCTCACACCAGTGGGTGATTATGAATTATAGTACTGGGAAGACTATCCTCAACTTCCAGGGGATACCCCTAGATCTGTGAGGGGATGCAGTTGTTACATTTCAGAGAATATATCACTCAAACTCAGAAAATCTCTACCAACAGTGTTGAAGTTGAGGGGTGGGTAGAGCAGGAAAATCAAGTAAGGCATCCTGTGAAAAGGGTAATTTTAGCTCAGACTTGCTGGAAATCAAGAAAACTAAAAGGCATGTGGAGGCTTTGGGGACAGTCAATGCAATGAGATAGAAAATATAGTTGCTTATGTAAGCCAGAATAGATGGATCACAAAATATTTGGAGAGAAGTAAAATATAAGAAGTATGGAAAAGTAAAAACCATCCAGGTTATAAAATGTTTTATATACTAGAGGACTTTGTATTTGGTTCAGGTGGTAATAGGGAGATACTGGGACATAATGAAGTGGGGAATTTGAAATAGTTAGACCTAAACATTAGAGGAATCCACACGTAGAAACTTCCCCCATTGACATATGTTGACAAAGCACCAAAAGACTAAGAGATTTATCTGTGGCCACACAGACAGAGGAAGTCTGGAACCCAGGAATACCTGTGTTCATATCTTGACTTCATTCTGAAACTGCTTACTTTTCTTGGTTTCAAGTCCATAGAAAAAGATGCTATAGAACAATTGGCTTTCCCACCTCCTTTCTTTTTATCTTCTCCCCCATTCAGTTATAAGCTCCTTGAGGGTAGGGACTATCTTCTTTTTTATCTATTATAATCCCAGCACTTAGCGCAGTACCTGGCACATTGCAGGTTCTTAATAAATATTTGTTGAATTGGATTGATACATAAAAGATGAATAACCCTGAGGAAGTTACTGAATTTCTAAACAACACAGGCAGCTTCCTAAAAATTATCCACTAAGTTACTGCCTAGATATGGTGGTTATCCTGTAAAAGGAGTTACCCAAATACTGACCAAATTGTAGATTCTTCTCGTATTTCTGTGCTGTAAATCCTGGCCATGTAACCAGTGAGAAGTTGACCAAATGTACTTAGTCAAATTATCAAAATGATGATTACTTCAGAATTAGATGTGCTTAGTTAACAAAGCAATAGTTACCAACAAATTAACAATTTACCACATATTTTTTAAGCACATTTAATCATATGGCATTTAAAAAAATGAGAAAAGGAGAGAAATGATGAAAATTACCATTTCCAGTTATGTTATAACCATTTTGCTTATTTTTCTACCTATTTACTTATTCATTCATTTATTCATTTTTGCAGGCCTAGTATTTAGGACAGTGCCTGGAACATAGTAGATATTTAATAAATGCTTATCAAATAACTTGATTTTTCACTCCATTCATTTCATCGTCAATTAAGTCCCTATCATGTTCAAGAGACCATGTTAGATGTTGATTTTTACAAAGATGGGGAAAAAAAATCACAGTTCTTGCTTGCAAGGAAAGCAATTATAATAAAGACTTAAATGTATAATGAGAAGAGGGCAAAGGTAAGACTGCAATTTCTCTGGGACAGTTTGGGAAATGAGTGATTACTTTTGCTTATCATATTTTTTTTAAAAAATGCATTAGGCATTCAGGCTATTATTATTGCTGTTCAGTTGTGTCTGACTCTTCATGGCTTTTCATGACATCAATGTTGTCCTTGGGGTTTTCTTGGAAAAGATGCTGAAGTGGTTTGCTATTTCTTTCTCCAGTGGATGAAGGCAAGCAGAAGTTAAGTGACTTACTCAATGTTAAACAGCTAATAAGTGTTTGAGAAGCCAGATTTGAACTTACATTTTGCCTGATTCTAAGCCTAACGCACAATCCACTGAATGACTTAGCTGCCTCTATTCTAGCTGTTAACAAAGGTGGATAGTCAGTGTCCCTGATCATCAGAAGTTTGGATTTTGTTGGAGGTAGCAAGATATATACACAGATATCTACAATTCAAATGAGATTAGGATAGGAACATGAATTAAATGAACTGAGTGTAGATCAGAGAAAGATCACTACCAGCTGAAGGAATCAGGATAGACTTCATAGATGAAATTATCTTGGGGCTGGATTGTAAAAAAAAATGTATAGAATTTCAGTAGGTAGTGATGGTAGAGATTATGTTCACAGATATGTAGCAAAGGTAAGAAAGTGCAAGATATATTTGGAGGAAAACTGTCAAATTAATTTTTTATTAGAATGTTAACTGACATATTTTCTACTGATTATATAGGACTCTGTTCTTGAATTAAATCGTTGTTTATGTTGCTTGCATATGTGTACTTGGTAATAGATGATATTATTTTTTCATTTACCCTGTATAAAATATTTTTTTCAAGTTGTTTACATTTTAAAAATTTTTACTACACATAAATTCTAAGATAAGCATAAGAATTTTGGCCAAATTAATTTTTTCAGGAAGTGAATCTGAATTATAGAGACAAAGTAGAGAAAACAGCTGTTCTACCATATACATAACCAAGGTGATATATATTTAATTTGAATATACCCTTTAGACATTGATTTTTAAAATCACATATCATGACTTGTTTAGCCACTCCCCAATTGGTGAAATACCCCCTCGATTTCTAATTCTTTGCCCCCCAAAAAGAGATGCTATAAACATTTTTGTATGTCTATGTCTTTTTCCATATTTTTAAAAATCTCTTTTGGGATACAAACCTAGCAGTGGTATTGCTAGGTAAAAGGGTATGCCTGGTTTTATAGCCCTTTGGACATATTTCCAAATTGCCCTACAGAATGGATGAATCAGTTCACAACTCCACCAACAATGTATAAATGTTTCATTTTTCCCATATTCCTTCCAATACTTGTCATTTACCTTTCCTGTCCTATTAGACAATCTAATAGATATGAGGCAGTACCTCAGTATAATTTTAATTTGCATTTCTCAATAGTGCAGAATATTATTTCATATGTCTATAGATCACTTTGATCACTTCATCTGGAAACTAATTATATCTTTTGATCATTTATCAGGTGGGGAATAGTTCTTATTTTAATGAATTTGGCTCAGTTCTCAATATGTTTAACAGAGAAATTTGCTTTAAAATTTTTTTTCACAGTTACTATTGCTAACTGTATTTCCCTCCATTGTATTCCCTCCACCTCCATTTTTTTCTATTCTCTCTCCTGTCCCTCCTCACAAGTCTGTTTTTCTTCTGACTACTCCTTCATCTAATCTGCCCTGCCTTCTATCACCCCTCCCCTTCTACTTTCCTGTAAGGTAAGATAGATTTCTATATTCGATTACATGTGTATCTTATTACTTCTTTGAGCCAGTTCTGGTGAGAGTAAGGTTCCTTCACTCCGTCTTAGCTGTCCCCTCTTCCCCTCCACTGTAAAGGTGTTTGGAGGGGTTTTGGGGAGAACTCAAGTGAGTCTCTGTCTTTACCCTTCCATCTTGGCTCTATCTCTCTAATGGATTTTTTAAAGCTTGACTGTACAGAATGCAATGACTATACTCAGCTGGAAATTTACCCACAGAGTCTTCTAAGAACACATAAAATAGAGATTCCTAGTCTAAATCTTAGCTGAGAAGTCCTAGAGAGTTGATGGAAACATATTATGATTAAATGGCATTTATATATTTGCCTATGTTAGACAACAAGAAAAAAAGAAATTTGATTTTAAAATGTAATTAAAATGACACTTGTTCTTATAACAGGAAAGGCAAAGTGGTGTAATGTGAAAGAAATACTAGGAAAAAAATGGATACTCATCGTGGCACTGACACTAACTGGAGGGTCACAGGCTACTCACTTAATGTCTGTGGACTTAACTTTACTAATCTTTGAAATGAGGTTGCGGTGGTGGTATGTAAGCTGACTAGAATTTTTAAGATCTTTTTGGTTCTTAAAAATTCCTTAATTGAAACATAACTTTATATAAATATTTTAAAATATTATTAATTTTCTACTTTATTTTTTAAAAACAATGAAGTAAGCTTTATGTTGATCTTTGATAAAGGCTGAATGCCAGTGTGCCATTATGCAGACACACACGCACAGACACACACAGAACTCCAGTAGTCTTGCTATTCAAAGAAGGATTGAATTATACGCTTCAGATTATTATCTTCCAATACTTAAATGGGTTTAATGACAATTGATTCATATTTCAATGGAATACAGAATTTTTTAAGATGTCATTTTGTTCACCATACAATTTTTAAAAATTAAATATGTATAGAGATACTCAATTCAATTTAAAAATAACACGTATTGAGGACCTACTTTGTGTTAGGTGCTGGGCTCAATATGAAAATAAATAAAATAGACCCAGTCCTCATCTGTGTTACAGTCTACCTGGATGGTCAGCAAGTATACACTAACTACAATACAAATCAGAATACAGTGTCAATGAGAGTGCTATTAACATTCAGAGAATGTTGGAATAAATTAGGGCTACATCTCTAGGCCATTCAGTCTAATCTATTCATTTTATAGATGAGAGCTAAGGAGTTTATGTTACTGTCCCAGAGTACTTAAGGCAAGTTTAATCTGGTAGGGTTAATCTTAATTCTGGAAGGCATTTAAGCACTCACTAAGATTTTGACGTAGGAATTTGGACTCCAGTGATAGTGATTTTTCCACGATATCATGTGCCAATGGGAGAATGGGGGATGAGGAGATAGAGGGTAGAAAAAGGTCACATTTGTGATGTACATCTTTGGAAGACTAGGCTTTGGATAGACAAGGGGGAAAGTGATGGAGAAATGGGCATTTCAAAATGAAAAAAGTAACATTAGCAGAGGTAGTAGAGGATTAAGGTACTTTGGGGTCCTAAGGCTCTAAGATTTAAGAAACCTCTTAACTTTTAATATTAAAAAAGCACAAATCAATGTTTTATACATAATTTTAAAAATACAATTTTAAAATTGAAAAATGGTTAATTTCATCTCATTGTCTGATTTAGTATTCAGTTTTGACAGTGACAAAAATTGATGACATTTATTCTCACTCCAGTAATAGGTCATAAAAAGGGAAAAAATGAAACAAAACATGGTGTACAAATACCTTTAGGTTGTATTATGTCATACTCTGCTACCAAGTATTCTCAACATATTAGTTTAGATCCACACACACTTTAGGCCTTGTTTTATTTCCCTCTAAGTTTTGGAATGGTATCTATGGCAAGGAGATCACATCATATAGCAATAGTCAAATTTATCAGCCTGAAAATGAAGCCCCCTCAATAGGAGAGTCATTGGATCTTTAAATATTTTCTCAAGCATTTTTACAACAGGAATCTTAGCAACTTAACAGAGCCTAGCACAGTATCTGGAAGATAGCAGGTACTTAATAAATACTTATTGACTTGACATGTCTTGATCAAAACTCCCAGGTTCTTTCCAGAGCCACCACTGGATTAGTTCTCAGAAGATGACAACTGGTCAAGTTTCATCTTGTTTCCCTGAGCCAGGTTGTAAAGACTGGAATGGTTATCAAATCAATTGTCTGGTTCCCTTGCACTGATTGTAATCCCCACTATGTTTTCCTTCCCTTCCATACCTTGCTGATGAGAGGACTTCTCTTCTTGCTTACTGACATATCATTTGCCTTGTTTGTGCCTGAGAATTCTCTGGTTATCCTGAGAAATCAAGGGAAGCAGATCTTGTTTCTGTAGCAACTTGAGAACATTTAGGTACATGAGATAGTGAGGTGATTTATATTTCTGAAAACAGTATTCACCTAAGGTATTTATAGAGAAGATCTTTGGGGCCCTTTCTTTCTTTCTTTTATAGAATAAACTAACCTGCATAAAAAGGGAAAACTCCTTTTGATAAGAGATGGATTCAGGCTGCAACAGCCACTGCTTTTCTTCCTCTTCAATTTTACTGTTCTTATCAATGAGGAAAATGGAAGAATCAATATCTATTTTAAGCAATATGTAGAGTAGATATTTATCCTTGTAAAGTGGAAATCATACATGGGGAATGAGTTTAGGAAACCTATTTAATAGTTTATTTGATTAAAATGATGGCTTTTTTATTTTAGCACTGCCCAGTCAGTGATACGTCAAATGGACTGAGGCTATTTATCCCTTATCTTTTACTCTTGATCTGTGGGTTGCCTGTTTCTTTTTTTCTGATTGGAAGGGACACTGATGATGCCTGTTAGGCCCTAAGTGTGTCATTGTTGGTGATAGGCAACAGCCTACTAATGCTAATTATAAGCTTTTTGATAGGTCTTTGGTTGCTGGCAAATTTTATTCTTTTGAGATTGTGTTGCTCCTTACTTCATAATTGTATAGCACAAATTAGATCATTATTAGCATGAAAAACAAAGGTTTTGTAGCTTCTGTAAGCTCTGATTCATTGAAAATATAATTTAATTTTTCAAATTTGAGGGGAAGAAACACAGGCGGCTTCAAGGAATGACTAAGACCAATTTAGCTGAAACATTGGTTGTATGAAATGGAAACTAATTTTAGAATGATAGATTAGTTGTGTGTGTGTGTATGAATAGTAGTAGTAGAAGTAGTAATAGTAGCAGCAGCAGTAGTAGTAGTGGCAGTATAGAATGCAATGCTAAAGAATTTCAAGGTTTTTGGAAGGCTTGGGAGAGCCAGGGAAGTTTTATTTATTTATTTTTCTGTCATGAGAGTAATATGATTAGGTATATGTTTTAGGAAGGTTAGTCTGGATGAAACCTTGTGCAAGATGAATTGGAGAAATACAGGAGAAACAAGGATTTGTTATGGGGACATCAAAGTGGTTCAGGCAGTAGATAAAGAGGACCTGAAGCAGGGCAGATAAGGACAAGAAAGAATGTTACAGACAGGACATGATGACTGAATGATAATGTGAAGGATTAAAAAAGAGGAAAAAATCTTGGGATAACAGACTTAGAACTAAAGTCAATTAATTAGCAAAAAATTATTGAATAACTACTACGTGCCAGGCACTATGCTAGGCTCTGGGCATACACTGAAGAAAAAGTGAAAAAGCCTCTTGCCTTGAAGACTTTATATTCTATTGAAGGAAACAACATATATATGTATAATTATATGAAAAAGGAATACAAAGTAATGGAGTGGGGAGAACTAGTTGCTGGAGTTGGGGTATCTAGGTAGTCCTCTAAGTCTGAAAGAGAAACTTGGGATTCTAATAGGCAAAGGACAATAGGAAATTCTTTTTGGACCTGGGGTAGAGAACATGTAATTAAATCCTTGTGTTATAAATCAACACATTGAGGTCCAGAAAGGTTACCCAAGGGCATACAGATTGTAACTGAGAGGTTGTGATTCTCCTTAGGTACTCATACTTCACATGCAGCATACTTTTTATTGTGTCATCTCAAAGGTGATTTCAGAACTTCAAGCCTGGAATGCTGGAAAAATGGTTGTACTATTCAGAGGAAGTATGGTATGGGGGAAAGAGTATTAGATTTAGAGTTAGATGAGACATCAGTTTAGATCTCACCTCTGATCATGGACAATTATCTGAAATCTTATAAACATCATTAATATCAATATCTGTATTATTAATATATATTATATATATAATATATATATTGTATATATTAATATCAATAACTGTAGTAAAGCCAATGTCAGGTTGATGTGAACATCAAATGAGATAGTTTGCAAAGTCCTTTACAAATCAAAAAGAACTTTATAAATGATAGTTAGATGGAGAGAGAAAATGAGAAAGGGACAATCTAAAGGACGAATAAAAAACAGTCAAAAATCACTTTAATAACATTGTTTTGAAAATGAGTGTACTAGATTGTCAGATGATAACTTGTTCATCTAAGACTCTAAAGGTACATTTTTCGTATTTTGAAAAAGAGGGATTTTTTTTTTGGCTACTGTTTCTACCAGTACCTACCTAATTCTCACATTCCACCAGATGGCAATAGATTTTTAACTGTTTCTCTGGAGAAAATTCTAGCTGAGAAAATGGTGGTGAGGAGGTATGGAAACTATGACCTCTTTCACCCCTATCTGTGAAATGTGCAGTCATCAAAATTTAGCACAGAAATTATGTTCATTCCTTTCCAAACTACACTCGAGTCTCTGGAATTTAACATGCCATGGCAACTTCTCTACCTTGATAGCCCTCTTTCCACCTGGAATTCACATATTGGAAGTACCCTCTGCCTCTAAGAGCTCTCACCGTGAGGAATTGATTCTTTTTTTTACTTTCATTTTGCGGGGAATGCTCAAGTCAAGCATTCCTTCATTCTTCTCCAGGCTGCACACTTGACTCAGAATTCCTTAACCATTTCTCTGAAATGAAGTTGGTACAAAAATGAATATCAATATTAAAAAAAAAAAAAAAAAAAGAAACTCCTTGAGAGCGACTTGAATAATTAGAGTTACAAAGGAAGGCACCATCCAGAGATGAAACAGAGAAAAATGATGTGATGTTTTGTGTTTCTATTTTCCTGGCCATACTTTTTTTCCCCCTGGATTTCTTAGTGCTCAAACCCAAATCTCAAAAATGAAAAAAAAAAAGCATTTATCTATAATTCTCTGTACATTAGTCCGCCAACATCTTTCTACATTTCTTAGATGTGAATCTGCCATTTAAAGTAAAAAAAAAAAAATTAGTAAAATGCTAACTTCTCCCAATTTGATTTGGCATCTAACAACTACTTTTAAACTTTCCTTCCTCTTTTAATTTTGCATGTTTTCATTTTTTTAAATCACACAGAGAAAAAAGGTTACTTAGCCAATTGAAATCTTCTGAGTTTCCATCACTTAACACAGTGTTTGGCACATAGCAAGCACTTTATGAATGTATCCTGAGAGTTCAACAACATAAGAATTAGAAAAAATGTATAATTTGTTTTAATATAACTATCACTAATTTTGAAACAAGATCCCCTAAGGTACTTTTGTGAAGGCTAACTCTAAGTTATGAAAAAGAAAGGAAAAATGATTATATACATTATAATTAGTCATGCATTTAGGAAAGCAGCGGATAGGAACCAGGTTTTATCATAAAGGAAATTCTCAGGTGAGATAACTCTTATCAAAGCAGTTCAGCACTTTCTTTGTCATTTATAGTCCTAGAGAGTTATCTAATGCCCAAGGTTCTATAATCATTATGTTATAAAAGTTCTTTATGACATATTTTCAGTTCTCAATTCACCATGTCATGGTGTCTTTTAACCATCAATTTACCACCCACAATTTCATGTCACTATCCAAACAAACTGGCATAAAGAACCTAAGATATTTAAAAGTCATGAAATCCATTTAGACAACTGGTGTGATTCTTTACTTCTCTTTCTATGTTTGTACCATATTAATCTTTTCATACTTAGATACCATTTGATACATTTTGTATTTTCTTAAAATACATTTCACAATGTACAATACGCATATTATTATTGTACTATTATAACATTATTATATCATTATAACAATAAAGATTGGACTTGTAAGTTTAAAGAACTTACAGAAGAGAAAATTACTGCTACCAATGCAGGTCAGCACCTTCTCTATAAATTTATCCTAAAGAATTGCCTAGACTTTAGGCTTAATTAGAACACTCAGGAGTTAAGTAAATTACCTAGAGTCAAAGTTATTTGTCACAGTAAGGCCTTAAGCCCAAGTCTTTATATCTTTAAGACATATTCTATATGCACTATTCCATGCTTTTGTCAAAACACAGCCACATAAATGCAACAAAATATCCTATATATCACTCATTGAATGTATCTAATTTATATTATTAATTAGTAGTTAATTTATGAAATTATATTAGTATTCACATATTTCCATACTTTAACGTTATTTATCTTGTTAGTTTGGGTATTCCCTTTACCAATGGAAATAACAGCTCATCTATACCTTTTTGCTTCATGTTAAGCATAGCTATACATGCCCATAAAAATACAAAACAGGGGAAAGGGATGTCAGCTCAGTAAGCAGAGGGTCTTCATCTGGAAATCTTGACATTGCATACACAACAAGGATATAATCTAGAAGGGATATAAACCAAAAGGCATAATTTTTAATCATTTTACTGTTATTTTTACTGACACATTCCATAATTAAATCACAGTAACATCAAAATTTATGCACAGACTTCTGTTATATCACAGTCACACACATTTCTTTTTCTTTAAAATTATTAATCCCTTTTGAGTTTCCAAATAACCACCAGCACTATCACTTGATTTTTTGGTGTTTCTCAAAGATACAGTACAATTTAATAATATCCTCAATCATTTCAATAGAATCCTGGTGGTCACAGGATAACAACATTCACTAATCATTGATAGGTACTATGCTGACAACAATAAAAGCATTGATTTATATCCAATATAGTTGTTGGATTAGTCATAAAATAGGGCAGACATAAGAGTTTAAAATTTTTTCATGTATGTTGTAAATAGATGAATGAGGTTACGAAATGATGATAGGATTTTGGAAAGAAGTAGATCATGAAAAGAAATCACAAATGTTATAGAACTAGATGACAGTTCTTTTTAAAGGAATGAATGGAGGGAATGAAATTCCAAACAAAAAAAAAGTGGAGTAGTTGGGAAGATACAAACTGCATAGACTCAGTCAGTTAGCTCAGAAATATTAATTCTTTGGGCTATGTGTGAGCACTTTACTTTGTAGCAAATCTTAATTCTCCATGGGAAAATAGGTGACTTCTAGGCCAGATTACCATGATGGAAAGCCAAACCAGCTTTGAGAGGAAAAAAAATCCACTACATATAAATCGATAGACAGAGAATTAAATTAAATCTAGAGTACTTAGAAAGTCTTATAGCAAAGCCACTAGCTATCATGTCAAGGGGACTGCACTATGCTAGCATATTCATAGCCATCCTCAGTGCTGTGAATATTGCCTGGGCAATACAATTGACTGTTGATTTTTCTATAGTAACAGGTATCAGAAAGGATTTCTATGTCGTCCCACTTTCATCAAAAAGAAAGCAATAGTGAACACTAGAGGTTTTGCTAATAGCATTTTCTCTAAAGAGCAGCAAAGGAACATACACATGCACATATATATATATATATATGTATATATATGTATGTATGTATGTATGTATGTATTATGTATATGGAACATTGAACTGGCAAGATTGGAAGCAAGAAGACCAAATTGAGTGCTTTGACATAGAATTAAGTTCAATCAAGCAATAATCAATGTTGTGCACTCCCTGTATTGTGCTTGGACTTCAAGAAGACACCAAGGTTAAAAATCATATTCCTTGGCTCTATTTCACCTTCTTCAACCAATTCCTTCCCCAGTCTATTGGTTTAGACTAGGAGTGGTCTCCCAAGAGTTGCTTTCAACAATTAAATCCAAACCAGATTATTGATCCATTCCTAGTTTAGAAGTCAAAGACTTTAAAATTATGTGTCAAAATTTATTGACATCCCCAAAGTATCAATTTGAAATTATTTTGAAACATCTTCATTGAAGAGTTAAATAAACCCTTTTTGAAGAAAAACCTCTGTGTACTGCTAGCACCTTTATTTTACCCCTACATAGAAAATGTTCAGTAAAAGTTTGGTGTTGAAGATAAATTAAGTATATGAATGGGCAGAAATATTGGTGGCAGGGCGGCAAGACAGTCAAAAGAATGAGAGGGAAGGGTGGTCAGATCCAGACAGAGCCCATAATTATGGCAGATCAGAAATGCAATTATATATGTATTACAGTCACTCAGTCACAAGAATTCTTGTGTCTTTAAGTATTGTTCCTTTAGCTTTCTTTTTGTCCCTATTGAGAAATAGTGATAAGTACTGTTTGAAATATTCCTTCAATAAATATTTATCAAGTGCCTATTGTGTTATAGGCCATAGATCTATTTAGATCTATAGATATCTATGTCTACATGTGCATATGTATATATGTATGTATATTTGCCAGAGATAAAACAAATAATGTAATACCTTTCCCTATCACATGTTGAAAAATGTACACATGCCTAGAGAATCAATTAAAACAAAATTTGAAATCACTGACAAATGACTAAATCAGGTAAGACTTTGAATCAGTCATTGTAATTCCATGAGATTTGGTGTTTCTTTCCAAAAGAAGTTTGCAGTGATTCTCTTTGGTTTCATTTGTTACCATCTTCTGCCCAACTCAGTAAAGGGCATCATCAGAGAGTGATTTGAATCGTTCTTTTTGCAGAATACAGTTGAATGCTCAGTCCAAGTGAGTGCTCAAAAATGTTGACAGATGAGCATTTCCAGATACTATCATTCAGGGAATTCAGAAATTAATGTGTCATTATGAATACAGTAAAGCAAAAATCTATTAAAATATTTTGTAGAGGACTGAGGAAAGAAGACTTTTTAAAAATGGATGGCTCTTCAAAATATTCAGACAATAAAATATCAAATAGAACTGAATTTATTCTTTCTATGAGACAATACTTAATGGATATATTTATGTTACTGTAACAATGTCACCTAAAGAAATGTGATACATATTAATATATTAACATTCATTTCATAGTCAGCTAGACAGGAAAGAAATTTAAAGGTGCTATTCAGAGACAAAGGCAAAATATTAGAAAACTGATACATTCCTCTACTTCTTAGGTTATTGTTGAATGGTAATTGATTCCAGGTAATTATCCGTCATCAACAAATAAAAGTTGAATGTCACAAGTTTTTTATGTCCCAAATGCACTTAGTTTAATGCAATATCAGAAAGATATCTCTGATTGAGGCAACCAGTTAAATTTAATGGTTGAAATGTAAGCAGAAGGATAATTAATTGACTGTTATTCTTCCTTGATGCTGAAAATAGCTCATATATGTGTCAAGTGACTTTAAGCAACTTCCACTCATTTATTTTCTTCATGTCTATATACTATAGGTCTAAACCAGCTGCATCAATCTAGAGAAACCTGAAAATGAAATAATCATCTGTCAAAAATAGTTATGTGAGTGACCTATTTCAAAGGTCTACAACCTAAATATAAAGCCCAAGGGTGATGTGTGGACATTTTGCTTTTTCTAATCTTTAAATAGTTCTTGAGAAAAGAAGTGGGGGGCCAACTCTTTTATACAATGATGCCTATATTCTTATTATACAACTGCCACCCTGATTTTTCCTTTCCTATCTCTTTCTAGAGACCTGACCTCACAGATCACTGTAGTATTGTATTTTATTTCCCCACCTCTGATGAAAAACACACTACTAGTTATCACTGTAAAGCAGGGAAAGATCTTTGGTGGACTGCTGTTCTCATTTTTGTATCTTTTTTTTTAAATCACCCTAGATTTGCAGCCTGAAGGAATCTTCACAGTCATCTAGTATAATCCTCCCATTTTATAACTGAGGCAGGAACAAACAGAGCTGGAAGAGCAGCAAGGGGAAAATGCCAGGAGAGGAAAGAGCAAATCTGGGTCTTGTTCTCCACTTCTGTCATGAATAATTAAGAATAGAAGAGTGTTGGAGGGGTGTATAATAACCAGAATGGAGGTGGTATCTCTTGAATATTGAGGGTTAATTTCTCTATTGCCATGAAGTTCAATTCTATTTCCCAGAGATCTCCATACTAAAAGTCTGGGAGAAGGTGAGAATCATTGCAGAGGGAAGGAAAACTGTTTTGATTACTTATGGGCTCCTTGTGTTTCATACTTTCTGTGGGATAGTAGTTTTTTTTTATATTCTGTTTATATTGCTAGTGTTGTTGACATAGGGACTATGACATTTGTAGCCATATCTGTAGAGACTTGGATAAAAACAATATTTTTATGAATACTATGGGGTAACTTTCGTGGGGGGAAAATGAGCCAAATTCTGATTTTTCTGTGGAAAAATCTGAGTGAGGATAGGATTTAAAGGGGAATTTCAAAGTCTTCTAGATTTAGCCCAATCACATCTCCAACAATTTATCATTCCTTCCCTGTCCTGTGCTATTTGTACATACCAATCCACATTCTTGGAATTCACTCTCAACTTTCTTCATTTATTGAAATCCTCTCCTTCTTTCAAAGGCTGTACTTTCTCCATGAACCCTTCCTGTTTTCTTCAGTTAGAAGTGAATTTTAATAAAATTATAACTGATATTTATATAGTGATTAAAAGACTTCAAAAGGCTATTATACAAAATTTGACTTGATTCCTCACTCTTTATATCTTTCATGATGCTCTATTTTATATCTGCTATTCACATAACACAGTTTAACTTGGGATGTATGATAATATATCACTCTGTTTTTACTCTAGTAGAAGGCAGAAATTGTAATTCCTCCCCCACTATTTTTGTATGCTTAGCATAGTGCTTTGAAAATCAGATAATACTTCATATGATCCATGATCTGTTCAGTGTTCTGCCTTTACTAATCATGCAGATAACTTTTTTTTATCTCAAAAGATTCTTGTCTAGGTCCTCTAATAAATCCTCAGCAGAATATCCACCCATAGTATTAGAGAACTTCTAAGTTTTTGAAAATTACATAGACACAAGTGTTTCCCCCAGTGTATCATTACTATAACATAATCACCCTACCTCCTTTTCTGGTCATACACTTCCTGGCTAATACAATTTTATGACATTTAAAAAAGCACTTCATTGTCAGCAATATATTATAGGCTACTTATGCATTTTATTAGGAGAAAAAGGAAAGACAGAGGTACTTAACATATGTAGATAACAAAATACAATATGCTTTGAGGGGAAAGAGAACAATAGTACTTGTAGGGGTGAGGTGGTAGTGATAGACTTGTTGTACAAGGTAGGACCTAAAGTGAATCTTCAAGGAAATTGAGTATTCTAATAACCCTTAGCAGTCAAGGCAAGAGAAAATAAGACTATTCAATAATGTGATGTCTGTGTGAGTAAAAAAAAGGGAACGTAAAAATAGTAGAGGTTGATTTGGCAAGGCTTAGCAATTCATTTACTATGGTGGTTTAGGAAAAAAAGAAGAGTTGAGGGTGACTTAAAAACCTGGGTTATTGGTAGGATGCTTACATTCACACAAAAGTAAGAGTATTTTGAGAAAGAGCTCTTTTAGGAGGTAGGGGAGAGGGGGGCAGAGCCAAGTTGGTGGAGTAGAAAGATGCACATACTCTAGCTCTTTCCCCATAGCCCATAAAATACCTGTAAAGAATGACTCTCAACAAATTCTAGAGCAGCAGAAGCCACAGAATGATGGAGTGGAGGAAATTTCCAGCCCAGGGTGACCCAGAAGGCCAGTGGGAAAGGTCTGTCACACGGAACACAGAGCAGGGCCCAGCCCAGCCTTAGCCATGCCACTGGGAGGAGCAGGACCAGAACAGGTGTCAGGGGTGGAATCCCCAGCACAAGCAGAGGTTTGCAGATCCCTCAATCCACAAAGAACAAAGACACTTTAAAGGTCAGTGAGAGAGCTTTTTCACTTCTGTGACAAGGGAGCAGGGTCCTTCCCTAGGCCTGGCCCCAGATGGTGGCTGGAGCAGCAGCAGTAGTGGGCAGTGACTATTGCCATGGCAGGTAGCAGCCAGCCTCCATTGTTGGAGCCTCAGATGAAAGTCCCTGGGAAACTGAGTAGCTGATCTGAATCTCAGCTGCCAGCCAGACCAGGGAGGAAACTCCTCTCCCTTGATTGTGCCACCTTGGAGGAACTGAGAATGTACAGGTCCCCAGAGTACACCCTACTATTGACAAAGGATCCAAAAATCAAGTAGCTGGTTGGGAAAATGTCCAAAAAAGGGGAAAAAAAATAAGACTCTAGAAGGTTACTTTCTTGGAGAACAGGCACTTTTTCTCATCCTTTCAGATGAGGAAGAACAATGCTTACTAACAGGGGAAGACATAAAAGTCAAGGCTTCTGCTTCCCAAACACCGAAAATAAATATGCAGTGGGCTCAGGCCATTGAAAAGCTCAAAAAGTATTTTGAAAATCAAGTAAGAGAGGTGGAAGAAAAATTGGGAAGAGAAATGAGAGCAATGCAAGAAAATCAAGAAAAGTGAGTCAACAGCTTGCTCAAGGACACCCCAAAAATGCTGAAGAAATAACACCTTTAAAAATAGGGTAACTCAATTGTCAAAAGAGGTTCAAAAAGTCAATGAGGAGAAGAAGGCTTTAAAAAGCAGAATTAGCCAAATGGAAAAGGAGGTTCAAAAGCTCACTGAAGAAAATAGTTGTTCAAAAATTAGAATGGAACAGATGTAAACTAATGACTTTATGAGAAACCAAGAAATTACAAAACAAAACCAAAAGAATGAAAAAATAGAAGATAATGTGAACTATCTCATTGGAAAAACAACTGAACTGGAAAATTGATCCAGGAGAGATAATTTTAAAATTATGTGACTACCTGAAAGTGATGATCAAAAAAAGAACCTAATCATCATCTTCCATGAAATTATCAAGGAAAACTGCCCTGATATTCTAGAGCAAGAGGGCAAAATAAATATTGAAAGAATTCACCAATCACTCCCTGAAAGAGATCCAAAAAGAGAAATTTCTAGGAATACTGTAGTAAAATTCCAGAGTTCCCCAGTCAAGGAGAAAATATTGTAAGCAGCTAGAAAGAAACAATTCAAGTATTGTGGAAATACAATCAGGATAATGCAAGATCTAGCTCTTCTACATTAAAGGATCAAAGGACATGGAATATGGCATTCCAGAAGCCAAAGGAACTAGGATTAAAACCAAGAATCACCTACCCAGCAAAACTGAATATAATACTTCAGGGGAAAAAATGGTCATTTAATGAAATGGAGGACTTTCAAGCATTCTTGATGAAAAGACAAGAGCTGAAAAGAAAATTTGTCTTTCAAACACAAACATCAAAAAAAACATGAAAAGGTAAACAGGAAAGAGATATTAAAAGGAACTTACTAAAGTTGAACTGTTTACATTCTTACATGGAAAGATAATATTTGTAACTCTTGAAACTTTTCTCAGTATCTGGGCAGTTGGAGGGATTACACATACACACACACACAGAGAACAGGGAGAGTTGAGTAGGAAGGGATCATATCTAAAAAAATAAAATTAAGGGGTGATAGATGAATATATTAGGAGGAGAAAGGGAGAAATGGAATGGGGCAAATTATCTCTCATAAAAGAGGCAAGAAAAAGGTTTTTTCAATGGAAGGGAAAAGGGGGGAGGTAAGAGGGAATAAGTGAAGCATACTCTCTTCACATTTGGCTCAAGGAAGGAATAATATGCACATTCAATCTGGTATGAAAATCTGTCTTACACTATAGGAAAGTAGGGGAGAAGGGGATAAGCAGGGTGGGAGGATGATGGAAGGGAAGACAAATAGGAGAAGGGAGCAATTAGAAGTCAACACTCTTGGGGAGGGACAAGATCAAAAGAGAGAACTGAAAAAATGGGGGCAGGACAGGATGGAGGGAAATATAGTTAGTCTTACACAACATGACTGCTATGGAAATCTTTTGCAAAACTACACATATATAGCCTATATTGAATTGCTTAGCTTCTCAGTGGGGATGGGTGGGAAGGGAGGAAGGAAGAGAAGTTAAAACTGAAGGTTTTAGGAACAAATGTTGAGAATTGTTTTTGCATACAATTGGGAAATAAGAAATACAAGTCTTGGGGTATAGAAATTTGTCTTGCTCTACAGGACAAGAGAAAAGATGGAGATAAGGGAAGGGAGGGATGTTAGAAGGATGTACATTGGTGGAAGAAGCAATCAGAATGCAAGGCATTTTGGGGTGGGGGGAAGAGAGAGAGATGGGGAAAAAATTTGGAACTCAAAATTTTGTGGAAATAAATGTTGAAGACTTTAAATAAAAAATAAAATAATATTAAAAAAAGGAGGTGGGGGAGATAATAAATTCGGTTTTTGTACATGTGGAACTTGAGATGTTTATGGGATAGTTGACCCTGTTTTCAAGAGAGAATATACTGAATATATAAATTTGAAAGCGACATACTGGAGATGAATCTTGACCAAACAGGAGTTGATGAGATCCTTCCAAGATAGGAGGATTTATATTCATCAAATGTTGGCAGGAAATAGCAATTAATAGTTAAGTACATATCAGGCATTTGATGTTCATTAAATTGAAATATATTTAATTTTTATCCCCTGAGGCCCTCTGGAAATTAAGAAAGTATCTTGACTTCCGTTACAGCCATTTTACTGGAAAATAGCAGTTGCAATATCAATTTAAAGCTCATGACTGCAGGAAAATTCAAACAGCATTTTCACCAATTCCCATTTGCAATATTCTATCACACACTTAGCAATGCTATTTTTCCTAATTCTTACATCTCAGATTTTCTATTAAACTGAAAACTTATGAAAACTCTCTTTCAGCATCAAATGAATTAAAGTCTCAAAGCACTGTAAAAATGAAAAACCAACAAAAAAGGGAGAGGAAGAGAGAGGAAGTTTATTCAATTGCTTTTGGACACAATGTCTGATTTTCCTGAGGTCAATTAATTTATTTTATATCTCAGTCATGCAATAGTTTGCATACTTAGTTCTGACTGTTTTCAACACATGAATGAAAATGATATGATAAATACCATGATTGTCCTTTAAAGTTACTTGTTTATACATTTTGACTTCTCTTCATTGACTAGGAAAAGAAATGACTGGAAGATATGCAAAAGATTATATATAACCCCTCAAATGATTAGATATATTCAATTTAGCAGATATGACTTTCTAAGTATGAAAGAAGTTAAGATTAGACCACAAGATTTCATAATATAGAATCCAGAATTAGAAACCCAATAATATTCTAGTCCATACATAGTAAAGCAAGAAAGAAATTGGGATTAGAAAAATTTATTAGTATTTTCCATTAGCTGTTAGTATTCACTATTTATACTCTCTGACCCACCATTGCCACATACTTACAAAAATCTTACATCTGAGAGAAGATATTCTATTTATCTAAGAAATATTCTTTCAGTGGAATATATCAGCTCCATGTTTAAATATTTGTAAGAAAATAAATTCAGCGAATTTTTATTGGAAAATGTGTGTGCCAAATGCCAAAGGCAGTTTTCCTTCTTTATCAAATGGTTTCTATCTAGATTTAAGTTCTTAATCCATAGCATACCTTAAATACTAAACAATATGAATGACTGTGTTTCATATGGGAAATAAATGTCAAAGGCTCAAATAACACCTGAGTAATATTTTGTCAGTGATTTAGACATCTTTGTTAAATATTTACAGAACATGACTTGAATGAAAGCAAAATCTACGCATTTGGTAAGAATGAGGTGGCATTTATCCAAAGGGAAATAATCCTTAAGAGCCTGTCCAAAAACTGTTACAGATGTTTTAAATAAGGTTCCATTACATCTGTAACATATTGTTCTGTTTCATGTTTCTCTAAAAGTTTTTATTAGCATTTCTACTTCCTAAAACTGCTGTTTTTATTCAGGTTAACTAAGAATTCATAATTTCAAGATGTCTGTATTTACAATACTAAAAAAGTTGCTATCGAAATTATGATGTAATAAATTCAGTAACTTCTTGTGAATTCTTGGCTTTTTTTCAGTTAATTCTATTTGTAAAAACCCCAAATATTTTACATAAAATTGGTCTCAAATTGAGATTGACCAAAATTTTGATTTTTATAGTGCCACAAGGTCCAGCAAATAATTAGAGACTATTTCACTAAAAATGTGGTTCTATTGAGGAGAAATACTGATATTTAGATTCATAAACTCTTGATATTTTAATATTCAAAAATATTCTGGCAATTATTAGATGTTAATTGCTCAGGTCTTCCTTGTTTTACTTATTTTGTTTGTGTCTTCTTTATCAGTATGGCTAATATGGAATTATTTTTCACATGAACTTGCATGTATAATTGACATCAAGTTGCATGCCTTCTGAAGGAGGGGGAAAGAATGGAAGGGAGGAAGAGAATTTGGAATTCACAATTAAAAAATGTTATTTTTTTACATTTAATTGAGAAATAAATAAAATATATATTTAAAAATATATATTTAAAAATAAATGTCCAATTCTTAGCTTTCCAACTCTATATACACACCAGTGCATGCATCTATTGAGTAGTAACTTGACATAGTGGTGGCTCTACTGCATTTGGGGAGAACTTGGTCATTTTCTCCCGACATATTTGTGTGGTTCTGGGAAAGTCCCTTTGCCTCTAGGTATCTTTTCAATATTCTTAGACTTAAGTCGCCACTACAGACTGTCATTTAGTGACATTGGTCTTCTGACTATTCCTCACACATGACACTCTACCTCCTGACTCTGAATATTTTCACTGGCTGTCCCCCAAGCCTGTAACTCTCTCCCTTCTCATCTCCACTTTCTATCTCCCTTGGTTTCTTTCAAATCTCATGCAATCTCAGCCAATAAACCATGAGCTTCTTGAGAGGTAGAGAATCCTCCCCTCTTCTTTCTATATCCAGTACTCAGCACTTAAATCTACTTAAAGATAGAAAATGTCCCTGGGTAGGAATAACATTCTGGCAGCAGCATAGAATGAAGATATCCACAGAGAATGGCATAGTAGGCTAGTGAAGTCTCACTGGAAAATGGACTAGGGTAGGAGCTGGAAAACAGCATTGGAAATGAAGAGGCATGATATTAAGATATCCAGAAAGCAGTTCTTTGTGGTATTTTCTTGCTAGGTGACTATTCCTTATCTATCTTCATTATCCCCTTCTGCACCTTCTGACTTCCCTGTTCATCATATAAATTATCTTTCTTATGTTCTCTATTGTGTATGCCTAACTCCCTGCCATTTATTCTTTGACCTAGTGACACTGAATCCCTCGCTGCTTCATGAACACGATTTTCTGTCTAGTCTTCTAGACATATTCTCTGCCTGTTTCCCATACCTACAATATTTTTCCTCCTCGGTTCTATCTATTGACATTACCAATTTCCTTTAAGTCCCAACTAAAATCTTATCATTTACAAGAAGGCTTTCTCAAGCCTTCTTAATTCTAGTGCCTTCTTTTTGTTGGTTATTTCCTATTTACCCTTATATAGTTTGTGTGTGTGCGTGTGTGTGTGTGTGCGTGTGCGCGCTCACGTAGCTGGTTCTTAACATCCACAGGAGACACTCCCAACTCTCCTGTATATATTTCTTTGTATATTGTTTCCTTAATTAAAGTGCAAGCACCTTGAAGACACAAATTGTCTTTTGCCTCTTTTTCTATTCCTAGAACTTAACATAGTACCTTGCAAATAGTAAATGTTTTAATTGATTGATTGAGAAAAGGCAAGAAATTATTCAACCATCAATATATCCAATTAGATTAAAAATATCTTTCAGGTGTGAGTTGCATATCTCTTTGCATTTATTATATCACCTAGGTTATGTTGTACATAATTATTTTGCATAAATTTCTCATTGCATGAATGACTAACTTTTTGTTTATGCCCATACTTACAAGCAATACTTGCATGTTCAAGTTTTTATCTTCATTTATATTACCAGGTGAATGCATTCTGAGATTGTTAGACTACTTCAGATAATGTAGAATTGATGTAATACTTAGAAATCTGTTAGTACATATGGCTCTGTGTATAATTATTGTAAAATTAATTCAAAAATGGTAGAATTATTTGAGAATAATAGAACTATAATAATATATTAACAAAAGGAATACATCTTACATATACAGCTTGTTGATTTGAACAAAACAAAACTTTTTGTTCCAGGATGTGTATTTTCTTTTTTCTTTTTAATTTTTTGAAAAAAAATTCCTTATTCTTCTTCTGTGAGGAGACTTCATCTTTTCCATTCATTGAGAGAGGGATTTGGCTGTCTTGCTTCCTGACCTCCACAGGAAACACTTCCAGTGTGGAGATGATCTTTTAACCTATGAGATAAAAGCCTCTGTAACCACTGTCTAAACAATCACTACTTTATCCAAAGATAATGCAGTCTTATGAGCACAAAGAGCCTGGTATTCCTCTCAAGTAGACTAAGGCCATGGGTCAGTCTCCCTTTTAAATTTTTTTTTATATTTTGTTTTGTCCAATTACATGTAATAGCAATTATTATTTTAAAAAATTCCCCAAATTCTCTCCTGCCCGTTCCCCTTCCATAAGAAGGCAAGTGATTTGATATAGAATATATGTATGCCATCATGCAAAAATATTTCCATATTAGCCATGTCATGAAAGAAGAGACTCAAGAGAAATAAAAAACCCAAGATTAAAAAAACCCAAGAAAAAATAAAATAAATAGGAACAACATTTTTATCTGTATTCAGATTCCACCAGTTCTTTCTCTGGAGGTATATAGCAATCATACGTCCTTTGGAATTACCTTGGATCATTGTATTGCTGAGAATAACTAAGTCAGTCACAGATGATCATCACATAATATTAATATTACTGTATACAATATTCTTCTGGGGTTGCTCACTTTACTTTGCATCAATTCATATAATTCTTCCCAGGTTTTTCTGAAAGCATCCTGCTCATTATAGTACAATACTATTCCATCACAATCATATACCATGACTAGTTCAATCATTCCCCAATTAATGGACATCAACTCAATATTCAATTTATTGCCAAGTCAAGAAGAGCTGCTATAAATATTTTTGTACATATATGTCCTTTCTCGCTTTTCATCTCTTTGAGCTATAGACCAGTGAAGGTATTGTTAGTTTAAAGGGTATATACAGTCTTAAAGCCCTTTGGGCATAGCTCCAAATTATATGAGTTCACAACTCCACTAACTTTCCACATTCCATCCAACATTAGTTATTTTCAATTTCTGGAATATTAACCAATTTCATGGTGTGAGATTGTACTTCAGAGTTGTTTTAATTTGCATTTCTCTAATCAATTAGTGTTTTAGAGAATTTTTACATGTGACTAAAGATGGATTTTGTTTGGGGCTCAGCTGGATAACTCAGTAGATAAAACATTAGTCCTGGAGTTAGAAAGACCTGAGTTCAAATCTGTCCTCGGACAAGTTTTTGCACAAATCATTTAACCTCTGCTTTAATCCATCAGAGAGGAAAGTGGCAAACCATTTCAGTATCTTTGTCAAGAAAATCCAATGGATAGTATGTTCCAAAGGTCACAAAGAATCAGTCATGACTGCATGACTGAACAAAAGGTAATTTTGATTTCTTCTTCTGAAAAATGCCTATTTTTATCGTTTGGTTGGTTATCAATTGGGGAATGACTCATATTCTCATACATTGGCCTCAGTTATCTATATATTGAGAAGTGAGGTATTTGTCTGAAGAACTTGATATAAAATTCTTCCGCCAGGTTTCTGCTTTCTTTCTAATCTTGGCTATATTGGTTAGAGGACTTCTTTTTTGGTTTCTTCCATTCTGCTGATACCATCACCTATTCAGCAATGGAGAGAACCGAATTCCCTTTACTCTCTTAAATGAAAGAAGGTTTGTTCTAAGAGGATTTGTTAATTGGGTACTTCATTTTATGAATCTGCTTAAACTGCTTCATTTATAACTCATAGAAGGCAGCTACAGTGATACTGCTTTTACTTACTTAAATTATAATAATAGAATGAATGCATTGATTATAAAATATTTGTTAGATAGTCATAGCTACTACTGTGAGGAAATTAGGTTTTTCATTGTTCTCCAAGTTCCATTTTTACTTTAATATAGTTGTAATAAATTATTTATCTTGAAGAATTACCATATAATGAAAACCTCACTTTGAATTCCGGTTAAGTACTTGCAATTTGCATGCTAATCTTTCTCACATTTGCATTCCAAGGTTGAGAGGCAGTATGTTAGAGTGGATCATCAACAAGCTGACCGCAGATGATAAATATTTCAGCCAACAGCAGCTACGGAGGACTGTATACTCAATTATAGAAGGGTCTTAATCTGCATTGCTAGAAATGAAATTCACATTCCGGAAATCATGAATTCTTAAATTATTCAGGTAGGACATCTAAACCCATTAAGCATACTATAAATGTCTGTGGACACACACATACTCACGGAGCCTGTGTGTTACAATTCTATTTTGTATTACGAATTTTGGAAAATTTTATGATACTCCATTCAGTGCATAATATGATATCTAGACAAACTTCATAAAACCAATCATATGACTTTTGTGGATTAATGTTCTAATTTTTCTGTGTTTTTTAGTCATTACATAATTGGAGTTTTGAGTAGTTGCATTGTAGAATCTGAGAAGATAGCAACCATTGGATAGACAAATTAAAAAATCAATTGGAAGCACTGGTAAAAATATCACTGACACGAATCACATTGACTCAATTTGTGTCATTACATTCATATTTATATTTTATATTTCTATTAATATTATATTTATAACAATAATTTTTATATTTATATTTGTAATAATATATTTCTATAAATATTATATTTATAACAATAATTTTTATATTTATATTTGTAATAATATATTTCTATTAATAATACCCTGTTCAACTCTTTATATTCCTATCAGAATCCTCTTACTTTAAAAAGCATTAGATTTTAAGGTTTTGAAGTGATGTTTAAAGAGCATAAGACTTGAATAAATTAATTTCATTCAAGAATAAAAACATGAGGTTTGCCTGTAAGAGTAATATTACAGAATCATAAACTTTAGAACAAACACCGTGGGTTGTCTCTGAATAATGACAATGAAATACAATTATTTGCTCACACATTGACAATGGAAAAGCAACGTTTTCCTACAAGAATATTAGTTTCTAAATATCCAGTTCCCAACACTGCTGCTCAGTTAAGAAACAGAAGCTTATCAGAGCGCATACCCGTGTCTTCAAAGCTGATATTTGGAGTGATACTTGTGAATCACTACAAATGGAGGGTGGACTGGGGGAGGAAAAGAAGAATAAGGAAAGACTAAGGGAATGGAATATTTTGGTTGACAGACCCATTACCTCTCATCAACCTCTCTCCAGATCCCACAAGCTTCTTCCTCCCCTTCTCTCCATCATCATTATACTTCTCATTTTCTTTTTGCACAAACTATCCTCCCATGACTGGCATGTACCTCCTCCTTAAATTATACCTGTTAGAATCTTTCATTTCCTTCAAAGTTCAGTTCAAGTATCTTTTCTGATAGACTTTCACCCCCAAACCCGATTTATTTATTTTGTCTATATTATTGCATATATATATATTAATAAACAGGTATGTATAAAAAGATATATACACATATGTGTATATATGCATGTTGTGTATATACATATATACTACATATACATATATGTATACACATACATATACATGCACAATGCACAATGCATGAACAATGCATACATATGTATGTACATATACATTTACACACACATACACACACACACACATGTACACTTTTTTCAGGCAGCTAGGAGGTACAGTGAATAGAGTGCCAGGCCTGGAGTCAGGAAAGCATGAATTCAAATCTGGTCTCAGAAATTAACTGTGTGACCCTAAGCAAGTCATTAAACCCATTTTGTCTCAGTTTCCTCATCCATAAAATGAACTGGAAAAAGAAATGGCAACTCATCCCAGTATATTTGCCAAGAAAGCCTCAGATGCGGTTTGACTCTTTCACAAAGAGTCAAGCACAACCGAAGTTATTGAACAACAAATGTCCTCCTCTATTAGAGTCCTTAAAGCAAAAGACTACTTCATTTTTTTCTCTCTAGTACCAAGCCTAGTCCCTGATGCATAGTGGGTACTTACTTAATATGTGTCAAATGATTGGTTTTATTCTCTACTATTCAAGTGAAATATACTTTTCAAAAGTATACTGTGCCAACACCTTCAACAATAATAACAAAACCCAAATCCTTCCCAAATTTTCTTTAGAAGGATCCTAATCCCTCTTCTTTTAGATATCAATTCAAACAACTTTAAAAGAAATGGGATTATACATTTAAAGGTGAAAGGGAACTTAGAAAGAATCCAGTTTTAATCACTCATTCTACAGTTGAGGAAGAGGAGCCCCAGAATAGTAAGGTCATCACTATTTTGACATCATGGATAGCTTAAGAGGATGACAATGGTTGGGAGTTTGATATAAGCAGTCCATATTATAAACAAACAGGAGCCTCTGAAGAATCTCAATTACTTCCATTTGTCTTCCTTTATCATTCCTCATTTTAGAAGTCATTAAAGGACTTCTCTGTATAGTTGCATTTATCAAAAAATAATATATGTTCTTAAACTAAGCATGAAAGACTTCTTATTGACAAAAAGCTATTAAGTTAGCATTCTACTATACCTACTCCAATGTTCTTTTTGTTATCAACAAATACCAAGCTCAGTGAAATTATGCATTCTGTTCAACTTTCAATAAATAATGTGACCATAAAGCTGTTGCCTGCTTTAAAAATGATTTGTGAAAGTCTACACATTTATTTCTCATATTTAAATCACTGACACTCTTGATACTTGTATAATTCATTCACATAAAGATGAAGATAAAGGACATGCTTTTATGAAGTTGGCATATGCGTAAGTAGTCATCAACATTCTTTCAGTTCTCATTTATTATCTGTAATTTCTCCCTCTTTTGAAGTACCATGTCATCTGGTCCTTTAATTTTGCTAATGAAGAAACTGACACCAAGAGAAGTTAAATACCTAATCTAAGTTTACATGGGGAATTATTGTCATATGTGTGACTTGAACCTAGTTCCTTTAACTCCTGAGTCAATTATCTCTTACTATGCAATGCTGTTGTTGAATTGTTTCAGCCATGTCTGACCCTTCATGACCCATTTATTTTTTGACAAAGATACAGGAGAGGCTTGTCATTTCCTTTGCCAACTCATTTTATAGAAAAGGAAACTGAGGCAAACTAACTTAAGTAACATGTCCAGGGTCACATAGCTAGTAAGTGTCTGAGGCTGAATTTGGATTCAGGTCCTCCTGACTCTGGAGCCCTCACTCTATCTACTATGCCAACTAGAGGCTGTACCCCACTATACCCCACTATCCAATATTGCTTCCCATTGAGTTCTGGTCCCATGCTGGTTTCCCTCCGCAGGATCTATTCCTGATACATGTGCTAGTGATCTAACTGACCTTCTATATAATCTGGAGAGCAATCTTTGCTGGAGACAAAACATTTTTGAAAGCACTGAAAGACTTTTCCAAGATTACTCAGGGACGAAAGAGTCTTACCATAGTACCTCCCCTTCCATTCAATAAATTCTGGTGGCTCCCTACCATCTCCAGGATCAAATATAAATTCCTTATTTATCATTCAAAACCATTCACAACTTGCACCCCCACCCCCATTCCTTTTCTTCTTACACCTTACTCCTTTCTCTCCACCACCATGTGCTGGAAAGGACTATCACACCAGTCTCTGTGCTTTTCTAAACACACAATGCTCTGTGTCCAAACTCAGGATATTTTCAATGACCATTCCTTGTGCTTGCAATTCTCTCTTTTCTCATCTCCACATTGTAGTTTCACCCCCTTCTTTCAAGTTCCAGGGAAAATTTCATCTTCTATGAAAAACCTTTCCTGATTCTCTTTTATGCTGGTATATTTTGCTCTATTAATTATCTCCAATTTATCTTGCAAAGTTCTTTTTTGAATGTATTTTCCTCATTAGACTGTAAGTTCCTTGAGAATAGGGAATGACATTTGCCTTTTTGCCTCAGTGTCTAAAAATTAGTAGACACTTAATAAATGCTTACTGACTGACTGACGAGAATATTCCCAAAGTGAATATGAAGAATTGAAAGGATCATGGGAAGATTTATATGAACTAATGCAGAATGAAAAGAGAATAAGTAGAATTAGGAAATCAAAACACACAATGTCTACTACAGAGGAAATGGAAAGAACTAAAAAACAAAACTCATCTATGTGTAATTATGATGAAGCTTGGCTCTGAAGAATAGATAAAAAATTTCACTTTTTTCTTTGCAGTCATGATTGTTATGGAACACTGAATAAACTCGTTCTCAGAGGATATGATCATTAGTCATGCTAAGCTCTTTTTTTCCTCTTTCTTTTTTATGTTTCATTATAAGAACGTACTTGTTAGATATCGGATGTAGGAATGGCATTTTTTTATATGAAGATAATATAAAAAGAAAAGTTGTCAATTATTGTTAATATTTACAAAAAGAAATGGATGACTAAGAGAGTTATAATTTCTTGCTCTAGAAGTCAGCAACATGTTACGTGCTCTATTCAGGGTACTAAAATATATATTAAATTGCTTTGGTGCTATGTGCTTGTATCAGTAAGCAGCCTGACACACACAGAAGGGCCTGTCACAGGTTCTTAAATCTTCATTGATAAAAGGAAAAGCAACTTTTGAGAGGTTAATAATCACTTTAATAAGCACAGGTGTCAGAGAAAATCAAAATCAAAATTTCAGAGAAATCAAAACTCAACAGACAGTGCTTCCAAATTGCCTGACCAGTAACATACAAACATCTTTACTAGACAGGGGACATCTGGGTTTTCAAAGCCAGGGGGCTGCTTAGTGGCTTCCCAGAGTCTCATTTGGCACACAAACCTTCTTCCAAAAACTAAACCCCAAAATAAAACCACACCTCAGAGTCTTTATACACATTTTAGAGCCAGAGGACCTCACATCCCTTGAGAAACAGTGACTCAGTAACAAAAGGCATGGACTTTACTACAAATCTTCCCAGGCCCAATAATGGGTGGGAAAGATCCTCCATAATCACATCATTCAGAGGAATTATATTTCTTGGTATAAATAAAAATGGGAAAAGATCCTACTTTTCTTGCCCTCACAGTGCTGAACAAATGATCTAGTCATTCACATACACAATCTCAACAAAGTATATAAAAGATAACTTGGGGATAAAAAATCCATACATTCTTCTTGTAGACATAGGCATATTGATGTGAATGAAGTGCCAGAAGTTTATAATAAAAGGCCACATTTTTATGGGCATTTTGAATGTTTCTTTTTATAATTGGTCAATATGAAGAAAAAACATAAACAGATGTCTTAATATTTTATTCCTAACTGAAAGTACTTATGGTCTATCTGATTATATATGGTTGGGTCTGGTATCTACTGAATCTTTCCCCTTTGACAAAATAAAAGAATATAAAACAATTTTATTACTATATTTCTTTCATTTAAAATGGAAGTTAGGTAAACCTTTTTACATTTGAAATGTAGCTCCCTCCTTCAAGCATACATTAACCAATGAGAGAGCTCCCTCAAGCAGCATTCTGTCTATCTTGCTGTGTAGAGGGGAAATCTGGTATGACATGAAGATTAAGGGGCAATGGAAGAATAGCGAGAAGCAGCTGTTTTTGCACATCGGAGCAAGAAGATGGGAAACATCATAGACATTGTTTAACAGTTTAATAAACAGCTAAGGTTGCTCTTTTCATCAAAACAAAATAAAATAGCATTATAGTCTCCACAAGTCGTATGCAGAAGGGTCTGATCCAATAGTGGGTTTTCATCCTCTTCTGGCTGGAAAGTACAATGGTTTGAGGGACTTGTTTACTTTTTCTTTCCTGCTATCTGTTAAGCAGAGATAAAAACAAACAAAGAAACAAATTATGTCCCTTTTCCTATCCACCATTGGTGTTGGTATTTTTTTTAGCCTGTTCTCTTTTAATAAATTATTTCATTGTTATTGTTTGTAGTTATGTCATTATTTGGGATCAGGGTGTACACAGAGGGAAGGCCATGAAGGTTTTGTGCTATTTAAACTAGCTAGCATGTTCAGATTCTAGTTTGTGTGTGTGTGTGTGTGTGTGTGTGTGTGTGTGTGTGTGTGTGTTTTGGAATACCTCCCAGAAGTCTTTTCAACCACTATTTAGTTTTATGAATGATTATATATGTTTCAAGCAGAACCCTAAATTTTGATCCCAAGTCTCACTAAATTTCCCCTGTATGAATAAATCCTTATAATATTGTGTGAGTGAGGATATGAACACAGGTACAGGTCCTGGTCTCAGAGTTTAATTCTGCCCCCTATTAAACAGAAAGGGAAAAAAAAAGTAAAAAGACCCCCGAACCACGTGCTCCATGGTAGCACTTCTTGTGAAAACTACACTATTCAACTTAATTCAATAATCAACATTATTTAATTACCTGTTTGTCTATAGAACATTATGTTAGATCCTGAATTAGTTAACACCATTAATTTAAGACATCATCCTTCCCTTGTGTGTTGTACATAATAGAGATATGACACTTGCTTTAGTCATGTTTAAAATGAAGTACTACATGCAGATTGAGAATAAAATGTTTTTACCTGCTAAAGGAATCAGGTTGAGTTTTGCGGTAGATGTGGGGCTTTGATTTAAAAAAAATTAATAAGAGGTAAGCCATGAAAGAGAACATTTGAGGCAGTATAAGCAAAGTTATAGAGCTGGAAAAATGCAGGGCTACTTACAAGCCAGAGACTGGTTTGGCTATAGAATCAACTGCCTGAAGAGATTAATATGAGATAAGGCTGGAAAAGTGGAATGGGAAGAGATTTTAGGAGGTCTTAGATTCCAAGGAAAGCATTTTGAAATTTACTCATTTCCAAGCTATGAAGAATCACTGGAAAAAATGCTTCAAATCACTAATAATGAAAGGAATTCAAAATAAGGCAAATTTTATTTTCACTCCATAGGTCTGGCAAAGAAGACAAAAGAGGAAAGTGAAAAATACTAGGGATAATGAAGGGAAAACAGACACTAATGCACTAGCAGAGATGTGAGCTGTTACAATAATTCTTGGAAAGCGATTTGGAAGAGTTACTCAAAGTTATTAAACTGCACATATCCCCTGTAATGACAATATTAGACCCATACAATAAAGCGATCAAAGAAAAAGGAAAGGGATTCAGATGTACAAAAATATTTATAGCAGATTTTTTCTAAGTAGTAAAATTGGAAACTAAGGAAGTGTCCACTAACTGGAGAATGGATAAGCAATGGAATATCAGATAAGTCATGGAACATTATTGTACCATAAGAAATGGTGACAGACTAATTCAGAAAAAACTGAGAAGACCTCTCTGAAATAACGTAAAGAAACATGTGAAGATCTATTGAGGACGACTTACTCAGTGACAACATTATTTAAGATACTATGATTTTAAAAGACTAGAATTATGATCAGTTAATAACAAACCATGATTCTATAGGACCAAGTAAAAAGACTGCTAGTCACATCTGTCAGTGTGATGATGTACTTAAAATGTGAAATGATCCATACATTTTTGGAAATGATTAATATTTGAATTTATTTTGCTTAACTGCATGTTTTTATGAAAGCATTTTTTTTTATGTTTAATGGGATAAGAAAGGGAAGGGAGAGAAAAAATAAATGCTTCTAAAAATTACCCAATACTATAATATAAATAGTTATATTTCACATTTATAAGCCACTGCAATGTTTACAAAGTATGTCCTTAGAACAATACTATGAGGTAAAGAGAACAAGTAATCTCCCCCACTTTACAAATGAACTAAAGGAGAAGATGGAACATTTGACGGAACTTATAGAAGCTGGGATTTGAGCTGAGTCTTAACATATCAATGTTTTTCTTACATGGAATTGATATTTTTGCAGTGTTATTGTTTTTGGAATCTCTTCTTCTAGATTGTCCTTCATGTTTGTGTATTTGTTTTCTCAGTCAATTTTTTCTTTTTTTATTTCCTGATTTTTACTACTATATACTAAAGTGTATTTTTTCTTTTGCTTGTTCTTTCTACTATGCAAGATACAAATGCTACTTCATTTTTTTCTCATTTAAACTATCAGTTTTTTTTATAGTTCTATGTTTTCTTGGGAATCCATGGAATCTTCTATCTCATCAGGTGTTCATTTTTGCTTTGTCTTCAGTATTTATTCACACATATCTGGACTGATTTAGCTGATCTAGAGACTGTATTTCCTTCTGTTATTAATATATTCTCTGTCAGTATATTTGCTTATGATCAAGATCTGTAACTGAGTTTTCTTCCCCCTGATAGAGGTGACATATTCAATCTCTTTTCTTCATATTTTTCTCATAATCTTCACTTTCTGACTTTTCCACTTTAACAGATATTACCCTAAAGTATGAACCTCAAAGATATCACAATTTCCTCTAAAGGTGGGAAACTAGTCAGCCTCAGTTTTTCTTTTTTTTGAAATGATTTCTGAGGGGACAGAAATGGCCCAAATACGGTGCTGGGGCTCTTTCTGTCAGGTCTTTTGGTTCTCCACATATACTGGCATCTTGCCTCAGTTCTCTTGGTTTCTCATTACTTTAATTGAGCACTGGGGCAGCTTTGGTCAGTCCAAGTTTCTGTCTTTTGTTTTGCCATGATACAAGGGGGTGGGAGGGAGGAAGATAGAAGTACCACTGCAACTCTATGTATACATTTGTACAGTCCTTCCAGAGCATGGTGGCTTATGGAGGGGGTGTTGAGTGAGATAAAGGTGAGGGATTAGTTTTCCATGCTATTAGTTCATTGTGTTTGGTTTTTTGGAATCTTGTTAGGGTTTGTTTTGTTCTAAAATCATGGAAATAGATAAATTTCCTTCATCTCTTGCACACAATTTCTATTAAGAAAAGTTTCAGAGGTTATGAGGATTGGAGATAGTGTCTTGTCCTCTATCATTTTTTGCTTCTCTTGTGTGATAGTCCAAGAGTTTTGGTTCTTTTTTTCCAAATACTAAATAATTTTGACTTTAAAACTAGTTTATTTCATTAAATTTTTCCCAATTGCATTTTAAATTTTTAAATATTAATTTTTAAAAATAGTGAATTCCAAATTCTCTCCTTTCCTCCCGTTCCTCTCCACTCTTTGAGTAGGCAAACATTTGATATTGATTATAAATGCGAAGTTATGAAATACATTTTGATATTAGACATGCTGTAAAAGACAACATATACAGAATAAAACCATAAAAATAAAGAAGTAAAAACATATGCTTCAACATTCATTGAGAATTCAAGTTCATCACTTCTCTCTCGGGAGGTGGACAGCATTTTTCATCATTGGTCCCTTGGAATTGTTTTGGGTCATTGCCTTGATCAGAGTAGCTAAACCTTTCATAGCTGATCATGCTTCATGTGTTGCTGCTATTGCATACAGTGTTCGGATTATGCTTACTTCACTCTGCATGAATTCATATGCCTTCCCAAGTTTTTATGAAACCATTCTGCTAGTTCTATCTTATAAAACAATAGCATTCTATCACAATCATATGCAACAGCTTGTTTAGCCACTCCCCAAACGACAGATATCCCTTCAATTTCCAATTCTTTGTCACCATAAAAAAGTTACTATAAATATTTTTGTTCAAATAGGTCCTTTTCCCATTTCTTTCATCTCTTTGGGATACAGATCTAGTAGTGGTATTGTTGGATTAAATAGTATGAACAGTTTTATAGCCTTTCATGTAATTTCAAATTGTTCCCCAGAATGGTTGGACTAATTTGCACTGCAGTTTTGATTCTTAATTTTTTATCACTTTTAAAAAATACCATCTATAGATAGCAAAGTAATGAAGGTCTCATGAAGTCTTAACCTTGGTATATTACAGAAGAAAATAGAGATTCTACATAAAATCCAGAAGTTTTTTTTTTTTCCTCTTTTTCTTCTTCTTTTTTTTTATTTTGTAATGTTTAACAATCACTGCCATACAATTGCGATTTTATCCCTCCCCACCTACTCCCCACTACCCCCCTCCCTCCCCACGACTGCATACAATTCTGTATAGATTCTACATATACTTTCCTATTGAGTATATTTTCACTATAGTCATGCTATGTAGTCAGACTAAGATAAATGAAAGAAATCGTATAACAAATCAGAACATGATACACAAACACATACACATACACAAACATGATCTGCTACAATATGTGAGTGACTTCCATATTTCTCTCTCTGAGTGTGGAAGGCATTTTGCCTTGAGATCCTCCATTGGGATTTTTTTTTTTTTTTTGGTAAGAAGTTCTTGTGTTATTACAAAAATCTAAGTCTACCAGAAAAAACTCTCACACACTGTGGTTGTTGCTGTGCATAAAGTTCTCCTGGTTCTGCTCCTTTCACTCAGCATCAGGTCATATAAGTCCTTCCAGGCCTCTCTGAAGTCTTCTTGTTCATCATTTCTTATGGCACAATAGTACTCCATTACATTCATATACCATAATTTATTCAGCCATTCCCTAATTGAGTGACATCCCCTTGACTTCCAGTTTTTGGCAACTACATAGAGTGCTGCTATAAATATTTTTGTACATGTGGGACCCTTTCCCACTTTTATGATCTCTTGGGGATATAGTCCCAGTAGCGATATTGCTGGGTCAAAGGGTATGCACATTTTTGTAGCCCTTTGGGCATAGTTCCAAATTGCTCTCCAGAATGGTTGGATGCGCTCGCAGCTCCACCAACAATGAATTAGTGTTCCAACTTTCCCACATCCTCTCCAGCATTTATCATTTTCTTGTTCTGTCATGTTTGCCAATCTTATAGGTGTGATGTGGTACCTCAGAGTTGTTTTGATTTGCATCTCTCTAACCAATAGTGACTTAGAGCATTTTTTCATATGATTATAGATAGCTTTAATTTCTTCCTCTGAAAATTGCCTGTTCATATCCTTTGACCATTTATCAATTGGGGAATGACTTGTATGATTATACATTTGGATCAGTTCTCTATATATTCTAGAAATGAGGCCTTTATCCCCGAGCTTAGCTGTAAAAATTCTTTCCCAATTTACTACATCCCTCCGGATTTTGGTTGCATTGGGTTTGGTTGTGCAAAAACTTCTCAGTTTAATGTAATCAAAGTTATCCATTTTGCATTTCATAATGCATTCTATCTCTCCTTTAGTAAAGAATTCTTCCCTTCTCCATAGATCTGATAAATACACTATTCCTTGCTTCTCCAGTTTATTCATGGTATCAATCTTTATACCTAAATCATGTACCCATTTGGACTTTATTCTTGTGTACGGTGTCAGGTATGGGTCTATGCCTAATTTCCGCCACACTGTTACCCAGTTTTCCCAGCAATTTTTGTCAAACAATGAGTTCTTATCCCAGAAGCTGGGGTCCTTGGGTTTATCAAACAGAAGGTTGCTATATTCCTTGCCTACTGAATCTTGAGTGCCAAGTCTATTCCACTTGTCTACCTCTCTGTTTCTTAGCCAATACCAAGTGGTTTTGATAATTGCTGCTTTATAGTACAGTTTGAGGTCTGGTCGCGCTAGGCCACCTTCCCAAGCATTTCTTTTCATTAGTCCCTTTGATATTCTGGACCTTTTGTTTTTCCAAATGAATTTTGATATTATTTTGTCCAGCTCTAGAAAGTAATTGTCTGATAGTTTAATTGGTATGGCACTAATTAGTATATTAATTTGGGTAGAATTGTCATTTTTATTATATTAGCACGGCCTACCCATGAGCAACTAATGTTTTTCCACTTACTTAAATCTGACTTTATTTGTGCAAAAAGTGTCTTGTAATTGTGTTCATATAATCCCTGGGTTTGTTTTGGCAGGTAGACTCCTAAGTATTTTATACTGTCTACCCTAACTTTAAATGGGATTTCTCTTTCTATCTCTTGCTGTTGGACTTTGTTGCTAATATATAGGAATGCAGAAGATTTGTGTGGGTTTATTTTGTACCCTGCAACTTTGCCAAAGTTGTTTATTAATTCTAGTAATTTTTTACTTGAATCTCTGGGATTCTCTAGGTAAACCATCATATCATCTGCAAAGAGTGATAACTTAGTTTCTTCTTTGGCTATTCTTATTCCTTGAATATCTTTATCTTGTCTAATTGCTACAGCTAACATTTCTAGTACCATATTAAATAATAGTGGTGATAATGGACAACCTTGTTTCACCCCTGATCTTATTGGGAATGCATCTAGCTTATCCCCATTGCATATAATGCTTGCTGAAGGTTTTAGATAGATACTGCTTATTATTTTATGGAAAGTTCCCTTTATTCCTACATTCTCCAATGTTTTTAGTAGGAATGGATGTTGTATTTTGTCAAAAGCTTTTTCTGCATCTATTGAGATAATCATGTGGTTTTTGTTAGCTTTGTTGTTGATGTGATCGATAATGCTAATAGTTTTCCTAATATTGAACCAGCCCTGTAGTCCTGGTATGAATCCTACCTGATCATAATGTATTAATCTCGTGATAAGATGCTGTATTCGTTTTCCTAGAATCTTATTTAAAATTTTTGCATCTATATTCATTAGGGAAATTGGTCTATAATTTTCTTTCTCTGTTTTGTCTCTTCCTGGTTTGGGTATCAAAACCATATTTGTATCATAGAAAGAATTTGGGAGGACTTCTTCTTCCCCAATTTTCAAAAATAGTGTATGTAGTATTGGAATTAACCGTTCTTTAAATGTTTGATAGAATTCAGTTGTGAATCCATCTGGCCCTGGAGATTTTTTCCTAGGGAGTTCATTGATGGCTTGTTCAATTTCTTTTTCTGAGATGGGGTTGTTTAAGTATTCAACTTCCTCTTCTGTTAATCTGGGCAATTTGTATTTTTTAAAATATTCATCCATCTCGTTTAGATTATCGAATTTGTGGGCATAAAGTTGGGCAAAGTAGTTTCTAGTTATTGTTTTAATTTCCTCCTCATTGGAGGTGAGTTCACCCCTTTCAATTTTAATATTAGTAATTTGGTTTTCTTCTTTCTTTTTTTTAATCAGATTGACCAAAGGTTTATCAATTTTATTAGTTTTTTCATAAAACCAACTATTGGTTTTATTTATTAATTCAATAGTTTTCTTTATTTCAATTTTATTAATCTCTCCTTTGGTTTTCAGTATTTCTAATTTGGTATTTACTTGGGGATTTTCAATTTGTTCTTTTTCTAGCTTTTTCAACTGCAAGCCTAAGTCATTGATCTCCTCTTTCTCTATTTTATTTATGTAAGCATTCAGAGATATAAAACTTCCCCTAATAACTGCTTTTGCAGTATCCCATAAGTTTTGGTATGTTGTCTCACTATTGTCATTCTCTCGAATGAAATTGTTGATTGTTTCTATGATTTCTTCTTTAACCCAACCCTTCTTTAGAATTAGATTATTTAGTTTCCAATTGATTTTTGGTTTCTCTTTCCATGGCCTTTTATTACATGTAATTTTTAATGCATTATGATCTGAAAAGGATGCATTGATCATCTCTACCTTTCTGCACTGGATTGTGAGATTTTTATGTCCTAGTACATGGTCAATTTTTGTAAATGTTCCATGTACCGCTGAGAAAAAAGTATATTCCTTTCTATTCCCATTTAATTTTCTCCAAAGATCTATCATATCTACCTTATCCAGAGTTTTATTTACCTCCTTAACCTCTTTCTTGTTTATTTTGAGGTTGGATTTATCGAGTTCAGAGAGGGGGAGGTTGAGGTCCCCCACTAGTATAGTTTTGCTATCAATTTCTTCCTTCAACTCCCCCAACCTCTCCTCTAAGAATCTGGATGCTATACCACTTGGAGCATACATGTTTAGTAATGATATTGCTTCATTGTCTATGGTGGCTTTTAGCAGGATATAGTTTCCATCCTTATCCCTTTTGATTAGATCTATTTCTGCTTTTGCTTTGTCTGAGATTAGGATTGCTACTCCTGCCTTTCTTACATGAGCTGAAGCACGATATATTCTGCTCCATCCTTTGACCTTTATCCTATGTGTATCCCCCCATTTCAAATGTGTTTCTTGTAAGCAGCATATTGTTGGATTATGGCTTTTAATCCATTCTGCTATCCGTCTCTGTTTTATGGGAGAGTTCATTCCATTCACATTCACAGTTATGATTACAATCTGTGTATTTCCCTCCAACCTCTTTCCCACCATTTGTGCTTTTAGCTCTCCCGTCTCCCTTCCCCTCCTCAATAGTATTCACTTTTCTCCCCCTCCTCCTGCAGCCTTCCCCTCCTTCTTTTAGTCCCCCTCCCTTTTACTCCCCTTTACTCTTATTGCTTCTTTCCTCCCTTTTAGCCACCCTCCCCTTTCTTCCCCCTTCCCCTCCTACTACCTATAGAGCTAGTTAGGATTATCTACTTAAGATTATTGTTCTCTCGTTTGAACAAATCAGATGAGAGTACCTCTCAAACAATGCTCATCTCCCTCCCCTCCTTCCCTCTACTATAGTTTTGTACTTCTTCCTGTGATATAATTTGCCATTTTCTGCTTCCCCCTTTCCACACCTCCTATTACAATCCCTTCTCATATTTAAATCATATTTTTGACATGACATCATTTACTTTATGCCCGTTCCCTCTACATATATCCCTTTTATCATAATAGCTGCACAGTTCTCAAGATTAACAGGTATCATCTTCCCTTATAGGGAGGTAAACAGTTTGCCCTAATTGAGTAGCAAGTTTTTGTTTTTGTTTTTTCCCCTCTGTTTACCTTTTTATGATTCTCTGGAGACCTGCATTTGAAGATCAAATTGTCTATTGAGTTCTGGTGTTTTGGTCAGGAAGCTCTGGAAATCCCTTATTTCATTGAATGACTTTCTCCTTGCCTGAAATGTTATGCTGAACTTTGCTGGGTAGTTGATCCTCGGTTGAAGTCCCAACTCCTTTGCCTTACGGAATATTGGGTTCCAATTCTTTCGATCTTTTAATGTAGAAGCTGCAAGGTCCTGTGTGATCCTGACTGTGTGTCCTTGATATTTGAATTGTTTCTTTCTGGCTGCTTGTAGTATTTTCTCCTTCACTTGATAGCTCTGGAATTTGGCAACTATATTTCTTGGGGTTTTGAGTTTGGGATCCCTTTTGGGAGGGGAACGGTGGATTCTTTCGATGACTATTTTGCCCTCTGAGTCTAGTACTTCTGGACAGTTTTCCTTGATGATTTCCTGGAAGATATTGTCCAGACTCTTTTCTTCATCATGGGTTTCTGGCAGGCCAATAATTCTTAGATTTTCTCTCCTGGATCTATTTTCCAGGTCAGTTGTTTTTCCAATTAAATATTTTACATTTTCTTCTATCTTTTCATTCTTTAGATTTTGTTTGACTGATTCTTGTTGCCTCTTTGAGTCATTAGTTTCTACTTGCCCAATTCTAATCTTCATCGTAGTGTTTTCTTCAGTTAGCTTTTCCATCTCCTTTTCCATCTGACCAATTTTTCCCTTTAAGGAGCTATTTTCTCCATTTAATTTTTGTACTTCTTTTTCCATTCGACCAATTTTGCCAGTTAGGTTTTGGGTTTCCTTTTCCATCTGATCAATTTTCCCAATTAGGTTTTGGGTTTCCTTTTCCATTTGATTAGCTCTTCCTTTTAGGGAATTATTCTCTCCAGTTAATTTTTGAACTTCCTTTTCCATTTCTTCAATTTTCTTTTTCAGGGTGATGTTCTCATCAGTGAATTCTTTTTTTATAGTTTTAAAATCATTGGCCAGTTTTTCTTTTATATCCTTCTTCAGACGTTCCAGGTAATCTAGTTGTGCTTGCGAGAAATTCATAGTCCCATCTGAGGTTTCAGATGGAAGTACAGTCTCAGCTCTAACCTCTTTGGTGTTTGTGTTTTGGTCCTTATCCCCATAGAAAGATTCTATGGTTTTTTCACTTTTCGTCTGCTTTTTCCGATTCATGATGTTGGCTGAGTGTTGTAGTTTTTGGTTCTTTCAGTCAGAAGGTACAGATCTTTAAGTTGAGCTGATGTGTGTCTGGGCTAAAAGCAGGCTTTTGTTTTTTGTTTCCCCGATCAACCCTGGGGTTAGATTGTTAGGTGTGTGGGAGGGGTGGTCTGGTCTCAGGATATCTCCTCAGCTGACTTGAGGCAAAGGCAAGGTCAGGGGATGGTGATCCCAGCTTCCCTATTGTCTTCCCTTTTCCCCTGGAGGGCTGGGGCACGCCTAGAAGCTAACGCGTGTTCCCGCCCCTCCTGGGGCTCGTCTCCTGGCTCTGAGGCTTGCCTGGGTCTCTGTGCAAATTTTCTCTGCCCTGGGTCGTCTGTCCCTCCAGCCGTCTCCGCCACCGTAGGAAGAATCCCCCTTTGCCACTTTTCCAGCCTCTGGTGTTATGAGACCACCCGCCCCCTTCTGCTGTTCCCGCTGATCCAGGATTAATCTGGGGAAGAATTTTATGGTTCCCTCATGGTCATCAGGGGGGAGGAGAGAGCACTTACTGATCACTCTGCCATCCCAGTTCCTGGAAGTTCAAGTAGTGTCCCACCGAAGTCCGTCTTCAGGCTGAAGATTTCAAGGACTGCTGTGCTGATGTCTGGCACTCAGCGGCTCTCACCGGCTCGGCCTGGCTTATCTCCTGCTCCGCTGGTTTTGCCCGCCACTCTCGGGCTCCTCTGGTCCCCTCCGCCCTGCCGCGCTGACCGCGCTGCGCTGTGCGCCGGGGTCTTACCCCCGCGGAACAGATCCCTCCCGTGGACCCTCCGGTCCAGCCTGGGCTCTGAATCCGTCAAAGTCCGTCACCCACTGGATTCTACACCTCCAAAGTCTGGTCAGACTCTCCCCCCAGAGATATCAGAGGAGTTTTTCCAGGAGCTTAGGTGAGTCGTTGCTTTCACTCCGCCATCTTGGCTCCGCCCCCCAGAAGTTTTTTGCTATCCTAAATCTCACATTAAAATCACAGATTCTTCAGCAATTTTTTCCATCATAACTTTCACCATCATACTAGTGGGCATTCTACCACATTCTTAGCATATAGAACTTTTCAAATTCAATTAAATCTGGCTAGGCTAAGTGATATATGATTACCAATAGAATGCGTTCTTCCTGTCTGTGTCATTTTTTTATGTCCTTATTTAAAATTTTATTGACAAAGACTGGTTTGCAATTTCCTTCTTCATTTTATTTTACAGGCAAACAGAATTAAGTGACTTACACAGGGTCACATAGCTAGTAAGGGTCTGAAACCTGATTTGACCTCAGGAAGATTTATGTCTTCTTGACTCTGTGCTCGGTGCTCTATTCACTACACCACATAATTGCTCTCTTCCTGTCTTCCCCTATGTTAAATCTTGAATCAACCTAGTATGCATACATAGAGTTCTCATAACTCCCAGTTGAACTGACTTGGGAACAAAATTTCTGCTATGTTTTCTTGTTCTTTTTGACTATTTCATTTCCCTGAACACTCACTCTTTACCTTGTACTTTAGCTGAAATCACATCTTTTACAGGAAATCTTTGCAAATGCCTCTTAATTTTAGTGCCTTCCCTCTTTTAATTATTTCAGATTTTTCCTGTATATAGTTTGTTTGTGTTTGTCTTTCTGTCTGTGCATCTATGTATCTATGTATCTATGTATCTATCTATGTATCTATGTATCTATGTATCTATGTATGTATGTATCTATCTATCTATCTATCTATCTATCTATCTATCTATCTATCTATCTATCTATCTGTCTGTCTACCTGTCTGTCTATTTGTATCCGTGCACATAAATATATCTGTATATGTTTCTTTATTCTATTCCCCCATTACACTGTGATTTACTTGGTGACATGCTGTTTTTTCACTCTTTTTGTATCCTCAGCACTTACCACATACCTAGCATATAACATCTTTTTTGTTGTTGTTCAGCTGTTTTAGTCATGTCCTATTTTTCACGATCCCATTTAGGGTTTTCTTGGTAAAGATACTGGCATGGTTTGCCATTTCTTTCTCCAGCTCATTTTACAGATGTGGAAACTAAGGCAAATAGGATTAAGTGACTTGCACAGGTTCACACAACTAGTAAGTGTCTGAGACTGGGTTTGAACTCAGATTTTCTTGACTGCAGGCCCTACACACTATTCACTGCTCCACCTATCTGCCCAGTGACTGCTTGCTAAATGTTAAATGACAGATTGATTGAATCCAATTTTAAAATAGATTTTTCATTCCAAGTCTTCCAAGATAAAAGATCCTCATTCTTCATCAAAACCCACTATGCTTTTCCTCATCCAAAGAAAAAAAATACAACAAAACTCATTTTATCTTATCACACATGCATTGTTTTCACCTTTCATACAACTGGAACATAACTGTTTTCTGGGCTATCTTGGTGCTTCCTTTCCATCATTCAAACATTTTCACAACATCTCTTGCATCTGGACCTTTTCCTTCCATTCTGATATCACTTACCCTAATATAGGGCCTCCTTATCTCTCAACCCAGACTATTGCAATAGTCTTCAAATGGTCTCTCTGCTTCTTATCTCTCCCCTTTCCAATCTATCCACTGCTCATCTGCCACAATGATATTTCATTAGTACAGTTACTTTTGCATCTCCCTAGTTATTTTCCTACCATACCACTCTGAGACTACTAGTGCTGGTGCCACATCCCTCTCTGGCCATGCTGTCCTGACTGGTGAGTGTTTACATAGCCCACTTAGTGAAGCTTCCCCTAGAATGTTGATCATGCTTCAGTAAAACCATTTCCTGCCAAGCCAAACACACTTCTCCCCAGATATCTTCCTATGATGTCACTCAGTTCTACTCCTCTGTCATCTTCTTTTTCTATCTCTGAAACTAGTAATCAAATCAACACTACTATAGCTTCTAGACAAGGCATATCAACAACCCTTTTAAGGAAATTCACCATTACTGTGAACTCAGACAAAAAGTACGATTTTCCAGCTACCACTATGCATTACCAATAGCCCATATGCATTACCTTTCCCTATTAGAATGCAATCTCTCTTGTTCTATTAAACTCTGATTAGTCTAGTGTCTAGCACATAGTCAGTAGGCTATAGTGCTATACAACTTGTACTATATAGCATATAGTACAAGAGTTTAATTCTGTTTAATTAATTTTTTCTATACTTCTTTGCAGTCTTTTGACACTGTAATAATTACACTAACCTTTTAGATAAATTGGAGCCTCCCTTTTTTACAAGGGAGTAGAACAATGGAGTTAGACAACAACTGACTAATTAAAAGAGTTTTTAAGGCTCAGAGCTGCCTGACATTCCAATGATTCTTTGTAAGTGAACTCTAGCTGAATTTAGATGGCTGTAATTGACAGAAACCACAGAATCAGCCTTAACCAGCTCAAGGGCTCCCTCAAGCAATAGCTGCAGACGAGACCTCGGTCAAGACATTCTAAACACCCTACTCCCTGGGTTATTTTATCTACAGATACCTTCTTTCTTAACCCCTACTCCCAGGAGAAAAACCTCTAGAAACTATTAATATCTCACCCATTTCCACATACCCTTTGAGGTGCTGAGTACTCTCTCTCTCTCTCCCCCCCTCCCGTTTGTCTCTCAAGCAGCAAGTCTCCAACATACACAGAGAAAAAGTCAAAACCCTGAACATAAGAGAAAATACAGAGAAATTAAAACCAACAGACAGGACTTCCAACTGTCTAACCATAAGCAATGTATACATCACAGATGAAAAGACACCTCTCACTGTCTAACTCTATATGGTTACTACAGAGAGAAGCATCAACACCTGAGTTTTCAAAGCCAGGGGACTCCTTAGTAGCTATTCAGAGTCTCAACTGGCTAAACAAATACTTCCAAAGAGTAAGCCCCAAACCAAACCTTATCTCGGAGTATAAATATACTTTTCAGAGCCAGAGAGCATCACAACCCTTCAGAACCAGTGCCTCATTAGAAATTAACAAAAGGTATGGGCCTTCCTACAAAACAAATCTCCCCTAATCAAACTTCCCCTAGAGGGCAGGCCCATTAATAGATGGGGAAGATTTTAACTCTCTTTAACATTTCTCTCTCTCTCTCTCTCTCTCTCTCTCTCTCTCTCTCTCTCTCTCTCTCTCTCTCCCCCCTCTCTCTCTCTCTCTCCCCTTTAAGATCATCTCAGAAAATAAACACTTTTGCAATGTAAGATTAGATTCTGAGTCATTTCAGGGTTCCTTCTAGGCCCAGGCTGGTTGTGGTATCTTCATATATTTAGAGATATAAGGGACCTTACAGGTTATTGAGTGCAACCTTACAATAAGAAAAGAGAGACTCCAAAAGGTCAAGTGACATCCCCAAGACCACAAAGTGACAGAGCCTAGATTTAAAATCAGGTCCTCTGACTTTAAATCCCTAATCTCATTCTCATTTTACTATATTGTGCTGCTTCTCTATTGTTTCTTCTGTCAGTAAGATTCCATTTATGTACTATAATTTGCTCAATCATTCCCTCAACATGATACATCCACTTTGATTTCAGATCTTTGTTATCAATCAAACAAACAAATAAACAAAAACTATGCTACTGTGAATATTCTGGACTGTTTTCTATATCTTTGCATATCTCTTCTTCTAGCCTACCTTCCCTCTTTCTGTCCCTCATTTACATTAATTTCTTAGGTCCCAGGGGGAGACACCATTCTACGTTGAAAGTATTCTATACTCTGAGGCTGAACTCTCAAAACTATAGCTCATGGACCTCAAATAGTATATTTATTTTTAATAGTTAGCCATTAGACACAATTAACTCAAAGTAATTTACTGAGATAACGTTGTAAAAACAATACAAATAAAATTTTTCCCGTAAACTTGTGCCACATTCTCCTAACACAAATACAGAGTAACTGGGAAGTGTAAGCACCATGGAGAGTACACTAGTAGGGAGGCACACCCTTAGGGTACCCATGTAGTTAACATTATTTAAAATTCTGGGCCTCCAAGGCTTCTTGGATCTGATCTTCTCAAGTACCTCAACTTTCAAGGGATAGACAAGGTTCTTTTGTGTCAGAAATCAGACTCTTTAAAGACATCTCCTGAATGTATTCCCTGGGTATATTTCATACTGACCATGGGGGTCTGTTTCCTGCAGGACCAGGAGCTCGGATTTTTAAGGTCAATGGTAGAAGGAGAAAGAAAAAATTCCTCCTCCTCAATCTGGGAAATAATCCATCTAAAGGAGTTCTTTTCTTCCATTTTTTCAGAGAAATGATGACATGACTTGTACTTGATTTTGTTTTGAGTGAGGGAGGGCTGTTTAGGTCACCAGCCTCACTTCTTTTCCAAAGCCATCTGAATCCAGTGACCAGATGTTCATCAGGATGACTGGAGATGACCCAGGATGAGGCAATTGGGGTTAAGTGACTTGCCCAAGGTCACACAGCTAGTGAGTGTCAAGTGTCTGAGGTGAGATTTGAACTCAGGTCCTCCTGACTCCTGCACTGGTACTCTATCCACTACACCACTTAGCTGCCCCTCCTGGAGTTATATGATTATAGTGGAATCTATAGATCAAAAGATAGAGACTTATCATTGCTTTCCTATCATATTTTTAAATTGATTTCTAGAAGAACTAGATCATTTCAAAATTTCACCATCATATGTTTTTCCACAATCTAATATTGATAATCTCAATATGATGTCTTCTTTGCAAATTTGTTGAATTTGGTGTAAAACCATAGAGCTTTGTTTGATTTGAATTTCTCCTATTATTAATAGATCATATACTAGCTGAGGTGCATGGACTATAATCTTGAGAGTTCAGCCTCAGAGTATAGAATACTCTTATGATTGTTAATAGTTTGACATTCTTCTTTTAAATGTTTTTTGTTCATATCCTTTGGCCATTTTTGAGGAATTATTTTTGGTTATATATACTCGTATTCTCTGTGTGTATTATGTCAGATAAATGATTGTTATAACTTCTTGTTATGTATGCATTTTTCTAAAGAGCATGTGGCTCTAAAATCAGGTAGACAGTTTAAATAATTCTTGTAATACTAGTAATAGATGTCCTGTATATCAGCAGTTTTGAATTTGAATATCATTTAATGAAAAAAGGGAAAATTGTGAAATTTGTTTTTGAAAATTTTTATTAAAAGCACAGAATCACATAATGGTCAAGTTCAAAAAGATCTCAGAGATTCTTTAGTATGACACATTCTTCAAGTGTGAATATGTTCTATGATTTAGAGTAATCAGAGTATATAAAGATTGAGACAATTTTCAAATAATTTCTCATTATAATTTCAAAGGAATATAATTTCCATAAGTACTCAGTTAAAAACAACAACACTATAAAACTTTGTGAAACTCAAATGCTCTAAAAATAGACTCTATTCTACTTTGCAAGAAATTTTCCCAAAGCATAAACCACAATAGCTAGAAAAATTTGCCTTGAAGATCTAGAAGAATCAATTAATCTACTTCTTGGGTACAAAGAATATTGGTTAGTTAAAAAAAAATGGTCTTGAAGTGTTTCCATCATCTTAACAATCCTGAAATACTCAAGTCCCCTTCTCCCATCAGTTCTACCTATCCTATTTACTTCAAATGTATTTTTGAATACATTTCAAAACTACCAGATTCTTAGATGTTTTATGATTTTTGAATTAGAAACCTTTCTAACCTGCTAAGATATATGCCATGTAATATAAAAAAAAATGAACAAGTTGAAGGTGAGGGAGGAAAAGCAACAGGAATTACTCAGGACAGTTGAATTTTCCCATTTCTCATTAATATGCTACAAATCCTCTGAATGTGAGAGTTGGAAGGGAAATTGACACTCATCTGAAACCTTATAGGAAGCATGCTACAAAAACTACAGTTGAAAAAGGTTCTCTTACTTCAAAGCCAATAATCTTTCTACTTTACCACATTGTCTTTCATAGAAGGTTTCTGAAGAAATTCTCTTCCTCATATTTCCAGTCCAATGTAGTTCAAAGTCCCTGACAAAGTTGTCTACATCAGCTGCCTCAACTTCCTCTGCACTCTTTTGGGAACTTCCTTCAGACCTCATCATTCAATTGAAACTGCTCTCTGCATTGCAAATATGATCCTTTAAGTCCTAAATGTAATATATATCTACCTTGTTTTTCCCCCTAAATTTGTCCCATATTGTCATTATCTATTAGATATTTCAAATTTTTCAAACTCAACATATTCAGAACATCACTCTTTAGCTTTCTGCTCAAATCCTTCCATTCCAAACTCCCCTTATGTCTGCCAAAGGCAGAAATGCCCTTGTAATCTTGAAGCATCCTAATCCTAGCATTATTCTGAACTTAATATTCTCTCACACCCCACATATCCAGTCATTTGCCCAAATTTGAAATTTCTACATTGACAGCATCTCTTTCATTCTATTATTTTCTCCCCTCATAAAGCATACTACTATAACCTTCAGAGCCATTCCAGATCATTTCATTGCTGTTAGGTGTTACATCCATAGCCTTTATTGCATCCCTGAGGGTTTAGGTACCTGTCATGGGTTCTCAGTGGTCTGGATGTGCTGTGGGGAACTGGAAGTCACCAGGGACCAATCAGTTTCAAATTGAAGGACCCACCATGTGATCTTTATTAAGGTTTAAGATTGGGGCGGAGCCAAGATGGCGAAGTAGAAAGATGCACATACACATAGCTCCGAGCCCACAAACCACAGAGTGGCTAGAGGGGACCAAGCCAGGGCGAATTCTGCACCCAGAGACCATGGAGTATTGGAGCGAGGGAGATTTGTGCTCTGGAGAGACCTGCAAACCTCTCGCGGGGGGTCCTTTGCGCCGTGGACTGGGCGCCGGGACAGGGAGCAGAGTGCAGCCCTGCCGCGGCCACAACACCGAGGGGAAGAGATCCGAGAGGGCTACGGGGACGGGATCTCCAGCGGCCACGTGGGTCCACCCACCCACAGAGGGACCTGCAAACCTCTCGCAAAAGGTCCGTTGCGCTGCAGACGCAGAGCCCAGCCTGGACCTGCGGCGGCGGCGGCCATGGCTCCGAGAGGCACGGATCTGGGAGGGCTCCAGAGACGGGATCTTCAGCGGCGGCACAAGCCCCCGCACCAACAGGTGACTGATGGGGGTGGGTGAGAGAGTCTCTTTGGCGGGTTGAGAGGGGAGTGGGGTGCTTCCATGGCTCGGGCCCCCCCAGGAGATGGAAGCTGAGAGGCGGCTGCAGACAGGGGCTCCCCAAATGGGCGGGAGCCTGGATCCATTGTGGAAGGTCTGTGCATAAACCCCCTGAGGGAACCAAGCCAGAGAAGCGGCCCTGCCCCTGACCTCAGCACCTGAACTTAATTTAACACTGAATAGCAGCCCTGCCCCCGCCAAAAACTCTAAGGTGGGAAGCAGCATTTGAATCTCAGTCCCCAAACGCTGGCTGGGAGGACCAGGAGGCGAGGTGGGTGTAAGGAGAACATTCAGAGGTCAGGCCACTGGTTGGAGAAAATGCCAAGAAAAGGGAAAAGAAATAAAACTATTGAAGGGTACTTTATCGGAGAAAAGACACTTCCTCCCTTCCTTTCTGATGGGGAGGAACAATGCTTGCCATCAGGCAAAGACACAGAAATCGAGGATTCTGTGTCCCAGCCCACCCAATGGGCTTGGTCCATGGAAGAGCTCAAGAGGAATTTTGAAAATCAAGTTAGAGAGGTGGAGAAAAGACTGGGAAGGAAAATGAGAGGGATGAGGGAGAAGCATGAAAAACAGATCAGCTCCCTGCTAAAGGAGAACCAAAAAAATCTTTGAAGAAATTGGCACCTTGAGAACTAGCCTAACTCAGCGGGCAAGGGAGGTGCAAGGGGCCAATGAGGAGAAGAATGCTTTCAAAAGCAGAATTAACCAAATGGGAAAGGAGATTCAAAAGCTCACTGAAGAAAATAGATCTTTCAAATCTGAAATGGTACGGATGGACGCTAAGGACTTTATGAGAAAGACAGATATCTCAGAACATACTGCGCAGATTCGAAAAATGGAAGATAATGTGAAATATCTTATTGGAAAAACAACTGACCTGGAAAATAGAATCAGGAGAGACAATGTAAAAATTCTGGGACTACCTGAAAACCATGATCAAAAGAAGAGCCTAGACATCATCTTCCATGAAATTATCAAGGAAAACTGCCCTGAGATTCTAGAACCAGAAGGCAAAATAAATATTCAAGGAATCCGCAGAACACCGCACGAAAGAGGTCCAAAAAGAGAAACTCCTAGGAACACTGTGGCCAAAATCCAGAATTCCCAGGTGAAAGAGAAAATATTGCAAGCAGCTAGAAAGAAACAATTCAAGTATTGCAGAAATACAATCAGGATAACACAAGATCTAGCACCCTCTACATTGAGGGATAGAAGGGAATGGAATAGGATATTCCAGAAGTCAAAGGAACTAGGACTGAAGCCAAGAATCACCTACCCAGCAAAACTGAGTATAATACTTCAGGAGAAAAAATGGTCTTTCAATGAAATAGAGGACTTTCAAATTTTCCTGATGAAAAGACCAGAGCTGGAAAGAAAATTTGACTTTCTAACACAAGAATGAAGAAGAACCATGAAAAGGTGAACAGCAAAGAGAAGTCATAAGGGACTTACTAAAGTTGAACTGTTTACATTCCTACATGGAAAGACAATATTTGTAACTCTTGAAACATTTCAGTATCTTTGTACTGGGTGGGAGTACACACACACACGCATGCACACACGCACACATACATAGAGACAGAGTGCACAGAGTGAATTGAAGAGGATGGGATCAAATCTTAAAAAAAAATGAAATCAAGCAGTGAGAGAGAAATATTGGGAGGAGAAAGGGAGAAGTTATATGGGGCAAATTATCTCTCATAAAAGAGGCAAGCAAAAGACTTATTAGTGGTGAGATAAAGAGGGGAGGCGAGAGAAAAACATGAGGTCTACTCTCATCACATTCCACTAAAGGAAAGAATATAATGCACACTCATTTTGATAGGAAAACCTATCTCATAATACAGGAGAGTGGGGGACAGGGGCACAAGCAGGGTGGGGAGGAGGATGGAGGGGAGGGCATGGGGAGGAAAATGCAATACGAGGTTGACACTCATAGGGAGGGAAAGGACCATAAGAAAATAGAAGTAAAGGGGGACAGGATAGGATGGAGGGAAATATAGTTAGTCCTATACAACACAACTAGTATGGAAATCATTTGCAAAACTAAACATATATGGCCTATATTGAATTGCCTGTCTTCCAAGGGGAAGGGGTGGAGAGGGAGGGAGCTAAAGAAGTTGGAACTCAAAGTGTTAGGGCCAAATGTAATGTTCTTACCACTGGGTAACAAGAAATACAGGTTAAGGGGTCAAGAAAGCTATCTGGCCCTACAGGACAAAAGAGAAGACAGAGACAAGGGCAGGGAGGGAGGATAGAGTAGAGAGCAGATAGGTCACAGGGGCAATCAGAAAGCTCGGGTTTGGGGGGGGGAGGGGATAAAAGGGGAGAAAATTTGTAACCCAAAACTGTGTGAAAATAAATGTTAAAAGTTAAATAAAAAAAATGAAAAAGGTTTAAGATTAAGAAATGGCTCACCAAGAACTAAGAGAACATTGTTCACAGTAACAGAAACATTATGTGATAACCAACTTTGAGAGACAACTGTTTCCAACAATACAAGAATCCAAGACAACTCCAAAAAACTCATGATGAAAAACACTATCCACATTGGGGGGCAGGAGGTGGAGAGGGGGGAGAAGCTATGTAGTCTGGATACAGATAGAAGCTCTGTCTCTTTCTCTCCCTTTTCTGTTTCATCTTTCTGGTGGTTTTTCCCTCTGGTTCTAATTTTTTTTTTCAGAACTCAAATAACTTTATTACAAACTTAGCACTACTGAGCCATTGGCTTCCATTCTTTCCTCCCCAGGAAGCCAAGAAAACAGTATCTTACACTCCCCTGCCTACAGCAAAGGTACTTGAAGAGTGAGGCTTAAGAGGGGAGGGAAGGGAAAGGTTGGAGCCACATTGCTTTAGAAATTTATGGTGGGAGGAGGTCAGCTAGGAGGCAAAGTGGATGCACCAGCCCTGGAGTCAGGAGAACCTGAGTTCCAATCTAGTCTCAGACACCCAGTAGCTGTGTGACCCTGAACAAGTCACTCCACCCTGATTGCCTCCAAAAATAAAAACTTAAAAAAAAAATTAAGGCTATCATTAAGGGTCTCTGCCTCCTTGTCCTAACTGAAGGATGGCCTCTTGTGAGGTTGTCCGGGTTCAGCTGTCAGGTTCTAGGTCTTCCATCTCCACATCCTGGCTAACTCCAGTTTTCCTTTTCTTCTGCCATCTAGGCTGTGCCTCAGTGGTCCTGCCCGGCTTCGGGGGCTTCCACCTTCATGGCAGCCTTCTCCCTCTGGGAATGCCTGATCTGTTGCAAGCTTCCTTCTCTTCTTCCCATATAGGGTGATGTTGGCCTGGACACTGGACTCCTGCTTCTTGACAGGATGGCGAGTAATGAGGCCCTCGTCCAGCACTGCCCTGACCACCTGGTGCTGCTGCCGCCTCTCCAGTCTCAGCACCCAGAGCTTCTTGAACAGCTTCTTTTTGGGCTCCATCCAGGGCCAGTTGATCTTCCCCCTGGGCATCCCCATGATCCACAGCTTCTCCCATGGCTTCCGAGCTTCTCCCGGTTCTAATTCTTCTTTACAATATGACTGATGTAGAAATATGTTTCATATGGTTGTACATGTATAGACTATATAAGACCACATGCAGTCCTGGGGAAGGAGAAGTGGAGGGAGGGGAGAAGACCTGGAACCCAACATCATATAGAAGTGAATGCCAAAAGCCAATAATTATGTTTTGTATCAATTAATTAATTAATTATTTTCAGCATTTACTTCCACAAGACCTCGAGTTCCAAATCCTCTCCCCATCCCTCCCCTCCACCCAGCCCAAGACACTGGGCATTCCAATTACCTCTTCCCCCAATCTGCCCAATCTCAGTCAAAATATTCAGTTCCAACTTCTCTCCTATTGTCCCTCCCCACCCATCCCCACTGAGAAGGTAAGTAATTCAATATAGGCAACACAAGTGTAGTCATGCAAAACACTTTCTTAATAATCATGATGTGAAATACTAACTATATTTCCCTCCATCCTATCCTGACCCCTCATCTATTCAGTCTTTTGACTTTGTCCCTGCTCAAAAGTGTTTCCTTCTAACCACCTCTTCCTCCCATTTGCCCTTCCTTCTATCATCCCTCTAACCTCTCCCCCCCCCAGCTTATTCCCTTCCCCACTAATTTCCTGTAGTGTAAGATAGATTTTTATACCAAATTGAGTAAGCATGTCATTCCTTCCCCCCCCTTCCTTTGAAAATACTTTTTCTTGCTTCTTTTATGTGGGATAATTTGCCTTATTCTATTTCTCCTTTTCTCCTTCTCCCAATATGTTCCTCTTTCACTCCTTAATTTTATTTTTTAGATATCATCACTTCCTATCAACTGAACCTGTGCCCTCTGTTTATATCTAATCCTTCCAACTACCCTAATGTGGAGAAAAGTCTCAGGAGTTATAAATATTATCTTTCCATGAAGGAATGCAAACCGTAAGTCCCTTATAATTTTTCTTTCCTATTTACCTTTTCATCCTTCTCTTGATTCTTGTGTTTGAAAGTCAAATTTTCTATTCAGCTCTGGTCTTTTCATCAAGAATGCTTGAAAGTCCCCCATTTCATTGAATGACCATTTTTCCCCTGAAGTATTATACTCAGTTTTGCTGGGTAGGTGATTCTTGGTTTTAGTCCTAGTTCCTTTGACTTCTGGAATATCCTATTCCATGCCCTTTGATCCCTTAATGTAGAAGCTGCTAGATCTTGTGTTATCCTGATTGTATTTCCACAGTACTTGAATTATTTCTTTCCAGCTGCTTGCAATATTTTCTCCTTGACCTGGGAATTCTGGAATTTGGCCACAATGTTCCTAGGAGTTTCTCTTTTTGGATCTTTTTCAGGTGGTGATCGGTGGATTCTTTCAATATTTATTTTGCCCTCTGGTTCTAGAATATCAGGGCAGTTTTCCTTGATAATTTCCTGAAAGATGATGTAGAGGCTCTTTCTTTGATCATGGCTTTCAGGTAGGCCCATAATTTTTAAATTGTCTCTCCTGGATCTATTTTCCAGGTCAGTTGTTTTTCCAATGAGATATTTCACATTATCTTCCATTTTTTCATTCTTTTGGTTTTGTTTTGTGATTTCTTAGTTTCTCATAAAGTCCTTAGCCTCCATCTGTTCCATTCTAATTTTGAAAAAACTATTTTCTTCAGTGAGCTTTTGAACCTCCTTTTCCATTTGGCTAATTCTGCTTTTTAAAGCATTCTTCTCCTCGTTGGCTTTTTGAACCTCTTTTGCCAGTTGAGTTAGCCTATTTTTTAAGGTGTTATTTTCTTCAGCATTTTTTTGGGTCTCCTTTAGCAGGGTGTTTAAGTGTTTTTCAAGAGTTACAAATATTGTCTTTCCATGTAGGAATGTAAACAGTTGAACTTTAGTAAAGTCCCTTATGACTTCTCTTTGCTGTTTCCCTTTTCATGCTTCTCTTCATTCTTGTGTTTGAAAGTCAAATTTTCTTTTCAGCTCTGGTCTTTTCATCAAGAATGCTTGAAAGTCCCCAATTTCATTGAAAAACCATTTTCTCGCCTGAAGTATTATACTCAGTTTTGCTGGGTAGGTGATTCTTGATTTTAATCCTAGCTCTTTTGACCTCTGGAGTATCATATTCTAAGACCTGTGATCCTTTAATTTAGAAGCTGCTAGATCTTGTGTTATCCTGATTGAGTTTCCACAGTAGTCGAATTGTTTCTTTCTGACTGCTTACAATGTTTTCTCCTTGATGTGGGAGCTCTGCAATTTGACTACAATATTCCTAGGAGTTTTCCTTTCGGGATCTCTTTCAGATGGTGTTCAATGGATTCTTTCAATATCCATTTTACCCTCTGGTTCTAGAATATCAAGGCAGCATTCCTTAATAGTTTCTTGAAAGATGATGTCTAAGCTCTTTTTTTGATCATGACTTTCATGTAGTCCCATAATTTTAAAATTGTCTCTCCTTGTTGGGACTGGAAGCTCAATTCCGTGTGGACAGTCTCGGGCAGGTAAAAGTGGGACTTCTAAATCTTAGAGTCTTACGAGGCCCTCCATGAACAGCGGGGGTTCGAGAAGGTCAGACCGAGCTAGCTCGGCTAGCTCGGGTATTTCCGCCTCTCCCCCGGAGATACCTGATGGGTGGAGTCTCCCTGCCCTCGAGGTCGTCCCGGATTGGAGCACACCTAGTTACCTAACAGCATGGTATTGAGATGCAAACTGTGTGGCTGAAGATTAAGTAGGATTGAGGAAGCCAGAAAGCTCTTAGCACGTGTGGAGCCAAAGAGAAAAGTAGGGCTCCGCTTCTTTTCTTTCCCCTCTCCCCTCCCCCTCTCTCCCCCGCTTGTACTTCTACTTCCATTCCCTTAAGCTTAGCCTTCTTAGGAAATCTCCCCCTCTTCGTCCTAAGAAAGAAGAGCCCCTGCACTTGTAACCGAAACCCTGTAATAAAGCTCAACCCCTGTTTGACTCTGGAATGTCCTTTCTCTCATATGTGCATCCGGCGTGGCCAGCCGAAGACCTCGGGAGGTGAGGTAAGAAAGACTCGGGTAGCCCAATACAGGCCTCTAGGCTTGGCAGTTGGCGTCCCAACAGGGATTGGGAGCGTAGATAATCCTGGGTGCTTTTGGGGTACACCCGGAAGGGGCTGTGAAAGAAGCGAGTCCCGAATCCTAGATTCGGAAGGAGAGAAAGGGGAGAGAAGCTTCCCAAACCCCTGGGAAAAGGGCGGAGATGGGGAATCTATTGCCAGTAATAAAGCCAGAGGAACAGGAGGTCTGGGCTGAGACACTTCACAGGGAATGCAGGAAGGCGGGGGTCACAATAGAGTTAGATGACCTCCGAGAATTTTGTGAAAGGATTTGGAAAGTTTCTCCTTGGCTCAAGCAGGCAGGAATATCAAGAGAAAAATGGGGAGCGGTCGGAGAGCAAATGACTGCTTACGAGCAACAATACCCTGGGGAGCTGGAGGATTTAGATTTCCTGATATTCGGTGTAATTAAAAGCCTGCTGGAAGGGCCGGAGAGGCCAGGGCGGGATTGGAATAAGAGTGGAAGCGGAGAGAGGGGAGGGGAGGACCCAGGCAAGCAGAAAGTTAAGCGGAAAGTTAAGGAGCATAAAGAAAAAATAGATTCGGAGCTCCATCTAGAGGATGGGAAAGGCGAGGCAGGGGAGAATACGCCGTGCCTTCCCTCCGCGCCTCCTTATAACCTGCTCCATTGGTCAGACAGTTCAGGGCCACAGTCCAGTTTGGAAAAAGGAATAAGAAAGGCTATAGAGAATGGAGAAGATGTAGGGACATTTCCTGTGTTAGAAATAGCGGACCCCAGTGTCCCCGGTGGGGTTCGGAGGAGCCACATACCCATAGAGTGGAAGAGAGTGGCGACTCTTAAAGAGGCTTGTACCAAGCATGGCCCTAATTCACCCTTTGTTATAGCCATGCTTGAAACTCTCAGCGGTCAGTTCGTTCTGACTCCTAATGACTGGAAGAGCTTAGCTAGAGCCTGCCTTACCCCTGGGCAGAATGTGATTTGGGTATCAGAATTTTCTCAGAGGGTAAAGAGCACTACCGGTGGGCTAGGGGCTCAGGCCCCCCAGGCTTATCAGCAATTTACAGGAACAGGGCAGTTTGAGGCTACAGGAAATCAATTACAGTACTCAGCCTCCGATTATGTTTTGATTGCCGGAATGGCTATTGCCGCCTGGAAGGTTATAGCCTCTAAGAAAGAGAGAGAGTTTCCCATGACTAGGATTACGCAAGGAAACAATGAGCCATTTACTAATTTTGTGGCCAGGCTGCAGGAGGCAGTAGGTCGAGATATGGGAGAGGAAAACCAAGGGACAGAGATAGTGTTGAGGACATTGCTGCGGCAGAATTGTAATCATGACTGCAAAAAGGCAATGCTGGGACTGCCAAAGAATGCATCTGTTGAAGAGATGATACAGAGATGTGAAAGGGTAGGAAGTCAGGTCTACTTGGCACAGGTGCAAGGGAAGTACCTGGCTGCCGCCTTAAGTAATATCTCTTTGGAGAAAAAATGTTTTAACTGCGGAAAACCGGGACACCTTAAGAAAGAGTGTAGGAAAGAAATAAGTACAGGGAGGGGCCAGGACCCTTGTTTTTCATGTGGAAAGCCAGGTCACTTAGCTAAACAATGTAGGAAGTCGGGAAACGGGGTGAGGGGCCCCTCGAGGGCCCCGAAAGTGTACCCTTTGGCAGAGAATCGGGATGGCCCCTTGGAGGGAGAATACAGGAGATTATGGGGCCAGAGGAAGGAAAGCAACACCTTTACAGCTTAGAGAAGTGCCAGCTTGCAGCTCATCAGTTTGCCATGATTCCCCTGAGAGACCCCATACAGGAGGAATCCCTCATATTACAGAACCCCTCTCATGCACCCGTAGTTATATATACAGGAGTTTATCCCACCGGCACCACAGCACTTCCATGCTCCAATGTGGTAGCCGAGCCAGCTCATATAGACAATCAGCTTCCCATAGCTATTGCCCTTCCTTTAAAGCACTCAGTTCAAATCCAGTTACTAAAGGAAATAGGACAGAATAGACCTGAGTGTACGATCTGGCTTAATGGAATTCCCATGACTGGCCTCCTTGATACTGGAGCGGATAGGACCTGCCTTAGCGGTCGCTCAGTACCCCGGCACTGGAAGCTTAAAGAAAGCCAGAGACCAGTGTGGGGAATAGGAGGGTGCCAAAATACCTTAGAGACAATGCACCCAGTAAAGTGGGAGGCAGAGGATCGCCAAGGGACCGTATGGCCGTTGGTGATTCCAGGACTTAGTTTTAACATCTGGGGCAGGGACATTATGAGCCGCCTCGGGATGAAGCTATCAAATTTTTAGTAAGGGCCATTGCAGTTGCACTGGAGTCCCCACCCTTGAATTGGAAGTCAGACACCCCGATTTGGGTGGAGCAATGGTCCCTGACCCCAGAAAAACTCCAGGCACTACAACTATTGGTTAAGGAGCAATTAGAAAAAGGAAATATAGAACCATCAAAGTCACCCTGGAATGCTCCTGTGTTTGTTATAAAGAAAAAATCCGGGAAATTCAGGTTCCTTACAGATCTAAGGAAGGTAAATCAGTCTCTCATGCCTATGGGAGCCCTGCAACCAGGTCTCCCTTCTCCTAATGCCATCCCGGAGGGTTGGTCACTTATAATCATTGATATTCAGGATTGTTTTTTTTCCATTCCTTTAAACAAAGTAGATTGTCCTCGGTTTGCTTTTACAATACCTCACCCCAATAACGAAGGACCTGCAAAGAGGTATCAGTGGAAGGTATTGCCCCAAGGTATGAGTTGCAGCCCCACCATCTGCCAGTGGTATGTTAATCAAGCCTTAGAAAGCCCCAGACAGCAATACCAATGCAAAATCATCCATTATATGGATGACATCCTTATAGCTGCACCTCAGCTCAAGGAACTGGAGAAGTGTTTCCAAGCAGTAGAAAGGAACCTTTTAGGACTAGGATTAGTTATTGCTCCTGAAAAGATACAGAGAGGACCCAATTACAAATATTTGGGATATCAGATACAGGGCACCATCATTCGGCCGGAACCCCCAAAATGGGATATAAAGATCCAAACACTCAATGATGCTCAGAAACTAGTAGGAGCTATCCAATGGATAAGATCAAAGGTGCCTATACCTTTACCTCTCATGCAACCTTTATATTCACTATTGACAGGAGACTCTGCTTTAAATTCCCCACGAACATTGACTCCTGAAGCAGCCAAGGCCATAGAGGCAATAAAAAAACAATTTTTAGAGTCCACCACATTTCGGTGGGATCCAGGAGGAGATCTGGAGGTATCTATTATCTCCACCACACCTCCCTATGCCGTCATACATCAAAAAGAGAAGCCCCTAGAGTGGGTATATTTAAGTAAAACAGGAAGCAGTTTACTAAACAAGTGGGAATTTCTAGGACGGTTAGCACTAGAGGCAGTAAGAAGAGCCACCCACATATACCAAAAACAGCCAATTCTTTATGCTACACTCACCACTAAGGATGTAGAAGAGTTAGCTCAGAATCATGTTTCTTGGGCCACTATACTCCACTGGGCCCAGATGAAACCAAATTCGACTTTTCTATTCAAAGAATTATTACAGTGGGCCCCAGCACCAGTGAAAAGGTACTCACCAAACCCAGTAGAAGGGCCTAACATTTTTACAGATGCCACGAAACATCACAAGGCATCTATTTATAATTCGGCCTCCCAAGAGATATATATAGTTAACACACCCTACACCTCTACTCAACAGAACGAATTGGAAGCTATAATCCAAGCTCTCCAAATATATAGTGACATACCCATTAATATTATCACTGATAGTCAGTATGCATCTTTATTAATTTCACGGATTGAGGACTCTATTGTAGATTATCGGTCCAATATTTTTTCACAGTGTGAGCGGCTATTGACCACCATTAATAACAGAACACACCCTTTTTATGTTTTACATGTGCGCTCACATACAAATGGCACAGGACCAATTTTTGAAGGAAATCAAATAGCAGACAATTCACTATACCTGGTAGGGCACACTGTGGAACCACAAGAAAGGGCCCAAAAGGCTCATGATAGGTTCCACCTAGCCACAGAAGCCCTCTGCAAATTATATGGGATAACTCAGGAACAGGCCAGAAAAATTGTTAAGAGCTGTCTCCAATGTATCCCATTCCACCCATCTCTAGACCAGGGTGTCAATCCTCGTGGCTTGGCACCCAATGAAATTTGGCAAATGGATGTCACCCATCTTAAGGGCCAGTGCATACATGTGACAGTTGACACATGGTCCGGATTCCTTATGGTGACTTTACAGCCAGGTGAATCAAGTGCTAAAGTAATTCAACATCTTTGGCACTGTTTTTCTGTTTCAGGCTTACCCTTAGAAATAAAGACAGATAACGGCCCTGCCTATACTTCTCAAACCCTTACACACTTCCTCCGCGATCTAGGGATTCGACATGTTACAGGAATCCCCTACAATCCACAAGGCCAGGCCATAGTGGAAAGGGCCAATCTCACCTTGAAGGCGATCCTCGCTAAACAAAGAAGGGGAAAAGGTCGCCTAACACAATCAGAGCTTGATACAGCTGTGTATACACACAATTTTTTGCATATCTCAAGAAACTCACATACTACTCCAGCTATGAGACATTTTGTGACTTTTCCAAGACAACCCCGCAAGGAAAGTAATACCCAGGCTGGATATAAAGACACATGGGCCATGGTAAAGGATATGGCCTCAGGGAAATGGAAAGGTCCGTATAAGATACTAATATGGGGTCCAGGGTATGTTTGTGTCTCCACAGGAAAAGGTGATGCGTGGATTCCCATTAGAAGGATCCGTAGGTGGGAACCGAGGTCGGAGACGACGGAGACGCAGGAGGCGGAGACCCCGGAGAGCCCAGAGACCCCGGAGAAGGATCATACACCACCTGAGCCTGCTGCTGACAGCTTTAACCTTGCTGCCCAGAGAGGAAGCAGCCCTCATCACAACCGCAGACACTGCTGCTGACAGCTTCCCATCTAGGCATCCTTTTTTCGCCAGCTGAATGAGGACTTTGATATCACAAACCCAGGACACTTGGGTGGGGAGGAGGTGACCAATTTTCCACCTGTATAGATCCATTTGCAAGATTAAGGGAGTGGTGACGTGTAAGGCGCCTACACCAGCTGCTTCTCTTAAAATATGCTTTGGGATTTTAGTTGATTGCACTTCCTCTGTTGTAACTCAGCCATTTAGTTTCATCTTTGTTTTATTTGATGCCTCCCTTTGTCAGTTGTGCTAGCTGCAGATTTCTGTGTGAATGAAGTCTTGTTGTAAGGTACTCATATGCTAAAGGCCTTCCTAATCCACTCAGCCTCCAGCCACTGTTTGCTCTAGAGCCAGGTGCGCTCCGCGCATAACAAAGAAGGGGATATGTTGGGACTGGAAGCTCAATTCCGTGTGGACAGTCTCGGGCAGGTAAAAGTGGGACTTCTAAATCTTAGAGTCTTACGAGGCCCTCCATGAACAGCGGGGGTTCGAGAAGGTCAGACCGAGCTAGCTCGGCTAGCTCGGGTATTTCCGCCTCTCCCCCGGAGATACCTGATGGGTGGAGTCTCCCTGCCCTCGAGGTCGTCCCGGATTGGAGCACACCTAGTTACCTAACAGCATGGTATTGAGATGCAAACTGTGTGGCTGAAGATTAAGTAGGATTGAGGAAGCCAGAAAGCTCTTAGCACGTGTGGAGCCAAAGAGAAAAGTAGGGCTCCGCTTCTTTTCTTTCCCCTCTCCCCTCCCCCTCTCTCCCCCGCTTGTACTTCTACTTCCATTCCCTTAAGCTTAGCCTTCTTAGGAAATCTCCCCCTCTTCGTCCTAAGAAAGAAGAGCCCCTGCACTTGTAACCGAAACCCTGTAATAAAGCTCAACCCCTGTTTGACTCTGGAATGTCCTTTCTCTCATATGTGCATCCGGCGTGGCCAGCCGAAGACCTCGGGAGGTGAGGTAAGAAAGACTCGGGTAGCCCAATACAGGCCTCTAGGCTTGGCATCTCCTTATCTATTTTCCAGGTCAACTGCTTTTTGCAATGAGATATGTCACATTTTTTTGTTACTTTTTCCATTCCTTTGGTTTTGTTTTATAATTTCTTGATTTTTAATAAAGTCATTAGCTTCCATCTTCTCCATTCTAATCTTTAAGGAATAGTTTTCTTCAGTGAGCTTTTGGACCTCTTTTTCTATCTGGCCAATTCTGCTTTTTAAGACACTCTTTTTCTCATTGGTTTTTTGGATCCCTTTTGTCATTTTGAATAGTCAATTTTTAAGGTGTTATTTTCTTCAGCATTTTTAGGAGTCCTCTTTCACAAGTAGTTGACCTAGTTTTCATGATTTTCTTACATCATTCTTATTTCTCTTCCAATTTTTTCCTCTACTTCTCTTACTTGATCTTCCAAATCCTTTTTGAGCTCTTCCATAGCCTGAGACCAATTCATATTTTTCTTGGAGGCTTTGGATATATGAGCTTTGATTTTGTTGTCTTCTTCTGTTTGTATATTTTGGTCTTTCTTGTCACCAAAGTAAGATTCTATATTCCTATTCTTTTTCTGGTTTTTGCTCATTTCCTCAGTCATTTACTTGACTTTTGAGGTCTTTTTCAAGGTAGTTTTCTGCTTACAGTGGGAGTGGAGGGGTTTATTATCAGTTGATTGATCCTCCCAGAATCTGTGAGCCTAGAATTCAAGAAACAGCCACCGCCCCTGCTGATTTGTGCTTCCGTACCCCCTGCATTGCTCTTGGGCTGGGACCTGACCACTCTACTCTCTCACACAGGTAGATCAGGGTTTTTTCCCACTGACCTTCCAAATTGTCATAGGTGTTTTGGGGTTGAGAAGTCTAGAAGCTGGCACAGGTGAGAGATATTTAGTCCCTCTGAGGCCTGTTCAGGTCCCATCTGTGCCAGCATAGCTGATGCTGGACTACACTCTGCTCCCAGTTCAGGATGATAGATACTTCCTGTCAACTTTTCAGGCTGTCTTGGGCTGGAGATTTGCTTCACACAGTTATTCTGCAGGTTTTACATCTCTAGCATTTTTACAGGTATTTGATTTGGCTTACAGGGAGACTTCTAGGATGTCTCTGCTTCTATTTGCCATCTTGGCTCCACCACCCTATTTCTTTTTTTGAGAAGCTAAATATTAGAAGTTTTTTTCTTGATATCTAGCCTACTGCACCTCTGTTTCTTCCCTCTGGGACAAGGTGGAAACCTCTAATCCTTCTTTCACATAATAGCCCCTCAAATATTTGAAGATAGCTATGAAATTCCACCTGAGTTTCCTCTTCTCTAAGTTAAAAAGACCTATTTCTCATATATATATATATATATATATATATATATATATATATATATATATATTGGAATTCAGGATATTTTGAAACTTTTTTTCCCATGTATACTATTATCTCAATTCAGTGGAAAGAACAATAGCTATAGAGTCAGAGGAGCTGGGTTCATGTTTCATCATTGCTACATACTATTTATGTGACTTTGATTAAGTCACAACTTACTTGTTCTTGAGTTCTCTTATCTGAAAAATGAGTGGATTATGCTAGATAGTCTCTGAGATCTTGAAGTTTTAGAATTATGATATCATGATCTTTTTGAAACTGATTCACACCATATTTTTAATTTTTTTTTTACTTTTTTCTGCCAAAAGAATAGAAAACAATGAAAATAGCTAGGAAGTAGACATCTCACCATATAGAGATTTAATACAAAATTCTAAAGCAATTTCAATTTATTTTCTCATCTTCAATTAAGTCAAAGTGACCTAGGACAAGAGAAGAGTATGAAACTGGAGGAAAAAAAAATCTTGTTCTTTTCCTAGTACAAACTGATTTTCAACTAATTTGAAGGAAATCCATCAGCTTGCAAGAGATTATATATTATATTATAAAGAAATGAACATAAGGGTCAAATAAGTAAATTTTCTCTTTTATAAAGTCAAATGATCTCACTATTATAAAACATGTTAAAAGTGTTTGCTAACTGTATGAAGCTATGTTTATATCTCAAAATTTAAGAGAAGGAACTGAGAAAAAATATTGAAGTGAATCAACATTTGTGAAACACTGTGTGCTAGACAATGGGTTAAGTGAAGAGAAAAGGAAAAAAACAAAACAAAAAAGAATCTAACTTCAAGATGATTACTTTCCAAATCTGGGAAATACACACGTATATGTTTGTATTATAATGTGTATGTGTGTGTACACATAAATTACGTGTACCTATGCACTTTCATTATGTATTCTCTCTTTACACACACACATACACACACATTCTCTGTCTCTGTGTATGTCTCTGTGTGTCTCTGTCCTGTCTCTGTCTTTCTCTCTCCTCAGTGATCTATATTTCCTTATATATGTATACATACATTAAAAATACACAGAAGACCTCCTGGAAGAAAGTGTGGAAGATTTGTTCAGTGCCTACTATGTGCCTGACACCATGCTAAACATTTTCATAATTACATATTTTTGAGGCGATGATAACCAAACTTAATATTAAGGGATGCTTAGGACCAAAGATTGGAAGCAAGAGCAATCCAGGCAGGAGAAAGAGCAACAGAAAAGACACTAAGAGGGGGAAATGGAATGAAGTATATGAGGAAAACAAGTAGGCCATTGTGACTGGATGGTAGAGTGCATAGAAACCAGTAGAATATGAGAAACTTGATAAGGCAGGAGGGGACCAGATTATTCCAAAAAAAGAGGATTTTATATTTTATTTTGAAGACAGTAAGTAGTCATTGTTCTTTCTGAGTAGGAGATGATGTGATGAGACCAAAAAATAATTTTGGCAATTGTATGAAGGATGTATTGCAGTACTGTGAAATTTGAAGCAGATCGACCAATTAGGTTACTGTATTGATAGTTAAAGTGAGAGCTGATCAGAGCCTGACCAAGTTTGATGTCTGTTTGACTAGAGCAGAGGTGAATTATGTGAATAATGCTATGGAGAAAAAAAAACAAAACATAGGATTTAGGAACTCATTAGACATGTGGTGAGAATGATATATAGGGATACAGATAAACAAAGGAGGAGAGACACAGATTGATAGTGAGTAAACACAGTGGGATGGAGGGAAACGTTTTTGTTGTTTGTATTTTAAGGATGGAGAAAACTAGCTAGTTTGATCAACATTCCTCTTCTTATTTCATGAATATAAGTTGTTACATTACGTAATTCCTCTAGAGACTAAATAACGTTAGCTTATTCACATCTTGGGGATTCTATTAAATAATGATTTTTTACAAATAGGTTTGAAAGAAATATTGTAAAAGAGAATTATGAAATATAGTTAATTTTTCTGTGTCTTCTTTTTCTTCTTCTACTTCTTTACAGTAGAGAGTAAATCGGACAGATGTGTTTTAAGGTAGAAAGAGTCCAGAATTCAGAGACAGAGGATATTGACTTAAATCCTGGTCCTTCTATTCACTATCTGTGTAACACTGACCAAGTAATTTTTTATTCCTGGGCATCATTTTCTTCACCTATAAAATGAGGAAGTTGAGCAGAATAATTTCTCTGAATCCTTCAACTTCTAAATCCCATGATATTTAAGAACTGGGAAGACATCAGGCAAATTGAATTAAATAAATATTCATCAGTTCATCAATGAATTACTTATTTGGACATGAAACATAAAACTATTAGACCTTGGTGAATAAATACATTTAATGTAAATATTTTACATTATAAATCATGACTTCTCTAATGATAATTCCTTTGAGAGCATTCACATATACGTATTAGATAATACTTTATGTTTTTAAGGTAACATGGTATTACCCTTTCATTATTACTTCATAATTCTAATTTTTATGGAAATATATACAAAATGCCAATTTTTTATATTCACAAATATTAGTTGTAATGAAAAAGTGATCTTAATGATTTAATATGGGTGATGAATGTTCCTAAAATACATGAACAATTAAAATATCAAACATTTAATCCAAGTACATTTATTCATATTACTCACATTAATATTTCAGTGAACAACCTGTAGTATTTAATTAATTTAGTTGAAGAAGAATTAAAGGAGTTTTTAATGTGTTAATTCATTAACAACTTTTAAAAATGACATGCTCCCAGTTGACTTATCTCAAACTTTACTAGTGTTTCTGATAATTAAATTAAAATCAGGCAACAATGAGCTAGCATATAATTCAGCAGATGCGAAATTGATTAATAATATTAGTTTCATATTTTATTCCAAATACTTAATCTGGAGTTTTTGCTTTCAGTAGGAAATTAATGTTTTTACTTCTCTTGTATAGTGATTTGCCTAGAAAATGTTCTTAAATTATAGCTGAGGAAGAAGAGAGTATAACATTAAATCTGAGAAAGTTTGTAATGAAATTATATCTGGGGAGAATTTCTCAATTTAAACATTGGAGAGATAACAGTATACACAACACATTTCTTCCTAGTATTATAAAATCCTACCTCAGATAATTAATTCTAGGGCAAATGACAGATGAGTAGAAATTGAAGTTAAAAAAGAAGTCAAAGAAAAAAAGCTTCTACTCATTCATAGACCATAAAATTGCAATAATTATGGCTGGACTATATGACAATTGCATTTGACAAAAAACAAAAAGAAAGCTGTAACACCATAATCCTATGACTTTATAGCATCTCATTACTTTTCCCCATGCATCTTTGGTCAGCAAAGCTGCTGACATCATATCTCCCTACATGCTGAGGTCAAGTTGTGTATTTAGCTTGTTTCACACATGATCCTAGATTATGTTTCTATTTTTGCCCAATATGTTATGAAAAAGTAATCTTCAAACAAAATGTGTTCCTTCTACTCTTGTTCATTTATTGATTATTTAAAGAGTCTAATAGTTTACTTTGTTCTGTGTTTCTTTCTTTCCTTTTTTCCAGTAATACAATAGCCCATATCACTCACATCTATAATTTAGAAAACAAAGGAGGGTTTATATAAGGTATAATGTTAATGCTCAAGATATTTTGGAACTCTGGGAGCAAAAATGGCATGAAGTGCCTAGAAGTCTGTTTTGTATTTTGTCCTAGAACTGTGAGGTCATCAGAATACTATTTCTCGAGAATTTGTAGACTTAAAGAATGTCCTGTGAGCATGGAGAAATTAAGTGATTTGCTTAGGGTCACATAAGCTTTTGTAGAAGAACTAGGACTCGAATTCAGGTTTCCCCAAATTCCAAGCTATCTAGCTTAGATAGAAATCCTTATATCTATTGCACCATCTTAAAGAGCATCTTATCACTTCAGTGTTTTCAATTATAGCTTAGGCAATATAACTATTTCTAACATCTGAAGTCTTCAGTAGGCTATATTAAACTATTTTAAAAGTCCATACAATTAATTCTTTTAGTTCAAATGTGTGAACATGAATTATAGCTTCTAAATTCAATATTATCTCCACTGAAGCTGTGATTATCAAGTTCAAATTAATTCAATAAACATCTATTAAACACTTACTGTATCTAATTCATGGCACTTCTCTGCAACAGAGTATTGGAAAAAGCAAAAAAAAATGTCTCTGTCCTTCAGGAATTAATTTAATTGGGTGAGAATATTTTTGTGCATAGGAGAATTGAGTGAGGGGTGGTGGTATAACTACTACACACATAATTATGATACAAGGTACAATGTGAAAAAGGCATATGTAAAGTGCTATAAAAAGAAAGAAGGGAGACAGAACCAAGATAGTCGAGAGATGTCAAGAAGTTGTCTGAGCTCTCCCCCTTTTCCCTGAGAAACAACACTAAATAAAGACCCTAAACAGACTCAGAAGTGACAGAAGCTACAAAAAGACAGAATAAAGCAATTTTCCAGCTGAAGAGAACTTATAAAGACTTCAGGAAAGGTTTGTCTCACTTGGGTAAAAGAGGAGCACACCCCATCACAGATGTATCTGGGCAAGTCAGCAAGAGGCTCTTAGCTGTAGCACAGATCTGTACCCAAGACCTCATGAACAAGAAGCAAAAGACAACTTTGAACATAAAGAGCTACTACTGTGACAAGGAAGACCAAAACACAAACTCAGAAGAGGACAACATTGATAATATACCTACATAAGAAACCTCAAAGGGGAATAAGATTGGTCTCAAGCCCAAAAAGTCTTCTTGCAAGAGCCCAAAAGGGATTTTAAAATTCAAATAAAAGAGATAGAAGAAAAATTGGGAGAAGAAATGCAAGATATGTAAAAGATAGTCAACATCCTAAAAAGGAAGGACAAAAATTGACTGAAGAAAACAGTTCCTTAAAAAATACAATTGGTAGTCCAGGGGACAGAGCCAAGATGGCTGAGTAGAAAGACGGACCTGTAGAAGCTCCCCCACACAGCCCATAAAACACCTGTAAAAATGACTCCAAACAAATTCTAGAGCAGCAGAAGCCACAAAACGACAGAGTGAAAGAGATATTCAGCCCAAGACAGCCTGGAAGGCCAACAGGAAAAGTCTATCGCACTGGGTGCAAAGCGGAACACATTCCAGCATGAGTTGCATGGTGTGGCAGGAGTAAGATCCAGAACGGGCTTCAGGAAGCAACCGAAGCAACCAGCAGCAGTTCCCAGATTGCTCAACACATAAACGCCAAAGAAATTTTAAAAGGTCAGTGAGAAAGCTCCTTCACCTAGGCAAAGGGAACACAGTCTGAACTGCCAGCAGCAGCCACTGCAGCAGCAGAATCCATTTTTGGAGCCCTCCACTTAAAGCCCCTGGGGAAATTGAGCAACTGATCTGAATCTCAGCCCTGAGGCCAGCCTTGGGGTGAGGAGGAGTGTTGGCATGGTGGAGCTGGAGGCAGTTATGGAGAGGGAATTCTGCTCACAGATTCTGGGCAGAAAAGATTTTGTTTGCTCCCATATAAGTGCATAGGCCAGGAGAGGAGTAAATTCCTCTTCCTTGATTGTGCCACCTTGGAGAAACTAAGAACTTACAGTTCCCCACAGTATACCACCCTTTTGACAAAGGACTCAAAAGTCAAGTAACTGGCTGCGAAAATGCCCCCAAAAGGGGGAGAAATAAGACTATACAAGGTTACTTTATTGATGAACAGGTATTTTCTTCCATCCTTTCTGATGAGGAAGAACAAAGCATGCCACCAGAGGAAATGAAAGCCTCTGCCTCCAAAACCTCCCAAATATATACGCAATAGTCTCAGGCCATGGAAGAGCTCAAAAAGGATTTTTAAAATCAAGTAAGAGAGGTGAAGGAAAAATTGGGAAGAGAAATGAGAGAGATGGAAGAAAATTGGGAATGAGTCAACAGCTTGCTAAAGGAGACCCAAAAAATGCTGAAGAAATAACACCTTTAAAAATAGACACACTCAATTGGCAAAAGAGGTCCAAATAGCCAATGAGGAGAAGAGTGCTTTAAAAAGCAGAATTAGTCAAATGGAAAAGGAGGTTCAAGATCTCACTGAAAAAAACAATTCTTTAAAAATTAGAATGGAAGATGAAAGCTAATATCTTTATGAGAAACCAAAAAATTACAAAAACAAAACCAAAAGAATGAAAACAATGAAGAAATATCTCATTGGGAAAACAACTGACCTGGAAAACAGATCCAGGAGAGACAATTTAAAAAATTATGGGACTACCTGAAAGTCATGATCAGAAAAGGAACCAAGACATCATCTTTCATGAAATTATCAAGGAAAACTGCCCTGATATTCTAGAACCAAAGGGCAAAATAAATATTCAAAGAATCCACTGATCACCTCCACAAAGAGATTTAAAAACAGAAACTCCTTGGAATATTGTAGCCAAATTCTAGGGTTTCCAAGTCAAGGAGAAAATATTGAAAGCAGCTAGAAAGAAACAATTTGAGTATTGTGGAAACAAAATCAGGATAACACAAAATTTAGAAGCTTCTACATTAAGGGATTGAAGGGCATGAAACATGATATTCCAGAAGTCAAAGGAACTAGGATTAAAACCAGGAATCACCTACCCAGCAAAACTGAATATACTTCAAGGGAAAAATTGTCATTCAATGAAATAGAAGGCTTTCAAGTATTCTTGATGAAAAGATCAGAACTGAATAGAAAATTTGAATTTCAAACACAAGAATCAAGAGAAGCATGACAAAGTACACAGGAAAGAGAAACCATCAGGGACTTTCTAAAGTTGAATTGTTTACATTTCTACATGGAAAGATAATATTTGTAACTCTTGAAACTTTTCTCGGTATTTGGGTAGTTGGAAAGATTTTATTCACACACACACATGTACACACATATATGTACAGACAGAAAGCACAGGGTGAGTTGAATAAGAATGGAATATATCTAAAAAAGTAAAATTAAGGGCTAAGAGAGGAATATACTGGGAGGAGAAAGGGAGAAATGGAATGGGGCAAATTATCTCTCATAAAAGAGGCAAGAAAAAGCTTTTTCAATGGAAGAGAAAAGGGAGGAGGTGAGAGGGAAAGAGTGAAGCTTACGTTCTTCACATCTGGCTTAAGGAGGGAATAACATGCTCACTCAATTTAATTTGAATATCCACCTTACAGTATAGGAAAGTAGGGGAGAAGAGGACAAGTGAGGTTGGGGGATGATAGGAGGGAGGGCAAATGAGAAGAGAGATTAATGAGAAGCAAACACTTATGGGGAGGGACAAGGTCAAAAGAGAGAGTAGAACAAATGGGAGATAGGGTAGGATGGAGAGAAATATAGTTTGTCTTACACAATGTGACTACTGTGGAAGTCTTTTGCAAAACTATACATATACAGCCTATATTGAATTGTGTGCCTTCTCAGTGGGGATGAGTGAGGAGGGAGGAAGGGAGAAAAGTTGGAACTCAAAATTTTAGCATCAAATGATGAGAATTGTTTTTGCATACAACTGGGAAATAAGAAATACAGGTAAGGGGGTATAGAAATCTATCTTTCCCTACAAGAAAAGAGAGAAGACGGGGATAAGGGAAGGTGAGGGTGTAATAGAAAAGAAGGCACATTGAGGGATGGGGTATTCAGAATGCAAGGCATTATGGGATAGGGGGTGGGGAGAGATGTTGAGAAAACTTGGAACTCAAAATTTGTGGAAATAAATGTTGAAAACTAAAATTAAATAAACATAAAAAAACTAAACAGATATAAAATTAGTGAAACAATGAAAAACCCAACTCCTTAAAAAGTAGAATTGGTGAAATGGAAAAAGAGATACAAAAGCTAACTGAAGAAAACCATGGGTTAGGCAAATTAATACAATAACTAGGAGCTATTTTACCTAACTATGCCAATTAATATGACAATCTTAGTGAAATGGATGAACATTTATAGAAATATAAATTGCCCATATTAACAGAAGAGTAAAATTAATACTTAAATATTCCTATTTTAGAAAAAAAAAAGATATTGAACAAACCATGAGTGAACTTAATTAGAAAAAATTTCCAAGGCCAGAAGATATTACAAGTGAATTCTATCAATTATTTAAAGAAAAATTGATTCCAATACTTTGTAAACTCTTTGGAAAAACAGATGAAGGAGGCCTATCAAATTCTCTTCTGACACAATTATGGTGGGAATTAAATTAAACAATTAAACTGGGAAGAACCAAAACGTAGAAAGGTCATTATAGACCAATTTCTCTAATATGGATTTAAAAAAATTAAATTAAATATTAGCAAAGAGATTACAGTGATTTATCAGCAGGATAATACAGTATGCCCAGGTGGAATTTATACCAGGAATGAAGGGCTAGTTCAGTATTAGGAAAACCATCAGCATAATTGACAACATAAATAACAAAACTAATAGAAATTTAATGATTATTTCAACAGATGTAGAAAAGGTTTTTGACAAAAGACAGAACCCACTCATATTAAAAACACCAATGAGCATAGGAATAATTGAAATTTTCTTTAAAATGGTAAGCAGCACCTGTCTAAAACCACCGCCAAAGATAATATTTAAAGGGGATAAGCTAGAAGCTTTCCCAATAATTTCAAGGGTGAAACAAGGATATCCATTATCACCACTTTTATTCAGTATTGTAGTAGGAATGTTAGCTTTAGCATTAAGAGAATAAAAACAAATGGAAAGAATTAGAGTGTGCAATGAGGAATCAAAGCTATCACTCTTTGAAGATGGTATGATGATATATTTAGAGAACTGTAGAGAATCAACTAAAAAACTATTGAAATAATTAACAATTTTAGCAAAGTTAAACCCAGTTGAATTATGGATATTTCTTTATCCACATTACTTTATGTTATGTTTTTTAAGCTACTTTGTTATGTTACTTTTTGTTTCTTAGAAAGCCCAGTAGTAAGAGATAGAAAGAAAAATTCTATTTAAAAAATTGTAGACAATATAAAATATTTGGCAGTCTCCCTGCTAAAGCAAACCCAGGAATTACATGAATACAATTACAAAAGACTTCACAGAAATAAAATCAGATCAAAACAATTCAAATACTATCAATTACTCAGTAGGCCAAGCTTATTTAAAAAAATGACAATCGTACTTAAACAAATTTACTCATTCAGTGCCCTACCAAACTACCAAAAAGATTTTATAGAGCTAGAAAAAATAGCAAAATTCATCTAGAAGGACAAAAGGTCAAAAATATCTAGGGAATTAATGAAAATAAATCCAAATGGAGGTGGCCTAACTATGCCTGATCTAAAAAAAAACATATTATAAAACAACAATCATCAAAACTGTTTGTCATTGGTGAAGAAATAAGGTGGTAGATCATTGGAACAGGTTTTCTGCAGAAGACACAGTAGTAAATGACCATAGTAATTTCCTATTTGATAGACCCAAATTTCCCAGGTTCTAGGATGTGAACTCACTATTTGACAAGAACTGTTGGAAAAAACTGGAAAATAATATGCGGAAACTAAGCATAGACCAAAATCTTATACCACATACCAATATAAGGCTGAAATGGGTACATGATTTAGACATAAATAGTGAAACCATAAGCAAATTAGGAGAACAAGGAATAGTTTACCTGTCAGATCTTTGGAAAAGGGAGGAGTCTATGACAAAATAAGAGATAGAGAACATTATTAAATGCAAAGTGATAGTTTTGTTTACATAAAATTCAAAAGCTTTTGCCAAAAGTCAATGCAACCAACAGTAGAGGTAAAGCCGAAAGCTAAAAAACATTTTTTACTGTCAGAGTTCCTGATAAATGCTTCATTTCTAAAATATAGAGAGAATTAAGTCAAATTTATATGAATGTGAATCATTCCCCTCTTGATAAATGGTCAAAACATACGAACAGGCAAATTTTTAGATAAAGAAATCAAAGCTATTTACAGTCATATGGAAAAATGCTCTAAATCACTATTGATTAGATAAATAAAAATTAAAAAACTCTGAAGTACCACCTCACACCTCTCAGATTGGGTAATATGGCAGAAAAAGAAAATGATAAATGTTGGAGGATCTGCAGAGCAATTTGGTACTATCCCCAAAAGACAACCATACTGTGTGTACCTGTTTATCCAACAATACCATTACTAAGTCTGTATCCCAAAGAGATCATAAAAAATAGAATGGATCCCACACGTACAAAATATTTATAGCAGCTCTTTTTGTGGTGGCAAAGAACTGAAACTGAGGGATGCCCATCAGTTGATGAATAGCTGAATAAGTTGTGGTTTATGAATGTAATGTAATACTATTTTGCTGTAAGAAATGATGAACATGCAGATATCAGAAAATCCTGGAAAGTCTTACATGGACTGATGCTAAGTGAAATGAGCAGGATAGACAGAATACTTTACATAGTAACAGTTACATTTTGCAGTTGATCGACTTTGATAGACTTCGATATTTTCAGCAATACAATGATCTAAAACAATTACAAAAGACTCATGATGTAAATTCCTATCTACATCTAGAGAAAGAACTTTGTATTCTGAATACAGATCAAAACATACTATTTCACTTTTTTCTTTCTTGTGGTTTTTCTCCTTTCTTCTGATTCTTTTTTCCAACATGACTAAGGTGGAAATACTTTTAATATGATTGTACATGTGTTTCCTGCATCAGATTGCTTGCTATCTTAGGGTGGGAGGGAGGGAGAAAAGATGTAGAAGTCAAAACCTTATAAAAGTGAATATTGAAAACTAATAAACAAAGGAACAAACATTGAAAAAAGAAGCAGTGGGGAGTGATTGCTTTTTGCAGTACAAATTAAAAATATATAACAGCAGTGGTAAACTAAGACAAAGAATGCTTTCTACAATGTACATTCTAGGCCTAGTAGATAACTTGATATAATATATAGAATCAAGATATGAGAAAGCAACATAAAAAACCCACAATAATCTAGTATGACGAGAATGTTGAATGTTTTATAGTTAATAGAATGAATGTGGCAAGTCTGGAAAGCCAGGATCAAATGAAACCAAAGAAGGCCTTAGATGGCAGGCCAAGGATTTTGTACTTCATCCTACAGGCAATGTAAATCCATTGGAATTTTTTGAGCAAAGTTGTGTCCATGTGATAAGACTTTTCTAAAAGGGAATATTAATTTAGCAGCTGATTTTATGGTGGATGAAAAAGGAAAGGAAGAAGACAGGAAGCTGAGAAACTAATTAAGAGGCCATCATAAATGAGGAAATAAGAGGTAATGATGTTCTTAGCTTGGTGGTAGATGTGTAAGTGGAGGGTCTGGAGAGATCTGTGGAGGTAGATTTATCACTTCTTCAAACTGTCAATCATTCATTAAGCACTTATTCACAATTTATGTGCTAATTGACAACATATAGGTATGACCTTATTACTATTCAATATGTCTTACTAGTGCTAGGCAGAAGCAATTTTGGTACTCAGGGTCCAATTTTCAGTATCATTGGGCCAGTATCTCCAGAGGAAGACAAACCTTCTGAATGTAGTAAAGCAATGTGGAGTTGGGGAATAAATGTGGTATTAGGCATTGGAAGCTTGCTTTGAATCCTACTTCAGACTTTGACTCTGGGCAAGACACTGAAATTTTTGAAGCTAAATTGTTTCATCTGTATAGGGGTGCCATAAAAACTTGTGTTGTCCTCTGAATTTCAGTTTACTCTTCCATAAAACAGCAGCATCATTATTTGTAGTATATTTCTAAAACAGTTATAATATGTAATGGCAAAGTGAGATCATTTACTGTTTTTGTTTTAGTATAAAAAAAAGAATACCTCTATTTGTTTCAGGTTCCATGACTATTTAGATTGTAAGGTCAAAGACCCTGGAAGGGTGGAACGTGATGGCAAGCAAAGAGGGATTTTTTGATGTTTTTGTTTTAGTATATATAATCAAATGCCTCTGGTTGGATCTTACCTTTATCAAACAAGAGTCTGTCCTAGGAGTAAAGTACCAAAACAAGAGTTTCTTTAACTAGAAACAGTATGTGTATTTGTATTCTTAATGTAATTAAAGATCTTCCCCATCATCAATGGGTCTGCCCATTGAGGAGAATTTGATTAGGGAAAATTTCTAGAAAGGTCCTCATCTTTCATTAATGAGGCACTGGTTCTCAAACTGTTGGGATGTCCTCTGTCTGTAAAAAAGGTAAAAATATTCTGAGGGTGAGGAAGAAGATTTGTGTGTCAGATGAGACTCTGGTAAACTGCTAAAGAACCCCCCTGGCTTAGAAAACCCAGATGTTGGTGCTTCCCTCTCTGGCAACTATGGTCAGACAGTTGGACCTGTCTGTTGATTTGCTTATGTCAGATAGTTTGGAAGCTTTGTCTGTTGATTTCCTGAACTAAGTGAATGAAATATGTGCTTGATTAAAAGAGATTTTTTATCCCTCAAAAGTTACCTTTCCTTTTATAAAAGCAGATCAAAGAACCTGTGTTAGTAGACTTCCCCGTGACTGTTGGGGTGCTTACTGTCACACAATATCAGTTTGTAGATCTCAAAGTGCAGTATAGCTAGGAGTTGTTATTCCCATTTCTGTTGTGTGTATTGAAAGATAAAAGAAGCTTGAAGAAAGGGTAAATCTAAACTTAAATATATATATATGTATATATATGTTATATATACATATATATATGCAAACACGCTTAAATATCAAACATATGATTTATTTAGATTAATTTGATCAGCCAAAAGTGTTTTTTTTTCTCTTAGAGATGAAAAGTAACACAGAATAAAATACTAGCTTTCCCTCATTTTGGTATTGGGAAGTTACATCAAAATACATAGAAGTTCTATTCGAAATGGGTGTGATTTAAATGTCTGATTGATGATTTCAGTGCTTTTACGGAATTATTGGTAGTCACTAAGTTTTTTTCTATGAAAGTGGAATTGTGTGTGGGGCAGAAATAGCAAAATAGCATATGAAGTTACAAAAACTTGATTTTTTTTAGTTCTTGTCCTTTTTAATCAAATAGGATAAATAAGTCACCTTCAAGTTTCTAAGGTAAATAAATGGCCATAGAACACAGTGAACTATTATATACTAGTTTTTGTCCAAGGTACAGGAGACATCCATGAGATATGCTCCCCAGATGAAGAGGGAATTTGGGAACAGTCTCAACATCACCCTCTTCCTAAAATATGAACTCACTAATCTAGAAGGTTATAATGATATGAGACACATGAGCTGAGAATTAGAGCCAGAAACAGCCTTGAATGAAAGGCATGCTTATTTGAAATCTCTAGGTGAGGTAGACATCATTATTCCCTTTCTTTAAAGAAATAAAAGAATTGCTTCAATATTCCCTAAAGACAATGATGTTCACAACTGATAAGCTTTGTGACACAATTAGTCTAGAGTGGATAAACTCATATCCCTCAACAATAAAGTGACTATTATTTTCTGACAGTTATCCCTATGTTATAAGGAAAAATTCAGGAATGAAAATAAATAGGTAAGAATTGCTTATATGAAGGTTAAATAGTAATGTGGCCTCAATGTAATTTCAACTGACCAATATCCATTGTGCAAAGGGGGTACTTAATGATCAAAGTGATCATTTGACATTTCTTATAGGATTGTCATTATCAAGCTTGGCAGACCAAACAGCTTCTCATCATTCACCAGTAATCATTACTGTCAACCTGAGCCCTGGCTTCCAGAATGGCTTTGTGAGTCTGAAATTTCTGAAACCATAGAATTAGGCAGGAACAGATCTAAGTGGATAGCGTTTATGTCTACAGTAGGGGCAGGAGGCCTAGTTGAATCTTTTCTATCCTAGATACAGGGCAAAAATAGTTTTAACATACTACATTATTGCTTTCTCAGACATGTCGAATTGATTCAACATAGTCTGTAGATTTCAGGAATTGACCTTATTATAAAAGGTATACCTATGTTTATAAAAAGACAGCCAAGTCACAAAATGATAAAGTGATTAGTTAACATTACAGATAAAATTGTCAGTGAGGACATTAATAGAATGTAAATCTTCTGACTTCTAGTTCAATAGTATGTCATTTTTATTAGACTGCATTAGCAATTAAATAATTAAAATTATCCCAAATTTCAGTCACTAGCATCGGGGTATAGAATCTTTGACAAATGTATTAGTCTTCTAGCATTCATATTTGTTTTTTCTGACCCTGGTGAAGAATTAATCAGTCACAGGAGAAAAATAAAAATAATGTGCAAATTGGTTGAAGATGATTAGTTTTTAAGCATGTGTTAAACTTGCTTTAGTACCTACTAAACACATTAAATGTTTCTATTTTCTAAAGGAATGTCATTTAAAATCATAGTTGCCAATTGTTTGAACGATTAGACCAGTCTTCATGAACATAAAATCTGATCCTTACTGTACTTTCCCCAAAAAGAATGAATAATATCATTTTTTATCCCAAATCAAGCTCCCAGAAGCTATATTTCAAATTCTCAACAATAGACAGCATTGATAGATGGGTTGCATTATCTTGATACTTACATTAAAAAAAGAAGATTAACATCTTTGCCAGAACTCAGTTAAATCAAATTTCATGGATGAAAAACAAGATTGGATTAAGTACTATTTATTTATAGTGTCAGTAACTGTCATATATCTAGTACAAAACTAAATTACTAGTTTTTAAGTCTTTTATTATCTTACAAGCTATTTTCCAAACTTACAATTGATTTGCTTGATTGAGGGACATATCTTAATTCAGCACATTGCTGAAAGGAAGTCATAAATATTTCTAGAAACATGATTTCCAATAGCACTGTGGGAATCTAAATAAGCACTCAGCATACAATAGAGTCATATCAAGTTTAGCAATTCAAGAACAAATGCCTTTGAAAATCTCATTTCAAAAAGACAAATTATGTGCCAAATATACGATTATTTTCCATGTCCTTGAGTTGTCTGGACAATAGATTATGGAAAGAAAATCCTTTTAATTCTAAATTCCTTAATGTGGGAAAATTAAGAAATAGCCACCAGACATTCATGACCAATTCAACAGGGAACTTCCCACAAAGTCTGATTCTAATGAATAGTTTTACATTATACTCCTTTAGATTAGGTACATTTAGTAAAATCAATACTCTTTGTTTCTCTTTCTTTCTCGATGAAAGGAGAATGTCAATTACATTTTGTACTTTACAACCACTTTTTTTAATCTTTCAAACTCTTGAAGGTTTTATATGTTTTCCTAATAAGCTTCTCACGAAGTTGTATTAAGTACAATATTTTATCTGAACATGTGATTTCTTCCATGCAGAAACTCCTAGTATAGGAAGCATATCTACCAATGCAGATTTGTCATTAAGAAGGAATATCTATATTTAAAGCAAGAAAGGAAGCCACCTTAAAATTGCAGATTGAATCATCAGTGGGAACATTAACAGGATCCATCTTCTGACTTCTAGTTGAATTTTATTTCTTTTAAACTTAGCAATATAATTATTGATCTATAGTCTTATCCAGTTACTAGGGCATTGAGAGTTTAAGTATCATGCCCATGATTTTATAGGCAAAATGTGTAAGAGAAAGGATTTAAATATAGGTCTTCTTCACTCCAAAGTAAAGGCTACAAACATTTTTATACATACTATGTCAATGATGATAGTTTAATAAGAGGTAAAAGTGAGGAATAATATTGCTATTTTGATGTTAAATATAACAACCCTTTTGGGTCATTGGCAAGTATGTGATTTAGTTCACTGAAACAGGAATTTAATTAATGTTATCTCAGGACCCAGAAAACAATAGGGTAACCTCCTAACATGCCAGGCTTTGATTGTCTTTAAAAATAACTCAAACTAAATAAAACATGAATTGACTTCATAGTTTCTTGGGAGGCAATCTTAATGTTTGGATTTAAATCCAGTTCAATTATTTTAGAAAATAAATCACTTTATTTCCAATGTGAATTGGTTCAATGGATTTTTCACTTTCTACTTTTAATTTTAATAATGCAAGGGAAAGAAAGAAATATTGGAGCTAGGACTAGCAGAGTTTGGTTTCACTCTGTGGTTTATGTGTAAATATGAACGTCATGCTCACTATAATGAGTCATTTGATTTGCTCATTCAAATCATCATATGATCATGAATTGGCATATCTGATTCTTGTTTCTCTTTTCTTATATCTATAAAAATCATTATAAGACTGCATAGATTAAGTCTCTAGATAATGAAAATAGAAGGAAATGGCAGAATTTGACTGATAATATTCTATATAAATTGTATCTTGTTTATACAAGTGTATGTAGATAATTTAAGATACTGTACTATGTATTGTCCTCTGTTGAACAATATGCCAACTAAACACTCTGCTCAAACCAAGAAAACTCTGAAATGATGACCATAACAATCGCAAATATCTGCAGTGACAAACTGTTTGGAAGGTTTTGACTTGTTTTGTAGCCTATATTTTTGGCTTTCTTTTCCTGTCATCCCACCACCTGCTCCCAAAGAACCATAACCAGATTATGAGGAAATTATTTTTATTTTTACCTGAATATATGTTTTATTCATAAATGAAAGGTATGTGATTTCACTGAGGGGTAATGAAGATTTCAATGTAAGATACTAAATAGATCACTGGGCATGCAATTAGTAAAATCAGAGTTCAAATTCAGCTTCAGACACTTTTTAGCTGTTTGTAACATTAATGGGATTTAAGATCTTCCCTGTTCATTAATAAGCTTCATGTGGAGTCCATCAAGGGCAGTTTGTTTTTGGAGACTTGCTTGAAAGAAGGTTTTCACACTTTCTGCTAATTTCTAATTAGGCACTGAGTAACAAGGGTTGTGATACCTTTTGGTTCTGAGATGTGTATATATACTCCGAGGTGAGATTTTGCTTTGGGGACTGTCTTATGAGAAGAACCTTGTGATTCCCTGGTCAAGACTCTGAGTGGTCTTATGTTCAAACCTCCCTGACTGCTGAGATATAAAAGCTCTCAATCCAGGGACATATGGAAAGCGTATAGTAATATTGCTTTGATTCAGGTAGCAGAGCCCTGTCTGTTGGTCTTTATTTCTCTGCTTATATATTCTGTTTGTATTTTCTCTGAAGTTCAGTGTACTGACTTTTCCCTTGAATTAGTGAACGTAATTTAAAAAGATTATTGACCCCTTCAACAGCTATCTTTCCTAGTTAAGCTGATCTAAGAACCTGTGCTAGCAGCCATCTTGGGTATGCCAGTGTGATTACCTTTACACTGTTTCACCCTGGCCAAATCACCTTACACTCTCTGCCTTGATTTCCTTAGTAGCTATCTCCCAGGGTTGTTGTGCTAATCAAATGAGATAATATTTGCAAAGTACATAGCACAGTATCTACCATGTAGTAGAAACTCAATAAATGTGTATTTCTTTCCTTCTTAATATTAGCTTCTTAGTCTCAGCTAAATATGGCTTCTTCCTTTGACCAGTTACACATCTAATAAGTATCAGAGGCCTGATCAACACCTAACTTTTACTCACTCCCTGTATAGTACTATTCAAGTATTCCTTGTAGCATGGTCCACTGGAAAGCTGCCAACCTGAGTTTACCTCCGACATCGGCCTTTGGAGTAAATCATTTTGAAGCTCAGTTTCATCATTTATAAAATATTAAAGTTGGATTAAATTACCTGTAAAATTATTCTTTGTTCTAAAAATCTGTAGACGCATGCATAATAGACAAATATGTGAATATATATGTATGTTATATATTTATTCAACACAAATTTTGTAGAAAGCAGTATACACACAAGTATATACAAATATATCCACGAAATAAATATATAATATGGTTATATAAAATATGTATATATATACATATATACATAATTTATGTAGTATAAATATAAGCAGTATGTAAAATAAACTGCTTTCTACAAAATATCCATGGAATAAATCTTTAGGAAGTATTAAACCTTTTTTGTTACATTTTTATAACCATATCAAAATTTTCTTCATGCTAAAACTCTATTTTTACTTCAGAAAGTTTAAGTTTATTTGTAACAATAAACTGACAATGTTTAAAAAAAACCTTTGATATGAACCCTTTGTAGCCCTGTTCCAGAGAAGTAAACTACCAATTCTAGTTAACGATTCAGGACCAGAGTCTTCAATTATTCAATTCTTTCCTTCACCAATGCAAAATTTTTGTACTGAATTTTAAAATTTAAAAAGCAGAGACTGCAGCCAAAATATGGTTTTATAGATGCTAATAAAATCAAGAATGTTTAAATGTAGACTGTCCAATATTTGAGTCTTTTAAGGTTTTTTAAAAATAACTTACTGGAAGTACAGAGAAATCAAAGATAATGGATAAAAATAAAACATGTTCATAACTGTCATTTATGTATTGAATAACCTTGCTATGTAATAACTAAGGTGCAACTGCCCTTAGGTACATTTCAAAGAGTATGAGATTTTCAATAAGTAAAAGATTTCTATAATAATAGTTGGCTCAGGCTGCAAGACTTTTGTGGATTTAGCCTCACTGATACATTATTAATGAAAGCCTATCAAATACTTTCGATTAGTTAAGAATATGTGACCTCTATGTTTTCAACATGAGCCATGAATCCAGTTTTTGAGTCTGTACATTTTTCAATTGTTTTTCAGTCCAGGTTGTAGACCCTGAGCTGCTATGGTTTCAGGTTAGGTGATCAGTACTAGGGAGGTACATAGTAGGGTGATAAGCAGGTGTTTAGAGTCAAACAGGCCAGAGGAAAGCATCATATAGGCTAGACTCAGTCAGCATCCACATATGGACTAAGAATAAGAAAAACCTTAGTCAGAATGTAGGGAGAATCAGGAATATAGAAGACAAGTGAAGATAAGGCCTGCAGTTGTGGAACAGATAGAACAGAGAGAAAAGTGATGCAACAGAGACAGAGATAATAATCAAATTCTTGGGAGGATAAGATTTCTTTCTTGCCAAAATATTCATACGTTTTTTCTGGCACAGATTGAGGTCTGTTGCTTAATTGAGGCATATTGAAATTCTGTAGGGAAAGACAAATAAGAATGTGGGATTCAGATGAGTCTGATCCAGAAAGAGTAAAGTACTTGGAAGTTACGGAATTAGGTTCCAATTTCATCTCCACTACTAACTAGCTGTGTTATCAGTCATTTCATCTCTTTGGGTGTATTTCCTCTTCAATAAAATGAAAAAAGTTGTATATCATAAACCTTCATAGATCATAGGTCAATAAACTTGACTTCAGTTTCTTGTAAAAATCTAGGCTATGTTATCAAACATTGAAATGTAAACATTTTGAATAGGGAAGGTGAACCTAAAGTACCAGTATGACTACATCAGGAAATGCAAAAGTCTTATGTTTTGACAAGGTTACTAGATGAATAGACTAGAGAAACACATCTCAGATTCTATATTTTCTTTTTCCTTGGAATGCTATCAATGGTTACCACAGTCAAGGACTAAGGTCAACTGACACTTATTAAAGCATATAAAAAAAAGAACCTGAAATTCTGAGTAGTGGTTTTGCTATCCCACTCTACTGAAACTGTAGGTCTTTAAACTAGAAGTAGGAAAAGAAAATCAAACAAGTGAGGACTTTCTGTGAACTAGTGAAGTGATTCTGATTGATATTTGTGTTGTGATGTGTCTGTTCCCTCATGTTATTTGTACTTCTAAGGAAGTCTAGTATACAGGACTATGTTGAAAGCTGCCTGAAGTCTTGGGAAAAGAAAGTACTTTATGGGTAGGCATGAGGAATTTTTTTTTAAAGTTCTGCAGAAGCTGAAATTTTGATAAAATCTTCTAAGTTCCTTCATATTTGGGGGGATGTTCATATCGGAATGATGGGTTTCAATATATCCTTTTTTTGGTTCACCTAGTACAATGCTGCCAGAATAGTTTATAAATATCACTTTTATCACAATTATCTCCCACCTCGAAACCTATGCTAGCTCTATATTATGTATCAGGTCCATCTAATAAGCTAGTTCATGTTCTGGTCTTTGATTCTTATGTTCTATTTGTTCCAACAGCCACTTATGAGATGACATTGAGAGTAAAGCAAAGTAGCTTTTGTGCTTATCTAATCCTTTTGTCCTTGAACAGAGGTGGGGAAACTGCAGCCTAGAGGCTTCATGTATCCATCTAGGTCCTTGAGTGGAGCCTTTTGACTGAGTTTATATTTTACAGAACAAATCCTTTTATTAGGGGGATTTATTCTGTAAAGTTTGGATTCAGTCAAAAGGCCATATTTGAGGATCAAGAGGGCCAGATATGGCCCAGAGGCTGTAGGTTCCTGGCCTAATATAAGTAACAAGACTTCCTTTAAAAAAAGTATTGATGTGTTTATTTATACATTTTACACACACACACACACACACACACACACACACATACACACACACACACACACACACACACAAATACCCATTCCATGAGAGTTCTTTCTGGTAACAAAGAAAAATAAGCAAAACTAACAATCCAACGACCTTGTCTGAAAGCATATGCAGCATTCTACATCTGCAGTACAATTCAAATGCTCTACTTCTAAAAATTGTTCTTCAAATCAACACAAATCTTCCTTCTTTCCTTCTAACCTTCACTTTATTAAAAATAGAAGAAAAACACCCACATTTTTATAGTTAATATATATTGTCAAGGAAAAGAAATTCCTTGATTGCCACTATAAAAATACACATGATATGTCTCATTCTGCACCCTAAATCTGTCATCTCACTGTCAGGGTTAGAGTATGTTTCATCATTGATTCAATGGAATCATATAGATAGCCATTGTATTGGTAGTAGTTCTTACAGCTTCCTTTTCAAGACCGTTGTTACCATGTTAATTATTCTCTTGGCTCTGCTCATTAGTCTTCCAAATTAATTTATAAAAGTCCCCGAAATTATTCATTTTTGTAATATTGATGTTATAATATTAATTGTTCTTCAAGTTCTGCTTATGTCACTATGCACTGACTCATATAAGTCTATTTGAAATAAGCTATTTTCTCATTTATTACAGCAAAATAGCATTCAGTCACTCCTCAATGAATGAGTGTCTTCTTAGTTTCCACTTTTTCCCACTACAGAAAGAGATATTATAAATTTTTTGTACATACAGAACACTTTTTCTATTTAAAATATGATTTCTGGTGTTTTATTTTAACTCAAATGGGAATTATATTTTATCAAAAGTTTTTTATCTATCTCAATATAAGCATGTTATTTTAACTTTTTATAGTTTATATATCTTATTTTATATAGTTTTAAAGTTTATATATTTTTATATAGTTAGTTACCATTTAAGTTTCCAAATATCAAAATAATCTTGCATTCCAGGTATAAATTCAACCACATGTTGTAAAGTATGTGTCATTTTTAATCACTTCTGATAATATATTGTTTAAAATTTTTCATCAATGATCATTTTGTCCTGAAGTTTTTTCCTTCAGAAGTTAATTTATGGATTAGTTAATTGCTTCCTTTGAAATTGGATTAACTTCTATTTTTTGTTCAATTAAACTGAATATTTTATATTTTTGTAAATATTCACTCATTTCTTGCAGGTTTACAGTTATATTGGTTTAAACTTGGGCAAAATAGTTTCCAATGGTATTCTTTATTTCTTCTTCATTTGTTATAAATTTTTCTTTTCCTTTTTTGAGTTTGGCTTTCCTTTTTGTTATTTTTATTTTTTAAACATTGCAATGAATGGATTTTTTTCTTGTTTGCAATTGTGTTAATTTCTTCTTTGATTTTCAAAATTTCTATGTTGGTAATTTTTTTCTAACCAATAAATCTAAATGTCTATATTGCTATTATTATTCATAATCACTCTCCACCTAGGAGGGTCCAGAGGAGCCCTCAGGCAGGGCCCCAGTGGAGTCCCAGTTTTTGATTCTAATCCTAAATGTTGCTGTTTCCCACCCCCCCTGATGTCTTTCTTTTTCTTGATCTCATGAAAGGGGTCATGTCCTGGCTACTTCTTAAACAGGCCTATTCAAGGAATGGCCGCTGCCTCACCCTAAGTGAGTGCCTGCAAAGATCTTGGCCTAAAGGTCCCAAGGTCTCCCAGTGCATCCTGGCTCATATCCAGTCATCCTGAGGAATATCAGGTCTCTGGATTCAGATGGCTATGGAAGAGAAGTGAGGCTGGTGACCTGCCCAGCCCTCCCTCACTCAAAACAAAGTCAAGTACAAGTCATGTCATCATTTCTCTGATGGTATGGTCTTCTTTGGCAATGAAGGATGAGCACAGTCCTATAACTAATAATGTTACACTGCTTTCTCCTGATTTCCCAAAACTCAGAAAACTTTGAAGTCTTCTGCTATGAATTCATGTTTTATCACTTTTGTAGAGCCCAAACTCCCCAAATAGTTGCATTTTACTCAAGTTTTTAAAAGGTTAGTTCAAAGCAAACAATAAGAAACATGGCTCAATTCTTTGTGGGGCCCAAGGATACCACGCAATAGTACTGGTGGGGGTGTGATGGGATGGAGAGGAACAGAGACCTTGAACATTAGCATAAGTTTGCTTCCTGTGGTGGGTGTGTATAGTAGTATAGAATAGATGAAGTACTCAGACTACTAACTGATAAGTTTCTATTTTAAATTATTATTCCTGGTAAGCAAGAACAGAACTTTATAGTTTCTATATTACATTTAGCTACTACAAATGTTGTCACTCTCTAAGCTCAGCACCCTTGACAAAATATGGGCTACTCTTTTGGCAATTTTTAAGAAACATTTCAGTAAACTAAATGGGAAAAAGTAAGATTTCTTAAAACTCAGAAGACAACAGATAGTGAGGAAATACAGATGCAAGATACAGAAAAAAATGTGAAGTAATGTAGCAGTGAAGGGAAGGAAAAAAGCTAGGTTAGCATTTTAGATGATGTAATGCTAATGAGATTAAAGATCTTCCCCAATCATTAATGGTCCTGTCCATTAAGGGGAGTTGGATTAGGGAAGATTGGCAGGAAGGCCCACACTTTTTATTAATGAAGCACTGGTTCTCAAGGGTCTCTAAAAATGTATAAATGTAAAAATGTATAAATACTCTGAGGTGAGGTTTTACTTTGGGGCTTACCAATGGGAAATGTTTGTTTGGCCAGATGAGTCTAGGCAGCCGCTAAGGAACCCCCTGGCTTTGAAAACCCAGATGTTGGTGCTTCTCTCTCTGGTAACAATGTGTGTATGGTCAGAGAGTTATCTACCTGTAGATCTGTCAGGGAGCTGGAAGCCTTGTCTGTTGATTTTGACTTCTCAGTATGTTCTCTGAAGTTCAAGGTGTTGACTTTTTCCCTTGAAATAAGTGAACAATACATGTGCTTGATTAAACCAATTATTGATCCCTCAGAAGTTACTTTCCTTTTAGAAATGCAGATCTAAGAACCTGTGATAACAGGCCCTTCTGTGTATGTCAGGCTGCTTGCTGTTACAGATGAGGAGACAAGTACCAATGCTAAACTTTTTTTTTTGAGAATTGGGGAGAATTGAAGCATTTTTGTAGGCAAATAAGAGAAGGGAGAAAGAAATCTTGCTCATATATGACAAAGAATAATTACTTTAGCAAGGTCATATTTGAGGTGGTAAGGAATGGGATTGTGTGCATGGGTATTAGCCCTTGTGGAGGTACTTCATTTTTGCCTGAAGGAAAGAGAAGAGTGGATGATTGTGTGTGACCATTTCCCTCTGTTTGTTGTGTTATCTTTCATGTAATTTTATACTTTAGGTGATAACTCTACTTGGAAAATATATCCCTTTATTGCTTATGTCCAAGTTTCATTCATTAATTAAAAATTATCATTGATCATTCAGGTCATATAGTAACCTTTTACAGAATATGATTACTAAGCATAAAATAAAATACAGAGGTAAATAATAGTAGAAAAACTGAATAGGATGACCTTGGGCATTAGATTCTAACGCTCAGTTGGCAAAAATGTAACATGTTAATTGGCTAAAATAAATTCTTTGCAAATAGTCTATGATTAAATGAGATCTGTGTTGAATTAAAAACTGAGCTGTATTTAAGTGGAAAATCTAAATGGTCCATCTATGTTTGGCATATTAGTACCCAACATTCTCCTTGTAAAAGACACTACTATTATGGTAGTATAAAAGGCAAACTCATTTAAATGAGAAATATATTGCAACCATTGCATAATGGTAAATGGTTTACAAAATAATCCATGGGATAAATGTGAGTCTAATCACAGTGAATAAGGATGAAAACAATATAGGAAAGAAAAATATTAAGAATTAGTGGGAATTATCATTGCGTTGGGAAACATAATGCAATATCCTTTCAAAATCAAACTATAGCGTAATGGCCTAATGCAAAACATACAACTTAAAAATAATAAACCTTTGTTGTTATTAAACTTACAACTAACAGTTAACAAATTTTCTGAATTTCATTGCTGAATATTTTTACCTTTGTTATTCTTTCTTCTTATAGCCTCCACAAAATATAGTTTTTTTTGTAATATTTGTCAGATAAAGTTCAGAAGAGAAACATAAAGATGCAGAAATTGGGATCTTTGATATATACCCATGGTCACCTACTGTGATAAAAATGATGATCATGATGACTCACATTTATACAGCACTTACTATTCTCCAGACACTGTGCTAAATATTTTGCAATTATCATTTCATTTGATTGTCACAACAATTCTGATAAACAGGTGCTATTATCATCCCAATTTTTCCCATGAGGAAAGTGAGGCAAGTAGAAGCTAAATGACATTCCCAGGGTCACAGAGCTAATGTATAAGGCCAGACTTGAACTCTTATCTTCCTGACTTCAGATTCTGTGGTATATTCATTGTGCCACTTTGTAACTGTATTATATATTAACTAATAACTTTAATTTCTGTTGTAAAGATTAAGATAAACTTGAAAAAGATGACTCTCTAGTTTATATCTTACCTTACTATCTATGCCTTGAGGTTTTGGATTAAGAGTTAGTTCAGATTAATGATGGAAAGTCATTCCTGGAGGAGATCCTGTGACCTAATCCATGTAGTATTACACATATACAGAAACAAAAATATGAATAACTTCAGATAATTTTCTTGTGTTGTATATGATTTTACTCTTTCAAAAAAATTTTTGTTCATTAAGGAAAGAAACAAAAATCCTAATATATGCATGAAATACTTTACTTAGAAGTAACTTCAAAGGTGTGGAAATGGTTTCTTCCTCAAAAGCAAAACAAAACTACAAACAGCAGCAACCTTTCCCATTTGCTTGTTGGTATCACCAGAATCTTTAGCATTAAGTTTTGATTAAAAAAAAGTAAATGTCCCTTGCAATAGTAATAAGCGAAACTGTTATTAGAGCTTTGGTGTGGAGAGTTTGGGATACTTTCTTAACACCAGATGGTGATAGAAAAATGAGAGAGAAGAGGTAATAAAATCACTGGCTCTCTACAGAAGATAAAGAGGAGGTTTCATTAAGGTCAGGGGAAAAAAGAATAAGCACAAAATAAAGAGGCTGGAATTACCAAAGACAAACTATGGGTACTTGAAATACAGTACAAAATACAGTGGAGAAAGGAGGCTTAAAATTTGAGAATATGCCCAAAATCCAGAACAATTTCAAGAATGACAAAAAACAAATGAAGCACAAGCTCCTAAAAGATATAAGAGGAAATTGTTTAGAGCATAAGGACAGGACCTTCTTTAAAAAATGAGAAAGACACCAAACCAAAGATAGAGAACATTATGAAGTGCAAAATGGATAATTTTAATTACCTTAAATTGCAAAGTTTTTGCACAAACAAACTCAATGCAAACAAGATTAGGAAGAAAGCAGAAAACTGGGAAGGAATTTTTACAACCAGTGTCTGTGATGAAGGCCTCATTTCTATAATATATAGAGAACTGAGTCTAATTTACAAGAATACAACTCATTCTCCAATTGATAAATGGTCAAAAGGTGTGAACACGCAGTTTTCAGAGGAAGAAATTAAGACTATCTATAGTCATATGAAAAAATTCTCTAAATCACTATTGATTAGTGAAACACAAATCAAAACAACTCTGAGGTACCACATCACACCTATCAGACTGACTAACATGACAGAACAGGAAGATGATAAATGATAAATGTTGGAGAAGATATGGAAGAGTTTGAACACTAATTCATTGTTTGTGGAGCTGTGAGCTGATCCAAGTATTTTGGAGAGGAATTTGGAAATATTCCTAAAGGTCTACCAAAATGGACATACCCTTTGACCCAGCAATATCGTTGCTAGGGTTGTATCCCAAAAAGATCATGAAAATGGGAACGGTTCCTACATGTACAAAAATATTTATAGCAGCTCTTTTTGTGGTGGCCAAGAACTGGAAATTGAGGGAATGCCCATCAATTAGGGAATGGCTGAAGAAGTTGTGATATATGAATGTAATGGAATAATACTGTACTATAAGAAATTATGAGCAGGAAGACTTCAGAGAGCCTGGAAAGACTTATATGAACTGATACTGAGTGAAATGAGCAGAACCAAGAGAACATTATACACAGTAACAGCCACAGGGTGTGAGGACTGTTTCTGATAGATGTAGCCCTTCACAGCAATGCAAAGAACTAAAACATCCCCAAAGGACTCTTGAGGCAAAATTCCATCCACATCCAGAGAAAGAGCTATGGAATCAGAAAGCAGAATAAAGCAGACTCTTTTCTCTTGAGTTATGTTATGTTATGTTTTGTTTTGTTTTTCTCATGGTTTCTTCCATTTGTGTTAATTCTGCAATGCAACATAATTAAAGTGAGATGTTTAATAGCAATGTATGTGTAGAACCCATGTAAGATTGCATACCATTTTGGGGAGGGAGGGGAAAGGAAAGAAGGGGAGAGGAAGGAGGACAAAATTTAAAACTTATGGAAATGATGGTTGAAAACTGAAAACAAGTTCATTAAATTTAAATCAAATTTAAAAAATGAAAAAGAAAGGATAGGGTGCTTAGTTCTTTATGACACCTTTTAGGAGTGGCATTAGGAAATTGAAACACATCAATAACCTGCAGATAAGATAGGAATTATGCCTGAAATTACACCATACAAGATTATTTGAAGGAGTGGGGAACTTCATGGCACTGTACAACACAAAAAGAAAGGCACAGTGGGCTTTAAGTCTAAATAAGACAAAGACAATTAAGATAAAAAGTACTCAGTTAAAGCATCAAACTCTATGGACAAGACTAATTGCTTGCAGCAAATGTAGTTCACAAACAGAGGAATTCATTAAGATTTCTATCTTCAAAATACCAGCCCCTTAAGTCAATTTTGTGATCAAGAATTAGTATTTCAAGAACCAGACTGGCAAAGAAAAATAAGAACATTCCCTATTATCCCTTTCTGTTAGCTTTTATAAATTACTCATGTGGGAATATGTATGGATATATGTATATGGAGTGCGATCCAGGTGGAATAGAATAGAGGAGGAGAGAAGAAGGGAGAAGAAGGGCTGTGCAGTGAGTATACATACCCATATGATATGCTGCAAACTAATTTCTAAGTAACAGGCTAAAGGAAATTACTGGTGAAAGAATGAGAAATAAGTCACACTACCAGTCATCCCTCCTGGTTCAAAGAATTTAAAAGGCAGGACAACTCTTAATGACTTGAGTTTCTTTAGCACAGAGTTAAAATAAATGCTCAAACCCCCAAGAGAGCCACTATTCCCAATGTTTAAAAGCTCTTAATCTGGATTTGTTGAATTCTGCACAGATTTGAAGGTTTCATAATCTTCAAGCAGAGGGATTAATCAGTTAATACCCAACATAAAATGCTCTACAGAACTTAAGAACCAAGCCATGGCAATTCATTGACGTTTTTTAATCAAAATAAAGAGTGAAAAACCTGCAACAGTAGGGGCTTTCTATCATGTATCAAATTTGCTGAATAAATGTAACTTTAAATACCCTTGGCATTTTCAATTGCTAATACCAAAAGTTCTGAAAGAAGCAATAATTTAATCAAAACATTCTTGAAAATCCAGTTCTCTGAGGCCAGAGTGCATAAATGCTCCTAAGAGTCACATACCAAGGGGATTTTGGAGGGGGCAGCGGGAGAACACATGCTATGAAAAAAAAAAATTCAGTAGCTGAGAAGAATTGATACATAATTCAAACTTCATTCTCTCTCTCTCTCTCTCTCTCTCTCTCTCTCTCTCTCTCTCTCTCTCTCTCTGTCTCTCTCTCTCTCTCTTTCTTACACCTACACTCACACCCCCACACACAAACCCCCACTCCCCACACACACATTCACCCACTTGCCAATGCCAACTATTTGTGGTAAAACAAGTGCATAGTTCAAAGAAGTAGACAAAAAATTTTAAAACAAAAAAAACCATAGCTAATAAGGAAATAAATTTTGCAATGCTTTGCATTTTTACTTGATACCTTGTTGCTTGCCTTCTCAATAGATCTGGGGGAGGAGCTGGAGGGAAGGGGAGAACTGGGAAGCCAAAATTTAAAAGAAGAATGTTAAAATAATCTTTTAAAGTTTAAGAAGGTGCGCAATCAGTAGATATTTATTGTCTTTTAGATGTATAAGCATTGTGATATATGCTGTGATTTGTGATACCTTCAAGAGGCTAACAAGAGAAAGGAGACAAGTATTAATTTAAAAAATTACAAGAAAATATGTAAATGTCTGATGAGAGACATAGACAAGAAAATATGGTGAATAAGTTCAATGGAGGGAAAGTCACTTCCAAATGAGGTGACCAAGACAAGACAAGATCAAGACAAGAGATGGAACTTGAAATGTGCCTTGAATGATGAGTAAAACTTATGTTGTTGTAGCAAGTGAAGTTTGAGCCAAGAGGGCCATGTGAACTAAACAGAAAGATAGAACAGGAAAAGACATGCCTAGGACATAAAGCATAGGAAGAAAGTATTTTAGACCTCCCAAGGATCTTGAGACAATATAGTCTAAGGCTCTTATTTGACAGGCAAGGAAACAGGTATCAAGAGGTTAAATGCTTAAGGTCACAGATAACACATCTGGAGCTAGGATTTGAACTTTGGTCTTTTAAATCACTATAATAAATCCGTCAAATGCTGAATAGGGCATAACTAGAAAAACAAATTTGAGCTAGATTGCGGAGATCTTTGAATGATAAGAAGAAAAGTTTGGACCTTATTCTTTTAGCACTGGGTAGCCAAACAACAATAATGATGACAATGAAAATGACTACTTTTAGTGGCATTTATATCATACTTCAAGGTTTAAAAAATGATTTACACTCTTCCTCACCGAACCCCACAATACGCCAATGAATTAAATACTATTATTTTCCCCATTTTATAGGTGAATGAAATTGGGGCTAACAACTTAAGTAGCTTCTCCTAAGTCACACAGCTAGTAAGTATCTAAGGTAGAATTTTATCTCAGATCTTCTGGAATCCAAGTTATTCATCCTATTTACTATGCCACCTATTGGCTGTTCCATCATGATTTTGTCACAGTTGAGAAGAGTGCTGAATATAACTCTAGGAGCCTGGGATTAACAATTTAAGGAATCTCAGAAATTATCTGATCTAAACACCTCATTTTGTGGATAAGGAAGCTGAATCTGAGAGAAGAAGTAAAGAGAACTGCCTAAACCCATGCATGTAGAAAAGAACAAGCCATGGTCAGTGCAGATATAAATCATAGAAACAAAAAATGATGGCAGGCGAAGAAATGTTAGACTGAAGAAAGAAACTGCCATACAAACCATAGAATTAGGTTTGTTTAAAAATGCACTTTAAATGTTTGTTATTCTGGTTAAAGATCACTCACAGTCAGAATGTATTCACCGATTTCTTTGATTGCATTAAATATCAACATTATCACCTAATACTATTTTTGACATACCATAAGAAAACTATGTTTTCAGCAAATGAGAAGGTGGAACATATCAAGCACACTCATGATATGAGTAAATTTCCTTGTATGCTTTAAACTAACAATTTTTTATCTGCTGAATCTAATGGTACCTTCACAGCCCTCATTCTACTAGACCTTTCTGAAGTTTTTGACACTGTTGCCACTCCATGATGTTGGTTGCAGTTTCATACCATGACTTCTCAGTTCTCCTATCTATTCTTTCCTAGGTTCCTTTGCTGAACCCTCATCCATTAACTGTCCAGTAAGCACAAATGTCCTTTATGGTTCTGTCCCTGGCTATCTTTAAGACACTCTCCACAATCTCTCTTGAATTCATCAGTTACTATATGACTAATTACTATATTTGAAGGCAACTCCCCAAAATGAAATTTTTTTCTAGAACACTAATTCAACAATTATTTATTGCTTTCTGAACATCTCAACCAGGACATATCAATGACATCTAAATCTCAAACCAACTAAAACCCAATTCATTATATTTTTCTCCAAACCCATAGTGCCCCTCCTCCAAACTTGTCTATGATTGTACTTATCGGCATGTCCTGGTTCCTTCTTGCCCCCACAGTTCTTTGCAGCACAACTGCGTCTGGTGCTCCTTATCAGTAGAGGTTCCCACAATCTTTTCTGGCTCATATGTCCAACTCCCCTCTCTACCCTGGGGGTAAAAGTTCCTGTGACTGGGGTAGAAATAGTATCTCAAACCAAGTAGCCATAGGACTGGCCTCTTGTTGTTTAAGTGGCTTACCACTTGAGAAGACCCTAGCCTGGAAGTGTATACTCTTCACTGACACCAAATCTAGTCCTGGGATTTTTCTTCTGATCTTCTCAAATTGACCCAGGAAGACCTCTGTTGTGCCTCTGGTCTTATTTATTTTTACTTGTACTTTCTTTTCCTAAGGTGCTATATTATGTCTTTTGTGGGAGAAAATCTTGAGAAGTAGAATTTTTTGACCAATCCCGCTCTCTTCCCAGAATCCTCTACCTCCAATTTTTCAATGAATTGGAAAATAATGAATATTACTTTACTTAATGTACTTTCTGGAGCACCAACTCTAGGATCTTAGTGTCATAGTTTTAGATCTGGAAGGAATCTTACAAGTCACCTAGAGAAACCATATCATTTTATAGTTGAAAAAATTGAGGCATCTAAATGCTGACTTCTTCAAGTTTAAAAAAGTAGGAAGTGGCAGAGGCAGAATTTAAACCTATGTGATCTGAGTCCAAATAGAGGGCTCTTTCCTCTAGACCAAATTGCTTCCTTGAAAATTAATTATCCACAAAATAACAATCACATTCAGAATTTTCAACATATCTTTATCATAAAGCACTTAATATGTGCTTGCATAGTTAGATGCTATGCTAATGCAATGGGTAAACACATGCAATGAATCAAACATTCTCACTTAGGAATGAGGTGACACAATGGGGATGCACTCATCTATATAGGATACATATATGGCTTTACATAAACACACATATGTATATGTAAATATATATTAAGGATAATAAATATGGATAAATGTAATGTAGTTAAATATATGGTAGTCTGAAGAGGAGGACTCAATAACAATGTTTTGTTGCAGCTTGACAAACTTGCTTATGTAGAAACAAAGCAAATATTTGCAAAGACTAGTGAACTTAGAGATACGAAAGCATAAAAATATTTCTAATACATACATTGCAAGCTAAGTAGAAGACACTAATTATATTTCTGCATTTTGTAATCTAATAAAGTACACATATACAATATAGATAGCTAGCCAATCAGTCAAATAGAAACTGAAGGAAAAGCAGGGGGACTCAGAGGTAGCTTCTCCCTTTATATGGCCTTGAAGAAGACAGACAGGCTTACTGTTGATCACAGAGGAGAGTATGTCTATCTGTCTTTCTCTTTTTCAATCTCTCTTTATTTCTCTCTCTATTTCAATCTCTGTCTCTCTCAACAAGGAGCATTGTCAGTGTACGTCTTCTTATTTTTCTGTTCTTTTTGCTCTCTCTCAGCACTGGAAGCTTGATTCTGTGAGACAATTTCCACATGCCACCAGCTGTGTGACCCCGTGTAAAATCACTTAACTTCTATTTGCCTTTGTTTCCTCATCTGTATAAATGAGCATTATAATAATACCTAACTCCCAGTGTTGTCGTGAGAATCAAGAGAGATATTTTAAAGAGCTCTGCAAACTCTAAAACACTATATGAATACTTATGAAATTACTGTTAGAAGTTCTTCATGCCAAGTTGCTTTATGATCAACCTAATTCCTTTTGGGCTGAACAATGATTTGGATGTTTTCTGAGAGATAAAATGTTCCCAAAGTGATCAGTGTATTCTTTAATTTTGTGTACTTCATAAATACACAATCCTATTTTTAAAAAAGTGCATTTATGAGAATAATGTGCCAAAAAGATCTATTGTTAAAGTCAGAAAATCCTAGATTCATGAAATTAATGTCACTGGTATTAGAAAAAACACAAGTCTACGGAAAGATGCTTGCCAAGGACAATTGGATAAGCTAACTACAATCAAAGGAGATCCAGAAAACCATCAGGAAATTGGAAAATTCATTGGTTTCTCTCTAATGTTTAAACATTCTTATTGGAATGTATTCACCATTAAAGAATCGCCGAACCAGGAAGGAATGCCAAAGAATCCAGGACAGTGCTAGCTCCTAGAAAGGACCACAGTACCACAAACAGGGTTAATTAATGTCTGTTGAATTTAATTGTCATTCAAACAATTCTGATGTAGGGAGCATGTTATTTTAAAATTTCTCATTCATACAAATTCAGAAGAAAGTGAAAGGTGATTAAAGAACGTAGAGAGAATTGACATTGTTGTTCAGTCATATGCAATGCTTTGTGATGTGGAGGACCATATCACACCATTACTGTCCATGAGGTTTTCTTGGCAAAGCCACTGGAGTGATTTACCATTTCTTTCTTCAGCTGATTAAGGCAAACAGAAGTTAAATGACTTGTCAAGGGTCACACAGCTAGTAAGTTCTGAGGTTGGATTTGAATTCAGATTTTCCTGACTCCAGGCCCAGCACTGTATCAACTGAGTCACCTAGCTGTGTATGTGTAGCTAAATGAAAGTAGAAGAATTTTTTGTGTTACAGTATTAGTCAGCTAAAATGCATTAGCGTGCATTTGTGTATTCATATATATATGTATATATACACACACACACACACACACACACATATACATATGCATAAAAAGAAAAGGTGGGCAGCTAGGTGATGCAGTGGATAGAGCACCACTGCAGGAGTCAGGAGGACCTGAATTCAAATCTCACCTCAGACACATGACACTCACTAGCTGTGTGACCTTGGGCAAGTCACTTAACCCAATTTCCTCATCCTGGGTCATCTCCAGTCATCCTGATGAATATCTGGTCACTGGATTCAGATGACTCTGGAGGAGCATTGAGGCTGGTGACCTGCACAGCCCTTCTTCACTCAAAACAAAATCAAGTGCAAGTCATGTCATTATTTCTCTGATGGCATGGTCTTCTTCAACAATGAAGGATGAACACACAACACACATATGTATATGTGTATGTATGATTTTGCCCTATATACTGTAATAACTTCATTTAGAAATGACAAAACTTTGTATAAATTAACCCAATTCACTTTAGACTACTCCAGTAGATTGAGACTGAATTTCTTTATATTAACATGTATAGAGATAAACACTTTTTATTATGAAGTAACTTCAAAAAGGACTTCTTTCAAATATAATGGTTACTTTCAAAAGCAACATGAGTCATATGTCTAATGTAAAAACAGAGTCAAAAAGAAGGTTGTCCTTTCTGCATTTTCTTCATGGAATGATACGAGTCTGGGATTGAGAATTGTCTGCTTAGCATAAGAACTGAAGTGGGATGGGTTAAATTATTTATGAGATATCAGTAATTGTTCACATACATTGCTAGTCCAATGAACTTGTTTCTTTTCTCTATATTAATTTTCATCTAAGTGTACAGCAGCAAATTTTGCTAAATGTGCTTCAATAACAGAAAATGTTAGCTTTGATGCCAGAACTCTTTTTCATAGAGGAAATAAAGTGATTGAGAAAGGAAGGATAAGAATGTATTTACTATTGTAGCCATCACTTTTACTACCAAAACAGGAGTACGGGGACATAGCAAAAGGATTAGCAAACATCAGAGAGGGAGGAACAGAAAATAAGAGGGGAAAAACGAAAATGAATCAATTAGACAATAGCCTCAATTCATATTATTTTTATTTTTAACATAATATATGTGGTAAAGTTTGATATAAGAAGAAACAAATGATAATGGGTCAATTAAGAATGTACTTGCTTAAAATTATGTAAAGCAGGAGAGGTGTGTTTAATAATGCTTGTTCTTTATAAGTTATCATGAATAGATGTTAAAGTTTCATGTCAGAAGAAATAAAATTCAAAAATAATATTAAACTCTTTCCTCCTTTTGTTAAGATTTAGGAGTGAGTATTCATATGTTCTTTCCAAATTAAGGAACCTTTCCAAAATAAATAATAACATACATAAGAATGTAAGTTAGAATTTCTTACATTCTGGAATAAAATGATCACAATTCTATTTTTGAAAGCTAATTGGGCAAAATTTAGTTTCTGGAATGTATAACACTTTTGCAATGTAATGTTAGATGGTTTTATTTAAATGAAAATATTATTAATATTTAAATTGTAATGGTGGCATTTAACTGATGTACCTGATCTAGTACCAATTAAAGTTTCAGTTGTTCATGGATTTATTATCATAATCCTATGCACAAATAATCTATTCTATCAGTCAAAAATCCTACTCTGGATTTTTTTCCTTGAAAAAAATATATTACATATATATGTCAATATATATATATATCAAGGAAATATATTTTTCCTTGATAAATGCACAATTCTCTTCCATGAAACCTAGATGTCACCAAGGGTAGGGGCAAAAAACCAGCTGGAAATGATGAGTTTTCAACTGCTATGTTTCATTCAGAAATTTCTATTATAAATACACTGTCATGGTAATTTTATGTAGTGAAAAACAAATTAGAGTTTATTTACTTTCAAGCTGTCAAAGGTTTCTTTTTGTTTGAAGAACTATAAAACGATGAGACCATAACATCTCAAAGAATTCCAGAATGATTGATGTTAAAAGGACCCTTAGAGCTCATTTAGGGCAAAAAAAACAAAGCAAAACCTAGTGGAGTTAAATCAATTGGCTAAAATCATAGAAGTGACTAAGAGTATAGCAAGAACCTGAATCAAGGACATTTAATACCCACTCTAGTATTCTTCCTATTTATCAATCATTCAAGGAATAGCATTGTTTAACAGAATCAAACCCAAACCCCTTATTATATTTTTCCTCTCTGACTGACATGCATTAATAATGATATATTTTCCACGTTTGTCTGCATCTATTAAGGTTTCCACTTTTCTTCCTTTGTGAAATTACTAGTTGTTCTTGAAAAGGTACTGAAAAGTAAGAAATATAAAATGCCGTTTGTTGAAAAGTTGTTAAATCAGGAGAATACAGAATATATTTTAAAATAGTTGCTGAACGTCCATATCCAGAATGTTGCAGGACTACATGAACCACAAATATAGATACATACTATTTTAGAAACAAATGAATTTTAAACAATGCCCATAACAATGAACTTTTGGCAACTGCTTTATTCTGTTATGGTACCATATGCCAAATATGAGCCAATTTTCATTCAGTGTTAATTCTTTGTTTATATTTTCTCCCAATCTATTCTTGTCAGGCCTTATTGCTAACAACCAAAGCAAGAAAAATGGCACTGGATCCCTACATAATGAACAATATTTCCATAGCAGTGATCAAGGACACTAGATTCAAAAGTCTGGCTCAAATGAGTTTATGTCTATTAAAAAGGGAGGGGAGGACATAAGACGCATCGTTTGTAGAAAATAGAGAATAGAAGAAAAATTTGGAACTAAGTCCAAAAGGCAACTATACTGTGTATATCTTTTGATCCAGCAATACCACTACAATGTCTGTATCTCAAAGAGATCATAAAAAGGGTAAAAGGACCCACATGTACAAAAATATTTATAGCAAATCTTTTTTTGTGGTGGCAAAGAATTGGAAATTGAGGGGATGCCAATCAATTGGGGAATGGCTGAACAAGTTGTCATATGTGAATGTAACAGAATATTATTGTTCTATAAAAATGATGAGCAGATGGATTTCAGAAAAACCTGAAAAGATTTATATGAAATGATGTTAAATGAAGTAAGCAGAACCAAGAAAACATTGTACATAGCAATTGTGCAGTGATTAACTGTGACAGACTTGGTTACTCTCAGCAATACAATGATCCAAGACAGTTCCAAAAGACTCATGGTGGAAAATGCTAATCACATCTAGAGAAGGAAGTTTGGAGTCTGAATGCAGATTGAAGCATATAATTTTCATTTTTGTTTTTGTTTTATTTTTGTTTCTTGTGGTTCTACCCCCACCTTTTCTTATTCTTCTTTTACAACATGATCAATGTGGAAATATATTTACAATGATTGCACATGTATAACATATCAGCTCTCTTGCTGTCTTGCAGGGAGTGGAGGAAGGGAGGGAAAAAAATTTGGGACTCAGTATTTTACAAAAATTAATGTTGAAAATTGTTTTTACACAGTTGGAAAAAATAAAATTCTATTAAGGAAGAAGATAAGGAATTTTTTGGTATAAAAAAGCTAATTTTTCTGACATTATAACTTGGAAATCTCCAATAATTACCCTTTCTGTATATCTAATATGAAATTATAACTTAAGAAAAGTGGATGCCCCTGACACGATGAAACAATATGTGGTACCTACTAAATCACCAAAGGACAATTCTAGAATGCTTCCTACAGTTTTAAGGTAATGTGCAATTTATTGTACTTTTCTGTAACCCTGGAAACTATTATCACAACTATTATCACAGCCAAACTGGTAATGAGAGCAAGATATTTATTAATTACTCCTGTTAGGAGAAAGATTACTGTATTTTTTCTTCTTAAAATACACTTTGAGACACAATCCTGGAAACATACTTGAAGAAAATAGTGCACGATTTATTTTTATTAACATGGCTTAAAAATCTTTTAGCTGAAATATTTTTTCAGTCACTATCATATCAAAATACTTCACAGTGGTCGTAGACTCTCCATAGACATATTTACTAGACCTGTGGAGGAAGCCCTATAATTTAATGCCCCATTTGGTAATTTATTACTGATGGTTTGCTTAAAATAAGAGCTAAAATTGAAGTGGGTTAAATTATTCGGTAGATTTCCACATCTGTACCTTAGTTTTCCCCTATTAGTGCCAAATAGGGAATCTGAGGCAATTCCAGGATAATTGGAGTAAATCGTATAAAGGGAGTAAAAGAGAAGATGTAAGTGAAAGATTTCATTTTGATTTGTATTATAAAAAGCTGTTCCAGATACTTTGTAACAGTTTAAAGCTCTCTCTAAAACAAATTCTAAAAATAAATTACTTTCACCCCAAGATTTTTGTTTTCTATTTAGAACATGGATAGACTAACCCTACTATAAGAGGAAAAGATTTATGAAGTTCAAAGTAAAGCAGTTAAACAAAAAAAAAAATGAAATATCTCATGAAAGTTCCTAACACACAAGTTGAAACTTGTCCATAAACAAAAAATTAATGTTTGAAACTTTAGGGGCAGATTATTTGGGACCCCTTGCCTTTTTAGTTTTCTTGCTTATCACTGCACTGCTTATCACTATTTTAAAATGAAAGAGAAAAATGTAACTTTAAGTGATAATTTCTGCATGTGTGTTTTAATGAAAGTTTTGGAGAAGTAAAGGCTGAAACCAGAGAAGGATTTAGGATTTAAGATAAACTGTAAATTTCCTTTCTCTGTGGTTTCTACCCCTATTGCTAATTAGTATGAGTCATTTGAAAGCTGGTTTTATTTGACTTGTAAAGATCTCTATAAGAATAATCCTGAAAAAGACTCTTTTGCATGAAGGAAAAATATGCTTAATACCACATTTACATGTATATTCACATTTGACTTCCTTTACAAAAGAGGAGAAAGGCAGTTTTTGGATTACATTATTTCATAAATTGCCCTTCAATAGAATCACAGAATCACAGACTGCAAAGATGATTCAATAGTCATGAACATTGATAGGCACATATCTCAATATTTAACCTATGTGAATTACATGTAAGAAGCTCAACCTTGTTAGATTTTTTGGCCATATTGAGATTCTTTTCTTATTTTTAACAATAGCACATAAATTCAATGATAACAATAAGAAAATGTTATTTTAATTTCACGTGGTCTTTATGTATTAGGTTGGTTTTTGTTGTTTACATATTATCTAATAAGCCCTAAGAGGTTACAAAAGAATTCAGAATTACATGGCATGAGTACAAAAGTATAGAGAATACAACGAAGAGTTTAATTTTTGTTCCATCTATTATAATTTTCAAGTACTTAGTCTACTAATTTTGATTAACCTGTTTAGACTCCAAAAGTAGAATTTAAAATACTGTAGGGAATACTGCTAAAATTTACTACCTACCTACTCAATTACTTTGCCATTCATTAAAGATTCACCATAGATAATACACAAATATTTAACTCTCCCAATATTTAATTTCCAGTTCAAATAATTACTCTTTTATTCACTTCTATTCTTTTAATAATCAAGGATACAATAAATTTGGAGAAACAAGTAAATCCAAACTTAAAGGTAGAAGCTATTTCTATTTTCTTACTTAAACATGGCAATAATCTTTTCTTTAGTCATATACATATACCTATATATCTACCACTTCAAGTGCTTCTTCAAAATTCAGTATCTTCTGAAAGCCATCTCTGACTAGTGCCAGCCCAATCTGATGTGATTTTCTGTTCTCATAGCTTCTTCCCTATATTGTGTGAGTACGGCCCTTTATGTTGGATTATTTTTGTAATTTTATGATGATACTGATATTCTTGGGTGATGTAATTATGATTTCAATAATTTTGTTTGTACTATATTTATTCAAAGAGAAAAGTTAAGTAGCAAAATGAGGATTTGAAAATAGGTCCTCTGACTCTATATCCAGCATTCCTTCCACTGTACCACACACTACCACCATTCATTCAAACACCGGAAATAGAGGTGTTAGAGTTTGAAGGGTCTTTATAAGTCATCAGAACAACCAGCCTCATCAAATGAAAATATGTATGCAAAATCTCTCACAAATTGTAAAGTGTCATATGCATGTTAACAGCAAAAACAACCACAACAATAACAACAAAAATTACTATTATTTTATGCAGGAGGAAACTAAAACCTATAGAAACTCAGTGATTTTTATAAATTCATACCCTAGTAAATGGTTAAACTGGAACAATAACTCAGATCACCACATACATGGATTAGAACTCTTTCCAATATATTACACTTTCTTCCTAACATGTACAGTAGAGAAGTCAAGCTAAGCAGGCCCATGTCTTGTATTACTGAGAACTATTTATGCGTTCAGTCTTATGCTAAAGTTCTGATAAAACAAGAAAAAAGCAAACCCAAACAACAAGAATAATAACAAACCACTTAAATTGTAGAATACTTTAACATTCCTTGAACTTAGGGACTAGCCCTCCTAAATGTGGAGACATCTTAGTGTTATTGAATAATGAGACACACAGAGCCCAATGCCCTCCTATGGAGAAATGATATCCTCAGTATCTTGCCATTCTAAAACAATTCCATCATGAGTTCCTCTTCTTATTAGAGCTAAAATAATATTGCTTTGAAATGATACAATTAATACTGCTATTGATTTCAAATAAATAAAGATAAAATATCTAATCCTGAAATATAACTTCATTAAAAATATACCAGGTCAAGCTAAACTAAGTTTCCTTTTTTTAAACTAGGTTACCAGATAAGTAGATCTGAGAAATGCTATTGATAAAGTTTATTTTAGTAAGATTTTTGGTAAAGTCCCAATGCTATCCTGGAGAAAAACAAAAAAAAAGATATGGTTTCATTGAAATATATTGTGTCCAGCATAAGGAAAATGATAACCCCGCTGGACTACTCTGATCAGACTACATCAGTTTTGTCATGTCAGTTTTGGAGTTCCAGGTTTTAAGCATGAAATTTATAAGATTGGTAGAAAAGGGAAGAGAAGAACATCCAAGAGGGGTCAAGGGACTGCTTATATTGCCACATGAATATAGATCAAAGGAAGTGGAGTTGTTTAGCCTAAAGGAAAGACTTAGCAGAAACATATGACTGCTTTCAAAGATGTAAAATGCTGCTCTATGAAAGTGGGAATTTTATGTCCCAGATCTTTATATAACTTTTTTGAAGTTTTGTATGAAAAAAATTGTCTTCATCTCAGGAAAAATAACAAACAAACAAACTGGATAATCTCTAAGTGTTCTTTCAGTAATGAGATTCAGAGAATCTGCAATTTGAAGTGAATGTATACTATCACAATGTAGAACCTGACTAGCTATTTGTGTGATAAGCATCAATATTTGGCTATATTTCTAGAAATAAGCCTCTCCTAGATCAGTTTTCATATAGATTAGTCCTTAGCTAGCAGAAATTTAATTACTGGGCCTGTGCAACACATTCCAGGTGTTGTAATGTGGTAGGACTAGCTAGAACATTTGATATCCTAAAGTCACCTCTGCACTACAATGACATATAAGATGTGGAAAATGCAATTCTCCATTCTATAATTTTACTTTTCAAAATTAATTTATCCATCAAATACTTCTGCTTTTAAATAAATAATTTTAAAGATAACCTTTTGTTCTTCCATCCCATATAGTTCCAAATACATTATTCTCTACCACCCTCTCAAACAACCATTCCTTGTAACAATGAATTTTAAAAAATTTTAGCAAAAAATACCAGTACATCAATAAAGCCTGACATTAATGCTAGTGTATGAACAGTTAATGCCCTCCTGTCCTCAACTCAACTTTCTCTCCCCTTCCCTCTTTCTTCTCTCTGTCAAGCACTTTATTTATTTGCCTAGAGAAATATGCTACACTATAATTTTTATGTTCTATAACAGACTTACCATTCATATGTGTCACAATTGTCCGTATATTATTTTAAAATATTGAGGTGCAATACTTGATGCAAGTGGAGTAAATTCACATATATAATAAATGAACATCCATCCCCTACATTAGAAAAACACTATGTTCTGTTTCTGCAAGTAATGATTTATATTCATTCTATTGTTGGACTGTGAAAAAAAAAAGTTTTAAAAGCTTATTTTTGATGTCCTTACATGAAATTCCAGATCCTTGAGATATGGAAGTAATCATATAGAATACTAAAGCATATTAAGTTAGAGGAAAGGATATTATATGTACGTAGTTCACTGTTTTAATGAGAGAGCAAAAATGTGTGTAGATCTATTAAGAATTACATTGATTCTTAAATATTTTATAATTGAAAGATACAGGTTTGCTTCTCTAATATTACACTGTGAGATTAAACAGAAAACAAATAGTATTGCTATCTCTCCTCCAAACCCCATAAACTCTACTGACTAGACCATCAATCCGTAAAGATTTATTAAGTGTCTACTAATTCTAGTCACTGTGCTAGGTGGCAGGGATTCAAAAACACAAGGGAAATGTTTACTTCCCTCAAGAAACATATTTTATTAGAGGAGTTTATGTATGTGTATATGTGCTCATTAATACATATGTGATACATATGTGTTTATATGTATGTAGATATGCATGTCTATATATGTGTGTATGAACATACACAAGTATAGCTATTTATCAGTGGAGAATGTTAGCAACTACCTGGATTCTAAGAGGTAAATTTAAAAACTGTGCAACCTAGACATTAAAGAGGTAGCCAGAAGGCCCTGGTAAGGGTAGATTCAGGAAGCGGGAATGAAGAATCAGAATTAATAAATCCAAAAGATGAATCACTTACTTTGGAAACTGAGTCCTAACAATGCAAGCCATATAATTTTTCTATTCAAACTTTTGTTGTTTATTAGTTGTTTTTATTTGAAATCATCACCTTGTCAGTGCCTTTCATCAGTTATATCAACTAGAGTTAGAGCGGTCAGATAAGCTTAGAAGAAATATTTCATATAGAATCAGTTTGTCACCTATATGTGTATTTCTTAATGAAACATGAATCATAAAAGTTTTCCTTTTTAATAGAAGGAATAAAATAATTTACCTTTTGGCCTATAAGTATCATCATTGAATTTTGAGATTTTATTTTAGGATTCCTACTTATAAAATGTCAATATAATTTCATCTAAAAACAATAATAATATAATATGTCTTGGGATACAAATATAATTTACAAAATTAAATTTATTTAGAACTCACTAGTTTTCAATTATTTCATTATTGCAAGGGAAAATAGCTGAAAGAAGGCTAAAATGTTAAAATGAAGCTACAACATCATTTTCTTTTCTATAGTCTTTTATTCTACATTGTTATCACAATTGCTTGTCATAAGTAATGAACATTTGCTACATCATTACTGAATTAAAAGAATATAGGGACCTTTCACTTTAAAATAATCTAAATTATTAAATAAAGTAAATTTGCTGTAAATTTGGAACTCCAGTATTACTTAAAATTGGGGCACCAAGTCCACCTCATACCGATAAATGGGAATTCAGTTACTAAAATACAAACATAATCTCATTGTAAGGTAAGTTGAGTGTAACCCACAGAAAGGCCTCAAACTTATTGGTGAGTTAGGAGGATGTGCATGCCAAGAATATGAAAAATTTCCTTGGTGGAATGGGCAGATAACCATGAAAACTGTTCAAGTAGGCACTGGGAAATGTTTAGAACTTGGTCAGGCATTGATTATTAGGGTGCCATTGTCAGTGTTTTTGACTTTTGTTTTACTGCTGGACTTCAGTGACTCAGAAAGATAGAGTGAGAATGAATTTTTGTGCAATTTTGCCTGACAAATTCAATTCAAATGCAAATCAAGACATCACTCATGATGTCATTGGTCCTCTTTGAAAATGAAGGACAAGCCACAGTACATGAGGAAGTTTATATTTACATGGTTTAGTTTACCCCTGCCAAATCTCCTTTAAATTATCAGAGAGGTTATGAATTATGTATGTGGTGAATATGATATGATGATTCTACCTCTCTTGGGGGTGAGGAAGATGAGTTGAGCATAAAAAAAATGTTATCCTGCCCAAGACAAATCAAATTATATTATCTTAGATTTGATTAGAATCTTAAGATTATTTAGTCCAAGGCATCTGAAATAGATAAACAAACTGAGGCCCAAGGAAGTTAAGTGACTTTCTAGAGATTACATCAAAAATATCAGAGACAAGTTGCATGTATAAAGCAGTAAATGAATGAATCATGCTAATAGTAATGCAAAATAATACATTTTAAGATGAGACCCTGCCTTTACTAAACTATGTTAGAGAAAATAATCATCAGGGGAGCCAAGATAAGTAAGTAGAAAAACGGACATACTCTAGCTCTTCCCCCACAATTCATAAAATACCTGTAAAAAATGACTCTCAACAAATTCTAGAGCAGCAGAAGTCACAGAACCACAAAGTGAAAAGGATTTCCAGCCCAAGGTAGCCTGGAAGGCCAACAGGAAAGGTGTACAGCACAGGGTGCAGAATGGAGACCAGTCTAGCCTTGGCCATGCCACACCAGGAAGAATAGGACCAGAACAGTCTCCAGGGACAGAATCCCCAGCAGCAGTGGCAGTTCTCAGACCCCTCAATCCACAAATGCCAAAGACAACTTCAAAGGTCAGTAGGAAGGCTTTTTCAACTGGGTGAGAAGGGAGCAGGGTCTTCTCCTATTCCCAGCCAAAGGCAGTGACTGAAAAGGCATCAGCAGTAGTGGCAGCAGCAGCTGCAGCAGCAGTGCCCATTTGTGGAGGCCTCAGTCTAAAGCCCTTGGGGGAACTGAGCCACTGACCTGGATTTCAGTCCTGAATGGCAGCCCTTTCCCCTGCCTAAAGCCCCTGGGGGAATTGAGCAGCTGATTTGAATCTCAGCCTTGAGAACCGTCCTGGGGAAAGGAGGAGAACTGGTGTGTCTGAGCTGGAGGCAGTTGCAGAGAGGGAATTCTACTACTCACAGATTCTGGGCAGAAAAGTTTTTGGTTGCTCACAGAGCAGTGTACAGGCCAAGAGAGGAGTAAACTCCTGTTCCTTGACTGTGCCACCTTGGAGGAACTGAGAACTTACAGGTACCCAGGGTATACCCTCCTCTTGATAAAGGACTCAAAAGTCAAGTAACTGGTTGGGAATAGAAGAAATGGGGGGGGGGGGGGGCAGCATAGGATGGAGGGAAATATAGTTAGTCTTATACAACATGAGTATTATGGAAGTCATTTGCAAAACTACACATATAAAGCCTATATTGAATTGCTTGTCTTTTCAGTGGGGATGGATAGTGAGGGAGGAAGGAAGAGAAGTTGGAAGTCAAAGTTTTAGGAAGAAATGTTGAGAATTGTTTTTGCATACAACTGGGAAATAAGAAATACAGGTAATGGGGTATAGAAATTTATCTTCCCCTACAAGACAAGATAGAAGATAGGGATAAGAGAAGGGAGGGGTGTTAGAAGGGAGGTCAGATTGGTGGAAGGGATAACCAGAATGCTTGGTATTTTGGGGTGGGGGAGGGAAGCAATGGGGAGAAAATTTAGAATTCACAATTTTGTGGAAACCAATGTTGAAAACTAAAAACAAATAAACATTTTAAAAAAGAAAAAATAATCACCAATCATTTTTGTTTCTTTTATTGTATGCCCTATAGGGTCTTTAAGTGCCCTTTTGTTAAGATAGAATTTTATAATAATTCAACATGAATCTCAGAAAACATGTGCTTCTAACAGAAAATATTACTTACAGAGTTTTAAAATTTCAATTTCATTCCATTTATGATTTTAAAACCTCATATTCCTGTTAATCTGCTGCATAGAACTGATACTAATAAGACTGCCATGAAAATATTTGGAATAACATAGTTTCAAAGAAATATTCTGAGTGTGTTTAATCAATTTTTATAGTTCAGGTCTGAATGTAAACAAGAAAACTAAAATGTTGACATATAGGTTCTGCATAACAAAGTCATACCCCCAAATTATATTTGCTTGTTCCATTTATGTTATTTATACAATAGTGGAGCATAGTCACGAATACAGTCAATAGTTAAACCAAGAAGTCAAGTTTGTAATCTGTGCTAACAGAAAAGAGTAGTGATGCATGTAATTCAAAACAGCGCATGATTTCAAAATCACTTGCATTTGACATTTTGGAATTTACATCTTAAGGAACGTCTACACCTAAGTAATTCATGATACATCATGATAGATGAGACCAACTTGCAAAGACCCAAGCGAAGCTGAGCTGAACAAATAACTCCATGATTCTGTAGTTGAACCCTTGAAAAAGTGATTCCTGTTCATCATTCCATGTGAAGGATATACAGTATCCAGACTAACTGGTTCATTCAGCCCCTAACTCCCATCCAGAGACAGGTGATGACTTGGATATTGTAGTTAAAAAAAATGATTTTGGATATGTAAAGTAGCTTTTCCAGAAGAGGAATTTCTATTCTTCAGCTTACTTCTATCCTACTTCTTCATCTTATCCACACCCTTCTACTTTCTTCTTCATAATGAATGCAAAAGCCCAAAAGGGAATGTGCAAACAAGTCAAAATGAAAAATATTAATGTAGAGAAAGAAATTCTGATTACATCCCATGGTGATCTACTTGCACATCACAGGAAGTGGGTACTTTAGGTAATATAATAACCACACATTTAAGCCCACATCGGTCATGTTTGGGAGAAAATGTTGCCAATATTTTTAAAAAAGTAAGAAGGAAAGCATAATCATGTAAATGAGATATAATTTCAAGTGTAAAATTCACATACTTTGTGTGCTACTTTGTGCCTCTTTTAAAGTTGTTTAAATAGCATGTGAATGCTTCTGTTTTGAAAATATGTTTCATCTCTTCCCACACTCTAGCTCCATCTTACACTTCAAGTAATATAATGATGTCTGAGTTTTGTATTTGCTGATTAGGATCCCAGAGAAAGAAATAAAAAAGCATTCTCAAGGAGTCTAGGAAAGTTATGCTCCATTTTCACGTTTCTTTCCAAAGTTGTATATACATTGTCTAAAGAAAAAGTCACAGGATCATAGGATCATAAATCTAAAGCTGGAAGGGACCGGAGAGTTCACCTAGTCAAAGTCTCTTCATTTTATCACGAGTAAACTGAGGTTTATAGCAGCACCATTTCTTCTTGTAAAAATTTATTTTGTTTGAATTCCCAGAGAATGATGAGAAAGTATAGGGAACCCAGGTAGCCAGTGTTTAAAAGGTGGCATTTTTTTTGTTTGAATGGGATGAATGGGGCTTATTAGTCTTAGAGATCCATATCAGTTCTTGCTACATAAAGTGACCTTTATCACATGCCTTGGCATTTGCTGAACTTGACCTGGACACCATGAGGGTTGGGGATGATTGAGGAGTAACTGTAAAATCATAAACAGGAGGTGTCAGAACCTGGGACTTCCAGCTTCCAGCTCCCTGTTAAAACCAATTGCTCATCCACTTGTCTTTGTAAGAGTGAAATTACTTCTTTTCTGAGCAAAAATCTCTGCCACAAGCAAAAGGAAGAAAAAAGGCATCAGCATAGACCTGGATTGACCTTGAATCCAGCTAGGTGTTGCCCCAGGACACAGTTTTATTTGATTTTGCACCTGAGTTTGAGCCATCACATTCTTAGGCCAGGTTGATAAGGATTGCATAATTGATCCTATTTCTTGTGAGGGTAGCATAGATAATGTGGCATTTCATCAGGCCTCCTTGAAAGTGATCATACCAAAGATGTACTGTGCATTGATGAATTCTAAGTCCTCCAAAATGAGCAGCACCAATTCTGAGTTCTCATGAGTGGAAGAACATATACCCATGACAGCCATTTGTCAGAGTTGTGTTTAGCACTGGAATGTTCTTCTGTGTCCAAAAATATGCAGACTCATGTTTGTTGATTTCTTTGCTCAAATGTCTAATCATCTTCACTGGCATCCATTTCACCCCCTCTACATGTTGCTCTGAAATTGTCTTGTTCAGAATTCATATCACCAGTCTTCAAATTTGCAGTAATAGTCATTGGGGACAGGTAGATTTCCTGTCCTGTTGATGTCGTTTTGTCACAGGTCCTTCCTCTTCAGCAAAAGTCATCCAGACATGAGGATGCCAGGGATCTGATTTACTTCTCCTCTATACAAATTGAGGTTATCACCAGCACACCCACCATGTTGTGTTATTCCAGGTAGTGAATGGTCTCCTGAACACCAGAGATGATGAACTTCCACATGTAGCATAAGATGGTGCAGTCACTTACCGGTTGACAGACCATTTTCAGATATATGTGATTCTTTCCTCCTCTGTTAGAGATCCAGTTTCCTCTCAATCATGACATTGTCCTGCTACATGCACAACTGAAGCTGGTGGCCTGGAAGCCAGTGGTGGCTAATGCATGCATGAGAGTGCCATAGTCTAGGGAAGTCAGGAGTGGGGAACCTGCTTCCTCAGGGTCACATGTGGTCCTCTGGGTCCATAAGTACAGTCCTTGACTGAATCCAACCTTGGAAAGGGATGTACTTGAGGACCTAGAGAGCCACATGTGGCCTTGAGGACACAGGTTCCTGTAACAGTAATTTGAATCGAAAAATTTTTCCTATTCATTAATAGACCCATTAAGTCACAAGGAGCCTGTGGTGGGAGGAGTTCCTGAATGGGTGGATCAAGAGGAGACAGAACTAGAACAGAGCTGAGAGGAAGCTGGTCTTGAGAGTAGTCAGAGCTAGGAAGGATGCAGGCTATTATGTAGCATGAGTGATTTTGGGATTGTTTGTGATTTTGTTTAAGAGAGCCTGAGCGTAATGAACCTGGTTTGTGGGAAGCCTAGCTGGGGGAAGGCTTGGGAAATGCATTGTTCTCTGCATTGTTACTGTGTATAGGTTTTTGTAACTGTGACTGATTTGGGTTTGAATGAAGGTTTTGGTTCTGCCTTCCATGTGGAGAGTCTGTGATATTATGAGGTTCTGAATTGCACTGGGATATTCATGGCTGCCATAGGTGCTGTGAATATTGCATTGGTGCTACAGTTCCCCACCCCTGGTAGACTACAGGCAGTGGTTGAAGTCATAGCTGGACCTGGATGGCAAACTGTGTGACAGAATTTGAAGTTAGGTGTTGTGATTTTAATTTCAACATTCTTTCTACAATACCACATTTCCAGGAAGGATGGTAAATGCCTTCTAAGAAAGGTGGCTTACTTTGTTGTACTTTAATATATAGAATGTAGATGTTTATGGAAAATATCTGACAACCCCAATTTTTTCCAGCAGTACAACTTTGCTGCTACTTTAGACACATAAAGAGATGTGTGTGTATGTGTGTGTGTGTGTGTGTGCATTTTATATATCTATAGCTATAGATATATCTGTAGCTATAGATAGATACTCATATATACACACATGCACATAATATATAGACACACATATATATGCGTGTTTCTGAACATACATACAAAAATACATACATATTTTGCTGATGCATATTATTAACTCCTTTACAGGATTGTGTGCAACATGATGGTAGGCACTTGGTCTTACTACTGGAACTGCTAAATGGTGCAATGGATAGAGTACCAGACCTGGATTCAGGAAGACTCAAGTTCAAATTCTACTCAGACACTTACTAATTGCATGACCCTAAGTAAGTCACTCAACTCTTGTTTGCCTTAGTTTTATTATCTATAAAATGAGGACAGTAAAAGCATCTAATTCTTAGAACTGTTAGGAAGATCAAATAAAATAATAATTGCAAAGTGCTTATCACAGTACCTGGCATATAGCTCTATATAAGTGTTTGGTATTACTACTTCTGCAACTACTACTACTACTACTACTACTACTACTACTACTACTACTACTACTACTACTAGTAATTTCCACTACTACAGCTACTACTCATTCTCTACACTAAAGTACCTTTTACAGAGGAGGCAAAAATACCTGTTTAACTGAGTTATTGTGTTTAATCTAACACTCCCTAGAAAAGACTACTTTATTTTTCCCTATCATTTCTCCTAAAATGTGAGTAAATGAGTGAAAGTATTTGACATACATTAGTTATTAACTCCATCACGAGGACATACCAGATCCCATTATCATTTCCTTCTTGATATTACTTCGTATTTTGAAAGACAAAAGAAATTTGATCAATACAATGTCCAATTGTGATTCCAGAGGACAACTGATAAAACAAGCTAACCAGCTACAGAGTGGGGATGGATTCAAGGTGATGAAAGAGGTATGAATTTTCCCACATGGTCAAAACAATAATATTTTGCATACATATATTTGTACATATGCATGTACGTGTTTGAGACAAGAGTTCCTTTTTTTGGGAGTGAAAGAGGGTCTAATGATAGAGCCTCTTTACCTCTTTTCTTAAAGAAAAGAAGTAAATGAGAGTCATTGCAGCAATAGTTTTAATGAACAGATAATTAGTACAGCACTGAAAGTTAGATATTGGGAGGCAGAGTCAAGATGGTGGAGTAAAAGCAAGGACCTGCTAGAGCTCTCTTCCAAGCCCCTCAAAAAAACCTGTAAAAATGACTAACCAAATCTAGAGTACCAGAAGTCACAAAATGACAGACTGAAGTAAATTTATAGTCCAAAACTTGGAAGTTCAACAGGAAAGGTCTATCACACTGGGTTAGGAGTGGAGCACAATTCAGAGTGGGCCAAACCAAGGAGCCAGAGCAGGTCTTAGGGGGCTGAATAGCTGGCGGCTGCTGTGGTTTCCAGACTTCTCAACTCACAAGCATCAAAGACAGTTTCAAATGTCAGTGGAAAGGATCTCTCATCTGACTGAGAGGGGAGCATGGTCTAGCCCCAGCCCCAAAAACAGTCACTGCTGAAATGGAGGTTGCTTCTGGAGCCCTACACTTAACAAAGAACTCAAAAGTGAAGTAATTGGCTGGGAAAATGAGCAAACAGGGGTTGGGGGACAAAAGAGATTATAGATTCTTTCTCAGTGAATAGGTATTTTCTTATGTCACCAATGAATAGGAAATTAAAGAAATTATTTGGAACTAATTTGCCCAACTGTATGCCAATAAATTTGTCAAAGTGAAATGAATGAACATTTAACAAATACATAAATTGCCCAGATTAACAAAAGAGGAAGAAAAATACTTAAATAAACACACTTTAGAAAAAGAAATTGAACTCCCTAAGAAAAAAATCTCCAGGGGCAGATGAATTCACAACAGCATTCTACCAAATATTTAAAGAATAATTAGTTCCAATACCATACAAACTATTTGGGAAAAAAATAGAGGAAGAAGTATTCCTGTCAAATTCCTTTTACTACACAAATATAGTGCTGATACCTAAACCAGAAAGAGCAAAAAGAGAGAAAAAAATTATACATCATTTTCCTTAGTGAATACTTATGCAAAAATTTTAAATAAAATATTAGGCAAGAGATTATAGAAATTTATCACCAGGATAATACACTATAAAGAGGTGAGATTTATACCAGGAATCTAGGACTGGTATTTGGAAAATTATCAGCATAATTGACCATATCAAAAGCAAAGCCAAAAAAAACCATATGATTATCTCAATGGATGTAGAAAAGCTTTTAACTAAAGACAGTATCTATTCCTATTGAAAATAGCAGAGAGCAAAGGAATAAATGGAGTTTTTCTTAAAATAATAAGCAATATTTATCCAAAACAATCAGCAAGCACTGTATGAAATGAGGATAAGCTAGGAACTTTCTCAATAAGATTAGGAGTGAAACAAGGATGTTCATTATCAATGTTCATTATCACCACTATAATTCAATATTGTACTAGACATGTCAGCTTTAACAATAAGGGAAGAAAAAGAAATTACAGGAATTAGAATGGGCAATGAGGAAACACAATCAACACTCTTTGCAAATAATATAATGGCATACTTACAAAATCCTAGAGAACAAAGTAAAAAATTTTGCTTTAAATAATTAACTTTAACAAAGTTGAAGGATACAAAATAAACCCACATAAATCATCAACATTTCTATACATTACCAACAAAGCTCAGCAGCAAGAGATAGAAAGTGAAATTCCATTTAAAATAACTGCAGACAAATAGACAAATAACATATTTGGGAATCTACCTCCAAACTATATGAACACAATTACAAAACACTTTTCACACAAATAAGGTCAGATCCAAATAACTGGAAAATATATCAATTGCTCACAGGTAGATTGAGCTAATATAATAAAAAGTAACAAATCTACTTAAATTCATTTACTTATTCAGTGCCATAGAAATCATACTACCAAAAAAAGTCATTTTCTAGAACTTGAGAAAATGAAATCCATCTTGAAAAAAAATGGTCAAGAATACCAAGAGAATTAAAGAAAAAATGCAAAAGAAGATGGTCTAGATGTACAGGATCTAAAACTATATTATAAAGCAGGAATCATTAAAATTATTTAGTATTGGCTAAAAAATAGAGTGGTGGATCAGTGAAATAGATTAGGTACACAAGACACATTGATTAATACAGTAATTTATTCTCTGATGAACCAAAAGACTCCTGGTTCTGGGAGAAAAACTAACTATTTGACAATAGTTGGGAACACTAGTTGGGACAAAATCTGGGAATACTAGAAATTAGTATGGGAGAAACTAGGCATTGACCAACATCTTACACTGTATATCAAGACAAAGTTAAAATGCGAGTATAGTTTAGACCCAGGGGATGATACCAAAAGCACATTTGGAGAGCAAGGAACAGTTTACCTGTCAGACCTATGAAGAAGGGAAGAATTTATGACCAAAGAAGAGATAGAGAAAATTATGAAATAAAAAATTGATAATTTTGATTACATTGAATTAAAAACCTTTTGCACAAATGAAACCAATGCAACCAAGATGAGAAAGGAAACAGAAAGCTGGGAAACAATTTTTACAGCCAGTGTTTCTGATAAAGGCCTCATTTTTAGAATATACAGAGAACTAAGTAAAATTTATAAGAATACAAGTCATTCTCCAGTTGATAAATGGTCAAAGTAAATGAACAGTCAATTTTCAGATAAAGAATTTATAGTTATCTAGAGTCCTCTTTAAAGAATCACCAAATGACTACTGATTAGGGAATGCGAAACAAAACAGCTCTGAGGTAACACCTCACACCTATCAGATTAGCTAGTATGACAGAAAAGTGAAATAATAGATGTTAGAGAGGATGTGGGAAAATACATCCTTGGTAGAAAATACATCCTTGGTAGAGTTGTGAACTGATCCGACCATTGTTGAGAGCAATTTTGAGCTGTGCCCAAAGGGTTATAAAAGTGTTCTTACCCTTTGATCTACAAATACCACCATCATGTCTGCATCCCAAAGCAGTCATAAAAATAGAATAGGACCCTCATGTGCAAAAATGTTTTGGGCAGCTCTTTTTGTGGTGGTAAAGAACTGGAAATTTAGTGGATGCCCATCATTTGGGAAATCACTGAACAAGCTGTGTTATATGAATGTAATGCCATACTATCATTTCATATGAAATGATGATCAAGCAGATTTCAGAAAAAAAGCTGGAAAGACTTATATGATCTGATGGTGAGCAAAGTGAGCAGAACCAGGAGAACACTATACGCAGTAAAAGCAAAATTGCACAACGATCAACTATGATGGACTTTGCTCTTCTCAGCAATACAATGATCAAAGACAAATTCCAAGAGTCAAGATAAAAAATACTATCCACAGTCAGAGAAAGAATTATGGAGTCTCAATGCAGATTGAAGTATATTATTTTCACTTTTTTTCTTTCTCATTGTTTTCCCTTTTTATTCTAATCTACAACATGACTAGTGTGGAAATATGTTTAATATGATTGTATATGTATAGTATATCAGACTGCTTGCTCTCTTAGGGAAGTAGGACAGGAGGAAAGAAGGGGGAAATTTTGAAACTCAATAGTTTGTAAAAATTAATGTTGAAAACTCTCTTTATATATAATTAGAAAAAATAAAATACTATTAAATAAAAAAATTATATTAGTGCCAGGCATTAAAAAATCATTTTTGAAAAACCTTCATACCAATGTCATACTTTCTAGAATTCTCAAGAAAGTAAAATAAACATTAAGTAGACATTAAGTAAACATTATTGTTATATGCATTCATTCCCTTTTTAACCTTTTATTCCTGAGATGAAAAAAAAAAGACTTCTGATTTTGATATGAAGGTCCACATGACAATATTTTTGCAAATTTTGGAAAATGTGAAATACTCCAAAAAAAGTCCTAATCTCATGCGTTATACACTTGGACCCTCAAAGGCAACTTCAGGATAACTTATCCTACCAATTTGGAAAAATCTGTGAGGTTATGGCTAGCATACAGGCCAGGTTATGGGCTGTATCTAAGAGAAGCCAACCACCAGAAGGGTGCTGATTTTATTTGATTGCAGAATCATATGATGACTATTTCCTCAAGTGTAGAGAGGTTGAGATCCAGAGAGAAACTGAAATAAAGAAATCATTTATCTTCAGAAATTCTCAAGTAAACAATAATGATACAGGATGGCTAAAACATCCTGGGTCTTTTAACTGCAAATCACCTGTGGAAGTACTGTGAATTCAGTAGTCTTTTAATAAATGTTTTTTCACAGACAACTATGATAATTTCAGAATTTGAAGGATTTTTTAAAGGTAATTTTGTAGATAATTATGAGGAAATTGAGGCCCAGAGAAATTAAGCAATCTTTCTGAAGGTTAGACAAAGAAGATATTAACAGGGGCAACATTTAAATCCAGCTCTGTTGACCCTCATCTAGTCCTTTAATAATTTAATGTCTTTTTTTTGGGGGGGAGGGTTAAATTTAGATTATACTTTAAAGGATGCTATTTTTATACCATGTCATGAAATCACAACTCCAAATGAGAAGAGAAACAGAAAGACTTGCTTCCTTTAAAGTCTGAATGATTCAAATGTGTTCACCTTCACAAGGCCTTGAATTCTTTCATCATCTGAATATTGAAATGAAGATTCAGGTTAAATGAATCATCTAAAATTGGCTATTAGAATGTTGATTTGATGCATAAAATCTAAAACTTTTATAAATGATGAATTTTTCTTCTCTGTTATACTCAAATCATTCCTCAACCTTCCAACATAATGTTTACAGCTAATACTTCCATTTGAATTTTTGTTGGCTAAAACTTTTTTTTTAACCATTAAGAGCCTTGGGAATAGGTGTGGGGCATGCAACTATCACCTTAGTTATAGAATGATTTCAGAAGCAGTTGTATAACTCACTATACTACAACAGACTATATGAGTGTGTGTTTTTTGGTGTGTTGGGCAGGAAAATCCATTAGCTTAAGACATTACCTCTATTAATGTTGCCTATCTCAATATTTTTAAATTATTATCATTTTGTATACAACAGAGATATCTGCTAGGTATTTTCAAAACTCCAATGCACATGATAGCTTCTTAAAACTTGAGTTTCAGCTTACAATAGAGCTTATCAGTAAATGTTAGAGTTCTACAAAAATGAGCAATTAAGACTAATTGGTATGAAAAAATTAGAACACTTATGTACCAAGTGCTATAACAAAGGCAGGATGGACTAGATCATGATTCTTTTTCACAGTGAGGCAGTTAAATTTCTCTCTTGTCTAATATTAATCAGATACAAATGCCCATTATGATATCAATATCCCAAAGATAAAGTATCATTTTGAGCAAATCATGGTCCTGAAACTATATTTAAGCAGAAAAGTCAAGTGAAAACAAGTGTAAGATAATAATTTGAATATTTGTATATGTGTTAGAAATGTGACATGTATATACCCTTTGACCCAGCAATATCACTTGTAGGATTGTATCTCAAAGAGAACATAAAAATGGGAAAAGGTCCCACATGTACAAACATATTTATAGCAGCTCATTTTGTGGTGTCCAAGAACTGGAAAACAAGAGGATGCCCATCAATTGGGGAATGGCTGAACAAGTTGTGGTATATGAATGTAATGAAATACTATTGTGCTATAAGAAATGATGTAGAGGTGGACTTCAGAAAAACCTGAAAAGACTTATATGAACTGATGCTGAGTGAAATGCGCACAACCAGGAGAATATCACACACAGTAACAGCCACAGGGTGCAAGGACTGTTTCTGATAGACTTAGCTCTTCACAGCAATGTAAGGACCTAAAACATTACCCAAGGACTTGATGCAAAATGCCCTCTGCATTCAGAGAAAGAACTTTGGAATCAGAACACACAGAATGAAGCAGACTATGTTGTCTTGTGTTATGTTTTGTTTTGGTGTGGTTTTTCTCATGGTTTGTCCCATTTGTTTTAATTCTTCTATGCAATATGACATGTGAAAATGTGTTTAATAAGAATGTATGTATTCCATTCCAAGATTTCATGCTGTCTCAGGGAGAGAAGGGGGAAGGAGAGGGAGAAAATTTGAAACTTATGGAAGTGATTGTTGAAAACTGCAAACAAATAAATTAATTAAAAAAAGAAATATGACATGCATTTGTAACAAATTATGTAAAACTAATATTAAGTAACCTTTTTACATCTTATATCATGATCTATTCTTTTGGTTTTTAACATTTCAGGAGCTCTTTTACTTTTGATAAAATCTATTTCCAAAATTCAGAAAGGAGAGCTTTTATCTAAACTTGAAGTTCAGAGGAAAGCGTTGATGCTGTTTCCAGAAAATAATTCTGTTTGTGATTTTCTATATAAACTGTAGGCAATCACAAATGAATGGTGCTTGCATCTTCCAACAAGACTGTTGTAATAAACAAAAGAAAAATATCAATGAAAACTTTCTACAACAGGAGATCTGATTCTAAAGTGTCTCGACCAATTATTTCTTACGTAGCTAATTTGAATCGGAAATATGCTGGTCTAATTTCTTAAATTCCAGCAAGGATCTGTGCCCAAGAGGGTATTAAGCATTTTCCATTATTCTCTTCCTTTATGAGTCACAGTGGAGGGTAAGCAAAATTAAAGGTGGTGATGGATTCAGCTAAACCTGGATTTCAGAGATTTCATTTTCTATTTCTCTTCCTGGTGCCTGGGTGTACAATAAAAAACAAAACAAAATAAAATAAAACCACTAGTAACCATGACTAATATCCCTCTAGAGCCAAGGAAACGATTATCAGAAAGAATTCATAAGAGGTAGAGTTGTCCTCAATTCTACATTTCATCCATTCTAAATATTCATTTTATAAATGAGGAAACTAAGACCTTGGAAGAACAGATGACTCACCTGTTCAAAGAAGGTGAGTTCAGGAACAATATGTCAACTCTGGTCTTCTAGTTTGGGATATAGTCCTCTACTCCATTTTGTAATCTTTACAGGTTTTAAATTTTGAAATTATTTTGCCAAGCATATAGTGATTCCCCTCATTTTTCAGGCAAGAAAATAGAGGCACAGAAAGGCTTGCCAACTATCCTAGCAGCAGTGAAAAATTTCAGATTTTAACTCAGACACTAACTAGAAGTCCAATATTCTGCCCAATGGTCCTTACAACTATACAACAAGAGGTTCACAATGTCATATGGAAACTTTTTGTGTTTGCTATTAGTGAAGAAATAGGAAGGATGTTGCATCATGACCGTAGCTTCTTCTTGGTCATATGTAACAAATCTCCAAAAGGGAATTTTTATAAGAGGACTTTTCTCATTTCTTTTTCACTGCCGTGGCCTGTTATATCTGCTGAATGCTCCTTTCTTCTGTCGTGTGTCACTGGAAAGACATTACACACAAATGTTGTAGAGTTCTATATATTTCTTTTGTAAACCAAGAAAGAGCATCAGAAAAGGTTTCCCAAAAGAGAAGGCATATGAAGTGAACTCTGAAAGAAATTCTCCTTTCATTAATAGTACTACCAACCTAATCAAAGTCTTTTCACTCTATACTGGATTTTTGAAGTAACTTTTTTAAATTGATCTTCCAGCCTCTACATTCTCTGAGGATCATTTACCCTACAGTCTACTGCTATGCTAATAATCCTTAAAAATATCTTTAATGCCTTGCCTGCCTCATTTAAGAATCTGCTGGACTTGCCAGCCCCATAGGACAGAGGCACCTTTTGTATATGTAGATGTAGAAGCAAGCACTTTTTATTTAGTATTATTGATATTCGTATTGCAAGGAACCTATTTAGTGTCTATCCTTAGACACTAAGGATACAAAGGAAGAGGTAACAAGAAAATATCATCTGTCCCCAAGGAGCTTATAGTCAATTGAAAGAATGGATACTGCATGTAAATATATAAGAACATGTATAATACTATGAGGAAGAGAGAGAGAGATCTAATAACTAGAAACATCAGAAAAGGTTTCTTAAAGGAATACGAACTGAGCTCTGAAAGAGCTAAGGATTCTAAGAACAGGAGAAGACAGGGAAGTGCATCCCAGGCATGGGGACAACCTATATAAAGGCATGGAGGTGTGAGATGAAGCATTAGGTTCAGAGAACAGTAAGTAGATCAGTTTGGCTTGAATGTAGAGTATATTGAGGAGGAATAACTCAAAATAAGCTGGAAATCAGGTGGTTGGCAGTTTTACTGAAGTGCTGCTCATTTTATAGCTTTTCTTCACCTACCACTGAGAGATAATATTCATAATGGGTCCCCAAAGTCCTAGTGCAGTGCTATCTAGACAGTGAGTGCTTAATATCTATAAAACGAATGGTTGAAAGCCAAATTAATTATTCACCATTGACTACTTTATCAAGTGTCTGCTCCATAAAATGACTTTCAAGTTCCTCTAAAATGCAACCCCACTCTACTATTTCTCTTTATTTTTGACTAGTTCCCAAACTATAACCTCTATTCTGTTTGCACATATCCTTCATAATAATTCCTCTTTTGTTATTATCCTAGTGCTCCGATCTGGAATGCCTTGCCTCTTTATCCCTGCTTATTTAAAGGCTGTCTACTCTTTAAGCCTCAGCTCAGATATCAAATTCCCAATAAGCCTTTTAAGACCTACTTCCCCCTTCTCCCTAAGCCAGAAACTGCTAATTAGATACTCATACTGATCTAGCTATTGAGTTCTTGGTATGTGTCCGAAATGCCATGGAAATCACTTTTACAACCCCCGGAATTTTCAGATGTGAGGAAATTATTGATTTTCCAAAACTGAAAGATAAGTAGCCAAATAAGGATTTTCAATTAGGTCCTCTGACTTCTAATCCAGCATCCTTTCCGCTGTACCATGCCTTCCCATGATTCATTCAAACACCCTACCTAGAACTATTAGAACTTGAAAGGTCTTTATAAATCATCAGACTAACCAGTCTCATCAAAGGAGAAAATGTATGCAAAGTCTTTTTCAAAATGTAAAGTGTCATATGCATATTAGCAACAACAACAAACAATAATTAGTATTATTTTGTGCATGAGGAAACCAAAGCGTGGAGAAACTTGAATAATTTTTATAAGTCCATACCCTACCAAATGGTTGAGCTAGAATAAGAATTCAGATCACCTCATAGATGGTTTTGTACTCTTTCCAATATATCACACTGCCTCCCTAATATCTACAGCAGAGAAGTTAGGTTAGGGAGGCCTATGACCTATATTACTGAGAACTCTTTATGTAGTCAGTCTTATACTAAAGTTCTGGTAAAACAAATAAACAAAAACAAAACAACACTAAACCCTTTAAATTGTTTAACATTCCTTGAACTTGGGATCTAGCCTTCCTAAAACTGGAGATCTCTTAGTATTATTGAATAATGAGATATACAAAACTCAGTACCCTCCTATGATGAAACAATATCCTCAGTATCTTGCCATCCAAAAACAGTTCCATCACGAATTTATCTTATTATAAGATCTAAAGTAGTATTGCTTTGAAATGATCTAATTAATATGGTTGTTATGGATTTCAAATGTTTGATTTCACATACTTTCAGTAACTAATAACTTCAGCTTCTTACTGCTATTTTGTTAGTAGTGAAGCTTAGAAAATCTTAGTAATCAGGTATTGTAATTTTTCTGTTTAAATTTCCACTGAGCTGATGTTAGAGTGTCTGTCTCCTTATACTTTGTTCCATAACATATTCACATCAATAATGGTACCTTAGAGTTTCATTCTTAAGCTCTGATTCTGCTAAACTATTTCTAACACAGCTCAGTTGGGTTAAACACTTTTATGAGATGACCATTATATAGGAGTGGCAATGAAGATAAAACACCATGTGTTTTGTTGCTAAATGAGTCATTCAGCTCTTTAGAGCAGTCTGATCCTAAAGGTTTATTTAAAACACACCAAAATGGGGATTTTCCTTCACTGTGCTTGCTGAGAATCCTAATCAATTTTTTAAATTTTTTTAAATTTTTTTTAAAATTTAATTAATTTATTTAACTTTTAACATTCATTTTCACAAAATTTTGGGTTCCAAATTTTCTCCCCATTTGTCCCCTCCCCCCACCCCAAAACACCGAGCATTCTAATTGCCCCTATCACCAATCTGCCCTCTCTTCTATCATCCCTCCCTTCCCTTGTCCCCATCTTCTCTTTTGTCCTGTAGGACCAGATAACTTTCTATACCCCTTTACCTGCATTTCTTATTTCCTAGTAGCAAGAACAGTACTCGATAGCTGGTCCTACAACTTTAAGTTTCAACTTCTCTTCATCCCTCCCTCCCTCCCCATTCCCTTTGGAAGGTAAGCAATTCAATATAGGCCATATCTGTGTAGTTTTGCAAATGACTTCCATAATAGTCATGTTGGGTAAGACTAACTATATTTCCCTCCATGCTATCCTGCCCCCCATTGCTTCTATTCTCTCTTTTGATCCTGTCCCTCCCCATGAGTGTCGACCTCAAATTGCTCCCTCATCCCCATGCCCTGCCTTCCATCATCCCCCCCACCCTGTTTATCCCCTTATCCCCCACTTTCCTGTATTGCAAGATAGGTTTTCATACCAAAATGAGTGTGCATTTTATTCCTTCCTTTAGTGGAATGTGATGAGAGTAAACTTCATGTTTTTCTCTCATCTCCCTTCTTTTTCCCTCCACTAAAAAGTCTTTTGCTTGCCTCTTTTATGAGAGATAATTTGCCCCATTCCATTTCTCCCTTTCTCTTCCCAAAATATTTCTCTCTCACCACTTAATTTTATTTTTTAAGATATGATCCCATCCTATTCAATTCACTCTGTGCTGTCTCTGTGTGTGTGCGTGTGTGCGTTGTGCATGTGTGCGTGCATGCGTGCGTGCGTTTGTGTGTGTGTGTGTGTGTGTAATCCCACCAACTACCCGGATACTGAAAAGTTTCAAGAGTTACAAATATTTTCTTTCCATGTAGGAATGTAAACCGTTCAACTTTAGTAAAGTCCCTTATGACTTCTCTTTGCTGTTTACCTTTTCATGCTTCTCTTGATTCTTGTGTTTGAAAGTCAAATTTTCTTTTCAGCTCTGGTCTTTTCATCAAGAATGCTTGAAAGTCCCCAATTTCATTGAAAGACCATGTTTTTCCCCTGCAGTATTCTACTCAGTTTTGGTGGGTAGGTGATTCTTGGTTTTAGTCCTAGTTCCTTTGACTTCTGGAATATCATATTCCACACCCTTCTGTCCCTTAATGTAGAAGCTGCTAGATCTTGTGTTATCCTGATTGTATGTACACAGTACTTGAATTGTTTCTTTCTAGCTGTTTGCAATATTTTCTTCTTGACCAGGGAACTCTGGAATTTGGCCACAATGTTCCTAGGAGTTTCTCTTTTTGGATCTCTTTCAGGCAGTGATCAGTGGATTCCTTGAATACTTATTTTGCCCTCTGGTTGTAGAATCTCAGGCCAGTTTTCCTTGATAATTTCATGAAAGATGATGTCTAGGCTCTTTTTTTGATCATGGCTTTCAGGTAGTCCCATAATTTTTAAATTGTCTCTCCTGGATGTATTTTCCAGGTCAGTTGTTTTTCCAATGAGATATTTCACATTATCTTCTACTTTTTCATTCTTTTGGTTTTGTTTTGTGATTTCTTGGTTTCTCATCAAGTCATTGGCCTCCATCTGTTCCATTCTAATTTTGAAAGAACTATTTTCTTCAGTGAGCTTTTGAACCTCCTTTTCCATTTGGCTAATTCTGCTTTTGAAAGCATTCTTCTCCTCATTGGCTTTTTGACCCTCTTTTGCCAATTGAGTTAGCCTATTTTTCAAGGTGTTATTTTCTTCAGCATTTTTTTGGGTCTCCTTTAGCAAGGTGTCATGCTTTTCTTGCATCTCTCTCATTTCTCTTCCCAGTTTTTCCTCCACCTCTCTTACTTGATTTTCAAAATCCTTTTTGAGCTCTTCCATGGCCTGAGCCCATCGTATAGTTATTTTGGATGTGTGGGATACAGAAGCCTTCACTTCTGTGTCTTTCCTTGATGGTAAGCATTGTTCTTCCTCAACAGAAAGGAAGGGAGGAATTATCTGTTCACCAAGAAAGTAACCTTCTACAGTCTTATTTTTTTCCCTTTTATGGGCATTTTCTCAGCCAGTGACTTGACTTCTGAATATTCTCTTCACACCCACTTTGCCTCCAGATCTGCCCAGCCAGCACTTGGGGTCTGAGATTCAAATGCTGCTTTCCAGCCTCAGGGCTTCAGCGAGGGTGGGGCTGCTATTCAGTGTGAGATCAAGTTCAGGTGCTCAGGTGGAGGCAGGGCCACCTCATAGGGCTCAGTTCCCTCAGAGGGTTTATGCAGAGACCTTCAACAATGGATCCAGGCTCCTGCCTGCTCTGGGAGCCCTTGTCTGCTGCTGCCCCTGCTGCTGACTCCCAAGGGGGTCTGAGTTATGGGGGCACCCTACTCCCCTCTCGACCTGCCAAAGAGACCCTCTCACTGATCCTTTTCACCTGTGGGTGGAGGGACCTGCGCGGCCGCTGGTGATTCCATCCCTGAAGCCCACTTGGATCTGTTTCTCTCAGTGCCTCGCCGCCAAGGCAGGGCTGGGTTCCGCTCCAGGTCCAGTGCGCTACGGACCTTTCCCATCAGGTTTTCTCTGGAACAGAATCTCATCTGCTCCATTGTTCTGTGGCTTCTGATGCTCCAGAATTTGTTGGGAGTTCTTCTTTACAGATATTTTATGGGCTGTGAGTTTGGAGCTAGCGTATGTGTGTCTTTCTACTCTGCCATATTGGCTCCTCCCCCCCAATCAATTTTTAAGTAACTAACAGCAGTAGTAGGACTACAGAGATGTGGTTTCAAGCAATACCATTATTCTAAAAATCTGATGGCATGTCCAAAAATAACATTTGTGCTACAGACATAATGGAATGAGGTGATTTAGAAGGGTGGGAAGAGTGTTTCCAAGAAGTAGATAATAATGTAACAAGCAAGAGAGAAAAGGTGAAGTAACTCCCAATAAATTAATAGTTGTTCTCAAAGTAAGACCTTGATGCCTTCAAAGAATTACAGATTTGACAGCGGTGAGGGATCCCAACAGTCCAACTCAAGTTCACAAAACAAATGTCAGCTATGGCATACCAGACAAATTGTCCCTCAGCTTGTGTTTGAAGATCTCTAAGGAGAGGAAATTCCTCACTTCTTGATGAAGCCTTGTGTACTTTTGTAAAACCCAGAAATTTCAATTTTCCCCAAATGCACACCATTTGGGAAAATACATCATTATATTTTAAAAATAATTAACAAGAATTTGCATTGGAATACATTTTAAGGCCTATATTCCTTCCATGAATGTAAGGAGTGGTAGATGTTCCTGCAACTGAAAGTGTATTATCAAAGACAGGAAAAATATAAGTAGTAGCATCATGCGAAGGTGTTGGAGTAGGCAGATTCACTGTGAGAAGAAATGGAGAGTGTGTTAAATATCAAAATACACTTAAAGGGATGATATTTAAAGGAATATACAGTATAATTTAGTTTATACTTACCCTGAGAAATAGATTTACATATTTCTTTTAATGTATCACTAATTAATACCATTGCATTTAAACCAAAATTTTTGATGACAATAATTATAAAAATAACGTTTACTGAAGATTTTAAAAGTTTCTTTCACATACAACATTTTACATGCATAAGGCAAGCATTCAAGGTAGCTAGGGAAGACATCCTTATTCTGAGTTCCAATTCATGGAAAATAATTATACTCCAATTTACACCATTCAAGCACTGCAAGATAAAAATAACAACACAAACAGACATTTTATATAGAAATTAAAATGAAAAGTATCAGTAAATAATAAAAAATGCATAAATAGTTATGGTTTACAAGTGAACTAAGTCTTTTGGGACACTGTGTATGTGCAAAATATGTATAGCATCTTTTTTTTCCACCAGAAAAAAACTGAAATAGAAGTTGTGCTCATTAATTGTGGATTGGCTGAACAAATTATAATATATTAATGTGATGGAAAGCTACTGTACTATAAACAATGGGCAACAAGATAGTTACAAATGTTGATAAGTTAGATAAGAAAAAATCAATCAATTGATTCAGGGTGAAGTGGGCAGAACCAGAAAAAACAGTATATATTGTAACATATACTATAATATCTATATTAGAAAAATGAACATATTCGAAAACACTTGATAGCATCAATCAAATATATGATCAACTATTGTTTCAGATGAGGATAACTAATAAAAAAAGAATAGTGCCCAGCTCACAAAAGATTGAAGATGGAATAATAAGAATAAGAAGGGCATTTTTTATTGAAATTTGTTTTGTCCTAATGTGGTTCAAAGATTTCTTCTTTCCTTTCTTCTCCTCCCTTTTCATTTCCTACTTCTTTTCTTCCTCCCTCTTTTCTTCCCTCCTTCTATTTCCTCCTTACTTCCTTTTTCTCCTCTTTCCCACTTTTCCCTTTTCCTTCTCTCCTTCCCTTTTCCACTCCTTCCTCCTTTTCTTCCTTGCTTAGTTCCCTCCATCCCTCTCTCTTTTTTTGTTCTGTGGGCTGGGAGATTTGGAAGAGGAAAAAAGAATGCTTGGTAATTAAAAAAAAGAAATAATATTAAAAAAACAAAAAAAATTAACAAATACCACTTATTCAGCATCAGTTATATGAAAACATAAAGCATGATAATAAAATTTAAAGTCAATTTTATAAAATTTTAAAAATTCATGCAATATAGAAAAAACTCTTTATTGTCTACATATCCCTTTGTTCTCTCTCCCCCTCGTAATCATTTTCAAGAAAAAAATGATTAAAGGATTACTTCTTTTGCACCAGTATTTGGTACGTTAGGGCTTCCTCAAAATTTTTTAAAGTAATTATTAATCATTTGAACTTCTAAACTGCATTTTGTGGAACTGAAAATGTAATTCTAATACAAATGGATTTAAGATATTATGTTAAGTGCATTCTCAATTGCTGATTTCTTGTCAAAGACATCCCTTGGAATTTTCTGCTTTCAAAAAACTTCAAAATGCCCCTGATGAAGCCAGTGCCCATGCCGTGTATATATCAGTTAGAATGGCACAACACTTCAGAGCTGTTGAGTATAGAAGCTCATGAATTTGATGAATGTGACATTATCTCCCAGAGCATGTGCAGGCCTGACTGCTCTTACACCTATACTATGACCAGACTCTAGCCAAAAGCAAGGGCACACTCAGCACTTCTCAGTTATTCTTTTCTCAAGCCGACTATTTTGCTTATTACTGTACTTTTTTGTCACAAAACCTTAGAGATGGGAAACCAATTCCATGTCTGCCTCCAAATCTAACCCTCTAATGGAACACTTACTCATTGTAGCTTTTGATTCTCTCTCCTGGCTAAATTATAAATTCCCAAATGTTGTAGTGGCTTGCATATAATCTTTTTAAGGTTATGTTTTTCTCATCTGTTTAAGAATATAAAATGACCTGTCAGTGTAAAACACATAAGTGAGACATCTTTATACCACTTTCTTGGGGTCGTTATTTACTTTGTAAAGATGTCAGTTTGATTATCTTTCAGAGAGAAACTGCCATGAAACAACACATTGTCTGTCCGTGTGTGTGTGTGTCTGTGTGTCTGTGTGTGTGTGTGTTCTTTTGGAAGGGACCTGAGCCAAGTAATCTATTTTTGTCTGGAGTTTCAAGAAGGCATTTCATTGAAATAAGTCTGGAAATAAATAGTGTGTTTTTTTTTTTTTAGTCAAATTTAGCCAATTTAGAGATTGAAGCCTAAATTAGATAAGTTTTCCTCTGCTGTTTGTCACTGGAATCAATGGACTATTTAAAAAGAATTTGCTCCTTTCAATTAAAAGTGTTCTGTTGTTGAGTACATATATGTCATATTTCAAAGACAAAGTTAGTTTGGAACCCCAAAAGGAATCAAAATTATGTAGTCTGCTCCTAATTAATGAACAGCTTGTGAGCTATATGGAATGTGCCACTTAGAATGATAGTATTTGACCTAGAGTTATGGTGACTCAACTTTATTAAAATTACTCAATTTAAGAGGAAGCTGTTTCTTGCAGAGGGTTAAGGATTTCAAGATATCACAGTCATTATTTCAAAGTATTTTTATCAAAAGCAATGCTAGTCCTACTATTCCATTGATTTAGAAGCTAATCTCTGAGTTCTCACAAGGCAATATTCCGATCATTCATCAGACAGATTTGAATGAAGAGAAATCATGAAAATAAGTGTATACTCACTTCCTATGAACTGAAAAATAAATCAATATAGTCACAAAGGAATAAAGACTTCTAAAAATGAATTAGAGGAGCACACATTTATTTATTGGGCTTCTACTATTTTCAGAATAAAACTAAGTAGTATAGTCCCTACAAAGGAAGCCAGGCCCCTGTCCTTAAGGAGTTTGGCATCTACTTGAAAGCACCAAATAGAAAAATGCAGCATTTACATAGAAATAATATAATTAAAATGTACAAATAATAAATTATATATGCAACTGTCATAGGATTTCAGAAGGAGGAGAGATCACTTCAGGGCAGTGTGGCCATGAAAATCTGTACAAATGAGCTTCCATCTCAGTAAAGTTCCAAAATGTCTACAACTATTTGCTATGCCATTTGGCAACTGCTTTTCTGTGTCCTTGATCAACCATAATACCTTTATTTTACCTCTATATTCCTTAAATTCAATTCGTTCTTAAATCACCAGACATAATTCCTGAGGTGCTGTAGTCAGTAAATATCAAACTAGATTTATTTAATGAATGATTGGTTAAACATATAGAATAATGATCCATTTTGAGAAGTCTTAACCACTGAGTTTTGTAATCTAATATCTCAAAAATGCTTTTTTCATTGCAAAGACTAATTTTATTATACAGCACAACCTAAGGAATTTCTTGAAGTAATAAAACACACCACTGTATGCAACATACTCATTCATTAAGCAGGCATCTAAGACTCAAATATTTCATATCTCTAACAGGTCCCATTTATCATAGTTTATGTTCAATAGAGTAGAATTTCACACTAATCCATAGATTTGGAAATTAATAGCTTAACTGAACAGTGTCCTATTTTCATATACTCACTTTTCCTTTGGATTTAGATAAAAGCACCTGTCATTTTAAGGGACTTTCAGAGATAATACTTATATTACATAGTGGAGTACATTCACAAAAGAAAAAATAGGGGGAGGGGAACAATCTCATAAACACTTTCTGCATCTCACCCTCCAGGTTGAATAAATGCTGCCTAAGAATTTTGAAAGCATTCATGGAAATGCAATCTTATTTTCTTGTAAATTAACTCAAAGTACTTATTTTACCCCAGATAAGTTCTGATGTATAGATTATTTTTTCTCCCTGAAATACACGTGATAAATATTACTCTAAGTCAAGTGACTAAAGCTGAGGGTAGAATTTCTTCAGGTCTGATTTTGATGTTAGGATTGAAGGGAAAACATATATATATATATACACTTATATAATATGTTATGTTATGCTATGTTAAGTTATTTTTTGGTCTCTTAACACTGAAAGAAACGGAGTGCCAAATTATTCACCAAATATCGTTTTATTTTCATGTGACATTTTCCCAAATATTTTCTTCATCTGAGAAAAAATGCTATATAATTAACAAGCTTAACAATTCATTTTTATGAAGATCACATATGTCTTTTGAGGAAAAAATATATTTATTAATATTTATTAGATCTTTCTAATAGATGTCCAGAAGTTTTCTTAGATATTCAGAATAGATGTTTAGAAGTTTTCTTAGATACAGAGAAAATGGAGCACGTGAAAATTAGAACACTAAAAAATGTATTCATAAATTTATAAATAACACTTTTGTCTTAAAGATAAATGCAAATATGCATGTATATATGCATGCTATGTTTCCAGTTATAAACTTCAATTACTTATTGTTACCCAGCTACTTACAGTATAATTTACATATTTAATTATATCTGTAATTAATTCATAAGAATATATAACATATAAGAAAAAATTATTTTTGTAAATCTAGAGAACTTCCTAATTATGAAAATGATCAAAGAATTTGCCAAAATATAGTAGAATCCTTTGTTAAATCTTTAATTTGTCCTATAGGTCAAATAATGTCTCCTGAAACATAGAGTGATAGTTATGAAGGGTTTTGCTATTACAAACTACTCTAACATAATTTTATCTGATCTTCACAGTAACTCCACTGGCTAGTACAAGTGTTATTCATATTTGATGAAGAGAGAAACTTAGATTTGGAGAGGTCATGTCTAAGACCAGGTAGTAAAGTATAAGAGCCATCACCTGAATCTGAAGCAAGTATCACTAAGTTCAGTGAGTTATATTACAGGGGTTATAGTATGTGCTGTCTTTTTCTCTAAAATAAAAGTCTGATATTAACTTTCAAGCATTTCTCTCCTCTTCACCTAATAATGATGAAGAATATACAATAATTTCAAAAGATGATTCACTAAAATTAACTATTGCAGATGATCAGGAAAATATTTTGTATTGTTTTGGTAGTACCTAACTCAAAGTCATGTGAGTTTGCAAAATTAATTGCATGATGATGATATGAAAGAAAGTTTTATATATTAAAAATGGATTTATTAAAGGAAAATTCAAAGAGTGTCACTGTATTGGGAAAAACTAAAATGAGCTAAATAATTTTAAAAAATTAAACAGTAGAGATTCATACCAGGATTAACATGTAAAAAAATCTTTGATTATATCCTATAACTAGCCCTATGATGAATTAGGTGAAAGAGGAAACCAAGATGGATGATAAGATTGTTTTTGTTTTCATATTAAAAGGGAGTTATTTTTTCTTGGTCTGAGGTACAGGACAATATTAAGATCGATGAGTAAGGAATGCGGATTTCGGCTCAATATAAGGGGCAAGAGGGAAATTAAACAATTAGATCTGTCTAAAAAACAGAATTGGTCACTGACTAAGAAATCGTGGCATACTTCTGTAGAGAGATCTCCAAGCAGAGGCTGGATGTCTATGGATAGTATAGATGGAACACATATATATGTCACAAGTTGGACTAAGAAACCTCTTAGGTCCCTCTGAGTCTGATTCTTCATGGTCTAGAAAAGTTGCCAATCACAAAATATGAGGCCATATTCCTAAGGAATTTTAGTTTTACCATCATAAATTTAGTATTTATAGTGGTTTGGGAAATCAAATTTAAATTTATTTCCCCTCAATTTAATATTCATTTTTAACAAAGTGAAACATTTAATTTGTATAATTTGTGTCAGAGGAAAGTTCTGTTTAATATCACAAGACCTTATTTCTCTATATCTTTATTAATATTGACAAGTAATTGGCTTCCAATTTAAAACATATGCCAGATGATTTGATTGAGAAGTCATTTACCAAAAAAAAAAAAATATTTAACTTACAGATACAAACTTGCAAGATAAAACACTCCTTTTTTAGCAGTGACTCATTAAATGAAATTGTCAATTTTATTATGAGTGCTTTAAACAATCAAGAAGAAAAGAACATGACCAGGATTTAGGATGGCTATGAAGATGGTGTAACATTCTAACTGCACAATTATTTGGGATGCAGAGAGCAAATTGAAATAGCAAGAGGAGTAATTGCACAAGTCTAAGAGCTCCAAGATTGTCCATGCTTGTAATTCTGAGTATGAAGATTATGTATGAGAAATCTCTAACCTCAAAATAAAAATGAGCCATATTTTCCCTTAAATCCATTTACCAATTCATTTATCCAGTTTCAGTGCACAACTATAGCAAATACACTCATGTATGGTTGTAATAGCTCACATTCCTGTAGCACCTTTAATCTCTACAAAATATCTTCCTTACAATGACTGTGAAGTAGCCAAGGAAAGAATTATGACCCCCATGTTAGAAATGAGGAAACTATGATTCATAAAGCTGAAACAACTTGCCCATGATAGCTATTAGGTGTCACAGCCAAAATTCATAGCCAGGTATTTTGACCTCGTGACTACTGCTCTTCCCATTCACTCACTATTTGGCTTCTCAGTGGACGACTTTGCTGTCACTTGCTCATTAATGAAAACAGATTCAATATTCTTATTTTTAATAAGGCAGTTATCACAAATGTCTCTGCTAATATTAAAAAAACACACCTCAAATTCACCTTTAGTAGCCTGATAGTCTAAAATTTATCATTTTTGGAGCAAGAATATCTATCAACTGATCAATCCATTTTAGAAAGTATAATTTGGTCCTTTCAGTCTCAATGACAAATAAGTTGCAATATAAATGGCAGCACTTTCACATATGGAATCCATGAGGATCTAAATATTTGCTCCTTGCTTCAGGAATATTTGCAAAGGAGTTAGCAGATTTATTTTCATGAAATATAAGAAAAATGTTACCAGAATGGAAAAGTATCATAAAATATTATCAAATGTTGACTAAATCTCTCCATCTTTGTTTCTTTCTGTGTGTCTCTCTATCCCTGTCTCTGTCTCTCTGTCTCTTATGTCTCTTGGTCTTTGTCTCTTGCTTGAGCACACTCACACCACTACAGTCAGAAAGTGAACTATCAATCCTGATTTACCAAATGCCAAGAACAATGTGACTGTAGGAATTCAGAAGGATCCAATATGAATCAGTAACACTGGAGAATATGTATTAAATATCGAGTTCATAAACTCATAGGATCATAAATTTAAAAGCAAAAAGGCCAAAGTTCCTCATAACAACTAAGTAACATTTCAATAAATAGCAATCTCAGTCTAGATTAGTATGGACTAAATTTGTACAATTTAAAGATGTACGGAAAGTGTATGCATATTAGGATTATGCACATAGCACAAATATATCGAAAAGAAGTCCAAACACTAAAATAATCTCTGGTAATATCAGCTATATACATTTCTTATTAGGTCTCAAGCTAAACTAAACCATACAATTATGTTTATCCTCAGTCATTTTTGTTAAAATGCGGGAAAAATGAATCTCATTTTCAAACAATTAGTACTAAAAACATGCAAAAAAGTACCGAGTATATCTTGCAAGAATGTTTGTAACTATTCTAAATCATTTGTTGCCATATTTTTGGAAAATCACTTTTATTATGAGAAAAGTTACTACTCTTAAGTTAATAAGAATTTACTAATCCTTATTCAAACTGGCTTCAAATGAAAGTTATAACAATCTCTTTGGATTAAAGCCGCAAAGAACAAAATGAACCACTAAGCAAATAATTCCATTTAGTATTTTTTAATTGAAAGAAAGAAAATAAAACCACAACACAAGTTTTTATTTGCAAATTCAGTCATAATTTTTACTACATGGAATTCTTTCGTTCTTTGTCAAATTTGCTAAAGGTAGTTTAGGAAATGGGGGAGGGAGGAGAGATAAATGAGAGACCCCATTTGAAATGAATTGAAATATTTTGCTGGACCAAAGAATTATTACAATAATCACTTTTAATTATGCTATTTCATATAAGAACAATTAAGACTTATTCTGAGAACTTATTTGTCCAAAATGCAAGTAACCCATTCGGCTAAGCATAGTAAAATACAAGAAAGAAAGGGCAACCTCTGTCCTCTAAGAAAGTTTTAGCTTGTGTGCCCAGTATGGCATAAAACTCTGTCATTAGAATTTTAATTTGACACAAATATGAATGATTCAAAGGGAACAAAGACTCCACAGTTTTATTCCACAGCTTTCAAGTGACCTATTCTGATCTAAGCAGTACATTCCATTGCAATCAAATTTACTTCAAAAACAGGCCATCTGGGTCAGATGCACAGCACAGAATGAGGTATTTTCTTTATGATATTATGCCATAAAATAAAATATCAAACAATATTGCAGTGCCAGAGTTGAGAAGAGTGACACAGTTTAGATTAGAGTATGACAAATTTTACCAACATGTATACTTTAGCATGATTATCCTGTAGATAAATTCTAATTACTGCAAGAATGGGTACTTGGGACATAATTCAGTTACCTTGTTTACTTATAATCTTTTCTTTCAGGTCAGGGAATGTCATACTATATCCCTCAGCTTCTTCACAGTTATTTTATTAACCCTTCAAGATCATGTTAACAGGTTAATAAAAGCCAGTTTTACAGCTTTTTTGGATATAATCATACTTCTAGAGCTGCAGGTAATTTCTAAATAGAGACAATTGACATCTTTTTGAAAATAGTATGTCTCAAATGACTACAAGGAGCAAGACTGAGAGAGATTCCTTTATTTCTCATCCATTTATGAGGAGCCAACATTTGTCCCAACAAAGAGAAAATGAGAAAATACAATTACTTTTCACATTGAATCCCAGTAATGTTTCCAGAATTAGGAAAGTAGAAAGCCTTCCACCTGAACAGAATGACTAAATAGTGTTTTGCTGAGTATCTATTTATACTTACATAATGTATATATGTATATATAATGCATGTATATATATATATATATATATGCATATTTATAGTCCTTTGATTTAGATTTTATAAAGGATTCTCCTCACAAGACCATAGTGAAAGAGTTGGTTCCTGTTTTAGGAGGGCAGAAACAAAGACTTGCAGAATTCAAGTGACTTTATCATCAGCTCATAACTGTGTGAGGCAGGAATCAAACTCAGCTCTCCTGACTAGCCCCAATATTCTCTGCCCCCTTCCTGACTAGCCCCAATATTCTCTGCCCCCTTCCTCTAATAGAATTTTAAGATAATGTTACTTTGATATAAGACTTCCTATTTCTAGGGCACAGATACATGCTGAGTGCTCAAAAAATACTTGAATTTACACAAATTAAATTGGGTCATATGGATTATGTGTTTTTGTTTAGAAGAGCCAGAATGGTATAGAAAACTGAGAATAGTGAGACCTATCTTCATTTCACTAACTAGTTGGATAAATCAATTTATCAATCAGCAAACCTTTATTAAGCCCTTGTTAGGCTACAGACACTGTTCTTTGAACTGGAGATACAAGGATAATAATGGAATAGTACTTGTCCTTATGGGGTTTTCATTCTATTTGGGGATATAACATAGAGGTCTATGTAGAGTAAAGACCAAATCAATACAAAGTGGTATGGGGATGGTGGGTACTAGAAGCTGAGGGAAGATCATGAAAGGGTTCATAAAGTTGACATTGTTCTCAGAGTGAAAGGAAGGATTCTATTAGGGAAGAGAAAGAATGGATTATAGTCATTGGGGAACAAGTAGTTCAAAAATATCAAGACTGGGATATGGAATGCAAAATGCTAAATATTAAGAAGGCCATTTGGTTGGATGGTAGAGTATGGAAGGAAGAATAACGTATAAGAACATTGGAAAGTGGGGAGAAGAGTAGGGGACAAATGAAGAACTTTAAAAACCAAACAGAGAACTTTATATTTCATCATATAGTTAACAAGGAACCAGTTAAATTTATTCAACAGGTCAGACATGTGCTTAAGAAAATCATTTGGTGGTTGTGTTAAGGATGGATTCAAGTTGAATGAGACTTGAAATTGGTATCAATTTCCTCTTATGTAAAATTGAGATGTAATCTCTACTATCTTCACATATTCAGATTGTTATGAGGATCACATGGGTAAATGTATACAAATGTGATGTTATGTATATCTCCTTTCTCCTCACAACTCACCTCATCCCATTATCCACATTGTGTACCAAGACTTCCCCTTCCCTGACTCCCCTCTTTTTCTAACCTCCCCCAACCACTGTGATTTTTAACTTGATTTAAGAATAGATTGTGATACATGTGCAAAAATATTTATACCAGCTCTCTTTGTTGTGGCCAAAAACTGGAAATTGAGGGGATGCCCATCAGTTTTGGAATGGCTGGACAAATTGTGGTGTATGAATGCAATGGAATACTATTTTGCTATAAGAAATGATCAACAGGCAGACTTCAGAAAAACCTGGAAAGACTTAACATGAACTGGTGGGGAGTGAAGTGTGCAGAACCAGGAAAACATTGTACACAGTGGCAGTCACAATGTGTGATGACTGCCTTTAATAGACTTAGCCCTTCTCAGCACTGCAAGGTCCTAAAGAAATTCCAAAGGCTTCATGACAGAAAATGCCTTCCACATTCAGAGTCTGAATGCAGAGCAAAGCAGACTGACTTTGTTTTGTTTTATTTTGTTCTTTCTCATGGTTCCTTCCATTTATTCTAATTCCTCTATAAAATATGACTAACGTGAAATATGTTCAACAGGGATGTACATGTAGAGCCTATATCAGAATGCATGCTGTCTTAGGGAGGGGAGGAGTGAAGTGGAGCAGAAAATTAAAAACTTATGGAAATGAATGCTGAAAACTAAAAAATAAATAAACATTTTTGAAAAGAGTAAGTTGTGATATAATTCAACGACTGATGCATTTCAATATCTTGTTCTTTTTTCATCATGCCCTACACTCCTACCACACAGAAAGGGACTTTTTGAAAGAAAGTACCAATGTAACCTAGGAAATCTTTGAAGAAGAGGAGAGACAAACTTAATAAATGAGACAGACTGAGCTAATGCTTTTAATCAAACATGAAGTAAGAAGCATGGAGGAATTCTGAGAATCTTCAATGACTTTCCAGTTCTTCTAAGTCAAAACTGTCACTGAATAGCTTTATTATTTTATGACAAGGTTTATCCTATGTCAGTATGAATAACTGTTGACACACACACACATTTCTTTACCATATTATAAACATATATGTATAATGGAGCATTTACACTTTCACAGGATGTCCCATATATAATATGCAGCAAATACAGTATTTTTCCTTTCCTGCAATATGAAAAACCATAAACCATCTATTATTTCCATGTTTTTCTATATAACTATCTATTTCTGGACTTAAGTTTGCAAGAAAAGTACACAATGATAAGTAAAATGCTAAAACCTAGTATTTTTTTTATAGTTTTTATTCACCATAGATCATTGAGTGAATATATGAAGATTTAAAGAAATGCTTGACTTCTACAGCACTCTAAAATAAGCACCAATGTTCCAAAAACTATTAGTAGGAATAGCTGTAATTTATCTGACTATATGGATACAGTTAATTCAATATACTCATGGAATTTATAGTTAAATTTTATGGAAAATCCTACATGGATTTAGGCAACTATATCATCTACAACATAGATATCTTTTATAATTTCAGTGAATTAGAATGCAATAAAATACACTTAACCTTAGTAATACTCTGAGCATAATTCAATTACTTATTCAATTTATGTGAGGGTGATTGTTATGAAATTAAATCAGAGATTTAAGGTTAAATGAGACCGTGGAAGTCCTTGAGTCCAGTTTTCTTATTTTAAGAACAAGTAAACTATCATCCAGACAGTTAAACTTCTTTGCCCAGGATCATACATTTACCAAGTAGTAAAATCAAAATATGAACCCAGTGACTCTGATTCTACAACACCACTCTTCCCACTATGCCCCAGTGCTTCCTATGAAAAAGAAAAAAAGATAAAAGAAATGATTTTCATGTACTTGTGAACATTTTGATGTTACTTATTCATACATATTAAATTGGAAGCTCTCCTAAAACAAGAATCTGTATTTCATTCAATTTTATTTAAATTCAGTTTAAAAAGACATTTATTAAGTATTTATTTCGTACAAAGCCCTCAGTAGACATTTGGAATATAGTGATAAAATAAAGAATAGACCCTGCCCTTAAGAACCTTACAATCTTATTGTACTGTTATGGATTTCATAATCAAATGTACTTTTTAAGCCTCTTTTATTAATGTGACTAATAATAATGATTAAATAAAGTCACTCCATGATTTTTGCTTCCAAAGGTCAGAAGAGGCATTTAAAAAAATGAGCCCCTGTACACAACAACTGAACCTGCAAGTCGAAGAATTGTTAATGCTGAACACATGAATCACAAAGATAAGAAATAAATGATTTCCCTATCACAGGGAAGAATTTTGAGAAATTTATATGGCATAAACATCGAGAATAAGAACTTAAAAAATCTCTCTTATCATACAGTTTAAATATTCTTAAGGAAACTCAAGCAAGTAAAAAGCTAAAAACTTCATAATGCTAGCAATCAATGTTTCTTTAAGCATTATTCCTATTTATCTGAAAAAAATGGAAGAGTAGAAATCATGGTAATTTATGAATTATAATACTCTCATCTAAAAACTCAGGATTCACAGTAGTACCAGCATATAACTGAGTTTTTAAATGCTAAAAAGAAGGACACACTTTCTTATACAGTAATTATCTATTATATATGGAATAAGGCCATGGCATTTAAAGAAACAGAGATGTAATTCTTAAGAAATTCACATTTTTCTTCCTTAACTAAGAATTCATTGAAGAAATACAATCAGCAAAAAAAAAAAAAAAATTATTTTGACAAAAGAAGGGGAATTTATACATGATACTAAGTACCATGATTTTCTTTGTTATCCCTCATCCATGCCCAATGAGGGCAGAGGTCATAAAACACAAGTTTATGAATCAATGACTTAAGACAAGTCTGACTTGAAACCGACCTATACATTTTTCTATAATGTTTGGCACTTTACATATCTTTCTCCCATCAGTTGGAGCTGGCTGAGGGACAGTCACTCTACAGGTTGCGGGAGATTGGAGTATCTTTAGTTTGATTTCTAGCCAGTGCTTTTTCATCCATAAAAGAGAGAGAAGGAATACAGCAAAGGCAGTGGAAGAATTTCTGTAATGGGCTGGACCAATGCCTAGAGGGTGGGAGAAGCTTTATTGCCTTGGTACAACATTAAAACTTGCATTAACCACCTGGGCTCTGATAGTCCTGACCTTCTGTGAAGGACATACACACACGCACGCGCGCACACACACACACACACACACAATCTTATTTTCTAGAAGTACACTTTTTAAAATTTGAAAAAGAATACACAGTTTATGAGAAGAAATACTTTAGGATCATCATAAAGCAAACTGTAATGTCTTCTGAGAACTATCCATGGTGTAATTTGAATTACAGCTATTTTCTTGGAGAATATTATAATTCTTATTTAGAGATCATAAACACTTCTAACCACACTTCGGTCACAAAAATCACTGCAGCATACAGGAAGAGTTCATTAAAAAATCCCTGTATTATTTGGATAATGACATTTAAACTTAGGGCCAAAGGAAAATCATTAACATTTATCTTTTGAATGAACATAATTATTTGCAACAGAATAAATTTGAATATAAAAGGAGAGGAATCTGCATAAGCTATACATATTAATCATTTATATTATATAATGCATGTTATAATTAGCTTCTCAAATAAGTTTATACTATTTTATGCATATTTATGAAAATGGTTTATCTATTTAATTACAGCTTTAGCTTCTGACATTCCTGCTTTATGTATTGAGGTTATAGTACCATCTGTCTGAAATTCTACTGGTTGAACTTTTCCATCAGCATTAAATAGCAGAGGATTCTCCAAATATATTTCTTAAAGTATTCTTTTTCTCCGTGGAACTCAAGGAGGATCCATGCAGATTTATTTTTAAGAAAGAAAACAAAGCAAATGGCTTTACAGGCTAAACTCTCAATTGCCCAAGTTTGTACTTCTTAGAATAGAACCTTAAGGCAAAAGAAGAAAAAAAAATGTGGCCTAAATTATATATATGCAAATATACATACATATATAACACACATGTGTTATGATAAGACTTTAGGATATAATTCTTTGACCAAAATTTTGTGAAATGCAGAATTAGTATAGATACAGATTTATATATTGATCTAAATATGGATACACACATATATATGCATATGTGCATATATATGTGTAAGTATAATTGCTATTTAAAAGTAAAATCAACAGGATATCAGTGCTACTGTAACCTGGGAGATAGTACCTAGTAATTTTTGTTTTGACCTTATTTTCCAGGGAGGTGTATTTTTTAGCACTCATTTTACCATCTGAAAACCTGGAAAACTGTTTGTGGGAGTTGTTTGTGTAGCAATGTTTTGACAATAGCTGTTCCCCCCTCACTTTCACAAGTGTCACAGACTCACTTCATACTAGAAGATAATTCTTTAGACAATATTCCATAGTCTCATTATCAGGCACTCTGAGACAGTAACACAATAGACATGGGAGTTCCCTTTGGGACTTTACATCACCCAGTAGCATGAACCATCTATAGAGACAGATATAATTGGGATTCCAAAGGGATAGAGTATGTGTGATGAACATCCCTGTCAAAACAGCAAAGGGTTTCAAGGGTCAATTTGTGATGATGATTTTCCTTTCTTTAGACGCCTCTGTTCCCTACTAGGCTGACATCTTTTGCAAGTGATAAATATTAGCACTACATCCAGAGCTGATAAGCTCCACAAGGTCTTGTCTGAATGTAGCTTTTGAGATGGCCCTTTCCTTATCTGCCAGGGAAGGAATGGGACACATTCTTCCACTTTAGAAAAGCCCCTGGGAGGGAGGTTAACAACAGGAAATCAATCTTAATATCTCTCTCTCTCTCTCTCTCTCCACTCCCTTAACTTCATTCTCTTTCCTCCCTCAACTCTACTTTCTCCTTTTCTCCCTCTCCCTCTAATTTCAGGCAATCACAAGCACTTCATTTTCCCCCTTTGCATTTTAAAAGTCATTTAAAAAAATACTTTCCCAATCATTCTGCTACCTAGTTTTCGGTATATCTCAGGAGTTCAAGACTCAGACCCTCGTGTCCTTCAGAACGTTGTCAGTACCATCTACATCAGAAGGGGGCATAGTCATTCCTCCTAACCCGTGGTTGGCAAATGTAGCAGCGGGAATGCTAAAAGCTAAGCCAGGCATTTCCTTGCTCCTACCCCTATACACCTGCTTGCCTGCAACACTCACAGAAACTGCTCCTGATAGGGTGGATGAGGGTGTGGGGGAAAATCAGCACTTGTTGTCGGATAATCTTCAGTCTTTCCAATATACCTAGAAGCCTTGGACCATCTTAGGATACCTTTGTGCTTTCTTCCCATGAAAGCAATATTTTTATTTTTCCTTTATTTTCCAATAAAACACACGGGATAACCCCTCAATAATCCCTCCCCATTTCCCGCTCCTTTACCGCGTTTATTAATTTAGCAAAGAAATAAACATTTTGGCCCATTTTGGACTAAGGTTGTGGCGATATTCATTCAGAAATGGGAAGTTTCTTGAAATCGCCGGTTCCCATGGAATACCCTCTTCTCCACAGTTGGTGTTGGTCCTCCCTGCCGACTCCAGGCTGCTTCTGTTTCTGTCTCCATTGGCATGAGTTCTTGTATCCTCGAGCCTAGCTTTTCCTCTTTCTGCCTCATTGCCCTCGTCCCTGTGTATTTTTTCTATGTATTTTCTCTGTCATTAGGTTTGTTTCTGTCTCCATCCATTCTCTTTCAAGTACTCTATTTTCTTTCTCCTTTCTTTCTTAGCCTTTGCTTATCTTTGTGTCTTCCACTTAACTCAATCCCCTTTGCCTCCGCCCCCCCCCCCCCCCCCCATCGGTGCCCTTATTACTTCCAGCCAGTCTTTCCACACGATCATTTTATTACTTGAAAATTCTCAATATCTTTTACTGCTTCTCCAACTCAAGGGACAGCTACCCCCAAAAAAGAACCAAGGGAATTTTAGCACAAAGTTTATTATTGCTGCCCTCTCTTCTCAGATATATACATATATGTATATATGTATATATAGACATGTGTGTATATGGCCATAAGTCTGTATCTACGTGTGATATATATCTGCGTTTACACATGTAGATTACATTTCCATTTGAAATGCCCAGTGGGGCTAAAAGAGGAAGCGTACTTAAAAGACATTTCAGGATTCACTTGAAAAGAAGACAAGAGGCTGATGCTAAATACATAAGATATAGCACCATGTTTATGAATCTATTGCATATAGATCACATATATTAATGGCACCGAACATTTCTATGGCAGGCTCCAAGCACACTCTCCCCCTCTAGTTCTAAATAAAGAATTGAATTATTTTCTTTAACATAAAATTCTAGACTGCGAGGTCCAAACTAGCAAAGTCCTTTTTCTCTAAGAAGAGGAAGTAACGACAGCAGGTTCCCGGTCTGGGTTGCCACCCACAGCCCGAGCTGCCGAGCTTCCCTTCTGCGGAGCTGGGACTAGCGCTAGGTTCCCACCCCAGCCAAGCAACAAGCGGACAGCCAGAGAGGACTCTTGGCAACTGCTTTCCCCCATCCCCGACCACCTCGCCCCCTTCCCAGTCTCTCGGCTGCTCCGATTCCTTCGCTCGCGCTGGGCAAACCTCGCCTGTATCCACACAAGTAACAGACGGCAGATGGTAAAGAAAAGAGCAGGTAGAAAAGAGAAGGATGAAGGAGAATAACTCACCCCCAGCTTCCTGCTGCGGATTTTCACATAACCCTGCTTGACTATATCGTTAAAGTTGGAGGCCATGGCCAGCTCTTTGTGGCTTTTCTTCTCCTTCCCCTTCCTATCCCCAATGTCCAGATCCTTCTTCCTCTTCTTCCTCCTCCTTTAGGGTGCCTGTGGCAGGCTGATCGGGAAGCTCTAGCATCCAGGCAGTAAAGGAACAGCAGCCAGTGCGCTGCTGCTGTCCTGCTCCTGCTGAGTGTGTGGAGTCAATGCAGCCAGTGGCTCCGCTGATCTCTCCCCTCCCGCAGGGCGCTGCTGCCGCCCCCACCAGGGCTGTTGCTACTCCTTAGTCCAGTAGCCCCAGCAGCTCAGCCAGCAGCAACTGCTGAAAGGAAGGAGCTGCAGACGGCGGTGACCACCAAGAGTCTGGATGTCTGTAACCCAGCTTTAGCCACGATAGTGAAAGAGGATGTGGAAGATGGAGCGGAGGGGAACGCGTCCTCAGCCTCTCCCCTTCTTCACCTTCTCCACGTCTTCAGTCGCCACTGCCGCCTCCGCCGCCGCGGGGAGGGAGAGCGCTTCTGCCTGCTCTTCCGCCAGCTGTTTGCTCCCCCCTCTGCTGTCGCCGCCCCGGGCACCCACAGGCTCCCAGCATCACTCAGCAGCTCCACAGCTGGCTGGACCGCACCATCCCAGCTCCCCAGTGAGGGGAGCAAAGAAAAGGGGAGGGTGGGGGAAAGCAAGCTCTCTTGCCAATCTTCTCGCACTGCTGAATACTGGAAAGATGCTCAGAAAACACTGCCTCCCACCGCTACTACCACCAGATTCCTAACTCTTGTCTTGCTCCTCACTCCACAATTCTCTCTAAGTATAAATTTCTCTCTGCCTATCATCACCCTCTTGATTCTATTGCTTTTTCTGCCTGGGATTTCCTATGAGAGACCATAACTCTTCCAGAGTATTTTAATCTCAACTCGTAAGCTTAGAACCAAGGGGGCTGCGAGAGCAGTACTTCTACCAAAAGAGGCGAACACAAGAGATGGTTTATATAAGCAACATTTTTGTTCCACTGAGATTTGATTTTAATGGCAAACCAAATGCCAACTTTTTTAAATCAGAAAAAACAAACAAACAAACAAACAAGCATCAACCAAAATAACAAAAACAAAAAATAACAACAAACACAAGGAGGAGTCCAGGAGTCTTTCGCTGTCTACACAAAGAGGGAAATCATGCCCATATGTCTAATCCTAATGTTACTTAAGCTAATAATCCAACAAAGCAAAAGATCCCAAACTGAATGTCACGACTTTGAAGAAGGCAAAAAACAGATAGAGGTGATTTATTTTTATTTCTTCTCTTCAGTTAACTATGGTTACAAGGAGCTCAGGTTTTAAAGCCCCATCTGGAATTAGAAAATAAACCGACGAGGACTTTCCTAAAAGGTTGTACCTAAAAAAGAAACCCTCTAGAACTTCTCCCTCTTAAAATGGCAACACCAGATTTAAAGTTTTTTTCAAAGATTTTATTTTGCATATGCCAAAGAAAAACTAGGGTTTTTTGTCGTTGAAACAGATACTTTCTTTTTATTATAAGAAAGAAAATGTCAACCATCTGAGGTTCATGCAAAGATACTTAAAGTAAAATAATGCTTTATGAAGCATTTCTCGTCTACCCCTTCAATTTAGTAAGAATTCCTTTACTAGAGGTGAATGGCATTTGAAACCTGCTAAGGCTTCTACTTCATTCTGTAAAGAATGTTTTTCTTCCAAATTCTCTTGAAGTTCCCTTAGAGGTTGCAAAATAACATTTGAGGAAAATTCCGGAAGGAGGAAGACTACAGCGCTTAGATGCAGGTGGGGGCAAAATCCCAAGATCTCTAAGGGATTGCTATTTTAATTATTTACCTATATCTATCCATCCATCCATCCATCCAACCACCCATCCATCTATCTATATATCCATGCCTGTATGTGTGTTTGCTTGTATGTATGCATGTATCATGTATCTGTCTAGCTATATATCTGTGTATCTATGTATGTATCTAACTATGTATGTATGTATTTATGTATCTGTCTATCTTCTTTGTCTCCAGCCATCTGGTAATTCCTCCACTATATCATACTGCCTCATTATGGTTTCTTACCAAGTTGGTAAGACATAATGTAAGTTGGGTGGGAAGGTGCTTAAGACATGGTTTCCATGATAGACTATATCTATTCTAAGGACCTACCTAGCTAGGCTTCTGAGTACAATGTATAACTCCATAGAACAACTGTTGTATCAATCACAACAGCTAAAGAAGTTTATCAATAAATGAATGGAGAGGTGATTTCCCTTTTTCAGGAGTCAAGAGATGATACACACCAATAAAATCATGAATGCTTACATTATTTTAAAACTTTTTCTTTTTTGTTTGCTTTGTTTTGGCCATTGGACTAAGTCTAAATTCTATATTAACTCACAACAATAGCCACAAACATTTACTGACGATTTAACTATTGTGGAAGATTTATTAAGAGTTGAAAGTATCTGAGTTTCTGTCCTCAAAGAATGTACAGCTTATTTTGATATATGAGATATTTAGTACATGAAAAAATAAATGATGATACAAAATACTCTTTAGTAAGTCCTGACGGTGTTGTAAAGAATATATTGGAGATAGTCAGGAGAGGGAGAAACCAGTCTTTGTAATCTGTGGAGTAGGTTCTTGTAGAATGGAATGGAACAAAATGAAAATTGGTTTTGATGGGCTGGGAAGGCTTTTCAGGAGAAAATGGACTGGAAAGTGGTGGTTTGTCCAAAAAATATTTTTAAAAGAATACTTTTTTTGACAGAGACAGGAGAAAATATGTAAAAGCTATAATTCACAAGTGGAAGGGAACATCACAAAATCTTATCTCCAGAGGTATTACCAAATTAACTGCATTAATAAACACATAGAATGAGGCTATTATCACCTTAGTAAATCATTTGGGGGCAATAATTATAATGATGGGTTTTGTTTTTTTTTGAAAATTCATATAATCCTATCAGGGGTAGAATTAAACTCATTTTAGACTCAATGTATGATAGCTTGTTTTTTTTTTTTTAACCAAATGTGGAAATTGTATTTGCTTCAATAGTATAGAAGAATTCATGTAATAAGCAAACAGATCGTGGAGTAGTTTTGTACCTAGTTTGCCAGAGACAAGATAATTGATATCTACCACTCTGGTGCTTTAAAATAACACTATGAAATACTTTTATCAACCAATGATTGTTAATGGATAATTATCAGAAAAAGTATGATCTTAAGGCTCTCTGCCAATGGTGCCAGCTTCCACCAAAGATATCCCTCCAACTGTAGGGGTAGAACTATTTACAGTCAGGTAGTTTTTTAATCACTTTTGATTTTTTAAGAAGCAAAAAGCTAAGTGATTATATGAGTATTTCAGTAAAATGGCAGGGAAAAAACACTTTTGTTAAACCAGAGTTGGTTATATTTCTCAGTCCTATTCCTAATTGCTGCCAAAAAAATACATAATAAAGGAAAAAGAATATGGGGCTTAGATGATTGGATAAAATATGCAACTGTGGAAGGCAGTATTATTTATAACATATAGTCAATTGCTATTTATGTTGATAGTCATTAACATTTCTATTTTTTATTTAAGCTATGCAGTTACAAATCAAGAGAATTGAATGCTAAAGAAAAAGAACAAGAAACAAAATCAGTTGAAATGAAAGTTTCTTCGCATTCTTTTTTTTTAATGTAGGGAGCATTTCAATTCCAAGAAGACACTCACTCAGAACTATTCAAAAGTTATTAAATTTGATATTTCTGTATAGTGTGAATACATATAATATTTCAACACTGATTACTAAGATCTGGAGATTTTTCAGTCTTTGATGCTTGAAATTTTGTCTACATAATGAAATCACAATTGTTTTTAATTGCTAAAGTATAGTATTATATATCATTTAAAGTGTAGAAATAAAAGTGGTGATAAGATAGAGGAAAGTTGTCACTTAATAAGCAGGGAGGAACTTGAGTGGGAAAACAACAAGAATAGCAACAAGAGTGATGCGAAAAAAGACAAAATCTTTGACACAAGATTAATAGGTAGGATAGAGTCACATATGGAAGATCCATGAATTCTGAGAACCATTATCTCAAAAAAAAACATTTTTACTACCTTAAAATATAGTCTATAATAATTCTGTTCAGGCTTAATAGTTCATTTATTTTTTTAACACATATATTTTATTTATTTTCAGTTCTTTATTACTTCCACAAGAATTTGAATTCAAAATTTTCTCCCCATCTCTCCCTACCTCCCACCACAGGACTGCATGCACCCCATTCACTTCTTCTTCCAGTCTGTCCTCCCTTCTATTACATGCCCTTCTTCCATCCGCCTTCCCCTCTATTTTCCTGTAGGGCAAAATAGATTTCTATACTCCATTGCTGGTGTAGCTTAATTTCCAGTTAAAAGCTAAAACAATTTTTAACATTCATCCTTAAAGCTTTGAGTTCCATTTTCTCTCCCTCCCTCCCCATCCACCCTCATTGAGAAAACAGGCAATTCAATATAAGTCAGACTTGTAACAATGCAAAGCACTTCCATAATAGTTACGTTGTAAAAGACAAACCACATTTCTTTCTGTCCTATCCTGCCCTTCATTCATTCAATTGTTTCCTATGACCTGTCCTCCCACAGTAGTGTTTGTTTCTGATTATTCCTTTCCCAAATTTGCTGTTCCTTTTATTATTTTCCCTCTCCTATCCCCTTATCCTTGCCTTCCTGGTAGATTAAAACAGATTTCCATATCCAACTGAGTGTGGTATTCCCTCTTTAACCCAAATCCCATGAGAGTAAGGCTCAATTATTTCCTTTCATCTCCCCACTCTTTCCCTCCATTGTAAAAGCTCTTTCCCCTCTCTTTTATGTGAGATGATTTGCTACATTAGACCTCTCCCTTTCTCTTACTTCTAGTACATTCCACTGAACAGGAAATTTTATTTTTTAGGTACTCTCTCTTCGGATTCAGCTTACCCTGTGCCCTTAGTCAACACACACACACACACACACACACACACACACACACACACACATATGTACACATACATATAATTCCTCCAACTCCTCAAATACCAAGAAAACTTTCAAGAGTTACAAATATTATCTTTCCATGTAGGAATGTAAACAGTTCAGATTTAATGAGGTCCTTAAGGCTTCTCTTTCCTGTTTGCCTTTTCATGTTTTTTTTGATGCTTGTATTTGAAGGTCAACTTTTCTATTCTGCTCTGGTCTTTTCAACAAGAATGCTTGGAAGTCTACTATTTCATTGAAATTCCATTTTTCCCCCTGAAATATTATACTCAGTTTGGCAGGGTAGGTGATTCTTGGTTTTAATCCTATCTCCTTTGACCTCTGGAATATCATATTCCAAATCCTTCGATCCCTTAGTGTAGAAGCTTCTAAATCTTTCATTATCCTGATCGTATTTCCACAGTACTTGAATGGTTCTGCTTATTGCAGCTTTTAATATTTTCTCCTTGACCTGGGAATTCTGGAATTTGGCTACAATATTCCTAGAAGTTTTCCTCTTGGGATCTCTTTCAGTAGGTGATTGGTGAATTCTTTCCATTTCTCTTTTACCCTCTGGTTCTAGAATATCAGGGCAGTTTTCCTTGATAATTTCTTGGAAGATGATATCTAGGCTCTTTTTTTGATCATGGTTTTCAGGTAGACCAATAATTTTTAAATTATCTCTCCTGGATCTACTTTCCAGGTCAGTTATTTTTCCAATGGGATATTTCACATTGTCTTCTATTTTTTTTCATTGCTTTTGTTTTGTTTTGTAATTTCCTGGTTTCTTGTAAAGTAATTAGCTTCCATTTGCTCCATTCTAATTTCTAAGGAACTATTTTTTTTTCAGTGAGCTTTTGAACCTCCTTTTCTATTTGGCTTTTTAAAGCATTCTTCTCCTCATTGGCTTTTTAGACCTTTTTTTTTTTTGACCTCTGGGGTAGTCTATTTTTAAAGGTGATATTTTCTTCTGCATGTTTTTGGGTCTCCTTTAGCAAGCTGTTGACTTGCTTTTCATGATTTTCTTTCATCGTTCACATTTCTCTTCCCAATTTTTCTTCCACCTCTCTTACTTGATTTTCAAAATCCTTTTTGAGCTCTTCTGTGTCATGAGATCATTGCATATTTTTTTGGAGGTTTTGGATGTAGAAGCCTTGAGTATTATGTCTTCCTCTGATGGTATGCTTTGTTCTTCCACATCTAAAAGAATGGAAGAAAATGCGTGTTCAACAAGAAAATAACCTTCTTTTGCCTTATTTTTTCTGCTTTCTTTGGCATTTTCCTAGCTAGTTACTTGACTTTTGAGTCCTTTGTCAAGTGGAGGGTATATTCTAGGGACTTGTAAGTTCTCAGTTCGTCCAAGGTGGCACAATCAAGGGAGAGGAGTTTGCTCCTCTCCTGGCCTGCACTCAGGTCTGTGAGCAGCCATGAGTACTCTTTTCTGCCCAGGATCTGCAAGTAGGATTCCCTCTCCAGAGCCATCACCAGCTCCACCACACCAGGGCTCCTCCTCATCCCAGGACCACCACTCAGGCCTGAGACACAGATCTGTTGCACGATGTCCCCATGGTGTTAAGACCAAAGGCTCCAATGTTGATGCTGCTGCCACAATGGCTGCTGCCCCCCAGGGTCAGAGACTAGGGCCAAACTGGGCTCCCTTCTCACTCTTGTGAAAGAGCTTTCTTACTGACCTTTGTAGCCATTTTTGCTGTGTGTGGGTTGAGAAATCTGGGAACTGCAGCTGCCACCCATGATTCCATGTCAGAAGTCTGCTTTAGTCCTACCAAGCTGCCAAGAATGGGCTACACTCTGCTCTGAGCCCATTACAATAGACCTTTCTTGTCGGCCTTCCAGGCTGTCTTGAGCTGGAATCTGCACTGTGTCGCTTTGTGGCTTTTGTTATTCTAGAATTTGTTTAGAGACATTTTTTACAAGTATTTTATGAGCTATGGCAGTAGAGCTATATTCAGGTTAGTCCTTCTACTTCACCATCTTGGCTCTGTGCCCCACCCCCCCAGCCTTAATAGTTTAAACAAATACACAAAGATAACAGTTTGCTTTCTACATGGTGCTTAGTTTCTCTTTAAAAAATTATCTTCATTTTCATATTTTTCCTACTAATTTGCGGTCTTCTTTATTGCTCAGTGATTCTCATCTCTAGAAAAGTTTCCTGATGTGTCCCTATCAAAATGGCCAATAGATTGATTTCTAACATAGACATATGTATATATGTATAGTATGTATTTCTAATACATAGAACCAATGTTATTAATTTTTTGTCATGGATACTTCAGAATAATGTTAAATTAAAAAAAATACATAGGATTACAATGGGAACCAATTCCATTTAACACAGTTATTAAAGTAAAAGGGAGACACACTCAGCGCAGCCCAGGAAGCACGGAGCACAGCCCAACATGGCAGGAACAGGACCCTGAACAGATTTCAGGGAGCCACCAGCAGCACCAGTTCCCAGATTGTTCAACCCACAAGCAGCCTCAAAGGTCTGTGGGAGGGCTCCTTCACCTAAGAGAGGGTAGAGCAGTCTGGACCCCACTGCACAACCACTGCAGGAGCAGCTTCCATTTTTGGAGTCCTCCACCAAGAGCCTATGGGGGCATTGAGCAGCTGATCTGAATCTCAACCCTGAGTAGCAGCCTTGGAAGATCTCCACCTAAAGCCCTTGGGGGAATTGAACAGATGATCTGAATCTCAGGCCTGAACATGGCCCTGACAAAGAACTCAAATTCAAATAATTGACTGGGAAAATGGCCAAGAATGGGAAAAAGAATAAGACAATAGAAGATTACTTTCTTGGTGAACAGGTATTTTCTTTCATCCTTTTGGATGAGGAGAAACGATTTAGATCTTCAGAGGAAGACCTAAAACTCAAGGCTTCTGCATGCAAAGCCTCCAAAATAAATAGCAATGGTCTCAGGCTATGGAAGAGTTCAAAAAGGATTTTGAAAATCAAGTAAGAGAGGTAGAGGAAAATTGGAAAGAGAAATGAGAGAAATATAAGAAAACCATGAAAAGCAAGTCAACAGCTTGCTAAAAGAGATCCAAAAAAATGCTGGGGAAATTAACAATTTAGTAAATAGACGAAATCAAATGGCAAAAGAGGTCCAAAGAGTCAATGAGGACAAAATGCTTTAAAGAGCAGAATTAGCCAAATGGAAAAAGAGCTTCAAAAGCTCACTGAAGAAAATAGCTCTTTTAAAATTAGAACAGAAGAGGAAAGCTAATGACTTTATGAAAAACCAAGAAATTTCAAAATCAAACCAAAAGAATGAAAAAATAGAAGATAATGTGAAATATCTCATTGGAAAGACAACTGACCTGGAAAATAGATCCAGAAGAGACAATTTAAGAATTATTGGACTACCTGAAAGCCATGATCAAAAAAGAGCCTAGACATCATCTTCCAAGAAATCATCAGGGAAAACTGCCCTGATATTCTAGAACCAAAGGGTAAAATAAATATTGAAAGAATCCACTGATCACCTCCTGGAAGAGATACAAAAAGAGAAATTCCTAGGAATATTGTAGCCAAATCCAGAGTTCCCAGGCCAAGGAGAAAATATTGCAAGCAACTAGAAAGAAACAATTCTGGTATTGTGGAAATACAATCAAGATAACACAGAATATGGCACCTTCTACATTAAGAGATCTCAGGGCTTGCAATATGATATTCCAGAAGTGAAAGGAATTAGGATTAAAACCAAGAATCACCTACCCAGAAAAACTGAATATAATATTTTTTTGGGGGGGGGAATGGTCATTCAGTGATATAGAGGACTTTCAAGCATTCTTGATGACAAGACTAGACCTGTAATTTGTCTTTCAAACAGAAGAATCAAGAGAAGCATGAAAAGGTAAACAGGAAAGAGTAATCATAAAGGACTTTAGACTAAAGTTGAACTGTTTATATTCCTACATGGAAAGACAATATTTGTAACTTTTGTTACTTTTCTCAGTATTTGGGTAGGTGGAGGGATTGTACACACACACACACACACACACACACACACACACACACACACACGAGACATATTGTCTTTTGATATATTAAGAATATCCAGAAAAATGAGATCACAGGTGCATTTACTTATGCATATATACATTTTGATTAAAACTTGAATTCCATTTTAGTACATTATCTTTATAGCTAAGATATGTTAAAAATGTATAAAGAATATTGAAGAGAAGGGGACAGGAGCTTTTTATTTACTATCTCTCACTATTCAACTGTATGCAATACTTCATAAGTACACACTGAAAAAAATGCAAAATATAGAGACAACTTCTCTGGACATTACACATAGTAAAGGTCTAAGAAATGATTCTGAATATTATTTTCAGTAGAGTTTTACAAATTTGTAATGTCTTGATGAAAATAATGGTACTTATCTCCCTTTCTCTATACAGGCCAACAATTTGTCTGATTCTTGAATAGATAGTATTAGTGGGCACATTGATATCTCAGTAAATAAGATTCCTATTTTAGTATAATGGAAAATATTTTTACGTATTTATTTTTTTACCAACAGAGGAATTTAAAGGCATTACAGAATATCATATCTACCAAAGTTTTCTATTCCTGGAAAGATTTTAAAATATGCTTGAAAATTTATTGCATTGCTATTTGCTTGACTGAATTTTAATGACATTATAATGCACACTCAACAACCATAAATTTAAAGAATAGGAGGTATTTCTCCTCCTGAACCTTGAATATTTAATTACTGTAATAGCCCATTACAGCAATTTCTCTGAAGTACTTTTCTTATCTTAATTTTAATGTACAATTAATTAAATGGATATTATGTCCAATGTAGCATAAGTACAATAGAACTTATTGATTCAATCAGATTATTCACAATAATTCCTCAAAGCAGCTCCTAGTACCTGATCTAAAAGATGAAAAAATATTAAATGATCAAACCATGGTTAATAAAAATTAATATGTGATGTTTTAGGTTGATCAAATTTTACTTTTTTATACTACACAACATATATTGAAATGTGAGTCTTTCAATTTGGCTCTCCTAGCAATCTGGTGTAATTCACCTAAATCCCTGACTTAACATGACTGGCTAGTGTTTGAAGGAGGGCAAAGTCAAATCATTTGATCCTTTGGTAGTAAGAGCACTTATTCCTTCTCATGAAATTATTTATTAGGGGGAGCTACTAAATCAGTTTACTGTGGTTTCATTTAATAGAAGCTTTTCTTAAACAAGTATGGATTACAAAAAACTACCTGTATATTTATATACATATGTATATACATACACATACATACACACATACATATGTGTGTGTTTATATATAAATATATATATATATATATATATATAAACATACATGCACAAATAATATTTGATTCCACTTGAATACCTAGTATGGTGCTTCTTTGAATTCCTACCAGAACTATGGAGGCATTTCATTGGAAAATAAAATGGTTGAATTCACACATAGAAATAAGATAATATGTTAATTATATAAATATTTAATACCACAAATTAAATAGTTGCCACATCTAAATTTTTTCCAGACCCTTCTGACCTGGGCCAGTTTGGTTCCTGTTATGCAATCTGATGCCTCTGGAGGTTCACTATTTTAGTGGTCAACTTCATATGGACTCCTGATTGGCTTAGCCTACTTCATCCTCAGAACTCTCATGCTCAAGTGATCTAATATCATCAGCCTCCTGAAAGCAGTGATTATATACATGTTTCAATATGTCCAGTCAGAAATTTACTTTCATAGAAGGCTGGCCTAGGTTAACATCACAGAATAGGATGTCTGGATAAAGCATAAAATGCAAAATGGGAAAGAAAAACAATAATGGGTAAAGGAAAGGGGATCTAAAGACAGATGTCGTGGGACCAGAAGGTAAGAGCTAGATGTGTCATAAGAGATCATTTAGGTTAATCCCCTCATTTTTACTAATAAGCAAAACAAGTATGAGGTATCAAATGACTTACTGAAGGTCAAATAGCTAGTAAACAGCAGAACTAGGATTGAAATCCAAATCCTCAGCTCCTAATTCCAGGGCTCTTTTAAATTATAGTACTTTACAACTTTGCCCAGTGCTCTTCTGTGGTTAATATCCCAGTTTTCCTACAACAGTCTTTATGTTTATATGCAGGAAGCCTGACTTAGTATTTACCTAAATACAGCTTCAATGACTATATTTATTGTCTAACATACAGGTACTCCACATTTGTGCATTTCCATATATAATGCCTATATTATGGGCATTAAATTATAGTGCATAAAGTCAGACTGTTTTAATGTTGGTAAATATTTGTGTGCTCTGAAAGTTGTCTCCAAAAGACCATTACTGTTTCCCTTAAGAAAGCAGTAAATTATGACTGTATTTAACCTTGGTGGTCCAGAGTAAAAAATATGATGACATGGAAAATGGTGATCTACTCTTTGACAGGATAATAACATAAACAAGAGCATATTTTGGTGAAAGCCAGTGTTGGAAACAAATTAAAAACTTCCCCATTTGCCAACATATTCTATAACAAAACCTTGTAAACTGCATTGATATAATAGGAAATTAGACAGTTGGGCAGAGTTAGAAGTTCAATAGAGTTAGGGACAGACCAAAATGGTGAAGTAAAAGTAAAATTACTGACTTCTCTCTTACACCTACATCAAATATCAGCAAAATTCATAAGACTAAGACTTGTTTGGTAAGTACAAGAAAAAATTTCAATAAGTCAGTTTTCCAGCCCAGAGTCACATAGTATGACAGTTCTTTAGACACTGAGATGGAATTTAGTCAGTAGTATCATTCCAGCAAGGAGATTAGGTGAGGACTTGCAAAGGACTTTCCATCCAGGTAAGAATTCCTACATCTGGCACAGAGGGACATGACACTGTGAGGAAGCAGAAGCAGTTGTCAACTGGAAGCACTGTTGTTTATTACCTAGTGGCAAAATTGATTAACGATTAAATAAAAGATAAATGTTGGAGGGGCTGAGGAAAAACAAGAACATCAATATACTGTTGGTAAGAGCTTTGAGTTAGTTCAGTCATTGAAGAAAAGTTTAGAAGTATGCCACAAAAATTGCCAAACCATACCATTATTAGGCTCATAAATCAAAACAATCAAAGAATTAAAGAAAAAGTCCCATGTGTAGAAAAATATTTATAGCAACTTTTTTTTTGTAAAAGCAAACAAAAATAGCAACTAAAATGATGCCATTAATTGAAGGGCTGCAGAAATTTTGTTATATGAATGTAATGAAAACTTATTGTACCATAAAATATGACAAAAGGGATAGTTTCAGAGAAACCTGCCAAGATTTGCATAGATTGATGAAGAGTGAAGTAATTAGAACTAGGAGAACAATTTATCCAGTGACAATAATGTTGTGAAGACAAACAAAACTGAAAAACTTTAGGACTCTGATCAATGACATTACCAACCATGAGTCAGGAAGACTGATAATGGTGGAATATTACTTACCTCCTGAAAGAGAGTCAATGAAAATGTCAATGGACTCAGTGGACTCAAGATGAAGAATAAAACATATTTTTACATGGTCAAAGTGGGAATTCATTAGCTTGACCATGCATAACAGTTTTGGGGGCTTGTTTTTAATGGGGAGGAAAGTGGGCAGAGACAACTTATGCCTGTTAATTAAAAAGAATAAAACTTTTGTTAAAAAAAAAATGTTGCAGTAGAGAAGGGTCCAATGACACAAGGAGTGCAAGAGTCATGCTCAGGCAAAATTCAGATGCCTCTTATCTTGTTATCTACAGTATGGGAAAGCCCCCAAATAAGAAAAAGATATTTGATCTTTTGAAAGAGGACTCTTTATTATAGCAATAAAAGTAACCTGAGCTAACTGAGATTGCTATATCATATAAATGGTAGGAACTGAAAACAACCACAGCACAATGAATCACAGAACTCTGAAGATAGATAACATGAACTTTTAGACCTTTTGTGATTATATCTCTGTAACACAGGAGTTCTCAGTCATGTGTGTGTGTCCATGTGCATGTGTCTGAGTGTGCATGTGTGTGTATGTGTGTGGTGCATCTCTTTGATAGTCTAGTACAAAGCCTATAGACTCTTTCTTAGAGTAATGTTCTAAATGCATAAATTAAAACACATAAGTTCACAAAGAAAAACAATTTTATTGAAATGCCACTTTAAAATTTGTATATTTTTTAATGTTCACGGAGGCCAGGTTAAGAACCCCTGGGGCAATTCCAGCAAGTGTAGAAAAGGCAGGAGAATTTATTTTTTGCATTTGTAGTACCCATAAACAGTGCTTCTTACATTTGTGTCTCTGTTGAGTTTTCAGGTAGTATACATGACTGTTCTTGACCTTGAGAAAATTTAATTTTTAGTTGTTGAATATGAGAATTCTAAATTAGTACACATTTGTACACTAGACAACATGATACCTAGATTCTATTGACTTCATTTATTGTGATAGTTACCATTAACTTTCTACATCTTTCCAATGCCGTATCTATGTCTGCCATCTATCCCTGTTTCCACACATGTACCATAAACCTAATTAAGGAACTCATCATGTTTTGCAGACTATTGCAGTATATTCTTAATAACCCCTGTCTTATGTCTCTTTTCTCTACAAATCATTTCCTACAGGTGACAAAATAATCTTTGTAAAACATTTTTTCTGTCTTTGTTAGCCCTATGAACAAAGATGATTAATGGCTCTCTATTACCTCCAATATCAACTGAAAACTCCCTTGTCTATCCATTAAATCTCTTTACAATCTATCCCTTTGCTGCCTTTCAAATTATAAAAGACCCATAAATAAAGAAACACAGAGCAAGTTATTATTGTCTTTATTTGAGGTTCGGTAGTGGTGAGTGTTTCACTACCTTGTCCTTCTCTCTTCATGTTTTGCTCTTGGACTTCTATGGAGTTGAAATAGAGACAACAGGGCATAGTAGATAGAATGTTCATCCCAAATTCAGAAAAATATGGATTCAATTCTTGCCTCTGATGAATGCTGTACTTTCCGTTTGAGTCAGAGCAAATTGTGTCAGTCCCTGGGCAACTCTCTAAGACCATAAAGTTACAGAGTAGATACTGATTTTCATTGACAGAAGTAATTTCTTCCCTGGGCGGATGCTCCATCAATGAAATCACAGGTCTGGTATTGGAAAAACAAATAGTAGAACTGTTTCCTTATAGCTTCCATGTATTAGTCTTAGTTATGCTTTCATTGAACCCAGATCTCTGCAAGCGTTGTTATAATTCAGTTGTTTCAGTCATGTCTGACTGTTCGTAACTCCATTTGGGGTTTTCTTGGAAAAGATCCTGAAATGGTTTGCCAGTTCCTTTTCCAGCTTACTTTACCAATGAGGAAACTGAGGAAAACAGGGTTAAGTGACTTGCCCAAGCTTGCACAGCTAGTAAATGTCTGAAGCCAGATTTGAACTCAGTTGTTCCTAACTCCAGATCTGATTCTCTATTTATTGTGCCACCTAATTGTCCCCAGCCCTTCGATGCTCCTTTAAGATTTCTTTTGAATACAATATTGGATCTTTTAGGAATAGTCCAATGTATCATAAATAGATAAAATGAAATCTATACACATGAATCAGAAGGGAAAAGAAAGGAAGAAGCAGAAGTCTGCTTAAAGAGATCGAAAGATATGGAATTTTGGAATTTGTAGCAAAGTCATCTCAATGTTTTTGCTTTCATGATGTGACTAACAAAAAAAATGCTAATTACTTATCATTTGCACTCAAGAAGAGTATCAGCAAAGCAAAGTATCTAAGATAAGGCTTCATTCCCTCCCCCAAAGAAAGCAATTGATCAGGATGATTAGGAACAAAAAACTCTTATGTAGTTAAAATTTATGCCATAAGTAAGCAGCACTTGATCCAGTGGGAAGGAAGAAGAGAGAAATCCAGAAAAGACTGAGAGTCAAATTTTCAGAACTAATTTCCAGAATACTTCAGAGATGTCAGCTGAATACAATATGCATTAGCAGGGGACCACTAACTGCTGAACATTTGCAGCTGGACAAAGTAGAGCCAGATGGAAATAACCAGTGAAAGTACCCTGAAAGAACTATTAGAATACAAGATGTTCTAATGACAGAACTCATGGTAGAATAATGTGACAAAGTGGCAGTGTGCTATAACAGTTAGCTAAAATAGGGGGCAACAAAAAAGATTTCATGAGTTCATTATTTTACATAAGATGTGGTCAAGTAGTATGCTGGGATTGTAGAATGGTTGTGGTACATTCCAGATCAATTAGCTGTTTGTTTTTAATTAAGTATAAATGGTCTCCCTATTGGTACTGTAGATGAAAGGATGGGAGGAATGTTTTTTTTTTTTCCTTTTGGACTTATTAGTTGTAACCAGTGCTGTGAAATTGCTGGTATAAATCCAGTGTTTAGGACCCTAGCTGAATATTCATAGTGGTTGGCTTTTCAAGCCTGTTCCACTTCCCTATCATTGACATGCCAGTATGTGCATGTGTGCACATACATAAAAAGATATATATTATATTAGCAATTTTACTGCATTAACAATTTGTACTAATGGAAGAATTACTTTGAGAAGAAGTTAGTTATATTGTACTCTGCCGTTTCCTCCAGAGTATCAGGTTTAGTTTTGGTTGCCATATTTTGTGCAGGACTTTGATAAACTAGAACTCTTTCAGAACTTGAAGACACATATGGTCAGGACACTGTTTAATATGGGGAAGGGTTCATTTTAAATGGATCATCACCAATATCTTTAAATACGTTAGAACCAAAGGAAGAACCACATTTTGCAAGAAAAATGTGAATCATGTTGTGATCAGGGAGAATAGCTTGGAAGTTATTCCAAATCAAACTACTGCTCCTCAGAAAACTAAAACCACAGGCAATATGAGAGTCAGAAAATAAGAGTTTAGAGCATGGGTTCTAAAGTCCAAGGGTCAACATAGGATTTGACAAAGAATGAATGACCTACGAAGAGAAGCAATGCATGTCAGTGAGATGATGGCTGATTATTTACAAATACAGGGTGCTAGTTTCACCCTCTACTTATTTCTTCATGTTGCCATTTATTTTTTGTGAGTTAATATATTTACTTTCAACGTTCTTTTTAATAGCAATTTTTTAAAAAAATCAAGTTCCCACCCCCTGTAAGCAAGCATTTTTTTAAGAAAAAATTGTTTGAAATTCTGTCCTTCCCTTAAACACCTTCCCTACTCATTGAGAAGGCAAACATTATATCAATTATACATATGAAATCATGTTAAACATATTTCTACATTAGCCATGTTACAAAAAAGCCAAATAAATAATGTGGAAAACATACTCTATCAGTTTTTTCTCTGGAGGTAGACAGCATTTTTTTTTTTTTTACCATGAGTCCTTTCGGATTATCCTCAGACAGAGGACAATTGATCAGAATAGATAAGTCTTTCAGAGTTGATCATCTATACACCATTGCTGGATACAATGTTCTCCTGGTTCTACTCATTTCACTCTGCCATCAGTTCATGTAGTGCTTCCCTGGTTTTTCTGAAACCATCCTATTTATAATTTCTTACAGCACAATCATGAATCATAGCTTGTTTAGGCATTTTTAATTGATTGTTTCCAATTCTTTTCCACCAGAAAAAAAAATTATTGCTGTACATACATTTTTATGTACACTTTCCTTTGAACTCTTTGGAATCCAGAATTAATAGTGAATTGCTGGGTCAAAAGATAGGTATATAACTTTGGGCATAGTTTCAAATTATTCTCTAGAATTTTTGGATAGAACTCCACCAGCAATTTATTAATATCCCTATTTTTTCCATATACACTCCAACATTTGTCATTTTCATATTCTTTCATGTCAGCCCACATGATAGGTGTGAGGTGGTGCTTCAGAGTTGTTTCAATGTGCATGTCCCTAATCAATAGATCATAACTTTTTCAAGTAACAATACATAGCTTTGATTTTTTTCTTCTGAAAACTTCCTGTTAAAATCCCTTGATAATTTGTCAATTGGGGAATGGCTTTTATTTTAAAAATCTGACTCATTTTTCTAGATATTTAAGAAGTAAATCCTTTCTCACAGAGACTTGTACTAATTGATGATATTACTTCATAATGTTGATGCTCGGACATATCTGCCTCTTCATAACTCCATTTGGAGTTTTCTTGGCAAGGATATGAGAGTCATTAGCCATTTCTTTCTCCATCCCACTTTGTAGATGAGAAAAGTGAAACAAATAACGTTAAGTGACTTGCCCAGGGTGGCACAGCTAGTAACTGTCTGAGACCAAATTTGAAGGCAGGAAGAGACTTTCTGATTCCAAGCCTAGTGTTGTATCCATGTTGCCATCTAGTTGCCCCTATCTATGATAAATTTTAGCAAAGCATAGTTTTCCTGATTATATCTTTTAATTAAATCTATTATTACTTTTGCTTCACCTAATATCATGATTTCTACCCCTTCCATTTTTACTTTAGCTGAAGCATAATAGATTTTGCTCTAGCCCTTTAACTCTATATGTATGTGTCTTTTTTGTTTCAAGTGTATTTTTTTTTTATTTAACTATTTTTTTTTTTAATTAAACTTTTAATTTTGGGTTACAAATTTTCTCCCGTTTTTTCCCCCTCCCCCCCCAGACCCAAGTTTTCTAATTGCCCCTGTGACCTATCTGCTCTCTCCTCTATCCTCCCTCCCTGCCCTTGTCTCCATCTTCTCTTTTGTCCTGTAGGGCCGGCTAGCTTTCTTGACCACTTAACCTGTATTTCTTGTTACCCAGTGGTAAGAACATTACATTTGGTCCTAACATTTTGAGTTCCAACTTCTTTAGCTCTCTCCCTCCCTACCCCTTCCCCTTGGAAGACAGGCAGTTCAGTATAGGCCATATCTGTTTAGTTTTGCAAATGATTTCCATACTAGTTGTGTTGTATAAGACTAACTATATTTCCCTCCATCCTGTCCTGTCCCCCATTACTTCTATTTTCTTATGGTCCTTTCCCTCCCCGTGAGTGTCGACCTCATATTGCATTCTCCTCCCCATGCCCTCCCCTCTACCCTCCCCCCCTTCCTGCTTGTGCCCCTGTCCCCCACTCTCCTGTATTATGAGATAGGTTTTCCTATCCGAATGAGTGTGCATTATAGTCTTTCCTTTAGTGGAATGTGATGAGAGTAGATCTCATGTTTTTCTCTTGCCTCCCCTCTTTATTCCACCACTAATAAGTCATTTGCTTGCCTCTTTTATGAGAGATAATTTGCCCCATATAACTTCTCCCTTTCTCCTCCCAATATTTCTCTCTCACTGCTTGATTTCATTTTTTTTTTTTTTTAGTATATGATCCCATCCTCTTCAATTCACTCTGTGCACTCTGTCTCTATGTATGTGTGCGTGTGTGCATTTGTGTGTGTGTGTGTACTCCCACCCAGTGCTCAGATACTGAAATGTTTCAAGAGTTATAAATATTGTCTTTCCATGTAGGAATGTAAACAGTTCAACTTTAGTAAGTCCCTTATGATTTCTCTCGGCTGTTCGCCTTCCTATGGTTCTCTTCATTCTTGTGTTAGAAAGTCAAATTTTCTTTCCAGCTCTGGTCTTTTCATCAGGAAAATTTGAAAGTCTTCTATTTCATTGAAAGACCATTTTTTCTCCTGAAGTATTATACTCAGTTTTGCTGGGTAGGTGATTCTTGGCTTCAGTCCTAGTTCCTTTGACCTCCGGAATATCCTATTCCATTCCCTTCTATCCCTCAATGTAGAAGGTGCCAGATCCTGTACTATCCTGATTGTATTTCCACAATACTTGAATTGTTTCTTTCTAGCTGCTTGCAATATCTTCTCCTTCACCTGGGAACTCTGGAATTTGGCCACAATGCTCCTAGGAGTTTCTCTTTTTGGATCTCTTTCAGGCGGTGTTCTGCAGACTCCTTGAATATTTATTTTGCCTTCTGGTTCTAGAATCTCAGGGCAGTTTTCCTTGATAATTTCGTGGAAGATGATGTCTAGGCTCTTCTTTCGATCATGGTTTTCAGGTAGACCCAGAATTTTTACATTGTCTCTCCTGATTCTATTTTCCAGGTCAGTTGCTTTTCCAATAAGATATTTCACATTATCTTCCATTTTTCGAATCTGCGCGGTATGTTCTGAGATATCTGTCTTTCTCGAAAAGTCTAAAGCTTCCATCTGTACCATTCCAGATTTGAGAGATCTATTTTCTTCAGCAAGCTTTTGAATCTCCTTTTCCATTTGGTTAATTCTGCTTTTGAAAGCATTCTTCTCCTCATTGGCCCCTTGCACCTCCCTTGCCAGCTGAGTTAGGATAGTTCTCAAGGTGCCAATTTCTTCAAGATTTTTTTGGTTCTCCTTTAGCAGGGAGCTGATCTGCTTTTCATGCTTTTCTTTCATCTCTCTCATTTCCCTTCCCAGTCTTTCCTCCACCACTCTAACTTGATTTTCAAAATTCCTCTTAAGCTCTTCCATGGCCCGAGCCCATTGGATGGGCTGGGGCACAGAGTCCTCGATTTCTGTGTCTTTGCCTGATGGCAAGCCTTGTTCCTCCCCATCAGAAAGAAAGGGAGGAAGTGATTTTTCTCCAATAAAGTACCCTTTAATAGTTTTATTTCTTTTCCCTTTTCTTGGCATTGTCTCCCCCTAGTGGCCTGACCTCTGAATGTTCTCCTCACACCCACCTCGCCTCCTGGTCCTCCCAGCCAGCGTTTGGGGACTGATATTCAAATGCTGCTTCCCGCCTTAGGATTTTTGGCGGGGGCAGGGCTGTTTTTCAGTGTTAAATTAGGCTCAGGTGCTGAGGTCAGGGGCAGGGCTGCCTCTCTGGCTCAATTCCCTCAGGGGGTTTATACACAGACCTTCCACAATGGATCCAGGCTCTCGCTCGTTTGGGGAGCCCCCTTCCGCAGCCTCCTCTCAGCCCCCACCTCCCAGGGGGACCCGAGCTATGGGGGCACCACGCTCCCCTCTCAACCCACCAAAGAGACTCTCTCACCTACCCCTGTCAGTCACCTGTTGGTGGGGGGCCCGTGCAGCTGCTGAAGATCCCGCCTCCGGATCCCTCTCAGAACTTTGTCTCTCGGAGGCGCGGCTGCCGTCGCCACCGCAGGTCCGGGCTGGGCACCGTGTCTGCAGCGCAACGGACCTTTTGCGAGAGGTTTGCAGGTCCCTCTGTGGGTGGGGGGACCTGCGTGGCCCCTGGATCTCTTTCCCATGGTGTCGCTGCCGCGGCAGGGCTTCTCTCCTCTTCCCGCCCCGAAGGTCCCCCCGCGAGAGGTTTGCAGGTCTCTCCGGAACAGAAATCTCCCTCGCTCCAATATTCCGTGGTCTCTGGGTGCAGAATTCACCCTGGGTTAGTCCCCTCTGCCGTTCTGTTGTTTGTGGGTTCGGAGCTATGTGTATGTGCGTCTTTCTACTTCGCCATCTTGGCTCCGCCCCCCAAGTGTATTTTTTTTAAACCAGATATCATTGGATTCTCATTTCTTATGCATTTTGTGATTCACTTCTGTTTTGTGAGTCTCTTCATTTCATTGACATTCATAATTATGATTACTAATTGTATATTTTATTTTTTTATCATCTTCTTTTTCTCTTTACTCTTTCTCTCCAAAAGTCTGTTTTGCTTCTGATCATTGTCTCCCTTAATTTATCCTCCCTTGCTCTTCTGGGAGTCCAGATGGTGGAGTAAGCAGTAAATTGTTGTACCTCTTCCATATTCACCTCTGAACAACCATAGAACAGTATCCCAAAACAAATTTTGGAATAGCAGAATCAGGAAAAAATACAAGATGAAGTAATCCTTTAACCCAAGAAACTTGGAGGATCAGTGAGAAAGGTCTGTCTCACACAGGTAAAAGGGCAGCATATTTCAGGACAGGAATCATCCTAGCAAAAAAGCAGCAAGCCCCAGCTCAGCACATGAGTGGGAGATCCTGAGCCCCAGTGTGGTAGAGTAGACAAATACCATCACCAGGACACCCCTCCTGTCTTGTTTCTTAGCATAGCCAGAGAAACCAACAGACTAGCGCCACACATGCTTCAGCAGAGCCCAGGGTGAAAAGGAATCCTCCAGCATAATAAGAAATTATGGCAGAACTCCATGTGCTTTAGAGTAGTCCTGGGTAAACAGGGATCCCACAACTTGATAAGAATATAAGGCAGACCTCCGATGCTTCAGTGTAGTGCCAGGCAAACAAGCATCCTCCTTGGAGGCGGAGCCAAGATGGCGGAGTAGAAAGACACACATACACATAGCTCTGAACCCACAAACCATAGAACGGTTACAGGGGAGTAACTCACGGCGAATTCTGCACCCAGAGGCCACGGAATATTGGAGGGAGGGAGATTTCTGTTCCAGAGGGACCTGCAAACCTCTCACGGGGGGTCCTTCGCGCTGTGGACTGGGCGCCGGGACTGGGAGCTGAGTGCAGCCCTGCCGCGGCTGCAGCACTGAGAGGAAAAGATCCGAGCGGGCTTCAGGGACGGGATCTCCAGTGGCCACGCGGGTCCCTCCACCCACAGAGGGACCTGCAAACCTCTCGCAAAAGGTCTGTTGCGCTGCAGACGCAGAGCCCAGCCCAGCCCAGACCTGCTGAGGCCACGGCACCAAGAGAAACAGACCCGAGCAGGCTTCAGGGATGGGATCTCCAGCGGCCACACAAGTCCCTCCGCCCACAAGTGATAGGGGTCGGTGAGAGAGTCTCTTTGGCGGGTCCAGAGGGGAATGGGGTGCCCCCATGATTCGGGCCCCGCCAGGAGGTAGAAGCTGAGAGATGGCTGCAGATCAGGGCTCCCCAAGTGGGCAGGAGCCTGGATCCATTGTGGAAGGTCTGTGCATAAACTCCCTGAGGGAACTGAGCCTGAGAGGCGGCCCTGCCCTGACCTGACCACCTGAACTTAATTCTCACACTGAATAGCAGCCCTGCCCCCGCCAAAAGCCCTAAGGCTGGAAGCAGCATTTGAATCTCAGTCCCAAAATGCTGGCTGGGAGGACCAAGAGGCGAGGTGGGTGTGAGGAGAATATTCAGAGGTCAAGTCACTGGCTGGGAAAATGCCCAGAAAAGGCAAAAGAAATAAGACTATTGAAGACTACTTTCTTGGAGAACAGACATTTCCTCCCTTCCTTTCTGATGAGGAAGAACAATGCTTACCATCAGGCAAAGACACAGAAATCAAGGCTTCTGTGTCCCAGCCCACCCAATGGGCTCAGGCCATGGAAGAGCTCAAAAAGAATTTTGAAAATCAAGTTAGAGAGGTGGAGGAAAAACTGGGAAGAGAAATGAGTGAGATGAAAGAAAAGCATGAAAAGCAGATCAGCTCCCTGCTAAAGGAGACCCCAAAAAATGTTGAAGAAATTAACACCTTGAAAACTAGCCTAACTCAATTGGCAAAAGAGGTTCAAAAAGCCAATGAGGAGAAGAATGCTTTCAAAAGCAGAATTAGCCAAATGGAAAAGGAGATTCAAAAGCTCACTGAAGAAAATAGTTCTTTCAAAACTAGAATGGCACAAATGGAGGCTAAGGACTTTGTGAGAAACCATGATATCACAGAACAAAGAGAGAAGAATGGAAAAATGGAAGATAATGTGAAATATCTCATTGGAAAAACAACTGACCTGGAAAATAGATCCAGGAGAGACAATTTAAAAATTATGGGACTACCTGAAAGCCATGATCAAAAGAAGAGCCTAGACATCTTCTTTCATGAAATTATCAAGGAAAACTGCCCTGAGATTCTAGAACCAGAGGGCAAAATAAATATTCAAGGAATCCACAGAACACCGCCTGAAAGAGATCCAAAAAGAGAAACTCCTAGGAACATTGTGGCCAAATACCAGAGTTCCCAGGTCAAGGAGAAAATATTGCAAGCAGCTAGAAAGAAACAATTCAAATATTGTGGAAATACAATCAGGATAACACAAGATCTAGCAGCCTCTACATTAAGGGATCGAAGGGCATGGAATAGGATATTCCAGAAGTCAAAGGAACTAGGACTAAAACCAAGAATCACCTACCCAGAAAAACTGAGTATAATACTTCAGGGGAAAAATTGGTCTTTCAATGAAATAGAGGATTTTCAAGCATTCTTGATGAAAAGACCAGAGCTGAAAAGAAAATTTGACTTTCAAACACAAGAATGAAGAGAACCATGAAAAGGTGAACAGCAAAGAGAAGTCATAAGGGACTTACTAAAGTTGAACTGTTTACATTCCTACATGGAAAGACAATATTTGTAACTCTTGAAACATTTCAGTATCTGGGTACTGGGTGGGATTACACATACACATATGCACACACGCACACATACATAGAAACAGAGTGCACAGAGTGAATTGAAGAGGATGGGATCATATCTTAAAAAAAAATGAAATCAAGCAGTGAGAGAGAAATATGTTGGGAGGAGAAAGGGAGAAACTGAATGGGGCAAATTATCTCTCATAAAAGAGGCAAGCAAAAGACTCATTAGTGGAGGGATAAAGAGGGGAGGCGAGAGAAAAACATGAGGTCTACTCTCATCACATTCCACTAAAGGAAAGAATAAAATGCACACTCATATTGGTAGGAAAACCTATCTCACAATACAGGAAAGTGGGGGACAAGGGGACAAGCATGGTGGGGGGGATGATAGAAGGGAGGGCATGGGGAGGAGAATGCAATTCGAGGTCGACACTCATGGGGAGGGATAGGATCAAAAGAGAATAGAAGTAATGGGGGACAGGGTAGGATGGAGGGAAATATAATTAGTCCTATACAACACAACTATTATGGAAGTCATTTGCAAAACTACACAGATTTGGCCTATATTGAATTGCTTGCCTTCCAAAGGGAAGGGGTGGAGAGGGAGAGAGCTAAAGAAGTTGGAACTCAAAGTGTTAGGATCAACTGTAATGTTCTTACCACTAGGAAATAAGAAATACAGGTAAAGGGATATAGAAAGCTATCTCGCCCTTCAGGACAAAAGAGAAGACGGAGACAAGGGCAGAGAGGGATGATAGAAGAGAGAGCAGATTGGTTACAGGGGCAATTAGAATGCTTGGGTTTGGTGGAGGGAGGGGATAAAAGGGGAGAAAATTTGTAACCCAAAATTTTGTGAAAATGAATGTTAAAAGTTAAATAAATAAATTTAATTATTAAAAAAAAAAAAAACAAAAAAACAAAAAAACCCAAGCATCCTCCAGCATGAAAAGAAAGTTAGTCAGACCTCCACAGGCCTCTATGGAAACTTGGGGAAATACAAAACCATCCCACCAGGCCTCAGCACATGCCAGAATCACCACTAGGTCCCCAGTTCAGTACCAATTAAGTTGCCAAACCACTACAGTCTCCAACATTGTCAGTCACCCCCCCTATCAAATAAAACTGAACTGCCCTGATATCCTGCAATCAGAGGGTAAAGTAGGCATTGAAATAAGCCACCAATTATTCATGAAGAAAACCTAAGGATCGTTATAGCCACATTTCAGAACTATCACGTCAAGGAAAAAACTGAAAGTGACCAGAAAAAAACAGTTTAAATATTGAGGAGTCTGGATCAGTATCACACAGGACTTGGTAGCTACCACATTAAAAGATCAGAGATCATGTAACATGTGTATTCTGGAGAGCAAAGGAGCTAGGGCTACAACCAAAAATCATTTTCTCAGCAAAATTAAGCATAATATTTCAAGGGAAAAATAGCCATTCACTGAAACAGAGAGTTTTCAAGCTTTCATAAGGTGAAGACTAGAACTAAATGAAAAAAAAAATTGCCCTCATACATCATGCCTGAAGAGAAGTATAGACAGGTTGAAAAAAGGAGGAAAGAAAATCTAAGGAATTCAACTGAGCTAAAATTTTCTAATGAGAGTTAAGGATCTTCCTTGCCCATTAATGGGCCTCATGTGGAGCCAGTTAAGGGAAGCTTGATTAGAGGTGTCTTGTTTTGCAGGAAGGCCAATACTTTTTGTTAATTTCTAGTGAGATTCTGGGTTACAAGGGTCTTGATGACCTTCAGCTCCAAAAAGTGTATATGTACTCTGAGGTTTTACATTTGGGCTTGCTCTTTGGTAGTAGATTGGTGTGCCAGATGAGACTCTGGGCAGCCATTAAGGAGCCCCCGGCTTTGAAAACCCAGATGCTGGTGCTTCTGTCTGGTAACAATGTATGTATATAATGGTCAGACAGTTGGAGCTGTCTGTTGATCTGTGATGTATGTATTTCTTATGGTCAGATAGTTAGAAGCTCTGTCTATTGGTCTTTATTTCCTTCTTTTATTTTCTCTGTTGGTATATGTGATTGAAGAAGATTGTTGACTCCTCCAAAGTTGTTTTCCTTTTAGAAAAGTAGATCTAAGAAGCTGTGCTAACAGGTCATCCTGGATGTGTCAGGGTGCTTACTGTTACATATGGCATAGTCAACAGAATAATCTGCATAAATTAAAAGGAAAGTATGGGGGCTGGGATAATTGTTCATTGCTTCCAAGTTGTGGTGACTATGGTTCTGTGGAGCCCCAGGAGCAGCAGCAGCAGCCTAAAGGGAAACAGGCAAGTAGCAGTGATGGAAACAGTTTCCTGGGTGCCCAGAGTAGGAGCCCTGGGAGATAACTTTTCCTTCCCCTTCCTGTGAAGGTGAATGGGATGAACTCACCCATAAAACAGAAACAGATAGCAGAATGGATTAGAAACTGGAATCTCACAATATGTTTTTTTTTTTTTTTACAAGAAACATCCTCAAAACAGAGATGCACATATAGTTTAAAAAAAAAAAAAGGAATGAAGCAGAATCTACAGTGTTTCACCTGAAGTAAACAAGGCAAGAATATCAATCATGATCTCAGACAAAATAAAAGTAAAAAGAGACCTAATTAAAAGGAAAAAGCAGAGAAGCTACATTTTGCTAAAAGGAACCATAGACAATGAAGCAATATCCATCCACCAGATGGCATAGCATTTAAATTCATAAAAAAATTTAAATGAATTACTAGAGGAAATAGTCAATAGAACTATTCTAGTGGTGGACGTTGATCTTCTCTCAGAGCTAGAGAAATCTAACCATAAAATACATAAGGAAGAAGTTAAGGAAATGGATCTTAGAACCTTAGAAAAGTTAGGTATGAAAGACCTCAGGGGGAAAAGAGTGAATGGGAATAAAATGAGTATACTTATTTTTTTTTGAGCTGTACATTGAAAAAAAGTAACTATATATTAGAGCATAAAAACCTCACAGCAGAAATATTAAATGCATACTTTTTAGACTATGATGCAATAAAAAATTACACTTAATAAAGTACTGTAGAAGCATAGATAAAAGTTAATTGGAAACTAAGCAATCTAATCCTAAAGAATAATGCATCAAAGAATAAATCATAGAAATAATAAATAATCTCATTAAAGAGAATGATATCAATAAGGCACTACAGCAAAATTTGTAGGATGCAGCCAAAGCAGTACTTAGAGGAAATTGTATGTCTCTGAATGATTACATCAATAATAGAGGGAAAGTGAAGATCAGTTAATTCAACATGCACCCCCCCAAAAAAAAACAAAGAAAAAATTTAAAATCCCAAATTAAACACCAGAATGGAAACCCTGAAAATCAAAGGAGAAATTTACAAAATTGGAAATGAAAAATCCATTGAACTAAAAACTAAAGTTATAATCTGGTTTTATAATAAAAATAAAGAAACAATTAGCTAATTTGACTTTTAAAAAAGGAAAGGCAAAAGAAAAATCAAAAGTATCAAAAATGAAAAGGGTAACTATACCACAAATGAAAATTAAATGAAAATAATTATTATGAGTTATTTTGCCTAATTATATGCTAACAAAACTGACAACCTTAGTGAAAAGAATAAATATTTACAAAAACAAATTTCCTAGATTAATAGAAGAGGAACTGGCATACTTAAATAACCTAATCTGAGAAAAATAAATTGAAATAGCCACCAATTAGCTCACTTAAAAAACAACAGCAACAACAAACCCAATACTGGATGGATTTGCAAGTGAATTCTAAGAAATATTTAAGAACAACTAATCCAAATACTATTTAACCTCTGAAAAAAATAGCTAAGGAAGGAGTCCAACTAATTTTTTTTATAATACTTATATGGGCCTGATACCTAAGCCAAGGAGAGCAAAAACAGAGAAAGAAAATTGTAGACCAATTTCCTTAATAAATATCAATGCAAACATTTTAAATAAAATGCTAGCAAAGGAATTATAGGTACATATCACAAAGTTCATACACTATGACCAGGTATTATTTATATCAGGAATACAGGGCTTATTCAACATTAGGACAATGATCTGCATAATTGACTATATCAATAAAAAGCCTTTGACAAAAAAGTAATGTCCATTACTATTAAAAAATTGAAAGCATAACAATCAATGATAAAATAACAAGTAGTATTTATTTAAAATCGTTAGTAAGAATGGAAATAAACTTGAAACCTTCCCAATTAGATTAGGAGTGAAATGAGAACATCCTATTGTCATCATTATTCAATATCGTGCTGGAAATGTTAACTATTTCATAACAATGAAACAAGAAAAAGAAACTGAAGGAATAAAAACAGACTATGAGGAAACAAAACTATCACTCTTTTTGGGTGATTTGATGGAATAATTTAAGAACCCTGGAGAATCAATAAAAACATTACTAGCTGAAAACAAATCAACAACTTCAGAAAAGTTGTAGGATATAAAATTGAACTACACAGATCATCAGCAATTCTAAATACTACCAACAAAACCTGACAGGAAGACATAAAAAGGGAAAATTTATTTAAAATAATTTAAACCAATATAAAATACTTAGGAGTCTACCTACTAAGAGAAACTCAGGGATTATATGAACACAATTACAAAATACTTTTCACAGAAATAGATCTAAAGAAATGAAGAAATATTCATTAATTAAGGTAGGCTGAGCCAGTAATCAAATTGAAAAATCTTTTTAAGTTAGTTTACTTATTCAGTGGCACTACAATAAAACTACCAAAGTTATTTTATAGAGTTCGGGAAAATAGTAAAAAATTTCGTCTGGAATAATAAAAGGTCAAGAAACTCAAGGGAATAAATGAAAAAAAAAGTGAAGAAAGCAGCCTAGGAGTTCCAGATTACAAAATATATTCTAAAATAGTAATCATAAAATCAACCTGCTACTGGCTAAAAAATAGAGTGGTGGCTCAGTGGAATAAATCAGGTACACATTACACAGTACTAAATGATCATAGTAATCTAGGGTTTAGTAAACTCAAAGATCAAAACTTTCAGGGTAGGAACTGAACATTTGGTCAAAATTGCTGCAAAAATTGAAACACAGTTTGGAAGAAACTAGGTATAGACCAACATTTCACACATATAGCAAGATAAGGTCAAAATGAATAATTGATTTAGACATTAAGGTAAATTAGGGAACATGAAAAAATGTTCCTTTCCAATCTCTGGATAGGGAAAGAATTTATGACCAGACAAGAGAAAAAAAGCTTCAAAGGATATCAAATGCAAATTTTATTATATGAAAAAAGAAAAGAAATGCTTTTGGATAAATAAAAGTAATCTAGACAAAATTAGAAGGAAAATAGAAAACTGGGAAACATTTAACATCATATTTCTCTGATAAAGGCTACATTTCTCAAATATCTAGAAAACTGAGTCAAATTTATAAAAAAGTATGAGTCATTCCACAGGTGATAAATGGTCAAATGATATAAACAGGGAATTTTTAGAAGAAGAAACCAAAGTTATCAATATTCAAATGATAAAAATATTCTAAATCATTACTGATTAGAAAAATGCAAATTAGTATGACTGTGAGATATCACCTCACACCTATCAGTCTAACATGATAGAAATGGAAAATTACAATTCCTGAATAGCATGTGAAAACATTGGGACTCTAATGCATTGTTGGTGGAGTTTGAACTAATTCAGTCATTCTGGAAAACAGTTTGTAACTACACTCAAAGGACTATAAAACTTTGCATACCCTTTAACCCAGCAATACAACTGTAAGGTCTAAGTCTGTATCTGAAAGACATCAAAGAAAAGGGAAAAGGACCTATTTGAACAAAATATTTATAACAGCCCTTTTAGTAGTCACAAAGAATTGGAAATCAAGGAGAGGTCCATCAACTGGGCAATGACTGAACAAGTATTGGTATACGATTTTGATGGAATACTATTATACTGTAATTCATGATTGAAAGGATGATTTCAGGGGGAAAAAATCCTGGTAGGATTTATTTAATCTTCTGCAAAGTGAGGTGATCAGAATCAGAAGATTATTATATACGGTAACAGAAACATTATAAAGATTTTCAATTTTGAAAGATTCGGCTACTCTGATTAAGAGAATGATCCAAGACAATTCCAAATGATCCGTGATTTTAAAAAAATGCTATTTACCCTCCAGCAAGAGAACTGATGAAATCTGAATGCAGATTGGTGCATATATTTTTTACTACATATGCTATATTTTCTTATTTTATGAATAATGATATTATCTATAATATGTATTATGTATCTATTATGTATAATAAATATATAATATACATAATAAATAATTAAATGTTTAATATTTTACTATATATACTATTTTTGTCATTTTATTTTATTTATATTTTCTTTTGCAACATAGCTAATATGGTAATACATTTTGCATAATTTCACATGTATAATTGATATCAATGAAGATAGAAATATGGAACTCAAAATTAAAAAATAGTTTTATTATGAGTTTTTACATATAATTCAAAAATGTTTAATGAAATATATATTTTAAAAAAGGGACACTAATAGCATTTTGGAAAGAAAGACTGAGACATTAAGTCTAAAAGATGAAATCAGTCTATGCAGATTTGAAGAGTTCTGTTTAAAGAGAAGAGGTATTTTCATAGCCACAGATAGCCAAATAGGCATAAAAGTAGAATATTCATGATACGTTTTAAAAGCAGTCATAGATTTTATCCAAAAGACTGGAAATAAATCAGAGGTATTTCTACCAACATTTAAATATTTCTAATTACAATTTCAGGAAGTAAAGTTGTATATGATAATGTGTTCTTAATATGTGAGGTTTGCAAAAGCTCCTTTTTTCAATGATTCATAATTTGTACATATTATTTTGGGGGTACCCAAATTTAGTGTAATGCCTAGAAACTCTCTTTTGAAAAGTTCTAAAAGAATACTAGCATTATAAGTAGCATTTTGAATAGTTCAAGGAAGGTAGAGATCTGAATTCATTTTGATTCAGAAGTCCAGAAATATGCTGTGTGACTGTTAAGCAATGAGACCAATATCCTTAAGTTACACATGCTCGTAAATAATCATTTAAGACTGACTTGCAAATAGCCCACACCAAATAGCTCTCTGCCTTGGAGGAAATGAAATACCAAAATAAAACACAGACTATTACTTTCAGACCTGTTTATAAGCCTGGTTTTAACTATGTCTGAAAAATAAAATAGTATAAGAAATGTAGCCAAATTCTCCAAAGCCCTTACTGTTAGTCAATATATAAGCACATTCACAGTTTTATTTCTCCAGGAAGAAGGACAATTAAAGGGTAAACAGGAAAGTTATTAATGGTAATAACCAATATAGCAGCTAAAAGATCATGTTGCCAATTTGGTCTGAGAAACAGTATAAACCTTATACTATCTTACTACTTCAGTCTCCACAGATACAATTAGCCACATTTTCTAAAAGAAATCCACACGACAACAGTAAATATTCCATTTTAAATTTATAATTTAACTTGCAGCAAGCATCATGTTTTGCACAAAGTATGGATTTAATAATGTATGAATTACATTGAATTGAATTAAAAGGCCATTCTAAATACTGACCAAACTTCTGACAGAAATCAAATTCTGTCAAGTAACTCAAAAAATGTGTGGGAAGTACTATCTGGGCACACACCTTTATTAGAATTGTAAACAACAGCTGTTCTCTAAGTATTTCATAAGAATTTACACTGTGTTATTCACTGCAATGACCAAATTAATCATGTATTTTAAATACAATAATAGCATTTCTAAATGTTACCATTCATTTTTGTAAGATCCATAGTGTTTTCATCTAAATATTTCATTTTGTAGTACCTTAATTGACTTTCTTTTTTTGACCTAGTTTGGTTAATTTTTCTCATGTGTCTAGTTACCAGGTGGTATTGTTAGCCACTCTCCAAGTCCTATATCAACTGAAGTAGAGTAGAACCTCGGTTTATGAATTTAGTTTATTCTGAGATTCTGTTTGTCATGCAATTTGTTCGTATTGCAAAGTGAATTTTCCCATAGGAATTAATATAAAGTTAGATGATGGGTACCACATCCCCAAAAATATTCATATAAAAATAATTATTTACAATTTTAAGTAAGCCTTTTGTCCCTGATGCACCTGAAATACAGTAGCAGTGATTAGTACAGAAAATATACCAAAAATAAAATAAATTAACCTGCACTTTACCTTTGAAAAGAGTTATAACTGGTATGAGGGAGATGAGAGGGAGGAGGAAAGGTTATTGCTTGCAAGGAGAATCTCCATCTATGAGAACATTGGGGATTTCAGTGTCTGGAGTTTTTTCTCTTGTGCTACTTTCACTAAAGGTAAGACCACCACTTCTGCCTTCATTTATTTTTATTTTTTTGGAATCACTTTCATATTTTGATCCACTGATGTTTTTCTTCTTGAAAGCTCAGGGATTCTTGGATCATACAGGGGAAGAGACATGATTTTTTAAATCCCCGCTTGTATTAGCACAGAACAAGAGGGTTAGATGGTCTTTCATAGACTTGCGCCCAGGCATTATAGTCTCTTCTGCGGTAATGTATGTTCTCTTTGTTATCTTTTTCCAAAAACAAACAAACAAAAAAAAGACGCGTCTCATCGAAGTTAAAAACTTCCTGCAGTAGGAAATTCTCAGAAATCACAACTTTTTCAAATTCACTGATAAAGGCCTCCACAGCCTTAGCGTCTCAGCTTGCTGCATTGCTGTGCTGTACAAAGCTATGGATGCCACTTCTCCTTTTGAAATTATCAAACCAGCCTCAGCTAGACTTGAAGCTTTCTTCCTCTGACTGACTTGTGCCCAGCATCTTTGAAATGAGATTGGTATGCAATGCCCTTGTTTTCTCACAGATAATGTTCTCAGTTATGGTATCACCTGCTAACTGCTTCTTGTTGATCCACAAGACACACAGGCTTTCAACATCTTCCAGAATACGTGGCCATTCCTTTGACATTTTCATGATCCCTTTTGCTGGATCTACTACCTTTATTGTGCCCTTCAAAATGTTGCAGATTGTAGATGTAGACTTGTTATAAAACCGTGAAAGGTCAGTCACACACACACCACATTCATGCTTCTCAATGACTTCTTTTTTCATTTCCAATGTAATGGTCTCCTTCTTTGCACCTTCCTTTTCAATCTTCTACTTCATTTGGGCCATTATTACAAATATCCTTGTAGATCCCAGTCAGTATTGCACAGTTTTATGCAAAGCACTACCATATTTACACAAACACACATGAATACACTAGTAATGGTACTATTAAGAGCCAATAATGCTGCCTTCACAAAGGGTCAATGCGGAATGAGGTTGATTAGGTAGTGTATCAACCTGAGGTTCCTTTGTTTGACATAATGAAAGCAAAAAAAAAAAAATTAAAACAAAACATTACCCTAGTTGAACCTCATCCCTTCATGAGCCATTCAAGTCCAAACATGATGCTCATACTATGAATTTTTGTTTATCCTGCAAGACAAATTTTGTGAAAATATTTTCCTTGTCCCGCAAAGCATACAGAAATCAGGTTACTTATAAACCAATGTTCTACTGTATTAGTCACTTGGATAAGTCACATTCTCTCCCTGACAGTAATGTGGTCTACTTTATTGAGAGGAAGTATCAAGGAACTACCAATCTTTCTATGCTTCTCAAAGAATAAATAACTTGTGTCCTTCAGCTCTACTTCTCTCTTAACCATCTAAGAAAATAAGCTGACTAAAGGGTTTAGATATTTTGGATTTATTCAATCAGAATAGTTCTGAGCTCCCTCCTACTAGTAAAACTCTATTTTAGCCTTAATCTGTTATATTTTACAAATCCCTAATCACATGATTTTGGTGTAATCTAATAAGATCCCCATGGGAGGAAAAGAGCATTCTTAGTTGTACACAGTGCTTTACCCAACATACAAAAAAAAAATCCATAATAAAACTTAACCTATCACATGGATGTGTACACGACGATTTCTCTAAACCATATGATAATATAGAAGGCACTCTGTTCGAAGAAAATCCAGAGAAGAAACCATTAGGTTTCTTCAGCATCCACTCCCTACACTGCAATCCCACTGGCTATTCTTCCTGAAAGCAAGAAGGAGACTATATGTAATACTACACAGTTCCCAGATGATATTTCTCTCCTGAATACAGTAGTGCTAATCAATTGAAATGGATAAAAACAGACATTTTAAAGAGAAATTTAAGCAATACAAAAGTTACCACAATGAGGAAGATAAAAGTTTCCAGAAATCTCTTTAATTAGGAAGTGTTTAATTTCTTTGCCATGGAAGCACACAGTGATAATTCAGAAATATTCACCAGAGAAATCACAGAACTTGATGAGAAAAATTACTAAAAATAAAATTATAAATTGCCAGTTTGCTGAAAATTTAATTTGAGAAATGACAAATTCATATCATCCTAATAATTTATCTTCACACTCAAAAAAGATTCAGCTGAAATTGATGACCACATACATAGAGGTAATGAAGAATTGTATGCAATTCAGTAGCCCTGATTCAGCTAGGCTTAAGAGATCTCATTTTTCATCAGTAGCCCCACTTGGTTTTCACTCCAATGAACATCATGCCTATTCCAGGATAAACTGATCATCTGAATTCTCTCCACTATGATGATTGACTCAGTTTTTGATGCAAAACAACCTTCTCAAATTTCTCAGCTTCATCTCTCCTCTGATTGGAGGGTTAGGAGGTGGAAAAAAAATTCCTCCCAGAGTTTTCCTTTTGTGAGGGCTCATAACTTTGCAGTAACTTTCCATTTCCCATTAGCAACTCTGTTTGAATTTCAATTTATAGAACATCATGACCCTGCACTGGTTATTCCATGGTGGTCCCCTGATCCCCATTTCAGATTCCTTTTGTGTGTTGTCTTCCCAAATTAGATTGTATGCTTTTCTTATTTCTATCCTAATCTCTTAGGTCAGTACTAGCAATATTAGATGCTTACTGAATTGATTTGAATTCTTTGACAATGTTAGATTTGTACATTATTTAGTTTCTTGCGTAGTTCTTTTATGCCATCCAGGTGGAGTTCAGAGACTAACAAGTGAAATGTGTTAACTCTCCTTGAGTTTTATTGGCTTGTGTAGTCTTACACTAAGAGAAAGTTATAATGGCAGGACAGGATTTCAGGATATGGAAGCTAAAGAGAATAGCAGTAGAACTGCTGGAGGTAATAACTGTATAAATGTAGAGTAAAACAGTTTTAGCAGAGAGGAACCACAGAGAGGAGTAGAGCCAGAGTAACAGCAGAACCCTGAGTGCCCATGCGTTGACAGGAATGAATGCAGGGCATGGGGAGTGGAAGCATAGTAATTACTGTACTATGCCAAACAGCTGTGGGAAGCAGAACCATTAAGTGGTGATGCACTGTCAACTGCTGGGAGATGTAGCATAAGAACTTAGACATGAGAGGTCTTCCAGCTGGGATACTAGCAGGGGTCAGTGAAACTTCCATCTTCACTTGCCTCAGTTGGTGAGTTTTCCAGTGATTTGTGTGCTAGTAAACCTTCCCCAATAATGTGTGAGTCTATGGATGATTGTAGTCAGATCATGGAACTCATCATTTCTTGTAGCACAATAGTATTCTATCAAAATTATATACCACAACTTGTTCAGTCATTCCCCAGTGGATGGGCATCCCCACAATTTTTATTTCTTTACCACCACGTGGAGAACTTCTATAAATATTTTAGAACATATAGGTTCTTATTCTTTTTCCCCAATCATCTTGGGAAATAAACCTAATAGCAGTATTCCTAGGTCAAAGTGTATAGGCAGTTTTATAACCCTTTGGGCATAGTTCCAGATTGCTCTCTAAAACTGTTGAATTAGTTGACAGTTTCACCAACAGTGAATTGTTGTGCCAATTTTTCTCCATCTATAGATTTGCATGAAATAACAATTCAAATGAGCAGAATCAGAAGAATGTTACATACAGTAATAGCGATGCTGTTGAAGAACAACTCTGAGTGACAAAGTAATTCTGACTATTATGAAAATAGAAATTAACTACAAAGGGCCTGTGAAAGAAGATACTTTATGCATCCAAAGAAAGAATGGATAAATAGAAGTATGTATAGAATAGTTTTACATACACATACACACATATGCATATACATATATACCTATGTGTATATATGTATGTCTATGTAAATATTTATGTCTGATACTAGCCATCTCTAGGGTGAAGAGGAAGGGAAAAAAAGGAAAAAAAAGTTACATGAAAACTTAATATATATTTAAATAGAATATCAAATTGTACATAATAGATTTGTAGTTTTATGTGTCATCTTCCCTCCCCCCATAATACTATGTTATGGAAATGTTTATTTTATTTTTTAGGTTCAGAATAAAAGCAGAAAAAATTATTGTGCTCAAGATCACATAAAATTTATGGAAGTATGAAGATTAAAATCTCATAACACGAACAAGAATGACTGAATTGTCATCTGCACTATTGAGATAATAATGTCAACAAAATATGTCTATGATTATTCAACATTCCCAAGGTTTTGGGGAATATATAAAATGGCTGACTAAAAATTATATTTATTTATAAATTTTCATGAGTTTTATATCGAATGAGGATGACCCCATACTCAAGTTTCTGAATGCTTTTTTATACTGTATTTCTTCAGTTTTGACAGAACTAAGACTACTTTTTTATAATTGAACTAGAGTATTATCTACATTATCTCAATTTTTTGTTTTATTTTCTTCTAAAAATATATTCATTGAAAACTTTCATAATATTTACTTACATACACATACAAATGTAATTCTTAAAACATATTGAATGAAATTCAAGATCAACTTTGATGATAATAAAGAAACTGCAAATCATATTCATATTTTCTCCAGTTAAAACTATATTTCCATAAAACAGCAGACCAAAAATAAAAAATGATTCCTTAATACTTTCTTCCTTTTGATTTTTGTTGTTCTCTAAATATTCTTTCTTTTATTTAATTAACCTCTAGTACCAAAGAAATCAGCTACTATATTACAACTTATATCTTCAGAGAATTGCCTTGGACACTGAGAAGTGATAGGAATTTCCCAGAATTAAATAGCAGAAATAAGTAAGAGGCAGAATTCCAAGCCAGACCTTCCTGATAAAGAAAATAGATCTTTATGCACTAAGTTAAAATGTCTTCCATTATTTTAATATGTCAATATATTTTAAAAGTAGAAAGCATAGACACTTAGACCCACTACATGGAAAATGCATTTTTAACAAAACTATAAAATACTTAACTTTTATATAAAGGCCTGGTAATTATCATTCTGATAATCACACTTTCTATTCTGTTCTAAAATTTCATCAAAATATGTAAGATGTGTTTCGTGACTTTTATGGAAATATAACTTTGACTTGTTCATTCTGATAAAGTTGAAAAAGGCAACCTCAAATAAGCACAAAAGAAGGAAATAACTCACAATTAACGTTATGAATAAATTTTTGTGCCAATTCTCTAAGTTTCAAAGAATTCATATAATCATGCAATAATAGTTGGAGGGAATTTAGAAAACTTTGATCCAATGCCCTCATTTGACAGATAAGGAAACTTTAGCCCACTGTACTTAAACAGTTGCTTTGATCATATAGGTAGTAATAGGCAGAGCCAGGAATCAAACACACATACTCTGTCTCCAAAGTTACTTCACTTTGCCCTGCACCATTTTGCCAGGAATCTACAAATGTAAATGTATTTTCTTTTTTAAAATTCATCACTAAACTGTTAGGTTTAGTCAATATTATCATTTGCTAAAGGTTGACAAATTTATTTGTCAGTTCTCAATTTTCCCTTATCAGAGTAAGACAGCAACAAAGGTAATTGAAAATATTATGTAACTGAAGAAAATATTTTCTACTTGAGTTTTGAGTGATTTGTATACATATATATGTATACATGCAGATGTCTGTACATATCTTTACACATATAAGTACTATAATAATGTTGCAACCTAAATTATGCTTTGATTATACTAATATTAAACTTATTGTGAATACTCATGATAATGGGCCTGATCATCAGCAGTATGTTGGGTGGTAGGCAGTTGTAACTCTAAAACTAAATTTTACCCTGAAAATTTTATATGCAGTTAGTAACCAAGATTGGATTTTATAGGCCATAAATCAGTTGAATGAATGTCATATATTTCCAATGGGAATTTCTCAAGGCCCTTATTCAATTATATGAAATATACCTGCAGAGAAGTGAAGAAAGATTTATATATCATTTTTTGTCTGTATAGGATATGATTTCTTTCATTTTGAAAGAATTTTTAAAATGCACTGTTGTTTGTTAGTGTGTTGGGAAATGAGGTAAAGAAAGCTCCCTATCTAAGTTTTAATTAAATGATCCTAGTATGTGATCACAATTTACCTAATAGATATAATTACATATTAATATAGCTAGTTTTACTTCAAAGTGTATGGGATGTTTAGCATGGAGTAGTACCTTGGGTGTGAGGGCTTGTCCAGACCTTTTCAAGACTGCTTATCCACCTTGTGTACCCACCTTTCCGTCAGCTCTCTGTGGCTTCAAGTAGCCATACCCCCAGTTAAACCAGCCTTAGGACTAAGGTTGAGCAGGTTGAGGATAACTGACAGGCCTCAAATCTGTTGGTGGTTAAGAGATGTCTAGATCCAAGCATATGAAGATCTAAGCATATTCCCTTTGAAGAATGGAAAAATGGGAAAAAATTTTTTTTCAGTTGCCATGAAGGTAGAGGAAGCTGAACCAGGCACTTAGAAGTTCTTCAAACATCAGAGATGACAAAATAATTCACTCTATCTGGGGCCATTGACAGTGGTTTTGATTTTTATTCTGTGACTGGGCTTTGATGACTCTGAAAGAGAGAATGAGGGTGAAAACTTTGCACGACTCTGCCTCACTTAAGTCCAATTTACATGAAGTCAAAATATTACCCATGCACAATGTACCCTGACCCCAACATCATGATGTCATTGGTCCCCTCTAAAACATGAAGGATGAAAAATAACAATTTTAAAATATATTCCAAAAATCAGAGACCAAGTCGATCAGTATACATATATTCCAAGAGATCACTGACTGAATGATTTCACACTGAAAATAAACATAGAGATTATGTAATGCAATCCTTGGTATAAGTGATTTCAGGGACCCCAAAAGAATTTGACTGAAGACTTCCAATCCAGGGCTTTTCACCCTAGGCATAGCTATCTTCTGATCTAAACAGCAGAACCACTTTCAATTTCACATTAATTTAGTCTTCACGTTGTTGCCTGTTATATATGTTTGCTTCATTCAGGTATCTTGTCTGTCCACCATACTTTGGTAACACTGCAATCTCAGGGTTCTCATTCTACCTCTCCCATTGATCCTCTCTTTCCATTGCTCGTTCAGGCATACTCCAAAACTTCAAATACTCCATATTTCTTGTATTTTTTCTCTTTCTCCTATACTACGTTGTTCTTCAGTTGTTTCAGTTGAATCTGACTTTTTACAATCCTATGTGGGGTTTTCTTGGTAAAGATACTGGAAAGGTTTGCCATCTCCTTCTTCAGCTCATTTTACACATGAGAAAACTGAGATAAATATCAACAATTGACTTGCCAAGGGTCACACAACAAGTGAATATTTGAGGTTGCGTTTGAACTCAGGTCTTTTTGACTCGAGACTCAGCACTCTATCCAGTGTGCCATGTAGCTGTTCCTTATACATCATACCCACTGTCAACTTCATCTTTTCCCAGGACTTGATTAACACAAATTAAGTAGTCTAGAAGACCTTTTTCATTTAGAAATTTCATGAATTATCAGAATGTTATTTAAGCAGTCTGCTCAGTATGTATTATTTGCCATTTGCCAGTAGTTCAGATTCAAGGAAGTTCATAATATTACTCGTTTGCTCAAAACCTATCACTTTCTGCTGTTTCTCTGTGTGGTATCATCGGTCCCCTAGCTGTTGGGACTTGAATCATCAGAGTAATTTTTGTCTGTTCAATCTCCTTTACACATCACATGAGATTAATTCCTACATCTTATGGCTTTTCAACTCTGAAATATTTCTTGGAGACTTCTTTTTTTTCCTCTCACTACCATTATGTTTAAAGGTAATATAGCATAGTATACAGAGCAGAGTACACCGATTAAATAAGAATTGTTTAAAATCTTGCCTTAGATAGTAGTTATGTGACCATGGGAAAATCAATTAACTTCTCTATGCTTCAAGTATTTCTTTTTATTTGTAAAGTAACAGAATTAGATTCAGTTGTCTGTACAGTTCCTTCCATCTTTAAATGAATTTCAGGTTTTCATCACATTACCTGGTGTATCAGGTTTATGAAACAGAATTCTTAACTTCAACCCTTCCCTTCTCCATTTATCCATTATACAACTGTCTGAAAAATTTCCCAATGCTCTTATTTCGTCTCTCTCCTGAGAAAAGCCTAAATTGACTTCCTTTTGATTATTTATCTTGGCCACCATAACCCTCCACACTTTGCCTGTGACATATATTTTTATTATTATTTCCTATATTCATCTTTATAACCTCTATTACAAATGAACTCAATCACTCAATAATTTAACTGAATTCTGAAATTTTAGAGCAAACATTTACCTCAGCAGTAACTCATACCCAATCAATATCTCAATAGCAATGCCCTCTATAATATACTGAGCAACTTTTCATCCAATCTCTGCTCAAAGTCATCCAAGGTAGGGGAGGCTAATACCTCTCAAGACAGTCCATCTTTCTTTTACATAGCTCTAATACATGACATCTGTCCTAATGTGAAATCTAAAATTTCCCCTTAACAATTTCTCCCCATTTCTTCTAGTTTTACCTTCTAGTGTCAGACAAGTCTAATTAGTCTTCCTCAAGACAGTCCTTCAAATATTTGAAGACATTTATTATGTTCCACCTGACCTCCTCTTCTTGAGAATATGCATCCTCGGTTCTTTCAAATGATCATTGTTGCTGTTCAGTTGTTTTAGTTGTGTTCTACTCTTTTTGGCCTCATTTGAGGTTTACTTGGGAAAGATAGTGAAGGGGTTTGACATTTCCTTTTCCAGCTCATTTTATTTATTATTTAATATTTATTTATTTTGAGTTTTGAACATTCCTTCCATAAGATATGCGTTTTAAATTTTCTCCCTTTTCCTTCCTCCCCCAACCCCAAGAGAGCAAGCAATATGATATAGGTTGTACATATACATTCACATTGGGGCAGCTAGGCGATGCAGTGGATAGAGCCCCAGTGCAGGAATCAGGAGGACCTGAGTTCAAATCTCACCTCAAACACTTGACACTCACTAGCTGTGTGACCTTGGGCAAGTCACTTAACCCCACTTGCCTCATCTTGGGTCATCTCCAGTCATCCTGATGAATATCTAGTCCTTGGATTCAGACGGCTCTGGAGAAGAAGTGAGGCTGGTGACCTGCACAGCCCTCCCTCACTCAAAGCAAAGTCAAGTGCAAGTCATGTCATTATTTCTCTGATGATATGATCTTCTTTGGCAACGAAGGACAAACACACATATTCACATTAAACATATTTTGACATTAGTCATATTGTAGAGAAGAATTAGAACCAGTCAGAGGAACAATGAGAAAGAAGAAACAAAAAGAAGAGAGAAAGATCAAGTAGTATACTTCCATCTGCATTCAGACTTCATAGTTCATTTTCTGGATAGCATTTTCCAACATGAGGATTTGAGTTGTCTTAGACACTTGCATTGCTAAGAAGAGGTAAGTCTACCAACGTTAGTCATGACACAGTGTTGTTGCTGTGTACAATGTTCTACTGGTTCTGCTCACTTCACTCAGCATCAGTTCATGTAAGTCTTTCCAGGTTTTCTGAAGTCTACCTGCTCATCATTTCTTATAGCATAGTAGTATTATTTCATCACACTTATGTACCGCAACTTGTTCATCCATTATCCAATTGATGGGCAACCCCTCAATCTCCAATTCTTGGCCACCACAAGAAGAACTGCTATAATTATTTTTGTACATGTGGGTACTTTTCCCATTTTAATGATCTCTTTGTGATATAGACCTAAAAGTGGTATTGTTGGGTCAAAAGGTATGCACAGTTTTATAGCCCTTTGGGCATAGTTTCAAATGGTTGGATCAATTCACAACTCCACCAAGAATGCATTAGTGTTCCAATTTTCCCACATCTTCTCCAACATTTATCATTTTCCTGTTTTATCATGTTAGCTAATGTGATTGGTGTGATATGATTCACCAGAGTTGCTTTAATTTGCATTCTCTAATCAATAGTGATTTAAAATTTTTTTCGCATAGCTATAGATAGCTTTAATTTCTTCATATAAAAGCTGCCTGTCCTTTGACCATTTATCAATTGGAGAATGACTTGTATTCTTATAATTTGACTCAGTTTTCCATATAGTTTAGAAATGAGGCATTTATCAGAGACATAGGCTATAAAATTTTCCCCAGCTTTCTGCTTCCCTTCTAATCTTGGTTACAGAGGATTCATTTGTACAAAAATTTCTCAATTTAATGTAATCAAAATTATCCATTGTGCGTTTAATAATATTCTTTATCTCATCTTTGATCATGAATTCTTCTTTTCTCCATAAATCTTACATGTAAATTGTTTCTTGCTTGTCTAGTTTGCTTATAGAATTACCCTTTATGTCTAAATCATGTACCAATTTTGATTCTGTCTTGGTATACAGTACAAGATGTTGGTCTATGTCTAGTTTCTGTCATACTGTTTTCCAATTTTCCCAACAGCTTTGGCTAAATAGTGAGATTGGTCCAGAAAAAATTTTAGTTTTCACTCTTTAGGAATATACTCATTTTACATTTTTACATAACTTGAACCCATGTTTTGGCTATATTTATAAATAACTTCAAAAAATAGAATGTATGAGTAGTAGGAAAAAAAAAATCCATTCAAGTCAGTGTAAGTGGATCTATATTCAATTCAGATTCCCATTTATTATTCAGGAATTCAATTTCTTCATTTGTAGAAAATGAGAAGGTTGGAGATTATTCTTCATCTGCATCCAAAATCTAATTCCTATGAAAAGTCAGAGTTCCATGAAAGGCTTAAAAAGGAACATGGAATGTATGTGTTCTTTTCAATAACTCGCATGTTGAATCACAGTATTGTCAGCTAGCCTATTTATTACTGCTTCTATTTAATGCATGACATAATGAATACTTTGTTGTATCTCAGCTTCAGAGGCTGTATTGAGTGCACAGTCATCTACAAACAGAAAATCATGCACCAACACTCCTTCCACTTTGGTCTTAGCTTACAGCCTTTTCAACTTGAAGAATTTACCTTCAGTGCAGTAGCTGACCTTGATGCTGTGTTCATCCTCATTGAAAGCATTTGACAACATGACTGAAAACATCATGCTAAAAAGCATGGCAGCCAGCCCTGTTTCACTCCATTGAGGACTGGGAAGGCCCAAGAGCATTGTCCCCTATCCAGAAACCCGGGCAAACATGCTGTCATGAAATTGACATACAATACTGATGAACTTCTCTAGGCAATCAAATTTTAGCATAATTTTCCATAAACCCTCATGATCAACAGTATCAAAGTCCTTGGTCGGATCTACAAACATTATGTGCAGACCTCAGTTTTGATCCTGGAGTTTGATCTCTTGGAGTTGACAGGAAACTCGGTCCTTTATGAAGCCAAACTGGCTCTCAGGTAGATGGTCATCTTCTAGGTGAAGGATCAGCCTATCAAGTGGACTCTAACAAGAATTTTGCCAGTAAAGATTAAGAGAGACACCCCCACCCCCCGACCCCATGATTGTTGCAGGACAATCTATTTCCTTTACTTTTATAGAGATGGACAATGGAGGCATCCTTGAACTCCTGGGGGATAACCTCCTTTTGCCACATAACCTGGAAATTTTCAGTCAGCTTTTGTATGAACAATGGTCCCCCTACCTTGTAAATCTCAGCTGGAACAGAATCAGCACCAGGTGCTTTGCCACATGAAAGGAGCCTAATGACCCTCAAAATCTTTTCTTCAGCTGGATGTTTGGCTAAGGAGAGATTGACTTCAGCCTGAGGTAAATGGTCAGTGGCCTCAGCATTGATTGATGATGTTCTGTCAAGAACACTATGGAAGTGTACAGCCCATCTCTTTAGAACTGTGTCCTTATCACTAATCAATGTGGCTCCATCAGCACTGAATAGTTGTGATGCACGATAGCTTTTTGGTCCATAAATAGCCTTCAGGGAATCATAAAAGAGAGTGTAGGGTATATTCAGGGAGGACCAGTACTTCTGGTGTGATGACTGCTGAGCCCTTTTAAAGGCTTCTTTCTACCTTCTATTTCCATCTGTCCCACCCAACTTTCACCTGTCACTCCATGGAACTGTAGCATGTGCAGCAGCCACATCCTGGTAAACTGTTGCACAGATGGGTCAAACTAGGTGGAGGGTAACCAAGGAGTTATGGGGGTGACTAGCCCAAGTGTGTGAAGATTTCCCCTGGTGGAATGGCTGGATGAGAACAGTTTGTTCCAATGGCCATGAAGGCAGCTGAAGCAGGTGATGTGGAGTGTTTACAGCTTGGTTAGATATCAAAGATGCCAAGGTCATCTACTGCATCCTGAGTGATCTCAGTCATGTTCATTCTGTCCTGTCATTGGACTGTGGTGACTCTGGAGGAGAGAGTGAGGTTGATGGCTTTGTGTATCTCTGCCTCACTTAAATCCAATTTAGGCAATCAAAAGACTATTATCAATCAGCCATACCATTTTATTATTATACCTATCTCAAAGTCCTGTGGCAACAGGCAAGTGATGAAACTGCAGTTGCAGATACACTGGAAGCTGTAGTCACAACCTTGCATACAAGTGACCTGGGTCATAGGGTTGTCTTTCATTGGAAGCTGCAGTGGGATTCAGCAGTCCCTTGGGTGTATGAGCAACCTTTTAAGGATCACACTGCTCACCTCCTCATATAAGGAAGGGGGTGTAATGGCAATAAAATTAGGATCTTTTGGTATTTTTATTTTACTAAAAGTGCCTCTAATTGAATAATGTGATTAAGGAGGATGTTTCCTACCCATTGATGGGCCTGCCCATTGTGGGAAGCTTGATTAGGGCAATTGATTGGTAGGAGAGTCCCAAGTACCTTTTGTTTTGTTTGCTTTTTTTCTGTTGAGGCACTGGGTCAGAGGGTTCTGCCCTTTAGCTCTTAAAGTATATAAATTCCCTGAGGGTGAGGTTTGACTTTGGGGCTTACTGAGTGGAAATGTTTCTTTGGCCTGAGAGACTCTGGGAAGCCACAACAGAACTCCCCTTCCCCCTCCCAAAAAAAAAAGCAAAAGTTGATGCTTCCCTCCTTGGTAATTGTGTATGTATGTAATGGTCAGACATTTTGGAAGTATGTCTTTTGACTTTTGATTTCTCTGTATTTTCTCTGAAATTTTAATTTTTGTTTTTCTTTGATACCTGGGCTTGAATAAAGTGATTATTAACCTCCTGAAAGTTGCTTTCTTTAATGAATATAAATCTAAGAATCTAGATAGCAGGTTAGCAGGTCTCCCTGTGTATGTTAGGGTGCTTACTGATACAGGGGGCTAGAAAAGGTGCCTTAAAATTGTCTGCTTACCCAACCCTGGTCTGACTGCTGTGATAGGCAAGGAATTCCACTTTGTGGGGAAAATACAAAAAAATGTACAAAATGAACAAAAACATCTGCAAAGATCATTCCATCAGCACATGGAACCTGTGCACACTTACAGAAAATGCAAAATCCAGTAGAGTTGAAAGACAAACAAGTCTTGTTGCAAGAGAAATATGCAGATAGAAGGAAATAGAAAGGTAGGTTGTATATAGGAAAATGGCACTATATGGAAGAAAAAGTCATATACTTTTTCAAAACACACTTAAACCTTTTCCCAGACGTGTTTGAGTTTGAAAAATTCCTACCTGATTTCTTTGTTCTGATGTAGATGAAATACTATATTCTTAATGTCCACATTAGAATGAAAAGTCAGGAAAATACTACCAAACTAAAAAGGCCTCAAATAGTATCCAATGGATGATCTGATATACAAAGATAAGCCAAATTTACATAAAGAGCAATGTTATCAGGGGATAAATCCCTATGGTAGATAAATTATTCTGGCATGACAATACAATAAAGTTAAATATAGATGGTCCAAGGATGTTCTTTAATTCAAATATAATTAAATCTAATGGTATATGTTTAGAAACTCATGAAAATGTTCATGAAGAAAGAAGTTAGGGTTCAGCTCCTCATTTGTGACTTCAAGTAGAAAAAAAGGTACTTAATAATATAAAATTAGGAATGATAAGAAGAGAAATGAAGGAAATGACCAGTAGATGATTCTTAGAGGAAAAAAAAGTTTATAACATCTTCTGTCACTGTTATAGTACCCATTTCTTTATACTCCACACCATGTTTGGTGCAGAAAATACATGAAAGATTATACAAAATAAGAAACATATTACAAATAAGGAAAATACTTAGGAAAATTGACCAGTGAAGATGGAGAGACTCCATAATGTCACTAAAAACAAAGAAGCCCAAATTTTAACTAAAATTCAACATTCCAGTATCTAATAACAAATATTGCTATTGTACATGGAGAATTTAAATTTTACCCCAAAGAAAGTAAAATAATGCAGTATTTCTCTCACTCATGAGAAATCAAAGGGAAAAAAAAGATATGCTATCCTAAAAATTAAGTCTCAATTTGCACACTAAATAACATATCTGGAAAAATTGAACTTATGCATCAACTAGCAAAACGTGTATTCAGAAAAAGAGAAAAAAGTCAATATATTCTTCAGGACACTGGCACTTAATGAGAAATCTAATCAAGCTGGAGAAACATAGATAGGTACAAAGGGTCACAAAAGACATTAAGACGTATTAAACATTTTCATGTTCATAAGACTAAACAAAGTGATGAGCATGTGATATAGAAATTTTCTTTTTCTTAACAATTTCACATATATTTAGAGGTACATTAAAAATAGAGAGCATCTATACGCAAAGGAATCTAAGAAACAAAAGAGAAGTGAACAAAACTGTAAAAAGTTAGAAGGGGATGATGAATAAATCTTTCATAGAAAAAAAGGATTACTCCCTTATTAGTTAAAACATCAATCTATGGTGCAAAAATAGAAGAATACATTCTGCAAGGGCCTTTTGTTGAATTTAACTGAATATAAATTTGATGATTTGTGGTTAATAAAAGGTGTTTAAATTTCTGCATTCGTCTATTAGGTTTTGTGATCTAATAAATTATTTTCATCAAGATATTCCTTCAAAAAATTAATACAATGGATCTCTGGTATTTATGAAATGGAAAAAGAAAGAGCTATCTGATTTTTACAGAAATTTGGAAGACTGGAAGAAGAGTAGGCTTATTGAGAAAAATATTGCTTTCTGCTTTGAACATGCTGAATTTGAGATGCATTTGAGACATATAATTGGAAATATTTAATATCAACTTGATATGACATTGAAAATCAGGAGAGAATTTGGGATTATGTTATAAATCTGGAAGTTATTTGTATGTCAATGATAGTTAAAATTTTGGAATGCAATGAGGCAACCAACACTGACAATGTAGAGGATTAAGAGAACATACATGAAAATGCTTTAGGACTAAACTATACTTAGAGGGAATAAAATAAAGACTGAAAAGTTGTGATCAGGCAAATAAAGATAATGTAGCATTATGAAAACCCAGAGATGAGAGAGAATAAAGTAGAAGACAGTGATCAACCATGTCTAATTCGGAAGAAAATTCAAGTAGATACATTTCAAAGGACTGAATAGTGAGTGAGATAAAAGGTAATCTAGGTGACAATTGTATTTTGATGTTGTTCAGTTTTTTTCACTTGCATCTGACTTATTTGTGAGTCAATTTGGAGTTTTTTGGCAAAGATACTGAGCTAGTTTGTCATTTCCTTCTCCAGTTCATTCTATAGATGAGGAAGCTGAGATGAATAAGGTTAAATGACTCTCCCAGAGTTACACAACTGTTAAGTGCCTGAGGTCAGATGTGAATTCATGAAGATTGTAGGGTCTGGAATTCCTCTGCTCATGGATATTCTCACCCTACTCCCCGAACAATGAGGTAAGTTCATTACCAAAGAAAGTCTAGGTGCTCCAGTATGATTATAAGAGAAGTTTAATAATCATTTGGGTTACTTACAATTGGGGCAGAGTGATGGATCCCAGTGAAGAGTTTAATACTCCTCAGACTAGAGTGGTGGGCAGATGATTCAGCAGGTCCCCACAAAGACCCCAAAAAAGACTTGTGGTAATTGCAGAAGCAAGACAAAGGGAGGAGGAGCTATAAAGCATCATTACATATGTCATCACTATTTGACTAATGTCTTGATTTACTGCTTAATACTGGGCTTGATTCCCAGAAGCCCAGGTATCAAGGCCAATCCTGTTGGGTAGATGTCCAGACACACAAGGTCTTATAATGGTCACTGTGGCCTTGTTATGGCTTTCACCACTAGAGACTCCACATTCCACTCCTGAAAGCCACCCATATATCTGAATATCTTCTGCAAGGTCCTGGGGTAGCTCTGTAATGGGGCATTTTTAGGGCCTTTTTGGTATAGTCAAAAGGGATGGCTCCATTTATAAGCATAAACTGAAAAGCAATGCAAGCACATGTAGGATAACAACATGACCAATAAGAAATTTACCATAATCTTTACAATTTGTGAGTGGTGAAGGAAGAATCAATAGCATTTTATGAGCTCAATTTCTGAACTTAGTACAGGCAAGCTCAGAACTAGGTTCAGAGAGAAGTAGAATCAATTATAAAGTGAGATAAGAATAATTTGATTTTCTCAATTTCCCTTTTCAATGGGAGACTTGTCAAAATTTTTCCTGACAATTTAATGTAAAGACAATGAGCTTGACCAATCATAGCCCAAGCCACAGCAAAAATATCCAAGGCCATAGACTAATTTTGGAGTGGAAGTTTACATGACATAAGATAACTGAGTGAACTCAGAAATCAGATACAGTGAAACAAACAAAAACAACAAAGTAGTACAATAATGACCATCAATCCATTCCCAATATCCATTTAACTGGCAAATTTCATCTTGAAACTCAGGCATCCCATGAAATTGTCTGGTCTCTGGAACATATTTTCTTAGGGCGATCTGGAAAATGTCCTTTCCTCAGAAACAACTCTTCAGTAGAATTTTTTCTGGTTCCAGGTTCCTTGTAGACATTCCTTAGATGTTCCTGACAAAAATCTCTTACAAAAATATATCTCAATACAAATTGGCACAGGTTTTCAAAATTTGTGAATGACGTTGACTTTTCCACTAATGTAACACAAAATATTCCATGAATTACATCCTTCTAAGAAAAACGATTGTATTAAATTCTCTTCCCCAAACCAAAGTGAAGATATTTCTGATTTGGTTTCAATAATTAACATAATAACAGCTATGTCCTACAAAAGGCTGTATCAATACCCACTTATCCTTATTTTGTTTTGAAACATTTAAGGGCCTTATTTCATGTGTGTGTGTTTATGTATATGTGTGTATGTACACATATACATATATGTATACATCTATGTATCTATGTATGTATATGTATATATACATATATACACATGTATAGTAACAGGCAGATGATTAAGTCAAATAGTAATTTACTAAGCTGTTTAGAATATAGAAAGGACTATAATTCTAGGGTAAATAGCTCAAAACTTAACATACCTTCATTGTGCCTGTGTCTTCCATTCATCACTTGCTCACATTATAGAAAATTAACGGAAGTGGAGGAAGTAGGGAAATCATTATAACATCATCAGACTGGACCTTGATGACACTTACATGGCAGAATAAAGCATCCTTAGCTATGTTTGACTTCAGGTAAGAGTCATAGTTCACAACCAATCATGTAGTAACAATTTCACCTCATAGACATACACAGGAATGGGAAACATTACTAGTCAAAAGGAACACAATGAAGAAACTGATCCAAAATGATCCTACCTTAGACTAAGCCAAAGTTCATCCTCTCAGCTTTTTCCAAGATACAAACCTTCACCTGTGTCAGAGCAGGGTCACATTTCCTCTGAGTATTTTGTGACATTTCTCTCAAATGGTGAATTATTGACTTAACAATCAATCAGACAACTATACCTGAATTCAAATCTCAAAACAAAATCAGTTACAGTACAAAGAACTGTTGCTTTAAATGTCAAGTTTCACTAATCACATTTTAGGGTTGGTTGTAGTTATTCTTCCTCTCATGGAGTTACAATGAGCAATGAAAGTTGACTAAGACTCAAACATATACAAGAGATTTTACTTAACATTTGTCACTTGTTTTTCTTTTCTTCTTAAATTTAGATTTGTTCTGGTGTAAAGACAAATCGTTAGAAATCATTTCTAAGTTAAATGTAAACTTGCAGATCCTCATCAAGTCAATCTCATTGTTTAGGAACCTTATAACCCAAACAAATTCTTTTCCAAGGTTGATGACCTTGCCCACACAGATGGTTTCCAAGAACTTGGAAACTTTACAAAATAAGGGAAATCATCAGGAATCCCAGAGAAGGGACTAAGCCTCCTGTCTGCCCACTCCATCTCCCTTTAGGACTGCTGTGGGTTTTTTTCTTGACATCCCCCCACACTGTGTGTAAGGTGAAATAGACTAACCCTGCTGTATAACCTCATACCCCTCATTTTCACATACAATAACCAATTACAAAGTTTAGATTTTAACATTATGACAATAACCCCAAATAACTTAGTTAACATTATATTTCATAAATGATAGCCAAATAATTGCAGCCATAACTTCCTCTTAACTACAGACAAAGTGAGAAGATCCAGTACCTTAAATTGCATTTGCAAAACATTATGAGACAGGGTCAACAGGGCTGATAAAATATCATCACTGTTTTTAAGCAGTTTTCCCCTGTCTTTTAGTTTGTTTCAGTTCATGCTCTAAGAATATCCAAGTCATAAAAAGCTGCTTGATATATCTGATGCAAAAGTTTATCAATTTGCACAATATTATGTATCTGAAACTTCAAGCAAACCAATTATTGATCAGGTAACTCTGATTCTGTGGAATGCATTTCCAAATTACCTTAAACACGGAATCGGACATTTCATCACCATTAACATTGTATGCTGATCACAAATAAAATGCCATATGAAGTTATCAAGTATGAAGCAAATACATCTATTTAAGGAAATAATAATAGATAGCATTTTTAATGTTTTTTCTATGTCAGGCATTGTGTTGGGCACACTTCACAATCATGTGAAGTATGCTGAGGTAAATGTGAAGTAACCTGATTAAGGTCATCCAGTTAACAAATTTCAGATCCGTATATTTCCCCAATTTGTCTTAAAGTCAAATAATACAATAAATTCTGACGTCTTAAACATCAAATCAGAAGAAACACATTCCACTTAAAATGTGACCAGAATAAATTCCATTACCTTTTGATTGTGTCTTAGTCCACAAACAAACTTTCCCCTTTTCCATAAGCCAGTAAAGGGTTAAAGGACAGTCCAATTCCAAAGTGTAAGCCTTGAAGCTTTCGCTGACACAACCTCCAAACCTGCCTCTTGATAGCCATGCAAATGTAAGCTTTTTACTGCTGGAACTTTGAACTTTTTTCCTCAAAAAAAGTTACCAAATTTTCAAATCCTCTGTTCACACTGTAAATGAAAACATATTAAGATTTTCTGTCAGTCCATGCTCCTGTCCTTCCCACATGCTTAAACTTTCTTTCTTTTCCTTCAATATATGTATACCTCTAACAGATTTTGATTAAAGCCCCATTAAAGCTACACGTTTTGTTTCTTTTGTATTCTGATTTGACACTTCTTTAATTTTCTTCTACTTGCTTTTGCTGTTCAGATCTTGAATGATCTTTGCTTCATTCAATATATATTTTTTTCTCTCCTTTTCTTCTGTCTTGTTCACCCATCCCTCTTACACTGCTACTATTGGGAGGTGGAGAGGGAAGAGATGAGAGAAAGAGAATTAACTCTATCCTCTACACCATACTCTGAATTTTTCACCGTATTCTAGGAAATATCCCACCTTATTATCTTCTTGTCTACATACTTAATTCCCTTCAACCTGGCTAATCAGCAAGCAAGTGTTTCTCTTTCTTAACTACCTTGCCTGCCAGATATTTAGCTACTAGGACTGTGACTTTGTGAATGTCTCTTTGTTATTCTCAGTCTTTCCCTTTCTAGGTTAAGGCACCTGGTGGGGACTTCCCTCAATGCTGTGAAAAAGGGCTGTCCCACCTCAGTCACCACCCTTTTCCTTTCACTTGGTAGTGGCTTTCCTCAACACCATAGCAAAGGGCTGTCCCTTGTCAACTACCACCATTTTCCCTTTGTTACCCAGCCCCAACTCCCCTTGGTATTTTGTTGGCATCCTGACAACTACACCAACTGTAGGGTGCAGAATCCCACTGAACAAGGACATTCATGATCTCCTCTTTTCCCCAAAGAGTGAAGCAAATTTGATACTGAAGAAAGAGACTGGAAGCTCCAGCGTGTTTAATACTGCTCCATCTAGAGCGACAATCAGATGATTTGGTGGATACCTACAAAGACCCTGAAAAAGCCCTGTGATAATTGCAGAAGTAAGACAAATGGAGGAGGAGCTACAAAACATCATTACATATGTCATCACTATTTAGCTAATGTTCTGATTTACTTCTTAATACCTAGGCATCAAGGCCAATGTTGTTGGGTAGATGCCTAGACACAAAGGTCTTATACTGATCGCTGTGGAATTGTTATGGCTTTCCCCAATCAGGACCTCACAAGATGCAACTGGGTTTTCAACAAGCCAGGGGACTGCTTAGCAACTTCCCAACATCTCATCTGGCACCCAGACCTTCTTCTGAAAACTATGCCCTAAAGTAAAACCTTACTCTCAGAGTATTTATACACTTTTCAGAGCCAGGGGGCATAATCCCAGGCCCAATAATGGATGGGGAAGATCTTCTTTAATCACATTATTCAATAAGAGGCACTTTTACTAGAACAAAAACAACGAAAGATCATAATTTGATTGCCATCACATTCCACCCTTACAGAATGCTTGGCCTTACAATTTAAATGGCCATGGATCCTGAAACAAATAGGCATTAACATTTCTTAAGTAAATAAAACATAATTCACATTTGCAGAAAACACAACATAGCAACTTATTACCAGGATGAACAAATGGCTTTAAACAAACACAAAAATATATGAATAACATCATTCTTTGAGGAGAGAGCAACCAGCTCCTCCTTTCTCAATCATAAACAGAAATGTCCAAGCAAAGTCCTCTTGAGGGTGTATTCCCACCCTGCACTCTCCGGTGCAGGCTCTAATGAGACATCTGTCTTTTTTTTTTTATCTAAATCTTGGATTTTATTTTATTTTTATTTCTTTTTAATGTTATACAAACATTACCATAAAACTTAGATATTTTTCCCCCTTGACTACTCCCCACCCCTTCCCTCCCCAAGATGACATACAATTCTATATAGGATCTACATATACATTCCTATTGAATACATTTTCACTATAGTCATGTTGTGCAGAAGAACTAAAATAAATGGGAGAAATCATATAACAAACCAAAACATAATACACACACACACACACACACACACACACACACACACACACACGCAAATGATCTGCTACATTCTATGATTGAATTCCACAGATTTTTCTTTCAATGTGGAAGGCATTTTGCCTTAGAAGACCATTGGAAATTTTTTTTGTGTGTCCCTGCATTGCTATGAAGATCCAAGTCTACCAGAAAAAACTCTCACACAATGTGGTCAGTGCTGTGCACAAAGTTCTCCTGGTTCTGCTCCCTTTGTTCAGCATCAGATCATATAAGTCCTTCCAGGCCTCTCTGAAGTCTTCTTGTTTATCATTTCTCATGGTGCAATAGTATTCCATTACATTCATATATCATAATTTATTCAGCCATTCCCCAATTGATGGGCATCCCCTTGACTACCAGTTTTTTGCAACCACAAAAAGTGCTACTACAAATATTTTTGAACATGTGAGACCCTTTCCCATTTTTATGATCTCTTGGGGATACAGTCCTAGAAGGGATATTGCTGGGTAAAAGGGTATGCACATTTTTGTAGCACTTTGGACACAGTTCACTAACACTCTCCAGAATGGTTGGATGAGCTCGCAGCTCCACCAACAATGAATTAGTGTTCCAACTCTCTCACATCCTCTCCAATACTTATCATTTTTCTGTTCTGTCATGCTTGCCCATCTTATAGGTGTGATATAGTACTTCAGAGTTATTTTGATTTGCATCTCTCTAATCAAAAGTGATTTAGAGCATTTTTTCATATGATTATAGATATCTTTAATTTCTTCCTCTAAAAATTGACTGTTCATATCCTTTGACCATTTATCAATTGGGGAATGACTTGTATTGTACTTTTAACTCAGTTCTCTACATATTCTAGAAATGAGGCCTTTATCCTTAATATTAGCTGTAAAAATTCTTTCCCAATTTACCACATACCTCTGAATTTTGGTTGCATTGGGTTTGGTTGTGCAAAACTTTTCAGTTTAATGTAATCAGAATTATCCATCTTGTACTTCATAATGCTTTCTGTCTTTTCTTTAGTTAAAAATTCCTCCCTTCTCCATAAATCTGATAAATACAATATTCCTTGCTCCTCCTGTTTGTTTGTCCATGATATCAATCTTTATATCTAGATCACGTATCCATTTGGACTTTATTGTTGTGTACGGTGTCAGGCATAGGTCTATGCTGAGTTTCTGCCACACTGTTATCCAGTTTTCCCAGCAATTTTTGTGGAACAGTGATTTCTTATCCCAGAAGCTGGAGTTCTTGGGTTTATCAAAGAGGAGGTTGCTATATTCCTTGCCTACTGTGTCGAGTACGTAGTTTATTCCTTCTCTACCCTTCTCTACCCTTCTGTTTCTTAGCTGGTACAAAGTGGTTTAGATAATTGCTGCTTCATAATACAATTTGAGATCTGGTAGTGCTAGGTCACCTTCCCTAGCATTTCATTTCATAAGCATCTTTGATATTCTGGACCTTTTGTTCTTCCAAATGAATTTTGATATTATTTTATCCAGCTCTAGAAAATAATTATCTGATAGTTTAATTGGTATGACACTAAATAAGTTAATTAATTTAGGTAGAATTGTCATTTTGGCTTGGGCTACCCATGAGCAACTGATGCTTTTCCACTTACTTAGATTTGACTTTATTTGTGCAAAAAGTGTCTTGTAATTGTGTTCATATAGTCCCTGGGTTTGTTTTGGCAAGTAAACTTCCAAATATTTTATAGTGTCTACTCTAGCTTTAAATGGGATTTCTCTTTCTATCTCTTGCTGTTGGACTTTGTTACTAATATATAGGAATGCAGAAGACTTGTGTGGGTTTATTTTGTAACCTGCAACTTTGCCAAAATTGTTTATTATTTCAAGCAGTTTTTTACTTGAATCTCTGAGATTCTGTAAGTATGTCATCATATCATCTGCAAAGAGTGATAACAGTTTCTTCTTTGCCTCTTCTTATTCCTTCCATTTCTTTATCTTGCCTAATTGTTACAGCTAATATTTCTAGTACCATATTGAATAATAGTGGTGATAATGGACGTCTTTGTTTCGCCCCTGATCTTATTGGAAATGCATCTAGCTTATCTCCATTGCATATAATTCTTGCCAAAGGTTTTAGGTAGGTACTGCTTATTATTTCATGGAAAGTTCCCTTTTTTCCTATGTTCTCCAGCGTTTTTAATAGGAATGGGTGTTGTATTTTGTAGAAAGCTTTCTCTGCATCTATTGAGATAATCATGTGTTTTTTGTCAGTTCTGTTGTTGATATGATTGATAATGCTAATAGTTTTCCTAATATTGAACCAGTCCTGCATTCCTGGTATGAATCTTACCTAATCATTATGCATTATTCTCGTGATAAGATGCTGTATTCATTTTGCTAAAATCTTGTCTAAAATTTTTGCATTTATATTGAGTAGAGAAAATGGTCTATAAGTTTCTTTCTCTGTTTTGCCTCTCCCTGGTTTGGATATCAAAACCATATTTGTATCATAAAAAGGATTTTGGAGGACTCCTTCTTCCCCGGTTTTCAAAAATAGTCTATATTGTATGGGAATTAACTGTTCATTAAATGTTTGATAGAATTCACTTGTAAATCCATCTGACCCTGGAGATTTTTTCCTAGGGAATTCATTGATGGCTTATTCAATTTCTTTTTCTGATATGGGGTTGTTTAAGTATTGAACTTCCTCTTCTGTTAATCTGGGCAATTTGTATTTTTTAAAATACTCATCCATCTCATTTACATTGTTGAATTTGTTGCCAGAAAGTTGGGCAAAGTAATTTCTAATTATTGTTTTAATTTCCTCCTCACTGGAGGTGAGTTCACCCCTTTCATTTCTGATATTAGTAATTTGATTTTCTTCTTTCTTTTATTTAATCAAATTGACTAAAGATTTATCAATTTTATTAGTTTTTTCATAAAACCAACTATTGGTTTTATTTATTAATTCAATAATTTTCTTAATTTCAATTTTATTACTCTTTCCTTTGGTTTTCAGTATTTCTAATTTGGTATTTACTTGGGGATTTTCCATTTGTTCTTTTTCTAGCTTTTTCAGCTGCAAACACAAGTCATTGATCTCCTCTTTCTCTATTTTATTTATGTAGGTATTCAAAGATATAAAACTTCCCCTAAGAACTGCTTTTTCAGTATCCCATAAGATTTGGTATGTTGTCTCATTATTGTCATTCTCTTGAATGAAGTTGTTGATTGTTTCTATGATTTGTTGTTTTACCCACTCCTTCTTTAGGATGAGATTATTTAATTTCCCATTGATTTTTGGTTTATTTTTCCATGGCCTTTTATTGTATATCATTTTTATTGCATTATGATCTGAGAAGGATGAATTGATTATTTCTGCCTTTCTGCACTGGATTGTGAGGTTTTTATGTCCTAGTACATGGTCAATTTTTGTATATTTGCCAGGTACTGCTGAGAAAAAGGTATATTCCTTCCTATTCTCATTCAGTTTTCTCCAGAGATCTATCATATCTACATTATCCAGAGTTTTATTTACCTCCTTAACCTCTTTCTTGTTTATTTTGAGGCTAGATTTATCAAGTTCAGAAAGGGGGAGGTCGAGGTCCCCCACTAACATAGTTTTGCTGTCTATTTCTTCTTTCACCTCCCTCAACGTCTCCTCTACAAATTTGGATGCTATACCACTTGGAGCATACATGTTTAGTAATGATATTGCTCTATTGTCTATGGTGTTTTTTAGCGAGATATAGTTTTCATTCTTATCTCTTTTGATTAGATCTATTTCTGCTTTTGCTTTATCTGAGATTAAGATTGCTACCCCTGCATTTCTTACATCAGTTGATACCCAATATATTCTGTTCCAACCTTTGACCTTTACCCTGTGTGTATCCCCCCTTTTCAGATGTGTTTCTAGTAAACAACATATTCTTGGATTATGGCTTTTAATCCATTCTGCTATCCATCTGTTTTTTATGGGAGAGTTCATTCCATTCACATTCACAGTTATGATTCCAATCTGTGTATTTCCCTCCATCCTTTTTCCCACCATTTGTGCTTTTGGCACTTCTGTCTCTCTTCCCCTCCTTAATAGTTTTCACTATTCACCACCTCCTCCTCCAGCATTCCCTTCCTTCTTTTAGCCCCCCTCCCTTTTACTCTCCTTTACCTTTACTGTTTCTTTCCTCCCTTTTAGCTTCTCCTCCCCTTTCTTCCCCCTTTCCTACCTATTGCCTATAGAACTAGTTAGAATTATATACTTAAGTTTATTGTTCCCTCCTTTAAACAAATCAGATGACAGTACCTCTCAAACAATGCTCATCTCCCTCCCCTCTTTCCCTCTACTATACTTTTGTAATTCTTCTTGTGTTGTAATTTACCATTTTCTTCTTCCTCCTTTTCATACCTCCTGTTACAATCCTATTGCATGCTTAAATCATATTTTTAACATGACATCATTGACTGTATGCCTGTTCCCTCTATGTATATCCCTTTTGTATTTCATAATAGATATACAATTCTCAAGTTTAACAGGTATCATCTTCCATTATAGGGAGGTAAACAGTTTGACCAAATTGAGTAACAAGTTTTTTGTTTTTCTTTTTCCCTGTTTACCTTTTTATGCCTTCCTTGAGACCTGTATTTGAAGATCGAATTTTCTATTAAGTTATGGCATTTTTATCAGGAAGATCTGGAAATTCCTTATTTCGTTGAATGACCATCTTCTTGCCCGAAATGTTATGCTGAACTTTGCTGGGTAGTTGATGCTTGGTTGTAGTCCCAGCTCCTTTGGCTTATAGAATATCAGATTCCAATTCCTTCAGTCTATTAATGTAGAAGCTGCAAGGTTTTGTGTGATCCTGACTGTAGCTCCTAGATATTTGAATTGTTTCTTTCTGGCTGCCTGTAATATTTTCTCCGTCACTTGATAGTTCTGGAATTTGACAACGCTATTTCTTGGGGTTATGAGTTTAGGATTCCTTTTGGGAGGTGAATAGCGGATTCTTTCGATGACTATTTTACCCTCTGGATCTACAACTTCTGGGAAGTTTTTCTTGATGATTTCCTGGAAGATATTGTCCAGACTCTTTTTTTCATTGTGGCTTTCTGGAAGACCAATAATTCTTAAATTTTTTTCTCCTAGATCTATTTTCCAAGTCAATTGTTTTTCCAGTTAGATATTTCATATTTTCTTCTATTTTTTCATTCTTTAGATTTTGTTTGACTGATTCTTGCTGACTCATATAATCAGTAGTTTCCACTTGCCCAATTCTAATTTTTATCAAATTATTTTCTTCAGTTAACGTTTGCATCTCCTGTTCCATCTGTCCAGTTGTTCCTTTTAAGGAGTTATTTTCTCCAATTAATTTTTTATTTCTTTTTCCATTTGTCCAATTTTCTCAGTTAGGTTTTGTGTTTCCTTTTCCATTTGTTCAATTTTCCTTTTTAAAGAGGTTTTCTCCTCTGTGAATTCTTTTTTCATACTTTTAAAATCATTGGCCAGTTTTTCTATTTCCTTCTTCAGCTGTTCCATGAGAGCTGTTTGTGCATGCAAGCAGTTCATAATTCCTTCTGAAGTTTCAGATGGAAGTACAGTCTCACTACAGATGTCTTTGATATTTGTGTTTTGGTCTTTGTCCCCATAGAAAGATTCTATGGCTTTTTCACTTTTGTTTTGCTTTTTCTTGCTCACGATGGTCATTGTATGTTGTGGCCTCTGGTTCTTTCAGTTAGAAGCTGCAGAACTTGTTGTTGAGCTGACTTGTGTGAAAAATCTAAGAGCAGGTGTCTTTTTTTCTTTTTGTTTTGTGTTTCCCTTATTAACCCTGGGGTTAGTTTGTTAAGTGTGGGGAAGGGTGTTCTGGCAAGGGGAGATCTCCTCAGCTGAACTGAGGCAAAAACAAGTTCAGGGGATGGTGATCCCAGTTGCCCTACTATCTTCCTGTTTCCCCTGAAGTACTGAGGTACACCTAAATACTAGTGAGAATTTCCAACCCTCCTGGGGCTCCTCTCCTAGCACTGAGGCTTGCTTGGGTCTTAGTGCAAGTTTCTACCACCCTGGGGTCCCTCTCTTTCCAGTTTGCCTCTGTCCCAGTAGGAGGAATCCCCCTTAGCTATTTTCATAGCTTCAGGTGTTATGAGACTATTTGCCCCTTCTGCTGTTCCTGTTGATCCAGTATTTTTCTGGGGAAATACTTTATGGTTCTTTTGAGGTCATCGGGGAGGAGGAGAGAGCATTTGCTGATCACTCCACCATCCTGGCTCCTGGAAGTTCAAGTAGGTGACTTGCAGACATTTAATCTGAGGGCCAAAAGTCTCAGGAGCTGCTGCTGCTGATATCTGGGGCTCAGTGGCTGTCACTTGCTTGGCTCTGTTGGTGTCTCATCCTGAGGTGCTGCTCTGCCAGTTCTGCTTACTGCTGTCTCAGGTTTCCCTTGGGTCCTCTCGCTCCACTGCACTGGATGCACTGTGCTGTGCACTGTGGGCTCACCCCCGTGGAACAGATCTTTCCTGTGGATCTTCCAGTCTGTCCTGGGCTGTGAATCTACCACAGTCTGTCTCCTATTCTATTCTGCACCACCATAATTTGATCAGTTTCTCTTTTTATAGGTATCTGAAGGACTTTGTCTGAGAGCTTAGGTGAGTTGTTGCTCTCACTCCGCCATCTTGGCTCCACCCCACAAGACAAGTATTTCTTAACAAAGCTCCAGGCCATTCTTCCAAGTCCTGGGGGGGTTGCTTGGGATACATGGCACTTTCCCCCATCAACCATAGGTATCTCCACCCCCTGGGCCCCAAACTGTCTCAGGGGAATACTGCACAAAAGTACACTTAATGCCTTACTGCCCAGTCCTAATATTGCTCCAGGGTTGAATTCTGAAGCTCCTGGGTTCCTCCTCCTCCAGCAGCAGCTAGCTGCTCCCAGCTCCTGCCTTGGTTTGCTCACTGGCAGTTCTTTGTTCCTGTTCTTTTTACCTCATCAAGGTCAGTGCATAAGCCTTTTTCTGCTTCTGCTGGATGGTTTGGCATGCAGGTTTCCACTTCTGTTCCAATGCTCCACATACAATACAATCTCAGGGCATTAACCCCTCCAGCACAGTCCAGAGTTGGGCTAATCTACTTGAGCCCAGGCTCTGGCCAACCTTACCTCCTGGGGCTCCACAGAATCATAGCCACCATAATTGAGAAACAACAGACCATTATTCCAGTTCCCATACTTTCCTTTTAATATATGCATATCCCATCCTCATCTTTATTATGCTGTGTGTTGTGTTCATCCTTCATTTTCAAAGAAAACCGTGACATCAGAGAAATGATGACATGACTTGCAGTTGACTTTGTTTTGAGTGAGGGAGAGTTGTGCAAGGTCATCAGCCTCACTTTCTCCTCCTGAGCCTTCTGGATCCAGTGACCAGATATTCATCAGGATAACTGGACATGGCCCTCACCATAATATAATAGTAAGCACCTCAACATACACAGGGGGGCCTGTTACTATAGGTTCTTAAGTCTGTATTCATAAAAGGAAAGGTAACTTTTGAGGGATTAACAATCACTTCAATCAAGGACAGTTATCAGAGAAAATAAAAATTCAGTGAAATCAAAAATCAACAGAAAGCACTTCCAAATTGCCTGCAAGTTGACATACATACATCTTTACCAGAGAGGGAAGCACCAATATCTGGGTTTTCAAAAAGCCAGGGGGCTCCTTAGTGGCTTCCCAGAATCTCATCTAGCACATAGACCTTCTTCCAAAAACTAAACCTCAAAGTAAAACCTCATCCTCATAGTATTTATACACTTTTCAGAACCAGAGGGCATAACCCTCTGACCCAGTGCCTCAATAGAACAAACAAAAGGTTCTTTGAATCTCCTACAATACAATCCTCCTAATCAAACTTCCCTCAAAGAGCAGGTTCATCAATGGGTGGGGAAGATCTTTAATCACATTATTCAATCAGAGACACTTCTAGCAAAACAAAAACATCGAAAGATCCTAATTTGATTTCCATCACATATGTATAGAGAAATTGGCCTTAGCAAGAGAAAGGTCACTCTATCATCACACTGCAGGAAAGGAGAAAAGATTGGGGAATGATGTCATAGATTTTGAAATGAGAAGAAGGGATGAAGAGGGAGCTTGTCATGAATGTCTTCAATTTCCTCAGTAAAGTAAGAAGTGAAGTCCTCAGCAGAGAGAATGTTGGAATGGAGAATATATTGGAAGCTAAAGGAGAGAAGATTTGGATTAATTTCCATGGGGAATTATATAGGGAATCAGATTAAGAGGATTAAAAGCATTGCCTAGCTTCATCGAAGACCCAGCTGATGTTAGATTACATACATTTGTAATATATCCCATCAAATTATGTGACTTCTCCCAGTTCAAGAAGTAAGGGAAGAGTTGGACACTGGGAGTGATCAATCCTTGTACATGGTCAGGGGATGAGTGTCAATAGGATAAGAGGTCAAATGTTTCTGAGGGTAGAAAACATCATGGAGCTGAGCTCACTACCCATAGATAATGAACCAACACTACCCATCACACTAATCTACAACTTCTTGTGTCAATAGCAGTAAAAGGGAAATAACTGGTTTTAGGATGGTGGTCTGAATCAGAAGATGCATAGTTTTTGAGTTGTTTTGGAAGGCCCCTTAGAAGTCATGTAGTTCAGAGAGAGGTGTGTGTGTGTGTGTGTATGTATGTGTGTGTGTGTGTGTATTATAGATACATTTATTAGATTAGTCAAAACAATGGTTATATTTTCATAAAAGACTTTTTAATTCATGAAATAAAATATGAGATTACAAAGGCAGCCAATGAGTTGTCAAAATATTTTAAAAGTTTGACATTGTTCAGGTTAAGAAACCCTGAAACACTTAGACCCCCTCATTAACAAATGATGAAACTGAGTCCCAAAGAAAGGGAATTACTTGTATAATGCAGGGATAGAAAGTAACAGATATAAGGTTGAAATTCAGGCTCTCTGACGCTAAATATTGTGCTCTTGTGTCCACATTTCAGCTGTTATCTTGTTCTATTCATTAATAGGAAGTCATCATTTAAAAAAAGGCATATTTGTGTACGGTGTGCTTTTTAGACACATTTTAAATGGAATTATTTAGTTTTCTCATTATTTTATATTTTTCTCCAGAAAATAGTCTCATTTTCTTAGGTATGAAGAGAAGGAAAAAAGATTATTGGTCAAGATCAAGTAGTACTTAGGGAAAAATATGTGCATGTGTAGTTGGAAGACAGGTTCTTCACTGGTCATGATATAGCATGTTCTTCCTCACCTATCCCCCAATAGTCCACCTGTCTCCATCAAGGTTCTTTCTTAAAGTGTGGTTACAAACAACTGTAAAGGTGAGTAGCATAGCATGGGATTTCTTTCAGCCAATCAAAGAGTCAAGTCTCCCTCCCTCTTTGTATTACTAATGTAGTGTGAAGACCATAGAGCTATCTCAGAAATAAAGACCCTAAATTTGGTTGGAAGTAAGGTAACATTTTTAGCATCATTGTCAGTAGAATGATTGGCATATTAGATGCATATATATAATTCAATCAATGAAACTTCAATCATTTATTTAGAAGCTACAAATATGACAGGAACTGAGTATATAAAAACAGAAATAAAATGGTCCAGTCCTCAAGACACTTAGATGTATCTTCAGAGGGAATACATAAACACACAAATATGTACAAAGTGTATAGAAAATTACAAGGTAATTGGGAGAAGGTTCAGAATAGGTAATTATTTTTTTCTTTTAATATCCTTGATCTTTATTTTTTTTTATTTATTTTTAACACAGTTTATAACAGATAAAGCAATTTCAACTTTTAGACAAGTGATACTTCTTTTTAAAGCATTTACAATATGGACCACAAAAGAAATTTTTTTTAAACATTAACCAACTGAGACACAAATAATATTTATGTTGCTAACTTCGCAAGCTCTTGACCTAATTGTCTCCACAGTATTACTAAGAATTAAAGGACCTTAACTTATTGTTGTTGGTCTAAAATCCTATGCCTAATAGCTTAATTTAGACAACCTTGGATATTTCCCTACCCATAATCTATAATTGAATAGATCTGACATTATGCTTACAAACCTTTTGACTATAGGAAATTGCCACCAAAAGTAAGGACATTGTAGAAGTACAATATCACCCCAACTTCATGTCAGTTCCAGGAATGAATAGATTGTAAACTTGCATTCAGTCAGGCTTAAAGTCTGCCAGGTGTCAGTGGGGAAATTGAGTCAGGAGAATCCTACCTCAACCCATGCTGAACAGCCACTCTCCCACCCTTCCCTTGAGATCACCTTATGCAATTGATACCAGCATCTCATCAGCTTACTGGCATCATGGATTGGGGTCTCAGATAGCCTTTCTTGCAACCCATACCTGGAGTTAAACTCAGAAGAACAGTCACTTAATAGTCCCATAGCATCTAAAAATGGCAAGTTCCAATAACCAGGTTTCAAATATGATTATAGTTTCACTTTGGCTAAGGAACATCTTTTGAGGCAGATCTTAAGTGGCTTACATGCCTCTCTATACATGTTCTAGTTCCTGATTAAATGGCAATCATAAAATCAAATTTACCATTAAAACCTTGACTCTTCAATCAATGCAAAATTTTACTCAAGGTTATCTTCCTCTAGGAAATTTATACTAAAATTCTTTTCTCCAAACTAAAGATATCATTAATTTATTCCCAGTAATTAATAGTCTGTTGTTTTAATACTAACTGCTTTTACCTCACTTTGTAACATGTCCAATTTTTCTCCCCATCACTCCTGTCCTCCCACTTCCTAATACCTTGCAGTATGATATTTCCTTCCCTCAATGTACCCTTCCCTCCATCACACCCCACCCCTCTCATATCCCCATCTTCTCTCTTCTCTTGCAGGGCAAGATAAATTTCCATACTTCTATCCCTGTAGTTCTTATTTCCTGATTATATGCAATAAAAATTCTCAACATTCATTTCTAATACTTTGAATTCCAACTTCCCTCCCTCCCTCCCTCCCTCCCTGGCCCTACTGGGAAGGCAAGCAATTCAATACAGACTAAATATGTGTTGTTTTGCAAAAGACTTCCATAATAATCATGTTGTGTAATTCTAATTATATTGCCCTCTGACCTACCCTATTCCCCCTTATTTTTCCCCCATACAATTGACCTTGTCCCTGCTTGAAAATGTTTATTTCTGGTGACTCCCTTCACCCATATTCCCTCCCTTCTAACATTTCCCTTGCTCCACTTTTCATCTCCTCTCCTACTTTCCTGTGGTGTATATAAACTTTCATATGAAGTGATCATGTTATTCCCTCCTTCTGCTACATGTGGGGAGAAGAGCTTTATTTTCTTCCCCTCTCCCCTTCTCTCTTATCTCCTCCATTGAATAAGATTTTTCTTATCTCTTTTATGAGTTATAGCCTGCCCCATTCCATTACTCCCTTTCTCTTTCTGAAATTTTCCTCCTTCACCCCTTAATTTTTATTTTATTTTATTTTATTTTGTGTATGTGTGGATGTGTGTGGATATCATCTCTTCCGATATAACACACCCTGTACTCTCTATCTATGTGTATGTGTGTATGTACAATCTCTACAACTACCCAAATACTGAGAAAAGATTCAAGAGTTAAAAATATTTTCTTTCCTTGTGGTAATGTAAACAGTTCAGCTTTAGAGAGTCTTTTATGATTTCCCTTTTCTGTTTACCTTTTCATGCTCCTCTTGATTCTTTTCTTGGGAAGTCAAATTTTTAAATACGGATCTGGTCTTTTCCTCAACATGAAATATTTAAATTCAACTGTATCGCTGAATGATCATTTTTTCCCTTGACGTATTACATTCAGATTTGCTGGGTAGGTGATTCTTGGTTTCAGTCCCAGTTCCTTTGACTTCTGAAATATCTCACTCCAAACCCTTCGATCCCTTAATGTTGAAGCTGCCAGATCCTGTATTATCCTGATTGTATTTCCACAGTACTCAAATTGTTTCTTTCTAACTGCTTGCAGTATTTTCTCCTTGATCTGGGAACTCTCAAATTTGGCCACAATATTCCTAGGAGTTTCTCTGTTCTGGTTTCTTTCAGGAGGTGATTAATGAATTCTTTCAGTATCCATTTTGCCCTCTGATTGTATAACATCAGGGCAGTTTTCCTTGATAATTTCTTTCTTTGTTTCTTTTTTTTTTTTTGTTGGATTATGGCTTTTAATCCATTCTGCTATCCGTCTCCGTTTTATGGGAGAGTTCATTCCATTCACATTCACAGTTATGATTACAATCTGTGTATTTCCCTCCACCCTCTTTCCCACCATTTGTGCTTTTAGCTCTCCCGTCTCCCTTCCCCTCCTCAATAGTATTCACTTTTCTCCCCCTCCTCCTGCAGCCTTCCCCTCCTTCTTTTAGCCCCCCTCCCTTTTAGTCCCCTTTACTCTTATTGCTTCTTTCCTCCCTTTTAGCCACCCTCCCCTTTCTTCCCCCTTCCCCTCCTACTACCTATAGAGCTAGTTAGGATTATCTACTTAAGATTATTGTTCTCTCCTTTGAGCAAATCAGATGAGAGTACCTCTCAAACAATGCTCATCTCCCTCCCCTCCTTCCCTCTACTATAGTTTTGTACTTCTTCCTGTGATATAATTTGCCATTTTCTGCTTCCCCCTTTTCACACCTCCTATTACAATCCCTTCTCATACTTAAATCATATTTTTGCCATGACATCATTTACTTTATGCCCGTTGCCTCTACATATATCCCTTTTATCATAATAGCTGCACAGTTCTCAAGATTAACAGGTATCATCTTCCCTTATAGGGAGGTAAACAGTTTGCCCTAATTGAGTAGCAAGTTTTTGTTTTTGTTTTTTCCCCCCTGTTTACCTTTTTATGATTCTCTGGAGACCTGCATTTGAAGATCAAATTGTCTATTGAGTTCTGGTGTTTTGGTCAGGAAGCTCTGGAAATCCCTTATTTCGTTGAATGACTTTCTCCTTGCCTGAAATGTTATGCTGAACTTTGCTGGGTAGTTGATCCTTGGTTGAAGTCCCAACTCCTTTGCCTTATGGAATATTGGGTTCCAATTCTTTCGATCTTTTAATGTAGAAGCTGCAAGGTCCTGTGTGATCCTGACTGTGTGTCCTTGATATTTGAATTGTTTCTTTCTGGCTGCTTGTAGTATTTTCTCCTTCACTTGATAGCTCTGGAATTTGGCAACGATATTTCTTGGGGTTTTGAGTTTGGGATCCCTTTTGGGAGGGGAACGGTGGATTCTTTCGATGACTATTTTGCCCTCTGAGTCTAGTACTTCTGGGCAGTTTTCCTTGATGATTTCCTGGAAGATATTGTCCAGACTCTTTTCTTCATCATGGGTTTCTGGCAGGCCAATAATTCTTAAATTTTCTCTCCTGGATCTATTTTCCAGGTCATTTGTTTTTCCAATTAAATATTTTACATTTTCTTCTATCTTTTCATTCTTTAGATTTTGTTTGACTGATTCTTGTTGCCTCATTGAGTCATCAGTTTCTATTTGCCCAATTCTAATCTTCATAGTATTGTTTTCTTCAGTTAGCTTTTGCATCTCCTTTTCCATCTGACCAATTTTTCCCTTTAGGGAGCTATTTTCTCCATTTAATTTTTGTACTTCTTTTTCCATTCGACCAATTTTGCCAGTTAGGTTTTGGGTTTCCTTTTCCATCTGATCAATTTTCCCAATTAGGTTTTGGGTTTCCTTTTCCATTTGATTAACTCTTTCTTTTAGGGAATTATTCTCTCCAGTTCATTTTTGAACTTCCTTTTCCATTTGTTCAATTTTCCTTTTCAGAGTGATGTTCTCATCAGTGAATTCTTTTTTTATAATTTTAAAATCATTGGCCAGTTTTTCTTTTATATCCTTCTTCAGATGTTCCAGGTAATCTAGTTGTGGTTGCGAGAAATTCATAGTCCCATCTGAGGTTTCAGATGGAAGTACAGTCTCAGCTCTGACCTCTTTGGTGTTTGTGTTTTGGTCCTTATCCCCATAGAAAGATTCTATGGTTTTTTCACTTTTCGTCTGCTGTTTCTGATTCATGATGTTGGCTGAGTGTTGTAGCTTTTGGTTCTTTCAGTCAGAAGGTACAGATCTTTAAGTTGAGCTGATGTAGGCTAAAAGCCTTCTTTGATAATTTCATGGAAGATAATGTCTAGGCTCTTTTTTTGATCATGGCTTTCAGGTAGCCCAATAATTTTTAAATTATTTCTCCTAGATCTATTTTCCAGGTCAGTTGTCTTTCCAATGAGTTGTTACACCTTATCTTCTATTTTTTCAAATGTTTGGTTTTGTTTAATAACTTCTTGGTTTAACTCATAGTCATTCGTTTCCCTAAACTCAGTTCTCTCTTTCAAATAATTATTTTGTTCAGTGAGCTTTTGAACCTTCTCCTCCATTTGGCTAATTCTGCTTTTTAAAACCTCCTTCTTCTCTTTGGCTTGTTGGACCTCTTTTCCTAATTGAGTTAGCCTCTTTTTAAAGCTGTTATTTTCCTCAGCATTTTTTTTTTGTTTCTCCTTTAGTAAACTGCTAACTTGTTTTTTGAGGTCTTCTATTTCCTGAGTCTATTATCTGAGTCTATTAAGTTCCCTTTGTAGGCAGAGGCTTTGACTTCCTCTGACAGTATGCCTTGTTCTCCCTGATCTAAAAGAATGGGGGGAGACACCTGTTCCCCAAGAAAGTAACCTTCTATGGTCTTAATTTTTTCCCTTTTTTGAGCATTTTCCCAGCCAGTTACTTGACTTCTGAGTTTCCTCTACACAACCACCATGCCTCCAGTTCCAACAATCCAGCCTTTGGTGGCTGAGATTCAACTCTGCTGCTCCCAAGCCTTAGGGGCTTTCAGCAGGGGCAGAGATGCTATTCAGTGTGAGATTGTGTTCAGCTGCTCAGGTTGGAGAAGGACCACCACATGGGGCTTAGTTCCCTCAGGGGGTTTATGAGGAGATCTTCAACAATGGGCCACTGCCTGCTTTAGGAGCCCCTGTCCACCACCGCCTCTGCTGCTGTATCCTGAGGGGGCCTGAGTTATGGGGACACCCCTCTCCCCTCTTGGCCAGCTGAAAAGACCCTCTCACTGACCTTTGGTGCCTGTGGGTTGAGGGACTTGCGCTACTGCTAGAGATTCTGTCCCTGAAGTCTGCTCAGATCTGCTCCTCTTGGTGCCATGTTGCCAAGGCAGGGCTGGGCTGTGCTCTGGTCTGGTGAGTGACTGACCTTTCCCGTTGGTTTTTCAGGTCTCTTTGGATCAGAAATCTCCTCCACTCCGTTGTTCTGTGGCTTCTGTTGCTCTAGAATTTGTTGAGAGTTCTTCTTTACAGGTATTTTATGGGCTGTGGGGTTAGAGCTAAGTGTATGTATATTTTTCTACTCCACCACCTTGGCACCTCCCCTAGAAGAGGTAAATTTTAAGGAAATAAAAGAGATTCAGATAGGAAGAGAGGGAGATCATTTCTTATATAGTTAAGTACAATACACACGGATGGAAGATGCATCATTGTGTGTGGGAAATAGCAAAAAATTTAGTTTTATTGGACTACAGAGCACAGGAGTAGAGATATGTATAATGAAGCTGAAAAGGTAGTTAAAAACCAGATTTTGAAGGATTTTAAAAGCCAAATAAAGTAGTCTAAATTTGATCTTAGAAGTTATAGGAAGCCAATTGTTCAGTTGTTTCAGTCATGTCTGACTCTTTGTGAAGCCATTTAGGGTTTGCTTGGCAAAGATACTAGAATAGTTTTCAATTTCCTTTCTCCAGCTCATTATATAGATGAGGAACTAAGTCAAACAGGGTTAAGTGACTAGTCCAGTGTCAATAAGCTAGTACATGTCTGAGCTTGATTTCAACTCAAGTTTTACTGACCCCAGGAATGGCACTCTGTTCACTGTGCCACTTAGCTGCTCAGGAAGTCACTAAAGTTAAGCAAACATGGAAATGACATGATTGTATGTAAAAGCAAGGACAGTGACATACAGAGGAGGACCTACTGTACAGATTTTTTGATCTGTTTTTCTAAAAGAATCAAGAACTTTTGAGGTGGGTCAACAATCATTTTAATCAAGCACAGGTATCATTCACTTAGTTTAGGGGAAAAAAGTCAGCACCCTGAACTTCAGAGAAATTTCAGAGAAAGAGAAATCAAAATCAACAGACAGGTCTTCCAACTGTCTGACAGTAAGCAATACATACATCACAAATCAACAGACAGATACCTGTCTGACCATAAACACATAGTTATCAGAGAGAGAGAAGTACCAGCATCTGGGCTTTCAAAGTTGGAGGGCAGAGGGACTATTTAGTGGATTCCCAGAGTCTCATCTAGCAAATGAATCTTCTTCCAAAAACTAAGCACCCAAGTGAAACTTCACCTCAGAGTATTTGAACATTTTTCAGAGCCAGAGGGCATCACAACCTTTGAGAACTAGTGCCTCATTAATAAAAAGTGTGAGCCTTCCTACAAATCTACCCAGGCCCATTAATGGGTGAGGAAGATCTTCTTTAATCACATTATTCAATCAGAGGTACTTGATTATACTAAAACAAACAAAAAAATGCATTATCAATATATTGTATCATATCATTTGGAAAATTTGACCTTTTCAGTTGAAGTTTAAAAATGATAGGTTCTCATCTAGGCATTTATTTTGTAATAAAAGTGGTTTCATATTAGATTAAGTCAAATGTGATAATTTAACGTTCACATACTATTATCAATATTTTGGACAGTGCGAAGTTTTCTCCATATAATCTAGCATTGTTTATCTTTCATATTAATACTGTTATTTCTTCTATTAATATTTTTTGCATATTCACTCTAAATACCTCTTTTCCTTTTTAGTTATCCCATGGTACCTGTTATATTTGGGGTATTATATAGACCAGCAACATTTTTCTTCAGTTCACATTTTAATTATTTTCATTACAAATTCCAAATAACTAATTGCTTAAATATCTTTATTTTTTGAAAAAGATTTATTTATTTTCAGTTTTCAACATTTATTTTATAGGATTTTGAGTCCTAAATTTCTCCCCTCCCCAACACAGCATGGAAGCATGCAATCTGATATAGGTTGTACATGTACCAGTATATTAAATATATTAAACAGTAGTCATATTAGGAAAGAAGAATCAGAACAAAAAGGAAAAAAACATGAGAAAGAAAAATCAAAACAAAAGAAAAAAAAATGTGTGCTTTGATGTGCATTCAGAATTCGTAGTTTTTTTCTCTGGATGTGAATAACATTTTCCATCGTGAGACTTTTGGAATTGTCTTACCTCACTGTTTTGCTCAGAAGAACTAATCTAAAAATGTTGGTCATCACACCGTGCTGGTGGTGTTAATGTGCACAATGTTCTACTGGTTCTGGTCACTTCATTCAGCATCAGTTCATGCAGGTTTTTCCACACTTTTTCTGCAGTTTGTCTGCTCACCATTTACTGTGAAAAAATAGTATTCCATTACATTCATAAACCACAACTTGTTCAGCAATTCCCCAATTGATGTGCATCCCCTCAATTTCCAGTTCTTGGCCACCACAAAAATAGTGGCTATAAATATTTTTGTGCATTGGTTTCTTTTCTCGCTGTTGTTATTATTTTGAAATACAGACAGTGATTTTATTGATGGATCAAAACATATTCAGTTTTACAGCTTGTTGTGCCTAATTCCAAGTTGTTCTCCAGAATGGTTGGATGAGTTCATAACTCCACCAATAATGCATTAGTGTTCCAATTTTCCCACATCTTCTCTAACATTTGTCAATTTCCTTTTTTTTTTTGTATCATGTTAGCCAATTTGATAGCTGTGATATGGTACTACAGAGTCATTTTAATTTGAATTTCCCTAATTAATAGTGATTTAGAGCATTTTGCATATGACTAAACATAGCTTAAATACCTCATCTGAAAACTGTCTGTTTATACCTTTTTACCATTGATCAATTCGGGAAGGATTTGTAAATTTGGCTCAGTTCTCCATATATTTTGAAAATGAGGCCTTTATCAGAGACACTGGATACAAAAATTATTTCCCTTTTTTCTAATTTCCTTTTAATCTTGGTTTCATTGGCTTCATTTGTGCAGAAATGTTTTTAATTGAACATAATCAAAATTATCCACTGTGCATTTCATAATGTTCTCTGTCTCCTTTTTGGTCACAAATTCTTTTGTTTTTCATAGATCTGAGAGGAAAACTATTCCTTGCTCTCCTAATATGCTTATAGTTTATAAGCCTAAATTTTGCCTAAATTTTTTTTGCCTAAATTGTGTAACCATTTTGACCTTATCTTAGTATAGGGTGGTCTGTGCCTAGTTTCTGCCATATTATTTTCTAGTTTTTCTAGCAGTTTTTATCAAATAATGAGTTCTTATACCAAAAGCTGGAATCTTTGGGTTTATCAAACAGTAGATTACTATAGTTATAGACTGCTGTGTCTTGTATGCTTACTCTGTTCCACTGATACACCACTATCTTTCTTAGTCCGTACCAAGTAATTTTGATGATTGCGACTTTATAATATTGTTTAAAATTTGATACAGCTTCAATAACTTTATTTCCTGTTCATATACAACTATTTTAGAGTATCCATAGGACCTAATATGTTTGTAATTATTGATTTATTGTGATATAAGTAATTTGATGGATTCCTGTCTACATTTCATATTTTATAGTTTACATATTGCCTGTCCCAGATAACTACATCCCTTCCTTGGGCTTCCCATGGACACTGTTGTGGATGGAAATTCATAACCTTTATAAAATATTGCAATTCAGGAATGGAATTTAACAGACATCAGTAGGTACCTACTTTGTATAAAGAGAACTCTTAACAAGGTGCTAGTGAAGATTCAAGGATTAAATTCAACAGTAATAGTTCTATGAGAGTTTATAATCTTCTGTGATTTTGAAAACATTTTCTTGGTGACTAAATATATTTATAAATTTGAGTTAGAGTGCAAACTGTGAATTTTCAAGTGAATTTTGCTGTTGTTTTGTTTAACAATGGCTTTCATAGAAAGGAGGGCAGGAAAGGTATTTTAGACATTCTGGTGTGGTCATGTCTTGGGTAATTTGATAAGCTGCTTTTCACTGTATTGTAATTTACAGTGGGTAGACAACATATATAAGGAGACCCATCTGAATTTAAAGATAACTATTATAGATGAAAGGATATAATTTGTTTTTCTTGTTGTTCATTTGTTTCACTTGAATTCAACTCTTTGCACCTGCTTTTGGGGTTTTCTTGGCAAAGATACTGGAATGGTTTGTCATTTCTTTCACCAATTCATTTTAAAGATGAGGAAACTGAGACAAACATGGTTGAGGAAGCTGAGGGAAAACAAGGTTAAGTGACCAGCTCAAGGTCATATATCTAGTAAGAATCTGAGGATAGATATGAGCTTATGAAAATGAGTTCCTGAATCCAGGCCTGACGTTCTATCCTCTGGCCGACCTAGAAATGAAAAGAAAATGGTGAAACATGCTGAATCATAGCTCTTAGAGAAGCTATGTTCGGGGGGCGGAGCCAAGATGGAGGACTAGAAAGACGCACATACACATAGCTCCGAACCCACAACTCACAGAACGGCTAGAGGGGACCAACTCACCTTGAATTCTGCACCCAGAGGCCACAGAATATTGGAGCAAGGGAGATTTCTGTTCCGGAGAGACCTGCAAACCTCTTGCGGGGGGTCCTTCGTGCTGCGGACTGGGCGCCGGGACTGGGAGCAGAGGGCAGCCCTGCAGCGGCTGCGACACCGTGAGGAAAAGATCCGAGCGGGCTACAGGGACGGAACCTCCAGCGGTCACGTGGGTCCCTCCACCCACAGAGGGACCTGCAAACCTCTCGCAAAAGGTCCGTCCCTCTGCAGACGCGAAGCCCAGCCCAGACCTGTGGCGGCCGTGACTCCGAGAGGTACAGATCCAAGCAGGCTTCAGGGACGGGATCTCCTGTGGCGGCACAAGCCGCCCCCCCGCCCCCAGGCGATGAGGGTCGGTGAGAGAGTCTCTTTGGCGGGTCAAGAGGGGAGTGGGGTGCCCCCATGGCTCGGGCCCCCCCGGGAGATAGAAGCTGAGAGGTTGCTGCAGACAGGGGCTCCCCAAGCGGGCGGGAGCCTGGATCCATTGTGGAAGGTCTGTGCATAAATCCCCTGAGGGAACAGAGCCTGAGAGGCAGCCCTGCCCCGACCTGACCATCTGAACTTAATTCTCACACTGAATAGCAGCCCTGCCCCCGCCAAAAGCCCTAAGGCTGGAAGCAGCATTTGAATCTCAGTCCACAAACGCTGGTTGGGAGGACCAGGAGGCCAGGTGGGTGTGAGGAGAATATTCAGAGGTCAAGCCACTGGCTGGGAAAATGCCCAGAAAAGGGAAAAGAAATAAAACTATTGAAGGGTACTTTCTTGAAGAAAAGACACTTCCTCCCTTCCTTTCTGACGAGGAAGAACAATGCTTACCATCAGGCAAAGACACAGAAATCAAGGATTCTGTGTCCCAGCCCACCCAATGGGCTCAGGCCATGGAAGAGCTCAAAAAGAATTTTGAAAATCAAGTTAGAGAGGTGGAGGAAAAACTGGGAAGAGAAATGAGAGGGATGAAAGAGAAGCATGAAAAGCAGATCAGCTCCCTGCGAAAGGAGAACCAAAAAAATGTTGAAGAAATTAACACCTTGAAAACTAGCCTAACTCAATTGGCAAAAGAGGTTCAAAAGGCCAATGAGGAGAAGAATGCTTTCAAAAGCAGAATTAGCCAAATGGAAAAGGAGATTCAAAAGCTCGCTGAAGAAAATAGATCTTTCAAAACTGGAATGGCACAGATGGATGCTAACGACTTTATGAGAAAGACAGATATCACAGAACATAGCGTGAAGATTCGAAAAATGGAAGATAATGTGAAATATCTTATTGGAAAAACAACTGACCTGGAAAATAGAATCAGGAGAGACAATGTAAAAATTCTGGGACTACCTGAAAACCATGATCAAAAGAAGAGTCTAGACATCATCTTCCATGAAATTATCAAGGAAAACTGCCCTGAGATTCTAGAACCAGAGAGCAAAATAAATATTCAAGGAATCCGCAGAACACCGCATGAAAGAGATGCAAAAAGAGAAACTCCTAGGAGCATTGTGGCCAAATTCCAGAATTCCCAAGTGAAAGAGAAAATATTGCAAGCAGCTAGAAAGAAACAATTCAAGTATTGTGGAAATACAATCAGGATAACACAAGATCTAGCACCCTCTACATTAAGGGATCGAAGGGAATGGAATAGGATATTCCAGAAGTCAAAGGAACTAGGACTAAAACCAAGAATCACCTACCCAGCAAAACTGAGTATAATACTTCAGGAGAAAAAATGGTCTTTCAATGAAATAGAGGATTTTCAAATTTTCTTGATGAAAAGACCAGAGCTGAAAAGAAAATTTGACTTTCAAACACAAGAATGAAGAGAACCATGAAAAGGTGAACAGCAAAGAGAAGTCATAAGGGACTTACTAAAGTTGAACTGTTTACATTCCTACATGGAAAGACAATATTTGTAACTCTTGAAACATTTCAGTATCTGGGTACTGGGTGGGAGCACACCCACACACACATGCACACACGCACACATACATAGAGACAGAGTGCACAGAGTGAATTGAAGAGGATGGGATCATATCTTAAAAAAAAATGAAATCAAGCAGTCAGAGAGAAATATAGGGAGGAGAAAGGGAGAAGTTGAATGGGGCAAATTATCTCTCATAAAAGAGGCAAGCAAAAGACTCATTAGTGGAGGGATAAAGAGGGGAGGCAAGAGAAAAACATGAGGTCTACTCTCATCACATTCCACCAAAGGAAAGAATAAAATGCACACTCATTTTGATAGGAAAACCTATCTCATAATACAGGAGAGTGGGGGACATGGGCACAAGCAGAGTGGGGGGGAGGATGGAGGGGAGGGCATGGGGAGGAGAATGCAATTCGAGTTCGACACTCATGGGGAGGGATAGGATCAAAAGAGAATAGAAGTAATGGGGGACAGGATAGGATGGAGGGAAATATAGTTAGTCCTATACAATACAACTAGTATGGAAATCATTTGCAAAACTACACAGATTTGGCCTATATTGAATTGCTTGTCTTCCAAGGGGAAGGGGTGGAGAGGGAGAGAGCTAAAGAAGTTGGAACTCAAAGTGTTAGGATCAAATGTAATGTTCTTACCACTGGGTAACAAGAAACACAGGTTAAGGGGTCAAGAAAGCTATCTGGCCCTACAGGACAAAAGAGAAGACAGAGACAAGGGCAGGGAGGGAGGATAGAGGAGAGAGCAGATTGGTCACAGGGGCAATTAGAATGCTTGGGTTTGGGGGGGGGAGGGGAAAAAAGGGAAGAAAATTTGTAACCCAAAATTTTGTGAAAATAAATGTTAAAAGTTAAACAAACAATATATAAATAAATAAATGAATGAATGAATGAATGAATGAATGAATGAACGAACGAACGAACGAACGAACAAATAAATAAATAAATAAGAAGCTATCTTCATGATGAACATTTATATTGTTTTTCTAAACACTGCTTGACTTCTAAGGATTGATTGAATCTGGGAGTTGAAGAGTCACAGAAATTTAGGGGAAATGGCCCCAATAATGTCCTTATAATTCTGATGTTTTTAGTTTTTCAGAGTGAAATCTTTGTTCATATATTTTTCTTTCTTTTGGCTTGAACTTGGATTTTATTGAACTTCCTATTGAAGAGTTGATTTACATTTGGGTCTTCTTTGAGAATATTCTAGTCTGGGAAATTTCTCTGATTTGTTTATGTTACGACATAAGGTACTTTATATATTAATTATTCCTGATCCTCTGTTTAGTGCCTAGCATTTACTTGGAAGGTGTTAATCTGGCAAGCCTAAGTTGAGGGTTGGCCTTCTCTTTGACTTTCATTTCGAACTGTATTATTTTTTATAAATTTATTTATTTATGTTTAGCTTTCAACATTCATTTCCACAAGATTTTGACTTCTAAATTTTCTCCCCATCTCTCCCTTCCCGCCAAGACACCATGCATTCTGACTACCCCTTCCCCCAATCTGCCCTCCTTTCTATCACATCCCTCCCTTCCCTTAATCTCATATTCTCTATCTTTTTTGTAGGAGAAGGTAGATTTCTATGCCCCATTACCTGTATTTCTTATTCCACAACTGCATGCAAAACAATTCTCAACATTTGTTACTAAAACTGAGTTCCAACTTCTCTCCCTCCCTCCCTCCCCAGTCATCCTCACTGAGAAAGCAACAATTCAATATAGTCTATTCATGTGCAGTTATGCAAAACACTTCCATAATAGTCATGCTGTGAAAGACTATATTTTCCTCCATCCTATCCTGCCCCCAATTTATTCAGTTCTCTCTTTTGACCTTGTCCCTCCCCAAAAGTGTTTACTTTTAATTACTCCCATATTCCATTTTCCCCTCTTCTATTATCCCCCTACAACCCACTTATCCCTTGTTCCCCTACTTTTCTGTAGTGTAAGATAAATTTTCATACCAAAATTAGTGTACATGTTATTCCCTTCATAAACCAAATGTGATGAGTTAGCTTCACTTTTTCTCCTCTTCCCTCTCCTGTTTTCCCCTATACTGAAAAAGCTTTTTCTTGTCACTTTTATGAGAGGTAATTTGCCCCATTCCATTTTTCCCTTTCTCCTCCAAATATATTCCTCTCTCAGCCCTTGATTTTAATTTTTGTAGATATCATGCCTTCCTATTTAATTCACCCTGTGCCCTCTATTCATATGTATATAATCCCTCCAACTACCCAAATACTGCGAACAGTCTCAAGAGTTACAAATATTTTCTTTCCATGTAGGAATGTAAACAGTTCAACTTCAGTAAGTTCCTTATGATTTCTCTTTCCTGTTTACCTTTTCATGCTTGTCTTGATTCTTGTGTTTGAAAATTAAATTTTCTTTTCAGCTCTGGTCTTTTCATCAAGAATGCTTGAAAGTTCTCTATTTCATTGAATGACCATTCCCTCCCCCCCCCGCCCCGAAGTATGATACTCAGTTTTGCTGGGTAGGTGATTCTTAGTTTTAATCCTAATTGCTTTGACTTCTGTAACATCATATTCTAAACCTTTGTTCCATTAGTGTAGAAGCTGCTAGGTCTTGTCTTATCCTGATTTCCCCAGTACTTGAATTGTTTCTTTCTGGCTGCTTGCAACATTTTTCCTTGACCTGGGCATTCTGGAATTTGACTGCAATATTCCTAGTATTTTCTTTTTGGATCTCATTCAGGAGATGATCAGTGGATTCTTTCAATATTTATTTTGCCCTCTGGTTCTAGAATATCAGGGCAGTTTTCCTTGATAATTTCATGAAAGCTGATGTCTAGGCTCTTCTCTTGATCATGGCTTTCAGATAGTCTCATATTTTAAAATTGTCTCTTCTGGATCTATTTTCCATATCAGTTGTTTTTCCAATGAGATGTTTTACATTGTCTTCAATGTTTTCATTCTTTTGGTTTTGTTTTGTAATTTCTTGGTTTCTCTTAAAGTCATTAACTTCCAACTGTTCTACTCTCATTTTTAAAGAACTATTTTCTTCAATGAGCTTTTGAAGCTCCTTTTCCATCTGGCCCATTCTTTTTTATAAAGCATTCTTTTCCTCAATGGCTTTTTGGACCTCTTTTGCCATTTAGGCTAGTCTATTTTTAATGATATTATTTTCTTCAGCATTTTGTAGGTCTCCTTTAGCAATCTGTTGACTCACTTTTCATGGTTTTCTTACATTGCTCCCATTTCTCTTCTCTGGTTTTCCTTAACCTCTCCTACTTGATTTTCAAAATCCTTTTTGAGCTCTTCCATAGCCTAAGACCATTGCATATTTTTTTTGGAGGTTTTGAATGTAGAAGTCTTGACTTTCATACCTTCCTCTGATGGTATGCTTTGTACTTCCTCATCTGAAAGGATTGAAGAAAATACATGATGACCAAGAGAGTAATTTTCTGTAGTCTCTTTTTTAAAAAAAATTCCCCCCTTTTCGGGCATTTTCCCATCCACTTACTTGACTTTTGAATCTTTTGTCAAGTTGAGGGTATGCACTAGGGACCTGTATGTTCTCACTTCCTCCGAAGAGGCACAGTCAAGGGAGAAGAGTTTCCTCCTCTCCTGGCCTGTGCTCTGGTCTATAAACAACCACAAGTACTCATTTCTGCCCAGGGTCTGTGAGTAGAATTCTCTCTCCAGAGCCACCATCAGCTCTGCCACTTCAGTACTCTTCCTTACTCCAGGACCACCACTCATAACTGAGACCCACATCTGCTGCTCGATTCCCCCAGGGTCTTTAGGCCGAGGACTCCAAAAGCAGATGCTGCTGTAGCAGTGGCTGCCACCACCCTGGGGTTGGTGCTGGGGCCAGACCAGGGCCCCTTCTCAACCAGGTGAAGAAGCTTTCTTACTGATCTTTGAAGTGGTCTTGGCATTTGTGGGTTGAGAAATCTGGGAACCGCAGCTGCTGCCTGTGATTCTGAACCCTGAAGTCTGCTCCAGTCCTGTCCATGCCATTTCTTGTGACCAAAGCTGCACTGTACTGTGCTCTGAGCCTAGTGCAATAGACCTTTCCTGTTGACCTTCCAGGACCTCTTGGGCTGGAAATGTCTTTCATTCTGTCATTCTGTGCCTTCTGTTACTCTAGAATTTGTTTAGAGTAATTTTTTACAGGTATATGGGATATGGGGGTAGAGCTGGAGTAGGTCCATCCTTTTACTCTGCCATCTTGACTCTGCCCCCTTGAACTTTACTCTTACCCACAGTTTGGAGATATTTATTCTCAGACTTTCGTACCCAAATGCCTTCTATTTGAACAAATTAAGCAATAGTGTGTTGTCATAAGCTACCTGAACATTGGGCTGAATCACCTTTTTGTAGATTGTCTAGACAGTTTTCTATAGCAACACCTTTGAGAAGAAGGTGAAAGAAAAGTAAATTTCGATGGGACGAGTGAAGAGGACAACTCTGGAACAATCTCCATTTCATTAACATACTTAAATGAACACAAATGATGAGAATCTTGCAAATTTAGCATTTTTGATATTAGTGCCACTGCATTTCTCTTACCAAACACTTCATAATTTCATGAAACTTTGTTTGAAAATAGAAATGTATATTTTGTTGGATTGAATTTGTGATTTCATCAAATTTATTTTTGTTGGTGGAAATTTTGGTTAACACATATCACTTCATCAATAAAGGGAAGTTACCTTCATTATTGCTTTGCATAAAGAACTATTTAAATAAATATTTAGAGTAATGTAGAATAATTACATAGAACATTCCTGGAAAATATGAGGAAAATTCCAAAAATATGTGGTGAAATCTAAAACACATCACAGAGAGAAGAGCTACAAATCTCTTGAAATAGGAGAACTAATATTTTTTAAAAGCATGAGGGCATAAGTGTCCCCTCTGTGGTCTGCAGTTGTGTGGTTCTTCACAAACTGCAATATACAAACATATTATTGTCATGTTTGGCTCCTGATATCACTGAAAAAAATTGTGTTTTTTTTTTTTCTGTTCTCACCCTAGCTTTGCAACATTTATTTCTACACTATATAAGGAATTTAGCCAGTTGCACAAAATGATCATGATAAGGCAGTTAAGTCACCTCTTCATTAATCTGACCGTACTGGGATATGGAGAGAATTATGTCATATGCTGCATTGTCTTGGCTAATATCTTGACCTTAAAAGTTCAGATTGACCAGTATAGATTTGCTGAGTCTAGTTTCTTTTAATCCTTTTAATAGTCTAACTTGTACTTCCTACGACAGTTCTCCCAAATTGCTCACTCATGACTTCTCCTTATGCTTAAGTAGACTAGTCTCTTACCCACTTTGGTTAGTCAAGTGATTTTCTCTCTCTTTCTCTGTCTCTCTGTCTTACTCCATGCACTTACAAAGTCATGATATTATTACATGCATGTTTATATATGTATATATATAATGTATGTATGTACATATACATACATGTACATACAGAACAGGATAAATGTGTGAAAATCCACACATATACATGTGTATATGTGCACATATATGTATATCTAAATATATATCTATATCTATATATGTATCAATGTCATGACTTTGTCCATAAATATCTTTCTATGGAATACTCATACACAAATATGTCAATTTACATGTTAATGTGTATGTGCATAGAAACACATGTATAGTATTATATATTTACAGATGTCTATATATCTATGTGATATCTATATCTATACTCTTCATTGACATCTTTCAAGTTGTAGGTAATAATTACTTTCCTCTGAAATTATTTACAATTTTTCATATATATCATATATATAAAAACATATTTACATATTTTTTAAATGTTACTTTCCTAATTTGGCTATGAATTCCTTGAGAAAAAGAATTATTTTTCCTTCATTTTTGTCCTAGAGTTTAGCACAATGCCAAGCACATAGTATGCTCTTCATAAATGCTTGTTGAATCATCGAAAATGAAAGAAAAATAATAGACAACAAATGAAGAAATAAATCAAATGATTAGAAATTGCTTTGATCAACCTTATAAATATAAATATTATAGCAAATATTAAGTGAAATAATAATTTCAAAAATGAAGTTTGCCTAGAATACCAGAACAATAATTAAAGTTAAATAACCAATCTCAAAGAATCTCAAGGGAAAAAATGAAAATAAAATGGATAACATTTCTATCAATAGCAATTCTCAAACTACACTGGAAGTAATATTCATTGAAATGATTTTATACTTCTTAAAAATAGAGAATTTTACCAGTGGGATATATTAGGTATACGAAAAATAAATACAGCAAATAAAACACCCAAATTAATTAGGAGAGGATCACAGAAGGTCAATTTTCATTCCATAAATATTATTTAAAATTTGACAAAATAAGAAATAATACAGCAAAAATGAGTTGGAGGACAGTTAATTGGCAGGAAAACTTGGTGAGTGTCTTTGATAAATGTTTCATTTCCTCAACATGTAGGGATCTTATGCAAATGTTTAAGAATAAAATCATTTTTGAATTGATAAATCATCAAAGAGTATAAAGAGGTTGTTTTTAAATGTTGAAATTCTGATTAGATTCTCCCTCTGTTAATTGCTTCCTAATTAGTCTGTGTATGGCTATATACTTGTACACATACAGATATTTGTGTATATTTAACTTGAATATATTTGTTAGCATGTCGTTTCCTTCAGTAGACTGTAAACTCATTGAAGGTAGGTATCATCTTTTAACTCTTTTTGTATCCCCAGTGTATAAATCAATTCTAGAAATATATAATGCAGTTTAAAATATTTATTAATTGGTTTATTGAAATCCAAGCTATTTATAGTCATATTTGAAAAAAATCTCAGATCCTTAGTAATTAGACTAATGTAAATTGAAGTAATTCTGAGGTTGCACTGCATCCTCAAATTCACAAAGTTGACAAAAAAAGGAAAGTGACAAAGGAAGGGCAATGGAAAAACAGGTACATTACTGAACTTTTGGAGGAAGTCTTAATTGGTGAAGCAATTTAGGAAAGTAATTTGGAACTATGCCCTTAAAGTTATAAAAGTGCAGCTACCATTTGATAAAATGATGCCAGTAATAGGTCCATAACTCAAAAAGCAATTAAAGAAAGAGAAAAGGTCCCACATGACAAAAATATTTATCATCTCTTTTTGTATTGCAAAAATCCTGGAAACTAAGGGGCTGCCTAACAATTGGAGAATGGTTGAACAAATTATGTTATATGATTGTGTTGGAATATTATTGTGTTATATGAAGTGACTAAAAAGATATGTTTGAATATGTTTTGAAAGACTTAAGAACTGTGATCAGTGCAATGACCAACTACAAAACCATTTGTTTTGATGATGATGCATGTTAACGGAATCCCTAGAGAACAATGATGAATTCAAGATACAAAATACATTATATGTGTACATATGTATGTTCATATATACATACACAAAAATTATACAAATGCACACTTATAGATATATTGGATTTCAGTAAGGTAATTTTTTTGATTGACTTTGCATATTTGTTTAAAGGCTTTTTCATTGCTCTGAGAGATTAGTTGAAAGAGAAAATAAATATTTGCTAATTTAAAAAAAAACATAAAAAGGAAAGTAGGTATTCTTCACTTGTGTTTTTTTCATGTGATTAGTTAATTTTATCTCTTGGGATAACTATATATTTTAATCAAATGATTCTGGATTTTTCTTGGGCTTGATGTCATTTAAACAACAGTTTCAGCAAACAGTAATGAAATTAATTGGAAATTACTTTGTTCAGCATTTGTTCTTATTTTATATCTTGAGTGATGTTAATAAGTATAAGAATCATTCACAAAATTAATTCCTCATAAGTTTTTCACAAAATCTTGTTTGATTTTGATATATGAATGACATATATTATTTGGAAGAGATCTTGTAAGGTATTCTTTTTGTCCTGCTGAGGCAAATGCTTTTTTCAAAAGTAACAGTGAAATGATTGTGGAGATTTTGTCTACTCTAGACAATCATTGATGAATGATTGTCTTTCTTTATTAAAACTTTGTGAAAGAGGTTTTAACTTATGGGAAGAGTATTATAATAAATATTTTGTAGATACATGAATATATCTGGCTCATATATCACTAGTAATACTTCTGAAATACTGACTTTAAATTGTTTTCTGACAGTTCGCTTTATATATTCTTTGACATATTTGGAAAATTGAAATAAACCAGAATATGACAGCATATATAATGATGGTAAATGTTGAAAAATACTTTTCAAGTAACCCTTTTATATTCTATCTCATTTGGTTTATCTCAGCATTCCAAACTATTTTTTTCTGCTTTTTTTGACTCTGTCATCCAAAATAAGAACTCTTCTTCCTAGAATCTTGTTATCTTCAACTTTAATAGTCATGTCATCTAAGCCTTAATCCAAGTCATTGATGAAAATGTTGATCAGCATAGAACCAAGTACACATTACTGTGTCAGTCTGTGAGCTACCTCTTTTCAAGTATACTTTTGTTTTGGGTATGCATATTTAATCAGTTTGCAAGCCATGTAATTACTGTATAGTCTAGACTACTTTTTTCCCACAGATGTCCATCAGATTAAAAGAAAAAGTTTTGTCCAGTGATTTGCTAAAATTGAGAAACACACAGACTACATTTACTGTATACCTTTGATCTACTAACCTAATAAAGCAAGAAGAAAAGAGCAATATTGTGGTAAGAACATGAAAGCTCTTTGCAATCAGTGATACCTTCTCTAGATGTTCATTAACTATACCTATAGTAATACATTCTAGAACTATACCAGGAATCAGTCATAGTTTGGCTCATAGTTTGTAGTTTCTATTCTATTCCCTTAACAGTTTGGACAATATTGATCACTGGCTTTATGTTCTGGGGCCTCAGGTGTTGGCAGTTGGGAGTTCTAGTGGGTCTGGCAGCTTACCTGTTGCTGTTCTGGGGTTCTAGACATGGTTTCTGGTGTTTACTGAGGCCAAGTGGGTTTCTTCTTTGATTTCCTGGGGCTGCTCTGAAGCATTGGAAAGTCTGGCTAATGGAAGACACCTGCTTGCTTTGGGCCAAGCTAAAGCGCAAGGAGATCTGGTGGCTGGAGGATGTCTACCCTTTCAGAACTGCACTGAAGCAGTTCAAGTTCCACTGCTGGAGTTCACCTACTCACCCCAGGATGTATGGGAATGCAAGAAGGTTCAGTTGCTGCTGGATTCTTACCCACCTGGGGCTACACCAGCACATGTTCTGATTCTCCAAGCTAGAATCTCCTGGCTCCCCTGGCTATGCTAAGGTGTGTGTGGGGGATCCTGGTATTGATGTTTCTCTGCTCCACTACCTTGAAGCTCAGAATCTCCTTCAGTTTCACTGTGGTGGGTCTTGCTGCTGGCTTTCTGGGACACTTCCTGCCCTGAAATATTTTCTTGTTAATCCTCCAGATTTCCCTGGCTGAGACTGCTACACCTCATCTTTCTGCTATTTCCACTGTTTCAGGTTTCTAGGGTGCTATTTTCTGTTTTTTTTAAGAGGTAAAGAAGAGAGAGTGATAGTGATTTACTGCTTATTTCATCATATTGACTCCCAGAAGTCCTCCATCCTTAACTTTTCTTATATTCTCTTTAATGCTTCTCCCTTTTGATTTGCAATTTTCCTCACGAGTATCCTTTCTTAATATACAATGGTGTCCCATCCATACTTCCCCTTCACCTACTCTCTTGTTTTTAAAGAATTCATATCCCAGTAATGGACTTTACCCCATCTAGTCTTAGTAACGACTATACAAACAAAACAATTTATCAGAGGAAGGTACTAGAGGCAGAGGAAGTCAAGCTGGGATTCCCAAAGGAAGTGATAATTTAGATGAATTTTGATGTAGGATAGGGATTTGATGAAGCAAATTAAAGCAAGAAATATATGCTAGGTATTGGGATAGCCTGCACAAAGATTTGGAATTTGGGGACATAATATTTTATTAGAGGAACAATAAGTAGATCATTTTGACTCAACCATGGAGTATAATGAAAAGTACTGTGTGTTATGTCTAGAAAAGTAAGCTGGGACTATTCACTAAATAGGCATTACCTCACTCAAAGTGAGAACCTGAAAAAACCTTAGTTTAAAAGGGTCAAGTTCTTCCATTGCATTCTGGGCCATCTCCATCATCATGATGTATATCTGGCTACTGGATCCAGATGGCTCTGGAGGAGAAAGTGAGGCTAGTGACCTTGTACAGCCCTCCCTCATTCAAATAAAATCAACTGCAAATCTTGTCATTATCTCCCTGATGTCATGGTCCTCTTTGACAACACATTTATCAGCTATTTGATATGTGCCAAACATTGTGCTAAAAGCAAGAGATCCAAAAGAGAGACAAAAAATAGTCTGTGCCCTGAAGGAGCTTACAATCTAATGGAGGAGACAACATGTAAACAAAATATGTACACAGCAAGCTATGTATGGGTTAAATGGGAAATAATTAACAGAAATTACTGGAATTAAGAAGAGTTGGCTTACTGTAACATGACTTTCCTAAAATATAGGATAATTGGAGTGGGGAGTGAGTTGAGGCAGGTAGACTCATCAGCAGATTATCATAGTTGTCAAGGCATGAGGATTTGCATTAAAGTTGTTGCAGTATCAGAGGAGAGAAGGAGGCATAATTGAGAGATTTTGTGAAAATCAAATCCATAGGCCTTAGCAACAGTTTGGATATAGGGATAGAGAAAATGTGGAGAGAAATACAGGATGACTCCTAGGTTTTGAGCCCTAGGGACTGAGGGGATCTTCCCCTCTATAGTAATAGGGAAGGTAGGTGGCTAGGTTTTAGGAAAAACAATAATAAATTCTATTTCAGACATCATGAGTTTAATATTTCTATTGGAACTCCAGTTAGAGATATCCGAAAAGCAGTTGGAGATGTGAGATTGGAGTTTAGTAGAGAGATTGGGGGCACTTATGATAGATTTGAGAATCATCAGTACAGAGATATTAAGTAAATCTACCAGAGCTGATGAGAACACCAAATAAAGGAGTATAAAGGGAGAATAGAAAAGGGTGAGGGACCACAGCCTGAAGGAAATGTACAATTAGAGAGCATTATCTAGAAAAGGATTCAGCAAAGGAGTCAGAAAAGGAATGATCAGTAACATAGGAAGAAAAACAAAAGAGTGTGGTATCCCCAAAACCAAGAAAAGAGCATATTAAGTGGGAGAGGGTGATCAATGTTGCCAAAAGCTGCAGAAAGGTAAAGAAAAATTTGGAATGAAAATTGGATTTGGCAACTAAAAGATCATTAGTAAATTTGAAGAGAGCAGTTTGGTGGAATAATAAGGTTGGAGATGAATTGTAAGAGTTTAAGAAGAGAGAAAAAGGAGAGACAGTGGAGGCCCTTAATGTGGATAGCCTTAGATAAAGCTGGAGGAAACAAGGAGTCATTGAAGGTTTATTAAAAGGGGAGTTACATGGTCAGACATGTTCTTTAGGAATATCACATTGGCAGGCATAGGGAGGATGTGTCACAGAAACATAAAACTGGGAGGAAGAGCAATTTAAATGGGCATAACAATAGTGTAGGGAAAAAGCAATAAGACTTAAGGGTACTGGTTATGTGGAAAGAGATAAGGGAAAAGATGTGAGAGAGGTGGTGATAGAATTAACAAGAACTAGAAACTGATTAGTTATAGTGAAGGCTAGGAGTCCAGGAAACATGTCTGAGGGTCTTTTCAGGAAGTAATAGATGAATGTTTGAGCCATTGGATCTCGGTGATTGAAAAAAAAATTCAGACCCTTACCAGAAATGTTTAAACATACAAACTATTTTGAATTGATAGGTACTACAGTTAATTTGTTAAAAAAGAAACCGTTACCATTCACAATATAATATGCAAGCCCAGCACATTTCAATCATTTAGAATTAAAAAGATAATTTTGTTATGCCATTATTATTCTAAGTGCAGCTATAGAACACAACAGGGTGTATTTCTATCAATCATTGACAAGTATACCGATTGTTTTGCAATACTCCAGTCCTTGTACTAGGAAAGTTATCAATCTTTACGTTAATCACAGTCTAGAGTACTTTCACATCAAGGTTCAGTTCTTTAATATTTTCAGTACATTAAAAATGATTTTGCATATGTATTCTTTCCTTTCATTGCATACTCCTTTTCAACAGGAACTAGAAAGCATGAGAGAAACACAATAGAAAAAAAAAGTGTGAAAATACTTTGCTCTGGTGTTTTACATTAACTAAATTCAAATCCTGTTTAAAAGTCTACTGGGCATGTCCTTTCCAAGGTGTTGCCAGCACTTCTAGAAACATGTACCCAATGAACTGGGTAGCTTTTCCACAGCAAATTTCTTTTATTCTATAAATTGTGAGGAAAACCAGAAGCTTCAGATTCACAGTCCATTGGTTTTTAGCACTGACAGTGAAAATCTTATGGAGAAGCAAGAAAGGAATCAATGCTTTCTTTAAAATGTTAATGGCAGCAGGAAGATTTTTCAAGTACTGAAGATAATAACTCATAAAAATCAGTTTCTTTAAATGGTACTTCAAAATTATTTTTAATAAGAAAGAAATGCCAATATTAGAACCGTTCTGTGGTGGTATTTGGGCAATCTTATTTGAAAGCCACATTCAATGATTCTTTATTTTCTACTTCATTTTTTAAAGGATTTGCTATTTTTTAAGTTTACCTAATGCCAAAATATAATATGTTAGGAGGCTCCAAAGAATGATGACACCAATTGATTTGAGTTGGATTCAGCAAAGTTCACTGGCAATTCTTGTCCTCATTCATTTCTAAAAGAAATTAAGGCTTTTTCATCTTTTAAATATGTGCATTCTTTTGCTATGTAATTTACCAAATAACTAAAATAGTTCAGATGAATGTTCTAGCCTTATAAATGTTCTTTTGCTCAAAGATTTGAAAATTTGAATAATAATATTTACTCTGAAAACAAAGTGGAAATGCATAAATGTACCACCAGGCTTAGCACACACTAGACACCACCATGAGCAACCCAGTTAGCATCAGGTAAGCTGCCTCAACCCTATGACCTCTAGCAGCAGCAGCCACTATCCACTCCACCACATCAGCACCAGACACAAGGGTTGCTTGGGGGCCTCAAGGCAACATCAGTACAGCACTAGGTAAACAGCCAGATCCTGAAGCCAGTAGTAAAAAGAAAAATCTGGAGAGAGTGCTCCTTCCAGGTCAGGTGCACAGCTCAAATTTAAAAGAAAGGAAAAGGGTCAAAAAGAGAGGAGCAAAAAAAAATGAGAAAAAAGAATCTGATCATAGAACACTATTATGGTGATAGGGAAGACAAAGACAAAAACTCAGAAGAGGGTAACAGTATCAAAACACCTATAGGCAAAACCCCAAAGAAAAACAAGAAGTGGTTTCAAGCCCAGAAAGAACTCATGAAAAAGTTCAAAAAAGTTTAAGAATGATATGAGAAAAGTAGAAGAAACATGGGAAAAGAAATGAGAATAATGCAAGAAAATTATGAAAAAAATGTCAACAGCTTGGAAAACTGCTTAAAAAGTAAAATTGGCCAAATGGAGAAAGAAATACAAAAATCCACTGAAGAAAACAATTCCTTAAACAATACAATCAATCAAAATACAAAAGAAAGTACAAATTGAGGAAAACAACACCTTGAAATTGAGAATTGTGCAAGAGAAAGCTTATGACTACGGGACATCAAGAATCAATCAAAAAAATTCAAAAGAATGAAAAACTGGAAGAAAGCATAGACTATCTCATGGGAAAAACAACTGAACTTGGAAAATAGATCTGAGAGAGACAATATCAAAATCATTGGACTACCTGAAAACCATAATCAAAAGGAGAAACTGGACAGCATCTTTCAAGAAATTATCAAAGGAAACTGCCCTGTTATCCTGGAATCAGAGGTCGAAAATAGGCACTGAAGAAATTAACAGATCACCTCAGAAAAGAAATGCTAAATTAAATACTCAAAGGAATATTATTGTCAAATTTCAGAACTATTAGGCCAAGAAAAATATACTACAAGTGCCAAGAAAGAAGCAGCTCAAATACTGAGGAATCACAATCAGAATTACACAGGACTTGGTAGGTGCATCATTAAATGATCAAGGGTCTGGAAGGCAAACAAGATAGTACTACAAAAAAAATCAATTACCCAGCAAAATTAAGCATAATATTTCAAAGGAGAAAATGGTCATTCAATAAAATAGAAAATTTCAGGCTTTCCTAAGGAAAAGATCAGAACTACATCACAAATTTGACCCCCAATATCTAGCCCCAAAAGAAGTATAAAAAGACAAAAAAGGGAAAAGAAAACATAAAGGATTCAACAGAACTAAACTATTTACATCCCCACATGGGAAAATAATATTTGTAATTAGTTTTCACTTATGTATTTATATTTAGTTTTCAACATTCCCTTTTATAAGATTCTGAGTTCTAAATTTTTCCACTTCATTCCCTCACCCTTCCTTAATATGACATATAAACTGGCATAGGCTATACATGTACAATCACATTAAACACTTCTCCACATTTTTCATGTTGTAAAGAAGAATCAGAACCAAAGAGAAAAACCATAAGAAAGAAAAAAACAAAAAAAGATAGGAAATTGTAAGCTTCAATCTGCATTCAGACTCCATAGTTCTTTCTCTGGATATGGATAGCATTTACTATCTTTATTTTTGGAAGTGTCTTAAACCATTGCATTGCTGAGAAAAGCTAATTTCATCAAAATTACATAATGTTGCCATTTCTGTGTACAATGTCCTCCTGGTTCTGCTTACTTCACTTCCAGGTGGTTCATGTGAGTCTTCCTAGGTTTTTCTAAAATCTACCTGCTCATCATTTCTTATGGAAGAGGACTATTCCATTATATTCTTTTTTTGTTTTGTTTTGGTTTGGTTTTTTAATGCTTATTTATTTATTTTTGGTTTTTAACTTTTATTTCCACAAAATTTTGAGTTTCAAATTTTCTCCTCATCTCTCCCCTCCCCCACCCCAACATGCCAACCATTTTGATTACCCATTCCACCAATCTGACCTCCCTTCTAACATCCCTCCCTTCTTTTATCCCCATCTTCTCTCTTGTCTTGTAGGGCAAGATAAATTTCTGTACCCCATTACCTCTATTTCTTATTTACCAGTTGTATGCAAAAATAATTCTTAGAGGGCAGGGACAAGAAGGCAGAGTAGAAAGACATACATACACTAGCTACCCCACACCCCATAAATACCTGTAAAGAAGAACACTCAACAAATTCTAGAGCAACAGAATCCACAGAACAATGGAGTGGAGATTTCTATCCCAGAATGACCCAAAAGACCAATGGGAAAGGTCTGTTGCACCAGACCCGGAGCAGAGTTCAGTCCAACCTTGGTCACATGGAACGGGGAGGAACAGAACCAACCAGACTTCAGGGACAGAATCTCCAGTAGCAGCGCAGATCCCTCAAACCACAGGTGCTAAAGGTCAGTAAGAGGGACTTTTTGGCTGGCCAAGAAGGGAGCAGGGTGTCCCCATAACTCAGGCCTCCTCAGATGGCAGCACTGGAGGAAGCAGAGGAAGGGGGCTCACAAGGCAGGGAGTAGTATGCATCTATTGTTCAAGGTCTCATCTTAAAGTCCCTGAGGGAATCAAGCCCTGTGTGGCAGCCCTGCCCCCAACTGAACAGCTGATCTTAATCTCACACTGAATAGTGGCTCTGCCCCCACCTAAAGCCCCTGAGGGATTGAAGCAGCTCATCTAAATCTCAGTCCCCAGTGTTGGTTTGGTAGAACTAGGGGCATGATGGTTGTGGAGAGGAAACTCAGAAGTCCAGTAACCAGTTGGGAAAATGCCCAAAAAAGGGAAAAATATAAGACTATAGAAGGTTACTTTCTTTGTGAACAGGTATCTCCTCCCATGCTTTCGGATGAGGAAGAACAAGGCATACTGTCAGAGGAAGTCAAGGCCCCTGCCTCCAGGCCCTTCAGAAGGAACTTAAACTGGGATCAGGCAATAGAAGGGCTTAAAAAACAAGTTAGCAGCTTACTAAAGGAGAACCAAAAAAATGCTGAGGAAACTAACAGCTTTAAAAAGGGGCTAACTCAATTGGAAAAAGAGGTCCAAAAAGTCAATGAGGAGAAGGAGGCTTTAAAAAGCAGAATTAGCCAAATGGAAGAGAAAGTCCAAAAGCTCACTGAACAAAATGTTTGTTGAAAGAGAGAATTGAGTTCAGGGAAATGAATGACTATGAGATAAACCAAGCAGTTAGAAAACTAAAATGAAAGTTTGAAAAAAAAGGAGATAATGTGAAACACCTCATTGGAAAAGCAACTGACCTGGAAAATGGATCCAGGAGAAATAATTTAAAAATTATGGGACTACCTGAAAGCCATGATCAAAAAAAGAGCCTAGATATTATCTTGCATGAAATTATCAAGGAAAACTACTCTGATATTCTAGAACCAGTGGGCAAAATAAATATTGAAAGAATCCACCTATCACCTCCTGAAGGAAACCTAAACAGAGAAACTCCTAAGAATACTGTGGCCAAATTTCAGGGTTCCCAGATCAAAGAGAAAATACTGCAAGCTGCTAGAAAGAAATAATTTGTGTACTGTGGAAATAAAATCAGGATAACACAGGATCTGGCAACTTCAACGTAAAGGGATTGAAGGGCTTGGAATGGGTTATTTCAAAGGTCAAAGGAACTGGGATTGAAACCAAGAATCACCTCTCCAGTAATCTAAGTATAATGCTTCAAGGTAATAAATGGTCATTCAATGATATAGTGGATTTTCAATGACCCATATTGAGGAAAAGACAAGACAGAAAATTTGACTTTACAATACAAGAATCAAGAGAAGCATGAAAAGGTAAACAGGAAAGAAAAATCATAAAAGACTTTCTAAAGCTGAACTGTTTACATTACTACATGGAAAGAAAATATTTATGACTCTTGAACTTTTTATCAGTATTTGGGTAGATGGAGAGATTGTACATACACACGAACACATACACATATATAGACAGAGAGTACAGGGTGTGGTGAATCAGAAGCGATGATATCCACACAATGAAATAAAATAAAATAAAAATTAAGTGGTGAGAAAGGAAAATACTGGGAGGATAAAGGGAAAAATGGAAAGAGGCAGGCTATAACTCATAAAAGAGATAAGAAAAATCTTGTTCAATGGAGGAGAAAAGGGAGAAGGGGAGAGGGGAAAAGTGAAGCTACTCTCTCCATACATGGTTGAAGGAGGGAATAACATGCTCACTAAGTTTGACATGAAAATCTATCTTACACCACAGGAAAGTAGGGGAGGAAGCAACAAATGGGGTGAGGGGAAAGACAGAAGGGAGGGCAAATGGGAGAGAAGGGAGTTACCAGAAATAAACACTTTTGAAAGGGGACAAGGTCAATTGAGAGGGAAAAATAAAGGAGGATAAAGTAGGACAGAGGGTAATATACTAATATTACACAACATGATTGTTATGGAAGTCTTTTTTAAAACAACACATATTTAGTCTGTACTGAATTGCTTGCTTCTCAGTGGGATTGGGGAGGGAGGGGAGGAGGGAGAGAAGTTGGAATTCAAAGTAATAGCAATGAAAGTTGAGAATTTTTATTGCATGTAATCGGGAAATAAGAAATACAAGGAAAGGGGTATAGAAATTTATCTTGCCTACAAGAAAAGAGAGAAGATGGGGATAAGGGAAGGGTGGAATGTGATAGAAGGGAGGGTACATTGAGGGAAGTAGTAATCAGAATGCAAGGTATTAGGAAGCGGGAGTAGGGGAGTGATGGGGAGAAAAATTGGACATGTTACAAAGTGAAGTAAAAGCAAATAGTATTAAAAGAATAGACTGAATTAATTACTGAGAATAAATCAATGACATCTTTAGTCTGGGGAAAAGAATTTCAGTCTAAATTTCCTAGAGGAAGGTAACCTTGGGTAAAATTTGGCATTGATGGAAAAGTCAAGGTTTTAATGGTAAATTTGATTTTATAATTGCTATTTAATCAGGAACTAGAACACCTATAGAAAGGCATGTAAGCTACTTAAGACTTGCCTCAAAAGATGTTCCTTAGCCAAAGTGAAGTTATAATCGTATTTGAAACCTGGTTATTGGAATTTGCTACTTTTAGATGCTATGGGACTATTTAGTGACTGTTCTTCTGAGTCTAACTCCAGATATGGACAGCAAGAAAGGTGGTCTGAGCCTCCAAACCATGATGCCAGTAAGTCTGTGAGATGCTACTATGAACTGCAAAAAGTGATCTCATGGGAAGGGTGGGAGAGTGGCTCTTTAGCCTGGGCTAGGGTAGGATTCTCCTGACTCAATTTCCCCACTGACACCTGGCAGACTTTAAGCCTGACTGAATGCAAGTTGACAATCTACTCCTTCCTGGAAATGACATGAAGTAGGGGAGACATTGTTTCCCTGCAATGTCCCTGCTTTTGGTGGCAATTTCCTATAGTCAAAAGGTTTGTAAGCTTAATATCACATCTATTCAATTATAGATTATGGGTAGGGGAACATCTGAGGTTAAGGCTAAAATTAAGCTATTAGACTTAGGACTTTAGACCAACAACAATAAGTTAGGGTCCTTTAATTCTTAGTAATACTGTAGAGACAATTAGGTCAAGAGCTTGTGAAGTTAGTAAACATAAATATTATTTGTGTCTCAGTTGGTTAATGTTTAAAAAAATTTCTTTTGTGGTCCGTATTGTAAATGCTTTAAAAAGAAGTATCACCTGATCAAAAGTTTGAATTGTTTTATCCCTTATAAACTGTGTTAAAAATGAAAAATAAAATTAAAAAAACAGTTCTCAACATTTTCTCTTAAAACTTTGAGTTTCAACTTCTTTCCCTTCCTCCCTCCCCACCCATCCTCAGTGAGAGGGCAAGCAATTCAATATAGGTTACATGTGTATAGTTTTGTAAATGACTTCCATAATAGTCATGTTGTGTAAGACTAACTATATTTCCCTACATCCTATCCTGCCCCCCCCATTTCTTCTATTCTCTCTTTTGACCCTTTCCCTCCCCAAGAGTGTTTACATGTAATTGCTCCCTCTTCCCATTTGCCTCCCTTCCATCATCCCCCCATCTTGCTTATCCCCTTCTCCCCTCCTTCCCTGTAGTGTGAGATAGGTTTTCATACCAAATTGCGTGTTCACATTATTCCTTCCTTGAGCCAAATGTGATGAGAGTAATCTTCTCTTTTTTCCTCTCACTGCCCCTCTTATCCCCTACACTGAAAAAGCTTTTTCTTGCCTCTATCATGAGAAATAACTTACCCCATTTCATTTCTCCCTTTCTTCTCCCAATATATTCCTTTCTCCCCCCTTAATTCTATTTTTTTAGATATGGTCCCTTCCCATTCAACTCACCCTGTGCTCTCTGTCTTTATATATATGTACATACATAATTATACATATATATATACATATTTGTGTATATATATATATATATACATATATATGTGTTTGTATGTGTGTGTGTGTGTGTGTGTGTGTGTGTGTGTGTGTGTGTGTAATACCTCTAACTACCCAAATACTGAGAAAAGTCTCAAGAGTTACAAGTGTTATCTTTCCATAAAGGAATGTAAATAGTTCAAATTCAGTAAATCCCTTATGATTTCTCTTTCTTCTTTACCTTTTCATGCTTGTCTTCATTCTTACGTTTGAAAGCCAAATTTCTTTTCAGCTCTGGTCTTTTCATTAAGAATGCTTGAAAGTCCCCTATTTCACTGAATGACTATTTTCCCCCCTGATGTATGATATTCAGTTTTGCTGGGTAGGTGATTCTTCATTTTAATCCTCATTCCTTTGACTTCTGGAATATCATATTCTAAGTCCTTCGTTCCCTTAATGTAGACGCTGCTAGATTTTGTGTTGTGCTGATTGTATTTTCACAATTCTTGAATTGTTTCTTTCTAGTCACTTGCAATATTTTCTCCTTGACCTGAGAACTCTGAATTTGACTGCAATATTCCTAGGAGTTTCTTTTTTGGATTTTGTCCAGGAGGTGATCAGTGGATTCTTTCAATGTTTTTTTGCCCTTTGGTTCTAGAATATCAGGGCAATTTTCCTTCATAAATTCATGAAAGATGATGTCTAGGCTCTTCTTTTGATCATGGTTTTCTAGTAATCCCACAATATTAAAATTGTCTCTCCTGGATCTGTTTTCCAGGTCAGTTGTTTTCTCAATAGAATATTTCTCATTGTCTTCCATTTTTTTCATTCTTTTCACTTTGTTTTGCAATGTCTTGGTTTCTCATATAGTCATTAGCCTTCATCTGTTCCATTCTAATTTTTAAAGAACAATTTTCTTCAGTGAACTGTTGAAACTCCTTTTCCATTTGGCTAATTCTGCTTTTTGAAACATTCTTCTCCTCATTGGCTTATTGGACCTCTTTTGCCAGTTAAGTTAGCCTATTTTTCAAGGAGTTATCTTCTTCAGCAATTTTTTTGCGTGTGTCTCCTTTATGAAACTATTGACTTGCTTTTCATGATTTTCTTGTATCAGTCATTTCTCTTCCCAACTTTTCCTCCACTTCTCTTACTTGATTTTCAAAATCCTTTTTGAGCTCTTCCTTGGACTGAGACCATTGCATATTTACTTTGGAGGTTATGGAAGCCTTGATTTCCTCTGAAGGTATGCATTGTTCTTCCTCACCTGAAAGGATGGAAGAAAATACCTGTTCACCAAGAAAGCAACTTTCTATAGTCTTATTTTTTTCCCTTTTTTGAGCATCTTCCCAGCCAGTTATTTAATTTTTGAGTCCTTTGTTAGGAGGAGGGTATACTCTGGGGACATGTAGGTTCTCAGTTCCTCCAAGGCGGTACAATCAAGGGCCTGTGCATTGATCTGGGACCTACCAAAGCTTCTCTGACCAGAATTTGTGAGTAATGGAATTCTGTCTCCATACCTGTCTCCAGCATGCCATACCCCATGTCCAACACTCAGGCCTGAGGTTCACATCAGTTGCTCAATTCCCCCAGGGGCTTTAGGCTGAGAGCTCTACAAATGGATACTGCTGCTGCTGCTGGTACTGCCACTGGCACCACCACCACCTGGGTCTGGGACTATGGGAGGACCCTGATCCCTTGTCACCAAGGTAAAAAAGCACTGCCCTTTGAAGCTGTCTTTACTGCTTGTGGGCTGAGAATCTCCACTGCTGCTGGGGATTCAGCCCCAAGGCCTGTTCTGGTCCTTTTCTCCCAGTGCCACAGGGCCAAGGCTGGGCTATGCTCCATTCTGTGCCCTGTGTGATGGACCTTTCCTGTCAGCCTTCCAGGCTACTTTAGCTTAGAAATCTCTTTCACTCTGTCGTTATGTGGCTTCTGCTGCTCTAGAATTTGCTGAGAGTCATTTTTTACATATATTTTATGAGCTGTGGGGGAAGAGCTGCAGTATATCTGTCTTTCTATTCTGCCATGTTGGCTCCACCCCCCTCCCCCACCATATTACATACACAACTTGTACATCTATTCCCCAATTGATAGGCACCCACTTAATTTCAATTTTTGATGCCACAAAAGAATTAGTATAAATATTTTTGTACATGTGGGACCTTTTCTAATTTTTATGATCTCTTTTGGATACTGACCAATTGCTGCATAAAGGGGTATACACATTTTTATCTTCCTATGAGCATAGTTCCAAATTGCTCTTCAGAATATTTGGATCAGTTCAAAATTCCACAAACAAAGCATTAGTGTTCTAATTTTCCTACATCTCCAATAGTTATCATTTTCCTGCTTTGTCATGTTAGCCCATCTGATAGGTATTTTGTAAATGTGTTCATATGATTCCTGGGTTTGTTTAGCAGGTAGTCTCCCAAATGTTTTACAATGAATATGAGAACTTTAAATGGAATTCTCTTTCTTTATCTTCCTATTGGACTTTATTAGCAATATGTAGAAATGCTAATGATTTATGTGAGTTCATTTTATATCTTGCAATTTGGCTAAATATTTTTTTTATTTAACTTTTAACATTCATTTTCACAAAATTTTGGGTTACAAATTTTCTCCCCTTTTACCCCTCCCCCCCCAAACCCAAGCTTTCTAATTGCCCCTGTGACCAATCTGCTCTCTTCTATCATCCCTCTCTGCCCTTGTCTCCGTCTTCTCTTTTGTCCTGTAGGGCCAGATAGCTTTCTTTACCCCTTTACCTGTATTTCTTATTTCCTAGTGGTAAGAACATTACAGTTGATCCTAACACTTTGAGTTCCTACTTCTTTACCTCCCTCCCTCTCCACCCCTTCCCTTTGGAAGGCAAGCAATTCAATATAGGCCAAATCTGTGTAGTTTTGCAAATGATTTCCATATTAGTTGTGTTGTATAGGACTAACTATATTTCCCTCCATCCTATCCTGTCCCCCATTACTTCTATTCTCTTTTGATCCTATCCCTCCCCATGAGTGTCGACCTTGAATTGCATTCTCCTCCCCATGCCCTCCCTTCTATCATCCCCCCCACCCTGCTTGTCCCCTTGTCCCCCACTTTCCTGTATTGTGAGATAGGTTTTCCTACCAAAATGAGTGTGCATTTTATTCTTTCCTTTAGTGGAATGTGATGAGAGTAGACTTCATGTTTTTCTCTCACCTCCCCTCTTTATCCCTCCACTAATGAGTCTTTTGCTTGCCTCTTTTATGAGAGATAATTTGCCCCATTCCATTTCTCCCTTTCTCCTCCCTATATATTTCTCTCTCACTGCTTGATTTCATTTTTTTTAAGATATGATCCCATCCTCTTCATTTCACTCTGTGCACTCTGTCTCTATGTATGTGTGTGTGTGTGTGCATGTGTGTGTGTGTGTACTCCCATCCAGTACCCAGATACTGAAATGTTTCAAGAGTTACAAATATTGTCTTTCCATGTAGGAATGTAAACAGTTCAACTTTAGTAAGTCCCTTATGACTTCTCTTTGCTGTTCACCTTTTCATGCTTCTCTTCATTCTTGTGTTTGAAAGTCAAATTTTCTTTTCAGCTCTGGTCTTTTCATCAAGAAAATTTGAAAATCCTTTATTTCACTGAAAGACCATTTTTTCCCCTGAAGTATTATACTCAGTTTTGCTGGGTAGGTGATTCTTGGTTTTAGTCCTAGTTCCCTTAACTTCTGGAATGTCCTATTCCATTCCCTTCGATCCCTTAATGTAGAGGCTGCTAGATCTTGTGTTATCCTGATTGTATTTCCACAATACTTGAATTGTTTCTTTCTAGCTGCTTGCAATATTTTCTCCTTGACCTGGGAACTCTGGTATTTGGCCACAATGTTCCTAGGAGTTTCTCTTTTTGGATCTCTTTCAGGCGGTGTTCTGTGGATTCCTTGAATATTTTGCCCTCTGGTTCTAGAATCTCAGGGCAGTTTTCCTTGATAATTTCATGGAAGATGATGTCTAGGCTCTTCTTTTGATCATGGCTTTCAGGTAGTCCCAAAATTTTTAAATTGTCTCTCCTGAATCTATTTTCCAGGTCAGTTGTTTTTCCAATGAGATATTTCACATTATCTTCCATTTTTCCATTCTTCTCTCTTTGTTCTGTGATATCATGGTTTCTCACAAAGTCTTTAGCCTCCATCTGTGCCATTCTAGTTTTGAAAGAACTATTTTCTTTAGTGAGCTTTTGAATCTCCTTTTCCATTTGGCTAATTCTGCTTTTGAAAGCATTCTTCTCCTCATTGACTTTTTGAACCTCTTTTGCCAATTGAGTTAGGCTAGTTTTCAAGGTGTTAATTTCTTCAACATTTTTTTGGTTCTCCTTTAGCAGGGAGCTGATCTGCTTTTCATGCTTTTCTTTCATATCTTTCATTTCTCTTCCCAGTTTTTCCTCCACCTCTCTAACTTGATTTTCAAAATTCTTTTTGAGTTCTTCCATGGCCTGAGCCCATTGGGTGACCTGGGACACAGAAGCCTTGATTTCTGTGTCTTTGCCTGATGGTAAGCATTGTTCTCCCTCATCAGAAAGGAAGGGAGGAAATGTCTGTTCTCTGAGAAAGTAGCCTTCAATAGTCTTATTTCTTTTCCCTTTTCTGGGCATTTTCCCAGCCAGTGACTTGACCTCTGAATATTCTCCTCACACCCACCTCGCCTCCTGGTCCTCCCAGCCAGCATTTGGGGACTGAGGTTCAAATGCTGCTTCCAGCCTTAGGGCTTTTGGCGGGGGCAGGGATGCTATTCAGTGTGAGAATTAAGTTCAGGTGGTCAGGTCAGGGCAGGGCCACCTCTCAGGCTCAGTTCCCTTAGGGGGTTTATGCACAGACCTTCCACAATGGATCCAGGCTCCTGCCCGCTTTGAGAGCCCCTGTCTGCAGCCACCTCTCAGCTTCTACCTCCTGGGGGGGGGACCCAAATCATGGGGGCACCCCACTCCCCTCTGGACCCGCCAAAGAGACTCTCTCACCGACCCCCGTCACCTGTGGGCGGAGGAACTTGTGCGGCCGCTGGAGATCCCATCCCTGAAGCCTGCTCGGGTCTGTTTCTCTTGGTGCTGTGGCCACAGCAGGTCTGGATTAAGCATTTTATTTTCTCTTCTATTAATCTGGGCAATTTATATTTTTGTAATTATTCATTCATCTCACGAAGATTGTCAAATATTTTGACATGGAGCTGGGAAAATAGCTTCTAATTATTGTTTTGATTTCTTCTTCATTGTTGGTAAATTCACCCTTTTCATTTTAGATGCTGGCAATTTGGTTGTCTTCTTTCTTTTTTAACCAAATTAACAAAAGTTTTATATATTTTATTATTTATTTTTCATAAAACCAGATCTTAATTTCAATTTTATTAATCCCTCTTTTGGTTTTCAGAATTTCCAATTTGATATTTAATTGAGGATTTTTATTTTATTCCTTTTCTACCCATTTTAGTTACATGCCAAATTCATTGATCTATTCTTTCTCTATTTTATTCATGTAAGCATTTAGAGATATAAAATTTCCCCTAGGAACCACTTTTGCTGCATCTTATAAATTTTGGTATATTAACTTATTATTGCCATTTTCATAGATGAAGTTATTGAGTATTTCTGTGATTTGTTGTTTGACCCACCCATTCTTTACGATTATAATATTTCGCTTCCAATTATTTTTCACCCTATCTTTCCATGGCCCTTTATTACATGTAATTTTTCTTGCATCATGACCTGAAAAATATGCATTTAATATTTCTGCCTTTCTGTCTTTGATTGTAAGATTTTTATGTCCTAATATATGGTCAGTTTTTGTGTAAGTGACATGTACTGCTTAGAAAAAAGTATATTCCTTTCTATCCCCTTTCAATTTTCTGCAGAGGTCTACTATATCTAACTTCTCTAAAATCCTACTCACCTCCTTAGCTTCCTTCTTATTTTGTATTTATATTTATCTAGTTTTGAGAGGGGGAGATTGAGGTTCCTGACTACTATAGTTTTGCTCTCTATTTCTTAACTCCCATAACTTCTCCTTTAAGAATGTGAATGTTAAACGCCTTGGTGCACATATGTTTAGTACTTATATTACTTCATTGTCTATGGTACCCTTTTAGTAGGAAGTAGTTTTCTTCCTTACCTCTTTTAATTCTATCTATTTTTGCTTTTGCTTTGTCTGAGATCAGGATTGCTGCCCCAATTTTTTTTTTACTTCAATTGAAGCTAAGATTCTGCTACAGTCTTTTACCTTTACTCTGTGTGTCCCTCTGTTTCAAATGTGTTTTGTAAACAACATATTGTTGAATAATGATTCTTAATCCACTCTGCTATCTGAGGGTTCATTCCATTTCACAGTTATGAATACTATCTGTGTTTTATATTCCATCCTATTTTCCTCTTGTTTATTTTTTTCTCTCTTTTCTCCTTTTTGTTCCTTACTAGAATTTTTCTTTCAACCACTGCCTCACACAGTCTGCCCTCACTTCTATTAGCCCCCTTCCTGTTCTTTCTCCTTTTCCTTCCTACTTTCTCTAGAGTAAGTTAGGTTTCTGTACCTGATTATGTAATTCCCTCTTTAAGTCAAATCTGATGAGAATAAGGTTCAAATAATGCTCATCTCCCTCCCTTCTTTCCCTCTACTGTAATAGGTTTTTGTTCCTTTTCGTGTGATGTAATTTACCCGTCTGCCTTCTCCTTTCTTCTTCTCCAAGTACAATCCTTTTTCAGCACTTAATTAGATTTTTTATCATACCATCAAAGTCAACTTAAAATTCAAAGCCTTCTGTCTATGTATACCCATTTTAAATGTTGTAATAACATTACAATTATCAAGAATTATAAATATCATCTTCCTTTGTAGGGATGTAAACAGTTTACCCTTATTATGTAGCTTTTTTTCTTACCTTTTTACCTTTTTATGCCTCCTTGAGTCTTGTATTTGAAGATCAAATTATCTGTTGAGCTCTGATCTTTTCATCAGGAAGGTTTGATAGTTCTCTATTTAGCTGAATCTTCATCTCCTACCCTGAAAGATTAAGCTCAATTTTCTGGGTGTTTGATCCTTGATTGTAATCCAAGATTCTTTGCCTTATTGAGTATCATATTCCATGCCCTCTGGTCTTTTCATGTAAAAGCTGCAAGGTATCATATAATTCTGACATTGGTTCTATGGTGTTTAATTTTTTTTCTTTCTGGTTGCTTATAATATTTTCTCTTTCATCCAGGAATTTTGAAATTTGACTACAGTATTCCTTAGTATTTTTAATTTGGTATCTTTTTCAGGAGGTGATTGGTGGATTCTTTTGATGACTATTTTACTTTCTGTTTCTAGACCCTTGGAGCAATTTTCCTTGATGATTTCCTAAAAGATGTTGTCTAGGCTCTTTTTCACATCTTGGTTTTCAGGTCAAATTGTTTCTTATGGATCTATTTTTTCTGATCAGCTATTTTACCAGTGAGGCATTTTACATTTTATTCTACTTTTCCTATTTTGTTTCTTTTTCATTGCTTCTTTATATCTCATAGAATCATTAGCTTCCATTTGCCCAAGTCTAATTTTTAATGAATTGTTTTCTTCTATTTGATTTTGTACCTCTTTTTCTATTTGGCCCATTTTACTCTTCAAGGTTTTCTTCTTTTCAGTGAGTTTATGTGCCTCCTTTTTCATTTGACCAATTCTGCTTCGTAGGGAGTTTTGTTTTTTTTCAGTGCACTTTTCCCCCATTTGGTCAATTGCATTTTTCAAAGGACTTGTTCTCTATAGTCAATTTTTGCCCCAAGCTATTGAATCTCTCTTGTGTACCTCTGCTGCCCTTTTCCCCATTTTTGTTTCACCTCTCCTATTTGACTTTTAAAATTCTTCTTGAACTCTTCCAAGAAGGTATTTTGGGCTTGAGACCAGTTCATATTCTCCTTTGAGGTTTTGGTTGTGGGTATATTGTCAAAGTTGTTTTCCTTTAAATTTGTGCCTTGATCTTTCTTATCCCCATAATAAGAATCTATGGTCATTGTCTGTTTCTGCTTTTTGCTCATGGTGTTTACCTATTTCCTGGCTTTTAAAGTTGAGCTCTCTTGCTTGAGCACAGGGTGCACTAAGCCAAGTTTATTGTGCTGGGAGCCTGGGTTGTGTTCACTGGCTTTATGTGCTGAGGCCTCAGGTGCTAGCAGCTGGAGACTGCAAGGGTCTGGCAGCTTATCTAGTGTTGAGCTGGGGTCAACACTACTGGAGCTTTGGGGAGGGGAGGGTTCTTCTGCCAACCTGGAGTTGTTTCTTGGTGTTGTGCTTCCTGGAGTTATCCTGAAGCACTGTGGGATTTGGCTGCTGGAGAAAGCCTGCACATATAGTAGTTTTCTGAACTGGCGTTTACCAGTTGCCCTGCCTCTACAGAGGAACTTGGGAGGGTTATTGGGGGTTGACTGCCTGGTCCACCACCCTGGGGCTCATGATCACCCCTTAGTATGTTGAGACAGGGCTTGATATTGGTTTGCTGCTATGCCTCCTGTCCTGTATTGCTCCCCCTCCCCTAGAGCATGAGGAGGCTCTCTCAATATTCGTCCAAATTTCCTGGGCTACAAGATCTGTCTTTCTGCTTGCTCACCTGTCATAAGGTTTTTCTTGGGACAATATTTTCTGGGCTTTCAGAGCTCGATAAGGGAGGATGAGAACTATTTACTTCTTACTCTGCCATCTTGGCTCTCTGAAGAGGGGAGAAGGGTACTATTACTTGTTATGGATCAATCTGTTGGTAAATGAAGTCTCAGAGTTCTTAGACAGATAGCAATGAAAATATTTATTTTGATCAAAATTTCAAAAGAGTTGTTCCTTTTTAAATGTGACAAATAATTTTATTTGAGATATAGATAGGACATATTCAATTTATTTGATTATAGATAGGTTAGAATTTGTTTATTAAACATAAGCTAAGGTATGGCTACTCACAGAGAAGATTCAGAACTGAACACTGAAGGATAAGAAATAAGGAAGAGTGAGGTAAAAAGACAGATTTGGAGCTGCATTATCTATCTTGAAAAGGGAAAGGGTAGATACTATAGTTGCTATTGAGAATCAGTATAGCTGGGCAGAGGAATATCTTGAAATCAGAGAATCAGACAAGTCTTCCAATAGATCCATTAGCTTGGTTGAAGTGTCATGGTCACAATGGTCCTGGTCAAACCTAATGTGTGCCAACTCAGTAGGAGCACCTGTTCAATACAGAATGTCTGTTTTTCTAGGACCAGTAATAGACCATTACTGAGAGAAAATGGGGAAAATGAAGTTCACAGTTGTAGAGAATTTGTTTGTATCAATTGTGCTCTCCATGGCAAGGGTGGTGTGTATGCATGTGTTTGAGTTCCTATTGTTTAAGTATTTAATTTAGTATGTGAGCACCCATGATGTTAAAATTTATTTTGTCTTATTGCAAAATTATTGCATTTAATATCTAAAAGTGTCATTAAATTGAGTGACTGGTTAATTAATGCACATTTTTAAACATTTGAGATTTGAAGTAGTTAGTAGGGGAACCTATTCTGCTCCAAAGAGAGTTACCTCAACACACTCAGACAGTCTGAATGTGAGCACTTGATAATGAGAGAGAGAGAGAGAGGAAGAGAGAGAAAATAGTTGCTTTGTATTACAGACAGAAGGGGGGCACCTCATATACCTATGATAAAAATATGGTTAAAATCAGAGCACATCCTGTTGAGAAAAATTGTGGAATAATGAATGGAGTGATAGATTTGAAGTCAAAAGGACTGGGGTTGACATCCTGTCTCAATACTCGTTAGCTATGGAATTAAGGACAGGTTATTTAATTGATAGGAGAATTGGGAAACTCCCTCAGACTTATCAATTAAATTATATATGGATTTTGATTGGTTTGGTGGAAAGAGTTTAAGGTCATTTGTAATCTTATGCGTTCATATTCTTGCACTAATTGTGGTACATCTGCCTGCTATTCTTGTTTAGGCTCTCCATATTCTACTGAATTAACTTTCTCCTGTGGAAAATAAGTTATTTATTGATTTATAGTTTTCAATTAGTTTCTTTGAATTGGAGATAGGAAGTATATAATAAATCCTCTAGGTAAAATACCACAATCATTTCACTAAATGCAGAAAAATTTTTCCATTACTTCCTTTCCCCCTGTACCTTTCAAAAATGCTATCTTTGTCTTCTTGCATGAAATGACATTAAAGATAAAGCAAGAGATTTATTTGTTGGCATCTTCTTCTGTCTTCTTCATGGGCAGTAGCCAAAATAGCATTTAAAATCATTAGAAATTTCATATCTGGAAAAATAGTTGTTATTTTTTCTTGGCTTTGCCCCAACACCACTAAATTAAAAGGAACACAAGAAGTTTACTATGTAAAATCATAATCTATATATGTTTCGAATTTTACGTTGATAAACCAATAAAATCATAGTAGATAACATTTATGAAAACTATTACACATTCTCTTCCCTTGTTCCTCCATGCAGACTGGGGAAATATTTTTCCAAATAACTAAAAACTATTGGCTATTTTATTAAATTTTAAAGTGTTAAAATATTCAAAAAGAAAATAAACTTCATTTAATATTTCACTGGAAATGTGATGTAAGACATTTTTGTATTTCTTTAAAAGATCCATTTTTTCTATTATACTTCATGTCTGCCCATCTTGTTCAGTTATTGTTTATGTATTTTAATATATTTATCATGAAGAGTCCATTAATCTTGCTGAAGGCCATTCATGAATTTGCTTAAGATCATAAGGATACAAATAGGGCAAGTGACCTGTGCTTTATTTATTTTTCACTCTTGCCAGATTAACCCATCTTCTTTTTCAATTACACATTTCTCTGAAGATAACCTACAACCATATCTAATAGATAATTTCTTGCTATTGTATTTCGCAGCCTGCTCAGGTCCACCACATTCAATACTGGTCCTGACTAATTTTCAATTTGAAATTTTACCTAAGAGATGTCATATATAAAATTATATATGTATGATATATTTGGGCAATTCTTCATAATGTTGTTCAAAGAGAATAAAGGCATAACCTGTAACAACTACACGTATATCACATATGTATTTTAACTTCTATGCATATTTGTATAGGCATATTTGTGTAAATAATCACACATATACCCATATTTGTGTGTATAAACACATTCATATACTTGTATCTCCATAAGTAACATATGGGTAGCTATACAGATAAGATCGAGATAAGTAATTCTATAACTATATATCCATATAGAGAGATAGCTCTAGAGATCTAATACCTATTGATCTATATAGCTTATTCAGTAATGATTGAGTAAAATAGTTCTGTTATCTAATAATTTATAAAATCCATACATGCATATATATGATATATGTGTATGTATACATTTGTGCATACATATATGTGTGTGTGTATAGACACATACATAAGTGTATGTGGTCTAGATGAAAGCTTTCTTCATCCACTTGATTTTTCCTCTGTGAATAGTTAAACTAAAAAGAATACTATTTATATGAAGTCTAAAAAACTGAGACTTCTAAATACATAATTCAAGAATCATAATACTATTCATGAGTCACCATTGGCATTGTGGAATGTTACTTTGGCCAAGTCATTTTTTTCCTCTTTAGATTTAACATTCTTTATGTCATTAAATAAAGGACGCTAAGCCAAAAATAAATCCTGAACATGATCAACTGTGCCCTCATGGCCAAAAGAAAGCAAGGATTATGTAACTGCCTAGTGAATTAAAAGTATACTAAGAATTGATTCCGAAAATATGAGGAAAGGAAGAATTGTTAATTTTGAATTATTTGAGATAGCTTTGGCTATTAGGACAGTACTAATTCACCAGGCATTTTGTCTCTGGAAACATGCCTAAAAAATCATTGAAGTCATTTGAATAAACCTTAAGACTCAGAGTGCTATTAATGGGTTTGATGGTAATCCACTTAAAAGTAACTTACTATTAAACAGCTTAGAATACATGAAAGGAGTTCTTTGACTTCAGTTTGGCTGGCCCAGGGCTTTTGCATCCATAGAATTGAAATTAACTTATATATTGAACACAGGTCATATTCAGGGGGTTGTAGAAATGACTGTCTTGAAATAGCCTTGTGCCCTGTCTTAGAATTATGCACTTGTGGAATTAGAATTGTCAGTAGAAATTTTGTTATTCTAATTTTGATTAATAATGGTAACAGCATTTGTTTTGTTTCTATTATGTGCCAGGAACTGTGCCAAGCACTTTAATAATATTATCTCATTTGATCCTCACAACAGCTCTGGGAGTTGGGTGCTATTATTACCACCATTAATTGTTGTTGTTATTGTTCAGTTGTGCTTGATCCTTTGTGACTCCATTTGGAGCTTTCTTCGCAAAGATGCTAAATGGTTTGCCATTGCCTTCTCCAGCTTTTTATAGTTGAGGAAAATGAGGCAAACATGGTTAAGTAACTTGCCCAGGGTCACATAGCTGGTAAATGTCTAAGGCTGGATTTGAGCTCATGTCATTCTGTTTCCAGGTCCAGCTCTCTATCCACTGGACCATCTAACTGTCTAAATGTATGCTGATTATATAAAACATGTCTCTCATTATCAAGTCATAGCTGAGGACTGGGAAATGTGATACTTTGAACCACCATGGTTAGGGTAAATTGGTTAAAAGGGGAATAAAAACAAATTCAGCTCCTTTTAAGGTAGGGGAGTGAATATTCATGGTGGGAAATTCAGGTATGTTAGGATGACAGACCTAGATCATCATTAGCCATGTAGCACATTTCCTTAGAATGTGAATACTAATGAGACCAAGGTGAAGAAGGTTAATTATCCTCAAAGAGGGGAGTTAATATTATTCTGTTCTATGTCTGTACTCTATTGCTTAACAGTTTTTTTTTAATAGATTTACTGCATTGGTCACAAGGGGAGCTAAGTAACATTGTATTAAATGATTCAGGGTACATCCATAACCATTCCTAGAAAAGCAAGTCTCCATGAGATATTAATTTTGAATCGATAAAACCATCATTGTTATTGTCAACCTCATTTCTACACTTTAGGTACAGACTTTTTCTATGAGAAGAAACATGCTTAAGTTTCTGTGGTGAAAATGTCCTCATTATTCAAGTAGGTACAAATGTTCAGTATTTACAACATTTCGTCTGCTTCTAGAAGAGAATCAGAATTCAGTGAAGCATAGCTATGGTCCAGCCTTCCTCTGTACCTTGTAGTCAGTCAGTCTTGATTAAAGACTTTTTTTTTGACTAAGAATCCTGGCTACCACAAAAAGTTCCATAACAAATCTTATACCAAAGATTTTACTCAGGCTGCCTTTTCCTATAAAGAAAAAATTCCAATCAGGTAATATATTTTTATTAGGACATCTTTCATTTACTCTAAATCATTTTTGTTAGTACAAGATTATACTTTAATAATAATTGACCCCACTATGTTTGCTTCATAGAAATACCCTAAATTTCTAGTTCAAGAACCTTATGTTTATACAATTGTGTATAAACATTACTCCCAAGATCATGGATTATGTACAGGAAACAGTGCTGAACTTGGAGTCAGAAAACTTTTGATTGATTTATTCTTTAATTTTGACCACAACTCTTCCTAATTACATGATCACCCCCAAGCAACTTAATCTCTGAGCCTCAATTTGTTGTTTTACAAAATGAGAATCTGTATTCCTGGACCAAGTACCTTAGGAAAAGCATTTTGTTATGTTAAAGTTATTTTTTTCAAGCCTTCTCTTCATATATATATATGTATATATATATATTTATACCCACACACATACATATATATGTATATATAGAGAGCTGCCCCTATGTGTTTCTATATGTGTTTACACACACATGTGTGTATATATGTATATGCATGCATATACATATATACATACACATATGTATACATACACACATACATATACACACACACATACATACACACACATATAAAAACACATAGGGGCAGCTAGGTGGTGCAGTGAATAGAGCACCAGTACAGGAATCAGGAGGACCTGAGTTCAAATATCACCTCAAACACTTGACATTCACTAGGTGTGTGACCTTGGACAAGTCACTAAAACCCAATTACCTCATCTCGGGTCATCTCCAGTCATCCTGATGAATATCTGGTCACTGGATTCAGATGGCTCTGGAGGAGAAGTGAGGCTGGTGACCTGCACAGCCCTCCCTCACTCAAAACAAAGTCAAGTGCAAGCTATGTCATTATTTCTCTGACGGCATGGTCTTCTTTGGCAATGAAGGATGAACACACACACTATAAACACATGCACACACACACATACACACACATATAAATGTATTGTGGACCTGATGCTTGTCTTTGAGCTTCTGATGTGGAAGAGGGATGAAATTTACTGAACTTGAACCAGGAGCAATGAAAGAAAGTTACACCTAGGCAGATTTTTGTCAAACTATAAAGAAAAAATATTAAATTATAATTCAATTACTAAATTAAATTAAAATGATAAAATTTGTGTAGCCTGAAGGAGGAATAAGTTAACTTTGGAAATACTGGTTTGGTCCTAATCACCTTTAGTTGAGCTCTAAATATCATAAAAGAAATTTCTTTCTGCAACAAGTTGATAAAATTACCTCTGATGCTACTTTCAACTCTAAGATTCTTATTGATACAATTGAAACATTTCAGACAATTCATACACATTTATGCATAAGATGTAGTAGGACGTAGTGGAAAAGACTTGAAGATATATGGGGTCTGTATGTCAGTAAACTCTGACATCATTTTTGTATTAACTTGGGAAGTTGTCTTGATGTTTTTGAATATAAATGTGTACACATATACACACACGTACACACACACACACACACAGAGTTTTAATACCAGGAAATTTTGTTCTCCTCAGTACAAAGATTTTTTTCCTAAAGTACAATATATCATAATGAAGGCTCAAATCCCCAGTACAATCTAATATACAGAGTCCAAACTTTGCCTAGGACTTTAAATACTTAATTGTAGCTTCGATTGCTGTTTTCATTGAGATGTTAAGTAACAAAAATGTGATAACAAAATTTTTCAATTAAAAATTTTGGCACAATTAGTAACTTAATTTGAGTTATATTTCCTCTCTCATTCACATTAAAACAAAAAATAATGCTCAAGTATTTAGAAGGAAATGGAGAAATAGAGAATGTTGCAGTAAGGATAGAATTATAATCTTAAACAAGTTACTCATTAATTTAAGTGTAAGAAATATTGATTTATCACCTACTATCTGACAAGCACCATGAAAGATACAAATAAGAATTAGACATGGTGAGTGCTTACATGAAGCCTGCAATCTGTTATTGAAATCAGATTTACAAAATACAAGGCATATATACACAAACACTTATGTATATATGTTTGTATATGCATATTTATGTACATACACATATATGTGTACACATAGACATAGACATATATGAGTATTTGAATATTCAACTTGGAAAGAATAAGTCTATGAGCAGTCCAGCTCTCTGCCCCACACATTGCCTTTGTCACTCTCACATCTTGTCTGTCTCTTCTCCTTATAATCATTATTAGATTGTCTATTAGATGCCAATATGTAAGTATATATATATGTATATATGTATGTATATTTATATGTATATATATAGACACATATGTACACATACATACATAGATATAGATATGGGTGTTGTGCGTGTCTATGTGCATATGTAATGTGACTGTTCAGGGAAGACTACTGCCTCTATTGTGAGAACTTTCAAGCCCCTTTCAAGGCTTCTTTCTTGGTGTTCCCCCAATTCACCTAACTCTTACCTGTGTCTCCAAGAAACTCTGGCCTGGTAAACCATTTTGGCAGATGGGCTAAACCAGGTTGAGGTAACTGAGAGGTCTCAAACCTATCAGTGATTTAGACAGTGTCTACCTTAAGCATGTGAAGACTTCCCTAGGGGGAATGGGTGAATGAGGACAATTTCTTCCTATGGCCATGAAGGCACCTGATGCAGTCTCTGTGGAGAGTTTAGAGCTTGGCCAAGGTCATCTACTACATGTCAAGCCATCATCAGTTATCTTGACTCTGTCCTGCCACTGAACGGCAATGACTTTGGAAGAGAGAGTAAGGCTGATGACTTCATGCAGCTCTTCCTCATTTAAATCCAATTTATGCATGAATCAAAAAACATCACCCATACTATTTTGCCTTCCTTCTCAAAGTCCTTATCTCAAAGTCTTGTGGCAATAGGCAAGTGATGAAGTAGCAGGTGTGGATACACTGGGAGCTGTAGTTACAACTCTGTACACAGGTGGTCCAGGCCATAGGGTCAGTTTTTCACTGGAAGCATCAGTGAAATTTTGCTGACTCCAGGCTCTGAGCAGCCTTTTAAGGATTGTGCTGCTCACCTCCTGGTGTGAAGAAGGGGTTAGAAAATGTACCCTAAAATTGTCTGTTTACTCAGCCTTGGCCTGATTACTGTGGCAGGAGGGGATCCCAATATATGGTTAAAACACACACAAAAATGTATAAAACTCCTGCAAAGATGACTCCACTCACCATTATTAAGGAATGTGTACACAATTGTAGATAACACAAAATCCTATAGACCTGAAAAATGAACAGCTCTTGTTATGAGAGGATTCAGCAGATATTACATCCAAAAAGTAACCCAGACTGAAGCAAAACTGGCAAATGAAGGCCCACTTACTAAAGTTGGAGCTGAATATACTTTTTTTCTGGAGTGGCTGCAGTGAAGGGGAGTGTTGTAAAGCTGTAGTAGATTTTGAAATCAAAACTAATCTAGTAAGCAAGAGTATATACCTACCAAAGGGAGTGAATTGCAGACTAATGACAATGTGGTCGCCACTTGGAGGAAAATACCATGACACCACAATCATCAGTGCCTATCCCACCATGATGAACGCTGATGAGAGCAAGGAAAAAATCTATGAAGACCTGGAGACTTTTATCATAAATGTACCAAAAGATGACAAGCTTACAATTTTGGGTGCCTTTAATGTTGGAGTCTGCTCAGACTACAACATGGGGCAGTGACAACAATAGCAGTGGTCATTTACTACTGAACACTTGTGTATCTCATGACATTTTTATCACCAATACTGATTTCCATTTACTTAAACACAATAAAACTTCATGGATGCACTCTCATGGTAATTACTGACCTTTGACTGTGATTTTAAGGAGAAAAAACAGACGGAATGTGAGAATAATGAAGACAATGTGTGGTGCAGAATGTTGAAATGATCAAAGACATCCTCTCCCAGGTAAGTATTTGCATTCAACAAAATCAGTGGCCTCAAGGTAAAATGACTGTCAAAAGAATTAATTTCAAGAGATTAGAGCACTTCTCTCTGTGGGAAGAGTTTGTTGCAAACTTGGGGGAAAAGTTGGGTCAACAGAATTGGTAACAGTGGAGCAGAAAAGGAGTGGAAAACTTTCACATATTTGGTATACAGCACTGTATTTGCTCATCTGGGTCAGAACGTTCACAAACATCAGGACTGGCTTGATGAAAATAATGAGGAAATTCAGAGGCTAACAAGGACTTCACAGAGTTTATAAGCAGGGTAGTTCAATCAGTTAAGAAGGCAACATTTAATTGCATCCAGAGTAAAGTAAAAGTGAAGCTTAAAGAGATGCAGGATTCTTGGCTAAGTAAGAAGATAGATAAAATTCAGTTTTATGCTGATAATAGCAATCCAAAGTACTTTTATGATGCCCAGAAGGCTATTTATGGATCAAAGACCTATGGAGCATCTCAACTACTCAGTGCTGATGGAGCCACATTGATTAGTGATAAAGATGTAATCCTGGAGAGATGGGCTGAACACTTGCCTAGTATTCTCAGGAAACTGTCATCAATCAACGATGAAGTCATTGACCATTTTCCTCACAGTGAAGTCAGTCCCCCCTAACTGAAGATCCACTGGAAGAAGAGATTTTGAATGCTATTAGGCATCTTCTGTGTGGCAAAGCACCTCCTGTGTGGCAAAGCACCTCCTGTTGATTCTATTCAAGCTAAGATTTATAAGGTGTGGAGGTGGAGTCCAATGCTTATACAAAAGCTGAGTTAAATTTTCCAGGTTATACGCCAAGACGAGGTTATTACTCAAGAGTTCTCCATTGTCCATTTCTATAAAGGATATAGATTGTGACAATCACAATGTGTATGTGTGTGTGTGTGTGTGTGTGTGTGTATCTTAGTCACTGCTAGCAAGATTCTTGCCAGAGTACTACTTTATAGCCTTATCCTTTACCTGTGACACGATTATCCACCTGACAACCAGTGTAGCTACAGAAAGGGCCAAGGGATGGCCCATATGGTGTTTGCTATTGACATCTCCTGGAGAAATGCCAAGAGCAAAACAGAGGTCTACATACAGTGTTTGTAGATCTCACCAAAGTCTTTCATACAGTCCATCATGAGGGCTAATGAAAAATTATGTCAAAATTTAGTTGCCTGGAGACAATCATCAGTACTGTAAATCAATTTCATGATGGCATGCTTGCCCTGCTTCTGGATAATGGACAATGCTTTTTTGCTTTCCCAGTCACCAATGGAGTGAAACAAAGCTATGTGCTTGCCCCCATGCTTTTTAGCATGGTGTTTTCAGCCATATTGCCAAATATCTACAGTGAAGATGAACATGACATCAATGTCAGCAACCACACTGATGGTAAATTCATCATCTCAAAATGGCAACAAGCCAAGTCTAAAGTGTAGGAAGTGTTGTGCATGATTTTTTGTTTGCAAATGATTTTGCAGTCAATGCAGGCCTCTGAAGTTGAGATGCAACAAAGTATAGATTGATTCTCTGCTGCCTATGCTAATTTTGCCCTAACAATTGACAGCAAGAAAACATATGTGTTCCATTAACTAGCACCACACAATCTATATGTGGAATCATTGGCTGTAGCAAATAGAGAAGTTTTGAATGCTGTGGATGAATTCACATACGTTGGTAGTATACTTTCCAGGAATGTAGGCACTGATAATGAGTTTAACACACATTGCCAGAACTACCTCAGTGTTTGGTAGACTCCAAAGAAAGTATGGAAGAGAAGAGATATTAGGCTGACTACCAAACTGAAGGTCTACAGAACCTTTGTGCTGACTTCATGGTTGTATGCCTGTGAAACCTGGAGAGTATAACAACATCATGCCAGGAAATTGAATTGCTTCTATTTGATTTGTCTTAGGAAGATCTTGAAGATCACCTGGCAAGATAAAATATTAGCAATGGTCATTTCTCTAAATAAACTGCCAAGCATTAGAACTCTACTTCAGAGAGTGCAACTCTGATGGGCTAACCACATCATTTGAATGCCAGATGCATACTTGTCAGAAAAGATTATTTTATAGAGAACTCACACATGGCAAGTGCACACATGGTGGTCAGAAAAAAGAAATGCAGGTACACTCTCAAGTTCTCTCTTAAGAACTTTGGAATTGATTGTGTGACATGGGCAACACTGGCACGGGACTGCTCAGCATGGCCCACATCAGAGAAGGTGCTGTCCTCTACGAACAAAGCAGAATTGAAACAGCTGAAAGGAAATGCAAGATGCACAAATTTAAAGTATCTACCCCAAATATTCACATGGAGTATTTGTGCCCGATCTGTGTTAGAACCTTCTGAGTTCATATTGGTCTGATCAGCCACAGTCAGAGACACATTGAAACTTGATATTATCAAAGTGATGTCTTTTTGGTCGTCTTTGAGGGCTAATGACAACTACCACACATGTTTGTATCTGTTTACATGTATAGATGAGTATATGTTTGTACCTATACATGTATGTGCATGTGTATATGTATATGTATGTGTGTATATATATATATATATATATATATATATACATATGTGCAGAGAGAGAGAGAGAAAGAGAGAGAGAGAGAGAGAGAGAGAGAGAGAGAGAGAGAGAGAGAGAGAGAGAGAGAGAGACCTTGTATTGCACATACATATGCAGGACAAATTACTATTTAAGCTGCAACTGAAATGACAGGTAAGAATGTGACAGGCAGGTGCAGGTAGCAGGGCAAAAGGAAGGGGAGGGATGTATATTCCAGCTAAGTATACTTTATCAGGAAACACACAGAGGCAAGAAAGCATAGCATATGTTGGATACCCATGGTTTGCTACAATTTGATTATGTGAAGAGAAAAAGTCAAAGATAATCCGGCAAAGGTAACTTGGGAAAAATTGTGTAGAACCTTAAATGTGTTTGACTAAGTTGTTTGGATTTTATTCAGCACCCAAAGGAGATTCTTTTTTTTTTTATTCTCTGAAGTTATGATCTTAATATCTCTATGTAGACAACCAGTGATTTTTTTGTCTATTTATTATACATATTTCAATCTGTGCTTTGCACAAAGTAGGTCTTTAATGTTTTTGTTTTAATAGAGGCTAAATTGTTGAGCAGAGTTATATTGTAAGAAGAGGAGGAGCAGTATTATACAGTGGAAAAATCAATGTGTTTGGAATTAGGAGACTTGGGTTTATGTCTTATTTCTAATGCTATGTTTTTGGCAAATCATTTAACATCTAAGTATCCTTGTGGGTTGTATATAAAATAAGAGGACTTGATGACCCATAAATTGTCTTCCAGCTATAAATCTATGATCCTATAATCCTAAAATTAATATGGTAGTAATGTGTGGGATGCATTAGAAAGAAACAGACTAAAAACAGGAAGAATGATTAGAATTGTACTGCAAAAGTTCAGGAAAGTCATAAGAAGGACCAGAGCTCAAATCTTGGCAGTATATTAAATGGCTATAGATGAGAGAGATTCAACTGAAATAAAATCGACTGTACCTGAATACTTCTTGGCTATAGGAAGAAAGGGAGAAGGGCCCAAAGATGATTCTGAGGTTTTGAGTATATTTGATGTGGTAGAAAAGAGAAGGAGAAAGAAATGAGTTAGAATTGCTCGCTCTCCAGATAAAATTTTTCAGTACCCATTGGAAATGTACTTCTGTGCAATCAACTTTAATCTGTATTTACAATAAAACAGGACCCACCTTGTATTCTCCCTTTGCTTTTTGCTTGCAAATAGGAGAAGGGTAGCAGAGAGCAGCTAGCTGTTTATGAGAAGGTTTATCTATCTGAAATTAATGATAACACCAAAGGGCAAGCTGAAAATTCAGCTCTCATACAATGATATTCAGCCTTTCTCCAGGTAATCAGCAAGTGAATGCAAGTTACTGAAACCTTCTTGTCAGCTGACTATTTCTGCTGGCATCTTCTCATGCAGCTTATGCTGTTTCTTAATTGTTCTCTTTATCTTATTTTACTTCCTACTGGATTCATCACTTTTTTAAAAAAATATCTTATTTATTTATTTTTAAAATAAACTTTCAAATTAATAAAGATATTCACATAAATATTTTCTTTGGTCCTCAGTGTCTCATCTTTCAGTTCTGAGATAAAACTCACAAAAATCTCTGTTAATTATGAAACGATAGAACACACACACACACACACACACGTATGTGTTATGTTCTCCAAGTAGTCTTTTTATCTATTTTTATTTAATTTTCAATTTTTATCTTTCAAACTACAAAACCAGTTTCCTGCAAATGAGCTCAGAGTCCTCACTGTCCTGTAGCCTAACTTATTTCAATCTCTTCAAATAAGGTTCTGACTTCTTTATTTGATCCTCCTCTGCTCTCCCATGTATTTTAATGAAAAAAAAAAAACCCACGTTTCTTTGGATAAGGATTTTATCAGTTTTTCATACAAAATGCTGTTTTCTGCAACTTTTGGCACTATATGATTCATTGTGGAAAGGAGAAAGCTCCTCAGCTCTTGCACAAATTGGTTTAGTTAACTTTTCTTTATGCAAATGTTCATTCTCTGCCCTGAAAATTTACAAGTTGCCCCTTTCAAGAACCAAATTGTTTACAAAATAAAAGGACCATACATTGCAAGTGAAAATAGTGGCAAGGGGGTGAGTTACCAGGAGAAAGATTGTGTAAAGAAAAGAGATTAAAAACAGATTGCCAGATAATGATACAATATTCAGAATTACAGAAGGATAAGAAGCTAGTAAAGGAATTAGAAATTTAACAAAAGTTATTTGCATCTTAGGTATTTGTCCTTATGTTTTTTTGGTTTCATTTTCAAAGGTTCATTCTTTCAAAATGTAACCTTAATATTTTGCCACGTAGTGCAAGGTTTTTGCTTCTTTTCCTGGGATTAATTCCATGTCATTTACTATTTGGTCTTCCTTCATTCACCTGATGAAGTTAGCACTAAAAGGCTTTAATTCATATCTTCATCCATAAATTATGGATGTTAGGTATGGACTTCATACCTGCCAGCATTCACTGAATTAAAACTGCCACAAAACTGACTGAGTACCAGCAGTTCAGTGAGTAACAATTCAATTCCTCCTGCCTAATGGACATGATTTAATGCCAACTGTCAAATCTTCACCTCGAAATTCTTTTTTGTTCTTTTGAGTTAACAATTGAAAATCAGAGTTGCAAACAAGTGAAGCCCTTCCATCCCACTTTCCTTATTCTATTCTCATCCTGCTGACTCAATTTCCTTTTCATTCTGTGGATAAAGGGATCATATGAGATCATCATGGAAATACAAATCTGCCAATATTTGTTTTTCTTATTGTTTCATACAAAAAAATTAAAATTCTGCAAAGTGAGAGGTATAACTCATTTGATGATATAGGACTGACTAATGCATGGAACCTGAGTGGATTACCAGATAAACAAGATCAAGCAATATGTTGCAGATGTGTAGATAATTAATATTATAGATGTAAGATCAATTATTGGAATACTCATGAGGCTCTGCCAAAACCTTGCCGAATGTTAACATTCGTGTCTAAATTACCTCGTACTGGGAAATTTTTATGGGATATCTTTGATTGTCATGGGACAAAATAAAAGATAGCAGGTCCAGTTCTACCATAAATGAAACATGAAAATAATACTGAAATAATCCCATGATCAAAGATAAAAGTCAGTTTCTAATTCGAATTCTAGTTCTAATCATGTTCCCTTGCAGATACATTTGAGAATAAAAATTAACGATTCATCAACTTTATGTCACTTAAGTGAAATTATTTGTATTCATAAGAATTTATAATTCATAATGTTTTCAGAAATTAGATGTTCCCTTATGCAGACTTTAACTGAGGATCCAAAAGTAATCCACTCATTATAAGAAAACAAAACATCAAAAAAAATGATCTTCAATAGCCTGGATCTAACCATATTTAACTACTACTACCACTACTACCACAATAACAAAAGAATATCAAATTCAGTTACATCTACTGATTCCATATTTTTTATATATTTGACTCAGTAGAATAAAATGTAGATTTTAAGCTTTTGCTCAAAACATTCAAATAATAAAAGACTTTTATGACAAACATGACAATAGAGAAGATGTTCATTTGAATACTGACCTCAAGCAAAGTATTTGTGGCATTATTGAAGATATCTATTACTGCTGGGGATGGAAGCTCAATTCCATGTGGACAGTCTCGGGTGGGTAAAGGTGGGAACTTCTAAATCTTAGAGTTCTCACGAGGCCCCCCAGGAAACGACTGGGAATCGAGGTGAACCGAGCTATCTCGTATATTTCCGCCTCTTCCCGTGAGAAACGTGATGGGAGAGAGCTCTTCCCGCCCTCGAGATTGTCCCGGATCTGGGCACACTATTGTTATCTAACAGCACGGTATTCAGATGCAAACTATGCAGCTGGAGAGCTTAAGTAGGATCAGGAAAGCCTGAAAGTTCTCTTGGGAGGAGGGGCCACGTGTGAGGACAACAAGGCTCCGCTTTTCCTCTCTCCTCTCTCCCCTCCCCCTCTCTCCCCACTTATACTTCTACTTCCAATCTCTTATTGTAAGATCTTTGCCTCCTTGGGAGATTCTTAGCTCCCTCCTAAGGAAGAATTCTCCTGCACTTGTAACTAGACCCTGAAATAAAGCTCAACCCTTGTTCGACTCTGGAACATCCTTTCTCTCATACGAGCATCCGGTTTGGCCAACCGAAGACCTCCGATAGAGGTAAGGGAAGACTCGGGTAGCCCACAGGCCTCTAGGCCTGGCATATTACCTATTTCAAACTAAAGGATTTTCAGTTGAAGGAAAACTTCACCAAATTCATCAGTTCATAGGTAATAGAGACCCAAAACACTGTAATTGTTCCTCAGAGAGATAAATAGCAATATGTAAGATTATGATTAGCAGCCATAGAATAAATCAAATAGACAAAAGACATGTTTTTTGAACGTTAGAATCTATGATATGTTACATAGAGAACTGCCACAAGCCCCTATTGATTAATTTCATATAACTTTATGTGTGCAAGATGTGTACGTATGTTTGTGTTTGTGTGTGTGTATGCATGTCACTGCTCCATCCACAACTATGGATGCACAGTGGACCAGATCCTAGGTACTTTGTGTCTCAGAATCCTATAAGCTTCAGGGGTAGAGAATGAAGATGTGCATAATGATCATTCATGAGCATACATATGTAGAGAACACATTTCCAAGGAAAGACAATACAGAAGAACAGCTCATATTGGTAACACATGCAGAAGGAATGACTAAAATGTGGATAGGATGAATTTAATAAGTGGATATGAAACTCATGCAGATTATGTTACAGAGATACTATTGTGCTCAATGAACAGGATGATGATGCTCTTTACTTGGCATTTTCATTGCAGAATGATTCTTTGTATATAGCTGATTTATGTACTATGTGGTCTTTGTCTACTTGATGATCTTCAGAACACTCTAATATTCTGTCCACCATCCACTGGGAATACTGTCTTCCTTTGTATAGGGGTGGACTACAGAGGTTAGGGAAAATTATATTATATTTTTCTTTCTATGTCAAATGTCTAGTATAGGGCATAGCACATCTAAAATTCTTAAGGGAAGCTAGTTTTTCAGTTTATTCAGTCGCATTCTTAATCTACATAGCTTTTTATAGTAGATTTCCAAAACTGCTGTTCGGATTCTTCTTTTACAGCATGATAAATGTGGAAATATATTTAATATGATTGTACATGTGTATCCTAAGAAAGATAGTTATAGATACTGGATACAATATCTATACAGCATGATAAATGTGGAAATATATTTAATATGATTGTACATGTGTATCCTAAGAAAGATAGTTATAGATACTGGATACAATATCTATATTGTATATACAAGCATATGCAAGTATATACAAGAAGCAACATGACATGGAAAAATGAGCTTAGATTGAAAAAAACTGGATTAAAATCCAGCTTCACACACTAATCATATGACTTTGAGTAAGTCACTTGACCTCTCTGTATCTCATTTCTCTAATGTGTAAAATGAAAGCACAAGATTTGATTATGTGATCCTGTAAGAAATTTCTATATGCACATATATGCATACATATGTGTGTATACACATGTGTCCATCTATAGCTATATCTATGTATATGTATATATCTATATGTATGTTGTAGGAGCCAGACAAGGATCTGGGCAAAATCATTAACTTTACAAAACAATATCCATAAAAATAATAATCTCAACTCATTATAATCTGGACTATAGATATTCTTTATATACACAAATATTTTATTCCATTAATAGGACACCAATTTTTTGAATGATTATAGATCTCATTTAAGATTTTTGCATCACTTTAGAGTTCAGTTCACAAGGGAAATGTCATCTGAATATGGGAGTATCTGTCTATAAGAAATCCCTTTTTGATTCATAGTCAGCTGTGTGTCCTCCTTGAAATCATCAAACATCTTTTGTGAATATATATGTGATTTATGTGTCTCTTCATAATTATCAAATAATACCTTGACAAAGTTCTCTGTCACGATATATTTTCATATTTTAATATATGTGTGTTAACCTATTTTAACATGAGAGTCAAACTTTTTGGAGTAGAGACTTTAAGTTGGAATTTTTCTTTAACATAGCAAATGAGCTTTTTTTTATAGTTAATAAAGTAGTGACAGTCATGGAATTGTACATTCTTTGCATCTTTCTTATGCATGTGTGTATACATATATATGTATACATGTGCACACACCTATATATGTATATATGCATATAACACATGTGTGTATATATACATATACATGTATACATACATAAATATATAATTTATTATTTAGTTTCCAGCACTCACTTCCACAAGAATTTGAATTACAAAATTTCTCCCCATATTTCTCCACCACCCCACCAAAGGACAGCATACATCCCATCTACCCCTTCCCACAGTCTGTCCTCCCTTCTATCACCACCTTTCTTCCATCCCCCTCCCCTCTATTTTCCTGTAGGGTAACATAGGTTTCTATACCCCATTGCCTGTACATATTACTTCCCAGTTGCATGCAAAAACAATTTTTAACATTGATTTTTAAAGCATTGAGTTCCATATTCACTCTATTCCTCCCTCCCCACCCACCCACACTGAGAAAGCAAGCAATTTGGTATAGGATACACATGTTTAGCCATGCAAAACACTTCCATAACAGCCATGTTGCAAAAGACTAGCCACATTTCTCTCAGCCCTGTGCTGCTCTTCATTTATTCCATTCTCTCTCTTGACCTGTCCTCCCACGATAGTGTTTGCTTCTGATTATCCCTTTCCCTATTTTACTGTCCCTTCTATTATGTTCACTCTCCTATCCCCTTCCCCCCTACCTTCCTGCAGGGTAAAATAGATTTCCATACCCAATTGAGTGTATGCCATTCCCTCCTTAAGTCAAATCCCATGAGAGTAAGACTCACTTATTCCCTTTCATCTGCCTCCTTCTCCTCCATTGTAAAAGCTCTTTCTTGCCTCTTTTATGTGAGATGATTTGTTATATTCTGCCTCTCCCTTTTTTCTTTCTCCTGCTACATTCCACTCAACACTACATTTTATTTTTTAAGTATTCTGGCTACTTGTGATATTTTCTCCTTGACCTGGGAACTCTGGAATTTGACTGCAATATTCCTAGGAGTTTTCCTTTTGGGGTCTCTTTCAGGAGGTGATCAGTGAGTTTTTTCCATTTGTATTTTATGTTTTGCTTCTAGAATATCAGGGCAGTTTTTCTTGATAATTTCTTGGAAGATGATGTCTAGGCTATTTTTTTTTAATCATGGTTTTCAAGTAGACCCATAATATTTACATCATCTCTCCTGGATATATTTTCCAGGTCAGTTGTTTTTCAGTGTGATATTTCATATTCTCTTCTATTTTTTCATTCTTTAGTTTTGTTTTATAATTTCTTGATTTCTCATAAAATCATTAGCTTCCATTTTCTGCACTTTAATTTTCAACTAACTATTGTCTTCAGTGAACATTTGGAACCTTCTTTTCATTTGTCCAGTTGTGCTTTTTTCTCCTCATTTGCTTTTTGGATCTGTTTTTCTATTTGGGTTAGTCTATTTTTAAAGGTGTTGTTTTCTTCAGCATTATATTGGTAATGCATTTTTGCTCATTGTTAATATAATTTTGTTTCTTACTGGGAAGATCTTCACACTAATTAATGGATCTGCCAATTAAAGGAAGCTTGATAAGGGGAAGTCCACATCTTTTTTGTAATTTTCTAATGAGGCACTGTTTCTCCAGGGTAGTGATGCCTTCTGGCTCTGATGAATGTACAAGTAGTCCTACGTGAGGTTTTACTTTAGGGCTTGGTTTTTGGAAGAATGTTTGTTTGCCAGATGAGACTCTGGGAAGCCACTAAGCAGTCCCCTGATTTGAAAATCCAGAAGTCTGTTCTTCTATGTCTGGTAACTATGTATGTATTGTCAGAGAGTTTTATCTGTCTATTGATTTGTCAGATAGCTGGAAGCCCCCTCTGTTGATTTTGATTTCTCTGTATTTTCTCTGTAATTCAGGGTGCTAACTTTTTCTCTTAACCAAGTGAATGGCATATGTGCTTGATTAAAGTAGTTATTAACCCCCTCAAAAGTTGCTTTTGTTTTAGAAAAGCAGATTTCAGAACCTGTGATAGCAGACCCTCTATATATGTTGGAGTGCTTGCTTTTATAAGCACTTTTGCATCTCATTTAGAAAACTGTTGGCTTGTTTTTCTCTATTTTTTGGCATCACTCTCATTTTTTTCCAATTTTTCCTCCATTTCTCTTACTTGATTTTCAAAATCCTTTTTGAACTCTTCCATGGCTTGGGACCATTTCATTTTTTTGGAGGCTCTGGATGTAGAAGGCTTGACCTTGCTGTCTTCCTCTGGTTGTATTCTTTGGTCTTCCTCTAGTTGTATTCTTTGATCTTCCTCATTGAAAAGGATGGAAGAAAATACCTTTTCTTCCCAACAAGGAAGTAACCTTCTATAGTCTTATTTTTCCCCTTTTTGGGCATTTCCCCAGTCAATAACTTGACTTACGAGCCCTTTGTCAAGTGGAGAGTATACTACCCCAGGATTCAGAGATTTTGTGCCATTGTTCTCCAAGATATCTCTAGGGATCTGTGAGTTCACAGTTCCTCCAAAGTGGTATAGTCAAGGGAGAGGTATTTACTCCTCTCCTGGCCTGTGCTGTTGTCTATGAGCAACCACAACCACTCTTTTCTGCCGTGTAACTGTGAGTAGGATTTCTTCTTCACTGCCACCACCAGTTCCCCAACACCAGTGCTTCTCCTTCACCCAGGACCACCTCCTAGAACTGAGACCCAGATCAGCTGCTTGATTCTCCCTGAGAGTTCCTGAAGTGGTTACTTCTGGGGCAGTGGCTGCCACAACCCTAGGGCTGGGGCTAAGGTTGGAGCAGGATGATATGCACAATGGGTGCACTCCCCTCTGAACAATAGACCCTTCCTGTTGGCCTTTCACATTGTCTTAGGCTACATATCTGTTTCACTGACATTTTGTGGCTTCGGCTGCTCTAGAATTTGTTTAGAGTCATTTTTAAAAATTAATTAATTAATTTAACTTTTAACATTCATTTTCACAAAATTTTGGGTTCCAAATTTTCTCCCCATTTGTCCCCTCCCCCCACCCCAAAACACCGAGTATTCTAATTGCCCCTATCACCAATCTGCCCTCTCTTCTATCATCCCTCTCTTCCCTTATCCCCATCTTCTCTTTTGTCCTGTAGGGCCAGATAACTTTCTATACCCCGTTACCTGTATTTCTTATTTCCTAGTTGTATGCAAGAACAAAACTCAACAGTTGTTCCTAAAACTTTGACTTCCAACTTCTCTTCATCCCTCCCTCCCCACCCATTCCCTTTGGAAGGCAGGCAATTCAATATAGGCCATATCTGCGTAGTTTTGCAAATGACTTCCATAATAGTCGTGTTGTGTAAGACTAACTATATTTCCCTCCATCTTATCCTGCCCCCCATTGCTTCTATTCTCTCTTTTGATCCTATCCCTCCCCAAGAGAGTTGACTTCAAATTGCTCCCTCCTCCCATTGCTCTCCCTTCCATCATCCCCCCCACCCTGCTTATCTCCTTTTCCCCCATTTTCTTGTATTGTAAGATAGGTTTTCATACCAAAATGAGTGTGCATTTTATTCCTTCCTTTAGTGGAATGTGATGAGAGTAAACTTCATGTTTTTCTCTCAACTCCATTTTTCCTTCCACTAAAAAGTCTTACGCTTGCCTCTTTTATGAGAGATAATTTGCCCCATTCCATTTCTCCCTTTCTCCTCCCAATATATTTCTCTCTCACTGCTTAATTTCATTTTTTTAAGATATGATCCCATCCTATTCAATTCACTCTGTGCCCTCTCTCTCTCTCTCTCTCTCTCTCTCTCTCTGTGTGTGTGTGTGTGTGTGTGTGTGTGTGTGTGTGTGTAATCCTACCCACTACCCAGATACTGAAAAGTTTCAAGAGTTACAAATATTGTCTTTCCATGTAGGAATGCAAACAGTTCAACTTTAGTAAAGTCCCTTATGACTTCTCTTTGCTATTTACTTTTTCATGCTTATTTTCATTCTTGTGTTTGAAAGTCAAATTTTCTTTTCAGCTCTGGTCTTTTCATCAAGAATGCTTGAAAGTCCTCTATTTCATTGAAAGACCATCTTTTCCCCTGAAGTATTATACTCAGTTTTGCTGGGTAGGTGATTCTTGGTTTTAGTCCTAGTTCCTTTGACTTCTGGAATATCCTATTCCATGCCCTTTGATCCCTTAATGTAGAAGCTGCTAGATCTTGTGTTATCCTGATTGTATTTTCACAATACTTCAATTGTTTCTTTCTAGCTGCTTGCAATATTTTCTCCTTGACCTGGGAACTCTGGAATTTGGCCACAATGTTCCTAGGAGTTTCTCTTTCTGGATCTCTTTCAGGTGGTGTTCTGCAGATTCCTTGAATACTTATTTTGCCCTCTGGTTCTAGAATCTCAGGGCAGTTTTCCTTGATAATTTCATGAAAGATGATGTCTAGACTCTTTTTCTGATCATGGCTTTTAGGTAGGCCCATAATTTTTAAATTGTCTCTCCTGGATCTCTTTTCCAGGTCAGTTGTTTTTCCAATGAGATATTTCACATTATCTTCTATTTTTTCATTCTTTTGGTTTTGTTTTGTGATTTCTTGGTTTCTCATCAAGTCATTGGCCTCCATCTGTTCCATTCTAATTTTGAAAGAACTATTTTCTTCAGTGAGCTTTTGGACCTCTTTTTCCATTTGGCTAATTCTGCTTTTGAAAGCATTCTTTTCCTCATTGGCTTTTTGAACCTCTTTTGCCAGTTGAGTTAGCCTATTTTTCAAGGTGTTATTTTCTTCAGAATTTTTTTGGGTCTTCTTTAGCAAGGTGCTGACCTTTTCATACTTTTCTTGCATGTCTCTCATTTCTCTTCCCAGTTTTTCCTCCACCTCTCTAACTTGATTTTCAAAATACTTTTTGAGCTCTTCCATGGCCTGAGCCCATTGAATATTTATTTTGCCTTTTTGGGGTACAGAAGCCTTGATTTCTATGTCTTTCCTTGATTGTAAGCATTGTTCTTCCTCATGCGAAAAGAAGGAAGGAGATATCTGTTCACCAAGAAAGTAACCTTCTATGGTCTTATTTTTTTTCCCCTTTTCTGGGCATTTTCCTAGCCAGTGACTTGACTTCTGAGCTTCCTCTTCACACCCATCTCGCCTCCAGATCCTCCCAGCCAGTGCTTGGGGTCTGAGATTCAAATGCTGCTTCCCAGCTTCAGTGCTTTGGGTGGGGGTGGGGCTGCTATTCAGTGTGAGATTAATGTCAGCTGCTGAAGTGGGGGCAGGGCTACCACATGGGGCTCAGTTCCCTAATTGTTTTTATGTGGAGACCTTCAACAATGGATCCAAGCTCCTGCCTGCTTTGGGAGCCCCCGTCTGCTGTCACCTCCACTGCTGCTTACCGAGGGGGCCTGAGTTATGGGGACACCCCACTCCCCTCTCAGCCACCCAAAAGACTCTTTCATTGACCTTTGTCACCTGTGTGTGGAGGCACCTGAGCGTGTGCTGGAGATTCTGTGGCTGAAGCCTGCTCAGATCTGCTCCTCTCAGTGCCGCACGGCCAAGGCAGGGCTGGGCTGTGCTCTGGGTCCAGTGCATGACGGACCTTTTGGGTCAGTTTTTCAGTTCTCTCTGGCACAGAAATCTCCTCAAGTCTGTTGTTCTGTGGCTTCTGCTGCTCCAGAATTTGTGTGGAGTTCTTCTTTACAGGTAATTTAAGGGCTGTGGGTTTGGAGCTGGCATATGTGTGTCTTTCTACTCCACCATCTTGGCTCCTCCTAGAGTCAGTTTTTATAAGCATTTTAAGGGCTTTGGGGAGAGAAAACCAGCAGGTCCATACTTCTACCCTGCCATCTTGACTCTGTCCCCTATTCTTTGCATCTTTCAAAGATTTTTGTGACTCTAAAGACATGTCATATTCTCAAAAATATCATTTGTATGACCCTGTCTATTTCTTTCTCAGGACTTCATCAAGAATTTTTGTATAAATTATTTTCATGAATATTCTGTAGAGATATGTGTTGTCATATGAATCAATAATAATTGTTATCTTTAAATTCACCCTCTCTCAATAATAATGGCAATTTTTTTTCCTCGAAGCCATTCCCACCCTACCCCACCCCCAATGTCTTGGGAATTCTTTGAATTTTTAAAAATGATTTCAATTCAAACATGAGCCCTCTTTCATGTGTAATGGGTCCTCACCTGATCTCCTACCATGGAGGCACTCTGTGTCCTCTACTGTATTATGGAATACCTTGAGTGGGTACATAGCCAGAAAAGCTGTGTCTTTAAAAGTCACAAAACTGAGGAAATGGTTCTTTTCCATGAAAGTTCCTTCTTATATTCTCTTTCATGCTGCTACCTCAGGTCCACAGTCTTGACCATGAACTGATCCTATGAGAGAAAAAAGACTTCCTTTCCCTCCACTCCCTCTTAACTTTCAGCTCTTAGGTTTCTCTTGGTCTGGGGTTTCTGTTTTGTGTCGTTTGTCCTCAGTCTCAACTGTAGGCAGTGAAATACACTGACCCCAGTATCAAGTCATGATCACCTGAAATTCAGATGGGGTATTGCAGACAACTAGCTTGTAGTGAAGTCCTAAGAAATCAGGGTACAAAGTAAAATGTAGTAGCCACTAAATGATGAGGTAGATAGAATGTGAGATTTGGAGTCAGAAAAACCTTAGTTCATAATCTTTCCTCAGACACTTACTAGTTATGTGATCCTGTGCAAACCACTTCATTTCTCAGGTTCAGTTTCTTCATATGTAAAATGTGGATACGAATGGTACCTAGTTCATAGTTGTCATGAAGTTCACATGATATAACACATGTAAAGCACTTTGCAAACTTGAAAGCATGTAACATATGTATTTATATATATATATATATATACATATATATATGCACATTTATGCACACACACACACACACACACACACACACACACACACATTAGATCAGCAAGGCCCCTGACATACACAAGAGGACCTTCTGTACAGTTTCTTAGATCTGCTTTTCTAAAAGGATGGTAACTTTTGAGGGGTCAAGAGTCTACTTAAATCAAGCATATATATCATTCAGTTACTTCAGGGGAAAAAGTCAGTACTCTGAACTTCAGAGAAAATATAAATAAAACCCAAAAGACAGAACTTCTAACTCTATGATGATAATCAATACATACATCACAGATCAACAGACAGATTCAACTGTCTAAGTTAGACATACACATAGTTTCTAAAGAGAGAAGCACCAACATCTGGATTTTCAAAGCCAGGGGGCTTCTTAGCAGCCTCCTTTAGTCTCTTCTGGAACATAAACCTTCTTTTACAAACTAAGCCACAAAGTAAAACCTCACTTCAGAGTATATATACACTTTTCAGAGCCAGAAGGCATCAAAACACTTGAAAACCAATTCCTCATTAGAAATTAACCAAAAGTTTGGGCCTTCCAAAAAAAAAAATCTCCCCAAATCAAGTTTCCTTTAATGGGTAGGCCCATTAATGGGTGGGGAAGATCTTTAATTCTCATTAGCATTACACACACACACACATACACACACACACACACACACACACACACACACACACACTGCTTCTCCTATTGCTGTTGGTGTTATAGTAGATGTAATAGTAAAACACTGAAGGGATGTGACATAGAACTGTGATTTAGGAATATTATGAGAATTCTCCATCACTCCTGCATGACCCAGGAAAATTATCATTGAGAAATCTCATTATGCTTCAAGGTTGAATCCACTTTTGTTCTCACATCTTATCATGTGATCTTATTGAACCTTAAGGAAAGAAGGCAGAGAACCATGAGTTTCATAACCTCCGTTTAAGGAGGTGGTCCAACACAGATGTTTCCTCTTTTTCACTAGCTGTAGTACCATTGGAGTTCTTTCAACTTCTCTGTCATGTTCTTGTGCTAGGTATTTTCTTTCTCCTTTTCTGCATCTTTTCTTTCTTTTTTTTTTTTTTTTAGCAATTGAGGTATGAGTTCCCTGATGATAGTGACTGCCTTTTTTGTTACCTGTATTTGTTTCTTCAGTGTTTACCTGCCATGTAGTAGATGCTTAATAAATGCTTACTGATTATTTACCAATGTAACTGCATGAAGTTGGATAGGAGATGAGAAATTGGAGGCAGGGAGATCAATTATGAAGCTATTGCAATCATCAAGGCATTAGATGATGAGGGCTTGAACTAAGATGGTGGTCATATGAATGTAGAGAAGGGAACAAATGTAAAGAAGGTTATGGAAGTCAAAGTGAGATGACAAGGAAACTAATTATCATATTGTGTGTGTTTGTACTATAAACATGTATGGGCAGTACATATGTGTGTGCTATATAAATGTGTATATATTTTTATATATTTATATTTATATATACATGCTTACAAATTATAAGAGAGGAGAGAGAATGAAAAATCAATTATGACTTCAGTTCTGTCAGTTTGGGTAACTAAGTTAAGGAGAAGAGTGGAAGCTGTGTGTGTTTTATCTAGTACCATTTTTTTTTAGCATTATAAGCTTACTTGACTAGGCTAGGTTTGATTTGCTTCAGTTGGGTACAATGTCTCATTTTTATTCTTCCAATTAATCTCAGTCTTTAAAAATAAAATTGCTGTTTTGACTACATACAGCTGACTGATTACAGAAAAAAAAAAACCCAAAACACAGTATATTATATGGCCATATAAATCACAATACTTATCCATTCATCTCCACCATGAAACCTGCAAAAAAAGACCCTATTGCAAAACAGTTATTTAGAGTAGAGATAACATATTATGCCTTAACTAAAGCTCTTTTTTGATGCCTTATTAAGGTGCAGAAGTAACCCTAGTTTCTCAAGGGCACTGAAGGTTGAGTAAAAGTTCTAGAAAGTTCTATTAAGCTCAAAAGACTTAGAATAAAGGTCTAATGATGAATTCCATGCCTGTTATCACTGGATGGGCCTAAGCTATTAGAGTGGCACTGTCACTTGGTTGGTCTCAAGATGTTGACTTTTCTGCCACAGCAACTGTGGAAATTTATATTTATATATTATATTATTATATATCATATACAATATGAATATTGTATGGGACTTATTGTCTGTGCCTATGTTGGTGGAAGGGGTGCTCACATTAGCAAAATTACTGGATCTTTGGAGACAAATAGTAGTTATCTGTATTTGAGTCTTATCCCTTCATAAACTTGAAGCTCCAGTTGAGGGTATTTTGTGAAATAAGAAAATGTGTTTTTTTTTTCTTCTTTATATACACAGTAACTATACCAGTACTTTACATATAATAGGTTAGGTGTCTTAGTGTGGGTACAGAGACTCACAAGTGTCCATGGACAGATATCAGGGGATTTGTAAACTTGAATTGGAAAAATATATCTATTTCAATAAAATTGTATTGTTTATTAACCTATGTATTTAATTTTATTCATTTAAAAACAAAATTCTTAGGTTTCCAGATTTCATTAGACTGTCAAAGGGAGTCTATGATTCATACAAGAGTTTAAAAATAACCATCATAGGCATTTGCCAAAAAATATTGAATTAAATTTTCTTCTTCCCTACCTACATTTGTTTAATTTCCACATCTTCTTGACTCAGTTGAAAGATCTTGAAAGGAGTGAGAAACTGCTTCCTCCTTACCCTGAACCAGTTTCTTGCCTAGAGTGCTAGCTAGTTGGACTATAATCACTTTATCCATGCTATAGAATTCTGCGACTACAAGAAACCTTTGAGATAATCTAGGTCAATTTCCTGTCTGTATTTGTTCTTTGTTGTTCTCATGCAAATATTCTTTGAATCAATTAGAAAATGCAACACCTGGGATTTTGTGGAGGAAAAGATTCTAATAGTATCATCATAGATAGTAACTATTCAAATTTATTATACATTTAAATAGATTCAGCATAAAGAATGCTCATTTTCTAAAATCCTGAGACAGCAATTATTATGGTCTTATCTACTGAAATGCATATTTCTTATTTCATCCTGTCAATTATAATGAAGTTTTTTAGATTTTACTCTAGGACAATGGTAAAATTTGTTTCAAATATTTGAAATATGAACTGTGAAGCCAAAAATTAATTATGGGATTTATGTAGGTTCAAATACTGGGTAGTGAGTGGAACAGGTATATTTAATAAAGATCCCTGATGGAGTAGAATAGGTATAATGAGTGAAAACCTCTCAGGAATCCCTTGTGTCAGCCCCATTTGTCTCACTCGGCCCTGAGAAACTGAAAAATTGAGATTCTGTTTTTTTTTTTTTCTTAAAATTCTTTTTATGTTACGAGATAGTCCTTGATAGAGACTGCTTTTATGCACTCCCTTATCTCCTTTCCTAGATATTACTCCATGATATGCGATAGGTCTTAAACAGAAGTTGCTCACTTCCTCACCCCACCCTTTTTCTAAAAATTATCTTTGCACACTTATTCCTTGTTGCTGGGATAGATTTTCTGTGGATAGATTGTACCCTCAAGACTCAGTCAATGGGCTAAGAGGAAGGGAGTTAGAGTGGGGGTATTGTGGTCAGGGTCTATAAAAACTGCTGTGTAGGGCACACCCTTACCCTCCTCAGCCAGGGTCACCTTGAGCGCAGGTGGGAGTGCCCTTTCTCAAGAAAATTGAATAAATATCTTTCCTTTTTACTCCTTTGGTCAAGACTCTAATTTTATGAAGGGGTCACTTCACACAGTAGTATTAACAATGTACATAACAAAAATTATGTCATAAACTAATGCTAAGACCAATACAAGTTAGCAAAATCATTAACCTTATTTTAAAAATAATATGACTTAATGAAACTTTTAGGTTAGTTATCTTGTTCTAAATTACATCCAAATATATTAATAAAACAGGAGCACTATTGACCTATTTAATTAAAGTACTAACTTTTAAAAATTCTGTTGGTTTGAATTTAAAAATAACTATTATACACCGACCCTAGCACATTGTGAATTTCAATAGAACTAATATAATTAAGCACTCTTGTATCAGAAACATAAATTCTCTGTAAAAGTTCATACTGTCATCTTTGGAGTGTAATTGAAGGAAATCCTCATTGACAGGTGAATGCATATTTCAAAAGCAATAACAAATACTTCAAATCTTATTAATAAAATCATCATTAATAAATTTATTATAGTATCTTTTTCTGTTAATTGAGCATTCAAAAGGGATTCAATGGTGATTATAACTTTACATGCCCATTATTCACTAGTGACAAGTATTAATGGTATAGGTCTCATTACTTGTAAAACTTTATTTTCAATATTAAAAGTTTTAAGATAACATGAGAGAATTCTGTTTGAGGGCATTGAGAAATAGTATTCTCTGAAAATCTAATGATATGGTTAACCTCATCAACATTTATACAGTTTGAATTGTTCAAGGTGACTTGGAGTGAACTTCAGGTTTTGTTTCTTTTTTTTTCCCATGACTCCCCCAACTCCTTGAAAGATCTTAGAGGCTGAGAAATTACTCCAAAAAAGATAAAAGCATAGATACTTTTATATTTTTTTTATGTTCCCTGGTTTCTTTCCGTAGAAAAATATATATTATTTAAAAAAAAAAACACCAAGAGATAAAAGATCATTAGTAAGTAAATCCTTAGCAAACAAGAGAAGGAAAATAATCAAGAAATTAAAACAGAAAATTATCTTTCTTCTGCTAGTGTTTATACCCATAAACACAAAAACAAACAAAAAAATGCCATCTGATGATAAATTTTGAGCAATACTAATTTTATCATTCCACATCCCTCTAAACATTTACATGTATAGTGTAAAAAGTGTTTCAGAAAAGAATATGTTTATGTGGCAAAATGTTATTTGGAATAAGTACCTATATTTATCCTTATATAAAGTAAGGCTATTGAGTACATATGTTTGTTTACCACATTACTTAGTCCAAGAGGAAGCTTGATGTAATGGAAGTAACTCTGGAAAGTTACAAAATGGGTATTTTAGTATTGACTCTGCTACTATTTGATATAGTCATCACTTCACCTCTTTGGGCTTCAACTTCCTCACCAGAAGATTGGTTGAGGAATGGGAAAAAGTAAGAGTGTTGGTCCAGATGAGTTCTAAGATCTTTTCCAGTTCTGGAATGTTGTTATTGGATTGTCTTTTTAAGTCAAACTATGAAACTACATCCTAATTTGATTAATTGTCAAGAAGTTAAAATATATAATTTAACATAATTTCTTCCAAATTATATTTGTGAAGAGCAACCATGACCAGACTTGTAAAACAAATCATGTACAAATGATCTGTTTCAGGTGGAGGAAGAAGCCTGTTGTTGGTTTGACTCACAGAAGGCAAGAAGTTAACAATAGGAAAGTGAATACAGCCCTTGCACAGGCTGGGCTTGATTTGTACCTAAACACAGGCCACGAAGATGTGTAGGAAGAGGATGAAACAAAGTGAGGAGTCTGAGGTTCCACCAGTACTAAGAAGCAAGCACACGAATTGGGGGATCCCACATTGGGGAGATAATTGAGGATTTTACTCAGCAGGAGGTCACAGATATTTTGAGTCAGTTCACCCAAAGGATGGGAGAATTATTGGTACTTTGGATAGTGAGAATTAGCAAAAATGCTAAATTTCCTAGAAGCAAAGAGTAAATAGCCAGTGGATTCTAAGTCAGAACAGATTGACAGGAAAAGACCCCTCGATTGGGACCTCTTGGGGCAGGGACAGCTCTACAGCCAATCTCAGCAGGAAGTACTTATGGAAGAAGAGAACTTCCCCCTTTTTCCAAAGATTTTGGGCCCCATTTATTTGAGGAGGGAATGATGGGGTGCTTGTGCTCAAGTCCCACCTTAAGATATTATTTTATGTGTTCATTTTGTGTGATTCCTGCAAAGTTCTGTTGACACCAGGCCTAAGATATTGTTTTATATGCTTATTTTTCTGTTATCCTGTTAAAATTCTATTGATACCAGTTGCTCCACAAATGCAACCTACATAATGAATACAAAAGATCTTGGGGTCCCATGTAATGGTAATTTAAAAGGAAAATCTTTCATATTCATTAATAGGCCTATGTAACCCGCCTGGTTCATATGGAAGCCTGAGTTACATGAGTCTGAGTCACATGGAGACTGTGGTGGGAGGAGTTTGCTGAATGAGTAGGATAGGAAAAGGTGCAGCCATAGCAGAGCTGAGAGGAAGTTAGTCTTGAACTCAATCAGAGCTCAGACAGATGCAGGCTGCTGGCTAGTGTGAGGGAAAGGACTTGTTTGTGATTTTTAAGAGAGCCTACTTGTAATTTCTTTAATGGACCTGGTTTGTGGGAAGCCTAGCAGGGGGAAGGCTTGGGGATGGTATTATTCTCTGCATTACTATTGTGTATAGATTTTTGTTACTATGATGGATTTGGCTTTCTGGTGTTTGAATAAATGTTTTGATTCTACCTTCCATATAGAGAGTGTGTGATATTTTGCGATTCTGTATTGCACTGTGGACACTCTGAATTTCACATTAGTGCTGCATTATAAAATCTTACTTTAGTGCCAAGGCATATCAAAACACAAGCAGAAGACAACAAAGTCACAACTCCTAAATCAAAACCTCTAAGAAAAATATGAACTGTTCTCAGGTCATGGAAGAGCTCAAAAAGGATTTTGAAAATCAAGTAAAAGAAGTAGAGGAAAAATTGGGAAGAGAAACAACACTGATGAAAGAAAATCATGAAAAACAAGTCAACAGCTTGCTAAAGGAGACCCTAAAAATACTGAAGAAAATAACACCTTAAAAATAGACAAACCTGCCCAACAGAAAGAGATAGAAAGAGAAATCCAATTTAAAGCTAGGGTAGCCACTATAAGATATTTGGGAGTCTCCTTTCCAAACAAGCCCCAAACAAACTATATGAGCACAACTGCAAAACACTTTTTGAATAAATAAAGTCAGATCTAAGTAAGTGGAAAAACAGTGCTCATGGGTGAACTGAGTCAGTATAATAAGAATGACAATTCTGCCTAAATTAATTAATTTATTTAATGCCATACCAATCAAACTATGAGATAATTATTTTGTAGAGGTAGGAAAAATAATGTCAAAATTCATCTGGAAAATCAAAAGGTCCAGAATATCAAGGGAACTAATGAAAAGAAATGTGGCCTAACTCTATCAGATAAAGCAGCAACTATCAGAACCACTTGGTATTGGCTAAGAAACAGAAGGGTAGACCAGTGGAATATATTAGGTATTGAAGACACATTAGGCAAGGAATATAGCTGTCTACTGTTTAATAAACCCAAGGACCTCAGCTTCTGGGATAAGAATTCACTGTTTGACAAAAATTGCTGGGAAAACTGGATAACAGTGTGACAGAAACTAGGCATAGACCAATGCCTGACACAGTACACAAGAACAAAGTCCAAATAGGGACATGATCTAGGTATAAAGACTGATATTACAAGTAAATTAGTGGAGCAAGGAATAGTGTGTTTATCAGATTTATGAAGAAGTGAAGAATTTTTGACTAAACAAGAAATAGAAAACCTTATGAAGTGCAAGATGTATAATTTTGATTACATTAAATTGAAAAGCTTTTGCATAACCAAACCAAGATTAGGAGGGAAGCCAAAAAGTGAGAAAGAATTTTTGCAACTAGTGTCTGTGATAAAGGCTTCATTTCTAAAATATATAGAGAACTGAGTCAGATGTACAAGAATACAAGTCATTCCCCAACTGATAAATGGTCAAATAATATGAACAGGCAGTTTTCAGAGGAAGAAATTAAAGATATCTATAATCATATGAAAAAATGCTCTAAATCACTATTGATTAGAGAGGCGCAAATCAAAATAACTCTGAGATACCATCTATAAGATTAGCTAACATGACAAAATGGGAAGATGATAAATGATGGAGAAGATGTTAGAGAGTTGAAACACTAATTCATTGTTGATGGAGCTGTGAGATGATCCAACCATTCTGGAGAGCAATTTGGAACTATGCCCAAAGGGCTACAAAAATGTGCATATCCTTTGACCCAGCAATACAATTTCTAGGACTTAATCCTCAAGAGATCATAAAAATGGGAAAGGGTCCCACATGTACTAAAAAATTTATAGCAGCTCTCTTTGTGGTGGCCAAAAATTGGAAATCAAGGGGATGCCCATCAATTAGAGAGTGGTTGAATAAACTGTGATATATAAATGTAATGGTATACTGTTGTGCTATAAGAAATGATGAACAGGAAGACTTCAGAGAGTTTTGAAATCTTCTAAATGGTAATGTAAAAGAGTATACATACTCCCTAGTATCACAAAAAGCTTTTACAAAAATTGACCATGTACAAGGGCATAGAGGTACTAAAAACCAATACAGAAAGGTAGTAATAGATAATCTATCCTTTATAGATTATAACATAATAAAAATAGTCATTAGTTTAGAAACCACAGACAAAAAATACAAACCAAAATGAAGACTTTAAAATGAAATCCTAAATAATTAGAGAATCAAAGAACAAATCATAAAAACAATCAATAGCAATGTAAAATAAAATGATCATGATGAAAAAGCATATCAAAATTTCTGAGATGGGGTTAAAGCAGTCCTTGGGAGAAAAATATCTTTACAAATATGCGTTAAACAAAATAGACAAATACAAAATAATCTAACTGGATATGTATATTCAAAAAAGAATAGAACCCCAACAAATAAATATAAATAATCACAAAAGAGAGATATTAAAATTTAGAGGTAAAATAGACAAATTAGAAATAAAAATTCCATAGAAATGATAAGTAAAACTACAAGCTAGGTTTTTTAAAATACTAATAAAATTAACAAACCTTTACCTAATCTAAATTTTTAAAAAGAGATCAGAAAGATGAATCAATGAAATAGAAAATGAACAAGGAAAACCCAGCAACACCAGAAGAAATAAAGAATAATTATCAGGACATTATATACAGTTATATGCTGACAAAACTAAAACCACAAAAAAATAGAGGAATACCTTCAAAAATATGTAATACCCAAACTATCAGAAGACTAATTAAAGATCCTAATTAACCCAATATCAAACTAGGAAATAAATTTACTTGTAAAGGAACTACCAAAGAAAAAAGAATCACCAGTCTTGCTGGATTAACAGGACAATTCTGTCAAACTAAAACAAAACAAAACAAAAAAGCAAAACAGAACCGTTTCTATACTCACAAATTATTTTGAAAAATTGAGAAATGTCCCAAATGAATTATGATATATATCCTTAGTCCTTTTCTTGCTTCTCTTGATTCTTGTCTTGGAAAAGTCAAATTTTCTATACAGATCTTGCCTTCTCCTCAATACGAATGATTTAAAGTCCTCTCTATCAGTGAATGGCCATTTATTCCTATGAAGTATTATACTCAGATTTGCTGGGTAGGTGATTCAATCCCAGTTCCTTTGACCTCTGGAATCCTGTTCCAAGCCCTTCAATTCCTTAATGTTGAAGCTGCCAGATCCTGTGTTATCCTGATTGCATTTCCTCAGTACTCAAATTGTTTCTTTCTAACTGCTTGCAGTATTTTCTCCTTGATCTGGGAACTCTGAAATTTGGCCACAATATTCCTAGGACTTTCTCTGTTCTGGTTTCTTTCAGGAGGTGATCGATGAATTCTTTCAGTATCCATTTTGCCCTCTGATTGTATAACATCAGGGCAGTTTTCCTTGATAATTTCATGGAAGATAATTTCTAAGTTCTTTTTTTGATCATGGTTTCAGGTAGTCCCATAATTTTTAAATTGTTTCTCCTGGATGTATTGTCCAGGTCAGTTCTTTTTCCAGTGAGATGTTTCACATTATCTTCTATTTTTTCAAACTTTTGGTTTTGTTTTCTAACTGCTTGGTTTATCTCATAGTTATTCATGTCCATGAACTCAATTCTCTCTTTCAACGAATATTTTGTTCAAGAGCTTTTGAACCCTCTCCTCCTTTTGGCTAATTCTACTTTTTAAAGCCTCTTTCTCCTCGTTGATTTTTTGGACCTCTTTTTCCAATTGAATTAGTCTCTTTTTAAAGCTGTTATTTTCCTCAGAATTTTTTTTTTTTTTTTGGTTCTCCTTTAGTAAACTGCTAAGCTGTTTTTTAAGCCCTTCTATTGCCTGAGCCCAGTTTAGGTTTTCTTTGGAGGCCCTGGAGGCAGAGGCCTTGACTTCCTCTGACAGTATGCCTTGTTCTTCCTCACCTGAAAGGATGAGGGGAGACACCTGTTCCTCAAGAAAGTAACCTTCTATGGTCTTATTTTTCTCCCCCTTTTTGGGCATTTTCCCAGCCAGTTGCTTGACTTCTCAGTTTTTCTTCTCCACAACCACCATGCCTCCAGTTCCACCAAGCCAGCAATAAGGGCTGAGATTCAGATGAGTTGCTCCAGACCCTCAGGGGCTTTAGGAAGGGTCAGGGCAACTATTGAGGGTGAGATTAAGATCAGCTGCTCAGGTAGGGGCAGGGCTGCCACACAGGGCCCAGATCCCTCAAGGGCTTTACAATGAGACCTTCAACAATGGATGCATAGTACTGACTGCCTTGGGAGCCCCATCTCTCTGCTACCTCCACTGCTGCCACCTGAGGAGGCCTGAGTTATAGGGACACCCTGCTCCCTTCTCAGCCAGCCAAAAAGACCCTCTCACTGACCTTTAGCACCTGTAGGTTGAGGGATCTGTGCTGCTACTAGAGATTCTGTCCCTGAAGCCTGCTTGGTTCTGCTCCTCAAGGTGTGCATGGCCAAGGCTGGGTTGGGCTCTGCTCCACATCTAGTGCCACAGATCTTTCCTGTGAGACTTTCAGGGCACTCTGGGATAGAAATCTCCTCCACTCCATTGTTCTGTGGCTTCTACTGTTGTAGAATTTGTTGAGAGTTCTTCTTTACAGGTTTTTTATGGGCTGTAGGGTAAGAGCTGATGTATGTGCATCTTTCTACTCTGCCATCTTGGCTCCTCCCACTTTCAAGCTTGCTTGATGAAAATACAAGAGCTGAAGAGAAAATCTGACTTTTAAATACAAGACTCAAGAGAAGCATAAAAAGTAAACGGGAAAGTGAAATCATAAGTACATAATTATTACATATATAAAGGTAAACAAAGAAAGATATCTTGCTGTTTTTCTGGATTGAGTATTAGGGAATCAAGTGCCTTTGATGGAATATTGCCTTTGATTGAATCAAGTGTCTTTGTTTGAATAAAGAGTCTTTGATTGAATCAAGAGTCTTGGACTGGAAACAGTATATATAGTATTGTTAAGAGGGAGAAGAGAGAGTAGAAGGAGAAGCAGAGTTGAGAGAGAACATGAGCTGGTTAGAGGAACTTTCTTGTGGGAAGGCCTAACAGAAAGAATGTTTGTCATGTCAGCACTCCTTCTGTTGATCTGTGTTGATTTCTCGGACCGAAGTCCTGTCTGAGAACGTCTAACTCTTTACATTCCTACATGGAAAGACAATATGTGTAACTAATGAGACCTTTGTCAGTATTAGGGTAGTTGGAGAGAATGTGTGTGTGTGCATAAATATGCATATAAATATGCATATGTATAAATGTGCATATTTATACACACACATATATATACACATATACTCACATATATATGCATGTACATATATACATATGCATGCATACATATATAATACATATATGAATATGAAGGAATCATATCTAAAAATGAAATTAAGGGGTGAGAGAGGAGTGTATTAGGAGAGCAAGAAAGGGAGAGGTAGAATTTGGTAAATTATTTCACATAAAAGAGACAAGAAAAATATTTTACAGTGAAGGGGAAGAGTGGGAAGGTAAGAGGGAATGAATGAATGTTACTCTCATTGGATTTGGCCTAAGGATGGAATAATACATACTTAGTTGAGTATGGAAATCTATCTTACTCTCCAGGAAGGTAGGGACAAAGGGGTTAAGAGAGGGAAGGATGGTAGAAGAGAGGACAGATTTGGGGAGGGGTAATCAGAAGCAAACACTTTTGAGGAAGGACATGGTCAAAGGAGAGAATAGAATAAATGGAGGGGGGGGTAGGATGGATAGAATGGAGGGAAATATAGTTAGTCTTTTACAACATGACTGTTATGGAAGTGTTTTACAGGACTACACATGTATAACCTGTATCTAATTGCTTCTCTTCTCAATGAAGGTTGGTGGGGAGGGAAGAAGGCAAAGAATTTGGAACTCAAAGTTTTAAAAAAAAGAATATTAAAAATGTTTTTACATGTAATTGGGAAATAAGATATACAAGCAATGACATATAGAAATCTTTCTTGTCCTACAGGAAAATAGAAAGGAAGGGGATGGGGGTGGTGTTGACAGAAGGGAGGGCAGATTGGGGAAAGGGGTATTCAAAATGCATGCCATCTTGAAGTCTGGTGAGGGGAGAGATGTGTAGAAAATTTGAAACTCAAAATCTTATGGAAGTGAATGTTGAAAAGTAAAAAAATAAATTAACAAAAAGAAAAAAAGAAAGAAATATAAAATAAGAAAATGATATATCATGTGCATAGCAGAACATAGCAGAATATTCAGAATATATAGCAAAACCTTTTCATTTCAAGAAAGCCTACATATTAAATACTGTGTTATATGCTGATAGCCATCCATCTTTTCTATGTTTCCTTGTAAGTTTTGTTTTGTTCTCTTCTGTATGCTTTCTAACTGTTTTTCTCCCCTTCCTCCCCTTTACCCACTACCCAAAGGCTACAGTTGAGCATCGATATATTTATAGATAAGTACTGACATATACATACAGGTATATATGTATGTATGTATGTGTATATATGTGTATGTGTGTGTGTTTATATCCCCCTTTAGCCTATTCCCTCACCCTCACCTCTAAAGATTTCTCCTTTATTCTCTAACCCTCCCCTTTCGCCTTAGAGTTCTATTTCTTTCTAAATTTAGAAGACTTTTATATTCTTCTAGATGCAGAACTAACATCCCTACTCTCCCATCTAATTCCTTGGTCAGTTTTTCCTCTTGTACCTCATTTGTATAAGATAATTACTCTTCTAGCTGTTCTTGAACAGTTTTACTTTTCAAAGTCATATCATACTCACCTCTATCCCAATCTTTCTTACATGTTACCTATCTACTAGTAACAATCTTAGACACAGGCTTTTCATTTTCCTTACATAAAATGTAAATATTTTATCCATGTTGAGTCCTTTATAATTGTTCATTGGTATGTATCTTATATTTCTCTTCGCTCTCGTATGTCAAATTTGTCATTGAGTTTAAGGTTTGTTTGTTTGTTATTAGAGTCCTATAAGTCTGACAGTTGATCAAATGTATTTTTTTTTCATTCAGACTTATGGTTAGCTTTGCTGGGTATGGTATTTTCAGTCAGAGACTCAACTCTTTGATATATAATGTTTGATATATAGTTTTCTAAGACTTTCTTTTTTAGTGTCACCATCTCTAGTCTTGTGTGACTCTAATTGTGGTTCTGTCATATGTAAATTGTTTTTTTTATTTTCCTTGTTGCTCATAACATAATTTCACCTAATTTTTCACCTTCTCTATTTTTTTAAATCATGTATTTTTTTCTTTCTTCATCTCTTATAATTTCACTGGCTTCCCCTTGCCCAATTCTGATTTTCATGGAGTCATTTTCTTCCTTAAGATTCTCAATCCACTTCTGTAATTGGTTGACATTCTTATAATAATCTTTTCATGTTATTCTTATTTTTTCTTTTTAATTTTTTTCCATCTCTCTCATTTGATTTTTAAAGTCTTTTTAAAGTTCTTCAATGAATTCTTTTTGGGCAGGTGACCATTTGACATTACTCTTTGGGGTAAGAAGAGGATTGGTTTCCTTTAGTGTCATCCTATGAAGATGAACCTCAGTCTTCTCTATTCCCATTATAGCTCTCTAACTTTAGAACCCTTCTCCTTTGCTTGTCCATTTTTGTTTTTGGTAATAATTTAGTTTTTATAATCACCTCTTGTCCTGGAGTATGGGGGTTGGTGCCTCTGGCCTCTGATCCTCTTCAGTTCTCCCTTATAACCTCGAACTCAAACCCAAATTTCTAGCATCCTGTAAGTACCCACAGCCAACAGCGTACCCACACTACTGCTTCTTCATTCACCAAGTGTTTTCTAGTTCCTTCTTGTCCCAGCTTCTTTCTACAGCAAGCTGAGTCTGGCATTCCTTGTCAGATCTTTCCCAGGTCAGAAGTCCAACTCCTCTCACTGTCCTGAGGGTAAAAGTTCCTGTGTCTGTGGCCAAGGGAGCCTCCAAACCCAGCTATCTTCAGGGCTTGCTGCTTCTTGTATAAGCAGCTTGCCTCTGGTAATTAAAGTAGACTGTAGACTGGAGTTGTTTACTCTCCATCAGGAGGAAATCTGACCCTGGTATCTTTCCTCAGATCTTCTGAAATTGTCCCGAGGACTCTGGTTTTGTCGTTACTTTCATTTGTTTTCACAGCTCTGTTTGAAAAGAAGCACAATTTTATCCCTTTTGTAGAGGAAAATCTTGAGAGTTCAGAATTTTCTGACTTATTCTGCCATCTTTCCAGAATCCTCAACTTGAGGCACCATTTTAAGACATTTGGAGGGGAATTTGGGAGACTGTAGGAAAGTACTTACCTCTTTTTTTGTCTTCTTGGCTTTGTCTCCTAGAAATAGCTTTTGCACATAAAAGATCCTTTTTTCTCTTTCTTTGAACTCTTTTGGGTATAGACATAGCAATAATATAGCTGTATTACAGGAAATACACTGATTAGTAACATTTGTGTGTAAATTCAAATGAGTTTCCAAAATTTCTGTACTTATTCACAAGTTCAACAATAGCGTATCAAATAATATCTTTTTTTATAATCTTTTAAATTATTTTCTAGAGGAAGGAATGTCTATTTTAATCTACAAATATTTTTAATATTTTAAAAATTTAATTGATTATTTTTGTTTATATTTTTCTCTTCCTATCTTCTTTTAATATTTTACTATTAAAACTAGCAAGGAGAATAGTTAATATTTCCCCTTGAAGGCTAGTAAAACTTGTATTTTCTAGCAGTTAAACATAGTTTATATCATCAATAAAGAAGTTTTGCCTTTGGGATTTTAAAAAGCAAACAAACAAACAAGTTCTTAATGTTATATGTTGTTTTAATATTACCTAAATTCCCTGTTAAATTCCTCCCCTCTTTTTACCCCAGAAGAGCACTATATATCTCCCAGATTATATATACTATATAGTAAAGAATTTTTTTTAAAGAAAAGAAAGATATAGATAAAAAAAGAAACCATAAAAGTCAATCAACACATCACAATGTTTCTTACTTGCAGACTTCCCTACCCACTTCTGCAATACTGTGAAAGGGCTGGGTATGTTTTCTCATATCATTTCTTTACACATTTATTCTTTGTAATTTGATAACTTTCATTTTTAATTATTTTTAATTTGTTGTTTTTTTCCCATTTAGTGTGTTATAGTCATTGTATCTAGTTTTTGTAACATTGCATCACTATTTCCCTATTTTTCTGTAATCACATTGATGACTTCTTAGAGCACACTAATATCCCATTAATTTGATGTCTCATTTGTCTAGTCATTCTCCTATCAAAAGTCATTTACTTTGTTTCTACTTTTCTGCTACTACAAAAAGTGTTGTGATAAATATTATGGTGTATATAGGGGCTTTAAAAATAATTTGCCTCCTTGGTATAAATGACCAACATGATTAAGAATTTCTCTCCAAAATAGTTTCAGCAATCCTTAACTCCACCAATGACACATTAATATATCTATCTTTACTTAACCCCTCCAACATTAGTAAAGGAAGGAAAGGAGAAAGGAAAGGAATGAGACTGCATATTATGTCTACTGTGCCCCAGACACTTCACAAAATTATCAGTTCTCAAAATGACCAGGTGCTGTTATTATCTCCATTTTACATCCCAGGGCACCGAGGCAAGTAAAGGTGAAGCCATTTGCTGAGGGCCACACAAAAGTTGTCTGAGACCAGATTTCAATTCATTGGTTCCTAACTACAGGATCAGCATTCCACGGACTGTACTACCTAGCTGCTTACATTGATTATTCCCATCTCATGAGAATACCTCATTGCTTGTGGATTTTTGTAAAAGAATTACCACAGATTTTATTTCTTCAAAGCTCACTTTTTCTTTTTCATATTTTAATTATTGCAGAGTATGTAGTTGTGGGGTCCAATCACTGTCTTAGACTTTATTCCAAATATATAATGTTATTCTTTGCTATTTTAGGAAATTTGATGTTAATTTTTAAAAGATAACTTTTTGTCTTTTTGTGAGGAATATAGTTGTTCAGTTTTCTTCAGAATTTTACAGTTCAACAATCTTATTTCCCTTGATCAAATATGATGAAAATCTGATCTTGCTGGCGTCATGCATATTCAATCTACATTTTTACCTGGTGCTATACCATTGTAAGATCATAAATATAAAATTGGGGGGGGGGGGCGGAGCCAAGATGGCAGAGTAGAAAGAAGCACATACACGTAGCTCCGAACCCACAACCCACAGAACGGCTACAGGGGAGTAACTCACGGCGAATTCTGCACCCAGAGGCCACGGAATATTGGAGCAAGGGAGATTTCTGTTCTGGAGCGACCTGTAAACCTCTCGCGGGGGGTCCTTTGCGCTGCGGACTGGGCGCCGGAACTGGGAGCTGAGGGCAGCCCTGCAGTGGCCGCAGCACCAAGAGGAAAAGAACCCAGCAGGCTTTGGGGACGGGATCTCCAGCAGCCACGCAGGTCCCTCCACCCACAGAGGGACCTGCAGGCCTCTCGCAGAGGGCCCGTCACACTGCAGATGCCGAGCCCAGCCCAGCCCAGACCTGCTGTGGCCACAGCACCAAGAGAAACAGACCCGAGCAGGCTTCAGGGATGGGATCTCCAGCGGCCACACAAGTCCCTCTGCCCACAAGTGATAGGGGTCGGTGAGAGAGTCTCTTTGGCGGGTCCAGAGGGGAGTGGGGTGCCCCCATGATTCGGGCCCCCCCGGGAGGTAGAAGCTGAGAGACGGCTGCAGACCAGGGCTCCCCAAGTGGGCAGGAGCCTGGATCCATTGTGGAAGGTCTGTGCACAAACCCCCTGAGGGAACTGAGCCTGAGAGGTGGCCCTGCCCTGACCTGACCACCTGAACTTAATTCTCACACTGAATAGAAGCCCTGCCCCTGCCAAAAGCCCTGGGTCTGGAAGCAGCATTTGAATCTCAGTCCCCAAATGTTGGCTGGGAGGATTAGGAGGCGAGGTGGGTGTGAGGAGAATATTCAGAGGTCAAGTCACTGGCTGGGAAGATGCCCAGAAAAGGGAAAAGAAATAAGACTATTGAAGGCTACTTTCTTGGAGAACAGACATTTCCTCCCTTCCTTTCTGATGAGGAAGAACAATGCTTACCATCAGGCAAAGACACAGAAATCAAGGCTTCTGTGTCCCAGCCCACCCAATGGGCTCAGGCCATGGAAGAGCTCAAAAAGAATTTTGAAAATCAAGTTAGAGAGGTGGAAGAAAAACTGGGAAGAGAAATGAGAGAGATGAAAGAAAAGCACGAAAAGCAGATCAGCTCCCTGCTAAAGGAGAACCAAAAAAATGTTGAAGAAATTAACACCTTGAAAACTAGCCTAACTCAATTGGAAAAGAGGTTCAAAAAGCCAATGAGGAGAAGAATGCTTTCAAAAGCAGAATTAGCCAAATGGAAAAGGAGATTCAAAAGCTCACTGAAGAAAATAGTTCTTTCAAAACTGGAATGGCACAGATGGAGGCTAAGGACTTTGTGAGAAAGCATGATATCACAATACAAAACCAAAAGAGTGGAAAAATGGAAGATAATGTGAAATATCTCATTAGAAAAACAACTGACCTGGAAAATAGAGCCAGGAGAGACAATTTAAAAATTTTGGGACTACCTGAAAGCCATGATCAAAAGAAGAGCCTAGACATCATGTTCCACGAAATTATCAAGGAAAACTGCCCTGAGATTCTAGAACCAGAGGGCAAAATAAATATTCAAGGAATCCACAGAACACTGCATGAAAGAGATCCAAAAAGCGAAACTCCTAGGAACATTGTGGCCAAATTCCAGAGTTCCCAGGTCAAGGAGAAAATATTGCAAGCAGCTAGAAAGAAACAATTCAAGTATTGTGGAAATACAATCAGGATAACGCAAGATCTAGCAGCTTCTCCATTAAGGGATCGAAGGGCATGGAATAGGATATTCCAGAAGTCAAAGGAACTAGGATTAAAACCAAGAATCACCTACCCAGCAAAACTGAGTATAATACTTCAGGGGAAAAAATGGTCTTTCAATGAAATAGAGGATTTTCAAATTTTCTTGATGAAAAGACCAGAGCTGAAAAGAAAATTTGACTTTCAAACACAAGAATGAAGAGAAGCATGAAAAGGTGAACAGCAAAGAGAAGTCATAAGGGACTTATAAAAGTTGAACTGTTTGCATTCCTACATGGAAAGACAATATTTGTAACTCTTGAAACATTTCAGTATCTGGGTACTGGGTGGGAGTACACACACACACATGCACACACGCACACACACATAGAGACAGAGTGCACAGAGTGAATTGAAGAGGATGGGATCATATCTTAAAAAAAAATGAAATCAAGCAATGAGAGAGAAATATATTGGGAGGAGAAAGGGAGAAGTTGAATGGGGCAAATTATCTCTCATAAAAGAGGGAAGCAAAAGACTCATTAGTGGAGGGATAAAGAGGGGAGGTGAGAGAAAAACATGAAGTCTACTCTCATCACATTCCACTAAAGGAAAGAATAAAATGCACACTCATTTTGGTAGGAAAACCTATCTCACAATACAGGAAAGTAGGGGACAAAGGGACAAGCAGAGTAGGGGGGATGATCGAAGGGAGGGCATGGGGAGGAGAATGCAATTCGAGTTCGACACTCATGGGGAGGGATAGGATCAAAAGAGAATAGAAGTAATGCGGGACAGGATAAGATGGAGGGAAATATAGGTAGTCCTATACAACACAACTATTATGGAAGTCATTTGCAAAACTACACAGATTTGGCCTATATTGAATTTCTTGCCTTCCAAAGGGAAGGGGTGGAGAGGGAGGGAGGTAAAGAAGTTGGAACTCAAAGTGTTAGGATCAACTGTAATGTTCTTACCACTAGGAAATAAGAAATACAGGTAAAGGGGTAAAGAAAGCTTTCTGGCCCTACAGGACAAAAGAGAAGACGGAGACAAGGGCAGAGAGGGATGATAGAAGAGAGAGCAGATTGGTTACAGGGGCAATTAGAATGCTTGGGTTTGGGGGGGGAGGGGATAAAAGGGGAGAAAATTTGTAACCCAAAATTTTGTGAAAATGAATGTTAAAAATTAAACAAAAAAAAAAATTGGAAGAGAAATTAGAAGAATTTGTTCAAACCTTTCATTTACTGATGAAGAAGTTGATGCTCTGGAAAATTTCTCTTAATAGTTCTGGAGTAATCTTTTTACCCCCACTATTTTTTTGAATGCCATTTAGTTGAAATCCTGTGTTTTTTTTTCTCTTGTAAATCTATTATTTATTCTACATAACCATTAATGTCTTGTTTGTTCTGTTTATAACTTACACATAATTTATTCTTTAATTCTTTTGTATAGTACTTTTTATTCAACTTCATTTATTCTGATATTCCATTGATGTTTTTATTCTTGGCCACCATTTTGAAATTTCTCTAATTGCTACTTAAACCCTCTGTGTGTGTGCGCATGCATGTGTGTGTGTGTTGTGTGTGTGTGTGTGTGTGTGTGTGTGTGTGTGTATTTTCAAAAACCCACCTTTTAAAATAAGAGATGAGTAGATCACATCTCAGGAGCTGGAAGTGATTGAAACTTCTGATCGAATTAAATTTATCCCTTTTCACTTTTACCTTATTCATTGACATTTCAATTTGAATTCCTGAGGGAACTTTTACTCATAGTCCTTTAATATAAAAGAATGTTTTTGTTGAATTGCAATTTTTCATTTTTTATTCATTCTACTTGTCTGAAATGGGAGTTGTAGAAAGGACAAATCTCTGAATTGTAATTTTATAGAGGGCTGTCTGACTTTGGTGAGCTCTGGAGGAGGGTTTAGAAAAAAAAAGTACACATATTGGAAGTAGAGCTAGGAATTCTCTGTGGTTTTGTAGTGGGAGCTATGGACATGGGATTTCTTAGAATTTTGGTGCTGTCTATCGTTCCCCCTTTCCCCACCTCAAGAAAACCTCGGGCTTCTATGAGCCATGTCCCTATACCTGACAGAGATAGAATTGCTTATTATATCCATTTTTCTACCTTCTCTGAAGGTTAAGATTGCAGAGTAAAAAGACTTAAACTTTTAGACCATGGATGCTTTGAGAAAGAAGGGGAGAGAAGGTAAGGGTGACTGATGAGATTTTCCAATAATTTGAGGCATGGTAAATTATCAAGTCTGGCCAGAGATTACTGTGAGTTTTATTTTTGATCAGAGTCCTGAAGTGATTTTCCTATCTGGGCTTAACTTGGGCAGTGAATCTGGACCTACTTGGATTAGACAAGGGTAACAATGTAAGACAGGAGGACAAGCCTTTATTCCTTCAGCCCACAATGTTACGGAGATAATGAAGGGGATGGTAGAAGTAAATAGTCCAAATTAGGACTAGGGGGGAGAGTCAGGGATTATACATCCACCAGTGAATGCAGAATCAGACTATAGTAGAGAAACAGCATAATACTTCTGTGAGAGATATAGTTTCAGAGTTCTCCAATTCCAACTTACTATTTGTTATTTATTATTATTTATATGATATTTAAAACGAAAAAAATCCCACTATTTTAGTTTTATTGATTCCTTTTGTTATTATATTGCATTCTTTTCTGAGGATGTCAATCCTCTGCTCCCATGACCATAGAACCTTCTCTAAGATTTTACTTCAAAAACAATTAATTCTTCCCTCTCTTTGCTTTTCTACCTTCTTTCCTCTCTTCCTTCCTTCTTTCCTTCCTTCCTTCCTTCCTTCCTTCCTTTCTTCCTTCCTTCCTTCCTTCCTTCCTTCCTTCCTTCCTTCCTTCCTTCCTTCCTTCCTTCCTTCCTTCCTTCCTTCTTTCCTTCCTTCCTTCCTTCTCTCTTTTTTCTTTTTCTTCCTTTCCTCCTTCTTTTCCTTCCTTTCCTCCTCCTTAATCTTAATTTTTTCCTCTCCCTCTTCCTTTTTTTCCCCCATCATCCCCCTTCTTCTTCTCCTTATGTCCTCATTGTCATTCTCTACCCCTCCTACTTCTCCTTCTTGGTCTCCTTTTCCTCTTCTACTGCTTTCTCCTTATATTTCTAGGTATGAGCCAGAGAAGGTTAGATGAAATTTTTGTATTTGATGTAGAAAAGAAAAAATCTTTCAATACTTACTACTTGACTTCTCTTTACTCTGATATTTGCCAGGAAGAGCAGTTACTAATTCCTTTTTTTTTCTTTTTGCTGTTATTATGCATGTGTTAACATTCTTCTTCTTCAAATAAACTGGATATCCTTTAATACCAGGGACCATGCCCTTATTTTTCTGTATCATCTACAATGTTAAATGGTATTTTGTATATTATTTATATTCAGCATATGTTGATGAACTAGTGACATCCAAATAATCTGTTTTCTTAAGTCACAAATGTTATATATGTTTTAAAGTGCCTAAGGAAACAAATTTAGGAGATAATAGATAAGATTATATAACATACCTTTGTATTTAGTTTGTACCCAAATATTCCTCATCAGTTTCCATTTCTTTAGCTGTTTCTTCTGAAGCCATGGCCTCTTCAAGGAAAACTTTCATTCCCTTGGCAATATTTATACAATAAGAAAATAACAAATAATGAAAATGAACAAAAAAATCTCTTAATTCTCTCCCTTGGAACCCTTAGCTGGTCTTTATATTTGCTACATGACTTGAAGTCATTTAAAATGTTTCATCATTTCCACAAATCTTAAGAGAAGGAAGGAAGGATTTTTCAAAACCTTGGAATTGTGACTGAGGATAGAAATATTTTGGTTTGAAAGGCTACAAAATAGTGAGCCATAAGGGAATAGATTACATATTCTTTCCAGGATCAATGGTAAAAATAATTTAGTCATTATTCTAGACCTGGCAAGCAGGATAAGTTGGGTGATAGGGCTAGTGATCATTTGTATGAAAATACTTTTGAAGTGAACTGGTTATTAAAAAGAGTATCATTACAAATTAAATAAACATTTCTTACACTTTGTGAAATGAAAGAGGTAGAGGTATTATTTGGATGGCTGTTGGAATGTTTCTTCTTTATATAAAATGAGTATCTTACCTTACTTTCATATGTCAGACATATTTTTGTTTGATATTTATAAAGAAATTTAATTGAATTTCATACTCATTGTATTTGATTAGATTCTCACCCATAACCATATAAAGCAGGTAGCTTAATTTTTTTTGGCTTCTAGATAATGCAGTGGATACAACAGTGGGCCTGGAGTCAGTAAAATTTGAGTTCAAGTTCATCCACAGACACTTACCAGCAGTGTGACACTGGGCAAGTCATTGAAGCCTCTTTGCCTCTGTTTTCTCATGTATAAAATGGACTACAGAAGGAAATGGCAAATTACTCCAGCATCTTTGCCAAGAAAATTCCAAATGGGCTCATGAAGAGTAGTACATGACTGAAATGACATAACAACAATATTTTGCCAATTTGTAACCAAGTAATTCAAAAATGTTGATTCACTTGCCCACAGACACATGACTAGAACATGGCAGATTCAGAATTCAAGGCCAAATCTCCTGTTTGTACCTCAGCGACCAATGATATCAGTCATGTAAGTATGCAGCATTTTTTTTCATCATTTTTAAAAGCTTTTCTCCCAGAATTTCATTCTACTTAAGGGTACCTATAATAAATGTTAATTTTCTTTAGGAAACACCTTTCATAAGCGTGAAAAAAATATGTCAAAAAAACATTATGATTTAGATTGTTATTGTATTGCCACTTTACATTTTTGGCTTATTCCTTCTCAAAATATCTATTTGCTTTTCTGCAAAACCAACTTAAAATTTTAAGAAGAGTAGTAGATTAAGAAGTCATTTCAAATCACTATTTGGTAGGGGATCCTGAATGATGTGGGCAGTTTTGCAAAGGAAGGGCTTACTTATATGTAGCCATTGTCCATTATAAAGAACAATTTTATAATCTGTGATTTCAACTAAAAAGGAATACATAATTTTAATTTCTAGCAAATTTTACTGTGCTCTAAATCTCCTCTAGCTACATTTCATTTATTTAGATAAGTTAAGAAGTCACATAATTTGATATGAAAACCAGAGCATCTCTTCCAGCTCAACTGTAAATGTGCTTACTCATCTACCCAATATTAATATGATTAGGTATTCACTCAAATGTAGATGAAATATCTCTACCCAATTTGTTACTAAATGATATTTAAGAGAGGCATATGATTTAAAACCTTAGGTTATGTATATTTAAACCAATAAATAGTCAACTTTTTTTCCTCATGCTTACAAATTGAATTCACTATTTTTTAGATCAGTGATCAATTTAAGTTCTCAAAATTTTAGGTCTATAGAAATTTTATATTTAAAACAACAATTAAATATTCTAACATTAATTAAAATTGTCTGAGAATCTGTGTCCAGAAACATATTCGGCACAATTCCTGATTGCACTAAATGCTATAGAAGATAGTTTTTTATTTAAACTCATTAGGAAGTCTCTGACCATTAAGGGTTTCTCTGTTCTCAGAATAAACTTAGGTTGAGTATAGCAGTTGAACAAAAAAATAATGGTCCTTTACAGGTGGAGTAAAATTCATAAATAATACTTTTTGGAAAGAAAAATATTACATTGGAAAATAGGTTGTTTGGATGTTTTATTTTCATAATATAACTTATTAATTCAGTGCAGTTTTAAATATATACATACATATATATATATAATTTATTTTTCGATATTTAACATTCACTTCCACAAGAATTTGAATTCTAGATTTTCTCTCCATCTCTCCCCACCATCCACCTGAGGACAGTATGCACCCTATCCACCCCTTCCCCTAGTCTGTATTCCCTTCTATTACTGCCCCCCCTTTTACTCCATCTCTCTCCCTTCTATTTTCTGTAGGACAAAATAGATTTCTGTTCCCCATTGCCTATACATTTTATTTCCCAGTTGCACGCAAAAATGATTTTTAACATTCATTTTTAAAACTTTGAGTTCCATATTCTCTCTCTCTCTCTCTCTCTCTCTCTCTCTCACACACACACACACACACACACACACACACACACGCACACACATAGAGTTCAACTTTTAGGAGTTCCTTATGGCTTCTCTTCCTATTTATTTTTACATGTTTCTTTTGATTTTTGTATTTGAAAGTGAAATTTTCTTTTCAACTATGGTCTTTTCAACAAGAATGCTTGGAAGTCCTCTATTTCATTGAATGACCATTTTTTCCCCATAAGTATTATACTCAGTTTTGATGGGTAGGTGATTCTTGGTATTAATCCTACCTCCTTTTACCTCTGGAATATCATATTTCACGTCCTTTGATTCCTTAGCATAGAAGCTACTAAATCTTGTCTTATCGTGATTGTACTTCCACAGTATTTGAATTGTTTCTTTCTGGTTGTTTATAATATTTTCTCTTTGACCTAGGAACTCTAAATTTGGTTGCAATATTCCTAGGAGTCTTCCTTTTGGGGTCTCTTTCAGGAGGTGATTGGTGAATTCTTTCCATTTGTATTTTGTGGTCTGGTTCTAGAATATCAGATCAGTTTTCCTTGATAATTTCTTGGAAAGTGATATCTAGGTTCCTTTTTTAGCCATGGTTTTCAGGTAGACCAATAATTTTTAAATTATGTCTCCTGGATGTGTTTTCAAGGTCAGTTGTTTTTCCAATGAGATATTTCACATTGTCTTCTCTTTTTCCGTTCTTTTGGTTTTGTTTCATACTTTCTTTATTTCTCAAAAAATCATTAGCTTCCAACTGCTACATTCTAACTTTTAAACAACTATTTTCTTCAGTGAGCTTTTGGACCTCCTTTTCCATATGTCCAATTCTGCTTTCTAAGGAATTCTCCTCATTTACTTTGTGGACCTTTTTTGCCATTTGGGTTAGTCTATTTTTAAAAGTGTTATTTTCCTTAGCATTTGGGGGTCTCCTTTAGGAATTTGTTGACTTATTTTTCATGATTTTCTTGCATCACTCTCATTTCTCTTCCCAATTTTTCCTCCACCTCTCTTACTTGGTGTTCAAAATCATTTTTTAACACTTCCATGGTCTGAGATCCTTTCCTCTTTTTTTTTGGATGCTTTGTATATAGAAGTCTTAACTTTATTGTCTTCCTCTGGTTATACACTTTGGTCTTCATTTGGTTGTACACTTTGATCTTCCTTTTGTGAAAGGATGGAAGAAAATACCTTTTCAGCAAGATAGTAGCCTTATGTAGTCTTATTTGTTCCCATTTTTAGGCATTTTCCCAGTTATTTACTTGATTTTTCCGCCCTTTGTCAAGTGTAGGGTATATCACCTCAGACTTCAGAGGTTTTGTGCAGCTGTTCCCCTGGATATCTCCAGAGACTAGCAAGTTCTCAGTACCTTCAAAGTAGCATAGTCAAGGGAGAGGTATTTACTCCTCTAGTGTCCTGTGATATGGTGTGTGAGCAACTACCCTGGAACTATGAGTAGGATTCCCTCTCCACAGCTTCCACTAACCTCACCACACAAGTGCTCCTCATCACCTCAGGACCACCACTAAGGACTGAGACCAAGATTAACTGCTTGATTACCCCATAATCTACAGTCTGAGAATTCCAGAAGCAGCAGCAGCTGAGGCAGTGGCTGCCTCAGCCCTAGGGCTAGGGCTGAGGCTGGGTTCAGACTATGTTCCTCTCTCACCCAGGTGAAAGAATTTTCTCACTGATCTTTGAAGCTGTCTTTGGCATTTGTAAGTTGAGAAATCTGGAAACTACAGCAACTCTTCTTGATTCGGTGCCCTGTACTCTGCTCCAGTGCAATCTGTGCCAGCATGGTGTATGCTAAGCTGCACTCTGCTCATAGCCTGTTTCAATATGCCTTTCCAGTTGGGTTCCCAGGGTGTCTTGGCCTGGAAATCTGTTTCACTGTTGTTTTGTGGCTTCTGCTGCTTTAGAATTTATTTAAAGTCATTTTTATAGGTATTTAAGGGCTTTTTGAGGAGAATTCAAGTAGGTCTATGCTTCTTCTCTGCCACCTTGATTACACTCTCTGATTCAGTATACTTTTATATAAAAGAGAATTATTTGAAATGTAATGAACACCATCATATAATAGTTCCTCCTTATTAAGACATTAGGCAATGGGAAAGAATAAATAGACGTTATAATATAAAGTCAAGAAAAATGAAGTTTATATTCTTCTTATATATTCAAATACTCTGACCTTGAATAGGTCACTTAACTTCTCAGTGACCCAAATCAAATCTCTAAGATTATAAATTTCACTAGAGATCAAAAAAGTACAGACCCACATAAGTAGAAGGAATTTCAACATAGGAGAGTAATACACTATGAGGAAAATAGAGGTCTCCAAAAATAACTGTAGAAATTGTTACTTAGGAAATTTTATTCCCTCTGTTAGGAAATTATTTCTTCTGCCTCTTTTCTATTTTTCTCCCCTAGTCATGACTAGACTTAAGCAAAATTATAAATTTAATGAAATTTGTTTTCTATACTTTGTGTCTGTGTTTATAACCTTACTTAGGGACCTCTCTACTTGTTATTAATGTTCCTGGTCATTATATTTTCTCCATGGGGTTTCATGCTGCCTAGATTACTTAGGAACATTCACTGAAAATCCCAACCCAGAATTTTTGGGAGCCAGGATGACTGAGCAAGCAGTAAATCACTGTTGGTTTCCTATACTAACTTCTGAAAAACCATAAAATAGTGTTGCAGGAAATATCCTAGCACAGTGGAGCCAGCAGAAAGACTTGGAGGATCAGCAGGAAAATGCCTATTCTTTTGGGTAAGATGGGAGTACATTTCAGTACAGGAAGCATGCCAACAAGCCAGCAGTAAGTCACACCTCAGCAAACCAGCAAGAGATCCTGAGCCCCAGTGAGATGGAACAAGCACCAGAATCCCCCATGAGTCTCAGCATAGCCATAAAAAAACAACAGATTCCACCTCAGAGAACCACCACTTGTTTCAATGAAGCCCCAGGCAGGCAAGCATCCTCCTCCAGTGGCCAGACCTCAATGTGCTTCAGTATAGCCCCAGAAAAATGCAGAAAAATGTTAACTGGGTTTGGCACATATCTGATATCACCACTGGGACCCCAGAAGAACAACAGGGAACCTCCCAGACCCCTACAGTCTACAGCTGCTATGGCCTGACACTCCATCACACAAAGCGAGGGACCAAACCCCTGGTCTCAAGTTTGAGGAATTTGGGACAGTGTCCCCTGTGCACCAGCAGAAGGGTTCGACTCTAAAAATGTGGAAATTAGCAAATACGATGAGCAAAAAGCAAAAACAAAGATACACCACAGAGAATTTCTGTGGTGACAGAGAAGATAAAAATATAAACTCTGAAGACGACAACATTGTCAATATACCTATACCTGAAACCTCAAAGGGGAATACAAACTAGTCTCAAGCCTAAAAGGTCTTCTTGAAAGAGCTCAAAATCGATTTTAAAAGTCAAATGAGAGGTGGAAGAAAAATTGGCAAAATAAGTGAGACATATGCAAAATAATGGCAATGGCTTGGAAAAGGAAGGAGAAGAATTGACTGAGGAAAACAATTTCTTAAAAAATGCAAGTGGTCAAAACTGGAAATCAAGGGGATGCCCATCAATTGAGGAATGGCTGAATAAATTACGGTATATGAATGTAATAGAATACTATTACGCTAAAAGAAATGATGAACAGAAAGACTTCAGATAGGCCTAGAAAGACTTATATGATCTGACACTGAGTGAAAGGAGCAGAACCAGAAGAACTTTGTACACAGCAATGACCACATTGTGTGAGAGTTTTTTCTGGTAGACTTAGAACTTCCTAGCAATGCAAGGACTTAAAAAAAATTCCCAACGATCTTCTGAGACAAAATGGCTTCCACATCCAGAGAAAGAACTATGGAATTCAATCACAGAATGCAGCAGATCATGTGTGTGTGTGTGTGTGTGTGTGTGTGTGTGTGTGTGTGTGTGTGTGTTTATTATGTTTTGGTTTGTTATATGATTTCTCCCATTCAATTTAATTCTTCTACACAGCATGACAATAGTGAAAATGTATTTAATAAGAATGTTTGAGTAGAACCTATATAAAATTGTATGCTGTCTTGGAGAGGGAGGGGGCAAGAAAGGGGGAGGAAGGAAAAATAATAATCTAAGTTATATGGTAGTGATTGTAGAACAGTGAAAATAAATAAAATTAATAAATTAAAAATGCAATTGCCCAAATGGAAAAAAAAATCCACTGAAGTTCAGAAAAGCTAAATATGATAGACCTCTGGAGAAAATTGAAAGGAGATAGAAAGGAATATACCTTTTACCTAGTAGTACACGGTAGCTACAAAAATAAACAAACCAACAAAAGACAACTGACCATATAGTACAGCATAAAGATCTTATCATGCAATGTAGAAAGGCAGGAATATTAAAGATATTTTCAGATCAAGATGCAATCAAAATTGCATGTAATAAAGGGCCATGTGAAGATAGACTAAAAATCAACTGGAAGCTAAATAATCTAATTCTAAAGAATGAGTGGGTCAAACAACAAATCATAGAAACAACCAATAACTCCATTCAAGAGAATGACAATAATGAAACAACATTCCAAAACTTATGGGATGCAGCCAAAGTAGTTATTAGGGGATTTTTTTTGTTTTGTTTTGTTTTGTTTTGTTTTTTACACCACTAAATGCTTACATGAATAAAATGGAGAAAGAGGAGATTAATAAATTGGGCATGTAACTAAAAATCTAGAAAAAAGACCAAATTAAAAATCCTCAATTAATACCAAATTAGAAATTCTGAAAACCAAAGGAGAGATTAATGAAACTGTCATTAAAACCTACTGAACTAATAAGTAAACCTCAGAGCTGATTTTATGAAAATAAAAAGTAGAAAAACCTTTGGTTAATTTGATTAAAAATAAAAAAAATAAAACCAAATTATCAATATCAAAAATGAAAGGGTAAATTCACCACCACTGAAGAGGAAATTAAAACTATAGTTAAGATTCATTTTGTCTAACTGTATGCCAATAAATCTGAGAACTGAAGTGAAATGGATAATGTTTATAAAAAAATATTAGTTGCCCAAGTTAGCAGAAGAGGAAATAGAATACTTAAATAACTCTATTTCAGAAAAAAAGGAAATTGAATAATCAATCAATGATATCTCTCTGAAAAAATCTCTGAGAACAGAGGGATTTAAAAATGAATTCTATTAGACATTTAAAGAACAATTAATTCCAATACTATATGAAGTATTTGGAAAAGTTGGTGATAAAAAAGTACTATCAAATTTGTTTTAATGTGAGAATCATGGCGGTGATACTCAAATCTGTAAGAGCCAAAACTGAGAAAGAAAATTATAGAACATTTTCCCTAATGAATATTGATGCAAAAGATATAAATAAAATATTAGCAAAGAGATTACAGCAGCATATCTTCTTTTAAATGTAATTTTAATTATTTTCATTGTTCTACAATCAGTGCCAAATAACTTAGATTTTTTTCCCTCCCTTCCCTTTCTTCCCCCCTCCCTCCTCCCTCCCTCCATGAGACAGCATACAATTTTATATAGATTCTACACATACATTCCTATTAAATACATTTGAATCATAGTCATGTTGCACGTAATAATTAAAATTAATTGGAGAAATAACATAACAAACCAAAATGTAATACAAAAGAAAATACTCTGCTATATTCTGCTGTTGAATTCCATAATTCTTCCTCTGGATGTGGAAGGCATTTTGTCTTAAAAGACCATTGGCAACTTTTTAAGTCCTTGCATTGCAGTGAAGTTCTAAGTCCACCAGAAAAAATCTTCACACACCAGGGTTGTTGCTGTGTACAAGGTTCTCCTGGTTCTGCTCCTTTCACTGAGCATCAGACCATATAAGTCTTTCCAGGCTTCTCTGAAGTCTTCCTGTTCATCATTTCTTATGGCACCATAGTATTCCATTACATTCATATACCACAATTTATTCAGTCATTCCCCAATTGATGGGCATCCACTTGATTTCCAGTTTGTAGCCACCACAAAGAATGCTGCTATAAATATTTTGTACATGTGGGACCCTTTACCATTTTTATGATCTCTTGGGGACACAGTCCTAGAAACGGTATTACTGGGTCAAAGGGTATGCACATTTTTGTAGCCCTTTGGACATAGTTCCAAATTGCTCTCCAGAATGGTTGGATCAGCTCTCAGCTCCACCAACAATGAAATAGTGTTCCTACTCTTCCACATCTTCTCCAACATTTATCATCTTCTTGTTTTGTCATGTTAGCCAATTTGATAGATGTGACGTGGTATCTCAGAGTTGTTTTGATTTGCATCTCTCTAATCAATAGTGATTTACAGCATTTTTTCATATGATTATAGATAGCTTTAATTTTTTCCTCTGAAAACTAGTTGTTCATATCCTTTGACAATTTGTGTTTGTCTTTCGTTGCCGAAGATCATGCCATCAGAGAAATAATGACATGACTTGCACTTGACTTTGTTTTGACTGAGAGAGGGTTGCACAGGTCACCAGCCTGACTTCTCCTCCAGAGCCATCTGAATCCAGGGACCAGATATTCATCAGGATGACTGGAAATGACACAGGATGAGGCAACTGGGGTTAAGTGACTTGCCCGAAGTCACACAGCTAATGAACGTCAGCTGTCTGAGGTGAGATTTGGACACAGGTCTTCCTCACTCCTGCACTGGTGCTCTGTCCACTGCACCACCTAGCTATGCAATTTGACCATTTATCAATTGGGAAATGACTTGTGTTCTTGTGCGTTTGACTCAGTTCTCTATATATTTTAGAGATGAGGCCATTATCAGAGATACTAGTTGTAAAAAATATTTCCCAGTTTTCTGCTTCCCTCCTAATCTTGGTTGCATTGGATTTGGTTATGCAAAAACTTTTCAATTTAATGTAATCAAAATTATCCATTTTGCACTTCTTAGGTTTTCTATTTCTTGTTTAGTCAAAATTCTTCCATCTCCATAAATCTGATAAATATGCTATTCCTTACTCCAGTAATTTGTTTATAGTATCAATCTTTATACCTAGATAATGTACCCATTTGGACTTTATTCTTGTGTACAGTGTCAGGCATTGGTCTATGCCTAGGTTCTGCCCCATTGTTATCCAATTTTCCAGCAATTTTTGTCAAACAGTGAGTTCTTATCCCAGAAGCTTGGGTTTATCAAATGTATATTGCTATATCTATTGACTGCTGTGTCTTGAGTACCTAGCACATTCCATTGATCTACCCTTCTGATTCTTAGCCAATGACAAGTGGTTTTGATAAAAATTGCTTCTTCATAATGCAATTTGAGATCTGGTAGCCCTAGGCCACCTTCCCTAGCATTTCTTTTTATTAGTTCACTCGATATTCTTGACCTTTCGTTTTTCCAGATGAATTTTGATACTACTTTTTCCAGCTCTAGAAAATAATTACCTGATAGTTTGATTAGTATGACATTGTATGATTAAATTAGTTTATTATATTTGTTTGGTCTACCCACAAGCAACTGATGTTTTTCCACTGACTTAGATCTCACTTTATTTGTGAGAAAAATATTTTGTAACTGTGTTCATATGGTCCCTGGATTTGTTTTGTCAGGTAGACTCCCAAATATTTCATAGTGTCTACCATACTTTTAAATGTGATTTTTCTTTCTATCTCATCTTGTTGGACTTTGTTAGTAATACATAGAAATGCAGAAGAGTTGAGTGTGTTTATTTTGTAACCTGCAACTTTGCCAAAGTTGTTTCTTTTTTCATGTAGTTTTTTACTTGAATCTCTGCTATTCTCTAAGTATATCATCATATCATTTGCAAAGAGTGATAAATTAGTTTTTCCTTTGGCTATTCTATTTCCTTCAAATTCTTTTTCTTTTCTTATTGGTACAGGTAAAATTTCTGGTTCCATATTGAATAACAATGGTGATTGATAATGGGGACATACCTGTTTCACCCTTGATCTTACTGGAAATGCATCTAGCTTATCTCCATTGCATAAAATACTTGCTAAAGGTTTTAGGTAGATGCTGCATATTATTTTATGGAAAGTTCCATTTATTGCTATGCTCTCCAGTATTTTCAATATGAATGGGTATTGTATTTTCTCAAATGTTTTTTCTGCCATCTATTTAGATAATCATGTGGTTTCTGTTAGGTTTTTTGTTGATATTATCAATAATAGTTTTCCTAATGCTGAATCAGCCCTGCATTCCTGGTATAAATCCTACCTGATCATAATGTATTATTCTTATGATTAGTTGCTGTATTCTTTTTGCTAAATTTTTGGGTCTATATTCATTAGAGAAATTGGTCTGTAAGTTTCTTTCTCTGTTTTGCCTCTTCCTGGTTTAGATATGAAAACCATATCTGCACCATAAAAAGAATTTGAGAGGACTCCTTCTTCCCTTATTTTCCCAAATAATGTACATATTTTTATAATTAACTGTTCTTTAAATGTTTGTTAGAATTCACTTGAAAATCCATCTGGCCCTGGAGATTTTTTCCTAAGGAGTTCATTGATAGCTTGTTCAATTTCTTTTTCTGAGATGTGGTTATTTAAATATTCAGCTTCCTCTTCTGTTACTCTGAGCAATTTATATTTTTAAAAATTATCATCCATCTCATTTATATTGTTGAAATTATGGACATAAAGTTGGGCAAAGCAATTTCTAACTATTGTTTTAATTTCCTCCTCATAATTTCCTCCTCCCCATTTCATTTTTTATGTTGGTAATTTTGTTTTCTTCTTTCTTTTTTAAAATCAAATTGACCAAAGGTTTATGAATTTTTTCGGTATTTTCTAAAACCAACTCTTAGTAACATCTATCAGTTCAATAGTTTTCTCAATTTGAATTTTCTTAATTTCTCCTTTGGTTTTCAGTATTTCTAATTTGGTGTTTACTTGGGGATTTTCAATTTATTCTTTTCTGAGCTTTTTCAGCTGCATCCCGAATTCATTGATCTCTTCTTTATCTATTTTGTTCATATAGGCATTCAAAGACATAAAGCTTCCTCTAAAAACTGCTTTTGCAGTATCCTATAAGATTTAGTAGGTAATCTCGTTATTGTCATTCTCTAGAATGAAGTTGTTGATTGTTTCTATGATTTCTTCTTTAACCCATTCCTTCTTTAGGATTAGATTATTTAGTTTCCAATTTATTTTTGGTCTGTATTTCCCTGGCCTTTTATTACATATAATTTTTGTTGCATTATGATCTGAGAATGATACATTGAGTATCTCTTCTTTTCTGCACTGGATTTTGAGGTGTTTATGTCCTAGTACATGGTCAATTTTTGTATATGTGCCATGTACCATTGAGAAAAATATGTATTACTTTCTTTTCCCATTCAACTTTCTCCAGAGATCTATCATATTTACCTTATGCACAGTTTTATTCATCTCCTTAACTTCATTCTTGTTTATTTTAAGGTTAGATTTTTCAAGTTCAGAGAGGGGGAGATCGAGTTCCCCTACTAGTATAGATTTGTTGTCTATTTCTTCCTCAACTCCCTCAACTTCTCCTCTAACAATCTGGATGCTATACCACTTGGAGCATATATGTTTAGTAATGATATTGCTTCATTGTCTATGGTGCCTTTCAGCAAGATATAGTTTCTTTCCTTATCTCTTCTGATTAGATCTATTTCTGCTTTTGTTTTGTCTGAGATTAGGATTGCTACCCCTTCTTTTCTTACATCAGCTGAAACACAATACATTCTTCTCCAACCTTTTACCTTTACCCTGTGTGTATCACCCATTTCAAATGTGTTACTTGTAAACAACATATTGTTGAATTATGGCTTTTAATCCTTTCAGCTATTCATCTCCGTTTTATGACAGAGTTCATCCCATTCACATTCATAGTTATGTTTACTGTCTGTGTCTTTCCCTCCATCCTCTTTGCCACCATTTGTGCTTTTAGTTTTCCCTTCTCCCTTTCCCTCCACAATAGAGTTTTAATTTTTGACCACCACCTCCCACAGTCTTTTCTTCCTTCTTTCAGTCTCCCTCACTTTTACTCCCCTTTGCCCTCACTACTTTTTCTCTCCCTTTTAGCCTCCGCTCCTCTTTCTTTCCCCCTTCCCCTCCTACTGCCTATAGACCAAGTTAAGTTTATATACTTTGTTAAGTTTGTTGTTCCCTCCTTGAACCAAATCAGATGAAAGTATCTCTCAAACAATGCTCATCTCCCTCCCCTCTTTCCTTCTACTGTAACATAATTTTGTACTTCTTCCTGTGATGTAGTTTTCCATTTTCTCCTTCCTCTTTTTCACATCTCCTGTTACAATGCCTTCACATGCTTAAATCACATTTTTATTATCACATCATTTACTTTATACTCACTCCCTCTGTATTTGTATCGATTTTATATTTCATAATAGATATACAATTCTCAAGGTTAACAAGTGTAATTTTCCCTTATAGGAAGGTTAACATTTTACCCATACTCAGTAACAAGTTTTTCTTTTCCCCTGTTTACCTTTTTTATTCCTCTCTTGAGACTTGCATTTGAAGATCAAATTTTCTATTGAGTTTTGACCTTTTTATCAGGAAGGTCTAAACATCCCTTATTTCATCGAATATCCATCTCCTTGCCTGAAGTGTTAAGCTGAGTTTTGTTTAATTACCATTTACCTTTGGTTGTATTCCCAGCTCTTTAGCCTTATGGAATATCATATTCCAATTCCTTTGATCTTTTAATGTAGAAGCTGCAAGGTCCTGTGTGATCCTGACTGTAGCTCCTTGATATTTGAATTGCTTCTTTCTGGGTTCCTGTAGCATTTTCTCCTTCACTTGATAGTTCTGGAATTTGGCAACAATATTTCTTGGTGTTTTTAGTTTGAGTTTCCCTTTGGAAGGTGAACATTGGATTCTTTTGATGACTATTTTGTCCTGTGGATCTAGCACTTCTGGCCAGTTTTCCTTGCTATTTCTTGGAAGATATTGTCCATGGCCTTTCGTTCATCATGGCTTTCTGGTAGGCCAGTAATTCTTAAATTTTCTCTCCTGGATCTATTTTCTTGGTCAGTTGTTTTTCCAGTTAGATATTTTATATTTTCTTCTGTCTTTTCATTCTTTTGATTTCATTTGACTGATTCTTGATGTCTCATGGAGTCATTAGCTTCTACTTGCTCAATTCTAAATTTTATCAAATAGTTTTTTTCAGTTATATTTTCCATCTCCTTTTTCATCTGTCCAATTATTCCTTTTAAGGAATTATTTTCTTCAGTTAGTTTTTGTACTTCCATTTCCATTTGTCCAATTTTCCCAGTTAGGTTTTGTGCTTCCTTTTCCTTTTGTTCAATTTTCCTTTGTAAAAATCTATTTTCTTCAGTGAATTCTTTTGTACTTTAAAAATTATTTGACCAGTTTTTCTTCAATTTCCTTCTTCAGGTCTTCCAAGAGTGCTCTTTGTGCATGCAACCAGTTCATATTCCTTTCTGAAGTTTTAGATGGGAGTACAGTCTCAACAGTGACATCTTTGGTATTCGTGTTTTGGTCCTTGTCTCCATAGAATGATTTTATGGTCTTTTCTTTCCTGCTTTGCTTCTTACTCATGATGATGCTTTTGTGTACTGTGGCCTCTGGTTCTTTCAACTAGATGATAAAGAACTTGGTGCTGAGCTGGCTGTTGTGAGAAAGCAGGAGCCAGGTGAAAACCTTTTTGTGTTTTCCCAGATTACCCCTAGAACTAGCTTGCTAAGTGTGAGTGAGGATGGTCTGGTCATGGGATATCTCCTCAACTTAGCTAGAGCAAAGGCGAACTCAGCACTTTATTTTCCTGACTGTCCTAGGCTCTTCTCATTTTCCCTGGAGTGTTGAGGTATGCCTGGGGTCCTGGTGTTGGTGGTTGCGAGGCTTCTCCCCGCTAGGGCTCTGGATCTCCTCCTAGTTTTCTGAGGTGGGGCTGTCTGTGACAGCTATGGGCCTCTGTCACAATAAGAGGAATCCTTCTAGAGATTTTCCCAGCCTCACATACTGCGAGACTGTTTGCGCCTTCTGTTGATCCCACTGACCCAGGATTTTTTCTGGGGCATATTTTATGGTTCTTTTCAGGTCAATAAGGGGAGGGGGAGAGAACATTTACTGATCTCACTGCCCTTTTGACTCTCGGAAGTTCAAATAGGTGACTTACAGGCATTTAATCTACTGGCTGATAGTCACAGGTGCAGCTAGTGCAAATACCTGGGGATCTGTCCACAGCTCTCACTTGCTTGGCACTGCTGGATTCCTACCCTGGGTTGCTATTCTCTACAGCAACATATCTTGAGGATAAATGGTCAAAGGATATGAATAGGCAGTTTTCAGAGGAAGAAATTAAAGCTCTCTGTAGTCATAAGAAAAAATTATCTAAATCGTCATTGACAAGAGAAATGCAAATTGAAACAACTCTGAGGTACTACACTACATCTATCAGATTGGCTACCATGATAAAACAGGAATATGAGAAATGCTGAAAAACATGTGGGAAAATTAGAATACTAGTGCATTGTTGGTCGACTTGTGAACTGATCCCAATTATTCTGGAAAGAAACTTGAAACTATGGCCAAAGGACTATAAAACTGTGTATACATACCCTTTCATCCAGCAGTACCTCTACTTGCTCTATATTCCAAAGAATATAATAACGGAAGAAGATTCATATTTTAAAAAATATTTATAGCAGCTCTTTTGTGGTAGCAAAGAATTGGAAATTATAGGGATGCCCATCAATTGGAGAATGGCTGAGCAAGTTGTGGTATATAAATGCAATGGGATATTCTTTTTCCACAAGAAATGATTAGCAAGTCAATTTCAGAAAAATCTGGAATGAAAACTTACATGAATTGATGCTGAGTGAAATTAATAGAACCAGAAAATTGTACATAGTAACATCAATATTTTATGATTACTAACTTAGATAGACTTAGCTCTTCTAAGAAATGCAATGATTTGACAAGTGCAAAAGACTAATGATGGAAAATGCTACCCTCATTCAGAGAAAGTACTATTGCATCTGAATCCAGATCCGATATTACTGTCTCCTCTTCTTAATTTTTTTTTTGTTTTTTTTCTTTTCTTTTTGTGGGGGGAGGTTCTTTCACCACATGACTTATGTAGAAATATATTACATGTGCTTGCACATGTATAGCCTGTAACAGATTGCATACTGTCTTGGTGATGGGGGAAAATTTACAGCTCAAAATCTTTTAGAAGTGAATGCTGAAAACTAAAATCAAACAAACAAGTAAAATAAAACCTAAAGAAAATCTAAACTGATCCTTGATTCTTATGGACAGTACTGCAATGACCATATCTTTCATCTCTTATCTCAGCTAAATTGTGATCTTTCCCTGATACCAAAGTGGCAAATTTTAGGCATTAATCAGTGAGGATAATCTGATATCTTGGGGTAACTTTTTATTATAACAAAGGCTGTCAGAACTTTAACTGACATTGACCCAAGACAAATAAATATTGACAATTTGTCAAATAATTGAAGAAAAAAGAAGTACCTGATAAGAAGCACCTTATTTCCCTTATGGGACTGGGGATTTTTTATTCATTTTCAGCCCCCTAATGTTAGAAAAAAGACAATGACATAGTATTACACGTATTACTGTCTGTATGTACTATTATCCTTTTCTGGTGACAGGCAAGAGAAACCTAAGTGTTTGACTTCTTTCTATTGGTTGACATATATTTGCTTTTATTTCTTCAGAAGTAGGTGATACATTCTTGCCTTAACTTCTCACAGGGGATATATTCCAGACATCGTAATGGTTGATGTACTCTTGTGTATGTTTGGAAAGCCAGAAATGATATAAAAATATTCATTTCATTCTCTTTTATAACTAAAGAAGTTTGTTTACTTTTAGATAAAGACAGGCTAGATTTTTTCTGTCCTAAGAATACATTAAGTATTTTGACATAAGCAAGTGATGACACGTAATTTTTCTATTCAGATACTACCAGTTTTACTTGAATAAAGATTTAATTTTCTTCTAATTTTTTGATCCTCTTCTACATTTTCCTTTCTTTCTGTTTTTGCTTTCCCAATCAATATAAATCAATTGTTCTCCACCCTATCATTTTTTGAAACTCGTAGTCACATGCAGAAGGTTGTCTATTCTGTCTTTTTTTCTTTGCTTTGCAAGTCACATAATCTTTTCTCATAATTCTCCTTTCTCTTTTAAAGCACTCAGAAGCAATATGTTGTGGTTCCATGTTCTCCTCAATTTCTATCGGTTCCACTCTCTCATCAAGTGCTGTGTCATTTGTTTACAAGAGCTTAGATGAGTTGTTGCTCTCACTCCACCATCTTGGGTCTGCCCCCCAATAAACTGAGTTCTTATGTGAGGTCTTGACCCTTTTTTACCTACATCTTTGGAAATATAAAGACATCTATACTTTAATTTTTCCCAGGGTAAACCTTGAATGAGAGCAAAGAAAGGCACAATATATTTTAGGGTGCTATCCCTCTGATTAAAGTAGGGGCTGTAGACTATGTAATAAGGAATAGCATCTGGCAGTATGAGTTTGCATATCACCCTCCACCCCTGTTTTATAAGTTCAGTTGATTCAAAATTCAGATAAATATTATGAAACTAGGTCTAATGCTACAGTTCTAATCTCTGGTTGCTCAGCATGGTATTCAAAAAGGGAGTGGTACAAGAGAAACCAACTCATAAAACAAGACCACGATAAACATTTGTTCATGTATTCCCATACAATAGGATTCTTATACAGAAATTCAAGGCCAATATCATGGCATTGCAGCAGTCAGTGTCTCAACTTCTATTCTTTTTTAAACAATCTGTATTCTTGCTAGTAATACATACTTCCCCATAATTAATCCTTGCCTCTTCTACCAGTCTCCAATACTTTACATATCAAAAATGATCTCTAAATTCACTCATTTTCATCCACAGAAAATTTGTCTCTTTTCCATTATTTTATCTATCTAATCATTCATCTCTCTCTCTCTCTCTCCCTCTCCCTCTCCCTCTCCTCTCCTCTCATCTCCCTCCCTCCCTCCCTCCCTCCCTCTCTCTCTCTCTCTCTCTCTCTCTCTCTCTCTCTCTCTCTCTCTCTCTCTCTCTCTCTCTCTCTCTCTCTCCTCTATCTCTCTATCTCTGTCACCTATTTGATATATACCCTTGGTCTTCTCCAGGTAAGTAACTCCCGGTGGTAGGGTCAATTTTTAAATTCTTAGCATTTTATTTTTCCACAATTACATGTGAAAACAATTTTAGTATTTGTTTTTAAAACTTTGAGTTTCAAATCTCACTCTTTCTCCTTCATCTCCCCACTCACTGAGAAGGCAATTAATTTGATATAGGTTATACATGTGTAGTCCTACAAAACATATTTATGTAGTAGTCATGTTGTGAAAGAAAACATAGAACATAAAAAAAACAACCCTCAAGAAAAATGAAGAAAGTTAGGAAAAAAAGCGTCCTTCAATCTGTATTCAGACACCATCAGTTCTTTCCCTGGGAATGGAAGTATTTTTCATAAGTCCTTCAGAGTTGTCTTGCACCACTGTATTGCTGAAAATTGCTAAGTCATTCACTGCTGATGATTTCACAATATTGCTGTTACTTTGTACACAGTATGCTTCACTTTGCATCATTTAATGTAAGACTTTCCAGGTTTTTCTGAGAGCATCTCGCTCACAATTTCTTTTAGCACAATAGCATTCTATCACATTCATCAGTTTCCCATTTAATGGTAATTCCCCCAATTTCCAACTCCATGTTATATGATAGGACCAATATCTACCATGATCCTCACTAACCCTTTCACCCTCAACATGGCTAATGCTACATTTTCTCATTTTTCTTCTCTCTCTCTCTCTCTCTCTCTCTCTCTCTCTCTCTCTCTCTCTCTCTCTCTCTCTCTCTCTTTCTCATTGCATATGGCCTTGTGCATTAGGGCTAAGTAAACTATCTGTTAACTGTTCAATGACTTCTGAGTTTGTAATTTCATCCCAAAATAGAAGCTAAACTATCAGTGTTTCAGTGTGAGGTCTATCCTAACACTTTCCATATGAAATTTTCCACCTATCCAGATCAAGAATATTTCTGTAAACTTTTGGTCTTCAGGAGTTCCCTGAGGCATAAAGAAGCTAAGTGACTTACTTAGCATCACATAGTCTTTTGGGATTCCAAGGTTAAACTTTTGTCTATGTTTCCATTCTAAATCTCACTCCTTAAATATACCCATGGAATTATAAAAATCAAACACCCTTAAAGAGATTCTTCTACATTTCCCCCAAAATAAGAAACATGGATACAACCCTGATGGGTATTGCCACACTCCTGTCTCCTGATAGAACTTTACATAGCTATTCCCATAGGATTCTATGTATTGTAGCCAAAAATAGTGAGAATTTGATTTAAGGATATATACAATATCTATATAATCCCTAAATAAAATAGCTCCAGAATCAATAATTGTCAAGGTGTTTTTACTTATGTCTAACCAAAATCATCCATATTATTATTAGTTGAATGTAAGCTCATTGTAAAGATTATCTCATTCTTTCTACTTATATCCCTAGCACTTAGCACAGTGCCTAACCCATAGTAGGTGATTAATAAATACTTTTCAGTTAATGATAAAAGTGTACTTTTGTTCCTTTATTCATAAAACCCTTTCCTCACAATAACTACATAAGGAGTATATTATTGCCCTCATTTTGCAGATAAGGAAACTAAAGCTGGACATTTTAGGTCAATTGTCCATGGCTTAAGGACTTTTAAGTGTCAGAGATAAGATACAAACCCAGATTTCCCAATAAACTCTTTCTGAAGTGATACCTATTATTCTTTCTTTGTCTCTGTTCAATAAAATCATGTTATGCCAAATATAAAATCCACCAATTAAAGTTTAAATAATAATTATCCACATCCTAGTAAATATATTGGGCTAGAGCAGACAAATCAACAGTTATACCATGGGTACATTGCTCTCTCTAAACATCTGAATGAGTAGTGTCCATTTAAACAATTCTCTCTCTATGTAGTTGACAGCCATTTTTGGTAACAATTTTCACATTCATGTTTTAGCTTCAACAACATCATCCTTTTTAACTGCTTTTCTCTTATTTTTCTAACCTTTATCATGTAATTGAAACAAGTGTGCTAAGAAAGAAAACAATACTGGAAAAATGGAATCCTCAGGAGGTAATTCAGTGATAGAAAAGAAAATGTCTAAATAGGTTTAAAGAAAACTATTTTCCAATATCAGATATAAACTTTTTTTTCACTTCATGAATTATCCTTTATTGAAAGGCATAGATTTGAAACATTTCTGCATATGTAATTTGGTCATTTTCCAGAGCTAATCATAAAGTCATGAATATAGTTTTCTTTTGTGTAATGAACCATGCTGTAGTAAGATTATATCACTTACAGATGAAAATTTTCTACTTACATCTCTGAATCTTATTCTTTGCTTTACAGACCTGGAAATCTCTATGGAGAACACAAATCTATATACTGTTTCCCTTTGCTTTTCATGTTTTCACTGAAAACTTTTCTGACAGCTATCACAAAGCATATCTCGAAGCTACAATTAAGTAACAACATACCTGTGAGAGCTCCAAACAGTCAGGATTTATAAATTTATAGATCTAAATGGCTCAGATATATAATTTTATGACACTGTTTAATAGTTTAGTTACATTACAAATAGTAAAGGTAATATGCCTCAGATATATAATTTTATGACAATGTTCAATAGTTTAGTTACATTACAAATAGTAAAGATAATATGACTGAATACTTATTTGAATAATCTTGTACTACATTTGATTGGCCTCTCAAAGGCATATGGACAATAATTCTGTTGGCATAGCATGACAGTACATGATATTGTGGTAGGAAGATGTGAATGAGAACCAGTCCCTTTCCTTTACATAGATATTTTGGTAAAAAAAAACATAATGCACATATATACATACATATATATGCATATATACTCATACGTGCATAAATATATGAATGTTACATATATACATAATATAATTATAAATATCAGAATTTGATATTTTTCTTTTCATATTCCTTGATTGATGGGAAATAGAATCATTCTCTGATAAGTCCAATGGCACTGCCAAATTATGGAGCCCAATAGTTAATAAGTATGATAATATGATTGTCTTTATTTTATGCTTCACAGTTTATAAAGCCCTTTTGTATCCCAAATTCTGCGAGATAGTTAATACAAGTGTTGTTTTTTCCTCCAAAATGAGAAAACATATTCAGAGGTGAAATGACTGGTCCAATGTCACAGAGCTAGCAGATGAAAAACCTTGAGTTCTTTTATCACTAAGTACCTGTAGCACCATTATGACATCCACAGCCCTTACCATGGCAGTGAAAATCCCTGTGCAATTCTGAATTGTGAAATACCACAGACTCTCCATATGGAAGGCAGAACCAAAACATTTATTCAGACAACAGAAAGCCAAATCCATCGCAGTAACAAAATCTACACATGATAACAGTGCAGAGGATGACACCAACCCCAAGCTTTCCCCCTGCTAGCCTTCCCACAAACCAGGTCTATTAAAGAAATCATAAGTAGACTCTCTTAAACAAAATCACAATCACAAAATCACTCATGCTAGGCAGAAGCCTGAATCCTTCCTAGCTCTAACTGCTCTCTCACTAATTTCCTCTCAGCTCTGCTCTAGCTCTGTATACTGTTCCACACATTTAGCAAACTCCTCCCATCACAGGCTCCATGTGACTCAGACTCATGTAACTCAGGCTTCCATGTGACCCAGGCAGGTCAGATGGGCCTATTAATGAATATAAAAAATTTTCCTGTTAAAGTGCCATTACAGTCCCTTGCTTTTCCCATTATGTTGTAGATCTCTGTGTATTCCAACAAAATAAAAAATGAACTCATTTAACATTAATGTTATTGCATGTTTAAAAATTTTATGCACCTGTACAAATGAGATTATAGAAATCATTATGAGAGAATAACTATGCTTAATGAAAAATGTAATAGCTATTCTCTTTGTCCATGCATGCAACTCAGCAGAGTCTCTATCAGTCTTTCTCTCTGTCTCTGGCTGTCTCTCTCTCATCACGGCATGTTTAATCCCATACATGCTTATAATGTTTTATTTTAGTTAATGCACTTGTATGTCTTATTCTTGTAGTAAACAGAGAACTATATTGAGTTAGAAAGAGTTGAAGTGAAATCCTGCCCTTTTTTTTGTACCTGGTTAGCTGAAACCAATCAATTAATCTCTCCTGGCCTCCGTTTGTTCACCTATAGCATAGGTTTAATAATAAAATCTACCATACAGGTAGAAGGCCACCAATGTCATTGCCTATCTTCCACGATTCTTGTCCAGGACCTGAGAAAAGTTTGCCATAAGACATTTAGCCAATGTTCTGGAAACTTTCCTCCAATTCTTTCATATAATTCTAAAAATGGAGCTCATGAGCTAACCACAAGTTTTCATTCATTTCAGTCACATGAATAGCCTATCTTCTATGTCAATCATACATTTTAAAATATAATCTATTATACCCACTCTCGATAATAACTTGTTTAAAAGGTGGTATAATCCATTTGTGCCAACTTTTACTTAATTCCATCGATCTTTAGGTGATGTTCAATTTCAGTTGTTTTGAGGGAGAAAAGGGGAGTCATTAAAATAGCTTGTGTTTCCCACAGTCAATCTAATCTACAACCTACTGACCATTTGCAGTGTCTAACTAGGTGTATGTTGGATGACTTCTACAAGTTATTCACTCAACTTTTATGTCACAAACTCTTTGAGAGACATTCTTCATTAACTTTGTTTTTCTAATGTGTTAAACCAAATTCTCTTTAGTTTCTGTGGGTTTTATTTAAAAGACTACCCAAAGCTGTGCCGCTTGATATAATAAACAAAATATTATTGAGAAACAGGAGTATTTAGAATGAAGCCACTATTTATTGGGAATTTCTATTTTTCTTTACCTAAAGATTTTAAGTGATTTATATTCTATACCCTTGTCTACCATAGCTTTCCCATTGGCAAATAATTCAAGTGTTTACTGATCAAGGCAGTTTTGGTACCTATTTGGCTTTCTCAGTTTTTCAATTGATTTCTATTGGTTAAACTTTATAGCCCCAATGTGATACCCACAGCAACCACTATGGATATGCAGGCGTATTTCCAGGGTTAATTCACAAAATATAAACTCTCTTTCTCAAAGACAAAACCAAAATATTTATTCGGATACCAGAAAGCCAATTTCACCACTGTAACAAGGACGTGTGTATACATTACCAAGAGAAAGAGGACCACCACCTCCAAGCCTTTCCTCCATCAAGCCTCCCCACAAACAAGCTCCCATGGGTAAAATGCCCCTCTCTCACCCAGGCTTGTTACTTTGTTCTGCTCTGTCTGCTGGTTTTCTCTCAGCTCCCTCCAACTCCCTGTACCTGCTGCACAATTCCTGCTCCATCCATTCAGCAAGCTTCTCCCACCATGGGTTTCATGTGACTTAAGCTGTGGGCTGGGGCGAATTTCAAACCAGGTCACATGAGCCTATTAAGGGGCAGGGAAGATCTTCAAATTCCCTTTACATTGCAATCATCTGTATGAAGTTTTTGTAATTGAGGTTGATGATAAGTCCATCAATTTACATTTATATTTTCAATGATCAGTATGTCAGATTAGTTTTAATTGCATGTCATATATTTTTCTCCTGATTATTGTTTCTATAATTTTTTTATTATTTCGTTTAGCTATATAATAATGTTAATCTTTGCTCTAAAAGGAGATTTCTGGTTATACATAGATAACTGATTCAGAAATTACTTTCACATCATAATGAATTATTTCCTGCCTGTTTTAATGTAATCACTTTCCATTTTGAAATTTTATGATACTTATTGTGCTCTACCTAGATTTTCTTAGAAATCATGTCTATGAAGTATATGTGTGAGGCTGAAATATAGTCTATGTATATTTAGCCTATCTCACACCTTATTCCTTAACTGTATTTTCCAATTTCCTATCCTAACTAATGTCCACCTTTTCATTAAGTCCAAGTATCACATTTAATTTAATTTTAGCAGTCAAAGAACTTCTCAACCTCTTTAATTGTGCTTAAGTTGCAAATAATTTTACATAGTCTTTTTGAAATTTTAAGTATTACAATATTTTATGAAATGTTCATTCTTATTTAAAAATCATTTCTGCCCACTCTTTATTTTCTTTTCTGAAGAGAACCTGATTTTTCCTCCCACTTGGGACAGCTAGGTGGAATAGTAAATAGAGCACTCGACCTGGAATCAAAAACAACTTAGTTCAAATTTGACCTCGAACATTTACTAGCTATGTTGCTTTAATACACTGAAGAAGGAAATGAAAAAGCACTACAGTATTTTGCAAAGAAAACCCCATGGACATCATTCTTGTGCCATGCCCATGGGAATTTAAAGAGTCAGACACAACTGAGCAACAACAAATGCTCCCATTTAATTGCATCTTCCTTTCACCTTCAGAATTTAAGATCGATACGAGTCAATTGTTACATATATATGTCCATTCACTGGTCATTGGTCAGATTTCTAATATTTAGAGTATAAATAGAAAAGATAAAATTTATAAACAGTCCAAAATTCATGTGATTTTTGAGCACCCTCTGTCTTTTTTTTTTCTTTGCCACTATCCGCGTAGAATTTGAAGTGGGATCCAACAACGCAGTGGGTCACTTGGAACTTTGCAATGTTTTTCCTTTGGTCATGACCAAAAAATCCTTTGTGAAATCGCCATCATACTGGTGATGAGCATTTTCATTCTTAGGAAGACTGGTCCTTGGAAAGAAGACATAGTCTTTTCACCTCAGTTAAACTTAGACCTGTTGAAGACCTTAGCTCAAAAAAAACCAAAGTCTTTAACTGCATCCAGAGTCATCTGCAGTCATCCTAAACTATGAGTTATCACTGGACAAAGATGACTTTGAAAGAGAAATTGAGGCTGGTGACTTTGCACAGTCCTCTCTCACTTAAGTCCAATTCACTTGCATGTCCATAGTATCACCTCCATCTTCTCCTATCCTATGGTCCTCTTTGAGAATGAAGGAAAAATATTCACCATATTATAAAAGTGTGAGAGAAAGACTGTGGAAAATAAACTATGATATTAAGAAAAATGTGTTGCTGATTTTCTTTTGAACTTGAAGGTCATTAATCTTTCATATTTCTGCATAGACATTACTATATTCAGTCACTGAGTAAAAATTTATTGAACACCTACTGTTTGTAATGAACTGAGATAGAGTTTGTCCCTACTCTCATGAAATTTATGTCCTAGGAGAATAATAAATCACCATATTGTACTTGCTATTAGATTGTTAGTTTCTTGAGGTCAAGGACTATATTTTGCCTCTTTTTTGTAACCCAGTACTTAGCATGTTACCTAGCATATAGCGCATCCTGTAATAAATATTTATTGATTGATTGGTACATTGGAAAATTATTAAGGGAAAAAGAAGAACACTATGTTATATCCCAAACAGGGAGGCTTATCTCCCTTTTATCAGATGGGAATTATTCCAGGGACATTTTGGATGAGTAACATTTGATATGACTTTTAAAAGATATGTCTGATTTATTACAAAAAAAGGATTCTATCCCTTGTCTGATGTTTGCACTTCCTATTGGGATAAACTGAATAATTAAGTAATCTTCCACTACTTGAATCATTTTATCCAGACAGCTATTATTAAACTACTATTTGAGAACCCAATGAATTTTTTTACAATGAACCTTTTAGATATCATGACTTAACATCTACTTAGATATCTTAGAATTGTTCATTTATTTCATATTTTGAAAGCTAAAACCTGACCTAGAAGAGCCTTTGAGTTTCCTAACATTTGCTTTTACTATAGAGAAAGCTACATCTTCTCTTTCTAAACTGAAAGCACGAGGAGTCTTGCTTCAGTGTTCTTTTGTCAACGAAGTAGTTTTCTCACGACGCTTAAGAAGTTACAATTCCACCAGGTGGTGCTATTGGTGTCTCTGTGTGAGTACAGCAACTTAATGCCTTGGGGTACTTCAACCTTCTCAGATGCACAGCTGTACCAAAATGTGATGAAATGAGCTGATCCTAATGAGAATCAAAATGAGTTTACATTATGATGAACTATTCTCTTTCACAAGAGAGTTCCTTAATAGCAAATATTAACTTTTGCAAACTATGTCCTAATGTACAATGGATAGCATATTTTAAATCTTCATCACATTTTAGCTTACGACCATGAAGAAGAATTAATCAGTAGAGGTGTCGATTAAGTGATTTCTGTTTATTTATGAATCATCATGCCACATGAATACTGTTAGGTGTGGGCAATAATATTTGTATATGGGTGACGTATCATTTTTCATCAGTCTTTTGTACCTATGTGTAAAATAATTTTTCCTGTCTTACCAAGCAGAGTTCTCTAAGAGAAAAAGAAACTTCATTCTTCTCATTTTCTAGCAATGATATTATCTCCATATTTCTGTACTTTAAGTTCTTCCATCTTTGCTTTTATGAGTAGAAGGCAAAAAAATCATATACTGCATTTATACATCTACTCTTAAGAAACTTCTATATTTAGCTTTTCAAAAATGGACATATACATGTAGGTATGCATATCCATCACATATATCTGTATTTAATTTGTGTATATGTGAGTATATTATATATGTGCATATATTATAAATATATGTGCATATATAGAAAATAACTTTGTATAAAATCTAATAGTAATTTTTAATGTTAAAACAATTTTGCTTTTTAGGATCACGTGGATTAGAAAAACATTTAGTATAATAGAAATACCCAATGGTAAGTTTTGATATCTTTATCAAAAATCTTTAACATTCAACATTCATGGATTCCTACTGAATTGATCATGTTTTTCCCATGCTTGAACAGAATTGACTCATTAAATTGCTTAATTTATTATCAAGGTTTCATTTTCATTTGAATTCATAGTTATAGAAAGATACCAATATGTCAGCTGGTGTTTGTATTATTTTAAAGTTTTAATTATATATGATTTTTAAATGGAATTAATTATTTAAAAGTTAATAGTAATTGCTAGTTAGTATTTATACAAAGGTATATCCAAAATGGAATTATATCTTTACAAGAACATCAGTGAGAGAGGAAACATACTATCCTCTCAGTTAACAACATTCATTAAAAACGTAATTGCAATATAATGAAGGTACTACTTCTGATTGTTGGATTTAGAGTGAAGAGCATTTAGATCTGAATTCTAGCTCTATTACTACTTGAGAGAACCCAAGCAAGTCATTTAATATTCTTCACTCTAGTTTTTTCAACTATGCAACTGAGCAGGTTGGACCACATGCACTTTTAAAGAACTCTTCAACCAAAAACTATGATCATATCAATTCAAATTTCCAAGATCTAGAAAAATAATAATAGTAGTTATATAGCATCTTAAGATTTGCCAAATGCATTACAAACAATATCTCATCTGTTCCTCACAACAGCTCTTAGAAGTGGAGGCTATTAATATCCCAAATTCACAGATGAAGAAAATGGAGCTCAGAGAGGAAGTGATTTATTCTCACAAATAATAAATATCTGGGACCAAATTTGAACTTCTCATCCTGAGCCCAGGTCTATTATGCTACGAATCTGCTACCATGGTTATCTTGCCAAAATCTATGATCCACTGACATTTATCTGGTGAAATTTATACTACCTAAATTTAAAACATATATGAAGAAATGAACATTCTATTACTATTGAATTTATAAAATAGAACTAGTAATTATAAAATTATAAACTATACAAATTTGACAGATTTAAGACATGCTATGGAATACTTCTGGCAACAAGTTTTTCTGCTAAAGGTCTCATTTCTAAATATACAGAGAACTAAATCAAATTTATTTTTAAAAGCCATTTGATAAATGGTCAAAGGGCAATTTTCAGAGAAAGAAATCAAAGCCATCAATAATTATTTGAAAAAATGCTTTAAGTCCTTAATAATTAAAGAAATGCAAATGAAATCAACTCTCAGGTACCACTATTAGATCAACAAGATGACAATAAAGGAAAAAGACAAGTATTGGAGGAAATATAGGAAAAGAGGAAAAACCATTCTAGAGCACAATTTACAGCTCTACTCAAATGGCAAAAAAAAAAAAAAAAAAAAAATGGTAGATACGTAGTTACCCAGCAATACTGCTACTACACTTATACCCAAAGGAGATCAAAGAAAAAGGAAAAAAAGATCCATATGTACAGAAACATGGTGGTTCTTTTGGTGGTAGTAAAGTATTAGAAATTGAAGGGCTAAACATTAATTGAGCAAATCATGTTGTATAAATAATATTTAGCATTATTGTGTTATAAGAAATGGTAGGAATAGGGAGACAAGATGGCAGAGTAAGAAGGGGACTCATCTCAGCTGTCCCTCAAATAGCTCTAAATACCCGTAAAAATGACTCTGAACAAATTATACAGCAGCAGAATGCACAAAAAAGACAGAATGAAAAAAATTTCCAGCCCAACAACCTGGTAGGTTGACGGGGAAGGTCTATTGCACCAGGATGAGAGAAGAGTACAGTCCAGTGCAGGCTGAGCCCCAGTAAACCCAGAACAGGCCGCAGGGGACTGAATCATTGGCAGCAATGCAAGTTCTCAGACTTCTTAGCCCATAGATGCCAAAAGCAACTTAGAAGGTGAGCAACAAAGGTCTGTCACCCCTGGGTGAGAGAGGAACAGTCAAGTCCAGGCTACACCAGCACAACCAAGGCCCCTGTAAACCAGAAACAGATTTTGGGAGTGACTGAATCACCAATTCCAGCAGCAGTGGTGGCTGCTTCTAGAGCTCTCAGACCAAAAATTGTAAGGGAGTCAGGAGATCTTTCTTCAAACTCAGGCAGGAATCCGTACGTGGATCTGAAAAACAGTCCTGAGGCAAGGAGGGACATTAGCATAGCAGAACCAGGAGCAGTAGTGGTGAGGGGAATCCTATTCACAACTCCACGGCAGAAAAAGGTGCATATGGTCAGTCACAGAGCAGAGTACAGGACAGGTAAAGAGGAAACATCTCTCCTTAGATAATACCACCTTGGAGTAACTAAAAACTTACAGGTCCCTAGAATTATCTCTGAAAACAACTGCAAAAAACCCCTGAAGCTTGTGATAGTCCTACCTCTACATTAGAAGCAGAACCCTATCTTAACAAAGTTAAAAACTCAAGTGACAGTCAGGGGAAATAAGCAAACAATGGGAAAAAAAAACTGACTATAGAAACTTACTTTGGTGACAAGCAAGATCAAAATACACACTCAGAAAAAGACAACAAAATCAAAGTTCCTTAATCCAATGGTTCCAAGAAAAATATGACTTGGTCTCAGGCCATGAAAGAGCTCAAAAAAGATTTTGAAAATCAAGGAAGAGAAGTAGAGGAAAAACTGGAAGAGAAATTAGAGTGATGCAAAAAAAATCATCAAAAATGAGTCAATAGTTTGGTAAAGGAGGCCCAAAAAGTACTGAAGAAAATGACACCTTAAAAAATGGACAAATCAAGTGGCAAAAGAGGTCAAAAAATCAAGAAAGCTTTTAAAAAGCAGAATTGGTCAAATAGAAAAGGAGGTCCAAACTTTCAGTGAAGAAAATAATTCCTTAAAAATTAGAATGGAGCAAATGGAAGCTAATGACTTTATCAGAAATCATGAATGATAAAAACAAAACCAAAAAATGAAAAAAAAACCCACAATGTCAAATATCTCATTGGAAAAGCAACAGGCATGGAAAATAGATCCAGGAGTGACAATTTAAAAGAATATTTCACTACATGAAAGTCATGATTTAAAAAAAAAAAAAGATCCTAGGCATTATGTTTCAATAAATTTTCAAGGAAAATTGCCCTTATATTCTAGAGCTAGAGGGTAAAATAGAGGTTGAAAGAAAACATCGATCACCTCCTGAAAGAGTTCACAAAATAAAAATTGCCATGAATATTGTAGTCAAAATCCAGAGTACTGAGATCAAGGAGAAAATATATCAAGCAGCCAGAAAGAAGCAATTTGAGCATTGTGGAAACACAATCAGGATAACACACGACTTAGCAGCTTCTACCTTAATGGATTGGAGAGTTTGGAATATGCTTTTACAGAGGACAAATGAGGTAGGATCAGGTCCAAGAATCACCTCCCCAGCAAAACTGAATACAATCCATGAGGGGAAAAATGAATATTCAATGAAATAGAAGAATTTCATGAATTCTTGAGAAAAGATCAGAGCTTAATAGAAAATTTGACTTTCAAATAAATGACTGAAGAGAAACATGAAAAGGTAAACAGAAAAGAGAAATAATAAGGGACTTCCTGAAGCTAAACTGTTTATATTCCTGCATGAAAAGATGATATTTGTAACTCATAAGACCTTTCTCATTATTAGGGTAGTTAGAAGAAGTATATATAGACAAAAAACACAGGTGTGAATTGAATATGAAGGGATATCTAAAAAATGAAGTTAAGGGGTGAGAGAGGAATGTACTGGAAGAAAGAGAAAGGGAGATGTAGATTGGGGTTAATTATCTCACATGAAAGAGATAGGAGAAAGCTTTTACAAAGCAGGGGAAGAGGGTGGAGGTAAGAGAGTGAGTTATCCTAACTCTCATCATAATTGGGTCAAAGAGGGAATAACATACATACTCAATTGGGTATAGAAATCTATCTTATCCCATAGTAAAGTAGGGTGGAAGTGCATAAGAGAAGGGGAGGGGGAGGGTGATAGAAAAGAGGGTGATTGGGGGAGCAGGTAATCAGAAGCAAAACACTTATAAGGAGGAACAGGTTGAAAGAAGAGACAGAATAAATAAACAGGATAGGATGGAAGGAAATACAATTAGACTTTCACAATATGACTATTATGAAAGTATTTTGCATGGCTACACATGTATAACCTATATTGTATTGCTTGCCTTCTCCATGAGGAGGGGTTGGGAGGGAGGAAGGGAGAGAATATTTAACTCAAAGTTTAAAAAAAAGAGTGTTTAAATTGTTTTTACATGTAAATGGGGAAAATAAAATACTAAAGTAAAAAAAAAAGAAAAATAGCAAAGGGGATGATTTCAGAAAAACCTCAGAACAATTATATGAGCTGTTGCAAAAAGAAATGAGCAGAACCAGAACAATTTCCACACTAACATCAATATTATAAAAATAATCAACTATAAACAACTAACTTTAGACAATATACTGATTCACTACAACTCTAAAAAACTCATGACAAAAAATGTTTTTCACATTCATATAGACAATGAATGGATTCAGCATGCAAATTGAAGCATACTTTTATATCATTTATTTTATTCCTTTTTTGAATATGGCTAATGTGGAAATATGTTTTACATGACTTCTAATGTAAAATGGCTATATTATTTGTTGTTTATCAATGGATGAGAAAAGAATGGAAGAGAGGAAGATAATTTGGACCTGAAATAAAAATTAAATTAAATCTATCCATCCATCCATCCATCCATCTATCCATCCATCCATCATCCATCCATCCATCCATCCATCCATCCATCCATCCATCCATCCATCCATCCATCCATGTATCTCTGTATCTCTGTATCTGTCTGTCTATCTATCTATCTATCTATCTATCTATCTATCTATCTATCTATCTATCTATCTATCTAGTGGCAACAGGGCCTTCCAAGCTTGGATGTTTCAAATCTTTTGTTTTGGAGGCTTCTTTTGACACTAACACCCCTCCTATATCTCTCTTCTTATTCTTTCTCTAGGAAGATAATCAGATTATTTACTAACACTGTTACTGGAAAGGGATGACAATTGAGTGAACTGTTGCTCCCTTCAAAATCCCTATGACTACTAAAACTCCTTTCTGGATCCCAATCTCATTTCTATGCTAGATTTCCTAATTAGATGTAAATTTCTTCAGGATAGTAGCTGTCTCACTTTAACATTTGTATTCTCATGACCTCCCATGGACAAAATGGGTGCTTAATAAATAATTAGTGCTTAAATGACTTATGAAACAAAATGAGTTAAATGAGTTACAAATATTTAAACTGCTTTGTCTTCATTTTATGATTTTCTCACTTCAGTAGTTCAAGTTTCCTAATCCATAAGTAAAATGGTGGGCACTTATTTGGTACATTGTTTCTTCTTTGATACTCGGAAGCAGATAAATTTATGATTTAGGCTTATAGCATAATGCATTGCTTTCTCAAGAAGCCAAAAGAAGTAATATGCTAATTATAATCTACTGATGGCCCCAATTACACATTGCAGAAGGATAGAAAAGTGCTTTTCAGATCCATGACACACAGGAAATCAAAACAAAAGGTTTGAGTACGTATCAAACTTCAAGACAGTTTCAATAGCCAGAAATGGATCCTTCTTTCTCCAACTATCCAAAATACTATGTTCTTTCCGCCAGAAGAAATAAAAAAGAGCAATATTACTCCCCATAATAATCTCTTCTAGACTTGGTTATTATAATGCTCTTTTATCTGGCCCTAACACAGGAGACAGACAAAATTGCAGCAGGTACAAAATAGATCATCTCACTTTCCAGGAGAAAGGAAATCCCTGATGCACATGTGTATCCCAATGCTCATCCAGGTCCCCTGATCATAAAATGAGATTAAATTCCTGATTATCAAGTTTATGTTGAAAACAAACAAGTAAAACTATCTTTTGTACCTTACCTAATATTTTGCAGGGGAATATGCTACTTCTTTCCTGTTATCTACTGCTAAAATACCTTTCTTTCTTTTCCTCAATAGTTGGGTGATATTTGGGAAAGTACAGACTTATCCATCCAAACGTAAAGTCACAAGAACCAATATTCAACATGAGGTGGAACTAGATAATTACCAATGCATCAAAGTCTTTGAAAGAAAGAACAGCTGCTGATACCTTGAAAGAAATGATAAGTAGTAATAAGTAGGATAAACAGTAATAAGTAGTTAAAGCAGGAATTCTTCATTTTTTTTTTTTTTACATTTTGGATAGCTTTTACTGGCAAGTGAAACCTATGGAAATGGCTTTAAACGAATGAAATAAAATAATAGTTTTTAAAAAGAAGCAAATTGTATTGACATGAAATTGCCAAAGCATTTATTTTTTTTCATCTTTTTAATTTCATTTACTCATTTATTTTAGTGTTCTACAATCACTACCATAAAACTTAGATTTTTACTCCACCACATTTACTCCCCACCACCCCCCTGCCTCCCCAAGATGGCATAAAATTCTATATAGGATCTACATATACTTTCCTATTGAATATGTTTTCTCTATAGTCAAACTGTGTAGATGAACTAAAATAAATGGAAGAAATCATAAAACAAATCAAAACATAATACACACACACACAAACATGATCTGCTACATTCTGCGAATGAATTCCATTTGTTCTTTCTCTGAGTGTGGAAGGCATTTTGCCTTAGAAAACCATTGGGAATTTTTTTTCTTTTAAGTTCTTGCTTTATTACGAAGTTCCACATCTACCAGAAAAAAACTCTCACACACTGTGGTCAGTGCTGTGCGCAAAATTCTCCTGGTTCTGCTCCTTTCATTCAGCATCAGATCATATAAGTCCTTCTAGGCCTCTCTGAAGTCTTTTTGTTCATCATTTCTTATGGTGCAATAGTACCCCATTACATTCATATATCATAATTTATTCAGCCATTCCCCAATTGATGGGCATCCCCTTGATTTCCAGTTTTTGGCAACTACAAAGAGTGTTGCTATAAATATTTTTGTACATGTGGGACCCTTTCCCATTTTTAAGATCTCTTGGGGATACAGTCCTAATAGTGATATTACGGGGTCAAAGGGTATGCACATTTTTGTAGCACTTTGGACATAGTTCACTAACACTCTTCAGAATAGTTGGATGAGCTCACAGCTCCACCAATAATGAGTTAGTGTCCCAACTCTCCCACATGCTCTCCAACATTTATCATTTTCCTGTTCGGTCATGTTTGCCGATCTTACAAGCATAATGTGGTACCTCAGAGTTGTTTTGATTTGCATCTCTCTAATCAAAAATGATTTAGAGCATTTTTTCATATGGTTTTAGATATCTTTAATTTCTTCCTCTGAAAATTGCCTGTTCATATCCTTTGACCATTTATCAATTGGGAAATGACTTGTATTGTTGTACATTTGACTCAGTTCTCTACATATTCTAGAAATGAGACCTTCAACCCTAAGATTAGCTGTAAAAATTCTTTCCCAATTTACTACATCCCTCTGAATTTTGGTTGCATTGGATTTGGTTATGCAAAAACTGTTCAGTTTAATGTAATCAAAATTATCCATCTTGCATTTCTTTCTATCAATGCTTTCTATCTCTTGTTTAGTAAAAAATTCTTCCCTTCTCCATAAATCCGATAAATACACTATTCCTTGCTCCTCCAGTTTATCTGTGCTATCAATCTTTATACTTCGATAGTGTACCCATCTAGACTTTGTTCCTGTGTATGGTGTCAGGCATGGGACTTTGCCTAGTTTCTGTCACCCTGTTATCCTGTTTTCCCAGCGATCTTTGTTAAACAGTAAGTTTTTATCCCAGAAGCTGGGGTCCTTTGGTTAATCAAACAGGAGGTTTTTATATTCCTTGCCTACTGTGTCTTAAGTGCCAACTCTATTCCACTTGTCAACCCTTCTGTTTCTTAGTCAGTACCAAGTGGTTTTGATAATTGCTGCTTTATAGTACAATTTGAGATCTGATAGCACTAGGCCACCTTCCCTAGCATTTCTTTTCATTAGTCCCTTTAATGTTCTGGACTTTTTGTTCTTCCAAATGAATTTTGATATTATTTTATCCAGCTCTAAAAAACAATTATCCGATAGTTTAATTGGTATGGCACTAAATAAGAAAATTAATTTAGGTACAATTGTCATTTTTATTTTATTAGCTGGGCCTACCCATGAGCAACTGATGCTTTTCCACTTACTTAAATCTGACTTTATTGGTGCAAAAAGTGGTTTGTAATTGTGTTCATATAGTCCCTGGGTTTGTTTTGGCAGATAAATTCTCAAGTATTTTATCGTGTCCACCCTAGCTTTAAAAGGAATTTCTCTTTCTATCTCTTGCTGTTGAACTTTTTTACTAATTTATGGAAATGCAGAAGATTTTTACGGGTTTATTTTGTAACCTGCAACTTTGCCAAAGTTGTTTATTATTTCAAGTAGGTTTTTACTTGAATCTCTGGGATTCCCTAAGTATATCATCATGTCATCTGCAAAGAGTGATAACTTAGTTTCTTCTTTGCCTATTCTTATTTCTTCAATTTCTTTATCTTGTCTAATTGCTACAGCTAACATTTCTAGTACCATTTTGAATAATAGTGGTGATCATGGACATCCTTATTTCATCCCTGAACTTATTGGAAATGCATCTAGTTTACCCCACTGCATATAATGCTTGCTGAAGGTTTTAGGTAGATACTGCTTATTATTTTATGGAAAGTTCCCTTTATTCCCATGTTCTCCAGTGTTTTAATAGGGATGGGTGTTGTATTTTGTTGAAAACTTTTTCTGCAACTATTGAGATAATCATGTGGTTTTTATTAGTTTTGTTGTTGATATGATCGATTATGCTAATAAGTTTCCTAATATTGAACCAGCCCTGCATTCCTGGTATGAATCCTACCTGATCATAATGTATTATTCTCATGATAAGATGCTGTATTCATTTTGCTAAAATCTTATTTAAAATTTTTGCATCTATATTCATTAGAGAAATTGGTCTATAATTTTCTTTCTCTGTTTTTTTCTCTTCCTGGTGTAGGTGTCAAAATCATATTTGTATCAAAGAAAAAATTTGGGAGGACTCCTTCTTCCACAATTTTCAAGAATAGTCTATATAGTATTGAAATTAATTGTTCTTTAAATTTTTGATAGAATTCACTTGTAAATCCATCTGGCCCTGGAGATTTTTTCCTCGGGAGTTCATTAATGGCTTATTCAATTTCTTTTTCTGAGATGGAGTTGTTTAAGTATTCAACTTCCTCTTCTGTCAATCTGGACAATTTATAATTTTTGAAATACTCCTTCATCTCATTTAGATTATTGAATTTGTGGGCATAAAGTTGGGCAAAGTAATTTCCAATTATTGTTTTAATTTCCTCCTCACTGGAAGTGAGTTCACCCTTTTCATTTTTAATAATAGTAACTTGATATTCTTCTTTCCTTTTTTAATCAAATTGACCAAAGATTTATCAATTTTATTAGTTTTTTCATAAAATCAACTACTGGTTTTATTTATTAATACAATACTTCTCTTAATTTCAATTTTATTAATCTCTCCTTTGGTTTTCAGTATTTCTAATTTGGTATTTACTTGGGGATTTTCAATTTGTACTTTTTCTAGCTTTTTCAGCTGCATGCCCAAGTCATTGATCTCCTCTTTCTCTATTTCATTTAAGTAGGCATTCAAAGATATAAAACTTCCCCTAAGAACTGCTTTTGCAGTATCTCATAAGATTTGGTAGGTTGTCCCATTATTGTCATTCTCTTGAATGAAGTTGTTGATTGTTTCTATGATTTCTTCTTTAACCCACTCCTTCTTTAGGATTAGATTATTTATTTTCCAATTGATTTTTGGTTTATCTTTCCATGGACTTTTATTACATATAATTTTTATTGCGTCATGATCTGATAAGGATGCATTGGTTATCTCTGCCTTTCTGCACTGGATTGTGAGGTTTTATGTCCTAGTACATGGTCAATTTTTGTAAATGTGCCATGTACGGCAGAGAAAAAGGTATATTCCTTTCCATTCCCATTCAGTTTTCTCCAGAGATCTATCATATCTATCTTCTCCAGAGTTTTATTTACCTCCTTAACCTCTTTCTTGTTTATTTTGAGGTTAGATTTATCAAGTTCAGAGAGGAGGAGACTGTGGTCCCCCACTGGTATAGTTTTGCTGTCATTTTCTTCCTTCAACTCCCCCAACCTCTCCTCTAAGAATCTGGATGCTATACCACTTGGAGCATACATGTTTAGTAATGATATTGCTTCATTGTCTATGGTGCCTTTTAGCAGGATATAGTTTCCATTCTTATCTCTTTTGATTAGATCTATTTCTGCTTTTGCTTTGTCTGAGATTAGGATTGCTACTCCTGCTTTTTTTCCATCAGCTGAAGCACAATATATTCTGCTCCAACCTTTGACCTTTATCTTGTCTGTATCCCCCTTTTCAAATGTTTTTCTTGTAAACTACATATTGTTGGATTATGGCTTTCATTCCATTCTGCTATCCATCTCCATTTTATGGGAGACTTTATTCCATTCATGTTCACAGTTATGATTACAATCTGTGTATTTCCCTCCATCCTCTTTCCCACTTTGTGCTTTTAGCTCTCCTGTCTCCCTTCCCCTCCTCAATAGTATTCACTTTTCACCACCTCCATCTGCAGCCTTCCCTTTCTTCTTTTAGTCCCCCTCCCTTTTACTCCACTTTACCCTTACTGCTTCTTCCCTCCTTTTTACTTTCCCTCCCCTTTCTTCCCCTTTCCCCTCCTACTGCCTATAGGGCTAGTTAGGATTATCTACTTAAGTTTATTGTTCCCTCCTTGAAACAAATCAGAGGAGAGTACCTCTTAAGCAATGCTCATCTTCCTCCCCTCTTCCCCTCTAGTATAATTTTGTACTTCTTCCTGTGTTGTAATTTACAATTTTATGCTTCCTCCTTTTCACACCTCCTGTTACAATCCCTTTGCATACTTAAATCATATTTTTAACATGACATCATTTACTTTATACCCATTCCCTCTATGTATATCCCTTTTATATTTCATAATAGATGCACAGTTCTCAAGATTAACAGATATCATCTTCCCTTATAGGGAGGTAAACAGTTTGCCCAAATTGATAGCAAGTTTTTGTTGTTTTTTTCTCCCCTGTTTACCTTTTTATGCTTCTCTTGAGACTTGCATTTGAAAACTGAATAATCTATTAAGTTCTGGTGTTTTTGTCAGGAAGGTCTGGAAATCCCTTACTTTGTTGAATGACCATCTCTTTGCCTGAAATGTTATAGTGAACTTTGCTTGGTAGTTGATCCTTGGTTGTAGTCCCAACTCCTTTGCCTTGTGGAATCTCCCACCCTCGGCTGCTCTTCTGGTTCTGCCTGCTGCTGTCTCAGGTTTCCCGGGGTTCTGAATCTGCCACAGTCTGTCTCCCACTGGATTCCGTACCTCCAAAATTTGGTCAGATTTTCCTTTCAGAGGTATCCGAAGGAGTTTGTCCAAGAGATTAGGTGAGTTGTTGCTCTCACTCTGCCATCTTGGCTCTGCCCCCGAAACTATTTTTTAAAAAAATAAATCCATCAACCCAATGTTAAGAACCTGTGCTCAATGATGTTCATGGCTAATATTGACTACTGATTACTCAGTACACAATATTCCTTTTAAAGATAAGAATGACACCAACCTTATATGGTTGATGTACAGGTCAAATTTGATATTATGTGCAAAATGCTTCATAAATTACAGAGTATTACATATACATATATGCACATGTACACATATATTTACAGTATGATTGCTATGATTATAAAGGAACACTCTCAAAAAATCTCTCTGAAACTTGAAGCTTAATCATCTAAAGAGACCACCTACATAGCAATTGAGAGTTCTCCTAAAGTGTCATAATCTTCAAATATTTTATCAAAATAGCAGGGCTGATAATTCCATCATTTTCTAACAAATATACTCTATATTTTGGTGCAACAAAAGTAAACTAAAATACCCTCATTTTGAATTCAGAACCCTAGAGAGAAAGCCCTCCTTTTCTAGCAGTTCTATGGATGTTCAATCACATACTTTGATTTAAATAGTCAACCTGATTTTAGAGATCTAATCTATGGTCAGAGATGAGCTTATAAATATCAGTTAATGAAGTAAGATGTTAATAAGGTTTGTATATTTGCATTTATTATCATGGGATCATAGATTTAGAACTAGAAAATTTGGGTCCATCTGATTCTGCTCCTGGGTGATTGTCTTTGCCAAATGTCACAGAGGAAATAAGCATTAGAGCCATAATTTGAACCCAGGGCCTCTGACTCAACAGCTAATTTTCATTCTTCTATACCACACTTCCTCTTGAATATTATACTGCTACTGTATGTGTATGAGTATGTTGTGGAAGATACAAAAACTATATCTAACTCCAGCACTTAGGTTCAGGATTATTAATGTTTTCTTTTTACTTTAAAACTTTAAGATGAATGCAATATAGTTGCTAAATAGTACAAATTTCCAAGTAAAGATTTGGCTGTTAATTTGATTCACTTTGGTGGTAGAGAGAATTCTAACCTTCTTCTCTGAGAGAATGAACATCCTTCAGCAGGTAGCAGTGAATACAAGTCATTGATTATAGCAAAAGGGGAGCTATAATAAGTAAACAAGGGATTTTTCTAAGCTATGACTCAATTTTGTTAAAAGAGGGTTAGATTTTTTGGTACATCTTTATACAATTATTTATCTTTATTCACACTATGGTGGAAAAGTTGGGGGACAGTAGAGCCATACTATTATTAATGGCTATAGAATATATGACTCCATTATTCTGAGAATCTCATATTACTAGCTCTTTTCCTGTAGGAATATGTTGTTATTTATATTTTGATGATACAAGAAATGGAAGTATAGAGAGATGAAATGACTTTCCCAAAGGTCTCACTGAACATTAATCAAAAAGTCAGACGAAGAATCTATTTTCTCTTATGGTACAAAGAATTTTCTCCTCTTCCTGTTTTTCTCTTATGACATGGGAAAAATTATTGACAGGCTAAGATCATGTGTATGCAGCTTCAAGAAAATTGGATATGGTCTAAAACAATCACTAGGTTCAATTAACAAAGATAATTTTTATACCATACAAATGATTATAGTTTTGTCTTTGTTACTTTAGATTCCCTGTAGTGCTCCTCCTTATATAAATGAACATGGTATAAATTGAGATCATTGGATTTTGGAAGACTAGTAAAATTAATCTGTCATCATATGGTCATCACTTATATCAAGAATGATACTTTCATTTTACTTTACCCTCTAAAGGATATAGAGAGCACATATTTTATTAAAATCCTGTCACATCAAAATTATGACATTTCATTCTGAACTCAAAAATCAGCATTATAATGTCTTAGATAAAATAAAAATGAATGATGTTTCAGTGTAGAAGCAACAATGCTTATACATTTACTACTGAAACAATCATTTTGATAAAATTGTAGAAAATATGTTGTATCATTTTTGTTCTCTTCTGAAGTCCCATTCTGTTACCTGAGGGATCCTGAATGCTATGTCAGTAGAGTGCTAATTCCATTGAATTTTGCCACATTGCTAACATTTGCCTTGCTGAGAAGTTCCAGGTTAGTGATAAATCATGTGACCATTATGACGGAATAAAACCTAGTTAGATTTGGAGCAATTCATCACCACAGTATTTGGTTTTGGTAGATTACTTTGGTCATAGTGGCTCACACAGTTATCTCTGAAAGCATAGAGGAGGTTGTTGTCTTCATCAATGGAGGAGCTACACATGTGACTGAAGTCACAGATCTTGGAAGTATGAATGTTATTTTAGTAAATAAAATGAATAAGTAGTATACTGACCTAAAATATTTCTTTACCCTTAAAGAGAGTTGCAATGGGATTATATTTCTTTGCTTGGCTCTGCTGAATTCACATCATAACTGTATATGAAAACTATTATTTGACCAATTTATAGAATTAACCACTCAAACCAATCGAAGAAGTAGTCAATTAAGTAAATCAAGTAACTACTTTTAAATTTCTTATTTACTTCAACATTATTTTCTTTTTTGAAGTTATTTTTAAGTTTAATAGTATTTTCCCCCAGTTATATGACAAGAAAATTTTTAGCATTTATTTGTATAAGATTTTGAGTTCCAAATTTTCCTCCCCCCTTACCCTCCCCTCTTCCAAAAACTGGTAAGTACTTTGATATAGGGGCTGTCATTTAAAAATATTTCCATATTAGTCACAGTTGTGGAAGAAGAAAAAGATCAAAAGGAAGGAAAAAAACCATGAAAAAGAATAAAGTAAGTGAAAAAAATATGCTTCAATCCACATTCATAGTCCATCAGTTCTTGATTTGGATATGGATAGAATTTTGCTTCCTGAGTCTTTTGTACTTTTCTTGAATTATTGTGTTGCTGAGAAGAGCTGAGTCATTCACAGATGATTATCAAGCAATGTTGCTGATACTGTGTGTTGTGTTTCCTGGTTCTGCTTATTTCACTTCACATCAGTTTGTACAACATTCTTTTCTTTGAAAATTTTGATTTCCAATTTGAGTTGCAAATTCTCTTCCTCCTTCCCATACCACCCACACTCACTGAGAAAGCAAGTAGTATGATATCAATTATGCATGTGAAATTATACAAAACATTTCCATATTAACCATATTTTTTAAAGCAAGAAAAATAAAGTGAGAAAATTATATGTCAATTTACACTCAGAGTTCATTAGTGTTCTCTCTCTATGGAGGTGGACAGCAATATTTTTTCATCATAAGTCTTTTGAAATTGTCTTGGATCATTATATTTATCATAATAATCACGTTTTTCACAGATGATCATCATTATAACATATGCACAATTTTCTCCCATTTCTTCTCACTTCACATCATATCAGTTCATAGAGATCTTCTCACATTTTCCTGAAACACCTCCCCTTGTCATTTCCTGTAGCATACTAGTAAACCATTACAATTATATGCTGCAAGTTGTTAAGCAATTCTCCAACTGAGAAGCATTACCCTTGATTTTCAATTCTTTAGCATCTCAAAAGAGCTGCCATAAATATGTTTGCACATATAGGTCCTTTTCCTTTTATCTTTTTGTGATAGAGACCTAACAATGCTTTTCTAGATCAAACGGTATACACAGTTTTATAGCCCTCTGGGCTTAGTCCCAAATTATTCTGCAGATAGATAGACCAGTTCACTACTCCAACAACAATTAGTATAACTATTTTCACTCACCCCCTCCAGCATTTGTCATTTCTGAGATGTTAAGTGGTACCTCAGAGTTATTTTAATGTCTTTCTCCAAGAAACAGTGTATTTAGAACATTTTTTCATATAAATATTACTTTCATTTATTCTTCTGAAAACTGCCTATTTGAACAAAACTCCTTTGAACAATCATCAATTGGATGCTATTATTTTTTAAAATTTTACTCAGTTCCTTATATATTTGATAAATGCAGGTTTTATCAGAGAAATTTGCCATGGATTATTTCCAGTTACCTGTTATGTAATAAAATTGTTCATCTTTCTTCTGGTGACCCTCTCTCTTTTTTGGTTATAAATTATCCTCTTATCAATGAGGTAAAATTTTCCATACTCTCCTATTATGTTTATGATATAATCTATTATATCTAAATTGTTTACCCAATTTTGACCTTATCTTGGTATGTGCTATGAGATGTTGGTCTACATTCAGTTTCTGCCAAACTGCTTTCAAATTTTGCCAGCAATTTTTGTCAAATAGTGAGTTCTCATCTCAAAAGGTTAGATCTTTGGGTTTGTCAAATACTCAGTTACTACGGTCCTTTATTATTATTTATTGTGTACCTAATCTATTCCACTGAACAAACACTCTCTTCCCTAGCCAATACCAAATTATTTTCATGATTAATGTTTTGCTGTATAATCTGAAATCTGGTACATATAGGCTGCCTTTCTTCATATTTTTCCATTGATTTCTTTAATGTTCTCAACCTTTTCTTTTTTCAGATAAATTGTGCTACTTTTTTCACTAGCTCTATAAAATGTTTTTGGTTGTATGAGTGTGTATGGCACAGGATAAGTAAATTAATTTACATAAAATTGCCATGTTAGCTAAAATTATCCAATTTTATTGGCCAGCCTACCCATGAACAATTAATATTTTCCCACTTGTTTAAATGTGATTTTTTTTTCTATGAAAAGTGCTTTGTAACTGAGTTCATTATAATTCCTGGGTTTGTATTGTCAGGTAGATTCCCAAGTTTTTATACTGTCTACAGGTATTTTAGATGGAATTTCTTTTTCTATTTATTCCTACTGGACTTTTTGGGTGATATATAGAAATGTAGATGATTCATGTGGATTTATTTGATATACTGTTTTCTTGAATTCTTTAAACATACCAGCAAATTGTCTGCAAAAGATGATTATTTTGTTTCCTCATTGCCTATTCTACTTTCTTTAATTTCTTTTTCTTGGAAGGAGGAAATTCCTGATAAGGAAACTCATAGAATGGGAACTGTTCTATCATTATTGGACTTGGACAGTCCTAGAAATGCTTATAGGTTGTGAGTTGCATAGCATTTAGAGGTTGTGACTGTGGTCATTACACTGAGGATCTATCACTGGCAGAATTTGAATGCAAATCTTTCTTTTTATGTAAATAATGTTTTACTTTTCCAATTACATATAAAGTTTTAAATATTGAATTTTTTAAGATTTTGAGTTCCAAATTTTTCTCTGTCCCTCTCTTGATGGCAAGCCTATCAAGATGGTGAGCTATCTGATATAGGTTACATGTCTTAAACATATTTCCACAGCAGTCAGGTTTTGAAAAAGTCATCTGAATAAAAAGGAAAAACCATGAGAAAGAAAAAAAAAACCCAATGAAAATAGTATGCTTTGATCTGCATTCAGACTCCATAGTTCTTTCTCTGGATATGGATAGCATTTTCCACATGAGTCTTTTGGAATTCGTTTGGATCATCGTTATTGCTGAGAAGACTTAAGTCTGTCATAGTTGACCATCACACAATGTTGCTGTTACTGTGTAAAATTTTTTCTTTTGAAACCAAACATTTCTGAATTTCAGGTTGAACTTTGAGTCATTGACACATTTTACCATGTTTTAATAGTATAATAATGGCTATATCTTTGTGATAAGAGTGGGTTGGATCAGAGTTTAAAACTTTGAACATTTCTGATTTACTGCATTTTATTTTCATTTCAGTAAATCGCTATCATGCTCTTGGATACACTGGTTTCATTTTTATATGGTGGTGTATGATGAAGTGGACAGATGATATTCTTTGGTCTTTAAGGGATCCAGTGTATATTGTCTGTGTGGATATTTATTTTTAACCTAGCTTATGATGATAAATGATGATCATATGAGCATTCAAATTCAATTTGATGATTAATGTTGAATCTAATTATAATGATGGATTAGGATACTCTACAATGATTAGTCTATTATAATGATTTATCACTACTTTCCATTAATAATATTTAATATTTAAAAACTTACAAATGTATAAAACACTGATTTTTTCCTTCTTGAATGAGACAGGTACCATTTCAAAAAGCAGCACCAGTAATACTTATTGTATAGTTCTATGGTCCTGTGAACTCATTGATGGAAGTGCTGTCCCAACACTGGTCCAGATTTCAATCCATCCATAATTCCTCATCTTTTGTGATTTTCGCTTTTGTCTTCCTGGAAATTCTATACAAGGGGAAAACTCAAACTATTATGGTCTTCCTCTGGATTTCTTTATATGACAGAGAGGCTAATGGAGTCTGCAGTGTCCACTGGGTTATTCCTTATTCTCACTATATGATTGGCCCTCACCTGCTTTGCAGATTATATAACCGTCTAATGGAGTCTTTAGCAGGTCTTATACTGTGGATTGTAACATCATAAGTGATCAAATAACTGAATGTTTGATGTGTGAAAAATTTCACAATAGCAAAAGGTTTCTGAGTACATAATGACCAAAAAATGAATTCAAAATCAAATGCATAATGAATCTGAGTTGTATCTGATAGCACTTTCCCATGTTGCATTGCATGACTTCCCCGTGGCCTTGGTTCTGAACACACAATATGCACACTTTGCACTGCACATGTCATCACACCATGCAATACCAATAAATGCTTCCAGAAACACTTTGGCTCAAATTTGAAACTATTGTACGTTATGAATTGCATTGTTTTTAACTGTACATACAAAATTTTCTGCTTTCATAGAATCATTATAATTTAATTATGTAAAATAAAGACTTTTGATATTTTCCTACCATCATTCCTCAGCATGTAATTATCAAATTGGTATATCTCTGGATTGTATTATGTTAGAAAGTTTGATTTAAAAAATTACTGTCGTTTCCTTCTTCTATATAAACATAAGTATTTAACAGAAACAAAGACAAAAGTCCTTTAAAAATATTTCTCCACCATCACTGCTGTATGTTTATGTAAGTATGAACATCATTTAAAAAATAAAGGACAAACATAATTTCATAAACTAAAGCTAGTATTTATCTGAGAAATTATTAGCAATATTTATATTTTAGGACAATAATTTTTTTTATTTTGGTTATGAATAAGTGGATAGGATTAACTAGAAGAACTAAAAACACCCATGATAATGTGGCAGAGTCTTTATTATCAGACTGTAGTACACCTAAATTGATAAGAAAAAGAAAATATTTATTTACTTCTAATAATGATAATGGTGTGAAAAAAATCTCTTTGCTTAATTTAGAATGAAGTTGTGCTGTGGAGAGTATGAAACCAAACTAAAATGATATTCTGAATGACTTTTAAAATCTCCAAATAAAGAAAATGACATTTTGAAACAATTTGCTACTGTCAACAAAAAGTGCTTACTTGCATCTTACAAAACTCCTTATTGTAATGAAAAAAACTAAAAAAACCCTTGTGGCAGAACATAGGGTTAGAGTTAAGGTTGGAGTACCTTAGAAATATTTACAGCAAAATATGATTTTGTAATTGAAAATAACCTCAAAAATTTAATTGCAAGAGTTACAAAGATCATCTGATGTTCTTAGAGACAAGTTTCAGAAATACTTTCAAATTTTGATTCTAAAAATCTAAATTGTGCTCACAAACCATACTCAATTGAAATAAAAAAAAGTCAGGCATCTGCCATTAAAAGTTCTAGAAGAATTTGCTGAGGTATCAAGTGATACAGGTTGAAAACTTGAATTTCCAAAAAAAAAAAAATAATAATTTAATGAATTTTGACTTTGGGTTAGGACAGAATTTCCAACAATTTCTGAAATAGCCCTAAACGTACGTCTGCCATTTTGCACTACCTATTTATGCAAAGCAACATTCTCAGCATTGAGGATTATACAATCAAAATATTGATCAACTCTGAACAATATTGACATGCTCTACATTTTGCAATATCAAATACACTACCAAGGTTTGATTCTCTATGTATAAAAAAGTGAGCATATCCATCTCATTAGCATAGAAATTTGCTTTCATCTTTAATAAATAGTAAAATTATGTGTATACCAAAGAATTTTAAGGTAAATTTCTTTATGATTTATTATCAGTAAATGTTTGGTTTGTATACTTATATTTTGTAAAAGCAAGCGCCCGGACAAACAGAAGGGGGCCTTCTATCACACGTTCTTTGATCTGCTTTTCTAAAAGGAAAGATAACTTTTGAAGGGGTCAACAATCACTTTAATCAAGCACAGGTATCATTCATTTAGTTCAGGGGAAGACGTCAGCACCATGAAGTTCAGAGAAAATACAGATAAATCAAAATCAACAGACAAAACTTCCAACTGTCTGACAGTAAGCAATACATACATCACAAATCAATAGACAGATAACTGTCTGACCATACATACATAGTTACCAGAGGGAGAAGCACCAATATCTGGGTTTTCAAAGCCAGGGGTCTGCTTATTGGCTTCCCAGAGTACCACCTGCACAATAAGCCTTCTTCCAAAAACCAAGCCCCAAAGTAAAACCTCACCTCTGAATATTTATACATTTTTTTCAGAGCCAGAGGTCATCACAACCCTTACAAACCATAAAAGATGTGGGTCTTCCTACAAATCTTCCCAAGCCCATTAGTGGGTGGAGAAGATGTTTTATAATCACATCATCCAATGAGAGGCACTTAATTATACAAAAAAAATACATTACCAATACATAGATCCAGGGTCATGTAAAAAATTCTCTGGAAAAAAGACGTGCTCAAAAGCAGAAAAAGTTTAAGAAGTCTTTATACTGCTTATGTGTAGTTCTTTACTGGTAATTATTTGTTGTGCACTCAGGTCTTCTTTGTGCTTTGCCACTGCCCTTTTGGTGACTTGTAACATCAACTTTGTGCTGTTTCACTATGGCCATATAATACCATGGGAAGAATATCCATGCTTAAAAGATTGTCCTTCACTTCACCCAGAAATTAGCGATCCTTAAAGATGAGAACTAAAGACAATCCAACTCACTCACCCTACTGTTCTCATATTGTTAATTCAAAATAAGTTTCCAACAATTATGTCTGTCTAAAATACACCTGCTGATGGATTAGTTCTATGGCTTGTACATCCACATCCACTTCATGGGACAGAAAAAAATAGTTGTAAAATATGGTACATTCATAAACGTCCTTTTTGCTTTCTGACAAACTTTTTTCCCATTGATTGTACAATTTTTATGCTGCTCTCTTACTAAAATATGATGCCTGAAGTAATCTGAAACCTTCAATTTTAATACTATCATTCATTCTAGATGCACAGAAGTTCACCCTATACTTTTATAAAGACAATACATTGATTGAGCTCAGAGATAATCTATTTTATCCCCTCCTCATTTTATAGATCAGGAAACTGAGACTCAAAAAAGTCGTGATTAATCCAAGATCCCAGAATAAATTAATTTGAATAGAAGATCATGAACAAAAGACACCTGGTTCCCAGTTCTTTTTAAGTAGCCAATGTACTACATGTTCAGATTTCTTGAAACAGTATGCTTTGAGATACTAGCAAGTATGTTCTAAAGAGAATGATTTTAAAACTAAACATGATATGTTGTCTCTTTCCCTTACTTCTATACAAAATACATGAAATATCAGGAGTCAAGATGGTAGAGTAAGGAGGAAGTTGCTCTCACTCTCCATTATTGACCTCTGAAAACCGAGAAAATATCACCCTAAGAAAATACCCTGGAACAACTGAGACAGCAGAAAGATGGGGTACAGCAGTCTCACAGTCCAAGAAGCTTATAGATTAACAGCAGGAAAGACCCCTCTCATTCTTGTAGAAAAGGAGCAGTATGGGAGGAGAGGTATCCCAGCAAACCAGTGACAAGCCCCATCTCAGCAAACCAGAAGGAGATCCTGAGGGTGGTGGAGCAGGCAAGTACCAACACCAGGACACCTCAAAGTGCCTCAGCATAAGCAAGAGAACCAGTAGATGCCAGTTTAGAAAGCCACAATGGACAGGCATATTCCAGCAGTCAAACTTCCTGGTGCTTCACCATAACTCCAGAAAACAGACCAGGAGGCACAATTCCATGTAGACTTGCAAACATCCTCAAGTAGACAAATCTCTTGTGCTTCAACATAACTTCATGAAGGACAATTCTAGGAGGCACAGTTTCAGGCTGGCAGGAATCCTCCAAGAGGATTCTAATTCCTTCCAACTCTTTAAAGAAGCCCAGGTGAGCAGAAAACCTCCAAGGTTCAGACTCCCAAACCTCAGCCTGAGAGCTCCAGTGTTGCTGATCCCCACTCAGCAGCAGGTAAGCTGCCAGACCCCTTCAGCCTCCAGTAGCCAGGACCTGAGGCCCCAGCACACAAAGCCAGTGACAAGGTACCAAGCTCCCAGCACAAGAAACTGGGGTCAGTGCCCCTTGTGTTCCAGCAGAAGAGTTCAACTTTAAAAGTCAGGAAATAGGCAAACCTCAGGAGCAAAAAGCAGAAATAGACAATGACTACGGATCTTTATTATGGGGACAGGGGAGATCAAGGTACAAATTCAGAAGAGGACAACATTGTCAAAAAACCTACATTTGAAACCTCAAAGGGGAATATAAATTGGTTTTAAGCCCAAAAAGCCTTCTTGGGAGAGCTCAGGAAGGATTTTAAAAGAGAGGTAGAAGAAAAACTGGGAAAAGAAATGAAAGGTATGCAAGAAAGTCAATAGACTGGAAAAGGAAGGACAAAAATTGACTGTAGAAAATAAATGCTTAAAAAATACAATTGGCCAAATGGAATTGCATTTTAGACAAAGTAGATATGGTTGACACCTGGAGAAAACTGAATGAGGATAGAAAAGAATATACCTTTTTCTTGGTGTTAGGTAAGTAAGAAAAAATTGACAATTTACTAGGACATAAAAATCTCACAATCCAATTCAGAAAGGTAGAAATATGGAATGGATCTTTTTCAGGTCATGATGCAATAAAATCACATGTAATGAAGGACCATGGGAAGATACACTAAAATTTAATCAGAAACTAAATGATCGAGTCCTAAAGAAAGAGTGGGTCAAACAGCAAGTCACAGAAACAATCAATAACTTCATCCAATAGAATGACAACTATGAGAAAACATACAAAAACTTACGGGATGCAAGGAAAGTGATTCTTAGGGGAAGTTTTATATCTCTAACTGATTACAAGAATGAAATAGAGAATGAAGAGATCAGTGAATTCTCATGCAACTAAAAAGACAGAGAAAGAATAAATTAAAAATCCACAAATAAATAAATAGACAAAATTAGAAATTCTGAAAACCAAAGGGAGATTAATAATATGGAAATTAAGAAAACTATCGGACTAACAAAGAAAGAAAAATAAATCAACCAATCCATCAATGAACTTGCTAAAAAGTATCTCCATGGCCAAATCGATTCACAAGTGAATTCTATCAAACCTTTAATAAACAATTAATTCCAATAGTATCTACATAAACTATTAGAGAAAAGAGCTAAAAAAAGAGTTCTACCAAATTCCTTTTACGATACAAATATGGCACTGATACCTCAACCAGAAAGAGTCAAAACAGAGAAAATTGTAGAAAAATTTTCCTAATGAGTATAATAATTTTTTTAAATAAAACATTAACAAAGAAATTATAGCTACTTATCATGAAAATAATACACTATGACCAGACAAGGCTTATATCAGTAATTCAGAGCTGGTGCAATATTAGAAAACCTATCAACATAACTGACCATATTAACAACAAAATTAACAAATCATAAAATTATCTCAATAGATGCAGAAAAAGTGTTTGATAAAATTCAACCTTCATTCCTATTAAAAGCACTAGCAAGCATTGGAATGAATGATTACTTCACTAAAATGATAGGTAGCATCTATCAAAAACCATCAGTCAGCATTTTATATAATAGGAAAAGGCTAGAAGAATTTCCAATAGGATTGGGGGTGAAATAAAAATATCTATTATCTCAACTTTTAGTCAATATTGTACTAGAAATGTTAACTATAGCAATAAGAGAAGAAATGGATATTGAAGGAATTGGAATAGGCAAGGAAGAAACCTAGCTATCACTCTTTGCAGATGATATAATGGTATGCTTAGAGAATCAAGTAAAAAATACTTGAAATAATAAACTAATTTAGGAAAGTTGCAGGTTATAAAATAAACCCATATAAATCACAGGCATTTCTATAGATTACTAACAAAGCCAAGCAGTAAGAAATAGAAAGAGAAATTCCATTTAAAGTTACTGTAGGCATTAGAAAATATTTGCAAGTCTACCTGAAAAACCAGACACAAGAACTACATGAATACTATCCCAAAACATTTTTCACACAAAGTCAGATATAAATTATGGGAAAAATATCAGTTGCTCATGGGGAGAATATACTATAGTACAATCCTAATTGTACCTAGATTACTTTACTTATACAGTGACATAGAAATTAAACTATGAAAAATTATTTTATGGAGCTAGAAAAACAATAGTAATTTATATGGAAAAAAACAAAAGGTCCAGAATATCAAGGGAATTAATGAAAAAAAAATGCAAGGGAAGATGATCTATACATATCATGTCTTAAATTGTATTATAAATCAGGAATCATCAAAACTAATTGGTATTGGCTAAGAAATAGAATGGTGGATCCATGGAATAGATGAGGTACCTCAGACACAACAGTCAATGACTATAGTAATCCACTGGTTGATAAATCCAAGACTCCAGCTTCTGGGATAAAGAACTCACTATTTAACACTTATAGAATATAAGCTCCTTGAAGCAAGGTACTCTTTTTGCATTCATTTCACAGTACCTGACACATAGTAGACAATTAATAAAATTTAATTTAATATTTTATTGGTTGGCAGAAATTAGGATTAGACCAATGCATTACACCATATCTCATTACATATTCTAAATAGATGTGACATTAATATTAAAGATCACACTGAGAATGTTTATTGACTGACTAAAAGGAAAGAAAAACCTTGAATAGGCATTTACCATACTTTCACACTTTTGTAGATATAATAAATTGGAATAATTTTCTCCCATCTTACTCTTGAGTCCCCAGTCATGAGTACCGCATGGAGAAATCTTGTTTTTTTATCCCAATAGTCAAGGTAATGTGTCTGTTCTTTTGATCTTTGTATGTCAATAATTAACTTTTTTTTTTGGCAGCACCCTGTTCATAAGTCAGGAAGCCTGTAAATTAAACCAGTTAATATCAAACTGATTTCTATCTTGAGTAAGTCAGCTTTAAATTACTAATTGGGTCAGGAATTATGAACAAGCTTAAAAAACAGAAATATTTGATTAAATGCTTGCATTCTTTTGGGAAGAAAAAGAAGAGTGAAATAGGGCAGTTAAAACATTTCCCAGACTTTCTTAGTTCTCTTAGAGGTAGAAGTTCAGCAACTCTAAGTCCATTTTGATCACGAATCAAGCCCTAATTCTTCTGCCCACCCCGCCTCCATTTTTGCCTGCTCACATTGCTCACTTGACTCCATTTGAATCACATATGGAGCTTTTTTTTCTCCAAAATTCTGATCTATCACCTGCTCACCATGCCAACCCATTCGCAGCTTAGTATTTATTCTAATTGCTTCCAATGGCAAGAAGATAAATATTTTGTGACTACATTTCCCAGAAATGCCAGTGCTCTGAAAACATTTGTGTTTAAAAAAACCTCTAGTACCCATATTACAATATTATTGTGACTATCAAGTATAATTTTGTATACAAAGTATTTTGCAAAACTTAAACTGCAAAAAAACAAAATTGTTGACTCATTTTTTATTTAACTTTGACTCAGTAATCTAGTGTGTCATCCACAGATTTCATTAACTTGCCTTCTCTATCTTCATTTAAGTGGTTTAGGGAATTGTAAATTAACAGTTCTAAGAATAAAGTTTTGTCATATCACTGGAAAATGACATAGATCCATTAATCATTTCCCCTCCTCTTCCACCTTAGTACAGTCCTTCAGACAGTTATTAATCCATCTAACAATGGATGTTCCAGTTCACAATTCTTTATCTTTTTCACAAGAGATAACTAGAAATACTCTGTCAAATGTCTTATTGCAATTCAGGTGCACTAAGTCTATGGTTGATCTACTGTCATATTACCTTTTTGCAAAAGGATATATCAATATTGTTAGACACGTTTTTGAAGAATTCACACTGACTCCCAGAGGATGACTACTTTCTTCCCTAAGTGTTTACAAACTGTGGGTTTAATATCTAGCCTAGAAGGTTATTGGAATTTGATGCCAAACTCAATAGTCTGAAGGTTCTGAAACCAATTTTTAAAGACAATGTAACAACTGCATCATGATGCCTCTTCATCTATTTATAACTGTTACTGCTGTACTTAGTGTTCAGTGCTGCAATAACAATCCATAGTGCTAAGGAAATAAAACAAATGCTGTATTTACTTTGGAGAAGAACATGCCATTTATTTTTCTTTAATTGTTACTGAGGAACAAAATCTATATTTATACTCCCCAAAGTAGTCAATTATCTCCACCCTGTAAAGCTTCAAAATCCAAACCAGTTAATTTTACAGTTCTTGCTATCACTAATCTACCAGATGGCCTCTTATAAGGAGAAATCAAAATTTTATGTGCATGCAGTTGGAACTTTAGGAGATGTACTATTGTTATTTTGGTGATGAAGCTTCTAATGAATTATTAATTACACTAATGAAGTTATCTTTTTCACTTCTGAAACTCACTGACTAAAATCATCTCCAAGACTTAGAGAAGAATCTGACCAGAGCATTAATACTTTATAATTATAGAAAATACATGTCAATTTGCTCATTCAGGAATATGTAGATTGTTTTCTAGGGTTTTAAGCTCAGAAGATAGAAGAAATTATCCTGAACTATTATCAGAAGCTTAGGGCAGGTCAACAACTCATTTTCAAGAGTTCTCTTAGATTATTTGTGCAAAGGAAGAAAAAGAAAGTTATCTTCTTTCACAAAATGGAAGGGGAAATAAATATTATTTCAATACCTGGATAAAACTTAGAAGCATGTAAGACTCAACTTGAGAAGTGTCTAATATCAAAGGTGAGCACAATAGTTGTGTAACATATAGCTCACCTCTCTGTGTGAGATGCCAATTAACCTACCGAGAACTGTCATTTGCTCATCATGAAAGGCTCAAAGACCAAGTGATATACAGAACCAAACATTAAAACCCTCAAAAGAGAGTAAATTACTTTACTGCATTTGTCAGTGGATACACTATCCATAGAAAATAGAGTAAGTTTATATACAACTTAAGCACCAGAGAGAATAGTTTGCAACACTCTAGAGAGGACATAAACGATTGAATTAAAGATTTTTTTTTTTTTAAATTAGGCCACAGATGAAATTGACAGAGAGAAGTGATCAAGGCCAAGGGTAAAGTGGGATTTGTTAGCGTTGATGTCAGGTTATACTGATCCCTGTGAGCAGAATGAAAGCATTGTCTGTAGTCATCACTAAAGAAAATCTTTAAGGGAAGCATCATATCTTAGAAAAGAATGGAGATCATACATATAGTTAGAGAAGAAAAATTAGAGGTAATATTTGTAGATCTTTTTTATTTCAGAAGATATAGAAAATGTACCTCAGGAAAAACAAAAAGATAAGGTGAGGACACTGAGCAATAGATGAGAAATGTGAGTAAGAGAGGCAAAAATGGAGTAACGCATGTGTAAAGAAGACTAAATCAATTAAAGAAATAAAGTTGGCATAAAAATAGAAAATCCTTGAAATGACAATATATTTTATTTTTCTCCCAATTAGCTGCAAGCCCTCGGTAGGATACAGACTGACACTCAAATACTTAAATTATTCATGGTCTAACTAAAAAGGATAAGCAAGAAGAAGGAAAATGATGCAGAGGGATTAATAGAAACAGTGTTGGGGGTGTAAGCTCAGTTCCATGTGGACAGTCTCGGGCGGGTAAAGGTGAGAACTTCTAAACCTTAGAGTTCTCATGAGGCCCCCCAGGGAACAGCAGGGAATTGAGGTGTGAGACCGGGATATCTCGTAATTTCCGCCTCTTCCCGTGAGAAAAGTGCTGGGAGAGAGCATCCCCGCCCTCGAGATTGGCCCGGATCTGGGCACACCTATTGTAATCTAACAGGCACGGTATTCAGGTGCAAACTATGCGGCAGGAGAGCTTAAGTAGGGTCAGGAAAGCCCGAAGGCGCTCTTAGCGCTGAGGGGCCCTTTCAGGACAGAAGGCCCCTTTTCCTCTCTTCGCTCTTCCCTCCCCCCTCTCTCCCCACTTCCACTTCTGCTTTCATTCTCTTACTGTAAGATCTTTGCCTCCTTGGGAGATTTCTCTCTCTCTCCTAAGGAAGAGTTCCCCCTGCACATGTAACCAAGACCCTGAATAAAGCCTAACCCTTGTTCGACTCTGGAAAGTCTCTTCTCTCATACGTTTATCTGGTTTGGCCAGCCGAAGACCTGCGATAGGTAAGGTAAGACTCGGGTAGCCCTCAGGCCTCTAGGCCTGGCAGAAACAGGACATCCTTTCGTTGTGTCTATACATCTTCAGAGTATCACCCAATTTTTATTTTAAAAATAAAAATAAAACAAAATGAAACAAGGGTTAAACTAATAACTTCATGGTCATTAAGATGACAAAAGCATTATCAGTGGTTGCTGATTCTTTAGTCACATAAAGGTAGAAATATGAATTTATTAGTCTTTTCTCCATGTTCTAGACCTTGTGCTGGGTTTCTGGTAACTTGACCTAAATAACAATTAAAATAATCACTGATGTTGATTTGGTACATTTAATTTCATAAAGTATGGTAGGGAGTACAGGTACTGTCATCATTTCCTTTAACGGAGAAGGAAAGTAAGACTGGCTGAAGATAAGTAACTTGCTCATGGTCTTATGATTGGTAAGAGTCAGGTCTAGGATTAAAATGAATTTCTCCTGAATCTATCCAAAAACCTTTGCATTCTACCCCACTGCTTCTCATCACAACATATCATTTTTAGGACAATTCTTTGTGGTACGTATTAATACTCATTGTGAATAAAATCATTTTACTTTCAGTACACAGCCTTTAACCATGAAAATGGTTTTTCTCTGACTCCAGAACTGAAAAGGCAATTCCAATGCCTGTATTGTTTTCAGTATCAGTATTGATGGATCAATCCATGGAAATTCTTAAAATTTTCTTTGTTTTACTTTTTATGGCTTGTGGATGACCACCAAAATACTTTTTTATGCAAAATAGTTTAGTCAGTACTTCTGAGTCTGTATAGTCTTCATTCATTTTTTAATCATTCCCACTAATTAAAAAAATACTTTGCATACATACAATGCCTAATGAATTTCGTTGAGTGAGTCACTGAGTAACATATTTTCCAGGATACATGAAAACTGAGTGTCTTCAGGTCAAAATATGGCATACCTGAAGCGTAAGTTTCTAATTTTGTAAAAAAGTAAAAAAAAAAAAAAAAAAGAACTACTATTACATATATATTTCACACGAATGGTTCTTCTAATGAATTTCAATTTAGATTTACTCAACTTTTTTTTCCAATTTTTTTCTTTCAATGTATATTGAACATTTACAGTGTATTAGACACAATAGCACATACAGAAAAAAAAAAAAACTTTGTGCCCTTGAAAAGCTTACATTCTATAGCAAAAAATACACTTCTCTCTTTAAATGACATTTTGTTTTCAGTATTTCATACAAGGATAGTTAGGGAAAGATTTGGCAATGTGAGCTTTGGGTATAGCTTAGCCCCATCATCACTTAGTGAGAGGATTGAGTTGGGGAAGAGTTTAAGCCAGACAATAAAAGACCATTCAGGGTAGGGGTTAGAGTGAAATTTTAAAAAATGTTGCTAACTCACTAAATTGAAGGGAAATTTCCTATAGGAAATGGGAATAAAAGAAAGATACCCGTAGGTTGCAAGCAAAGGAAGAAAGAACTCTCAGATAATTGAAACCAGAAATATCATTCTATCTTTCCCCACATAACATCCCCCACCCTTTCATCAACAGAATTGGAGTGTGGTTGGGGACAAAGTAAAGAGGAAAAGGTTGATAAGTTGAAATATGAGATTAAAATCCAAGGCAGGCTATAAGAATAGCAACAAATAATTTTAAAGAGGGCCTTTGGTAGCACAAAGCTTATAGTTAACCAATGTTACCACAGACCTTGAGACCTGTAGCTTCCATAAGTTAGAAAAAAATGACATACCAAAAATTTAAGTAGAACATATGATTTTATTCAGGCCACCCTCTTTTGTTTTAAAAAGGAAATTGAAAATCAGGGTGGTGTAAATGTTAGTTTTAAAGTCCATTGTATAATAACCAAGTAGAAAGGAAATCTTCAAAATTTATAATTTTTTTAGAGAAGTTTTCAGAACTAAAGATTTGCTTTGCATAAATGACTGTAAAGAAAGTAGTTCAAAAGCCCATTTATAAAACTTTTACTTCAGTTACATCTACTAAATGCACATGTTCTTAACAATTGTACTTGCATTGTTCATGAACATTTCAAAAGAATTAAACAAAGCCAGCCATCATCTTATTTCCCTGTTAACTATTTTTATAGCACATTCATCTTAGGCAAGTATAAAAAAATTCAGAAAAGCAAAAAACACACCCTTAAAAAGTTAAATATATGTTGCTGTTGTTTTTGTTTTACTACTGTGCTTGATATACGGTGGCTTCATGAATATGAAGCAACTCATTTTTATTGCATCTTTATTTGTATATTTGTTCTTGGGTTGAATAAACCTTTTAGATACAAAGAAAATGAGTGCAGCAAAAATAATGAAATTGAAAAGTAGGTAACAATAAATAATGGAATGTGAACAATTCCTGTCCTTCTGCAGAGTAAATTGACTGCGTTAAAATGTTGTCTTAGGGGGCACTTTTTCATCTGCACTCAAAGGAGTACACATTGAGATGTTTTATTATTATTGTCTTAACACTGGCCTTATGAAATCACAGTGTATCGAAGGTGTTGTGATAGGCTAAAATGTGTATAACAATTCTATATTCCCATATTGGCCACCTCAGATGAAAATAGGTAATACCTCAAATATTAAGTGGCTCTACTCCCCTAATACTAAACACAAAAACAAAATGGTAGATATATGAATTCTAATAGAAATAACATAAACTTGTCATGTCATGAACAAAAATGATTTGTGAGATAGCATGGATGACAAATGGTCTACTGTGTAAATTTTAGAATGAGGCAGACACGTGTTGGAAATTTGGCTAATTCTTCTCTCCTCCAGTTTCAGCTTTATCTCTTGAGGCTTGAGTATGTGATATGCACTATGACAAGTTGTCTCTCAGTAATTGTGTTATTATTATATCTTTGTATGATTCTTCACTTAATGTGTCAGGTTCAGTGATGGCTTCATCAAGAGCTGTCTTTGCAAGGGAACAGGCTTTCTCTGGAGAGTTCAGGATCTCATAGTAGAACACAGAGAAGGGAGTCAAGATGGTGGAGTAAAGTCAGGGGCTTGTCTGAGATCTATGCCAAACCCCTCCAAATAACTTTAAGAAATGACTCTAAACAAATTCTAGAGCAGCAGAACCCGTGAAAAGATGGAGTGAAGCAAATTTCTAGCCAAAGATAAGTTGAAAGAGCAGCAGGCAAGGTCTGTTACACCAGGGTGAGAGTGGAGCCCAGTCTAGCACAAGTCATGCCAGCAGAGCCCAGGCTCCAGAAAACCAGGAATAGGCCTTTGGAATGACTACATCTGTAGCAGTGGATGCTTCCAGGTCTCTCAGCCCAAAGATGACAAGGGGAGTAAACAACTCGTCAAAAAGAAATTACAGGGGCCTTTTTTTCTTTTTTTGTTAACACTGAGGCAGAACTCCATTGCTTTGCACATATTCACATCTGGGTCCTGAGTGGCAGTCCGAAGGTGAAGAGGAGCACTAGTAGAGATGAACTTGCAATCACAGTGGAGTGGGGACACTCCTTATGCTTCCAGGGCAGAAAAGAGTGCATGTGGTTGCTCATAGACCAGAGTACAGGACAGGAGGAGGAGCAGACATCTCTCTTTAGATTATACCATGTTGGAAGAATGGAAAACTTAGAAGCACCTAGAAATTTTTGAAAAGAGATTCACAAATTCCCTAAAGTTTGGAATAGTGTACCCTCCACACTGGAAACAGAGTCCAACTTTAACACAGACTTAAAAATCAAATAAGAAGCTGGAAAAAATAAGTAAACAATTAAAAAAACACACTGACTGTAAAAAGTTGTGATGATAAGGAAGACCAAAATACACACTCAGAAGAAGACAATAAAATCAAAGTGCTTACATTGAAAGGTTCCTGGAAAATATATGAATTGGTCTCAGACCATGGGAAGAGCTCAAAAAAAGATTTTGAAAATCAAGTAAGAGAGGTAGTGGAAAATTAGGAAGAGGAATAAGAGTAATTCAAGAAAATCATGAAAAAAATGTAACACTTTGGTAAAAGAGGCACAAAAATACTGAAGAAAAAAATACCTTATCAACAGAGTAGGTCAAATGGCAAAAGAGGTCCAAAAAACCAATGAGGAGAAGAACACCTTAAAATGTAGAATTGGCCAAATGGAAAAGGAAGTCCAAAAGCTTACTGAAGAAAATAATTTCCTGAAAATTAGAAGAGAGTAAATGGAAATTAATGACTTTATAATAAATTCTGAATGACAAAAATAGAACCAAAAGAATTTTTAAAAAATAGAAAACAATGTGGAATATCTTACTAGAAGAACAACTGATCTGGAAAATAGATCCAGGAGAGATGATTTTAAAATTATTGGACTACTTGAAAGTCATGATCAAAAAAAGACCATAGACTTTGTCTTTTAAGAAATTATCAAGGAAAACTGTCCTTATATTCTAAAACCATAAGGTAAAATACAAATTGAAAGAATCCACCCATCACCTCATGAAAGACATCACCAAATGAAAACTGCCAGGAAAGTTATAGCCAAGTTCCAGAGTTCCCAGGTTAAGGAGAAAATATTGCAAGCAACCAGAAAGAAACAATTCAAGTATGGTGGAACACAGTCTGGATAATACAAGATTCAGCAACTTCTAGGTTAAAAGACTGTATGCTTCAAATATGTTATCAGGGAGGACAAAGGAACTAGAACTACAACTGAGAATCATTTACTAAGCAAAAGTAAGTATAATCTTTCAGGAGCAAAAATGGATATTCAATGAGGTAGAAAACTTTCAAGCATTCTTGATGAAAAGACCAAAACTGAGTAGAAAACCTAACTTTCAAATATAAGACTCAAGAGAAGCATATAGAAGTAAACAGGAAAGAGAAATCATAAGAAACCTAATAAGTTTTATGTTTGCATTCCTGTATGGTAAGATGATATTTTAACCCATAAGACCTCTCTTATTGTTGGGGTACTTAGGAGTAGTATATAAGACAGAGAACACAGGTGAGTTGAAAAAGAAAGGATGAAATCTAAAAAAAAAAAGTAAGGGATAAGAGATAGGAGTGTACTGGGAGAAAGAGAAAGGGAAAGGTAGATTAGGGTTAATTATCTCACATGAAAGGCAAGGAAAAGCTTTTGTAGTAGAGAGGAATTGGGGAGAGGTGAGGGAGAGTGAGTGAATCTTATTCTCATGAGACTTGGCTCTAAGAGGGAATAGCATACAGACTCAATTGAGTATAGAAATCTATATTGCTTACCCTAGAGGAAAGTAAGAGGTGGACAAGATAAGAGAAAGGGGGGTGGTGATAGAAAGAGGATAGACTGGGGGAGGGGTAGTCAAAAAACAAAACACTTTTGAGGAGGGACAAGGTGAAAGGAGAGAAAGAATAGGATAAATAGCGGGAATAAGATAGAGGGAAATACAGTTAGCAATAGTAACTAAAAAAAATTTGAAGCAAATTTCTCTGATAAAGGCCTCATTTCTTGAACAGATAGAGAAAATTTATAAAAATAAAGGCCATTCCCCGATTGATAAATGATCAAAAGATATGAATAGTTATCAGATGAAGTAATCAAAGCTATCTACAGCCATATGAAATACTTTCACTCACTATTGACTGGAGAATTGCAAATTAAAACAATTCTGAGGTACTAGATTGGCTAATGGGACAGAAAAGGTAAATGAAAAATGTTGGAGGCAATGTCAGAAAGTGATAATGCATTGTTGGTGGAGTTGTGAAATGACTCACCATTCTATAGAGCAATTTGAACCTATGCCCAAAGGACCACGTATTCATGCTTACCCTTTGACCTAGCAATGCCACTACTAGATCTGTATACCCCAAAAGATAAAAAACAAAAAGGAAAATGATTTATATGTATATGTATTTATACCAGCTCTTTACTGTATGTGAAGAATTAGAAATTGAGGGAATGTCCATCAATTTGGGAGTGGCTGAATAAATTATGGCATGTGATTACCATAGTAGCATTCTATCATACTATAAGAAATGGTGAGTAAGATGTGCTCAGAAAAACCTGGAAAGATTTACATGAGTTGCAAGTCTCATTGGATAATTCAGCTCTTTTCTCAGTTACAGACTTCACACAGGCTGCCATATCGTCATCTCTCAGACTGCTTAGCCAATTTAGCCTTTTGCATCAGCTCAGTTTTATCCATGACTGAATGTTCTGGGCCTATGGTGAGTGATAGTGACAGACAGACTGATGGGGGAAGACAGGATGAGAAAAAAAGAGAGATGAGGATTGGGGACCTGGAGGTGGGGTGGTGATCAGTCCTCTCTGAGAGGTGGCAATGGCAGCAGTGTGGTTGAGCTCTATTGTGTTTTTTTAATCTTGAAATAAGAAATAACATGAATGAATTGGATTCTTTTATGTACATTTACTGATTTATCAATTGTCTATCAAGAATCAGTAATTAGGGTTCTTAATAGGTAATATTTGAGGTTAATTAAATTAAATACCAATAAATTTTACATTATGTTATATTCTGGGGTCAAAAAGAGTAAAACATTAGATACCCTTTAGATTTTCACTATTGGTCAAACAAAACGTATGTTGATAAGGAAATCTAATACATGTACATATATCTCTGAGAAAGTAAAGGACACTAACTAAATATCAATCAAACACAATCATGTACATGTGAAATTTTCTACCATGGGGCAAAGGACACTATTTCTACACTCTTTGTAAAGTACAGGAGTCCATATTTCTAAGTGTGAAGCACAAAGGAAAGGGTGATATGGGGGGGATATAAAGCAATAACATAGAAAGTCCTTAGAAGAGTGGCAACAAAATAGATACTTAGAGAGCTTTAATTCCGTGAGTATTTCAGAGACTAAAGTAGAAACATATAAGTGTAAAAGCCTTGAAAGAAGAAATAAAATTCTAAAAGAAACAAACTAGATGATAAATGCTAAAATGATTTATTTTTTGCTTTTGTTTTTAGTAAAAGACAATGAAAATGAAATTGTTAAATTTACAAAATACTGTAGTAAAACCAGAGGAAATTACTTTGACTTGCTTACATAAGTGAAAGGGAAAAAAGAGGGAAACAATGAAGATTTTTAAAAAGAAAGAAAAATGATCTAATAGATTAAGTGAAACTCCAAAACATAGGAAAGGGGCATCAAATGAAAGGAAGGATTTGAAAGTGGAAGAAAAAGAGTCAATGCGAATAGGGTTGCAATAAGATGTATTAAGCTAAAATTGTTGAACAAACAAAGCGCTACTTTTACAGAGGAATAGGGGAAACATCCTAATTAAAAATAAATCAATACTAGAGACAAATGAAAGAAATTATAAGCCTAAATCACAACTTTAAATGTAAACATATTAAAAAAAGCAACAAAATGAAAAAAGTGTATATTAGATGAAACATAATGACAAAATTTGTTGCACAAAAGATAAATATCTTAAAAAATTAAAATGAGAGGCTGAGATTAAAATTAATAGGCATATATGAATATATAAAGTTGCAATCATGCTATCAAAACCAAACAAATATTCACAACATAAACAGATAATCAAAGAAATGACGTTATGCTGAAGCAGTATGTAGGTATTTAACAAACAGAAATATTAAACCTCCTTCCTCCAAATGTCTTACCATACAAATTCATAACAGAAAAATTAACTGAAGTATAAGAAGATATGTGAAGTAATACAATAGTGGTAAGAGATTTCAGTGTCTTACTCTTAGATTTTGACAAATTAAACAGATTAACAAAGGGGGAAACATAGAATTGAAGACATAACTGGAGAAATTAGAACTGAAAGACACTGCATCTCTTAAATGGGATTGCCAAACATGCATATTTTTCTGCACCAGATGAAAATTTCACAAAAATTGGCCATGTATTAGGGCACAAAGGTATTACCAAAAGAAGAAAAAAAGAAAAAAAGGTGGAAATAATAAGTATATACTTGACTGTCTACATTTGAAAAAAATGGTAAACATTTATTGGAGAATAAATAAAAGACACAGGAGCAATGAAATTTTAATGAGTGGGACAAAACACAAATTATAGAATCAATAAACAAGTATATGGAAGAAAATTGTAAGTCATGAAATAGCATAACAGCATTCTTGGAGATTCAACTAAAGCATGACTCATGGAAAATATAATATATATATGCATATATATATACACACATATACACATATACATTAGGAAAACAAAAAGGAAGGATGAATCAACTCAGCATTCAATTAAAATAATTAAAAAACTAACCAAAGAAAAATAAGTAAACACAAAAGAGATGATGAAAATTGGAGGAGAAATAATCTTAAAAACCAAAATAAAAGTATAGAAATGATAAATGAAACTAACAGTGAGTTCTTATTCTAGAACCTGGGATCCTTAGGTTTATCAAACAGTAGATTGCTATGTGTCTTTGACTACTGTGTCTTCAGTGCCCAACATATTCCACTGGTCTACCCCTTTGTTTCTTAGCCACTACCAATTGGTTTTGATGATTGCTGCTTTATAATACAATTTGAGATTTGGTAGGGGTAGGCCACCTTCCCTAGCATTTTTTTTCATTAGTTACCTTGATATTTTGGACCTTTTGTTCTTCCAGATAAATTTTGATTTATTTTTTCTAGCTCTAGAAAATAATTATCTGATAATTTGGTTGGTATGGCACTGAATAAGTACATCAATTTAGGTAGAATTGTCATTTTTATTATATTAGCTCAGCCTAACCACGAGCAAATGATGTTTTTCCAGTTATTTAGATCTGACTTTATTTGTGCAAAAAGTATTCTGTAATTGTGTTCATACAGTCCCTGGGTTTGTTTTGGAAGATAGACTCCCAGATATTTTATAGTGTCTCCCATACCTTTAAATGGGATTTCTCTTTCTGTCTCTTGCTGTTGAGATTTGTTAGTAATATATAGAAATGCGGAAGATTTATGTGGGTTTATTTTGTAACCTGCAACTTTGTTAAAGTTCTTAATCATTTCAAATAATTTTTGACTTTATCCTCTAAGATTCTCTAAGTATATCATCATATTACCTGCAAAGAGGGCGTATTCTAATTTCTTCAATTTCTTTTTCTTCTCTTATTGTTACAGCTAGAATTTCTATACCATAGAATTTCTATACCATATTGAATAACAATACTTAATTTTCTCTATAGATTTTGACTCTTCCTGGTTTAGGTATCAGAACCATATTTGTATCATAAAACGAATCTGATAGGACTATTTTTTCTGCAATTTTCCCAAATAGTTTATATGTTATTGGAATTAACTTCTTTAAACGTTTGACAGAATTTACTTGTAAATTCATGTGGCCCTGGAGATTGTTTCCTAGGGAGGCAATTCATCATTTTTACAATAATCATCCAACTCATTTAGATTTTGTTGAATATATGGGCATACAGTTGGGCAAAGTAATTTCTAATTATGGTTTTAATTTCCTCTTCATTGGAGGTTAATTCACCCTTTTCATTTTTGATACTGGTAATTTAGTTTTTTCTTTCTTTTTTTAAAAATCAAATTGACCAAAGGTTTATCAATTTTATTGGTTTTTTTTCATAAAACCAACTCTTAGCTTTATTTATTAGTTCAATAGTTTTCTTAATTTCAACTTTATTATTCTCTCCTTTGGATTTCAGTATTTCTAATTTGGTATTTACTTGGGAATTTTTAATTTGTTCTTTTCCTAGCTTTTTCAGCTGCATGCCCAACTCATTGATCTCCTCTTTCTCTATTTTATTCATGTAGGCGTTCAAAGACATAAAACTTTCCTTAAGAACTGCTTTTGCAGTATCCTGTAAGATTTAATAGGTTGTCTCATTATTGTCATTCTCTTGAATGAAGTTGTTGATGTTTCTACAATTTGTTGTTTAACCCACTCATTCTTTAGGATTAGTTTGTTTAGTTTCCAATTAATTTTTTAGTTTGTATTTCCATGGCATTTGATTACAGGTAATTATTATTGCATTATGATCTGAGAAGGATGTATTGACTATTACTGTCTTTTTACACTGGACTGTGAAGTTTTTATGGCCTAGTACATGGTCAATTTTTGTGTATGTGCCATGTACTGCTGAAAAAAATGTATATTGCTTTCTATCCCCATTCAGTTTTCTCCAGAGATCTATCATATCTACCTTATCCAGAGTTTCATTCATCCCACTAACTTATTTCTTGTTTATTTTGAGGTTAGATTTATCAAGTTAAGAGAAGGGGAGGGTGAGGTCCCCCACTAGTATAATTTTGGTGTCTATTTCTTCTTGTAATTCCCTTAACTTCTCTAGGGATTTGGATGCTACACCACTTGGAACATGTGTTTAATAATGAAATTGCTTCATTGTCTATGGTGCCTTTTAGCAGGATATAGCTTCCTTCCTTATCTCTTTTGATTAAATTTATTTCGGCTTTTGTTTTTTCTGAGATTAGGATTGCTACCCTTGCTTTTATACATCAGCCAATGCACACTATATTCTTCTCCAATTTTTTACCTTTACCCTGTGTGTATGCCCCTTGTTTCAAATGTGTTTCTTGTAAACAACATATTGTTGGATTATTGTTTTAAACCATTCTGCTATCCACCTCTGCTTTATGGAAAAGTTCATCCCATTCACATTCACAGTCATGATTACTATTTGTGTCTTTCCTTCCATCCCCTTCCCCACATTTATACTTTTAGATCTCTGTTCTTCCTTCCCCTCCACAATAGAGTTTTAATATTTGACCACAGCCTCCCTCTGTCTTCCCTCCCTTCTTTCAGTCCTTGTCCCTTTTAATCCCCATTTTGGTTACTACTTCTTTCCTCCCTTGTAGCCTCTCCTCCCTTTTGTTCATCCCTTCCCCTCCTGTTGCCTCTAGAGCTAATTGTCTATCTACACTTCACTGAGTTTGTTGTTGCTTACGTGAACCCAATCAGATGGGAGTAATTCTCAGACAATGCTCATCTCCCTCCCCTCTTTCCCTCTGCTTAGTATATTTTTGTGCTTCTTCCTGTAATGTCATTTACCTTTTTATGACTACTCTTTTTCACTTCTCCAGTTACAATCTATTCACACTCTTCAATCACATTTTTATCATGATATCATTTACTTTATACGACTTGCACTATCTATGTATATGCTTTTTATATATCACTATAAATATACAATTCTCAAGATAAACAACTATCATCTTCCCTTATAGGGATGCCAACAGCTTGCCCATATTGAATAACATGTTCCCCTCCTCCCCTGTTTGCCTTTCTATACCTGTCTTGAGATTTGTGTTTGTAGAACAAATTTTCTGTTGAGCTCTGGCCTTTTCTTCAAGAAGGTCAGGAAATCCCTTATTTCCTTGAATGTCCATCTCTTTGCCTGAAATATTATGCTCAACTTTGCTGGGTAATTGATCCTTGATTGTAGTCCCAGCCCTTTTGTCTTACAGAATATCATATTCAAATCCCTCTGATCTTTTAATGTAGAGGCTGCAAGATCCTATGCAATCCTTACTGTAGCTCCTTGATATTTGAATTGTTTCTTTCTGGCCACCTGCAGTATTTTCTCCTTCACTTTATACTTCTGGAGCTTGGCAACAATATTCTTTGATGTTTTTAGGTTGGGATTCCTTTCAGGAGGTGAATGGTGGATTCTTTCTATAACTATTTTGCCCTCTGGATCTAGGACTTCTGTTCAATTTTTGTTGATGTATTCTTGGAAAATATTGTCCAGGCTCATTTTTTCATCATGGCTTTCTGGTAGACCAATAATCCTTAGATTTGCTCTCCTGGATCTATCTTCCAGGTCAGTTGTTTGTCCAAATAGATATTTTGCATTTTCTTCTATCTTTTCATTCTTTAGATTCTATTATCTCTTAATATCTCATAGAGTCATTAGCTTCTACTTGCATGACTCTTATTTTTATTAAATTGTTTTCTTCAGTTAACTTTTGCAGCTCCTTTTCCATCTCTCTAATTGTTCCTTTTAAGGAGTTATTTTTTAATTCCTTTTTCATTTGTTCAGTTTGTCTTTTAAATTATTCTGTGATTTCTTTTTTCATATTTTAAAAATCACTGATCAGTTTTTCTTCTCTTCTTCTAATTTGACTTTTAAAATCTTTCTTGAGATCTTTCAAGAATGCTCTTTGTGTTTCAGACCAGTTCATATTCCTTTCTAAAGTTTTTGATTGGAATGCAATCTCAGTGCTGAGCTCTTTGGTATTAGTGTTTTGATCCTTGTCCCCCTAGAGAGATTCTATGGTCTTTTCTTTTCTGCTTTGCTTCTTACTCATGATAATCACCTTTTTCCTGGCTTTTAAAGTAGCTCTCTGCATCTGGGGCACAGGGGGCTCTGTCCCACAGTTCTTATTCCTAAAACTTGAGGCTTTGTGTGTAATATCCTCTGGATCTTTCAACTAGAAGGTAAAATGCTGCACTTTGCCTGGTGTTGAGCTGGCTGGTATTGGAAAACAGAGGTCATGTGAGGTCTTTTTCGTGTTCCCCACAGTTACCCTGGAACTAGCTGTTTTAAGTGTGGGGGAGAGATGGTCTGACCACAGGTGATCTCCTCTGCTGAGCCAGAGCATAGGCAAGCTCAGTGGCTGGTGATTCCATCTGTGGTAATGTCTTTCTGATTACCTTGGGGTGCTGAGGCATGCCTGGTGTCCTGGTGTTGGTAGGTAGAGGCTTCACCCCACTAGGGCTTAGGATCTTCTACCAGTTTGTTGAAGTGGGGATGTCTGGTCCCCTTTAGCCACAGTAAGAGCAGCCCTCCTTAGTGATTTTCCTAGACTCAGATTTTAAGAGGCAGCAGTCTTTTAGCCCAGGAAGCTTGGGAGATTTATGGAAAGGTCCCTCTCATTCTGGTGGAAGTGGAGCAGTACAGGACATGTCACAGGAACCCAATGAGAAGTCTCACCTCATCAAGCCAGCAGGACATCCTGAGCCCCACAGTGGTGGAGCAGGCAAATGCCAACAGCAGGGCTCCTGTGTGCCTGGGCATAGACAGGAGAACTGGGAGACTACAGTTCAGAAAACCATCTCATGTACTGGTGGGGACATGTCCTCCAAAATCCAAACCTCATCCTGCTTCAGTGCAACGCCAGGTAGGAAGTTGTTCTCCAGGAGTCAAACCTTCCCATTGTTCAGAAAAGCTCAGGTGGGCAGGTGTCCTCCAGGGGCCAGAAGGGGTGAACAGCCTATTAAATATCATATGTAAATATAAATATATATTTACTCTAAACATATATGTATATACATATGTAGAGATGTGTGTATATGTAGATAGATATCCATATGTATGTATGTATGTATGTATGTATGTATGTATGTATGTATATATATATATATATATATATATATATATAATTGTGGCCTAACAGTTATTAGCAAGAGAATTGATGTGCTTCGTCAGCCACCACCACACCATCATACATGGAACTATCAAGTACAGCAAATGGAGAAATTTTGAATATTGTGGATGAGCAAACTAACTTTGGTAGTGTGCTTTCCAGGAATGCACAAATTGATAATGTAGTTGATGTATACTTTGCCAGAGGTAGCTTATTGTTTGGGAGGCTCTGAAGAAAAGTCTGAGAGAAAAGAGGTATCAGACTGACTACAAAGCTGAAGGGCTGCAGAGCTGTTGTACTGACCCCATTATTGTATGCCTGTGAAATCTAAACAATATACCATCACCATGCAAGGAAACTGAATCTTGAATTCTTCAGAAAATTCTGAAGATTCACTGGCAAGATCAGATATCAGACACTGGGGCTCTTTCTCCAACTAAACTGCCATGCATTCAATCTCTCCTGCAGAGAGCATAACTCTGATGGGTTGGCCATGCCGATTGAATGCAAAACACATGCTTTCCACAAAGACTATTTTATTGAGAACTCACACAGGAGTACTGTTCATATGGTGATCTGAAAGAGTTGTACAAAACACTCTCAAGGTCTCTCTCAAGATTTTTGGAATTGATTGTGTGACATGGGAGTCACTGGCACAGGACCACTCAGCATGGTGTGCCCTCATCAGAGAAGGTACCATAATATATGATCAAAGCAGAACTGAAATAGCTCAAAAGAAATGGTGGATGTGAAAATTTAGAGAATTCACCTGAAATGTTCAAATGGTATGGTAGAACATTCTGCTCTTTTATTGGTCTGATCTGTGACAGTTGGACACACTGTAACTTGCCTCTAGCTTAGTGATGTTGTTTAGGTCCCTTTTTGAGAAAGAGGGACAACTACTACAATACACATACATGCACACTTACACATTTGTGTAGGCATATATGGGTTCGCATATATGTTTACATATGCATATTCACAGGATCTTACAGCTTCTATATTAAAAGATGTGAAGGATTGGTATATAATAATTTATAGGGCAAAGGAGCTAAGACTAAAACCAAGGATCAATTATCCAGCAAAATTAAGCATAATATTTCAGGCAAGGAGTTGGAATTCAAAGAAATAAGGGATTTTCAAGATGAAAAAGAACAGAGCTCAACTGAAAATTTGATCTTCAAATACAAGACTCAAGAAAGGCATAAAAAGATAAACAGGAAAACAAAACCTTGTTATTTAACATGGGCAAGCTATTTACATCTCTATGGGAGGCTGATTCTTCTTAATCTTGAGAATTGTATATTTATTGTGACATTTAAAAGGGATATACATAGATAAAAGGGAAAGAAGGGCTAACTAGAAAGTTTAGCTTTAGCAATGAGAAGAAAAAGAAATGGAAAGAATTAGTATAGGCAAAGTAGAAACTAAGTTATCATTCTAGCAGATGATATGATGTTATATTTAGGGAAGCCTGGAGAATCAAGTGAAAAATTACTTGAAACAATGAACAACTTTAGCAAAGTTGTAGTGTGCAAAATAAACCGAATTTCATGAATTCTATTTCTATATATTACTAATAAAGCCTAACAGCAAGAGATAGAAAGAGAAATCCAATTTAAAGTTATGGCAGACATTATAAAATATCTGGGATTCTCCCTGCCAAAAGAAACTCAGTGACTATATGAACACAATTACAAAACACTATTCACACAAATAAAGTCAGATCTAAACAACTGGAAAAACAGCAGTTGCTCCTGGGTAGGTCAAGCCAAAATAATAAAAATGATGATTGTACCCAAATTAATTTACTTTTTCAGTGGCATACCAATCAGACTAACAAAAAATTATTTCATTGAGCTAGAAAAAATATATCATAATTAGTCTGGAAGAACAAAATGTCCAGAATATCAAGGAATTGATGAAAAAAAAGGCTAGGGAAGGTGGCCTAGCCATACCAGATCTTAAATTGTATTATAAAGCAACAATCAACAAAAGCAGTTGGTACTGTCTAAGAAGTAGAGGGATAGATCAGTGGAATGTATTGGGTACATAAGACACAGGAGTCAATGACTATAGCAGTCCACTATTTGATAAATCTAGGGACCCCTGCTTCTGGGATAATAACTCACCGTTTGACAAAATTTCTAGGAAAACTGGAAAATAGTGTGGAGATTACTGGGCATAGACCAAAGTCTGACACCATATAGCAGAGTCAAGTCCATATGGGTAGATGATCTAGGTATAAAGACTGATAATATTAAAAACAAAAGACTAGGGGAGCAAGGAATAGCTTATTTGTCAGATTTATGAAGAAATTTATGACCAAACAAGAGATGGAGAACATTATGAAATGCAAAATGGATGAATTTGATTACATTAAATTGAAAATGTTTGCACAAAAATAGCCAATGTAACCAAGATTAGGAGGGAAACAGAAAACTGGGAAACAATTTTCACAACTATTGTCTGTGATAAAGGCCTCATTTCTAAAATATAGAGGGAACTGAGTCAAATTTGCAAGAATAGAAGCCATTCCCCAATTGGTCAATGGTCTTAGGGTATGAATAGTTAGATTTCAGAGAAAGGAATTGAAACTATCTATAGTCATAGCAAAAAAAAAAGTGCTCTAAATCACTATTGATTAGAGTGTTGCAAATCAAAACAACTCTGAGGTACCATATCACACCTGTCAGATTGGCTAACATGACAAAACAGGAAAATAATACATGTTGAGAAGAAGTGGGAGAGTTGGAACACTAATTCGTTGTTGGTGGAACTCTGAGCTGATGCAACCATTCTGGAAAGGAAATTGGAACTATGCCCAAAGGGCTATAAAAATGTGCATAGCCTTTGACCCAGCAATATAACTTCTAGGGCTGTATTCCAAAGAGATCATAAAAAAATGGGAAAAGGACCTGCATGTGCACGAATATTTATAGTAGCTCTTTTTGTATTGGCCAAGAACTGAAAATCAAGGAGATGCCCATCAATTGGGGAATGGCTGAACAAGCTATCATATGTGAATATAATGAAATACTATTTGGTATAAAATGATGAAAAGGCAGACTTCAGAAAAATGTAGAAAGACTTATATGAACTGATACTAAGTGAAGTGAGCAGAACCAAGCAAATATTATACATAGTAACAGTCACAGTGTGTAGAGACTGTTTTTAATAGACTTATACCTTCATATTAATGCAAGGACCTAAAACATTTCCATAGGACTCATAATGCAAAACATTATCCATTTTCAGAGAAAGAACTGTGGAGTCAGAATGCAGAATGAAGAAGATTATTTTCTCCTTCATTATGTTTTGTTTTTCTCATGGTTTCTCCCATTCATGTTAATTCTTCCATACAACATGTCTTGAAAATGTGTTTAATGGGAATGTATGTGTAAAACCCATATGAGATTGCATGCCATCTTGGGGAGGGAGAAGGGAGGGAGAGGTAGAAATATTGGAACTTATGGAAGTGATTTTTGAAAACTGAAAACAAACAGATTAATAAATTTAGGGGAGAGGAAAGGAGATTTTAGCAAATGGTTCACTCAAAGTGAGAATGCTTGGTACTAGATTGTGCAGAGTTAAAGGGCTTAGCTCTTTCCACACATGACATTTTGTGGCTTCCTTCAACAGATGAAGAAAAACCTGTAGGAAGACACAAAGTGGCTGCAGTGATGATGAGAATGAATGTCTAGAAAATAACATAAGTTGGGCTGAAACACTGGCATTCTCATTCGTACTCCAGAAAGTAATGTACTAATTTATTATTGTACCTTATCCCAGAAATAATTTACTGAAGTAGTTTTTGAACAAAAACAAACAAGAATTACATACGATAAAACAGCAATTACATGAAAAATATGACTTTGTATTATGTTTAAACAAAAGACCAACATGTATTTTGGAGCCCGAATTGACTCTTCAGCTGTACTGTTTGTTGACTACAGTATTTCATTTGCAACCACGACAATGAGGGCAGCTAGGTGGTGCAGTGGAGAGAGTGCTGGGCCAGATCACAGGAAGATTCATATTTGTGGGCTCAAATCTGTCCTCAGACACTTACTAATTGTCTAACCCTGGGCAATTCACTTAAAACTGCCTGTGTTCCTCATATGTAAAATAGCATGAAAAAGTGAGTGGTAAACTACTCCAGTATCTTTGCCAAGAAAACTCCAAATGCAGTCACAGAGAGCTGGACATGAATGAACAACAACAAAAACAAAATCCCCAAAGTGAAGTAAATTGCAGGTAGAGAGTATTCTATGATCATCTTTTCCTCCACTGCCACTGATATGGCAGTCATTGCTGATTGCCCTGGCATCCTCTCAAGCTTATTCATGTTGTGCTGCTGAAGTGCATTCACCACCTTCTGTTCTGATGTATCTCCCATACACAGAGTTGGTCCCACAACTTGCCTGAAAATGTGAGGCAATTACTCAAAGGTTCTCAGTGTGTCAGAAAAGCAGCCAATGAGTGATATGTTTTCCATGAAAAGAGCAGATGTGTAGTAAGGGAAATAGTCCTACCAATATGAGAAAAAAAATAAAATGAAGAAATAATAAAGATGATGGCTTTCTTGCCCTTCCTATAAAATGCATATTCTAAGCACATTCAAAAAAGGTGAAAAAATGTTAGAAAAGCAGATATTTCAGGAGACCCTTTCCCTCTTAAATGTCAGAGAAAATAATTTCTTACATTCAAAGTAATTACTAAACCAACTGAAGCTGCTTTTACTGTTGATTAAAGGAGCATATGTCCACTCCTTTAACTGATTTGCATTATATGCTCAAAAAGAACTCCTGTGCTCCTTTCAAATACCCAGAGATACAAAGAAGATATCTGGTAATTCTCTGATCAAGGGAAACAAACTGAATTGAATGAAGTGGGAACAATTATTGTGAGACAGAGGTGACAAACTGATGTCATTCTTGAAAAGTATTCTTCTTAGGTTCATTTTCATAAGAAAAGCTCTAACTCTAAAAATGAGAAAAATGGTAGATTCTTTTTTTGAGAAGAAAAGATTGTTTTTCTCTATCTTTTTTTGCAGGATATAAAGAGTGGTTCTTTATTATTTGGAAATGCACCTCCTCTCTCTCCACCAGTTTCCCTATAGCAACCATTAAACCTTTCTGTTTTTGCACTGCCTTCTGATGTGCTGCACTTGGAATCAGAAATAAGTCAATCAATCATCAAACATTTATTAAGTACCTACCAAGCATTCTACTAGGTCCTATGAATACAAAGATTAAAAAAAATGCTATCTGCCCCTTCTATGACAGAAGACAATATGCATATTTATGAAACGTAGAGAAAATAAATAAAAGTGATTATTTTAGAGGGTTTATGAGGAGAAGAAACGTCTTCATGTAAAACATGACATTCAATGAAGTAATAATAATAATGTTAGAATTTACATTGCTTTTAATCTGTACTAGGCACTTTGCCAATCACTTATCACTTTACAAATATTACCTTGTTTCATCCTCACAACCACCCTCAGAAATCGGTGCTGTCATATCCCCATTTTCCAGTTGTTGTAACTTATTCATAGAGAGTGCAGACTTCACCAGGATAATGTAGTTCATAAATGTCTGATGCCAGATTGGTGAATTCAGGTTTTCCTCACTCCAGACCCAGATTTTCAGTCTACTGTACCACCTAGCTGCAATTTAACATAACCTTTGAAAGAAATTGAATTTTACCTCACTAGATCATCATAACAACCCAGTGAGGTACTTGTTAATATAATCCACATTTTACAACTGACATAACTGAGGCAAACAGAGGTTAAGTGATTTGCCCAGGGCCATGTAAGGAGTAAGTTTCTGAGGCTGGATTTGAGTCTAGGTCTTCTTTCTCTGAGACCAGCATTCTATTCACTGTGCCAACATCCAGTAATAATATGTTGTAAGACCGAGTATTGGTCTAATTTTGAAAACCTCTGAATATCAAAATGAGAAGTATTTATTGGATCAGAGAATTGATTTGGCACTACTAGAATTTACTGAAATGGAAACAACATAGTCAAAATAGTGGATAAGGCTTTATGTTAGCTTTGGGAAAGGATGAACTAGAGTAAGGAAAGATTTGATTCAGGTAAATTAGATACAATACTCTTACTGCAAAAGTTTAGGTGAAAGTTGGGGGGTAGAGCCAAGATGGCAGAGTAAAACAGGGACTTGCTTGAGTTTTCCCCCAAACCTCTCCAAATACTTGTTTAAAATGACACTAAAATTCCAGCAAAACCCACAAAATGATATAATGAGACAAATTTCCTGTCCAAGGCAACCTAGAAGGTCAACAGGAAAGGTCTGTCTCATTAGTCTGAAAGAAGAGCACAATCTAGTGTGGCCCATGCTAACATTGATGGGGATGGAACAGACCTGGAGCAGGCCTCAGGGAAATGAATCATCGGCAACTGTGGAAGTTTCCAGACTTCTCAACACATAAGTGCTAAAGACAACTTAGAAGGACAGTAGGAAAGCTCTCTTGGACCTGGATGAGAAAAATGTGTGGTCAGGCTGTGGCTTCAGGGGGAAGAGTGACAGTGGTGGCTTCTGAAACTCTCTGCCTACAGTTGGTGGGAGTGGAGGAGATCAAGTGACAGATCAGAGGGGAATTGCAGGGATCTCTATGCTGGCACTGAGGCAGGATTCTCTTGCTTTACCAGTGCTTGGATTTGATTCTCAGTCTTGGGTGACAATCCTGGGATGAAGAAGAGTGTGGGTATGGCAGAGCTTGTGATGATGATGGAGAGGGAATCCTCCTCACAGTTCCAAGACATAAAAGAATGCTTGCAGTCACTAAAAGATGACAGCAAAGATGAAGAGAGGGGTACACACTTCTTCTTTCATCATAGCACCTTGAAAGAACTGAAAATTTGCAGGTTGCTAGAAATATCTTTGAAAAGAGCTACACAAAAGCCCTGAAGCTTGTGATAGTACACCCTCCACACTGGAAGCAGAGTCCTACCTTAAGAAAGAGCTAAAAAGTCAAGTAATTGGCTGGGCAAATGAGCAAACAGTGCAAAAAGTCAGACTATAGAATCTTACTTTGGTGATATGAAAGATCAAAATATACAACCAGAAGAAGACAACAAAGTCAAAGTTCTTACCTTCAACACCTCTAAGAAAAAAAAGAATTGGTCTCAGGCCATGGAAGAGCTCAAAAGGAATTTTGAAAATCGGGTAAAAGAAGTAGAGGAAAAATCTGGAAGAAGCATGAGAGTGATGCAAGAAAATAATGAAAAACAAGTGAACAGCCTGCTAAAGGAGACCCCCCAAAATATTGAAGAAAATAATTAGACCAATCAAAATGGCAAAAAAGGTCCAAAAAGCCAATGAAGAGAGGAATGCCTTAAAAAACAGAATTAACTGAATGGAAAAGGAGGTTCAAAAGCTCCCTGGAGAAAATGTCCTTAAAAATGGAAGCTAATGGATTTATGAGAAATTATAAAACAAAAGCAACTGAATAAAAAAATAGAAAACAATATGAAATAACTCATTGGAAAAACAACAGACATGGAAAAGAGATCAAGTAGAGATATTTAAAAAGTGTTGGACTACTTGATAGTCATGATAAAAAAGAGCCTAGACATCTTCTTTTAAGAAGTTATCAAGGAAAACTGTCCTGATACTCTAGAACCAGAAGGGAAAATAGAAATTGAAATAATCCACTGATAACCTCCTGAAAGAGATGCCAAAAGGAAAACTCCTGGTAATACTGTAATCAAATTCCAGAGTTCCCAGGTCATGTAGAAAATATTGCAAGTAGTCAGAAAGAAACTATTCAAGTACAGTGGAAACACACTCAGGATAACACAGGATTCAGCAGCTTCTGCATTAAGGGATTGGAGGGTTTGGAATATGATATTATGGAGGTCAAATGAGCTAGGATTAAAACCAAGAATCATCTACTCAGAAAAACATAGTATAATATGCCAGGGGGCAAAGGGATATTTAATGAAATGGAGGACTTTCAAACTTTCTTGATGAAAAGATAAGAGGTGAATAGACAACTTTGATTTCAAATACAAGACTCAAGACAAGCATTAAAAGGTTAAAGAGGAGAGAGAAATCATAAGGGACTCATTAAAGTTAAACTGTTTATATTCCCACATGGAAAGATGATATATTTGTAACTCATGCAACCTTTCTCAATATTAGGGTAGTTGAAGAGATCACACAGACACACACAGACACATACACAGAGGGCACAAGGTGAGTTGAACATGAAGAGATGATATGTAAAGAATAAAATTAAGGGGTGAGAGAGGAATGTACTGGGAAGAGAAATGGAGAGGTAGAATGGTATAAATTATGTCACATAAAAGAGGCAAGAAAAGCTTTTTACAATGGAGAGAAAGAGGTGAAAGGGAATGAGTGTATCTTACTCTCATAAGATTTGACTTAAGGAGGGGATAACATACCCACTCAATTTGGTATGAAAATCTACCTTACCCTACAGGAAAGTAGGAAGGAAAGGGATTAAATGGGGGAATGACAGAAGGGAGAGCAAATGGGAGGAGGGTTTAATCAGAAGCCAGTATTTTTGAGGGGTGACAGTGTCAAAGGAGAGGATAGAATAAATGGAGAGGAGAAGAGTATGAAAGGAAATACAGTTAGTTATTTACAACTAGACTGTTTTGGAAGTGTTTTGCATGACCACATATATATGACTTATATTGAATTGCTTGCCTTATCAATGAGGGTGAATGGGGAGGGAAGATGGGAGAGAATGTGGACCTCAAAGTTTTAAAAACAAATGCCAAAAATTATTTTACATGCAACTGAGAAATAAGATATACAGGCAAGGGAGTGTGAAAATTTATCTTGCCCTACATGAAAATAGAATGAAAGGACACAAGACAAAGAAAGGGGGCAGTGAGAGAAGGGGCCACAAATTAGCTGAAGGGTTAATCAGAATAAACAATATGGGAGTATAGGGAGAAAATTTGGAACTCAAAATCTCATGGAAGTGAATATTTAAAACTAAAAATAAATTAATTAATGGAGAAAAGTTGGTGAGGGCATGAAATAGGGTGGTGTCAATGAGTATAGAAAGTTCAAGTAGTTGAGAAATGCTTTGCAAGCACAGTATACAAAGGGAATAATGGAGAGTGAATGATCAAGGATTTTATCTGACATGGTTAACGTAGGTGACATAATTGACAAGTATAGAGAAGTTAGTGAGGGTAGATGGAGTTTTGGGAAAAAAGATGATAAGGTCAGTTTTTAACATGATGAACTTCACTTGTAGTTAAAATATTCAGTAGGCATTTTATGATATCAGAAGGGCGTCTCAGAAAAGAGACTAAGGAAAGAGGTATAGATTTGGAAATCATTAACTCAGAGGTGATAATAAACTCATGGGTGCTAATGAGATCAAGTGAGAGATGGTAGAGAGATTCAACTAGATTCAACAGAACAATTTTGAGTGCATTGACCGTAAGAAAGTGTCCTTTGAACAATAAACCATCAAAAGTCAAAAATATGGAAGGAAAACCAGTAGCATCTCTCTCTCTCTCTCTCTCTCTCTCTCTCTCTCTCTCTCTCTCTCTCTCTCTCTCTCTCTCTCTCTCTCTCTCTCTGTCTCGGACACACACAAACACACATGCACACACCCATGGCAGAAAAGAGAGAGTATCTAGTTGAGTTGGAAAGAGAAGAAAAGACTTAAAACATTTCTAAGCAATTCAGTAATTTGCACATAAATGTCTAATGGATAGTTGGTCTAAGATTATGAGACACATTTTAGCTTATTACTCGAGTATTTTTCACCTACTTCCCCTTATATATAGTAGTTAAATTATTTTTTTAAATATAAATTTTTTTATTTTGCTAAATATTTCCAAACTATATGTGAAAATTTTCAATAAGTTTTTAAATTTTGATTTCCAAAGTTCCTCCCTTTCTTGTGCTCTTCTACTCTCTTTGAGGAGGTAAACAAATAGATTTTGTTTATACATGTGAAATCATGCAAAATATTACATATTAACCATGTTAAAAAAGAAACACATGCAAAATTAAACATTAAAGACAACTCCAGTAAAAGTAAGCATGTTTTGATCTGTATTCTGAGCTCATCAGTTCCCTGGAGATGGAGAATATATTTTAGCACGGGTCCTGTAGAACTGTCTTAGATCATTGTCTTTACCAAAGTAACTAAATCTTTCATAGTGGATCATAACTGTTACTATATATTGTTCTCCTGCATCTGCTCACTTCACTTTGTATGAGTTCATATAAGACATTTCGGTTTTTTCCTTGAAACTACTCTGTTTCTTATTTTGTATTACATAATAGTATTCCATCACAATTAATATGCCACAATTTGGTCACCCATTTTCCAGTTGATGGGCATTGCCCAGATTTCCAATTATTTGCCACTGCAAGAAAAGCTATTATATTTTTTCCCCATAAAAATAGACTCCTTTCACTTTTCTTCGATTTCTTTGGAATATAGACCTAGTAGTCATATTTCTGAGTCAAAAGTTATATACAATTTTATCATTCTTTGGGAATAGTTCCAAATTGGTCACCAAAAGTATTGAAGTAGTTCACAATTCCACCAGCAGTGCATTCATGTTCTTAATTTTCCTCAATGTCTCCAACATTTTGCATTTTACTTTTTTGTTATGTTAGTCATTCTGAGAGGTGAGAAGTGGTATCTCAAAGTTGTTTTAATGTGCGTTTCTCTATTCAATAGTGATTTAGAGTATTATTTCAATGTGATTGTTGATGACTTTGATTTCTTATTCTGAAAACTGCCTGTTCATATCCTTTGACCATTTATGAACTATGGAATGGGTTTCTTTTCAAAAATTAAATCTGGCTCAGTTTTCCATGAACTTGAGAAAGGCACCCTTTATCAGACAAACTTGCTGTAAAAAGCCCCCACCCCATTTCTTCTTTTCCTTCTAATTTTGCCTGCACTTGTTTTACTTATTGAAAGACTTTACCATTTTTTTTTATTGCTTCCTGACATCATCTCTATCTCTTGTTTGGTCAAAAACTCTTTTTCATCCAGAGATCTGAAAGGTACACTTTGCTACATTCTTGTGAATTACTTGTGAGATCAATATTTATTTCTAAATTTTTTATCCATTTTGACCTTATTTTAGTATACAGTGTGAGATGCTGGGGTATACTCAGTTTTTTCCCAGTTTATCTAGCAATTTTTATTACTTGTTGAGTTCTCAGTGCAAAAGCGGGAATCTTTGTATTTATCAAGCACTTTATTATGATCCATTACTACAGCACATTGTGTAGCTGATTTATTCCATTGATCCATCATTCATTTCTTCTTCATAAACAGTTTATTTTAGTGATTATTCCTTTCTCAATATAGTTTAAAATCTTAAACTTGTGGGGCATCTTTCTTCACTTATTTCATTAATTCCTTTTCTATTCCTAACTTTTTATTCTTCCAAAAGAATTTTGTTATTTTTTTCTAACTCTTAAACTTATTCTTTGGTAGATTGATTGGTATGACACTGGATATGCAAATTAATTTAGGTAGAATTGTAATTTTTATATTGTTTTCTCTTACACATGAAAAATTAATATTTATTCAATTGTTTAAATCTGCATTTATTTGTGTATAAAATATTTGGTAATTGAGTTCACATAATTCCTGGGTTTTTTTTGTTAGTTAGACTCCAAGTATTTTATACTGTCTGAAGTGATTTTAAATGTAATTTGTCTTTGCATTTCTTGTTGCTGGATTTTGTTGGCAGTGTGTACGAATGCTTATGATTAATATGACTTTATTTTACATCTTATGACTTTGCTGGTTAATATTTCAACTAGTTTTTTACTTGATTCTCTAGGGTTTTAATAATATCAGCAGAGATTATTTTGTTTCTTCATTGCTTATTTTTTCATCCTCCAATCTATATTTCTTTTCTTATTTTTATAACTAGTATGTCTAGTATAATATTAAATGATAGTTGTGATAATGGGCATCTTTACTTCACCACTGATCTAATTGTGAAGGTTGAAATTTTATCCCAGTTGCAAAGAATGCTCACTTTTGGTTTTAGGTAGATACCACTTATTATTTTGAGGAAAGCTCCATTAATTCTTATGCTCTCTATAATTTTGTAACAGGAATGGGTATCGTATGTTGTCGAAAGATTTCTCTGCATTTATTGTGATAATCATATAATTTTTGTTGTTTTTCTTACTTATATGGTCAGTTATACAGATAGTGTACCTATTATTGATATTATCATTCCTTCATTGCTGAAAAAATTTCCATCTGCTCAATGAAATTTATGACATATTGCTGAAATAAACTGTCTAGAGTTTTATTTAAAGTTTTGCACTGATATTCATTGGGGAAGTTTGTCTATCATTTTATTTCTGTAATTTGCTCTCTTTGGCTAATATATCTAAATTCTACTTATTTCATAAAAGCTATTTGGTAGGACCTCGTACATATTTTAAAAAGAGTTTATATAGTTTGGGGATTAATTGTTCCTTAAAGGTTTCATAGATTTAACTGGTAAGTTCTTCTTTTTTTTCTTAGGGAACACATTTTTGGCTTGCTCAATTTATTTTTCTACAATAGACTAATTCAAGTATTTTATTTTCTCTTCTGTTAATCCAGGCCACTTATACTTTCATACATGGTCATTCATTTTACTTAGATTGTCAGTTTTGTTAGTAGAAAATTGGTCAAAATAATTCCTAATAATTGCTTAAAATTTCATTTTCCTTCTCATTTTTGATACTAGTAATTTGCTTCTCTTTCCCTTTTTAAATCAAATTAACCAATGATTTATGTGTTTTTTTTATAATACAAGTTAATAGTTTAATTTAAGAATTCAAACTTATTTTTCTTTAATTTTCATTAATCTCTCCTTTGATTTTCAGGATTTCCATTTTAATGTATAATTGGGAATTTTAATTTGGTTATTTTCTAGATGCTTTAATTGCATTCCCAAATCATTGGTCTGATCATTCTATCTCTTTTACTGATGTGCATATTTGAATATTGAAATTTTCCCCTAAATACCACTTTGGATGTGTCCCGCAATTTTGGGAAGTTTGACTATTTATTGTGATTCTCTTTAATGGAATTAATGATAGTTTCTTTTACTTTACTTCTGTCTCCTCATTGTATAGAATTAGATTAATTCAGCTCCAAATAACTTTTAATATGTGCTCACATGAAAAGAAATGTATTTGTAAGCTCTTTTATTAAAAGTAATTTTTTATCACATTATGGACTAGAAAGAGTGCATTGACTATTTCTGCTTTTCTGCCTTAGGTTGTTATGTTTTTATGTCCAAATATTCAATTTTTTGTAAAGGTGTCAGGTATAACTGATAAAAAAGTTTTACTTTTCTCTATTCCCATTTAATTTTCTCAAGAGGTGTATCATTTCTAATTTTTCTAATAGTCTATTTAGCTTTTTTGCTTCTTTCTTATGTATTTTATGATTATCTAGTCCTGAGAGGGTAAAATTGATGACACACACTAGTATTATTTTGCTGCCTATTTCCTTCTACAACTTACTTAATTTTTTTTTAAATTTGGATATGCTATTTGGTGCATAGATTTATAATTTTTGTATTAGATTATTGTCTGTGATTCCTTTTAGTCAGATGCAATTTCCTTGCTTATCCCTTATGATCAAATCTCTTTTTTTCCTGCTGTTTGAGTTTATGATTGATACCTATACTTCTGCTGAGGCATAATTGGCTATGCCCTAGCCCCTTATTTTAACTCTACATGTGTCTCTCTGCTTCAAGATTTTTTTTTAATAAACAATATATTGTTGGATTCTAGTTTCTAATCCATTCTGCAACTTGCTTCCATTTTAAGAGTGAGCTTGCGCCATTCACATTCACAGTTATGATTATTTTCTGTGCATTTCCTCCATCCTATTTTCTTCTGTTTAGGCTTTCTTCCTTTTTATCCTGTACCTCGACTAAAGTCTGTTTTGCTTCTGACCACTGTCTTTATCTGACCTTACTATTGTCTATGACCTTTCTTTTTCCCTTTCCTTCCTAATTAACTACTTAGAAACATTGTTCTTTTTTCACTAAATAGTATTTTGTTTTTCTAATAACATTTGAAAATAGTTTTCTATAAGATTTTGAGTTCCAATTGTTCTCTCCCTCTCTCTCTGCATCCCTCCCCAAGATAGTAAACAATTGATATAGGCTATATATAGTCATATTAAATATATTTCCACATTACTCATGTTGTGAAACAAGAATCTGACCAAAAGGGAAAAAATGCAAGAAAGGAAGAAAAGAGAAAATAGTATGCTATAATCTTCATTCACACTCTGGAGTTCTTTCTTTGGATGTTGATAGCATTTTCCATCATTAGTCTTTGGAATTGCCTTACATTCTTGCATAGCTGAGAAGAGCTAAGCATTTCAAAATCAGTTATCATACAATGTGGTTGTTACTCTGTATAATTTACTCCTGTTTCTTCTCACGTCATTCAACATCAGTTTATGTAAGTCTTTCCAGGTTTTTTTCTGAAATCTGCCTACTAATCATTTCTTATTGCAGAAACATGTTGCATTACATATATATATATACCACAACTTCTTCAGCCATTCCCCAGTTTTGAATATCTTTTTTTTAATTTAAATGTATTCATTTAAGTTTTCAACACTCATTTCCACAAAATTTTGGGTTACAAATTTTCTCCCCATTTTCCCCCTCTCCCCACCCTAAAAAGCCTAGCATTCTAATTACTCCTATCACCAATCTGCCCTCCCTTCTAATATCCCTCCCTTCCCTTATCCCCATCTTCTCTTTTGTCCTGTAGGGCAAGATAACTTTCTATACCTCATTACCTGTATTTCTCATTTCCTAGTTGAATGAAAGAACAATACTCAACAGTTGTTCCTAAAACTTTGAATTCCAACTTCTCTTCCTCCCTTCCTCCCCACGCATGCCCTGTGGGAAGGCAAGCCATTCAATATAGGCCATAAATGTGTAGCTTTGCAAATGACTTCCATAATAGTCGTGTTGTGTAAGACTAACTATATTTCCCTCCATCCTATCCTGTCCCCCATTTCTTTTATTTTCTCTTTTGATCCTGTCCCTCCCCAAGAGTGTTGACTTCTAGTTGCTCCCTCCTCCCGCTGCCCTCCCTTCCATCATTCCCTCCACCCTGCTTATCCCCTTCTCCCTCACTTTCCTGTATTGTAAGATAGCTTTTCATACCAAAATGAGTGTGCATTTTATTTCTTCCTTTAGTCGAAGATAAGGAGAGCAATCTTCATGTTTTTTCTCTCACCTCCTCCCTTTTTCCCTCCACTGAAAAGCCTTTTACTTGCCTCTTTTATAAGAGATAATTTGCCCTATTCAATTTCTCCCTTCCTCCCCACAATATTTCTCTCACCCCTTAATTTCATTATTTAAAGATATGATCCCATCCTATTCAGTTCACCCTGTGCTCTCTGTCTCTCTCTCTCTACGTGTGTGTGTGTGTGTGTGTGTGTGTGTGAGTATGTGTGTGTGTGTGTGTGTGTGTGTAATCCCACCAACTATCCAGATACTGAAAAAAGTTTCAAGAGTTACAAATATTGTTTTTCCATGTAGGAATGTAAATAGTTCAACTTAAGTAAGTCCCTTATGACTTCTCTTTGCTGTTTACCTTTTCATGTTTCTCTTCATTATTGTGTTTGAAAGTCAAATTTTTTTTTCAGCTCTGATTTTTTCATCAAGAATGCTTGAAAGTCCTCAATTTCATTGAAAGACCACTTTTTTCCCTGATGTATTATACTCCATTTTGCTGGGTAGGTGATTCTTGATTTTAGCCCTAGTTCCTTTGACTTCTGGAATATGATATTCCATGTCCTTCGATGTCTTATTGTAGAAGCTGCTAGATCTTGTGTTATCCTGATTGTATTTCCACAATACTTGAATTGTTTCTTTCTAGTTGCTTCCAATATTTTCTCCTTGACCTGGGAACTCTGGAATTTGGCCACAATGTTCTTAGAAGTTTATTTTTTTGGATCTCTTTCAGGAGATGATCTGTGCATTCTTTCAATATTTATTTTGCCTTCTGGTTCTAGAATATCAGGGCAATTTTCCTTGATAATTCCATGAAAGATGATGTCCAGGCTCTTTTTTTGATCATGGCTTTCAGGTAGTCCCATAATTTTTAAATTGTCTCTCCTGGATCTATTTTCCAGGTTAGTTGTTTTTCCAATGAGATATTTCACATTATCTTCCATATTTTCATTCTTTTGGTTTTTTTTTGTGATTTCTTGGATTCTCATAAAATCATTAGCCTCCATCTGTTCCATTCTAATTTTTAAAGAACGATTTTCTTCAGTGACCTGTTGAACCTCCTTTTCCATTTGGCTAATTCTGCTTTTGAAAGCATTGTTCTCCTCGTTGACTTTTTGAACCTCTTTTACCAATTGAGTTAGCCTGTTTTTAAAGGTATTATTTTCTTCAGTATTTTTTGGGGTCTCCTTTAGCAAGGTGTTGACCTGCTTTTCATGATTTTCTTACATCTCTCTCATTTATCTTCCCAATTTTTCCTCCACCTCTCTTATTTGACTTTCAAAATCCTTTTTGAGCTCTTCAATGGTCTGAGACTATTGAATATTTATTTTGGATGTTTGGGATACAGAAACCTTGACTTTTATCTTTCCCTGATGGTAAGCATTGTTCTTCCTCATCTAAAAGGATGAGAGAAGATATCTGTTCACCAAGAAATTATCCATCTATAGTCTTATTTTTTCCCTTTTTTGGGCCTTTTCCAACCAGTTACTTGACTTTTGGGTCCTTTGTCAAGAGTGGGGTATACTCTGGCAATCTGTAAGATCTCAGTTCCCCCGAGGTGGCACAATCAAGTGTGAACACTGGTCTGGGAGCAGGCAGAGATTTTTGTGCCCAGAATCTTAGCAGTTTCCTCTCCACAGCCACTTGGCCTCTGGTTCTGCCAAGGCAACACTGGAAGCTGATTTTCAGATAAGCTGTGGGGGCAGGACCACCATCCAGTGTGAGATAAAAATCACCTCCCTCAGGACCTCTGTACAGGGTTGAGGTAATAATCAGCTTCTCAGTGCCCCCAGGGTTTCTATGATCTAACAATGAATGCGAGCTGCTATAGGGGCTGCTGTGGGAACTGCTGCAGCCTGCCTGATGTGGCCTCTGTGGCCACTGCCAGAGGCCAGAGCTATGGAAATGTCCTACTCCCTTCCTGGCCAGCTGGAAAAACCCTGTCACTGACCTTTGGCACTTGTGGGTTGAGGGATCTGCCAACCCGCTGCTGCTGCAACTGTAGATTCCACCCCTGAGGTGTCCTCCTCCCAGAGCCATGCCATGCTGAGCGGCCAAGGCTAGGCTGGGCTCTGCTTCATGTCCAATGCAACAGACATTTCCTGTGGGCCTTTCAGGTCACCTTGTGCCGGAAATCTCCTCCTCTCTGTTGTTCTCCACTTCTACTGATCCAGAATTTGTTGAGAGTCCCTCTCTACAGGTATTTTATTGGCTGTGTGGAGACAGCCTTCATATGTGTGTCTTTTGACTCTGCCATATTGACTCTGCCTCCAGTTTCCAATCTTGCCACCACAAAATGGTCTGCTAAAAATATTTTACACATTTAAACTCTTTTCATATCTTTGTATCTCTTTGGGATACAGAACTAGAAGTGATATTGCTGGATGAAAGAGTATGCACAGTTTGATTGTCTGGACGTTGTCCCAAATTGCTCTGCAGAATGGTTGGGTGTATCCACAACTCCACCAAGAGTGCATTAGTGTCTCAGTTTTTCTGCATCTTCTCCAACATTCCTCATTATCCCTTTCTGTCACAGTATCTAATCTTATATGTGTGAAGTGATACTTCAAAGTTGTTTTAATTTGTATTTCTTTAATCAAAAGTGATTTAAGAGCTCTTCTTTATGTGCCTATGGATAGTTTTGATTTCTTTATCTGAAAACTGTTCATATCATTTGGCAGTTTCTCACTTGCAGACTGACTTTAATTCTTGTAAATTTGACTCATTTCTCTCTGTATTTGAGAAGTGAGGTCTTTTCCAGAGACACTTGTATATATTGTTTCCCCTCTTTTTGCTTTCTTTCTAATATTGGTTGCATTGGTTTTGTCTGCACCAAATCTTTTGAATTTAATGTAGTCAAAATGATCTATTTTTCCACTCTGTAATGCTCTATATTTGTGTTTGATCATGAATTCTTTCCCTAACCATACCTCTGATAATTTATTCCTTCATCTTCTGGTTTGCTTATTGTGTCACTTTTTATGCTAAATTATGCCAAAGGTTTGTCATATCTCATTTGTCTAATATTTTATTTACCATCTTAGTTTCTTTCTTTTTATTTTTTGTTTGTTTGTATTTATTTAGGTCTGATAGAGGAATGTTAAGGTTCACTCCTAGTATAGTTTTGCTGTTTATTTCTTCCTGTAACTCCTTTAATTTCTTCTTCAAGAGTCTGGATAGTATAGGTGGAGCTGAGATGTTGGAGAAAAGCCAGCAAGTTGTCTGAACTCTCCCAGTTTCTGATAGAAATAATGTCAAATCAAACACTTAAATAGATTCTGGAATGAGAAACCCTACAAAAAAAATGGAGTGAAACAATTTTCCAGCTTAACATAACTTAGATAGACTTCAGGAAATTCTGTATTACTTGGTTAAAATAGAGTATAGGCCAGCACAGACAGTGTCTGGAAAAGCAAGCAGATGGCTCAGCCATAGCACAGATCATCAACTGAGGTCCCTTGGTCTTGGCTCAGCAGGCAAGTGAAATAGCAGGCCAATTGGGAGACTTCCAGCCACAGGGGATACATGGCAAATTGCCAATCCTGGAAACCAGACAACAAAAGATACCACTGGACTGGGTCACCCAGTGAATTAAGCAAGACACCAGTATCTGGGACCTCAGTGCACAGAAAATGTGATATGGAACCTTGGGACAGTGCCAGCTGTCACCCAGAAGTAGAACTCAGCTTTAAAAGTCACAGAATAGACATAAAAATGAGCAAGAAGGAAAAAAAAAAATTTTAACAATAGAAAGCTACTATTGTGACAGAGAAGATCAAAACACAGATTCAAAAGAGGACAAAATTGTCAGAATGCTTACATGTGAAAACATGTACAAAGGGTAATATACATTAGTGTCAAGTCTACAGTCTTTTTATAATATATCAGAAAGGATTTTAAATGCCAAATAACAGAGGTAGAAAAAAAATTAATAAAATAAATGGGATATTCAAGCCAGAGTCAACAGCTTGCAGAAAAGGACAAAAAATGACTGAAGAAAACAATTCCTTAAAACATACAATAGGAAGGGGAGGGCTGGTGAGCATGGTTTGAAACTTACTCTTTTTGAATTTGTCTCAAAGGGGAACAACAAACACACTCGATTGGATAGAGAAATCTATTTTAGTCTGTAAGGAATGAGGAGGAGAAAGGGGAAAAAAAAGAGAGGGAATGGATAGATGGGAGAGCAGAAAGGAGGGAAAAAGCAAGGGAAAGGAAAAAAATAGTGAGGACTTGATAGTTGTGGTAGATTGATAGAGGCAGTGGTGAGAAGCAAAACACTGGTGAGAAGGGACAGGATGAAAGGAGTGAAAAAGAATACATGGGGATGGGAGACATAGGATGGAGGGCAATACATAGTAATCATAAGTGTGAATGTGAAATGGGTGAACTCTCACATAAAATAGATGCAGATAACAGAGTGCATTAAAAATTATAATCCTGCAGTATGTTGTTTAAAATAAACACATTTAAAACAGAGAGATACATGAAGGGTAAAGATAAATGACTTGAGTAAGAAGTATTACACTTTAGTTGATGTAAAAAAAAAATAAAACAAACAAAAAAACAAAACCAAAAAGCAGGGATAGCAATACTGTTGTAAGACTATGCAAAAGTAAAAGTTAAATTTAATGAAAAAAGATAAGGAAGGAAATTATATCTTGCTAAAAGGCACCATAAAAAATGAAGTAATAGCAATATTAAACATATATATGCCATGTGGTGTAGCATCCACATTCTTAGAAGTTAAGGGAGTTATGGGATGTTACACCACATGGCATATATATGTTTAATTTCGTTTCTTATCTTTCAGAGTCTCTGCTGGATTCGGAGCACTGTATGTGAAGAGATTGCTTCTTGATATCACACTTGTTGTTGAAGATCACCAGTTCCAGGCCCATAAAGTGCTCCTAGCCACCCAGAGTGACTACTTCAGGATAATGTTCACAGCTGACATGAGGGAGCGAGATCAGGACAAAATTCATTTGAAAGGTCTGACGGCTACAGGCTTCAGTCATGTCCTGCAGTCATGTCCTATGGAACTACAGAACTGAGTATGAGAACTATTCAGGAAATCCTGCAGGCTGACGTGTATGTTCAAGTCACAGAAATGGTGAAGTTCTGCTGCTCTTTTCTCTTAGCCAAAATCTGCTTAGAAAATTGTGCAGAAATTATGAAACTCTTAGATGATTTTGGTGTAAACTTTGAGGGAGTCAGGGAGAAGCTGGACTCCTTTCTGCTAGAGAACTTTGTGCCACTAATGTCAAGACCTGACTTCCTGTCCTATCTGAGCTTTGAAAAGCTTATGTCTTACTTGGATAATGATCGCCTGAGCAGGTTCTCAGAGACAGAACTGTGCGAGGCTGTTGAGTCTTGGCTGCGGCATGATAGAAACTGCTGGAGACATACCGATATTATCATTAAGAACATCAGGTTTTGTTTTATGACCCCATCTAGTGTTTTTGAGAATGTTGGTGTATTTGAAAGCAATGGACAGGATTCCTTATTTTGCTAGGGCAGCATGCCTTACATAGACAAGAGAACTATACCTGTCAGAAAGAGGAGAAAATTAGTTTGTCTAATAATGTAGGAAGGAGATTAATTTTGAGGTATCTAGTTTTTTGAAGATCTTTTTGGTGAAAGATAAGCCTGGTAGGGTTTATAGCATCTTATTAGGATCGATATATTTTTTTTTTCATAATTTTAAATAACCTTAATCTAAGTAAGATGTAAGGTGGTTTCATATAGAATGCTATGTATTTTCTTCCCCTTTTTCTTTTCACAAAGACTTGAAAGTCAGCAAAACTATGTTTAATTTTTTATTGTGACACATTGAAACAGTGAACTTGTTCAGTTATGTAGAAATAAAGAGCAGATAAACATTTAAAAAATACCCGTTCAGCTTTTCATAATGTTATCTGTCTCTTGTTTGCTCATAAATTCATCCCTTTTTCCATAGGTCTGATAGGTAAATTATTCCTTTGCTCTCCTAATTTGCTTATGGTATTATCATTTATGTCCAAATCCTATATCCATTTTGACCTTATCATGGCACATGTTGTAAGATGCTGGTCTATTTCTAGTTTCTGCCATATGGTTTTCCAGTTTTCCAAGCAGTTTTTGTAAGATAGTGAATTCTCATCCCAGAAGCTGGAGTCTTTGGGTTTATCAAATAATAGACTACTATCATTATTGATTACCATGTTTTGGAAACCTATCTATTCCACTGATCCACTACTTTATTTCTTAGCAAGTACCAAATGCTTGTCTTGATTTCTGCTTTATAATACAGCTTTAGACCTGGTTCAGCTACACCACCTTCCTTTGCATTTTTTAAAATTAATTTTCTTGATATTCTTTACCCTTTGTTCTCCCATATGAAAATTGTAATTACATTTTTATACCTCTAAAAGTATTTTGGGGAGTTTGATTGGTATGGCATGGAACAGGTAAATTAATTTACATAGAATAATCATTTTTGTTATATTAGGTTGGCCTATCCATGAACAGTTGATAATTTTTAAATTGTTTATATCTGAGTTTATTTGCATGAAAAGTGTTTGTAATTGTGTTCATAAAGTTCCTGAGTTTTCTTGGCAGGTAAACACCCACTTATTTTATACTATCTAATGTATTTTAAATGGAACATCTTTTTCTATATCTTGCTGCTGTGCTTTTGTTTGTAATATTTTAAAAAACTGAGGAAACGTGGATTTATTTTATATCCTTCAACTTTGCCAAAATTGTTAATTATTCAAGTTTTCATTTATTTTTATTTTTAAACCTACATTTAATTTTAATTTTTTGCTGTCTTATTACTGAGAAAACAATAAAAAGAATGAAACATTATGAACAAATATTGAAACAAATACAAAATATGAAAAGAAAAAATATGTTATTTATACAGCACGATGTAAGAGAGGATTCAAGATATACAGCAATAAATTTCCATTTCAATAAAGCCTACACATAAATACTATGCATCGTATTGAAAACTGTCCATCTTTGCTTCTTTGTTAGTTTTCTTTTGTTTTCTGTCGTTCACTTTTTACTTTGCCCTTTTTTTGCCTGCTCATCCCTGTCAAAAGATTATAACTGACCACATATAGATTTAGATACAGATATACATATACTTACATATGCATACATACATACACATATAGACATATTTTTCCTAACAAATTATATTTCTGATCTTTCCATATTTGTGGGTATGTTTTATTTCCTATCCCTCCTAGTTCACCTATTTCTTGACTTTTAAAGTTGAGCTCTTGTACTGGAGCACAGGCAGCACTAACTCAACCTTCTTGTGCTGGGAGCCAGGGTTCTGGTCACTGGCTTTGTGCACTGAGGCCTAAGGAGCTAGCAGCTGGAAGCTTAACTGGTGCTGATCTGGGGTCCTAGTGGTAGCGTCTGGCTTGTGCTGAGTTCAAGTGTTTTTTTTTTTTTTTCCACATTTACCCAGGGCTACTTAGAAGCATGTGGAGGGCTGAGTCCTGGAGGATGCCTGTTTGCCCTGAACTGTGCTGTACCCCTTGATATTAAAGCAGTAGAAGATGCTCAACTACCCTGGTCTAAGCTGAAGCACTTGGAGGACTGGCTGCTGGGGGATGCCTACCCACCTTTGGAGCACCAAAGCAAGTGCAAGCTTACAAGCTAAAAGAGTACTCTACCCTGTCTTTCTACTGGCTCTACTGTTCCAGGATTTGTTCTAGGAGACTATTTTATGATTGTTCATAGTTGAATATGGGAGAGCAACAATGATTTACTCCTCACTCCACTATCTTGTTTCAAGAAGTCCAAAAATTAATTTTTATAATATAAAAATTTAAACAAAGTTAAAAGGACTGTTTTGAGGGAAAAAGTTTTGTCCTTCAGATTAATTTTTTAAAGCACTACGATATTAGGTACTTAGACAATGTGAAAATAACAGGGACATTATTAAAAAAACTGGGAAAGTAAATTGTGCTTAAATTTAAGTTAATGAAATAATGTATCATGAAGACAATATTCACAGCATGAGTGTTGACTATGAATATGCTGGCACAGTTCTCAATCACAAAGTAAAACAAACTCTTTATATAGAAGGCAGAAGAAAAGCATTTATTTAGACAACAGAAAAGCCAAATTCCAGAACCAGAAAGTTAATCCATCACAATGACCAAGAAGTTAATTAACATGATCACCACAGGGGGCAAAGCCATTCCCAAGCCTTCCCCCAGTTTGCTGGACCCTCCTCAAAAGCAAACAAACTCTGGCAAGCCTGAGCCTTGCCAGGTTTGCCTGCCTGTGTCCTCTCTCCTCTGTCCTGACCACACTCACTTATTTCCTCCTGGTTCTGTTCCACCCTTCCTGTTCCACCTGTTCAGTAAGCTCTTCTCATCACATGTGTCTTAGGCTTCCAGGTAATTCAAACAAGTCCAGGGGCCTATTAATGAATGAGAAAGATTTTTCCACTTAAATTTTTGTTATATTCAGGCCCCAAGATCTTTCATATTCATTATTTCAGTTGTTGGGCCACAGGCATTAACAGAATTGTAACAGGGATAACAGAATAACAATATCTTAGGCAACTGTTGTCAATAGAATTTTACAACAGTATAACAGGGATCACACAAAATGAGCACATAGAACAATATCTTAGGGTGGGATTTGAGCACAAGCACCCCCTCGAACCAAAGGGGCCCAAAATCTTGGGGTAAGAGGTGAAAATCTCTTCTTCCATAGCTGCTTCCTGCTCATATTGAACATAGAGCTGTCCCTGTCCCAACAGGTCACATCTGAGAGATCAGTTTTTTAGCTGGCATACAGGGCTTGATCAGCTTCAGGTTCAGAGATGACACATCACAATTGTGGACAGGATTGACCTTTGGCTTAAGTGATCAGGCATCTGCAGGTGGAGGGTATGAAGCCTATAGGACATGAATCTAGCAAACGAGTTTAATAGACAAAAAGCCAAAAAGGAAAAAGGAGACAATAATCAGAAGCAGGATAGGTATAGGGTCAGCTGTGGTTCTGAAGTCTGTGAACCCACTATCATAACCTCATTCACAATAGAATATATGAAGTAATGGTACAATTTAGTAATCATCCTCTCCTGAATAAATAGTTAAGGTATTCTTTCCCATATGCTGTAATTTCTGCAGCTTTTGGAATGTCATCTGGCTTCAGTTTTACCCATATTTTAGCTCCTAATTTTATTCTATAAGTAGAACCCAATCCTTAAGTTCCTCTGTTAGTTACTTCAGGAGGATCAGTTTTCACAAGGAATATTGTTTCACAAGAAATAATAATCACTTGAACTATTCTATCGTTTTTATAAAACTGAATGTGTTCATCACCTAAATTTTGGAATGTCACAATAATTTCTCCTTGATAATTAGAATCTATTACTTCAGCCAGTACATGTATTCTTCAAGCTGCTAATTCTGATTTAGGTAATATCTGACCAAAATGATTTCTAGGAATTCTCATATATATTCTAGTAGAGATTGTTCTTATTTCTTTCTTATCCAACTAAAAGTCTTCTAAACAATGTAAATCATATCCTGCTAAACCAGGTGTTCCTGAATTTTGTGCTGGAACATCTGGCCTCACAGTCCAATACTCAACATTTGGGATCTTATGTGTTTGTTTTTTTCTAATTTGCAGATTTGGGGTTGTCATTCTGGCTAGAGGTGTATGCTTCTTCCCAGTGGTCTAGTATTCAAATTATGTAAAGCAACGAACAAATTTTCTTCCCAATGTTGATAAGAATCATTAGAACTTAACCTCCTTACCTGTTATTTCAATAACCCATTCATCCTTTCAATTAATCTAGACACTTGTGGATAACATGGAAGGTGATATAACCATTCTATGTTGTTTAATACATAATATCTCTTCATTTCATTAACTTTGAAATGTGACCCATTGTTGCTTTGAACCTACATTGGTATTCCATAATATAGACTTAAGATATCTAAAATTTTACATATGTTTTTGTGGGTGGCATTCTTATAGGGACAAGCCTGAATAGGTGTCAACATAAGTATATATAAATTTATATCCCTTATCTTGGGTCCAATATAATCTATTTGCCAAATTTGGGCTGGTACTTTACCCCTTTTTATCTCTCCACTTACTACCTGAGGAACAGTTCGTTCCTTTTCCAAGTAACATATATAACATTCTTCTGTTACTTGTTTTAACAATGAATGAGGGGCAGCAAGGTGATGCAGTGAATAGAGCACCAGCCTTGGAGTCAGGAGGATCTAGGTTCAAATCCAGCCTCAGACACTTGACACCTACTAGCTGTGTAACCTGGGGCAAGTCACTTAACCCTAAATGCCTTCCCTTTCCCCCTGCAAAAATAATAAAAAAAAAAAAAAACCAGTGAATGACAGATACTACTACCTCAGTCTTGTGCCCATTGGTGTGTGGTCTGGAACCCTAAATGGCAGGTTTTTGATGGACCTGTTTTGCTAGTACTATATCATCAGATGATGTCAGAGTAGGGACAATATATTGAGTAAAGGCTTCAAAAGCTTTATTCTGCTCAAGTCCCCAATTAAATTCATGATTTTTCCTAGTAATTTTATATGAGGGTTTCAAAATTTGTCCTAGTTGTGTTATGTGGTGTGGCCAATATCCAAATAGTCTTATAAACTTTTGAGCCTCTTTCTCATTTCTGGGAATAGGAAAATCCTGAATCTTTTCTTGGGCTTGTGGGAAAATCTCTTGCATCCCCAGATTCCATTATATACCCCAAAATTTTTTGAATCTTTGTGGGGTTAATCTCCCACTGTTTGCTTTTCATAAGCTCAATTAAAAGCATCAAACTCTTTTCCACTTCTTCTACATTTTCCCCCTGCATCATAATATCATCTATGTAGTGGATAAGCTATACACCAGGCAGCTCTAATTCACCCAAATTTTCAGCCACAATCTTATGATAAATAGTAGGGCTGTACATATATCCTTGTGGCAAGTATGTAAAAGTATGTTGTCAGCCCTGTCAAGTGAAAGTAAATTGGTTCCATTATTTTGAATCTATTGGGATAATAAAGAAAGCATTGGCTGAATCAATAACTGCATGCCAAGTCTTCATATTTCTGAATCTTTTCTATTAAGGCAATGTATGTGGAACAACAGCATGCAAGGAAGGAGTGACCTTATTGAATTGTCCATAATCCACTGTCATCCTCCATGTCTCATCTGACTTGTGTACTGACTAGACAGGATTATTCCATCTAATGTTGTAGGAATTAATACTCCTGCCTCAACATATTCCTTTATAGTATTGGTAATTTCATGTTGCCCACTTGGCACATTATACTGCTTTAAAGTAATCACTTCAGAAGGTTGAGGTAAAGTGATTAGGTCTATTTTCATTTTACCACTAAAATTGTATCAATTTCTGTCTACTTTATTGCAAATTGCTATCTTCTCTCAGGTAAATTTAAAGTCGTACTTCTCAATATAGCTATTCCAATGATGTCTTCAGGAATGGGCCAATTAGGTAATTGTCCAATTTTTATCATTAGATTGACTTGTCTGGCTGATAATTCAGCCCCTCCCAATCATATGATGTTTATAACAGTTCAATGCTTAAATTTATCAGGGTTTCCATATATAAGGGATACCTCCACCCCAGTATCTATTAACGCTCTAGTTACAGTATTTAATCCATTTTTTAAATATATGGTCAAGTTGATATATGGTCAAATTGATACAGTTTGTAATTCCCTCTGTATATTTTTAAAATCAGAACTGGGGCTTGGCCAACTTTCTATTCTCCCTGAAGGTGTGACAAATTTGTATACAAGGGTTCAGCAAGATCTGTAGGGACAGTTATAACTTCTCTATTTTGTCTAGTATCAGGTCCCTTTTCTAGATACATTACATATAGTTCATTAGTTGGAAAACCAATTGTGCTTCCAAAATCTACCCTTGCTCTCAGTAGAGCAGCAAACAATTCTCTCCTTGTCAGTTTATTCTGATTTTGAATGTACTGGCTATTTGCTCTTCTCTCTCTAGGAAGTTTATCTTTTCCCCAATCCCTTAAATCGCTTAACTGCGAAATTTTGTTCAACACCTGCAAAAGAGAGTGCTCTATTTAGTCAGTTATTAGAGTCAAAATTAAGTGCTTGAAAGTAAGAGGAGCTGTCTTTTCTATTGTATTCCTATGGTAAACCAAAAAGGGAGTATCATAGTATGCATCTTCATTTCAGTTCATTATGGTAGTCTTCATTACCTCCTCCTTTGACTTTCTTATATAGTCCCTAAGTTAATACCAGGGTTTGTCTCCACTAGGCCACATAGAGTCAGTAGGATACTGCCTACTACAGCCTTCTACAGCCAAAACTAAGAGATTAGTTGTATTGTTACCTCCTTGCATATTGTAATCTCTAAAAGTTTGCTGTACAAAAGGATCTAACACCCATAAATTTCAAACAATCCACGCTCTCTATAGATAGTCCTCTAGCTCCTTCATCATTGATTCTCACCATCCAAGATATTAATGATTTTTCCATGTGTTGGATGAATTGACTCCAAATATCTGTGACCTCCTGCTGAATATAATTTTCAATTATTTCCCTACACACTGTGTTATCTCCTTGGTTCTTCTGTTTCCTCCTCACTATCGGGCATGCTTTCTGCCTGAGAAACTTCACTTCCTTGCTCTGACTTCCTTATATTTTCCTTCCACACCCTCTATGGGCAGTTTTCACCTTGGCAACTAGGCGGAGTCTATACAAAGGTCATATATGCATTTCTTTTGTTAGAGTTCAGGTTCTTCTGAGCTAAATGAACAGCATTTTCTTCCACCTGAGACCCCTCATTCTGTTCTTTTAAAGTAGAATCTGAAGGCTGAAAATTCCCATGCAAACTAGCTAAGTCTTTTCCCATCTGAATTTTTTCCTTAAGCAGCTCGTCTCTGCTTTTACACATAATATGGTAACCTGTTAATAAAACCCAACATCTCCTGCTTACTGCTACCAAACCCTTCCCTGGACTAACTGGAATTCCTTACAAACACCCTTCTAAATTTCCAGGTTTCTTCTCCTGTAAACTGTAACCACTTTTCACAGGGTACAGTGTTTTCAGACCATTTTCTGGCTAGAGACAAAAAAAGTTAAATCGTTCCAAACTGGAATACTAGTTTCTTCCTCTAAATTCTTTCTGCCTCCAAATACAGATTTTATGCCTTGTGATCCTGTTGATGACCCCAAATGTATCACCAAGGCAATATTCTGGTGGTGACTATGAATATGCCAGCCTAGTTCTCAATCATGAAGTATAACACTTTCTCCATACAGAAGGCAGAAGAAAAGCATTTATGTAGACAACAGAAAGTCAAATTCCAGAATCATAAAGCTAAATCCATCACAGTGACCAAGAAGTTAATAAACATGATCATTGCAGGGGGCAAAGTCATTCCCAAGCCTCCTCTCCCTCTTCTGGAACTTCCTCACAAGTAAGCAAACACTAATAAGCCTGAGCCTTGCCAAGCCTGCCTGCCTGTCTGCTTCTTCCCTTCTGTAACCTGACCATGCTCACTTACTTCCTCCAGGTTCTGCTCCACCCTTCTTGTTCTACCTGCTCAGTAAGATCCTCCTAGCACATGTGTCTTAGGACTCCTGGTGATTCAGACAGGTCACATGGGCCTATTAATGAAGGAAAAAGATCTTTCCATTTAAATTTCTATTACAAATAGTAACAAATACAACCCTTTGCCATTAAGACATCTAATTTGAATAAACATGCTAAATGTAAAAAAGTAGCACTATAGAAATAGAGGGAAATTAGGAGGATTATGTCATTCAACAGTTACTAGAGAAAAAATTATAACCAGACACAGAATAGATAAGATCATATCTTCAAATACATAAAATTAAAGATCTTTTATATAATTAAAATTATTGCACCTAGAACATGAAGTAAAAATATGGATTTGAAAGCTATATTTCTCTGATAAACATATATAAAAATACTTGCAGACCTAATTCAAATACATAAAATTAATAATTTGCCCAAAGAACAAATGATCAAAATAGATGAACAATAGCTTTGATTAATTAATTTATTTCTGTCTATAACATTCATTTCCACCAGACTTTGAGTTCCACATTATCTCCCCATTTCTCCCCTCCCACCCACCCCAAGATGGCATATATTCTGATTACCCCTTCCCCAAGTCTGCCCTCTCCTCTATTACCCACCTCCTATATCCCTCCTCCTCACTTTCTGGTAGGGCAAGATATATTTCTATACTTCATTGCCTGTACATCTTATTTCCCAGTTTTATGTAAAACAATTTTTAACATTTATTTTTAAATGTTTGAGTGATGAAAAATATTTTAAAGAAGAAATACTATAGTCAAATAATAAAAATTTCAGATCTGATATATCTGGAGAAATTCCAGTAAAAACTATCTTATTGACTTACATTCCTCTAATAAGCAAAAATGGGAAAACAAATCCAAAGAATTACTTCCTTGCTGGGGGAACTAGGTGGGGCAATGGATAGAGTGGTGGACCTAGAGTCAGGAAGGTTCATCTTCTTGAGTTTACAACATGACATCACATACTAACTTGCTGTACAACCCTATGCAAATCACTTAATTCTGTTTTCCCCACCCATCACAGTTTCCTCATTTGTAAAATGAGATAGAAAAGGAAATGTCCTAATGTTCTAGTATCATTGCCAGGAAAACTGCGAAATGGATCACAAATAGCAGACATGACTGAAAAAGCCTGCACAAATTCTTTGCTAGTAAAGCTATAGTTTAGTTCAACAATTCTTCAAAGTAAAAAAAGAATTTTTCCAAGGGCCAGTCTACCAAAATTAAATGAGATATCACAGCTTTCTATTATCCTGCAATTGTGAATAAGTCAACACACACTAATCACGAATATTTTGAGGAAACTTGTTGAAACAGGACTTGTTTGGTTATTTCTTGGGAAGCACGTTCTATCTTTAAAGGAAATTGAAAATACTAAGAATATATTTGAGTAAAAGTTTAATTTTGTTGAAAACAGAATTTGGTTTTGTTAAGTCTAGACTTTAAAGATATATTTCATTAGTGCTTAAATGGAAACATCTGCAACCCTCACATAGTATTTTAGGTTAATTTTATGAACAATAGTGGCCTAAAATAAATCATTACTAGATGGCCAAGATTTTGGTGATGATCCTTTATGAATGGAGTTAGGCTCTCCCTCATGCCACAAACACAGAGAATGTCAGTTGTCCTATAGACAGTTTTCCCCCAGATTGACAGCGGACTTGAAGAAACCTGCTACTATGTTGCCTTGGTCATTGAAGAAGAGAATTGCAAACATGCACCAAGATGGTCTAATAACATACGATTAAAAAGTAATTTATAAGTAGAAAAATGGGAAAACAAACCAAACAAATTAAAAAAAAATTGTGTTGAGAGATATTCAAGCCATATTGTAGGGTTCAAATTAGATAATTATTCAAATCATGTTGCAAGCCTTGAAGTTTGATACAAATGCCTATCATCACCATCATCATCATAATCATTACTATTATTTTTAAAATTAATTTGTTTTCAGTTTCCAACAGTCATTTCCATAAGTTTTGAATTTTCTTCCCCTCCCTTCCACCTCTCTCCCCAAGATGGCATGCAATTTTATATGGGCTTTGCACATACACACTTATTAAACACATTTTCACATTAGTCATATTGCATAGAAGAATTAAAACAGATGGAGAAACCAAACCAAAACACAACATAACAAAAGAGAAAATTGTCTACTTCCTTGTGTATTCTGACTTTGTAGCTCTTTTTCAAGATTTGGATGGCATCGAGTGCTTTGGAAATACTTTAGGTCCTTGCATTGCTATGAAGGTTTAAGTCTATCAGAAACAGTCCTTGCACATTCTGGCTGTTACTCTGTATAATGTTTCCCTGGTTCTGTTCATTTCATTCAGCATCAGTTCATATGTCTTTCCAGATTTTTCTGTAGTCTGCCTATTGGTCATTTTTGATAGCACAATAATATTCCTTTACATTCATATATCACAGTTGTTCAGCCATTCCCCAATTGATGGCATCCCCTTGATTTCCTGTTCTTAACCACTACAAAAAGAGCTGCTATAAATATTTTTGTACTTGTGGTTCCTTTTCTCTATTTAATGATCTTTTGGGGATACTGCCCTAGAAGTGATATTGCAGGGTAAAAGAGTATGCACATTTTTTTAACCCTTTGGGTATATTTCCAAATTGCTTTCCAGAATGGTTGGATCAGTTCACAGTTCCACTAATTATGACTTAGTGTTCCAACTCTCCCACATCCTCTCTATCATGCATCATTTTCCTCTTTTTTCATTTAGCTAATCTGATAGGTGTGATGTGGTACCTCAGACCTGTTTTATTGCCTCTCTCTAATCCATAGTAAATTTGACTCATTTCTCTCTATACTTTAGAAATGAGATCTTTATCAGAGACACTACTCAAGAAAATTCTTTCCCAGTTTTCTCCTTCCCTCCTAATCTTGGTTGCATTGGCTTTTTTTTGGTGAAAAAACTTTAAAATTCAATGTAATCCAAATTATCCATTTTGCATTTCATAATGTTCTCAATCTCATTTGGTCATAAATTTCTCCATTCTCCACAAATCTGACAAATAAACTATTCTTTGCTCCCACAGTTTATTTATAGAATCAGCCTTTATACCAAGATTTTGTACCCATTTGGACTTGATTCTGGTATATAGTGTTAGGCATTGGTCTATACCAAGTTTCTACCACACTATTACACAGTTTTCCCAGCAGGTTTTGTCAATTAGTTCTGATCTCAGAATCTGGGATCCTTGGGTTTATCAAACAGTAGACTGACCACCTTTCCCAGCATTTCTTTTCTTTAATTCTCTTGATGCTCTGGACCATTTGTGCTTCCAGATGAATTTTGATGTTATTTTTTCTAGTTCTATAAAATAATTTTTGGTAGCTTGACTGGTATGGCACTGAATAGGTAAGTTAATTTAGGTAGAATTGTCATTTTTATTATATTAGCTCAGCCTAGCCAGGAGCAACTGACTTTATTTGTGCAAAATATGTTTTATAATTTTTTACACATAGTCTTTGGGTTTGTTTTTAGCAGATAGACTCCCAAATATTTTATAGCATCCACCATAACTTTAAATGGGATTTCTCTTTCTATCTTTTGCCATTTGGCATTGTTAGTAGTGTACAGAAATGAAGATGATTAATATGAATTTGTTTTGTACCCTGCAATTTTACCAAACTTGTTTATTAAAGTAGTTTTTTATTTGATTCTATAAGTATATCATCATATCTCTTGCAAAGTGTGATAACTCAGTTTCTTCTATGCCTATTCTAATTCCTTCAATTGCTTTTTCTTCTCTTATTGCTAAAGCTAACATTTCTAGTACCATATTGAACAATGCTGGTCATAATGGACATACTTGTTCCATCCCCAACTTTTAGGAAATGCTTCTAGTTGATTATCCCCATTACATATAATGCTTGCTGATGGTTTTAGGTAGATTGTATTTATCATTTTAAAGAAGGCTCCATTTATTGCTATGCTTACCAGTGTTTTCAATAGGAATGGGTCTTGTATTTTTTCAAAAGCTTTTCCTTCATCTATTGAGATAATCATATGATTTTTGTTTGTGTTGTTGTTGATATAATCAATTAGGCTTACACTTTTTCTAATATTGAACCAGTTCTGCATTGCTGGTATAAATCCTACCTAATCAAAGTTTGTTATTCTTGTGATAAGTTGCTGTAATCTTTATGATAATATGTTATATAATTTGCTTTCAATTTATTTATTTACTTTTAGTTTTCAACAGTCATTTACACAAGATTTTGAGTTTCAAATTTTCTCTCCATCTTTCCCTTTCTCCCACCCTAAAACACCATTCATTCCAATTCCCACTTCTCCCCATCTAACCTCCCTTCTATCACATACCTCCCTTCCCTTATCCCCATCTTCTCTCTTTTCTTGTAGGGCAATATAGATTTCTATATCCCATTACCTGTATTTCTTCTTTCCCAGTTGCATGCAAAAACAATTCTCAACATCTGTTCCTAAAATTTCAATTTCTAACTTCCCTCCCTTCCTTGTTCCCCACCCATCTCCAGTGAGAAGACAAGTAATTCAATATAGGCTGTATATGTGTAGCTTTGCTAAAGACTTCTGTAACAGTCATGTTGTGAAAGACTACCTATATTTCCTTCCATCCTATCCTGCTTCACCATTTATTCTATTCTCTCATTTTACCTTATCCCTCTCCAAAACTGTTTACTTCTAATTACGCCCCTCTCATTTGCCATCCCTTCTAACATCCCACCCACACCCCACTTATTCCCTTCTCCTACTTTCCTGTAGTGTAAGATAGATTTTCATACCAAATTGACTATGCATGTTATTCTTTCCTTAAGCCAAATGTGATAAAAGTAAGCTTCACTTTTCCCCTCTCACCTCCCCTTTTCCCCCTCCATTGAAAAATCTTTTTTTGCCTTTTTTATGAGAGACTATTTGCCCCATTCCATTTCTCCCTTTCTCCTCCCAATATATTCCTCTCTCATCCCTTAATTTTATTTATTTAGATATCATCCCTTCCTATTCAACTCACTCATATATATGTATATATGTGTGTGTGTGTGTACACATATATATGTGTATATATATGTGTATGTATGTATGTATGTATGTATGTATGTATGTATGTATGTATATGTATAATCTCTCCACCTACCCAAGTACTGAGAAAAATTTCAAGAGTTAAAAATATTATCTCTCCATGTAGGAATGTAAACAGTTCACCTTTAGTAAGTCCCTATGATTCTCTTTCCTGTTTACCTTTTCATGCTTCTCTTGATTCTTGGGTTTGAAGTGAAATTTTCTATTTAGTTCTAGTCTTTTCATCAAAATGCTTGAAAGTCCTGTATTTCATAGAATTACCATTTTTTTCCCTTGAGGTATTATACTCTGTTTTTCTGGGGAGGTAATTCTTGGTTTTAACCCTAGTTCCTTTGACTTCTGGACTATTCTGTTCCAAGCCCTTCCATCCCTTAATGTAGAAGCTGCCAGATTCTATGTTATCCTGATTGTATTTCTACAATACTTGAATTGTTTCTTTCTAACTACTTGCAATATTTTCTCCTTGACCTGGCAACTCTGGAATTTGACTACAATATTCCTAGAGGTTGTTCTTTTCAGATGTCTTTCAGGAAGTGATCAATGAATTCTTTCAGTATTTATTTTACCCTCTGGTTCCAGAATATCAGGGCAGTTCTCCTTGATAATTTAATGAAAGATGATGTCTAGGCTCTTTTTTTGATCATAGCTTTCAGGGAGTCCTTTAATTATGAAATTGCCTCTCCTGGATCTCTTTTGCAGATCAGTTGTTTTTCCAGTTAGATATTTCACATTATCTTCCATTTTTTTCATTCTTTTGGTTTTGTTTTATAATTTCTTGGTTTCTTATAAAGTCATTAGCTTCCATCTGCTCCATTCTAGTTTTAAAGAATTGTTTTCTTCTCTGAACTTTTTAACCTCCTTTTCCATTTGGCTAATTCTGATCCTTAAAGCATTTTTCTCCTCATTAGTTTTTTGGGCCTTTTTTGCCATTTGAATTAGACTATTTTTAAAGACGTTAATTTCTTCAGTATTTCTTTGGATCTCATTTAGCAAGCTATTGACTTGTTTTTCATGATTTTCTTGTTTTACTCTCATTTTATTCCCAATTTTTCCTCTACCTCAATTGCTTGATTTTCCAAATCCCTTTTGAGCTCTTCCATGGCCTGAGATCATTGTATATTTATTTTTGAGGTTTTGGATGCTGAAGTCTTGACTTCCTCTGATGTTATGCATTGTTCCTCCTCATCCATAAGGATGGAAGGAAATATCTGCTCATCAAGAAAGTAAACTACTATTGTCTTATTCTTTTTTCACTTTCTGGCCATTTCCCCTGGCAGTTACTTGACTTTTGACTTCCTTTTCCAGGGGAGGGCACACTCTGGGGACCTGTAAGTTCTCAGTTCCTCCAAGATGGCACAATCAAGGGAGAAGAGTTTATTCCTCTCCTGGCCTGTGCTCTGATCTGTGAGCAGAATTCCCTCTCCAGAACCTCCACCAGCTTCACTGTGCCAGTCAGCACTCCTGCTCACCCCAGGGCTGCCACTCAGGGCTGAGATCCAGATCAGCTGCTCAATTTTCCCAGGGGTTTTAGGCCAGGACTTCAATAATGGAAGCTTCCATTGCCTGGGGCCAGGGTTAGACCACCTTGTTCCCTTCTTACTCAAGTGAAAGAGCTTTCTCACTGACCTTTGAAGCTGACTTTGGCATTTGTGAGTTGAGGAATCCAGGACCTGCAGTTGCTGCCAGTGGTTCCTTGAAGCCCACTCCAGGTCAGCCTTTACCATGGCACAACCCACACTGTGCTGCATTCTGCTCTGTGCCCTACAGAATAGATATTTTCTGTCAGCTTTCCAGGAAATCTCTTTCACTCCGTCTTTTGTGGTTTCTGATGCCCTAAAATTTGTTTAGAGTCATTTTTTACAAGTATTTTATGGGCTGTAGGAGGAAAGCTTCTAGACACATGCCCTTCTACTCCACGATCTTAGCTCAATCCCTTTATTTAAAATTTTTGCACCTATATTCATTAGAATAATTGTTCCATAATTTTCTTTTTCTGCTTTGGCTCTTCCATGTTCAGGTATCAGAGCTATATTTGCATCATTAAGAGAATTTTGTAGGATTCCACCAATTTTTCCAAATAATCTATATAGTATTGGAATTAACTGTTCTTGAAATATTTGATAAAATTTGGTTGTAAATCTGTCTTTCCCTGGAGCTATTTTCCTAGGGAGTTCCTTGATGGTTTGTTCAATTCTTTTTCTGAGATGGTTTTATTTATGTATTTTATTTCCTCTTTTGTTAATCTGGTCAATTTATATTTTTGTAAATATTCATCCATTTCACTAAGATTGTAAAATTTGTGTATCTATATTTGGGACAAGTAATTTTTAATTATTGCTTTGATTTCCTTCTCATTGGCAATAAACTCATCCTTTTCACCTTTGATATAGGCAATTTGATTTTTTTCTTTTGCTAATCAAATTGACCAAGAGGTTTATCAATTTTCTTCTTTTTTTCAAAAGAATAACCTCTTAATTTTCAGTAGCTTTCTTAATTTTGATTTTACTAACCTCTCTTTTGCTTTTTAGTATTTCTAATTTTGTATGTAATTGATGATTTTCAAGTTGTTCTTTTTTGAGATTTTTCAGTTGTGGGCCCAATTCATTGATCTTCTTTTTCTCTATTTTACTTATATAAACATTCAAAGATATAAAACTTCCCCTAAGAACTGTTTTCTCTGCATCTCATACATTTTGGTAGGTTCTTTCATCATTGTCTTTCTCTTAAAGGAAGTTATTGATTGTTTCTATGATTTGTTGTTTGACCCACATAATCTTTAGGATTAGCTTACTTAGTTTCCAATTAATTTTCAGTCTATCTTTTCATAGTCCTTTATTATATACAGTTTTATTACACCATGATCTGAAAAGGATGCATTCATTATTTCTGCATTTCTGCACTGAATTGTACCCTAGCACATGGTCACTTTTTTGTATGTGCCATGTGCCACTGAGAAAAAGGTATATTCCTTTCTAACCCATTCAGTTTTTTCCAGAGGATTATCATGTCTACATTTCCCAGAATTCTGCTCACCTCCTTAACTTCTTTCTTTTTTATTCTGAGGTAAGATTTATCAAGTTAAAAGAAAGGGAAGTTGATACCCTCCACTAGTACATTTTTACTGTCTGTTTCTTTCTGTACCTCCCTTAACTTCTCTAAGATTTTGGATGCTATCCAATTCATTACATATTTGCTTAGTAATGATATTATTTCATTTTCTATGGTATTTTTTAGCAGCATATAGTTTCCTTCCCTATCTATTTTTAATAAATATGTATTTTGCTCTTGCTTTGTCTGAGATTAGGATTGCTACAATGACTCGTTTTACATCTATTGAAGCATAATATATTCTGCTCCAACTTTTTACCTTTACCCTGCATGTATCTCCCACTTTTTAATGTTTTTCTTGCAAACAACATATTGTAGGATTATACTTTTTAATCCATTATGCTCTCCACCTATGTTTGCGATGGGATGCTCTCCATCCCATTGAAATTCACGGTTATGATTATTCTCTGTGTCTTTCTCTCCATCCTATTGCTTTCCTCTTTGTTTGTGTTTTTTTTATTTTTTCTCTCTCCCTTCCACTCCTCAAAAGAGTTTTATTTTGGCCACCACCTCTCTCAATCTTCCATCCCTTCTATCAGGCCACCCTTTCTTTCCCTTTTCTCTTACTATTTCTTCCCTTTCTTCTAACCAACTCTCCCCTTTTCCCTCCTACCGCTTCTTGAGCAAGTTAGATTTCTGTACTTAACTGAGTATGTTGTTCTCTTCTTGAATCAAATCAGTTGAAAGTAAAACTCAAACAAAGCTGATCTCTCTCCCTTCCTTCTGTCTGTTATAATATGTTTTTTGGCTCTTCATGCAGTGTAATTTTCTGCCTCCTCCTTTCCTTTTCTCTCATTACAATCCCTTTACATCCTTTAATTAGTTTTTTTCTCATCATATTAGTTAATTTATAACCACACCCTTTATCTATGTATATACTTGTCTTAATAAATATACAATTGTCAAAATTAACAAGTATCATGCTCCCACGTGGTGATATAAACAGTTTGCCCATATTGGATAAGAAGTTGTTTTTTTTTTTTTAATTTTTCCCCCTTTTACCTTTTTATGCCTCTTTTGCGTCTTGTATTTCAAAACTAAATTGTCTATTAAGCTCTGGCCTTTTTCTCAGGAAAGTCTGAAAAATTCTTATTTCATTGTACCTTCATCTCCTTAACTCAAAGATGATGCTCAATTTTGCTACGTAATTGATCCTTCATTGTAGCCCAAGCCTCTTTGTGTTATGGAATATCATATTCCAATCCCTCGGATCTTTTAATGTAGAATGTGCAAAGTCTGGTGTGAAACTGAATATAGTTCCTCAATATTTGAATTTTTTATTTCTGGCTGCTTACAGTATTTTCTCCTTGACCTGATAGTTCTGGCATTTGACAACAATATTCCTTGGAGTTTTCAATTTGGCATCTCTTTCAGGAGGCGATTGGTGAATTATTTCAATGATTATTTTGCCCTCTGGATCTGGGATCTCAGGGCAGTTTATCTTCGTGATTTCTTGGAAGATATTGTACAGGCTCTGTTTTTTCATCATGGCTTTCTGGTAAACCAATAATTCTTAGATTTTCTCTGCTGAATCTATTTTCTAGGTCAGTTGTTTTTCCAGTGAGGTATTTTAGATTTTCTTCTATTTTTTCATTCGTTAGTTTTTGTTTGACTGATTCTTGAAGTCTTATAATCATCAGTTTCTACTTGCTCAATTCTAATTTTTAGCAAATTGTTTTCTTCAGTGAGCTTTTGTACCTCCTTTTCCATTTGTTCAAATTTTCCCAGTTAGCTTTTGTACCTCCTTATCTATGTGGACAATTTTTACTTTTTAAGGAGTTATTCTTTTCAGTGAATTTTTTAAAATTTTCTCACCTGTATTTTTAAAATATTTGGTCAATTTTTCTTCTACTTCTCTAATTTGACTTTTTAAATTCTTCTTAATCTTTTCCAAGAATGCTTTTTGGGCTTGAGACCAGTTCCTGTTCTCTTTTGAGATTTCAGATGTATGTATATTTTCAGTGCTGTCTTCTTCTTAATTCATTTTTTGAACTTCCCTTTCCCTGTAGTAAGATTCTATGGTCTTTGCTTTTCTGATTTGCTTCTTTCTCATGGTGATTGCCTTTTTCCTGGCTTTGAAAATCCTTCTCTGCCTCTGCTACACAGGGAGCTCTATCCCATGTTTCTTGTGCTGGAGACTTGAGGCTTGGTTACTAGCTTTGTGTGTTGTGGCCTTTGTTTTTGTTTTTTGTTTTTTTTTTTTTCAGCTAGAAACTCTATAATGCTGCATCTTATGTGGTACCGAGCTGACTGGTGTGTCCCAAAGCCAATGTCAGGTAAAGTCTTTCTGAGTTTCTTGGAGGTTACACTAAGGAGTGGGGGAGGGCTGGTCTGGCCGCAAGATGTCTCCTCATCCCCTAGGGCTGAGCCAGAGCACAAGCAGGCCGAGCAGCTGATGAATCCCTCTCCACCCTGGTATCTGCCCAATTTCCCTGGTTGTGCTAAGACGTGCCTGTGGTCATGGTGTTGGTACTGACCATCTCCATGCCCCTGGGGGTTAGGATTTCCTCCTTGTCTTCTGAGGTGGGGCTTGCTGGGATGCCTCCTTTCCTGCACTGGTTTCCTTCAGCCACAGCAAGAGGAATTCTTCTTGTAGATCTCTCTAGCCTTCCCAGATGAAAGACTGTTGTACCCCTTCTGCTGATTCCACTATTTCATAATTTTCCCTGGAGAAATATGCTCTTGATGTTTCACTGTCAGTAAAGGAGGTAGGGGGTTGAGAGTACTTACAGCTTACTCCATCATCTTGTCTCCTGGAAGTTCAAGTAGGTGACTTTCCAACATTTAGCCTGTGGAGTGATAGCCTCATTAGTGGCTGCTGCTGCTACTAAGGCCCTGCCCTTCTCATTCACTCAGTTCTGCTGGAGTCCCATCCTATGCTGAAAGGTTCAAAAATCTGCACTACTACTTCTGATTCAGTCCACCTGAGATCATTCCTGTTCCACTGTTGCCAAGTCTGCATTGGTGCAGCCCATGGGCTCTGCTCTTCTCCAGCCCCATGTAACAGATTCTTTGCCTTGACCTCCTGGGATGTTTGGGCTGGAAATCTGCCACACTCTGTCTCCCAGTGGATTCTGCCACTCTCAAATTTATTCAGATTCACTTTTTAGAGGTATCTGGAGGAGCTTAATGAAAAGCTGACATGAGTCCCCACTTTTACTCTGTCATCTTGGCTCTGTCCATTATTACTCTTCTTATCACCATCATTATTAACCTACAATTACCATGCCTTTAGTCTGATGGTGACTTCATTCTCTGAACCTTCAACCACACTCTAATTGAGCTAAGACTATGCTTATAGAACAATAGAGGAATGTACTAGTAAATATTTAAGAGTCAAGCTGGAGAGAGGATCAGGATATCCATCTTTTCCACCCTTTTTTTCATTTTCTTTTTTGGTTATAAATGACTTTCTTGGAAGTAGAAAGGAAAAGGGTATATTGAGAAATTCAGGTGATTAAAAAAAAGATATCTGCTAACAGAATTTAAAAGGGGAAACATTGAAATGTGACCTACTAAAAACAAATTAGATCAATTTTAATACCAAATAGTATATCCTGCAAGTAAATTCACCAAAAAAGCAAAATTGCACATTGAAAATTACACTGAATTTGAAGTCATGTTACCTGGGTTCAAATTCTAACTGTTGGTATTAACAGTAGCAACTTTGAGCAACTTTGAACTTTATCTCATTAAGTCTTAATTTTCCTCTTCTAAAAAATAAGTTTTTGCAAATGATTTACAAACATCCACTTAAGCTCAAACCATTGTCCTATGTTTTTATTTTTAATTACATTTACTATCCAAGCTCTCACTGCCTCACAACTTGTATGTTACATTGCAGCTTTCCATCAGAGTTCTCCTGGATCATTAAGGGTATTGGAGTATGTCAAAGTTTCCTTCCGATGGCACCAACCCTCCTTTCGTATATCCCAAATATACAAGCAGGTCCCCTGCACTCCAGTTTCATGTAATCACTAACAACCAGATTACTTTTTACCAAGAATTATTTATTCAGTTAAAATGACAAATACACAAACTTATGTTTCAGTACATGGGACTTAATCCCCTCTCCTCCTACCACTTCAGTCTCTGGGAAAAGTAACAGGATGAGATTAGTCCCTGTTGAACATGGTGTCCAGTTATAAATTCAAAGCTCCCAATGAATTTCAGTCTTAGTCACTCTGACTTCTCAGGGCTTCAGTATTGGATTAGCTGGTTGCAACATCCACCCTGGAATCCTGACTCCAATGTCACCAGATTTTATCTCTCTGGTCCAATGAGGTTTTTATTCTACCACTAGAGACTGAGCACAAATGACAGAACAGAAGCAAATATCAAAGATTTGTTTCTTGAGGTTACAGGAATGGGGAGAAGGCAACATCCTTACCAGAGTCTTCTGTTATGGCTGAACTATAGGTGACCTTTACTCTCTGGAATCACCTGGAAAGAGCCATGGGAGGAAAAAAAAGAAAAACAACAAAACTGTTCCAGTCTGGAAATTTCAAATATGTGATCAATTTCAGAGACATGGGCAATCAAAGGAGACTACTGTTAATTATGTGGTAGGGAAAACACAGGCAAACATGATGGTTCCATGTTTGAAGAGCTAAACATGTTCCAAGCAAGGCTCCATTACACACACACACACACACGCACACAAATACACAAACACACACACACATATACGTACATACACATACACACACTTGAGAATTTCAGTTTTTTGGTTCTTCAGTGTTTTAAATTGCACTTCCAATTATTGGTCTATACTCTCTCTTTATGTTTAGAAATAATAACCAAATTACCCAATAGCAAATTTGTTACATCTCAATTTTTTTTTCTTTTTTAAAATACAATCTTTATTGATATATTTCCTTCATGTCCATCCTCTTCTCCCTTCCTAAAGAGCTCTCTCTTTTTTTAAAAATTTAATTTATTTATTTAACTTTTAACATTCATTTTCACAGAATTTTGGGTTCCAAATTTTCTCCCCCCTTGTCCCCTCGGCCCACTCCAAAACACCGAGCATTCCAATTGCCCTCATCACCAATCGGCTCTCTCCTCTATCATCCCTCTCTGCCCTTGGCTCCGTCCTCTCCTCAGTCCTGTAGGGCCAAATAACTTTCTATACCCCTTTACCTGTATTTCTTATTTCCTAGTGGCAAGAACAGTACTTGAGAGTTGTTCCTAAAACTTTGAGTTCCAACTTCTTTTCTTCCCTCCCTCCCCAACCCCTCCCTTTGGAAGGGCAAGCAATTCAATATAGACCAAATTCGTGTAGTTTTGCTAATGACTTCCATAATAGTCGTGTTGTATAAGACTAACTATATTTCCCTCCATCCTATCCTGCCCCGAATTACTTCTATTCTTTCTTTTGATCCTGTCCCTCCCTGTGAGTGTCGACCTCAAATTGCACCCTCCTCCCCATGCCATCCCTTCCATCATCCCCCCAACCCTGTTTATCCGCTTATCCCCTACTCTTCTGTATTGTAAGATAGGTTTTCATACCAAAATGAGTGTGCATTTTATTCCTTCCTTTAGTGGAATATGATGAGAGTAAACTTCATGTTTTTCTCTTGATTCCCTTCTTTTTCCCTAAACTAAAAAAGTCTTTTGCTTGCCTCTTTTATGAGAGATAATTTGCCGCATTCCATTTTTCCCTTTCTCCTTCCATATATTTCTCTCTCACTGCTTGATTTCATTTCTTTTTAAGATATGATCCCATCCTCTTCAATTCACTCTGTGCACTTTGTCTCTATGTGTGCGTGCGTGTGCATGTGTGTGTGTGTAATCCCACCCAGTACCCAGATACTGAATAGTTTCAAGAGTTACAAATATTGTCTTTCTATGTAGGAATGTAAACAGTTCAGCTTTAGTAAGTCCCTTATGACTTCTCTTGGCTGTTTACCTTTTCATGCTTCTCTTCATTCTTGTGTTTGAAAGTCAAATTTTCTTTTCAGCTCTGGTCTTTTCATCAAGAATGCTTGAAAGTCCTCTATTTCATTGAAAGACCAATTTTTCCCCTGAAGTATTATACTCAGTTTTGCTGGGTAGGTGATTCTTGGTTTTAGTCCTAGTTCCTTTGACTTCTGGAATATCCTATTCCATGCCCTTCGATCCCTTAATGTAGAAGCTGCTAGATCTTGTGTTATTCTGATTGTATTTCCACAATACTTGAATTATTTCTTTCTAGCTGCTTGCAATATTTTCTCCTTGACCAGGGAACTTTGGAATTTGGCCACAATGTTCCTAGGAGTTTCTCTTTTTGGATCCCTTTCAGGCAGTGATTTGTGGATTCCCTGAATACTTATTTTGGCCTCTGGTTCTAGAATCTCAGGGCAGTTTTCTTTGATAATTTCATGAAAGATGATGTCTAGACTCTTTTTCTGATCATGGCTTTCAGGTAGTCCCATAATTTTTAAATTGTCTCTCCTGGATGTATTTTCCAGGTCAGTTGTTTTTCCAATGAGATATTTCACATTATCTTCCATTTTTCCATTCTTTTGGTTTTGTTTTGTGATTTCTTGGTTTCTCTTAAAGTCCTTAGCCTCCATCTGTGCCATTCTAATTTTGAAAGAACTATTTTCTTCAGTGAGCTTTTGAACCTCCTTTTCCATTTGGCTAATTCTGCTTTTGAAAGCATTCTTCTTCTCACTGGCTTTTTGAACCTCTTTTGCCAATTGAGTTAGCCTATTTTTCAGGGTGTTATTTTCTTCAGCATTTTTTTGCGTCTCCTTTAGCAGGGTGCTGCCCTGCTGTTCATACTTTGCTTGCATGTCTCTCATTGCTCTTCCCAGTTTTTCCTCCACCTCTCTAACTTGATTTTCAAAGTTTTTTGAGCTCTTTTTGAGCTCTTCCATGGTCTGAGCCCATTGAGTGGGCTGGGATACAGAAGCCTTGACTTCTGTGTCTTTCCCTGATGGTGAGCATTGTTCTTCCTCATCAGAAAGGAGGGGAGGAAAAACCTGTTCACCAAGAAAGTAACCTTCTGTAGTCTTGGTTTTTTTTCCCCCTTTTCTGGGCATTTTCCCAGCCAGTCACTTGACTTCTGAATATTCTCTTCACACCCACTTTGCTTCCAGGTCAGCCCAGCCATGGCTTGGGGTCTGAGATTCAAATGCTGCTTCCCAGCCTCAGGGCTTTGGTGGGGGCGGGGCTGTTATTCAGTGTGAGATCAAGTTTAGGTGCTCAGGTGCAGGCAGGGCCGCCTGCCCGGCTCAATTCCCTCAAGGGATTTATGCAGAGACCTTCAACAATGGATCTGGGCTCCTGCCTGCTTGGGGAACCCCGGTCTGCTCCCACCTCCGCTGCTGCCTCCTGAGGGGGCCTGAGTTATAGGGGTTCCCCACTCCCCTCTTGACCCACCAAAGAGACCCTCTCACCAACCCTTGTCACCTATGGGTGGAGGGACCCTCTCAGCTGCTGGAGATTCAGTCCCTGAAGCCTGCTCGGATCTGCTCCCTGCTCGAATCTGCTCCTCTCGGCACTGGGCAGCCAGCGCAGGGCTGGGGTCCGCTTCTGTGTCCACAGTGTGAAGAACATTTTGCGAGAGGTTTTCAGGCTCTCTGGAACAGAAATCTCGTCCACTCTGCTGTTCTGTGTCTTCTGCTGCTCCAGAATTTATTGGCAGTTCTTTTTTACAGATATTTTATGGGCTGTGGGTTCAGGGCTAGCATATGTGTGTGTTTCTACTCCGCCATCTTGGCTCCACCCCATCTCAATTTTTTTGAGAAATAAATAAAAGAAATGTCAATAAAAGGAACCTTGAAGTATCATTTCTCAAAGCATACCCAACACAGTACCTAGTAAAACAATGTATTAGTGGCTAAAAAAACATACAGATTCATTAATGGAACAGTCTAGGTATACAACATAGAGCAGAAAATGCACCTATTACCCTATTCTATACAAAGAACGACTTTACTGGGATAAACTATTTTGAAAGAGAAAAAATTTTCTAGGAAAAATTGTACAGCAATATGGAAAAATTACACCAACTTCATATTTTATGCAAAAATTATTTCTGATAATATGTTTGATGTAATTATAAAAAGTAACAACATAAAAAATCACAGAAACGTCAGAAAAAGTGCCTATCATGGATATGGTTAGGAGAAAACATAGAAAGGGGAAAATACTCATAAACAAACAAGGAATAGAAAGGATTACAAATGATAAAATAAATAATTCTGATTAGATAAAATTTAAGTTTTTGTACAAATGAATCTAATAAAGCAAACATTCAAAGAGAAATAATCAGGAAAAATTTGTAGCAATTATGTTTAATAGAGATCTCATTTCTCAGATATATAAGAAAGGGATACTGATTTTTTTTAAAAAGTCATTTCCAATAATAATAACAATTTGTAGGATATAAGCATGTCATTCACAATGAAAGAAACCTGGATATTTTAGTTATTTGGAAAAAAAAATGTTCCAAATGTACTTCTAATTAAATAGAAATTACAGTAATTCTAGAATTCCTCCTTACACCAATAAAAAGGGAAAAAATGACAAAGAAAGAGTACAATAAAGCTTAGAATGTGCAAAAAGAATCACATATATTCACTCTTGGTAGACCTGTGAACAGGGCCAATCATTCTTGAAAGTAAGAAGAAATTATATACAAAAATTTAATAAGCCGTAAGTCCATTTCACCTAGCTATACCGTGCTAGTATTATATCTGAACTATATCAATAAAAGAAAACATGGTCTTTTATGCAAATGCATACATACCTACATACATAGACATATGTACATATACGTACACATATACATTTGTGTATATATGCATGCATATATTTCTATGTGTGTGAGCTCTGATTGAACTAGCAACAAAGTAAAAGAAACTAAGTGAATTCTCAACAACTGAGGGATAGAAGAATAAGTTGTAATATATTGGTGGGATGAGTACTGTTGTGGTTTAAGAAGTGATGAAACAAATGCCTGTCAAAAAAGTCATTGAATTACTTATTTCTACTAGTGAATTAGGCAGAACTAAAAGATAAATTTATAATAAGTCACTGATTTTTTTTAAAATAAATGATTTTGAAGACTTTCATAAACTGACAAAAAATGAAAAGAGTAGAACCAAGAGAACAATTTATACTATAATAACATTGCAAAAGTAAACAGCTTTGCAAACGTATAAAAAAATGCATCAATGCTATAAACACTCCCAAAGCCATATGGTTGATGATCAGTCAATTATGCTATTATCCATTACAGAAGTGTGACAGTTTTAGAATGCAGAATGAGACATATTTTTGAATACTGCCACTTAGTAAATTTGTTTTGTTTGACCATTCATATTTGCAATGAAATTTGTTTTTTTTTTTTTTCTTTTTTCCCCCTCAATAGGGTAGGTTAGGGAAAGAGAGAAAATAGATTTTTGTTCATTTTTTTTTTTCAAATGGAGGTAGATAATGTGTGCCTGTGAGGGTAAGGGAATTTGAAGATCTTCCCTGCCCCTTAGTAGGCCCATATTTTCTTCTTTAACCTTTGGCCCAGCCCACAGCTTGAGTAATGTGAAATCAATGATGGGAGGAGCTTGATAAATGGGAGGAACAGGTAGGGAAGAGCTGAAAGAGCATGAGGCAGAGCTAGGAAAGAGAAGACAGAGTTGAGGCAGAGCAGCTAGAGTGAGTGAGAGGGGGAGTGATTTTGCCTAAGGGAACTTGTTTAGGGAGGCCTGACAGAGGGAAGGCTTGAGGATGACATACTCCCTGCATTGATAATGTGTATACATTTCCATGTAACTATGACAGATTTGATTTTCTGGTGTTTAAATAAATGTCTTGGTTTCATCTTTGAGGAAGAAAGTTTATATTTTGTGAATTAATCCTGGAAAAATGCATGCATATCCATAGCAGCTACTGTGGACAGTTCATTGGCATTACAGTACCTCAAAAATAGCAATTTCAGATGAGGTCACTGTATTATTGGTATTGTTTTGCCGTTTTACTTTATTAAAAGAGATCTTTCATGAAGTACAAATATTTGTAAGTGTATGTGACATAAAAAACAAAATATGGCATAAATCTTTACAAAAGATCTTTACAATCTTTTCTTAAAAAAAATTAGTGTATGGAATGTCAGAAATGTTAAAAGCTTCATTTATCATCTGTAAGACAGCACTGCATCTTAGAAAGGAAAGAGGAACAAAAGATTAAAATGTCAATTAAAATTAAATAATGATTTCCTGGACCAAAGAATAAAACATAGAAACAATGTACACTTATATTAAGAAGAATGAAAAAATATAGATTTTCAAAATGATATATAATAATCACAACTTAATAATAGATCATTTGTTCTGTGTGGTCCAATTTGTCTTATCTAAGTTCAAAAATGGTCTTTTTAAATTTAATTTTTGTTTTGCAGTATACTTCCAAAATGTGGCCATTATTAGGATCAAAGGTACATCTTATATCCTTTAATTTTTTTGAAGCTGTGTCAGTGGAACCATTGAGGTAGGGCTCCTGTTTCATTTTTTTAAAATCTGCCTCCCTTCATTCGTGTAATGTCATCCTACAAGTTTGTTAAGGCAGTTTTAACTTACAATTATTTTAGAAATGTACCAGAAATGGTAAGACAATTTAATACAGACAAGCGAATAACTCTCTGCAACGTCAAGAAAAAGAGCAGAAAGTCCTTGGTACTTACCAGCTATGCTAATATAGTGCTTTCTTTCAATGACTTATTTTTATAAAATTACCTTTAAAATATTACTTCCTATTACCCTCAGAAACTCATTCTCATGTTTTTCCTATTTTGATCATTTGAGGTACTTTTTTAAATTAAAATTTCAACTTTATTTGGTCAATGTGTTCAGTTCCAACATTATGGTGGAAATGTTTAAAGTGTTATCAAGTCTGATTGAGATCAAATATCCTTGGCCCATATCCATACAAATGCCCTCCCCAATTCCCAATTATTTTAAATGTCCTGGTTTACTGCATCAAGTAGGCCTTGGAATCCACCTTGTACACTTGGAGAAGAATCTAATATTCACAGAGCAGTGCACCGGAAAGTTGTGGAACAAAACTCTGCATCATAACAGGGAAGAAGGTGGTACTACTTCTGGATCTAGTCTAAGGAAGGGAGCCAGAAACTATTGTCCCCTTAACCAATGATTGTTGTCACAAAAAAAAAAAACAAAAGCAAAAACAAACAAACAAAAAAAGATGGCATAGTCCTATTCAACTCCAGAGTATTAAAAAAGTGTCTTTAAAGCAAAGTACAAGGACATACAGCCATGGTAACACTAGTGTGAAGGGGAGAGTCCTTGTATTGAGCTTAGTGGCTGCCCACTAAGACTGAGAAATGGTTGATTCCAGAGAGGACTAGATAAAAGGTGAGCGACACTGCTGTTTGACACCTTGAGATGTTAAACTATCAAATGTGTTTAAAACCCTACAGGCAAGAGTTTTCTTAAAGAGGTGACATGAACTTTCATAGGAGATATTATGAGTATGGCATAGACTAAAATGGTTTAGTAATGACAACAGCACTCATATGCTTTTAAGTTTACAACCTGCTTCAAACCAAAAAAAGTGACAAAAAAATACAAAAAAAATACATCACATCCTCCACCCCTTCCCCTGAAAGGATAGAAAGCTCACCAAATGATCTGGGCTATTAAAGATAACTCACTTTTCAAAAACTGAAAAGCAAAAAGGAAAGGACATTTGAATTTACATACATCTTAGAAAGAATATTACTTTTTAAAAAATCCCTGGATTTTCAATCAACAGTCTCCTTCAGTTGTGAATCTTACAAGTTTCCAGATGCATTTGCTGCTTGGTTGGAGCAGCCTATAATGTAGTGTCTTGTTTTGGGGGTATGTCAACTTAGTTCTCTTTACAGTTCATCTTTGGGGGCTACTTGATCATCATCTTCTTCCATATCTGGCTCTTCAGCTTCTTCCAAGTCTTCTAGATCATCATCATCCCCTGCCCCATCTAGTACACCACTGCACAGGACCTTTTTGAAACCTTCTGAAGTTCTCTCTCCATTTCAATCAATCTTTGTTCTGTCAGCATTTGCAGGGAAGAACTTAAATGTGGGGAAACTGTGGACCTTAACTGCCTCTACTTCATTAGCTGTTGAGTCCATCTTGGCGATGACTATACTTTCATAGTCCTTATAAGTTTCTCCAATTTGACCCAAATGGGTGCCAATTGTTTGCAGTGACCACACCAGGGAGCATAGAATTCCACAAAGACATTCTTTTTTTTTTTTCATCAAAAGCAACTTCTTCAAAGTTCTTCCCAACCAGAACTTTAACAGGCTGCTTGTCCCAGTCATCAGGTAGATCCTGGCTCATTAAATGGGGCTTGACTTTGCCCTCCAAAAATCTGTTACAGAATTCTTTTATTTTTTCTGCCATTCATCTAACTCAGGCTTGTATTTGGTCACCTCTTCTTCCAAGGTGATGTGGCGGACAGCTGGGCACTCCTCTTTCTTTAAGCCAAAGAAGTCGAGGATCCTCTGATTGTCAGTGTGGTGGCTATCAAAGAAGATAAATAGAATCTTTCCCTTGAAGCTTTTGGCTGCTTTTTTGAAGTTATTCAGTTTGTCATCATAGTCAGAAACACTCTTTGGCAGTAACAGTAGGATATGAGTCTTGATTTCACCTCCAAAAATTTTGGGGGTCATCTGCTCAGTGAACTCAATGACCAAGGGCAGCCAGTGATAATTAACAAAACTCAGTAGATTCTCCTTGATAATCTCTCCTTCAAAGTTGTTTCGAACTTCACCAGACTTCTTAAAGAGGACAATGCCATCTTTATCAAACTGTTATTTGGAGTACAAATCCCTGTGGGAAGAGATTCCAAATGGAATATCATCGATGGACTCTGCAGCCAAATTGAACTGTTTGACAATTTCTGACTCCAGATCCTTGAATAAGCCAATAACAGCAACTTCATCGGAATCCACCAAGGACTCAGCAGCAGCAGTATCTGGCAGGACAGTGACCACTGGACTAGTGTGTTTCTTCAACCAGTTTATAATATTTTCAGCTTCTCTGCCAGCTGTATACTCTTTAGGGGAAGCTGTATCTCCATTCTTAAAGAATTTGATATTGGGGTACCCCCGAACCCCATACTGCTGTGCTAGATCAGATTCTTCAGTGGCATTTCCTTTGGCTAGTCTGATTTTAGAATCTTCAGCCTTCAATTTTCCAGCTGCCTTAGCATACTCAGGTGCCCACACCAAGGAACATAGAACTCCACCAGAAGATACTAGTAGGTCGCCAGTACCTCCTCGAAGTTGCTCTTCTTCAGGACCAGGACGTCCTCCTCCTCCTCGGGGGTGTCAGCACAGACCCCAGCCTTGATGACCAGGGGTAGGCAGAGCAAGGCACCACTCAGCATGTCTCTCTTCTGCCCAACGGGCAGCGGTAGGCCCTAGGCACGTGGAAGGGGCAGGCACGAAGGAGGACTGTGGGGCTAGAGGTGCTATGGTTACCTCCCTAGGATTGAGAAAAGGACTGAAGCCCATTTGAGGTATTTTAAAGATTACATTATACCTCCTTTTCTCTGTAAATGTTAATGTGATTTCTTCCCAGGAAGAATATAACTTATATTTCTCTAAGGATTATTAAGCACTATATTACATTATTGAGAGGAGGTGCATAATCTCTTGAAGTAAAACTTTCAAAATTTTGTACTTCATTTGGTAGGAGTAATATGGAGGTAGGAGATTGTATTTTCTTAAGGAAAGAGATAAAACTAAATCAAATCTCAGAGCTCTATTCCAACCACATAAATGCATCCATAATTTTACATTTCCACAGAATTGTCATACCCTAAAACACCTGTAGAAAAATCATTACTGAGATTTAAAGTTTTCTTACCTTTTGGATTATGACCTTAAATCTTGCTGCTAATTATGGGAGTCTTGAGGTTACACAGAAACACACACACACACACACACACACACACACACACACACACACACACTACGAGATAGTTCTATTTAAAATACATAAGGCTTATGTAGCTTCTCCACTCAATTCCATGAAAGGTTTCTTCTTCTTCAGAAATTGTCCAAAAGATATAGGGTTAAACAGTGGATATTTTCTGTTTTTCTAACATAGAGTTTATGCAATTTCATTTTGGGTGTACAGCTTAATGACATTTTAATTTGTTTTCTTCATCTGTGAAATAGGAATAATGCTACTTGTATCACTGACCTTAATGGTTGTTTGAGGAAAGAGATATGAAATATGATTTATTATCACTATTATGATCAAAAGTGCCATACAAACCTATGGCCCCAAAGAAGCAACTGACTTTTTTGCTTCCCTGATACTAGACAGTACTTAATTTTAAATGGATGCTCTGAAACCCAGAGAACTAAGTCTTTGCACATCTCTTGGAGGTCATGAAGGCCTCTGCACTCTGGCTATTAAATTGTGCAACTAAATTTCTCTGGTTCCATAGGTGAACATTAAGAATGTTGTTTTGTCAGCAGGAAACATCCATGATCTAATTGACTTGCTTGCAGACACTCCATGGAGTCTAAAGTTGGAGAGAAAGGTCTGAAATCAAACAACAGATGGCAACTGGCTAAAGTAATTAAGTGTTGAAAATTTAATCCCTCTTTACACAATCTGCACAGAATGTTTAATCAGACATTTGACCGGTGAAATAAGGCATACAGTAAAATGTTTTCTCCCCATAATAATCTATTGTGTTTCACAAATAGAATAATTCTATATTAAATAAAATATTTATTATATTCCAAGGACAACTGAAATGAGAAATGAAACCTGGATTTCATCAGAGTATGAGCAATTTGAATTTAAACTGTTTACATTATACAAAACGTCCCTGCAGGAAATTATCAAGACTAAAAGCAATTGTTCTGTTATCATTTGTCTTCAGCACGTGGTGCTGTAGTTCAAATATAATAAAATACTACTTTAGTTAAATTCATTTGGTCAACAGAACACTAAAATTTTGGGATAGGGGAAGGAAGATTTAGAAGAAATAGTTTCTTTGTTACTAAAGGTGAGAGTCTATATGAAATTACTAATGTTATTTTATTTTTATACATTTCTTTTACTGACCAAACTTCATTGAAATTAACATAGAATATGATAATGAGTGGAAAAAGAAAAAGTTTTTTTGGAGGGAGAATTACCCTGATTCTATCTTAAATAATGTGCTATATTACTAGCTTTAAAAAGTAAATGGGATATCTCAAACACCATAATACTGCAGGAAAAATGGACTCATCCAGAAATATCTGGCAATTAACAAAACTGAATATTTAGAAGCATCACATGCCTTATGGATCAACTAAAAATCCACGTGATTCTATCAATCAAAGTTCCCTTACCTGACCAACATATCCATAGTGTGTGGCTTCCTTTTATTAAAATATAAACTTAATATTTATAGCATATTCAAGCAGAAAGATGTAGATTAATCATTTTTCTCCATACCACTTCAACTTTCCAACTCTCCCCGCCCAAAGAAGTCACTTGCCAAATGTAGTGTAATTGAAGCTAACAAAGGAAATAAGAGGTTCTGGCACAGCAAAATTCTCTTGCATTCAGAACATAGAAATTGAATCTTTAAAGCACTCAGTCAACATCCCTTCCATCACAGTCTCCATGTGTCTATGGAAGGAGCATAAACTAACTGGCTATTTTGTTTGGGGATTGGTAAAATGATTGCCTTGATGCTTTAGAGCCTCTTATGGTAATTCATACTCTCCCTTTGTCCCACAAAGAGGCAAATGTTGATGCTACCCAGCCATATGAAGCTAAAGCAAAGGAGTTAAGGAACAGATTGAGAATATTCTTAGGTTTGATTGGACACTGACCTGACTCTAAGGCTGCAGAGACCGTTTGTAAAACATCTCTGTGATCTCCATGTACCCTGAAAAAAGGAAGCAGATGATAGTTCAAACCAGTTGAGAAGGAAAATAGGATCATGAAGGGAGGAATTAGAATTATGTATCAGAACAGGTAGATAGTAAAAGGTCCTAAAATACACCTGACAACCAAGTATTATTCAGGGAACAAAAGTAGACCAGTAAGTCCTATTTCCCCCAATGCAAAAGCTGAGGCAGCCTTGCAGCCTCAAGTCTACCTTCTAGTACAACTAAAGAGAATGTGATGGAAGGAATAAATAAAGCGCTAAAGGAATATCAAATATTTCAAAATAAAAAGCTTAGAGTAGCAAGAGATAAATTGATACAGTATTCATTTAAATTAGATAAAAAACCATAAATGCAAGATCATAGATAATAAAAATTCCTCTAACATATTATAGAGTTACAGCTAAAATGGATAAAGATTATATTTCAGATTAACTTCCAATATTCCACTCCAAAAAACTTTAAAATAATATTATCTGTCCAGAGTTGGTAAGGATATTTAACATCTGATTAGACAGACTTCGTGAGAACTCTGGGCTAGCACTGGGTTCAGGATAAGACCCATGTAGATAACTCCATTACCAATTAACCAGGCCTCAGTTGCTGTTTCAGGATAGAGAGGTATGCTTACAGTCAGTGACCTAGATAGGGCTCCTAGTTCCAGAGTTGTTGAGTTTTATTCACCAAAGAGCAAGAGCCCTACTTTAAGGACTAGAGTGTGGAGCAGGATAGTAGTGAACACAACTTTCTCTGGATTATTCAAATATGAAAACACTACAACTGTTTAGATCTAGCTTAGAAAATAATAGAAGGAATTAGTAACTTTGAAAATAGTAGAGAGAAAAAGACTGAAGCTTGGGACATGGCACCTTTCTCATCCACAAGCACTATCCATCTTAAACATAAAGTCAAGAGGTAAGAAATAGAGTAAAAATGAATAAACAATAAAAAAGAACATGGCAATAAAAAGCTACCAAGGGGACAACAAAGCTAAAAATCCAAATGCAGACTAAGACAATAATGTGAGAACACTCAAAAGAAAAAAACTCAATGAAAAGTGAAGATTGGACACAAGTCCAATAAGAATTCCTGGAAGAGCTAAAGAAAACCCCCAAATTGCATTTTTTATCATTTAATAAAAATGGTAAAGAAATATTGGGAAGATAAATTAGAATAATGTAAGAAATTTTGAAAAGGTAATTAATAACAGATAAAAAAACACAAATTGCATAGAAGGAAATTACTCCCCCCCAAAAAAAAACAAAAAACAAAAGACACAACAGAATTGTGGAGAGCCAAGAGGTTGGGTAAAGGAAGGCACTCACTTGAATTCTCCTCTTCTCCCCAAAAAACCTACAAAGACCTTGAAACAATGACTCTAAACAAACTTTTGACCAACAGAATCCACAAAAAGATGCAGTGAAAGAAAATTCAAGCCTAAGGCAACTTAAAATGTATAGTGGTAATTTAAATGGGGAGATCCTTCATATTCATTAATAGGCCCATGTGACCTGCCAGGATCACATGGAAGTCTGAATCACATGAATCTGAGTCACACTGAGACTGTGGTGCAAGGAGTTTGCTGGCTGGAACAAGAACGTTGGAGCTAGAGCAGAGCTGAGAGGAAATTAGTGATGAGAGCAGTCAAAGTTAGGAAGGATGTAGGCAAGAAGGCTGGCAAGCTAGCATGACTGAAAGAATCTGTTTGTGATTTTTTTTAAGAGGGCCTGCTTGTGATTTCTTTAATGGAATTGCTTTGTAGGAAGCCTAGCAGGGGGAGACTTGGGGATTGTGTTGTTCTCTACATTTTTATTGTGTATAGATTTTTGCTGCTATAATGGTTTTGACTTTCAAGTGTCTGAATAAATGCTTTGGTTCTGTCTTCCATATGGAAACTCTGTGATATTTCGCAGTTCAGAATTGTACTGCGATATTCATGGGTGTGGTGGGTCGGATAAGCTAGCAACATTTCCACTGTTATTCAATATTGTATTAGAAATGTTAGCTTTATCAATAATAGAAGAAATAGAAATTGATGGAATTAGAATAGACAAAGAAGAAACAAAACTATCACTCTTTGCAGATGATATGATGGCATACTTAGGGAATCCTAAAAAATCAACTAAAATACCACTTAAAATAATTAATAACTTAAACAAAATTACAGGATATACAACAAACTCACATAAATCATCAGCATTTTTATATATTACTAAAAAAGCCCAACAGCAAGAAGTAGATAAAGAAATTCCATTTAAAGTAACTATAGATAATATAAAATATTTGGGAGTCTACCTGCTAAGACTACTACCTTCCAGGAACTCTGTGAATACAGTTACAAAACACTATTCACATAAAGATAGATTTAAATAACTAGAAAAAAAAATTCATTGCTCATGTGTAAGCTAAGCTAATGTGATAAAAATGGCAATTCTACTAAATTTATTTACTTATTCAGTTTCGTGCCAATCAAATTACAAAATAAAATTTATTGTATAGGCTTAGAAAAAATATTAACAAAATTCATCTGGAAGAACAAAATATCTCGGTAAAAATAAAAGTGAAAATAGACATAATTAAAATGGATAAGTAAAGAAAGTTCATCTTGAATAAAAGAAATATTGATCATGAATTAATGTCAATACCAAACATGTATACACCAAGTAGAATAGCATCCAGATTCTTAAAGGAAAAGATAAATGAATTATGACAACATATAGATAGTAAGGCTATACTAGTTAGGGACCTCAACTCTCTCCTTTCAGAGCTAGAAAAATCTAACCAAAAATAAGTATGAAAGAAGTCATGGAGATGAATAGAATCTTAGGCAATTAGACATGATAGACTTCCAGACAAAACAGTGGAAATAGAAAAGAGTATACATGTTTTGTTCTCTATGTGACACCTTCAAAAAAATTGACCATGTGTCAGGGCATAACATTTTCATTTAAATACATGAAAGCACATACATTAAGTGCACTCTTTTCAAAATATAATGCAATCAAATTTCATTTATGAAGTGGTGTGGGAAAATGCATTTCAAGTTAATTAAAAATAAACAATCAAATCCTGAAGAATGAGTAGGTCAAAGAACAAAACATAATAACAACCTACATTTTCATTAAAGGGAATAAAAAAATACCACAATGTTCTAAAATTTAGAGAATACAGACAAAGTAGTATTTAGGGGAAAATTTAGATCTTTAAGCACATTCATAAATAAATGAGAGAAAAAACAGATCAATGAATTCAACTTACAATTAAAACAACTAGAGAAAGAAGAAATTAAATTCACAATTAAAAACTAAAATGAAAATCCTGAATCTCTAATGAGAAACTAAGAAAATTGCAAGCTAAAAAAAGACAATTGATCAATATGTTTAAAAAAAGAAAAGAAAATTACTAGTATCAAAACAGAAAAAGATGAAAGCATCACAAATAGAGATGAAATTTAAGTAATTATTAAAAGTTAATTTTCCCAATAATATGCCAGTATAACTAACAATCTAAGTGAAATGGATGAATACTTGTAAAAAATATAAACTGGCCTAATTAATGAAAGAAGAATTGTAATATTTTAATAACTCAAAGAAAATATCCTCTGAACCAGATAGATTTACAAGTGAGTTCTATCAAACACTTAAATAAGAATTAATCCTAGCATTATATAAACTATTTAAAAAATAAGTAAAGAATGTGGCCAAAGCAATCTCCATTTATGATATGAATGTAGTTTTAGTCCTAAAGTAGGGAGAATAAAAATAAAAGAAATTAAAGACCAATTTTTGAATTAATGCCAATACAAAAATCTTAAATAAAGTAACAGCAATGTGATTACAGCATTATATCACAAAGATCATACACTATGACACTTTGAGATTTATATCAGGAATGCATACATGGTTCACAATATGTAGGTATACCTCCCCCAAAAAACTATCAGTAACATTGACTATGTAAATAACAAAACTAAGGAAAACCTAATGATTATCCTAATAGATCCAGAAAAACCTTGTGACAAATACAACATGCATTTTTAGTAAAAGCACTTGAAATTATAAGAAGAATGAAGGCTTTCTTAAAATGAAAAGTAGTATCAATCTGCAAGCATTATCTATAATCTGGATTAAATCAGGAGCCGGCCCAGTGAGATCAGGGATGAAGCATAGATTTTCATAATTAATGTTAATCTATATTGTCTTGAAATGCTAGCTTTAAAAATAATTAAAGGAAATTGAAGGAATAAAAATTAACAATGAGAAATAAGCAATGACTCCTGGCAGATGATATGATGGTATACTTAGAGGATCCTAGAGAATCAACTAAAGATTAGTCAAAACAATTAACAATGTCAGCAATTTTGTAGGATGTACGATTTATTGTACAGACTTAGACTTCAACATTTTGATGCACTATCAATGTAACCCACCAGACAGAGATTTTAAAAAAAGAAATTCAAATTAAAATAAATTATAAATTTACTTCAATCTTCCTACCAAGACAAACTCACAGATTATACAAATACAAATACGGAACACATAATGAAGCAAATAGTGACAGATATGAACAATTGGGCTGATATTAATTTCATCTGGATAGTTCAAGCCAATATAATAAAATGATTATTCCAACTAAGTGAATTTGCATATTTATGCCAAGCCAATCAAATAACCATAAAATTATTTTGAAAGCTAGAAAAAAAGTAACTAAATTCACTCAGAAGAAAAAAAATGTCAAGAATATTAGAAAAATGAAGGAAAAAATATGAAGGAAGGTGGCCCAGTAGTTCTGGATTTTAAACTTTATTTTTTTTTATTTTTTTTATTTAACTTTTAACATTCATTTTCACAAAATTTTGGGTTACAAATTTTCTCCCCTTTTATCCCCTCCCCCCCCCCAAACACCAAGCATTCTAATTGCCCCTGTGACCAATCTACTCTCTCTTCTATCATCCGTATCTGCCCTTGTCTCCATCTTCTCTTTTGTCCTGTAGGGCCAGATAGCTTTCTATACCCCTTTACCTGTGTTTCTTATTTCCTAGTGGTAAGAACATTACAGTTGATCCTAACACTTTGGGTTCCAACTTCTTTACCTCCCTCCCTCCCCACCCCTTCCCTTTGGAAGGCAAGCAATTCAATATAGGCCAAATCTGTGTAGTTTTGCAAATGACTTCCATAATAGTTGTGTTGTATAGGATTAACTATATTTCCCTCCATCCTATCCTGTCCCCCATTGCTTCTATTCTCTTTTGATCCTATCCCTCCCCATGAGTGTCGACCTCAAATTGCATTCTCCTCCCCATGCCCTCCCTTCTGTCATCCCCCCCACCCTGCTTGTCCCCTTGGCCCCCACTTTCCTGTATTGTGATATAGGTTTTCCTACCAAAATGAGTGTGCATTTTATTCTTTCCTTTAGTGGAATGTGATGAGAGTAGACTTCATGTTTTTCTCTCACCTCCCCTCTTTATTGCCTCTTTTATGAGAGATAATTTGCCCCATTCCATTTCTCCCTTTCTCCTCCCTATATATTTCTCTCTCACTGCTTGATTTCATTTTTTTTTAAGATATGATCCCATCCTCTTCAATTCACTCTGTGCACTCTGCCTCTATATATGTGTGCGTGTGTGCCTGTGTGTGTGTGTACTCCTACCCAGTACCCAGATACTGAAATGTTTCAAGAGTTACAAATATTGTCTTTCCATGTAGGAATGTAAACAGTTCAACTTTAGGAAGTCCCTTATGACTTCTCTTTGCTGTTCACCTTTTCATGGTTCTCTTCATTCTTGTGTTTGAAAGTCAAATTTTCTTTTCAGCTCTGGTCTTTTCATCAAGAATGCTTGAAAATCCTCTATTTCATTGAAAGACCATTTTTTCCCCTGAAGTATTATACTCAGTTTTGCTGGGTAGGTGATTCTTGGTTTTAGTCCTAGTTCCTTTGTGAAAGAAGGGAGTCCCGAATCCTAGATTCGGAAGGAGAGAAAGAGTGAGAGAAGCTTCCCACACCCATGGGAAAAGGGCAGAGATGGGGAATCTATTGCCAGTAATAACTGGAACGTCCTTTCTCTCATATGAGCATCCAGTTTTGGCCAACCGAAGCCCTCGGAGGTGAGGTAAGAAGACTCGGGTAGCCCACACAGGTCTCTAGGCCTGGCAGTTGGCGCCCAAACAGGGACTGGGAGCGCAGATAATCCTGGGTGCTTTGGGAACACCCGGAAGGGGCTGTGAAAGAAGTGAGTCCCGAATCCTAGATTCGGAAGGAGAGAAAGAGTGAGAGAAGCTTCCCACACCCATGGGAAAAGGGCAGAGATGGGGAATCTATTGCCAGTAATAACTGGAACGTCCTTTCTCTCATATGAGCATCCGGTTTTGGCCAACCGAAGACCTCGGAGGTGAGATAAGAAGACTCGGGTAACCCACACAGGCCTCTAGGCCTGGCACCTTTGACTTCTGAAATATCCTATTCCACGCCCTTCGATCCCTTAACGTAGAGGCTGCTAGATCTTGTGTTATCCTGATTGTATTTCCAGAATACTTGAATTGTTTCTTTCTAGCTGCTTGCAATATTTTCTCCTTCACCTGGGAACTCTGGAATTTGGCCTCAATGTTCCTAGGAGTTTCGCTTTTTGGATCTCTTTCAGGCAGTGTTCTGTGGATTCCTTGAATATTTATTTTGCCCTCTGGTTCTAGAATCTCAGGGCAGTTTTCCTTGATAATTTCATGGAAGATGATGTCTAGGCTCTTCTTTTGATCATGGCTTTCAGGTAGTCCCAAAATTTTTAAATTGTCTCTCCTGAATCTATTTTCCAGGTCAGTTGTTTTTCCAATGAGATATTTCACATTATCTTCCATTTTTCCATTCTTCTCTCTTTGTTCTGTGATATCATGCTTTCTCACAAAGTCCTTAGCCTCCATCTGTGCCATTCTAGTTTTGAAAGAACTATTTTCTTCAGTGAGCTTTTGAATATCCTTTTCCATTTGGCTAATTCTGCTTTTGAAAGCATTCTTCTCCTCATTGGCTTTTTGAACCAGTTTTGCCAATTGAGTTAGGCTAGTTTTCAAGGTATTAATTTCTTCAACATTTTTTTGGGTCTCCTTTAGCAGGGAGCTGATCTGGTTTTCATGCTTTTCTTTCATCTCTCTCATTTCTCTTCCCAGTTTTTCCTCCACCTCTCTAACTTGATTTTCAAAATTCTTTTTGAGCTCTTCCATGGCCTGAGCCCATTGGGTGGGCTGGGACACAGAAGCCTTGATTTCTGTGTTTTTGCCTGATGGTAAGCATTGTTCTTCCTCATCAGAAAGGAAGGGAGGAAATGCCTGTTCTCCAAGAAAGTAGCCTGCAATAGTCTTATTTCTTTTGCCTTTTCTGGACATTTTCCCAGCCAGTGACTTGACCTCTGAATATTCTCCTCACACCCACCTCACCTCCTGGTCCTCCCCGCCAGCCTTTGGGGACTGAGATTCAAATGCTGCTTCCAGCCTTAGGGCTTTTGGCGGGGGCAGGGCTGCTATTCAGTGTGAGAATTAAGTTCAGGTGGTCAGGTCAGGGCAGGGCCGCCTCTCAGGCTCAGTTCCCTCAGGGGATTTATGCACAGTCCTTCCACAATGGATTCAGGCTCCCGCCCGCTTGGGGAGCCCCTGTCTGCAACCGCCTCTCAGCTTCTCCCTCCTGGGGGGGGGCCCGAATCATGGGGGCACCCCACTCCCCTCTCGACCCTCCAAAGAGACTCTCTCACCGACCCCTATCACCTGTGGGCGGAGGGACTTTTGTGGCCACTGGAGATCCCATCCCTGAAGCCTGCTCGGGTCTGTTTCTCTTGGTGCTGTGGCCTCAGCAGGTCTGGACTGGGCTGGGCTCCGCGTCTGCAGCGCAACGGACCTTTTGCGAGAGGTTTGCAGGTCCCTCTGTGGGTGGAGGGACCTGCGTGGCCGCTGGAGATCCCGTCCCCGAAGCTTGCTCAGATCTTTTCCTTTTGGTGTCGCCACCGCGGCCGGGCTGCCCTCAGCTCCCAGTCCTGGCGCTCAGTCCGCAGCGCAAAGGACCCCCCCGTGAGAGGTTTTCAGGTCCCTCCGTAACAGAAATCTCCCTCGCTCCAATATTCCGTGGCCTCTGGGTGCAGAATTCGCCGTGAGTTACTCCCCTGTAGCCGTTCTGTGGGTTGTTGGTTTCGGAGCTATGTGTATGTGTGTCTTTCTACTCCGTCATCTTAGCTCCGCCCCGATTTTAAACTTTATTATAAATTAGCGATGATCAAAATGGGCCACAAGATGACACAATGTAGCAGGCTGGAATTCAGCAATACTCATCTTCTTCAGCTGAAGTCTGACCTCAAACACATGCTAAATGTATGGCCATGGACAAATCGCTTAACTTTTTTAGATCTGTTCCTTATCTGTAAAATGATCTGGAGAAAGAATTGACAAACCATGTTTGGGCAAAAAAAACAAAAAACTAAACAAAAAACCAGCAAAATATAGTTGGATTCATGGTCACAAATGACACAACAGCACAAATAACAGAACATTATAGAATATGGCAGGGATTCACTTCAAGTCTTACAAAATCATCTACACACAATTATAGAATAAGACCTCAAAATGATTCCAAGAGTGACAAAATCAACCACTGAAGCCAAAGACAACTTAGAAGGTTGGAAGGAAGGTTTTGTTTCTCTAGGGTAGAGGAGGAGTTCACTTCAGCACAGGAGGTACCAAGGCAAGCCAGAAGGAGACTGCATCACAGCAAGGGAACTGCAAGGCCTAGGGATACTCCAGCAGTGAGACCACATACTTCTAACAAGTACCAAAAACAAAATTCCATGACTCCCAGTATGTGTTTTCTCTACTACAGAAGAAGAGCTGGAATTTAACCTAAAGTTAAAAGTCATGAAATTGGAGCAAAAAGTATAAGAAGAATCTGACCAAAGATAGTAATTATGGTGACAGGGAAGATCCAAAACAAAACTCAGAAAAAGTAAACAAAATCAAAACAGCTACCTTCAAAGCCTCAAAGGAAAATATCAGTTGGTCTCTGGTGTATGAAAAAATAAACTCCTGGAAAAACTCAAATAAGATTTTAGAAATCAAATAAAAGAGAAGAAAATTTTTGAAAAGAGATGAGTGTGGTGATGCAAGAGAAACAAACACATATAACATCAATAGCTTGGCAAAGAAAGCTCAAAAATGTCAAAAAAATGTACAAATATTCACTGAAGAAAACAGTTCCTTAAAATCAGAATTGGCCAAATGTTGGAGATACAAAAAATTCATTGACAAAAACAATTCCTTAAAAATCTGAAGTGGGCAAATAGAAACTAAAGACTCCCTGAGTCAACAACAGCAACAAAAATCAAACAAAAGGAAAAAATGAAAAACAGAAGAAAATGTGAAATATATAATCAGGGAAACAACTGATCTGGAAAGAGATCAAAAAGGATAATTTCATAATTTTTGTTCCTGAATACTTTGATCAAAGAATAATCTTAGATATCATCTTTCAAGACATTTTCAAGGAAAACTGTACTGATATTCTAGAACCAGAGGGTAAATAGAAACTGAAAGAATCCACCAATCACCCTCTGAAAGAAATCCCAAAATGAAAACTCCTAGGAATATTATACCTAAATTCCAGAGGTCCTAGGTTAAGGAGAAAGTACTAAAGAAGTCAGAAAGAAAAAAAAAAAGAAATATCATGGAGCCACAGTCAGAATTAAATAGGATTTAACAGCTTCTGCATTAAAGTATCAGAGGGTTTGGAATATGGCATTCCAGAAGGCAAAAGAGCTAGGATTACAATCAAGAATCACCCAGTCTGAAAAACTGAATATAATCCCTCAGGGAAAAATGTTTAATGAAATAAAAGGCATTCAAATATTCTTTATGAAAAGATGAGAACTAACAGAAAGTTTTATTTTCAAATGTAAGACATAAAAGAAGCATAAAAAGGTAATCAAGAAAGAAAGAAAAAACAAGGGATTCAATAACTTTAAACAGTTTCTATACTTATGTGAGGAGAAGAAACTTGTAACTCTTAACAGCTTTATCACTATTGAAGTAGTTAGAAGGAATACACATATACAGAGGGTATGGGTATAGGCTGCTAAGAGGGAATTAGAAAAAAAGTCAGTGAGAAAGAGGCTAGCACTGAAAAAAATAGAAAGAATCAGGTAAAATGGGATAAATTATGTCATATGAAGGGACATAAAAGACCTATTATTGTGGAGGGGAAGACAGGTGGTAGCAGACAATGCTTGAACCTTATTCTCAAAGGAATTGGTACAAAGAAGGAATAATATATCCACAATTGGGTATAGAAATTTATCTTACCCTTTGGGAAGTAGAGGAAAGGGGGTTTTAAGAGGAGGTATGGGCTAATAAAAAGGAATACATATGACTGGAGTTGGTGGTCAGAAGCAAAACACTTTTGAGGAGGCATGGGTTGAAAGAAGAAGAAGAAGAAGTAGTAGTAGTAGTAGTAGTAGTAGTAGTAGTAGTAGTAGTAGTAGTAGTAGTAGAAGAAGAAGAAGAAGAAGAAGAAGAAGAAGAAGAAGAAGAGGAAGAAGAAGAAGAAGAAGAAGTAGTAGTAGTAGTAGTAGTAGTAGTAGTAGTAGTAGTAGTAGTAGTAGTAGTAGAAGAAGAAGAAGAAGAAGAAGAAGAAGAAGAAGAAGAAGAAGAAGAAGAAGAAGAAGAAGAAAGAGAGACAGACACAGAGACACAGACACAGAGACAGAGGTAGACAGAGACACAGAGACAGAGAACACAGAATAAATGAGAAACAGGACAATTCCAAATGACTCGTCATGGAAAATATGTCCACATTCAGAGAAAAGAACTTTTAAACCTGAATGCAGACTGAAACATACTGTTTTCTCTCTTTTTTTCTCTCGTTTTTTTTTTGTCTTTTGTTCTGATTCTTTTTTCACAACATGACTAATATGAAAACAAATTTAATATGATTGTGCATGTATAGCCTATATCATATTGTGTGTCATCTTGGTAAGGGAAGACAGGAGAGAGGTAAAAATTTGGAAGTCAGCATGCTATAAAAATGAATATTGAAAACTAAAAATTAATTAATTAATAATTCAATTATTTTTTAAATGAAAAGGCTGAATTCACCACCTATGAAAAATAAATTGAAGTAATTATTGGGCACTATTTTAACAATTATATATCAATACATATCAATCTAAAGGAAATGGATGAATATTTACAAAGAAAATTAAATTTGTTAGATTAACAGAAAAAGAAATAGAACGTGTAAATAACCCTATCATAGAAAACATATTTTTGTACAGCAGTTAGTGAAACCTCTAAGAAAAAACCCCAGGCCTAGATGGATTTACTTCTGAATTTTACCAAACATTTAAAGAATAATTAATTCCAGTAATATATTAAATATTTTGGGAAAAAAATTTAGCAAAGAAGTCCTACCAAATTCCTTTTATGAAACAAGTATAGTGCCATTACCTTCACTAGGAAGAGTGAAAACAGAGAAAGAATATTGTAAACCAATTTCTTTGATGAATATTGGATCAAGTACTTAAATAAAATACTCGAAAGGAGATTATAACAAAATATCACAAGGATCATTCACCATGACCAGGCAAGATTTATACCAGCAATGCGAGGAGTGATTCAGTATAACAAAACTGTTACCGTAATGGACCACATCTATAATAAAAACCCACAGAAATCATATCATTATATCAATAGATTAAAAAAAAAACTTTAGACAATCATTCCTATTAAAAATACTAGAGAGCATAGAAGTAAATGGAGCTTTCCTTAAAAATGATAAGTAATGTCTCTCTAAAACTATCAACAGAAATTATCTGTAATGGGGATAAACTAGATGCCTTCTTAATAAGATTGTTATGGAGCAAGGATGTTCACTATCACCACTATTATTCATTATCCCATTACAAATATTAGCGACAGTAATAGGAAAATAAAAAGAAATTGAAAGAAATAGATAATGAGGAAATAGAACTATTACTCTTCTCAGACGATATGAGTGCATACTTAGAGAATCCTAAAGAATAGTCTTAAATACTATTTGAAACTATTAACAACTTTAGGAAAGTTGCAAGATAAAAAATAAATCCATGGAAATTATCAGTATTTGTATATATTTCCAAAAAGACTAGCAACAAGAGATAAAGAAATTCCATTTACAATAACTTCATATTGCATAAAATATTTGGGAGTCTACCTGACAAAACCAAAGTAAGAACCATATAAACACAATTAGAAAACTTCACACCAATAAAGTCAGATCTAAACAAGTAGAAAAATATAAATTATTCATATGTAAGCCATCAATATAATAAAAGTGATAATTCTACCTAATTAATTTTCTTATCCATTGTCATAGAAACGAATCATAGAGCTAGAAAAAATGTAAAATTCATCTGGAAGAAGAAATGATCAAGAATGTCAATGGGATTAACGAAAGGAGTGTGAAGGAAGTTGTCCCAGCTGTATCAGACCACAAACTCTATTATAAAGAACTAATCATCAAAACAAACTGGTACTGACTAAGAAATAGGATAGTGAATTAGTGGAATAGAATAAGTACACAATGCACATTAGTAAATGACTATAGTAATTACTATTTTATTTACCAAAAATATCTAATCTTTGGTGGTAAAAACTCACCATTTGGCAAAATTAGCTCCTAGAAAAGAGTTCGGCAAAAACTAGGTAAGACCAACCTCTCACACTATATACCATGATAAGTTCAAAACAGATAAATGCTTTAGAAATAAATGGTGATACCATTAGTAAATTAGGGGAGGGTGAGAAAAGATATCTGTCAAATCTATGGAGAGGGAAGATTTTAGAACTAAATAAGAAATGGAGAGGTTTATATGAAGTAAAATAGGTAGTTTTGATTGCTTGATATTAAAAATGCTTTTGCAGAAGTATAACAAATGCAACTAAAATTAGAAATAAAATAGGAAATTGGGAAAATTACAGCAAATTTCTCTAATAAAGGCTTTATTCCTCAAATATGTAGGAGACTGAACTAAATTTATAAAAGTAAGAGTTATTCATCAATTAATAAGTAGTTGAACTATATGAACCAACACCTTTCAGAAGAAGAAAACAAAATTCTCGATATTTACATGAAAAAAATTCTTTAAATCACCCCTGATTATAGAAATGAAACACAATTCTAGGATTCCAGCTTACAAATTTCATATTGGCTAATATGACAAAATAAAAAGGAAAATTATTAGTGCTGTATGGGATGTGGAAAAATTGGAAAACTAATGTATTATTGGTGGAGTTGTGAATTAATCCAACAATTCGGAAGAACAGTTTGAACCTAGGCCCAAATATCACTGTTTATTATTTTTTTTTTATCCAGAAGTATGACTACTGAGCTTATATTTTCAAAACGTCAGGAAAAAAGGAAAAGGACCTATTTGTAGAAAATATTTTAGCATTCCTTGCTGCCAGCAAAGAATTGGAAATTAAAAAGAGACCCACCTATTAGATAATGACTGACCAAGTTCTGTTGTATGACTGTAATTGAATACTGTTGCACTATAAGAAATGAGGAGTAGGATGGTTTCAGAAAAGCCTAGGGAGATTTTTATGAACTCGTGAAAAGCAAAGTGAGGAGAAACAGGAGAACACTGCATGCAGTAAAAACAGATGAGCAATTGTGAAAGGATAAGTGATTTTGATCAAGACAGTGATTCAAGACAGTTCTAAAGAACCCATCATGAAAAAATATTATCCACCTTCAGAGAAAACTGATGAATTCTGAATGGAATTGAAGCATACTTTTTAAACATTCTAAATTATTTTATCCCATCTTTTCTTTGGCAAAATATGTTTTGCATGACTTCTCACATGTAATTGATTTCATACTGTCTTCTCACATAGGGGAACAAGTAGGAGACCGGGAGACATTTTGGATCTCAAAATTATAAATGATACATGTTCATTTTTACATGTAATGGAGAAATATATAATGGAGAAAAAATAATTTAGATTTACAAAAGAATGCATTCCTTACTGTTTATTTTGGCTTCAGAGCTTGGGGAGAGCTTAGTAGAAGTTAATAAAAATGATATATTATGGTGTGGTACAATATTTCTCAATTTGAGGGTCTTGACAGCAAATAGGGTCATGAAAAAATTTGACAGCAGGTTTCTGAATGTATAATAGCAAAAGTAATTAAAAATCAAATGCGTAATGAATCCAAGCTGTTTCTGGAAGTACCCATTTTGTATCCCCAACTTCACCGCAGCTTTGGTTCTGAATGCAAAGTATGAGCATGTTCCTCTGTACATGCCCTCAGTCCATGACATAATTCCAATAAACACTGCCTAAATGCAAGAAAGGGTCACTGAAAGTGAAAAAAGTTTAAGAAGCCCTGGGATGGTGATAAATATTGTCTGGGTTTCCTTTCTTTGTGTTCCCTTTATGGCCTATATGAATGCTTACCAGTAAATTTGTGATGGTCTGGTATTCTGATTTAATCTAGCCTTGTTAACAGATATAGCATGTACCAGAGAAGAGAGCAAAAGATGATTAAAATATGACATTAAAATTACTCTTTCTGTTGTGGTAGGAGCAATATTTTTCAGGGTCTGAACCATGTAGTCTAGACTATTTTTTTGTTGTTGCAATGATTATTTCTGTCTTATAGCATTAATATTATATTAATTGTATCATTTATAATATTTAATTAATTGTACATAATTAATTATATTAACTGTTATTCTTTTTTCTATTTCCCCATTCAGACATCAGTCCTTTGTAAGTTATTCAACCAGCATCTGAAGGACATTGCTGATAGATGAGATCACCCAAAATTTGGGGATTATATCCTTTTTGCTCTTGGGTGAGATTTTACATAAGTAGGAGACCTGACAAGCAGAATCAAATCTAAATGAGCAGAGTACATATTTTACATAATTTATTTTAGAGGTAAGTAAGTGTTTCAGTTAATAGAGTTCTGGAATTGAAGATATGAGTTCAAATACATCTTTAAACATTTTTTAGGTATGTAATATAACCATAAAGCACTTGACACATAACAGGGACTCACTAAGTACTCCTTTCTTTCTTTCCATTTTTGAGCCACTAATTTTCAGATTAACTGTAGAAGAGAGGAAGAGAACGAATCAAGAGAACAAAGTATTTGGAAGGACATACTTGATGTATTAAGAAGCATTAAACAAAAGATACCCATCATGTCTTTGCTACTCACCTTAATAGCAATTACATATTTTTTTCTGTATCACTAATTCAACTCATTGTCAGATTGTGGGAAACGGAGATTCTAATAGGACATAGCAATTTTTTTTTGTAAAAACTGATGAACAGATGGTTCCAACCACTAATATTCTTCTGCCTCTTTTTACAAATATATCAAATTCCAACAAATGGCAAATGTGTCAGTACTATGAAAATGTATTATATAATGTATATGTGGCAAGCTACTCTGTTAAGATATCAAAGAGGCCATTCCTTTATTTTTCATCTCTGAGCTTTTGTCTTTTAAAAATGCTTAGAAATTGGACTAACAATTACACAACAATGAATATATGTGAGGTAGAAAATTGACTAGATGAGAGATATGGCAGAGGATATTTAAACATTCACATCATTCAAATAAAAAATATAGTGCAGTTGTAAGAGTGGCAGTAACATTAAATGCTTACCTAGATTTTTATGATTTATGTCATGTGGTAGTTTGAAATATTTATTTCAAATTACTCTAATACAATTTGTAGTAATACCTTTGTCAAGTTCTCCATATGTGCACATGATCCTATTCCCTGGTATATCTGTTTTAATGAGTAAATATGAAAAGACTTGTGTGGCAGAGTCTAAAAATTTCAGCTTTTCATATACGTGTGTGTGTGTGTGTGTATGTGTGCATATGTGCTTTGTCAAGGTAGAAAAATCAATAGTGCATCAATTCTGTTTTGATTTGCCAAGGATTTTGATTCCAGATGGACATACCATAAGTGACTTGCCACAATATTTGTGCCTAAAAAATAAAATAAAATGCTATAAAAGAAATAGCGATGTAACAAGAATTAACAGGAATGGATGGATCAAGTGAAGTATTTTTGAGGATGAGGGAGATACATATATTTGTAGGCAACAGGAAGGAAGCCAATAGACAAAAAGAGATTGAAGGCAAATGAAAGAGTGGGAATATTGCTGGGAGTAGTTTGTGGACAAAAACAATAGATGGAATAAAATTACTTTTATGCTTAGAGGCTTTTAGGTGGATGGTGATACCTATGACAATAATAAAGTAGTTAGGAAAAGGGGAGAGTTTTGGAGAAAAGATAATTAATTCATTTTTGGATGTGGTAATGAGGAAACAAAGTTCTAACAGAGGTGAAATGTCTGGTCCAAGGTGATGCTAATATTTAACTGACATTTTATTTCTTTTAAATGCAGGATAATTCCTTCAAATCTATTATTTCATTTTTAATTTTTTTAAAAAAGCAAATGTTTATTTACATCTTTTGTTTCTTATAAGGTTATCATTATCCCAAGGATCCTTCATCCTCTCCCTCTCAATAAAGTCATGCCATAAAGCAAATAGAATTTTTAAGAGGAAAAAAAAAAACATAGAACAACACATTGAAAAAGTCTGAAAAAGTACAACTTGTAGCATACGTGGACTTCCTACACTCAAAAAGGGGGAGAGTGGGAAGTGCCCAATCAATTCTCTTCAATTGAGTCCTGCTTATTTTTATAGTTCTGTTGTGTTGTCTTATGAATTAGTGGTGTATAGATGTTCTTTAAATTTATATTGTTATAGTAACAATGCATATTTTTTCTTGACTGTTTACTCCATTCAGCATTCATTCATACAGATATTTCTCAGCTTCTCTGTGTCCATCATACACATCATTTAAAATAGCACAGTATTACTGCATTATACTTATATGCAACATTTTTAAAAATAATTCTCCAATTGATGGACATCTGCATTTCCAATTCATTGCTGTTACAAAAAGTTCCACTATAATTATATTGGTGTGTATGCAGGCTTTCTTTACCTGGGGAATAAGTCCAGTAATGGTATCTCTGGCTCCAAGATTTTGAAGTTTTCTTGTCACTTACTTGCATAATTTCAAGATGGCTGTCTCATTTCACATGTCCACTAACAACGTATAATTCTACAATCACTCTAATATTGTCTACTGCATTTTTGGCATTCATGCTAATGTGCAGAAGTGTGACATGAACATCAGGATTGTTTCAATATGCAATTCTATTATTCCCTTATTAATAGTAGTTTAGAGCATACTTCCTGTGGTTGTAAAAAACTTGAAAATCTTTTGAGAATTCTACATTCATACTCTTTGAACATTTATTTGTTGGGGATTGAGTATTAACTACACACACACACACACACACACACACGCACACACACACACATACACACATACACACACAGACACACTGTTTATCTATCTTGGGTACCAAACCTTTATCAGAGAAATTAGAAAGAAAGATCTTTGTTTGTTTTCTCTTTTCAGCTAATTCATTTCTTGTCTTAAGTATGTTAATTTTCTTTGTACAGAAGTTTTTCAGGTTTTTATGATAAAAGTTATCCTTTATAATTGTCTCTGTCTCTTGCTTGGTTAAGAATACCATTCCTACTTATAACTTTGACACATATGACTTGCTTCTTTTCTATTATTTAATATCATAATCTTTAATATTATGCATATCCATTTTGAAATTATTATAGAATATGATGTAAGGTGTTGACTTAAACATAATTTCTGACAGTTTGATTTATAATTTCCCCAGCAATTTTGATCAAATAAGAACATTTTTCATTAGGTAATTTATGTTTTCTTCTTTATCAAACTGTGAGATTTTCATTCTATTGTTGTTGATTCACCCAGGTCTAGTCTGTTCCACTGATTGATCTCTTTATTTTAGAGCTAATTTTTAATGATCAATAACAGATAGTTTTGATGATTTCTCCTTTATAATGTAGTTTGAGGTTGAAAGTGCAATTCTCCCTTTATACTTACTTCATTTAATCATTTCCTTCTATATTCTAAGTCTGTTCTTTTTTTTAAATAAATATTATCAACTTAGCAAGGTTTATGAAGTATTTCTTTGGTAGCCTAGTGTAGCATTAAAAATATTAATTACTTTTGGATGTATTGTGGAATTTATTATATTGACATGTCCTAGCTGCTATTTAAGTTTTTATTTTTGTTTTTGTTGCCAGATAGATTACCAGATATTTTATGCATTTTGTAGTTATTTGGAATAACATATTCCATACTGATTTTGTTTCTTGTGTTTGTAATAATTACATAAAAATGCTGTTGATTTTGTAATACTATTTTTTAACCTGCAAATTTGCAGAAGTTATTAATTGCCTAAGCTATTATCTTTGTTCACTACCTATGATTTTCTATCCAAAGTGCTATGATATTGTCAGCAAATAGGGGTAGTTTGATCTTTCTTTATGCCTTAAAATGTTCTTTTACCACAGTTGCTAATATTTTAAAAACTACATATAACAGTAATGGAGTGAGTAGGCATCCCTGATTCACTCTTTTATTTATTAGAAAAAGTTCAAGTGTATCTCCATTGAATTTAATGTTCACTTTTGACTTCAGATAGATTCTCTGAATGAAATTAAAAATGCACTCTCTATGCCTATATTTTGAAGGATTTTAGCATAAAAAAGTATTGTTGTTTTTTAAATGGTTTTTTCCACCTATTTAGATAATCATGTATTTTTTTTTGCTTTCAATGAAATCAATTATGCTGAGTGTTATCTTAATGTTTAACCATCCTGGAATGCCTGGTATAATCCCATATTGCTGTAATGGGTACTTTCTTGCATAAATCATTGTACTCTAAATGATTTTGTTTTAAAACATTTTGTTTAAAAGTTTGAAGTCATTATTAAATAATATTACACTATAATTATTTTATGTGTTTTATCTTTTGTTCTTGTCTGGTAATATTTCAGGTGTTTCTAACTCTTTGTAATCACATTTGAGTTTTCTTGGCAAAGATATTGGAATGGTTTGTCCTTTTATTGTCCAGCTCATTTTATAGAAGAGGAAACTGAGTCAAACATGGTTAAGTGACTTCATCTGGTCATGCAGCTGGTAAGTGTCTGAGAATGTAGTTGAACTCAAGAAGGTGTCTTCCTCACTCCAGTACTGGGAGTCTACCCATTGCGCCTTTATTTTTGGTGGTTTAGATATTAGAAGAACATTTGTCTCATAAAATGATTTTTGAGGGTGTAGAGCCAAGATGGCAAAGGAAAGCCAGGAAGTTTGCTTGAGCCCTCCTCAGTTTCCTTCAGGAATAACATTAAATCAAGCCTTTAAATGGATTTTGGAGTGACAGAAGTCACAAAAAGATGAAGTGAAACACTTTTCCAACTTAAGACAATTTAGAAGAACTTCTAGAGCAGTCAGTCTCACTTAGGTAAAAGAGGAGCACAACCCAGAAAAGCAGGTGTCTGAACATGTCAGAAGGAAGCTCTTAGACACAGCACAGATAAAAAAATTCAGGTCCCTCAATCCTGGCTCGGCAAGTTAGTGGAACAGCAGGCCAGCCTTGAGGCCTCCAATCATATTGCAGAAGGTAAATTGTGAACCCTGGACCAGAACACAATGGGCAAGACTAGACCAAGCCACCTTCACTCTGTGAGGAAGCTGCAAGCACCTGAGGCCCCATCAGTGACCAAGCCCTAGCCACCAGCTTAAGAAGCTTAAGATAGTGCCTCATGGGACTGAGGAAAAGAGTTCAACTTTAAGTCAAGAAATAGGCTGAAAGATGGGCAAGAAAAAGAAAAGAGCCCTGATCATATAAAGAAACTATGGTGACAGGGAAGATCAGAACTCAAATTCAAAAGGGGACAACAATCTAACACTGCTTACATGTGAAGCCACAAAGGGGAATATGAATTGGTCTCAAGCCCAAAAAGTTATCTTAGAAGAGCTCAGAAAGGATTTTAAAAATCAAGGAGAGGTAAAAGAAAAATTGGGAAGAGAAAATTAGAGTTATGTAGGAGAATTATGAAAAAGGAATCAACAGCACGGGAAAAGAAATACAAAATATGACTGATGATAACAACTTCTTAAAAAAAAAAACCCGACTAGGCCATATGGAAAAAGAAGTAGAAAAATGAACTGAGGAAAATAATTCCTTAAAAATTAGAACAGGGCTAATTACTCTATGAGACATCATGAATAAGTTCAACAAAATCAAATGAATGAAAAAAAATAGAAGAAAATGTAAACTAGATCACTGGAAAAATAACTGACTTGATAAATAGCTCCAAAAGAGATAATTTAATAATTACTGGAAAATTTGATGTCCATAATATAAAAAGAGCCTGGACAGCATCTTTCAAGAAATAATTAAGGAAAACTGCCTTGATATCCTAGAACTAGAAGGTAAAATAGTCAATGAAAGAATTTGTTGATCATCTCCTAAAAGAGATCCAAAAATGAAGGCTCCAAGGAATATTGTAGTCAAATTCCAGAATTATCAGGTCAAGGGAAAAAAATAATGAAAACAGCCAGAAAAATAAAAATTCAAAAATCAATGAGCCATAGTCAGGATTGCAGAGGACTTAGCACCATCTATATTAAAGGATCAGAGCAGTTGGAATTTCATATTCTGGAAGTCAAAGGAGCTTGTATTACAACCAAGAATCAACTTCCCAGCAAAATGGAACTTAATCTTTCAGATGAAAAGATAATTCAATGAAATAGGAGACTTCCAAACACTCCTGATGAAATGATCACAGTTAAACAGAAAATTCATTTGTCATATAAAAGACTCAAGAGAAACATAAAAATATAAACTGGAAAGGAAAAAAAAATGTTATTCAATAAGACTAAACTGTTCACACCCCTATATGGGGAGATGATATTTATAACTCTAGACAACTGTGTCTCTGTTAGGGCAGCTAGAAGGATATACACAGACAGAGAGTATGGACATAAGTGAACTTTGATGTGAAGATATAAAAAGTTAAGGAGGTAAAAAAAGGAATGTCCTGGGAGAAAAGGAAAGGAAGAGGTAGAAAAGGGAATATTATATCACATAAAAGGGTGCAAAAGACCTATTACAGTTGTGGGAAATAAAGTAGGGGTTAGTATTATTTGAAGTTTACTCTCACTGCGCTTTGCTCAAAGAGGGGATTACATAGGTATTTGGACATAGAAATTTAGCTTACCTGTTAGGGAAGTAGGAGGAGAAAGGAAAAAGAAAAGGGGAGGATCAGATAGAAAAAAGAGCAGATTGAAGGAGGTGGTAAGAAGGAAAACACTTGTTGAGAAGGAACAGAGTGAGTGGAGAGAGAAAAATAGAAAATAAAAAGCAAAAATTAGCAAGAAGAGAAATGCATAGCAATCATAACTGTGACTGTGAATGGGATAAACTCTCCCATATAATGTCAGTAGGGACCAGAGTGAATTAAAAGCCAGAATCTTACAGTATGCTTACAAGAAGCATATTTGAAGCTGAGAAATAAACCCAAAGGAAAGGAAAAAGGCTGTAATAAATTTTGTTATGGTTCAGTAAAATTTTTTTAAAAAGTGGGAGTAGCAATCTTGATCTCAGAAAAAGCTAAAGCAACAAATAGATTTATTGAAAAGAAATAAGGAAGGAAACTACATCTTTCAAAAAGGTACCATAGATAATGAAGTAATATCAATACTAAACCTATATGAACCAACCAGTATAGCATCTAAATTCTTAGAGGAGAAGTTAAGGGAGTTACAGGAAGAAATAGAAGAAAAGTTATACCAGTGGGGGATCTCAACCTTTCCCTCTCAAAATCAGATAAGTCAAATCACAAAATAAACAAGAAAGAAGTTAAGGAGAATTTTAGAAAATTTAAATATGATAGACCTTTGGAGAAAACTGATTGGGCACAGAAAGAAATATGTCTTTTTCTCAGTGGTACATGGAACCTACACAAAAATTGACCACATATTAGGACATAAAACTCCACAATCAAAGCAGAAAGACAGAAATATTGAACACATCCTTTTCATATCATGATACAATAAATATTATGCATAATAATGTGTCATGGAAAAACAGACAAAAAACTCATTACAAACTAAATAATCTAGTCCTGAAGAATGAGTTGGTGAAACAGTAAGTAGAAACAATAAATGATTTCATCAAGAAGAATGACAATTATGAAATAATGTACCAAAACTTCTGAGATGTAGCCAAAGTAGTCCTAAGGAAAAACTTTATATTGCTATGTACTTACATGAATAAAACAGAGAAAGAAGAGGTGAGTGAGTAGAATGTGGAACTTAAAAATCTCAAAAAAGACCAAATTAAAATTCCCAATTAAAAACCAAATTAGAAATTCTTTAAATCAAAGGAGAGATTAATAAAATTGAAGTAAGACTTTAGGGAAGGTGAAGTCAAAACAGTGGAGTGAAGGCAAAAACTAGCCTACACTCCACCAAACCCCTCCAAATATTTTACAAAATGATTCTAGAGCAGTAGAACCCACCAAAAGGTGAAGACATATAAATTTCCAACCCAAGATAACTTGGAAGGATGGTAGGAAAAGTCTGTTGCAACAAGATGCGAAAGGAATATACAGACCAGGCACCAGCAAAACAGGACCAAGTCTAACAGAAACCAAATTAGCAGATGCCAAAGACAACTTAGAAGATCAGCAGTAAAAGTAAGTCACTATTGTGTGAAAGTGGAGTGCAGTCCAGGTCAGGGCACACCAGCATAGCCCTGGCCACAGAAAACTAGGAGCCAACTTTGGGAGAAACTGAATCAGCAGCAGTGGGTACTTCTGGAGCTCTCATTCCACAGACAGTTAGGTGGTTGAACAACTAGTGAGAAGGTGATTACAGGGGTCTATTTGGTAACAATGAGGTGGGACTCTGTTGCTTTAGCCACGCTCAGATACAGGTTGTGGTCGTGGTGATGGTCCTAGGGTGAAGAGGAGCCGAAGCATAGAAGAGTTTGTAGTCACAGTGGAGGGGGTCATCATCCTTGAAATTCTAGGGCAAAAGATCATGCTTATGGTTACTCATAGACTAGGACACAGGTCAGGAGAGTAATAAATATCTCTCCTTAGATCATATTACCTTGGAAGAGCTAAAAACTTACAGGTGCCTAGAAGTGTATATGAAAATAGCTGCACAGAATCACTGAAGGTAGGAGGAGTTTGCATCCACCCCGCAAGCAAAGCCCTACTTTAACAATCAGTTAAAAGTCAAGTAATAGGCTGGGAAAATGAACAAACAGCAGAAGAGCTCAAAAAGGATTTTCAAAATCAAGTAAGAAAAGTAGAGGAAAAATTGGGAAAAGAAAAGAGAGTGATGCAGGAAAATCATGAAAACTGACTGCTTGCTAACAAAGACACATGCACGTGTGCGTGCGCACACACACACACAAATAGTGAAGAAAATAACACTTAATAAAAACAGACTAGGCCAAATGGTAAAAGAAGCTCAAAAAGCCAATGAGGAAAAGAAAGCTTTAAAAAGAATGATTGACCAAAGGAAAAGGAAGTCTAAAAGGTAATGGAAAAAAATGATTCCTTAAAAATTAGAATGGAGCAAATAGAATCTAATGACTTCATGAGAAATCAAGAAGCAATGCAACAAAACCAAAAGAACAAAGCAAGTAGAAGACTATGAAACATCTCATTGGAAAAAGAAAAAACTTACCTTGAAAATAGATTCATAAATGATAATTTAAAAATTATTGTATTACCCAAAAGGCATGGTCAAAGAAAAAAAGAATCTCATCATCCTTCAAGAAATTATCAAGGAAAACTTCCCTGGTATCCTAGAACCAGAGGGTTAAAATAGTCATTGAAAGAATCTACCAATCATTTCCTGAAAGGGAGCACAAAATTAAAAGTGCCAGCAATGTTATACTCAAATTCCAGAGATACCAGTTCAAGGAGAAAATATTGCAAGCAACCAGGAAGAAATAACTTAAGCATCAAGAAGTCACAATCAGGATAACACAAGGTTTAGCAGCTTCTACCTTAAAGGATTGAAGGGTTTGGGATATGCTATTCAAAAGGCAATGGAGCTAGGATTACAAGAATTATTTATCCAATAAAACCGAGTATAATCTCTCTGGGGGAAAATGGATATTTAATGAGATAATGGACTTTCAAACATTCTTGATGAAAAGACCAGAGATGAATAGAAAATTTGACTTTCAAATACTTAACTCAAGAGAATCATAAAAAGGTAAACAGGAAAGGAAAATCATAAGGGACTTAATTAAGTTAAACTGTTTACATTCCATAAAATGATATTTATAACTCATAAGATCTTTCTCATTATTAGGGTAGTTAGAAGGAACACACACACACATATGCACATGCATACATATATACACACATGTTCTTGCACACACATTTCTTTCTCTCTATATACATACATATATAGATGTTTGTATATATGTGTATGTATGTAAATATATGTGCATGTGTATGTGTGTATATATACATACTATATATGTACATACACATATATACATATATAGACTTACATGTATATATGTATATACATGTATGTGTGTGTATGTATGACAGTGGTTAGAGGTTTGATTGGAATTTGAAGGCATGCTTTTTTAAAATAAATTTAAAGGGTTAGAGAGGCATGCAGAAGAAAAAGGGAGATGTAGAATTGGGTAAATTATCTCACCTAAAAGAGGCAAAGAAAAGCTTTTACAGTAAAGAGGAAGAGAGGGGATGAGTGACTGTTGATCAATCTTACTCTCACCAGAACTGGCTTAAAGTGGAAAAAACACATAGAAGTAATTGTGAATGGCAATCTCATCATACCCTAGAGAAAAGTAGAAGGGGAAGCCGATAAGAGAAAAGGGGATGATGGAAGGGAGAACAGATTGGAGGAGTGTATTAATAAGCACCCCAGTATGCACAGAGTGGCCTGCTATCCCAGGTTCTTAGAATTGTTCTTAGAATGAAAGGCAACTTTTGAGGGGTCAACAATCACTTTAATCAAGCACATACATCATTCACTTAGCTCAGGGGAAAATGTCAGCACCCTGAACTTCAGAGAAAATACAGAGAAATCAAAGATCAACATACATGCTTCCAATTGTCTGACATAAGCAATACATATATTATAGATCAGCAGACAGATACAACTGTCTGACCATTACATACACAGATAGTTACCAGAGAGTGAAGCACCAACATATGAGTTTTCAAATGGAGGGGGGAGAGTGCTGCTGAGCAGTTTTCCAGAATCTCATCTAGAACACAAACCCTTTTTCAGAAACTAAGTCCCCAAGTAAAATCTTAACCTCAGAGTATTTAAATTAGAGTCAGAGAACATCACAACCTTTGAGAACCAGTGCCCCATTAACAAAAGGTGTGAGCCTGCCTACAAATCTCCTGTGTCCATTAATGGGTGGGAAAGATCTTTAATCTCATCAAAATAATTAACAATACAAATACATACTGTTTCTAGTTAAAGAAACTCTTGTTTCTGTACTTTACTCTTAGTTAAGACTCTTGGGTGATAAAGGCAAAATTCAAACAGAAGCATTTGATTATACTAAAGCAAAAATAGCAAAAGATGCTACTTTGCTTGCTATTACAGGGAGGGATATCAGAGTTGAAGGGAAAAGGGACAGAGTGAAAGAAAAGAGAATAGCATAAATGGGGAGGGCATGGGGTGGAGGGAAATATAGCTAACATTAACATCTGTGAAACAAAAACATTGAAGCAAGTTTCTCTCATAAAGATTTTATTTCTCAAACGTATAGGGAACTGAGTCAAATTTATAAAAATAAGAGTCATTCCTCCATTGATTAATGATCAAAAGATATGATCAGTTTTCAGATGAATAATAAAAGCCATCTATAGCCATAAGATAAAGTGCTTTAGCTCACTATTCATTGGAGAAATGTAAATTAAAACAATCTGAGGTATTACCTCATACCTTAAATTGGCTAATCTAAGAAAAGGTAAATGACCAGTGTTGGAAGGGATGTGATAAAAATGCAACATTAATGCATTGTTGATGAAGTTGTGAACTGATTTCACCATTCTGGAGAGTAATTTGGACCTATGCCCCTTTGACCTATACCATTACCAGGTCTATATCCCAAAAGCGATAAAAAAAAAAATAAAAGTTACTTATATGCACAGACATTATTTATAGCAGCTCTTTTTGTGGTAGCAAAGAATTAGAAATTCAAGGAATCTCCGTTAATTAGGGAATTGTTGAATAAGTTGTGGTTGATAAAGGCAATAGGATGGTATTACTCTTTAAAAAATGATAGGCTGGTATATTGCAAAAAAATCTAATAAGACTTACATGAACTCATGCTGAGTGAAGTAAGAGAAGAAGGAGAACATTGTACACAGCAGCAGCAACATTAAGCAATGATCAACTATGATAGACTCACTTCAACAATACAATGATCCAAGACGATTCATGATGGATGATGCTAACCACATCCAGAGAAAGAATTATAGAATCAGAATTCAGATTAAAGCATAGTATTTTTACTTTTTATTTTTTTCTTTCTCATGTTTTGTTTTTCACTTTGATGTTGATTCTTTTTTCACAATATAACTCATATGGAATTGCTTAACATGATTGTACATATATAACCACTAAAAAATTGTTTGCTCTCTTGGGGAGGGGAAAGGGAAAGAAAGGAGGAAGAAAACCTTGTAACTCAAAATCTTACAGAATTGAATGTTGAAAACTATTTTATATGTAATTGGAACAAATACAATAAATTAAAAATAATTTTGTTATGGAATTTACTTTCTTAGTTTTTGAGAATATTTTATGAAATATTAAGAACAATTAGGTAGAGCAGTGAATAGCACATGTGGCTTGGAGTCAAGAAGACCTGAATTAAAATCTAGCTTCAAATACTGACCAGTTTTGTCAACCCTGGATATTCACCTAACCCCAGTTTATCTGATAACTCGTGTAAAATTGGGAGTATAATAGCAGGTGCCTAACAGTCTTGTACAGGTTCTGCATAATGAATGATGTTCTTGCATTTACTCAGTCACCAATGGGGTGAAGAAGAATTTTATGCCTGCTCCCATGCTTTTTAGTATGATATTTTCAGTAATATTTTTCCATGCTTCCAACAAGGACAAAAGTGACATCAGGGCACCTGCCACACTGATAGTAAATTATTTACCTTGAAGAGGAAAGAAGTCAAGAATAAAGTGGAAGGACAATTAGCAGGGGACTTTTTGCTCATAGATAATTGTGCACTCAATGTAGCCTTTGAGTCTGAGGTGCATCCAAGTAAAGATCAAATCTCTGCAGCATATGCTAATTTTGGCCTGACAATTAATAAGAAAAAAACAGAATTTTTCATGAGCTAACACATCATTCATATGTGGAACCATAACTTGCAGCAAATGCAGAAATTTTGAATGGTGTGAATAAGTTCATATACCTTTGCAGTATACTGTCCATGGATGTCCACATAGATAGTGACTTTGAGACATGCACAGCATGACTCATGTTTGTGAGACTCCAAAAGAAAGTACAGAGAAGAACAGGTATAATCCACCTACCAACCCTATTAAGCTGATTTCATTGCTGTATGCCTGTAAAACATGAACAGTCTATCAGCATCGTGACAAAAAACTGAACTTCTTCTATTTGAATTGTCTCAAGAAGATTCTGTAGATTATATGGCAAGATGAGGTACCACATACTGTGGTCTTCTCTTGAGCTGAACTGCTAAGCATTCAAACTCTACTACAAAGAACACAACTCTAACGGTCTGGTCAAGTTGCCCAAATGTTAAATATATGTTTGCCTAAAAGATTGTTTTACAAAAATCAAAGAAATAAAAACTCACACAAGGCAAGCACTCACACAGAGGTCAGAAGTCATACAGGAATACCCTGTAGGTCTCTATGAAGAACTTCGTTAGCAATTATGGGACATGGTTGATGCTGGCACAGGATTGACTAGCATGGTATGCCCATATCAAAGACGTGCTGGACTCTATGAGCAAAGGAGAATCTCAGTAGCTTCAAAGAAATGTGAGATGCACCAATCTCAGTATACCTTCATCTCAAATATTCATAGGGGCTATTTGTGTCCAACCTTTGGTACAGGTTATACCTTGTCTGATTAGCTATATTTGAACACATTGTGCCTTGACCCCAATATGATGACATCATTTTGGTCCTCTTTAACTACAAAGGATGGAAAACAACATTTTTTAGCTCTATTTTCTTTTCTGAGATTGGAGTATTTAAAATTTCTACCTAGTCTTCTGAGAGATCGTGTATTTTGTATTTTTTGGAAAGTATTGCTTGGGGGTGGAATAAAGACAGGGATTCACTTCAACTATCCTCTAAATCCCTCAAAATACATTTATAAAATGACTCTAAGCAAATTGTAGGTCAGCAGAATTCACAAAAAGATGGAGTGAAACAAATTTCCAGATCAAGAAAATTTGGAAGGTCAGAGGAAAGAAAGAGAGGAGTGTAATCTGGCACATGTTGTGACAGTGCAAACTGGGCCCCAGTGAACCCAGAGAAGATCACAGAGTAACTGAATCACTGGCAGTTTTGGTAGTTTTTACACCTCTCAGCCCACAGATGTTAAAGACAACTTAGAAGGTTAGTAGGAAAGCGCAGTCACAATTGGGTGAGAGTAGAACATTGTCTAGAGTGGGACTCACCAGCATAACCTGGTCCACAGCAAACCATGAACAGGCATTGGGAGTGACTGAATCAGTAGAGGCTGCTTCCAGAGTACTCAGTCCATGGTTGTTAAGGGTTAGAATAATTGGTCAGAAAGAGATTACAAAGGTCTTTGTGCTGGCACTGGGGCAACCTACCCTCATCACAAGTATGGGTGGAAGCATGATGTCTCTAAAGAGCTTCAAAGACTCAGGCTGGTTCTAGCCCAATTAAAAAGATTTATTATGATCTTGAGGTTTTACACTATGGCGAATGGCTATGTTCCTTAGAGGAATTAACAACTTCAGTAAGTCAATACACACAATTTAATAGAGTATATGATGTTGATTACACAATCAAAATTTACATAGGATATAGGAATATAATTAATATTGAAAAAGGAGGAGCTGGGTTTGTTAAAGGATTAGGTAATGGGGGAGGGTTCCTAAACCTTGATGAAATTGTGCATGTGGTTACCCACAACACACACAGAAAACCCCAAAGGGGAGGGGAGTCACATATCTATGATAATGAAATTATACTAAACCTCTCTGTATAATAAGTTTATTCTAGGTCAGTTCTTTACAATTACTGCACAGGTATTATCTTAAGGTGGGCCCCTTCTATGGTTTGGTGCCCAAGTATCCTGCTCTACAACCTGGTGCTACTGCTTTCTAATTAGCTAGCTATTGTAGTCCAGTCTGATCAAAACAGATGATGTGTTTGAGGTTGAGTACATGAACACATCTGTTTCTGTGGGAAATATGGGAATTGGATCTAGAGGGAAGGGGTAGTTAAAGAATTAAGTCTGGGGGCAATAGACAGGGTCAATGACTAGCTAGAAGCAGTGGCTATACTGTGTCTGGGGACAATAACTAGCTGGGGCAGTGAGTCTGCCTATGGTTGAGCTTGGGACTTGTGATGTGGTTAAGACCAGATTGTGTGGTTAATTCCTTCTGTTCAGAGAAGCCCATAAGGAAGTTAGAATATTGGGGTTGGGGCAGATTTATTGTGATTCCATCACCATCACTCCCTAAAGAGCCAGGACCCAAAATCATTTGGGAAAAGGGATGAAACAAAGGGGGTAGAGCTGTACCTACCTCAATGGGTTCCAGAGGGGAGGAGGAGCATAGAAGTAAACTACACATGAACCACATCCAGGGGATGAACAATCACAACTGGGCACTCAGATTTCTTTTGGCTTTTATCATCTAGGCTTACCTGGAAATTGATGGAGGTCAGTCTGGAGGAGACACAGTGGGTCAAGAGTTTTAAGGCCCAAATAGCAAGAGTAGGAAAATAATGAGTGGAGTGAGAGTGGGGGAAATAACTGAGAATAACCAGGAATCCTAGATGGCAGTCCTGGGAGGCAGCCCCAGAGTTAAGAAGAGCACTATCACAGCTTGTAGTCATAGTGGAGAAGGAGAATCTTCCTCACAGATCAAGGGCAGAGACTTGAATTTCTGGGAGCCAAGATGTCAAGTAAACTACAAGTGCTCTCACCCTCTTCTTTTTGACCTTAACAACCCAGAGAGCATTTCCCCAAGAAAAATCCTAGAATAGTGGAAACAGCAGAAGGGGCCCAGCAGTCTCTCATCTCAGGAGGCTAGGGAGATTAACGAGAAGAGTATCTCTTGCTGTTACTGAAGGGGACCAGTGCATTAACAGAGACATCCCAGCAAGCCTCAAATCAATGGACTAGAAGGAGATCCTGAGCTCCAGGGAGGTGGAGCCCATAAGGGTCAACACCAGGACCCCAGGCATGCCTTAGTACAGCCAGGAGAATAAGGTAAACACCAGAACATATGGGAGTTCATCAGCCCTGAGCCTCTCTGTGCTCTAACTCAGGAAGAAGAAGAACTCCTGTGGCCAGATCACAACTCCCCCACACCTCATGCTATGAGCTTTAGTGTAACTCAGAAAGATTTCTACAAAATTCAGAAAGATTTCAACTGGGCATGGCCTTGGCTCACACCAGTCAGATCAGTGCCAGGTAAGTTGCAACATTATATAGCTTCTAGCTGAAGGAACTAGAGGCCACAGCACACAAAGTCAGTAACTAGGTCTCAGGTTCTCAGCACATGAAACATGGAACAGAAGCACCTGTGCCCCAGAATCAGAGATAGACTTTAAAAGCCAGGAAAAACTGCAATCAACATGAGCAAGAAACAAATCAGAAAAGTGGAGACCATAGAATCTATGTGGACAGAGAACACCAAAGTAAGAATTCAGAAGAGGACGGTAGTGACAATATACCCACATATGAAACTTCAAAAGGGAATATGAACTTCTCTCAAGATCAAAAAGCTTAAATGGAAGAGCTCAAGAAGGATTTTAAAAGCCAAATTAGAGAGATAGAATAATTGGCCAATGATTTTAAAAACAAAATTGACAAAATGAAAAAACATGTTTACTGAAGAGAAGAGCTATTTAAAATGGAAAATTGGCCAAGAATAAGGAAGCAAGAAATCGAACTTAGAAAATTGGAAAAATGGAAAAGGAAGCACAAAAGCTAAGTCAAAAAAACGATTTATCAAAAAATTAGAATTGGACAAATAGAAGGTAATGACTCTATGAGACATCAAGAATCAGTCTAACAAAATTTAAAGAATGAAAAAATAAAATAAAATGTAAAATATCTCATTGGAAAAGCAACTGACCTGGAAAATGGATCCAGGAGAGAAATATCTAAAGATTATTGGTCTACTGGAACGTCATAATGACAAAAGAGCCTATAGTCATGTGAAAAACTACTCTAAATCATAATTGGTTAGAGAGATGCAAATCAAAACAACTCTGAGGTAACACATCACACCTATCAGATTGGCTAACATGACACAACAGGACAATGATAAATATTGAGAATATGTGGGAGAGCTGGAACTCTAATTCATTTTTGGTGAAGCTGTGTGCTGATCCAGCCACTCTGGAGAGCAATTTGAAACTATGCTCAAAGGGCTATAAAAATGTGCATACCCTTTGACCCAGCAATATTGCTTCTAGTGTTGTATTCCAAAGACATCATATAAATGGGAAAAGGACCCAAATGTACAAAAATATTTATAGCAGCTCTTTTTGTGATAGCCAAGAACTGGAAATTGAGGAGATGCCCATAAATTAGGGAATGGCTGAACAGGTTGTGCATATGAATGAAATGGAATATTATTGAGCTATAAAAAATGAGGCATTCTTGAGAAAAGACCAGTGCTGTATAGAAAATTTCACCTTAAATTACAAGGTTCAATAAAAGCATAATAATATAAACAAAAAAAAGAGAAATCATAAGCGATATAATAAGGTTAACCTGCTTACATTCCTACATGGAAAAATAATATTTGTAACTCATAACACCTTTCTCATCATTAAGATAGTTTGAAGGAGTTTATAAAAACAAAGGGAGCAGGGGTGAGTTAAATATGAAGGGATGATATCTAAAAAAAAAAAATGAGAGAGTAATGTATTGGGAGAAAGAGAAGGGGAGAGGTGGGATGGTGTAAATTACTTACCACAGAAGAGACAAGAGAAAGCTTTTACAGTGGAGGGGAAGAGGAGGACAATGAGGTGGAATGAGTATATCTTATTCTCATCAGAATTGGCTCAAAAAAGGCATAACATACACACTCAAATCAATATAGAAAACTATCTTATCCTACAGGAAAGTAGGGGAGAAGGGAAAAGAGAAGGGATGGTGATAAAAGGGAAGACAAATTTGGAGAAGGGGTAGTCAACACCAAAACACTTTTGAGAAAGGACAGAGTGAAAGGAAAGAGAATAGAATAAATGGGGGGATAGGATAGAGGGAAATACAGTTAGCAATAGTAACTGTGACAAAAAATAACTTTGAAACACTGTTCTCTGATAAAGGCATTATTTATTAGACAAATAGAGAACAGAGTCAAATTTACAAAAAATGAGTCCCATTCTCCAATTGGTTAGTGATCAAAAGTTATGATCAGTTTTAAGATGAAATAATTAAAGCTGTCTCGTCACATAAAAATTTTTAGATCACTATTAATTGGAGAAAGATAGATTAAAACAGTCTGAGGTAATATATCATACCTATTAGGTTGACTGATAGGACAGAAAACATAAATGGCCAATGTTGGAAGGAATGTGAAGCAAATAAGAAATTGATGTATTGTAGATGGACTTAAGAAGTGATTCAACTATTCTGTAGAGCAATTTGCAACTATGCTCAATGGGATATAAACTATCCATATCCTCTGAGCTAACAATACCACTACTAAGTTCATGTCCCAAAAAGAGATTTTATAAAAAGTAAAGGAAAATAACACACATACACACACACACACACATACACACACAATATTTATAGCAGCTCTTCTCTGGGGGCAGAGAATTAAAAATTGAGGTGTTTCCCATCAATTGTGGAATTGCTGAACAAATTGTGGCATGTGATTACAATCAAAGAGTGTCATTCTATAACAAATGAAGGGCAGGATAATCTCAGAGAAACTTGGAAAAACTTATGTGAGCTGATGCAAAGTGAAATGTAATCAGTACAAAGTAACAGTCATATTTTAGGATGATCAGCTGTGAATGACTTTGCTGTTCTTAGCAATACATCTATTCAAGACAACTCTGAAAGACTTATGATGAAAACTGCTATCCTTACCCAGATAAAGAACTGGTGGTGTCTGAATACAGACTGAAGTTTTTTTTATGTTATTTTATTTTTCTTGAGGTTTGTTTTGTTTATGTTCTTTCTGACTATTCTGGAGGTGTTTTGCATAACCATACACGTATAGCCTATCTGAAATTGTTTGCCTTCTCAATAGGGGGAAGGGAAGGGAGAGAATTTTGAGCTGAGTTTTCAAACTGAATGATGAAGTTGTTCTCACATGTAACTGGGGGAAAATAAAATATTAAATTAAAAAAGAGGGAAAAGTACTCCTCTATTCCTCTATTTTATGTGTATGTGTTCTCAGTTTTGCTAGGACATAACTACCAAATATGATTATTCTTTTTATTTCTTCTGGTTTTGATGTGTGAGGAATGCACTTACTCTCAAAGGAACAATACTTATTGTTGAAACCAGTAAAACTCTTATTTTATTTTGGATCCTTGTGAATGGGTAACTCCCTAAAGGAGCAAACTTACTCAGATAAATGCAAGGCTATCTATTCCCTGTTTGAATTTTTGCACTTGTTCTCCATTGACTGAATACAACTTCCTGAACTGCCTTTTCCATGTTTTTTTTCCTAGATATGTTTTCCCTTCCTTGTCATGCATTGCATGTGCATATTAATTAGCTTGCTCTGCCCAGGGTGTGTGTGGGTTAATATTAAACAGCTGGTTAAGCATGCTTACAAGCTTCCGACCTTTTACTTCATCAGAAGCCTGGTTCTGCTAGGTCATAGCTCAGGTTGGCACCAGTTACTTCTAGTCTACACAAAATTATCTTTCCCACAAAGCTGGGAGTGCAGTGTTAATCCTGTGGAAATAGAACTCCTTTTACTTCTCACAATTGTTATATCACTTTGTTCATTTGTTATTTAATTGATTTGATTTTGTCCTCTTGTTTTAAGTCATATTAAGTAAGGGTTTGCCAGTTCTATTGATATTAAAATTATCCATGTTCAGCCTTATCATCTCTATATTTTCTTTGTTTCTTTTCATGTATTCCTTCTCTAAATTTTAATATTTCCTCTTTTGTACTTATTTTAGGCTTGTCTCTTTGTTGGCTTCTGTTTTATAAATGCATATTAACTTCTTCAATATTTTCATTTTCTATTTTTAATGCATGTTTGTAATTTTATAACTTTTACCTGTTGAACTTCTTTGACACTATTCCTGAACTTTTGATATGTTGCTTCAACCTTATTATTTTCTTTCAGATAATTATTATTCACTTTTATGATTTAGCCTTCTCATTATTTAGAATTTCATTGGTAAGTCTACTTTTGAGTCTATATTTTTGTGGTATCTAAGCTAATTGCCTTTTTAAAATGTGTTGTGATACATAAAAGCTGAATTAAATGTTTCTGCCTTTTAATTTTTTAAAATAGTTTTGCTTATTTATTTTAAGATTTCTACATTCATTTCCACAAAACTTTGAGCTCCAATTTTTCTCCCCATCTCTCCCCTCCCCCCACCCCATAACACTTTGTGTTCTGCTAGCCACTTCCTTCAATGAGCCCTCCCTTCTATCACACCCCACCCTTCCCTTATCCCCATCTTCTCTGTTTTCTTGTAGGGTAAGATAAATGTCTATACTCCATTATGTGTATTTCTTATTTCCCAGTTATATGCAATAGCAATTCTCAACTTTTGTTTCTAATACTTTGAATTCCAACTTCTCTCCCTCCCTCCCTCCATCCCCACCCATCTCCACTGAGAAGGCAAGCAATTCAATACAGGCTATATATGTATCATTTTGCAAAAGACTTCCACAATAGGCATGCTGTGTAAGACTAACTATACTGCCCTCCATCCTACCTTCTCTCCCCTTTTTTTCTATTCTCTCATTTGACCTTTTCTCTTCTGAAAAGTGTTTACTTCTAGTTACTCCCTTCTCCCACTTGCCTTCTCTTCTATCATCCCCCTCACCCTACTTGTCCCCTTCTCCCCTACTTTCCTGTAGTGTAAGATAGATTTTCAGACCAAATTTAGTGAGCATGTTATTCCCTCCTTAAGCCATATGTGAAGAGAGCAAGCTTTCTTATCATTAATTGATTAATTAATCACTAATTTGTTATTTTTTATAGGTATTTTGTGGGGTATGGGGCAAGCTCTAGAGAATATGTGTATTTCTACACCACCATCTTGACTCTGTCCCATGTTTCTGCCTTTTTACATTTGTTTAAAACATCTGCGTCCAAGTACAAGATTAATTTTTGTAAAAGTTCTGTGTGGTGCTGAGAAATATGTATGTTATTTTAGAGTTCCATGTAAAAGATAATATATCTTTTCATTTTAATTTCTTGAACAATATGTTCAACTCTTTTGTCCATCTTTGTTGTAGACATCTAAAACTGAGAGTGTGATATTCATTGTGTCACTCTTCTTGTAGGTCTGATGTTTCCTTTATGAAATTGAAGGTTAAAACATTTGGAGTATTTCCACAAAATTTATTACTGATATTGATTCATTGTGTATGGTTCCTTCATGCAAAATATAAAGCCCCTTTTCATCCCTATTTGCTCTGTGAATATTCATTTTTGCTTTGTCAGATAGTATTATGAAAACTCTTTTTTAAATATTCACCTGACAATGTTAATAATTTTCAATCCCCCCATTTTTATTTTGTTTGTGTCAATGATTTTTAAGTGAGATTCCTATAAGGAAGAGATTGGAGGGTTTTGTTGTACAATCTGTCACTCTTTCTTCTTGTTATTTTATTAGTTTGCTTAATCTATTCAAGCTTAAAGTTCCAAGTTAGGTTTATATTTCTGGTGTATGTAATATTTTTCTAAGTTATGAATTTCCTCTATAAATACAAGCGTTATATTTCTACAGTTACTTTATCTTAATCCTTTTAAAGTTGTTCCCATTCCCACCGATTCTCTTCACCTTACCTCCAATCTCCTCTATTCATTTGTTACCCCTTTCCCTTCTCAGTTTTGCTTATTAGTTTCTTTTTCTCTCCTGTTTCTATCAGTTTATATAATGCCCCTCTTTCCCTTCTCTGTTAAGTAAAGATCATTCCCTCTTTCTCTCCTTGTGTTCAACTAGTCCTATTGCAAAGAAGCTTTTTTTTTTCTATACCCTTTGATTGAGTTGGAATTTATTGCAACTTAACATAATGTAATAATGAAACATTTTACTCAGTATCGAAACCATGATTATGTCAGTGAAGATGCATGCCTATTATAGTTGACAGCATGTCAAGAACTAATAAGTTCTTTTTTGAATGCCTTGCAATAATTGAAAATTAATCCCATGCAATATGCTATGTTAGACTGTGGGGTACAATTTGAAATCACTGCTCCTCTTTTCATGTATCTGAGCTAAAACTTAAAAAGTCCCATGAGTTAATCTCCCAGATATCAACTGGATGGACATTTTCAAAGATAGCATCAAAACTTTTCCCTTAGTCCTTCTGAACCTTATGGTAACCCCTTTAAAAAGGTTTCGCTTTTTACCTTTAGAGATTCTCATTGGATACTCAACATGCTTCTTTGTGCTACATGACAACAACCTCACTACAGAAGTTTAGTCATTTGCAAAAGGATGCACTACAGCCCAGGTGGAAAAGACCCTATGAAGTCCTTAGCAAAACTTAAGGAAATTGATAGCTGGGTGCATCTGTCTCATGTAAAGAGTGCTTCAAATATCTTAGTGGACACTCTAGCCCACCACTATCAATTTCAAGCTCCTCTGGAAAAAGAAGTGGACTACATCAGTGTATGATTACTCCCCCAAAGCACCAGATGTAGACTATGTATCCTATGTTCCTTGATCCTTTTTTTGAGAATTAAGTATTCTCTATGTGTCCTTTCTCATATTGAAGTCTGTGTTACTGATACTGTCATGGTCCAGCATCTCATTGAACTCCTTAATACCTCCTTGGTCGGTGACAGAATTTGTCCTGACCAAAAGGGGAGAATGTTGAATGCAGCTAGGAACAGCCATTACCTGATATTAGAGCTGGGAATTGCCTGAGGGGCATCAAAATCACTTAAAAGTAGTTTCATGGAAACCAATTGAAGAAAGAAAGAATCCCCCTCACCCCTTCTATTTTGTAAAATAAACTTTACTTGAGTCTCTCTGCTGCTCCCATTCTAGATTCTCCCTATGGACTTTCTCATGAGACATATATTTAACCACGTCCCAGTCTTCCCTTCTGGGCACTTCAATACTATGATAATATGTGATGGATGGTCTGGGAATGGGATCTCCTTGCCTCTATTAAAGATTCTAATTTTTACTATTTTGACAGTATTCTTTGTTTTAGATCGACAATGCTTATATTGTCTCTCTGCATCCTGTTTCTGAGATCAGTATGTTTTCCTTGTTTAATGAGCATATTTTTGATGTTATTGTTTTCTTTTTCTTCTAATTCTTCCCTCCTTTCTGAATATTTGCACTCTGTGTTTGTTGTTTTCTTTTTCTGTTTCTTTTATGAGACTTGGCCTTGGCTTCTCAGTTTTTCTATTCTGCCCGTTATTTTTGCTTTGCAGGCCATACATTATTCTCTCATTATTCTCGTCTATCTGTTAAACCACTCTAGAACACTGTATTGTGACTGCATGTTCTTGGAATATTATCCTTTATTTTGTGGTGTTTAATCATAGATGTCTGAATTCATTTACTAAATCTGAAGATGACATTTTTTTTCTGTTGTTAATGATGTCTCTATTGGTTTCTGTTCAGTGTTTTTAAGTTTTCTTTTGCTTTGATATTTAGTACTTTAAGACATTCCCCTCTCTTATTCCCCCCATTACTCACTTTCTGGGTCTTTAACTTGTTTTTCTATGAAATTGGTTTTTTTAAAAGTCTGAATCTCAAATCGTCTTGACCTTCTCCCACACTGGGCAATTGACAGTAAACCAGCTTGGTCACTGTCCCAGTTGACTTTTGAGTACACAAAACTGGTACCAGCTGGTGGTGACTACTTTCTCAGAGGCTTAGTGGAGTTCTCCACCGCCCTCCTCGCTCCCACACACTGAATTTGGTACCAGTTTGCTATTCCATTCTTTAGTTCTCTAACTCAGCACTAGCATGTCAGAGACCTGCTACACTGGTGATATGGGGCTAATTATATTAGTTTGGTTCTCTGAAATTCTGGGAGCTGGTGTAGGGGGTTGGATGTGTCATTGAGCTCTATTTTAAACCCTGATATCTGTTCTGTTCCTTTCCCTCTGGTCCTAGATGTCATGCAGAGATATTTTGAAGCACATAATTCTGCCCATTGAGGTGCAGGCTATATGGACCCAGATTTGGGGCATTGTACAGACATATTGGCTATCTGTCTAGGCCATAGTATGCTTTCATAGATCATAGAACAGATCTCCACAGCCCTGGAAAGAAGGAAAAGAGGCCTGAATGTGGAGTTGCTTTCTCTTGTGGTTCATGTGTGTAGACTTTTGTAGCCTTATCTGTAGTGTTGGGTCTTAGAGAAGAGTGTTTAGTGAGCTTAGTGTAGAAGTCACTTCATGGCTTTGTATGTATTACGTTTTTGGATTCCAAGCAACCTAAATAATGGATACAGCTAAAGTTTGTTTATCTTTAGTGTATAATTTCTATTTTGGAGAGGTTTGATAGATCAAAGGAACCAGAGGAATGTCTAGTTCACCAACACTTCCTCCATATGCTTTTTATACCAATTCAAAAATATATAGTCTAGTTCTATATTTTTTATTTTAATTAATGATAGATAAAGAAACATAAATAAGGTAGTGATACTTGAGGCCCGGAGGATAGAATCCCCATATCCATGATCAATTATTAGCCTAGGCATTGTAGTTTAGCTCGTGAACCTCTGTCAAAATCATTCATATGTTGTGTTGACTTTGTATGTAGCTCTTTCTTTTCAGAAGATTTTGCAATATCTCTCACACTGATGTAAGTGTATTGAATTGTTTGTGAATTGAGTAATGTTAAAATTAAATAGAGTGAAAACAGCTAGAGGGTGGCCATCTAACTTTTAGCAAAGAGGCCTTGGAAAACACATAAATTTTCATTAGATTGTTGCAGCATAAGTATAACATGCTGAGTACATAAGATGAGACTGAAAATCTATCAGTCAACAATGAAATGGTAAAGCAGATAGGCAGGGAAAAATCTGAAAAAGCATTGTGATTAAGGGGAGGGCACAGGTATTTCAGACTGCTTAACTAACCTGAAGGATTCCTTTGAAGATATTACCATAGTGATAAATAGAGAATATGCTGAGGATGTACTGTTATTACGTTACTATGATTTTTCAAAATGAATTTATGTGCATTCCACATAGAAGAGTTTAATAGTTAAGGTGAAGCATCATGGGATAAGAGTTGATAGGAAATAGAAAAAAATGTACTCTTCATCTAGTCACAAAAAGTTTGTAAGGGTTCATAGTATATGTACTTTACTCAGAAATGATTTTAGGAATTTTATTGGAGAATGGTTTTTAACCAGTCTGTCTTGTTGGCTTTACCTGGAAGATTTCACGCAGTATAAAATGTCTCAGTAGAAGACTCAGAAAGATTACTATTAAAAAGAAATATTAAACAAATTTAACCCATCACACACACACACACAGACACACACACACACTTGCAAGCACACACAGAGTTTCTTAAGATTTGCAAAGAACTTTTCACAACTATTTTTTGATCATTATAAGAACACTCCAGCGAAGGGGCTACTAGTATTGGTATCATAAAAAATATATTAAGAATCAGAAATATCAAATAATTTTTTTGATGATTATACTTCTCAGAAAATACCAAAATGGTGTTTGAATTCTGACCATGTATTCAGCACTTTCAATTAATGCCTTAGTTTTTTCATATAAAAAATTATTTCCCACATGGTATCATACAATATTTGAATATTAAATAAGACATCAGAGTTTATATCATTTAATTTGCTGAAGGAATTAGACATAAAGTTTTTCAGGTAACTTATAATAGTTAAAATTGATGACATACTAAATAATAAGAAAGAAGGTTCTTATTCTTCTATTCACACTAAACAAAGTGGAAAAGGTAGAAGATCTGAGTAACTTATTGATGGTAATTTCAGGACATTGACAACAAAGTGATATGCCACACTTAATAAGGAAAGGAAGTAAAATTAGAAAGTTAGTAGAGAGATAGATTAGATAGATAGATAGATAGATAGATAGATAGATAGATAGATAGATAGATAGATAGATGATAGATAGATAGGTAAGTAGGTAGATAGATAAAATGTTTTTGAACTTTATCTAAAAATAAAAGAAGGCAACAATCCATAAATCCATGTATCTGAACTTACTGGGGGTGGAAGTAAAATGGAAGAGTAGAGAAAGCACTACATCAAAGATGTCCCCAAATTCCCTTCCAAACAACCTTAAAATGACACCCAAAATCAAATCTGGGAGTGACAAAGCCAGCAAAAAGGTCAGGGTGAGAAATTCTTCAAATCCAAGATGACTTAGAATTCTGAAAGGAGAGATCTGTAACAGCAGGTTGTAGATTGGGTCTGAGTGCGTACAGATAGACACAGGACTAATGGTGGGACTAGATGGTAGTAACAACAGCAGCTTTAGCAGCTCACAAGTGGGGTGTGTGTGTGTGTGTGTGTGTGTGTGTGTGTGTGTAAATCTGCTAACTGTTAGAAAGAGAATAAAGGGGTCTCATGCTAGCACAGGCCGTAGGACTAGATGTTGTTTAGCAACGCTGTTGTCTATACTCATTTCTAGGTCATAGTTCAGGGGCAGACAGGAACACTTGTGGTCACTGGGCATGAGTGACCTTGAGGAGCAGTACCAATTACAATCACAGGGGATCAGGAGCTAATTCTGCTTAATGATGACAGTGCAAACTCAAAAAGTAATGACTACATCTCTCTCCATATCATCCTACTGTGAAAGCATTAACAACTTCCAAAACCATAGGAATAACTCTGAAAACAGTAGAACAAAAAAGTATAAATATAAGACTATGTCCCCAACCCCTCAAAAAATGCTACACACACCTCAGGAAAAGTACAAAATTTTAATATGAAATAAGTTAGAAAAAAAATGAGCTAATAGCAAAAACAAAATTTGTAGGATGTAGATGAAAAATTAATAAAAGGGAGAAAAATGAAACCAGTGAATGGAGCATGTAAATTAAAAAATTAGAAAAAAAAGAATTAATTAAAATCTCCAATTAGATACCCAAATAGAAATTCCAAAGATCAGAGAGTTTAATAAAATTGAAAGTAAAATTGAATTTATTAATAAAGTAGCAGCTGATTTTATTAAAAGAAACAATAGAATATAAAAATCATTGGCTAATCTGATTTTTAAAAAGAGGGGAGCCAAAGTGCTAGAATCAAAAATGAATTTTCTACAAAGACAAAATCAAAGCCATTGTTAGGGGTTTTATCCAATTATGTGATAGCATAACTGACAATATAAGCAAAATTATTGGATATTTACAAAACTATAAACTGTCCAGATTAACAGAAAAAGAAATAGGATAAAGACATGATCCTAAATTAGAAAAAGAAATTGAACAAACTTCACTGAGCTCCCTAAGGAAAAAAAAACATTTCGAGGAAGAGATGGATTTACAAATGAATTCTACTGAATATTTAAAAAACAATCCCAATACTCTATAAATTATTTGAAAAAAACATAGGTAATGGAATCCTAAAAATTTCCATTTATGTTACAAATATGATTTTTGTACCTAAACTAGATAGAGCAAACATAGAGAAATAAAGCTATAAACCAATTTCCCTAATGAGTATTGATGCAAAATTTCAAAATAATATCCATCTATCACTTTACAGATTATGACTGATTTCATATGCATTATATTCTTTAATTCTCAAACACAAAGCAGCCAAGACAATTATTATGTTCTAAGATTTACATGTTTGAAAAATGAATATCAGGAAGGTTTCATTATTTTCCAACTTCACATAATTGATATGTGATCTAGGAAAGACTTGAATTTAGATCTCCTGATTTTAAAATAATTATGTTTTGAAACTGAAAATATCTTGTTTTTCTACACAGCTTCCCCATTTACCATATAGTGCACCAAATATTTGCTGCAGAAAGACGTGTGTGTGTGTGTGTGCGTGTGTGCGTGTGTGCGTGTGTGCGTGTGTGTGTGTGTGTGTGTGTGTGTGTGTGTGTGTGTGTGTAAAGGATTACATTACAGAGAAAAATGCAGAAGATTGATTCAGGAAAGGTTGGATGGAAAAGGTCAGTCTTGCTCTGAGTATTGAATATCTGAATAAGTAAATAGGAAATGAGAAAGGACATGAATTCTGAATGACCATTGACATTCTTTGATTTAGCTGCTTTTTAAAAATTAAATGCTGCTTGTATCTTATTGACTGGAGTTTGGAAATTGTATAATGATAATTTTTGATAATAAATTTATTTATAATGTATGGCAGTTATGAAATATGTAGGATTTTTTTAATAATTAAAAAAAATTGCTGAGACTTCCCAAAGTCACAACAAAGCTAATGCTTTTCCTTTAATATTTCCAATTTACTCTTTACATTGTTTGTAAATAGTTGCTTGTACATTGCCTCCTATAGTTGATTATGAACTCAGTGAAAACAGGAATAATCTTTTGTTTTTCTTTGTCTTCCCAAGTACTTTGCAGAGTGCTTGATATATCATAGTGCTTCATAAATGTTTGTTAACTGACTTCTGAATTGGTCCCTTAATTGTCTCCCTACCTCTCCAATTCTTTCTCCACATTGCCATCAAGAATATTTCCAAAAGCACAGGAGCAATCAGGCCCTCCTCACTATCACTGAGTAAACTCCAATGGCTTTCTATTAATTTAAGCACCAAATATTAACTCATCTGCTTAGTATTTAAATTTCTACCATCTCGTCTTTTCCTACTTTTCTAGTGTTCTCACATGAATTATCTTCTATGATCTATCTATCCTTACTGGAAAACTCTGCACACATTCAGTTTGATCTTTTTTCTGTACATTTTTATGCTGGATTTTCTCTATTTCTGAATGCTCCCTCTTTATCTATACTTCTTGCATTCTCTTGTTTCCTTCAAGATGTAGCTCAAGTACCACATTCTACATTAAGCCTTTCCCGGTCTCCCAGATGCTAGTGTATAATCTTCTCAACCATATTTTATTCATATTGCATAAATGATATTGAGACATGTGTGTGCAGGCTATGTCTTCTACTTGTGATATAAACCTTTTGAAAACAGGGATTGTACAATTTGATACTCTGGTCTCATACTTTGGCCAGTTTTTTTATAACATTGCTCAAGAATCCAAATACCCTGAATGGCTGGAGTTATTTATTTTCTAAAATTCATTAGCCCTTATTCACTGTGCTCTTTGACTATTTGTTAGGTGCCAGTTATTAGCATCTCAGTTCCATTTAAACACAATATCAATGGGTCTTATAAGGAGATACTTACTTACTTTACTTACTTACTTACTTACTTACTTACTTACTTACTTACTTACTTACTTCAATGAAATAGCAAGACATTTTCTCCCATAATTTTGGTGCATACTCTCCAACAATCATCTCATTCTATAGGAAGGAAGCTCAAAACATAGACTAATCCCTACATAGCACCATCAAATTTATCTCAAAAGGCAGTATTACTGCCATGGATCAAAAAGTACAAGATTCAACATACATCCCAGTAGAAAAAAATAAACCATTACTAAGGGGAAGACCATGAAAACCACCAATAAAAGACTTTCCATGAGAAGGGAGTTACTCCTTTTGTTGTTTTATCTTGGCCCAACTTCACCCTGGACTTTGCATGTATTGGTAGGAGTGTGCATCATAGATTTTTGTAAGGGTGTAATGATAATTTAAATGGGATACTCTTCCCCATTCTTTAATATGTCCATATGTCCTGCTTAAATCACCTGGAAGCCTACGTTACATGTGGTGGGAGGAGCTTGCAGAACAAGCAGAACAGGAAGGGTGGAGCAGAACCAAGAAGAAGTTAACAAGAGGGGTTGGGGTTGAAGAGAGAGGATGCAGCCTGGCAGGCACAGGAAGACTTGAGAGTGTTTGCTTGTGGCAAGGCCTTGGCAAGGTAAGGAAGACTTGGGAATGTCTTTGTCTCCAGCACTGCAAATGTGTGGTTGGTTGTTTTTTTGGTTGTTGCCCTTCATTCTTGAAAAGGACCAAAATAACATCACCATGACAAAGTGAAATTTCAGTGTCCAACTGTGGCTGATCAGAGCAACACAAGCTCAGAATGCTCTACCACAGGCTCTATCTTAGTTCTGATTTGCTCATAGAGCACAGCACCCTTTCTGATGCAATCTGTGCCAGTGTCTCCCATGTTGCAGAGTCAAATCCAAAGTTCTTTACAGAGACCTTGAGAGTGTCCTTGTATTGCTTCTTCTTACCACCATGTGGTCACCTGCCCCATGTGAGCTCTCCATAAAAGAGTCCTTTTGGAAAGTGTACATTTTGCATTCAAATAATGTGGCCAGTCCATCAGAGTTGCACTCTGTAAGCATAGTTTGAATACTTGGCAGTTCAGCTCAAGCAAGGACTTCCATATCTGGTAACTTATCCTGCCAGGTGATGCTCAGAATCATCCTAAGACAGTTCACATGGAAGTGATTCAGTTTCCTGGCATAGCACTGGTAGACTGTCCATGTTTCACAGGCATACAACAATGAAGTCAGCACAACAGGTCCATAGACCTTCAGTTTGGTAATAATTCTAATAACTCTTCTCTCCCAAACTTTTCTTTGGAGCCTCCCAAACTTTGACATAGCTCTGGCAATGCACTCATCAACCTCAATATTGGGAATGCCTTTGTCCCCAGCAGTGCTAATTTGTATTGACTTCTCAGCTACTATGACAGATTTGGCTTTCTTGTGTTGGGATTTTGTTTTCTGATGTCTGAATAAATGTTTTTATTCTGCCTTCTATATGAAGAGTCTTATATACTTTGTGATTTAGAATTATGTAAGCATATTCAAAACTGTCCTAGTACTGTGAATATTGTGTGGTTGATACAGGGGATGGGAGCAGAGGAATGTTTTATAACAGCTACTTCTTATATCAGCTGAATGAAGGGATAAACAAACTGGTAGAGACTCACAAGAAATAGCAATAGACAAACCAGATACCAACCCATCAACATTAACATTAGAGCCCTGAATGGATAAAACAGCTACCCTTTGAAACCTAAATTGCCAGTTTGTGTCTATGTTGGGGAAAAACTCCAGAGCACCTGGTATACTGGTAAGAACAAGGTAAATGTGGGGCAGAGCCAAGATGGTGGAGTAAAAGCAGGCACTTCCCTGAGCTCCCAAAGCCCTCCAGATATCTGTAAAATGATTCTAATACTCTAGAGCTACAGAACTCAGAAAATGACAGAGTGAAATAAATCCCTAGCCCAAGGCAACCTGGAACATCAACAGGAAGGATCTATTATACCAGGCAGAGAGCAGAGCACATTGTGGAATGAGGTAAACCAACACAGATGGGCCAGAGCAGGTCTTAGGGGACAAAATCATTGGCAGCTGTGGAAATTTTGAGACAAATGCCCAAAAAAGGTCTGTGAGAAAACTGTGGGATCTGGGTGAAAGGAGCTCCTGGTCTAGCCAGGTCCAGCCCCAGCCCCAGAACAGAGGGGGGAGGGGGAAGGAGAAGAGGGAGAAGGAGGGGAAGAAGAAGGATCTGTTTCCAGGGCTCTCAGTGCACCAGCAGTGGGGGATTGAGAAGCTGATACAAAATCCCTGAAGCCTGGGACAGTACACTCACAGACACCTTCACCCCCCATTTCATTATGTGACATGCATTTTACATACAAAGATACACTTGCCTTGTTTTTAGAGAATATTAAGAAACTTTATTTCTGGAGTAAAGGTATGTTATAGCTTGATGCATATTCAATGATTTCATAGTACAAAGAGTGTAAAGGACAAAAATGAACCACTAACCACCCTTCTACCTTTTTTTCTTTCCATTTCCAGTATGTACTTTCACAAACGAATTTATGTTTGATTCTTGGCCAAAAGTTTGATATCTTACCTGTATTTTTATGTTCAGGACAACAGAATATTTAAATACTTTTAACACATGGGGTCAGAAGTTCACAAAATACGCTTGATGCATTAGAATAAAGAAGAGAATATTTTTACATATTGGTCATCTCTTTCTTCAAGAAAGTCACAAAGAGAGAAATATCATTTTCTTTTGAGTTTTTGTCTTTCCCCACCCAAAAAAATTCCATCTGAATCAATTCCAGATTATGAATAACTTTTTTTTTCATTCAACATGGTAGATTCTCAACAAGGATAGAAGGCTAAGGTACATTTCAATAAGATATTGTAAAACTTTCTACACGACTTTAAAAGTTTCTACACCACTTAAAGGTTTGCAAATAATTTTCCTCGTAACAATTCGGTAAAGAAAGTGGAACAAACTTAATTATCCTCATTTTATAGGTAAGAAAACTGAGTCTCAGAGAAGTTATATCTTACCTATTACAATGCTTAACAGGAATTGATCAATTTGAACTTGTTCAATTAAAAGACTTATTTTTTCACTTCTAACATTGCATGTCTTTTAATGCAATTTTATTATATTTCATATCTGCCAAAATGTCATGTATCTAGGGTGTTCAAATTTTCTAAAAATTGTGACTACTCTGATATTATCATTAATGATTAATAATAAGTACAATGTACAGTAAATAGTATAAAATAGTGGATAACTTTATAACCTTTAATTATGCAGTTATAATTTCATATCTATTTTGCTTGAACTTAGAAGATATTCACATTACAAAAAGGAAAACTAAGGTAAAAGGAACCGGGTGCTTTTTTGGTGACTTAATACATAGTTTTAAAGTGGGATCTTCCTTTGATTCTTAATCAAATAATAAAGATGACTTATAACTCATAAGCTCATTATTATTTTGTGAATCCTAAAGAATATTTTGACTTTGGAATGCATATTTAAGTAACATTTTCTTGAAATTTCTAATTATTATAATTAACTTTGGAGTAAGCTTAAAATTTCTGTAGTTCATATGTGTTCAATATCCTCCATAAGCTTAATTAATTAAAATATAAAAAGGCAATAATCAAAATAAACATTTTACCTGAATTCATTATTCATATTTGCTGTTTACATAAGTGTCTTCACTAAAATTACAATTGCTTTTCTTTAAAAAGAAAAGACCCTACTAGAAGCAAAAACAATTCAATTCATTTCAAATATATTGTCAAAACAATTTCAGATTCTATCCTTTGAAATAATTCAGTATCACAGTGTCTTCCATGTTGGAACTCATTTTGTCCAGCTCTTCAAAGAACCATTTTGGATATTGACTTTGTTCATAACCCTAATTGCTTGGCCACTTGAGCTTAGAGTGGGTTAAGTGCTATGTATGCTTCTTTCTAAATTGAACATCCTGCCAATACAACTAAGTCACAACATTCAGTGTTTTATTATAATGCTTTAGGACTTCCTTGAGCAAGAATTGACAACTTTATGCTTCATAAATATTACAATAACAGATATTTTGTGCTCATAACACTACTGAGTTGATATGAAATTTGCCCCTATGTTAGGTAAATAGGAGAGAAAAATCACGAGAGTTAACAAAGCCAAAACTGTTTACCTTTCCATATATGAAGTTCATATATTTAATTCTTAAGAACATTATAATCATAAAGACAATTAAAAAGCATCTACTTAGATGGCATGGAAATGAGTCTGTTGGAATGATTTCAAAAGAAGAATTTAAGGGTGAGAAAAAAGTATGCATTGAGAGTAGGGGGAAGAAAGAAGATGAATGGGGAAATGATCTGACAAAAGAAGGATGGAAAAATTTTTACAAGGAAGGAGATAATGGAAAGAGGGAACTAGTAATGGTAAACTTCAATTTCATCTGAGGGTAAGGGACTTATTAAAAGAGCAGGATGGTAAGAAGGAAGGTAGATTAAAAGAAGCGCTGGTTAAAAACAAACCAGACTTTTGATGAGGGAATGGGGAAAAAAGAGAAGGATAAATAGAAGGGAATAGGATGGAAGGAAATACGCAACTAACAATGATAACTGTGCACTTCAGTGAGATGAACTGATCCATAAAATGGAAGAGAATAGTAGAATGAATTAGAAACTAGAATCCAACAATATGCTAATTACAAGATAAACACTTGAAACAGAAAGACATAAAGGATTAAAATAAGAGGCTGAGAGAATCTATTATGCTTCAGTTAAAGCAAAAAGAGTAGTAGTAGCAAATATAATTTTCAAAAAAGTGAAAAAATAGACTAATTTTGAAAGACATCCAGGGAAACTATCTTTTAATAAAAGGTCCCATTGAAAACGGATTAATATTGGTACTGAATTTTCAGGAAATACTGGCATAGCCAAATTTTTGGAAAAGAGGTACAAGAAGATATCATAAAAATATACTAACTGAATAACTTAATTTGCCCATCTAAGACCTATATAAATCTAAATGTAAAATAAAGAAGTTAAGGAAATGAATAGCGTTTTAGAAAAATTAGATATGATATTTTCCAGTTATGCATGTCACCTTCACAAAAGTTGTCCATCATGTCATAAAAACCACATAATAAACTCAAAATAAATCCAACATGAAATCTCAGAAGAGTATAAAAATATTTTTTAATCAAATAAGGGGGAATAGAAGAAAAAGTGGCAAAACAAATGATAGTAATGAGAAAGAATAATGGGAAAATTCAATAGTTGGTAAAAGTACTTCAAAAATTTAAAAAAAAAAGGTATAGGAAATTCACTAAAGAAAATAATTCCTTAAAAACTAGGATTTGACAAATGGAAAAGCAGTTAGAAAAGATCACTGAAGAAAATGAGTCCTTAAAAATAAAATCAGGAAATGATAAAAACACAATCAAAACAATAAAAATATTAGAAAGAAATATGAAATATCTCATTGGCAAAACAACCTGATCTGGAAAGTGGATTTAGGGAACATAATTTAAAAATTATCGGAGTACTGGAAATCCATGATTTAAAAAAGAACCTGGATATCATATTTCAATAAATTGTTAAGAAAAACTGCTCTAATACCCTAGAAACAGAAGACTAATTATGAAGTGAAAGAATCTATCAATCACTAGCTGAAAAAGATCCCAAAAGGAAAGGTTCCAGAAGTATTATAGTCAAATTACAAAAACTCTTACCATAAGGAGAAAATACCACAAACAACCAAAAAGAAACAGTTGAAATATCAAGGAAAACATCAGAAAAGATTACACATGATTTTGTGTTTTCTGTGGTAAAGTACTGGACAATTTGGAATATGATATTCCAGAAAGTGAAGAAATTAGGATTATAACCAAGAATCACCTATTCAGCAAAATTTAGCATAATCTTTCAGGTATAAAAATTGACATTTAATGAAATAGAATATTTTCAAGTATTTTTTATTGAAAGACTAGAGCAGAACGATTTGTTCTTCAAATATATGAATCAAGAGAAACATTAAAAAGAAAAAAAGAAAAAAACAAAAAAGTAAACACATAAGGGATTGAGTAAGATTAAACTTATTCCTACATGGCAACATTATATTTGTAGCTATTAAGAACTTTATCACTATAAGGACAATTAGAAAGAGTATGCATAGACATAGGGTGTGAGTATGAGAAGACTATGATGGGAAGATATTAAAAAATAAGGGATGAGAAAAAAAAAGATTGTACTGAGAGAACAGGGAAGTGGGAGATAGAATGGTGTAAATTATCTCTTGTAAAAAAGCTATGAAAGAACTATTATAGTGAAGAGTAAATGGTCTGGGTTGACTTTAGAGACTTAAACAGGTAGAGAGGAGAAAGAGAGACAGAGAGAGAAATAGAATGATAAATGAGAAAATAGGACAGAGGGAAATGCACAATTATTATTCATAATTGTGAATATGAACGAAATGAACTCACCTATAAAATGAATCCTATCAGTTTGGTGATTGTGACACAAAAGGAAAATCATGAACCGTGAAGGAAAATGTGAAAAAAATGGGATACTTATGCATTTTTGGTGGCGTTGTGCACTAGTTCAACAATTCTGGAAGATGATTTTGAACTGTGACCAAAGGGCTTTAAAAATGAGTAGACAGGGGAGGATCCAAGATGGTGGAATAGAAAGATACACATATGCTAGCTCCTAACCCACAGCCCATAAAATATCTGTAAAGAAGAACTCCCAACAAATTCTGGAGCAGCAGAAGTCCCATAACAATGGATTGGAGGAGATTTCTGTTCCAGAGAGATATGAAAAACCAACAGGAAAGGTCTCTTGCACACTAGACATGGAGCAGAGCCCAGCCCTGCCTCAGCTGTGCAGCACCAAGGGGAGCAGATCCAAGCAGGCTTCAGGGACAGAATCTCCAATGGCAGCACAGGTCCCTCCACCCACAGGCACCAAAGGTCAATGAGAGGGTCTTTTCAGCTTGCTGAGAGGGAAGCGGGGTGTCCCCATAACCCAGTCCACCTCGGGAGGCAGAAGCAGAGGCAGCAGCAGACAAGGACTCTGAAGGTAGCAGGAGCTCAGATCCTTTGTTAAAGGTCTCTACATAAATCCCCTGAGGGAACTAAGCCCCGTGTGGTGGCCCTGCCCTCACCTGAGCTCCTGAACTTAATCTCACACTGAATAGCAACCTAGGCCCCACTAAGAGCCCTGAGGCTGGGAAGCAGCATTTGAATCTCAGACCCCAAGCTCTGGCTGGGCAGAACTGGAGGCGAGGTGGGTGTGGAGAGGAAACTCAGAAGTCAAGTCACTGGCTGGGAAAATGCCCAGAAAAGGGGGGAAAATAATAAGACCATAGAAGGTTACTTTCTTGCTCAACAGATATCTTCTCCCATCCTTTCAGGAGAGGAAGAACAATGCTTACCACTAGGAAAAAACATAGAAGTCAAGGCTTCTGTGTCCCAAACATTCTAAATAAATACTGAATGGACTCAGGCCATGGAAGAGCTCAAAAAGGATTTTGAAAATCAAGTTAGACAGGTAGAGGAAAAATTGGGAAGAGAAATGAGAGAGATGCAAGAAAAGCATGAAAAGCAGGTCAACACCTTGCTAAAGGAGACCCAAAAAATGCTGAAGAAAATAACACCTTGAAAAATAGGCTAGCTCAATTGGCAAAAGAGGTTCAAAAAGCCAATGAGGAGAAGAATGCTTTCAAAAGCAGAATTAGCCAAATGGAAAAAGAGGTTCAAAAGCTCACTGAAGAAAATAGTTCTTTCAAAATTAGAATGGAACAGATGGAGGCTAATGACTTTATGAGGAACCAAGAAATCACAAAATAAAACCAAAAGAATGAAAAAATGGAAGATAATGTGAAATATCTCATTGGAAAAACAACTGACCTCGAAAATACATCCAGGAGAGACAATTTAAAAATTATGGGACTACCTGAAAGCCATGATCAAAAAAAAAGCTTTAACATCATCTTTCATGAAATTATCAAGGAAAACTGCCCTGAGATTCTAGAACCAGAAGGCAAAATAAGTATTCAAGGAATCCACTGATCACCAACTGAAAGAGATGCAAAAAGAGAAACTCCTAGGAACATTGTGGCCAAATTCCAGAGTTCCCTGGTCAAGGAGAAAATATTGCAAGCTGCTAGAAAGAAACAATTCAAGTATTGTGGAAATACAATCAGGATAACACAAGATCTAGCAGCTTCTACATTAAGGGATTGAGGGAGTGGAATAGGATATTCCAGAAGTCAAAGGAACTAGGACCAAAACCAAGAATCACCTACCCATCAAAACTGAGTATAACACTTCAGGGGAAAAATGGTCTTTCAATGAAATAGAGGACTTTCAAGCATTCTTGATGAAAAGACAAGAGTTGAAAAAAAAATTTGACTTTCAAACAAAAGAATGAAGAGAAGCATGAAAAGGTAAACAGCAAAGAGAAGTCATAAGGGACTTACTAAAGTTGAACTGTTTACATTTCTACATGGAAAGACAATATTTGTAACTCTTGAAACTTTTCAGTATCTGGGTAGTTGGTGGGATTGCACAGACACACACACACACACACACACACAGACAGAGAGCACAGAGTGAATTGAATAGGATGGGATTATATCTTAAAAAAATGAAATTAAGGGGTGAGAGAGAAATGTATTGGGAAGCGAAAGGGAGAAATGGAATGGGGCAGGTTATCTCATAAAACAGGCAAGCAAAAGACTTTTTAGTGGAGGGAAAAAGAGGGGAGGTGAGAAAAAAACATGAAGTTTACTCTCATCACATTCACTAAAGGAAGGAATAAAATGTACATGCATTTTGGTATGAAAACCCATCTTACAATACAGGAAAGTGGGGGAGAAGGGGATAAGCAGGGTCGGGGGATAATGGAAGGGAGGGCAATGGGTGGAGGGAGCAATTTGAAGTCAGCACTCTTCAGAAGGGACAGGATCAAAAGAGAGAATAGAAGCAATGGAGGCAGGATATGATGGAGGGAAATACAGTTAGTCTTACACAACATGACTATTATGGAAGTCATTTGCAAAACTACACAGATATGTCCTATATCGAATTGCTTGCCTTCCCAAAGGGAATTGGGAGGGAGGGAGGGATGAAGAGAAGTTGGAACTCAAAGTTTTAGGAACAGCTGTCAAGTACTGTCCTTGCTACTAGGAAGTAAGAAATACAGTTAATGGGGTATAGAAAGTCATCTGGCCCTACAGGACAAAAGAGAAGATGGGGACAAGAGAAGGGATGGATGATAGAAGAGAGGGCAGATTGGTGATAGGGGCAATTAGAATGCTTGGTGTTTGGGGGTGGGGGGAAGGGACAAATGGGGAGAAAATTTGGAACCCAAAATTTTGTGAAAATGAATGTTAAAAGTTAAATAAATAAATTTAAAAAATTAAAATAAACTATTCAAAAAGAAAAGAGTAGACACTTTGACCCAGCAATAGCACTACTAAGTCTATTTCCCAAAGAGACCAAAGAAAAGGTAAAAATACCGATCATTAAGAGTATATACATCAGCTCTCTTTGTGGTAGCAAAGAAATGGGAATTCAGAGGATGCCCCTCAACTTTTATCACTCAAAATATGTAATTATTTATAAGAACATAAAAATTGCTTCAGAAAAAAATAATGGACCAAAATATTCCCAACTATCAATCTCTTCTGTATCATTTCTGACTGTTATCGTCTATCATTTGATTGAAAAGTTTCCAGAAAATGAGTGTCCATCATGCCTGAAAGCAGATAAATTTTGATAGCTGTTTTTAGTAGGAAGAATTTTCTTCCCCCTCACATGAATTTGCTTTGGTCCCCTCACATAATCACAAAATTTGAAAACCAACTCAGTGATCAGGTAGTCCAACCCATTTACCACAGGAGTACCAATTACATGCAGTTATGTAATCTCTGCCTGAAAACCTACAAGAAGGAAAACCTATCACTTTTGGAAGAAGCTCATTCCACTTTCGGAGAGTTCTAAATTGTTAGTATGTTGTTTTTTTTTTTTTCCTTTCTGATCAGAAGCATGAATTGGCCTCTTTTCAAATTTTGCCTATTGCCCCTGGTTCTGTCTTGTGTCAAACAGATCAACTCTAATTTGTCTTCAGTATGATAACATTTATAATACTTGAAGACACATCTTTTTCTCCTTAGTTCTTTTCCAGGTCAAATGTATTTAGTTTCTTCCACTAATACTAATATGGTATGAACCTGACACTCGTTGTTATTTGATTTGTCAGTCTCTTTCAAGGTTTTCAATGTTTTTGTTGAAGTTTGGTTGCCAGAAGTGTATACAATTCTAGATGCGATATGACCATGACAGATTACAGTTTCTGTATATTGAAAAGTTCAATATTTTCTCCTTTTATTTTACACTTACACACACACATTGATACTCATTTCAGTCCTTAGACTAGTGAATCCAAATGACTAATTCATTTAAGCTTCTTTATTTTTCTTGGATATATTGATTAACTAAATTGAACAGTCAAAATATTTTTCAGATGCGTGCCTGAGTAACTCTTTTAAATATTTAAATTATTTTATTTTCAGCTGTGTAAGCACTTAAAGTGAGGCTATAAAGAGTCATTTAACCTGAATCTGGCAGTTAGTACCTTAGGAAAGAAATTCATTGTCTGATTTCTTCATAAATGAAAAAATTTTTTTAGATAAGTACTTGTATCATTTTACCTCAGTTTGTATTATAAGTTTATATATACATCAGTGTGCTTCATCATGGGATAACAAATTAGAAGAGCATAGGCTGAATGAAGCCCACTTATACTAATTACCTCCAATGAGTTAATTAGTAGTAGAATAAAAAAATCAACTATGATCTTAGATTATCTGTCTGATAATAGTATTAAAAAGTATCCATTTATCACCTTTATAAATGGAAATTACTTTAGTGTTATAGCCTCCATCACCTATCTCCATCCATAAAATTGAAATATAGATTAATCTCATGTGACTGACTTTTTTTGTCTTTAAATTTCTTCTATATAAGCACAAATAATGTTTATTAATGTAGTAACAAATTTAATTCAGTGATACGAGTTCTTCCTTTGTCATATGTAAGTACCCTTTTTACTCACGTAGATTATGATTTTTCCATGCTTTAACAGTTGATCTTTTTTAGTTGCCATGGCTGAAAAAATATAATTTGTCACCTGATAAATCACCTTCTGTTGAGGGCTTAGCTAGATTTGTCTTCAAATGGCAGACATGAAATCTTTGGGCAGACTTAAAAGTCCATTGAGGTGGCAGAAATTGCTGACAAATTTTTAAGAATCTAGACTTATCTTCCTGTGATGATGAAATAATAGCTTAGGTTTTAAACAGAGGAACACTTTTAACAATTTATAGCAGTTATTTGATATCAAGCAAGAGCCAAATAGGAGGTCAGTGAGAGAAAAGATACTAAAAAGAAATATGAGGGGTCAAATAGCAGCTTCAGCAACTTTGAGTTTTTATTTCATGATCAATCCTGCTAAATTTCATCTTCCTACTGCCTATTCCCCTCTTTCCCTCACCCCCACACAGAGCCTTTTACTTGTGTCTTGTACTATGTAAACAACCACTTAAGAACCAGAAAGAAGTATTAATCTGACCATCCCAGTGATAGATAATTATGTGTCTTTTATACAACACAACTACACTTTATTCTTTACAGGTTATATTCCAATTGTTTTCAATTCTGTCCCTTCCTTCTCCCATGTAAGATTTCAACCTCCCTCCTCCTTCTGTTACAGGTGTCAGACCCTTAATGCAGTCATAATAAAATTCCCAGGCACCTAGAGCAAAAATTGTGCATATGCCCTTGGAAGAATTCTACCTGTTTCTTATCAAGCAAATAACATTTGTGTTATGGAAGGCATCATTCAGAGGGATGACTCTGCATTCTGTTGAAGTGACTCATATGTAAGAGATCCATTGACTGTTTTGGGGGAGACATAGTAAGTTCCATAGGAAGAGCAGAAATGAATGGGTTATGATCTGCATTGCAAATATCATTCCATTCCATTTATCCCCAGACCTAACTCCACCTATAAATTCTCTGTTTCTATAAAATGAGCTACCATCCCTCCATTTACATAGCTTTGAAACCTCTGTTAACCTCAGCTCCTCACTCTTTTCCCTCACCACACATATCCACTTGGTTGCCAAATTCTTTCATTGATACCTCCAAACAACTTTTGCATCTGTACCTTCTCTGTAATTTCAGTGCCACCACATGAGTATATGTGCTGATGCCTTGTCCCTCAGACTATTACAATCACCTCCTAATTGGTCTTGTCACTTCAATCCATTTACCACTGAAGTAATTTTCCAGGAGCACAGGACCGACTGTGTCACCTCCTCCTTAATAAAGCCTAGTGACTATTAATTCTATGGTAAAATATAAATGCCTTCATTTACCATTAAAGCCCATCATCACCCAGCCCCAATTTACTTTTCAACGTGTTTCACCTTATTATTCATTATACCCCTTCTCCAAGTGTATTATGAGGCTCAGATGATATAATGAATGTAATTTTATTTGTTATTCAGTCATCTTAGTGATTTCCAACTCTTTGTGCCCCATTTTGGGGTTTTCCTGGCAGAGAAACTAAAGCTTTCTACCATTTGCTTCTCTAACTCATTTTACAGATGAGGAAATAGAGGCCAGCATCACATAGCTGGTAAGAATTTGAGTTCAGATTTTAACTCAAGTCTTTCTCAGTCCAGGTCTGACACTCTGTCTACTGCAAAAGCCATTGGCAAAAAAGAGTGAGAGAGTGAGAGAGAGAGAGAGAGAGAGAGAGAGAGAGAGACAGAGAGACAGAGAGACAGAGAGACAGAGAGAGAGACAGAGACAGAGACAGAGAGAGAGACAGAGACACAGAGAGAGAGAGAGACAGAGACAGAGACAGAGACAGAGAGACAGAGAGAGAGACAGAGAGAGACAGAGAGAGACAGACAGAGAGAGAGAGAGAGAGAGAGAGAGAGAGACAAGAGGCATTCTCCTAAAACTGTTAGTAATAAAGATTTGTGATTTTAAAAGTTTATGAAACAATGTAATAGAAGGCAATTGACTCAAATACATTATATTTTGTGATCAGTACATGATTTCTAACTAGGTAGAGTGCTGGATTAGGACTAAGGAAAACCCAAGTTCAACTCCCCCCTCAAACATTTACTAACTCTATGATCCTGGGAAAATCACTTTAAACCCCTATGTGTTCAGGTTCCTCATCTCGGAAGTCAGAATAATGTTAGAATATACCTCACAAAGTTACATGATGCTCAAATGAGATAGCATATGTAAAGTGCATTATAAACTTTAACATAGTATTTGAATGGTTATCATTGTTAAAATGTGAACTACAGACTCCTACTTTCGTGTGAGAAGGGAGTTTCTGAAACAACAGTTACACTTACTATAATCGTCTTCTAAGTTGTCCATCAGAAATCTGTTCTTGCTTACCATTAACTAAACATTGTCAGAAAATTCTAAACGAATCAAATTTAAGTTCTGTGGCATAACTCTAATGGCTCTTCACAGAGTAACAACTCATTAAGGCCTGTTCAGAAGCAACACATGGACTAAAAGTGAAAACAGATTTATCAATAAAGCCTAAGTTTCAGCTCTTCATGTTGGATTTCCTGGTGGCAGAGTGAGGATAATATTAGAATAACACAATGAACAAAAAATGTCCGTTCTGTAAAAGTGATATTCAAAGGTTGAATTAGTCAGTTTTAAAAATGGACCAAAGTGGCACCTTTACCTTGGGAATTGGGAGTGAGATGAAAGAAGGGAAGGGGAAAAAATGAACTATTTGAGTTAAGCAACATGTTCTGCTGTTCATATATTTTATATTTCAGTCACTGGTTTCCTGCCTCATTTCAGTAATTCAAAGGGCCCTCAAGGTGCATATCAACTATTGTAGGGCAACCAAAATGACACCAAAACACTAAGCAGAAAGTGGTAAGAAACAGAAAAATGGGAGAGTTTGAAAAAAATGATTCAATTTCATTTCAGTCATTCTCCTTCCTCAAACATAGGCCTTTTCTGAACTTCTCTATTACTATTAAAGGCACTATCATGCTTGTAGATATTTAATTTTCATCTTTGATGTCTTATTAAATTCTCTACTTTTACCCCACTATTCTGATCCAAATGTTCTCCTTCTCTCTACTCACAGAATTATCAAATATGCATATACATATATGTTTATATAAGCACACATGCATATAGGTATATCTGTGAAAATATATGTATATATTTATGTATGTTATCTTCATTACAAATTAAAGTTATTAGAGATAGGGATTTTTTACCTTTGCCTTTGGTTTTTTTATCCCTGGAACTTTAGTGCAAATGCTTAGTAGGTGATTGTGTATTGATTGATTGACTGACATAAGATAATAGATTCATAATTGAAAGTTTTCTTAGAGGCAAGCTAATTCAACTCTCTCACCTTACAAATGGGGAAACAAATATCCAAAGAGGGTAAGCTAGCTGCCCAGGGTTACATATGTAGTGACAGAGACAGTGTTTGACTGCCCTTCCTCTGAGTCCAAATTCAGTGACCTTTCCACTGTAACTTGCCTTCCAAATGAAATCAGCTAGAATGATTTGAACTGATAAGAAGCAGACAAAACAAGAACTATGCTATTAGGAAGTGATGTAGATTGAGGTTATGCCAGGGCACAGATGCAGAACAGAAGATGTTATGGGATACAGAGCCAAATAGCACATAAAAAGACTGAGGAGATATAAACCTCTGTGTTTGACATCAAAATTGGAGTGATTTTAAAATTTAGAGTATAGCAATTGGTGGTAGGGCAGGAAAACTAGATAATTAAAAAACTTTTCTTAGTAAAGAAAAAAAAGAATTATTCAAAAACAGTACAAAGTGCAGCTGTACACTTTGATATTTCAGAGTTTGCGATTTTGTCAGTGTGGCTATTCCCTCCACTGATAAAGATTAGAAACTTTCTACAAGTGTCTTCAGTAGCCCTGGTGAGTGGAAAGTTCAATACTTTGTAGACAAATTGGCAATCTTAGCTAGTTGGGTTGACAATGCCATATCCAGCTTTTGCAGCTGGATAAGACCTAAAGAAATTTGTGACTTGTGAAGATAACACTTCGGAACCTAGAGACACTGCCATACTTTGATGAGAAATTGTTGTAGACTGTAATGGAGTAAAATGGTTCTCTAGAACAGAAAATCAAATAGAGTTGTTAGAGCTAGAAGGAATCTTAAAGATAATTTAGTACTGAGTACTTAATATTTATCTGCTTAATGAATTAGTAGATTAATCTAATCTGGTGCTGTGATTTAATTGAAACTGAAGGTAAGACAGGTAGAGTAATGAGCCCAATTGTCATTTACATCAAAGGTGAATCAGGGTTTTGAGATTCTCAGAACATTGATTTTTCTAACACAGCCTTTAAGAAGATTGAAGACTTCCACAAATATCTCTTAAGTGCTTCCTATATATAAAGAATCATACATTGTATCTCCATTAAAAAAAAAAAGTCAACTTGCAGTCTAACTGCTGTGATGTCTGTGCATGATGTATAACGCAAGTAGAATGTAAGCCACTTGAAGAGAGAGGTGAGATTTGTTTCTGTTTTTATCATTGTAAAACCAGCACCCAGCACAAGTTCCTGTACATATATACTTAATAAGTAGAATAGTGGATATAGTGCATGATTTGTGATCAGAAAAACCTCAGTATAAATATGTCCTCAGGCACTAGCTATGTGACAGCACAAGTCACTTAGCCTCTTTTGGCAAGAGTTCCTTTATTTGTAAAATGAGGAAAATAATGCCACTCACATCACAGGGATATTTTGAAGATGCAATGAGATTATAATTACAAATATTTTCAAACTTTAAAGCATTATATAAATGTTAGTTATTGTTATTATCAGTAAATTATTTTTGAATGGAATAGAATTGAGTTCATAGGATTGTAAGGTGATAAGTTTAAAGTTGAAAGTGACATCTGAGGTCACTAAATTTAACACTTTCACTTTACAGATGAGAAATCTGAATCTCCAGGAGATTAAGTGATTTACCAGGGATCACATAGGCAAAACAAGACAAGGAAACAAAGGATTTTGTAATGTGCCTCCTATGTGCCAAGCACTATGCTTACTGACAAGGATACAAATAAAAGTAAAAATAAAAAGAAGTCCTTCACTCAGGGAATTTACATTATAATGGGGGAAGACAATACACTAAAAGATACTGAAAAATAGAAGTAGGAGGAAGGATGGAGCCAAAATGGCAGAATAACAGCATGACTTTTTAGAGTGCTCCCCCCAAGCCCAGTCAAATACCCGTTAAAAATGTTTCTAAACAAATTATTATCTTCAGAACCCACAGAACAGTGGAGTAAAGCAAATCTCCAGCCCAAGACAGCCTGGAAGGTAACTGGGAAGTGTCTATCACTCCACACTGGGAGCAGAGTACAGTCCAGTGTGGGTAGTGCTGACACAGAGGGGACCTCAACAGGCCTTGGGGAGATGGAATCTTTCACACCTGTGGCAATTTCCAGATGTCATGATCCCAAAAAACAGGAAAAATTGCAAGGTCAGTGAAAAACCTGTGGGATCAGTGTGAGAGAGTAGAGTGGTCTAGCATCAGTCCCAGGGCAGCAGAGGGGGAATGGGGAGAAGAAACCCTCAGCAAACACAGAAGTAGCAGGAGCAGCTGCAGCCACTGTTTCTAGAGCTCTAGGCCACAGATTGTAGGGGAATTCAGCATCTGACAGTATATCCCTAGCCCCAGTGGAAGCAGAGAATTATCTTGATGGAGATCAAAAGTCAAATAAATGGATGGCGAAACGAGCAAAAACCAGAAAAAGAATCAGACTATAGAATCTTACTTTGGTGACAAAGAAGAGCAAAGCATGCAAACAGAAGATAGCAAAGTCAAAGTTGCTCCATCCAAAGCCTCCAAGAGAAATATGAATTGGTCTCAGGCTCAAAAAGGATTTTAAAAATCAAACAAGAGAAGCAGAGCAAAAATTGGGAAGATAAGTGAAAGTGATGCAAGAAAATTATGAAAAACAAGTCAACTCTTTGCTAAAGGAGACCGAAAAAAATGCTGAGAAAATATCACTTTAAAAAATTGACTAACCCAACTGACAAAAGAGATCCAAAAAGCCAACGAGGAAAAGAGTGTCTTTAAAAGCAAAATTGGCCAGATAGGAAAGGATGTCCAAAAAAGGAAAATAATTTCTTAAAATTAGAACGAAGCAGATGGAAGTTAGTGACTTTATGAAAAAATCAAGAAATTATAAAACAAAACCAAAGAAATGAAAAAATAACACACAATGTGAAATATCTCATTGAAGAGACAAATAACCTGGAAAATAGATCCAGGGGAGACAATTTAAAAAATGAAAGCCATGATTGAAAAAGAGCCTAGACATCATTTTTCATGAAATTTTCAAGGAAAACTGCCCTGATATTCTAGAACCAGAAGGTAAAATAAATATTGAAAGAATTCATCAATCATTTCCTGAAAAAGATATCAAAAGGAAAACTCCTAGGAATAATGTAGCCAAATTCCAGAACTCCCAGGTCAAGGAGAAAATATTGCAAGTAGTCCAAAAGAAATAATTCAAATATTGTTGAAATTCAATCAGGATAACATAAGCTCTAGAAGCTTCTACATTAAGGGAACACAGGGATTGGAATGCAATATTCTAGAGGTCAATGGAACAAGGATTAAAACCAAAAATCTCCTACCCAGAAAAACTAAACATAACACTTCAGGGAAAAAAATGGTCATTCAATGAAATAGAGGACTTCCAAGCATTCTTGATGAAAAGACCAGAATTGAATAGAAAATGTGACTTCCAAACACAAGAATCGAGAGAAGCATGAAAAGGTAAACAGGAAAGAGAAATCATAAGGGACTCACTACAGTAGAACTGTTTATATTCCTACATGAGAAGATAATATTTGTAACTCTTGAGACTTTTCTTAGTATTTGAATAGTGGGAGGGATTATATACATATAGACAGAAGAGACAGGGTGAGTTGAATAGGATAGCATGATATTTAAAAAGATAAAATTAAAGGGTAAGAGAGGAATATATTGAAAAGAGAAAGGGAGAAACAGAATGGGGCAAATTATCTCTCCCATAAAAGAAGTAAGGAAAAAGTTCCTTCAATGGAGGGGAAAAGGGGGAGGCAAGAGGGAAAAAGTGGACCTTACTCTCATCACATTTGGCTTAAAAAGAGAGTAACATGCACACTCAATTTGCTATGAAAATCTATCATACACTAGAGGAAAGTAGAGGAGAAGGTGATAAGTGTGGATAGGGAGATGAAAAAAGGAAGGGCAAATGGGAGGAGGGGTAATTAGAAGTAAACACTTTTGTGGACAGTTAGGGTCAAAAGAGAGAATAAAATGAATGGGGGGCAGGATAGTTTGGAGGGAAATATAGTTAGTCTTTCATAACATGACTTTTATGGAAGTCTTTTGCATAACTACACATGTATAATATATATTTAATTGCTTGCTTTCTTAGTGGGGATCGATGGGGAGGGAGGAAGGGAAAGAAGTTGGAATTCAAAGTTTTAAAACTAAAAGTTAAAAATTGTTTTTAGATGCAACTGGGAAATAAGATATGCAGGTAATAGTGTATGGAAATGTATCTTCCCCTACAAGAAAATAGAGGAGATGGGATAAGGGAAGGTAAGGGTGTGATAGAAGAGAGGGTAGATTGGGGGAGGGGATAATCAGAATTCATCTTACCTTGGACAGAAGGGAGAGATGGGGAGAAAATTTGGAACTCAAAATCTTGGGTAGTGAATATTAAAAACCAAAAATAAATTAATTAATTAATAAAAACTGAATTGGGAGATTTGTGTGGAGGTATCAATGTGTAAGGCATGGTGTTAAAGTCCAGTTATTCAGCAGCACAGCTGGGAAGGGAATTTGAAGGTTCTCAGATACAGGAAGCACTCTAAGATGGAGGCCCAGAGAGGAGCTTACCAATGAGGGAAAGGGTACTAGAAAGGAGGATAGATATTCATGGGTGTTGGAAAAGGAGGCTGACATGGAGGATGGGTCTCCTATGGTAAAGAATCACCAGGAACTGAGATTATAGCAGAGGCACATTAGCAAAATCCAGAAAGTTAGAAGAACAGCCAGGAAATAAGAGCCACAGGGAGGACATAAACTCAGATCTATCTCACTCCAAATATGATCCTCAGCTGAATCAAATTGAACATTGCATAAGTTCTACAGCATCTTATTCCAATGTCTGACCTTGGAATGAATGGTACTCTAGATTGCTGAAAGTTATACCAACAGAGTACATGTACTAGTAGGCTGTGTTAGGCTCCATTAACTTTGAATAGATAGGCTGATGATCTCAGGCTGATTCTATTCTCCATAGACAAACTCAACTAAATACATAGAAACTCAACAGCAGTAGTTTATTCACTAAATTGCATGCTTTCTCACCTTGGAAATCCATCAAAAAAAAATTACAAAATGACTTTTCTTCTTGATTGGTCTTTATTTCAGGTGGTAAAGTAGCAGACAGTGAAAGAGGATGATACATGTGACAAAATTATTAGATGATTTAAAAATACTTGCCCTATTACAATACCATAATCATGAGATAAGCATACAATGAATGATTCATAGGCATATTAAATTTATCTTTAATGGAAATGCAAGAAGATGATAGGCTTTTACAAATATTCTTCTTTTTTAAAAATTTTATTGCTGACATCTGGTCTTTAAACCAGCCAATTCCTGATATTATCCCTCCTATTCATATTGCAACATCATTTGTAACAAAGCAAAACAATTAAGAAAAAAAACTGAAAGCAGAAAACCTGTGTTTGATATTACATAAATGCTGCTTTCTTCCACAATTTATATACATTTTCTCTTCTTGGAGGGCAGTGGTGTGTGTTATAATCTATTTTCTAGACGTAAGACTGGTCATTACCATTAATGATCATCTGCCTGCCTTTCAGGATTATTAGGTTATTGCAGTGATTTTGCATATTTTTCTCCTGGTTCTAATTTCTTTGATTTTGATACACTCATAAAAATTTTCTCATATTTCTCTGAATTCTTCATATTCATTTTGATAGTGCAATCATCATCAAATGATTTGTTACTTGCTGCTAAGAACTTCTCATACCTGATTTCACCTTTGCTGTCCATCTGCCACCCAACTCTCACTTGTGGCAACAAGAAGTTGTATCATGTCACATAACGTAAACATTTTGGCAGACAGGATAAACAAGGGCTAATGTGACTGACAAGTCACAAATACTTCAGTGAGTTAGTTGAGTGTATACCCCAAGCTTGTGAAACCTTCCCACAATGGAAAGGTGAATGTGAACAATTTGTTCCAATGGGGCTTGAAGGCAGTGAAACCAAACACTAGGTGTAGATCACCTAGAGCTTAGTCAAATATCAAAGATTCCAAGATCATTCACTGCATTTTCAGTCAATGACAATCTTTTTTACTTTTATTTTGCCACTGGACTCTTAATGACTCTGCAAAAGAGTGAGGTTATGTTGTCAATGGATTTTATGTAATGGAAAGATTTTTCCCATCCATTAATAATCCCTGTGACCTACTTGAGTCACATGGAAGCCTGAGTCACATGAGTATGTGATGGGAGGAGCTTGCTGAATGGCTGAAGCAGTAAAGTTGGAGCAGAGCTGAGAAGAAGTTGGTCATAGCAGTTAGAGCTGAGGGAGAAAGAGGATGCAGGCAGCAAGTTGTGTGTTTGTTTGTGGCAAGACTCCAGCAGGGGGAAGGTTAGGGGATGGTGGTGTCCCCAGCATTGTTATAATGTATAAATTTCTTTGTTGCTATGATGAATTTACTTTCTGGCACTGGAATTTGGCTTTCTGATGTTCAAATAAATGTTTTGGTTCTGCCTTTCATGTGGAGAGTCTGTTATATTTTGTGATTCAGAATTACACTGGCATATTCATAGATGCTGTCAGCACTATGAGTATCCTGTTGACATTACATTTGATCATGAAGATGGAATCACAAAATATCAGGTCTCTATTTGGAGGCAGAAGGGCTTCAGAGAGAGAAATGCATATCCCAGAATGGGAGGATTTACCTTATTTCTCCCTAGCAAGAAAATGGTCTAAAAGCATAGAGTTCTCTGAAAAGTAGGAATCAAAACTATGGAAGGGACAACCTAGAGATTTGAAAATATGTTTGGAAGCAATACCAATAGAACTGGGGAAAGCACTGGTAGGCATGTGCAGAAAAGGCTGGACCTTGCTAACAAGTTATTGCCTTATATACAAAAGCAGAGACAAACTGCTGGAAGAGAAAGCTCAGATAAAAAAGGAGTTCACTAGTTTGCATGGGAATCTTTCTGTGCCACAGTGTTTGTGCTCACCTGTAGAAGAGTAATCTGGTGGGGTTGTGGGGGAGGGTTCCCAGGTTGTAGAGGAACAAGCTACTGTTCATTTAGCTAAGAGGAAGTGAAAAAAATAACAAAAGGAATGTGCGTGCAGCCCTTGCTCAGTCTGGGTCTAGTTGCCCTGACAACTGTCAGAAAAATGCATGGGAGAAAAATGAAATAAAGTTAGTTGAGAAGGCTTTTACGAGTGCTGACTTTCACCCAATATTAAGAAGAAAGATGAAGAACCACGGGGAAGACATGGCATTTAGGGAGGTAATTAAGGATTTTACTCAACAGGAGGTCACAGATATTTTGAGTCAATTTACTTGAAGAATGGAAGAATCCTTGGTATCTTGGATGGTGAGAATCAGTGATGAAGGACCTGGAAGAGTATTGATAGATAATGTTGACTGCTTGAAATTTGTAGGTACTAGTCAGAATTCTTTTGTACAGCAAGCTTTTAGGGATTAACATATGCAAGGAGGTAACAATGTGATTAAACTTTAGTTGCAGATTGATGCAACAAACAGTATCCCATTGACACTATGTGACCTCATGGATATAGATCCTGTATTTGCTTAGGGACTGTAGGAGAAAGTTAAAGGAAGAGGTAATGAAGACAGCAATAATGATGGGAGATGCTGAGGCTTATAACAGTATCCCCTTAGCAGTTTCTTAAGGAAATATCATAGTGAAAATGGCTTCTCCTGCTTTACGAGCCCCTAATTATGACTAATAATTGGGGAAATAGGGCACCCTGTTTCAGAGGCACTTGATAAGATTTCAAAGGTAAGGGATTAAGTGGAATGGGGGAAAGATAAATTTCCTCTAGAGAAAAGAGTAAATAGTCAGTGAATTACAGGTCAGAATAGATTGACAAGAAAAGAATTTTTTTACTGCCCTATTGATATTAGGGGTTGATTTTGGAAGAATAGGTGGTATTCCAACTAATGAATTATACAAAAAGTACTTAGAAAAGAGGCTTGATATTAGACTGAATAGGGAAGTAAGAACTGCTCCTACAGATACTCCTGAATCCTTGTATACAAGTTTGTAACATCTTCAGGGAGACCAAGAAATTGGCCAAACCTCAGCTCAAATTAAAGAAGTACACAGATGGGATTATAGACCTGTGAGGCCATGCAAAGTAGGATCTTTTGCTTTTTGTGTTTTAGTATGATCAAGAAGTATAATGCCTCTATTTGAATGTGATTAAAGAAGATGTTCCCCACCCACTGATGGGCCTGCCCATTGAGAGAAGCTTGATTAGGAGAGTTGTTTTGTAGGAGGGTCCTAAGCACCTTTTGTTTTTTCTATTGAGGCACTAGGTCAGAGAGTCATGCCCTCTGGCTCTGAAAAGTGTATAAATATTCTGAGGGTGAGATTTTACTTTGAGGCTTAGTTTTTGGAAGAAGGTTTGTGTGCCAGATAAGACTCTGGGAAGCCACTAAGCAGCCCCCTGACTTTTTGAAAATCCAGATGTTGGTGGTTCCCTCTCTGATAAAGCTGCATCTATGTTAATGGTCAGGCAGTTTAGAAGTGCTGTTTGTTTGATTTCTCTGAAAGCTTTATTTTGTTTTTCTCTGATACCCATGCTTGATTAAAGTGATTGCTACCCCTCAAAAGCTGCCTCATCTTTTAGAGAAGCAGATAAAAGAACCTGTGATGGTAGGCCCCCATGTGTATGTTGGGGTGCTTATTGTTACAAAACCCCACCATTTTGACCATATATTGGAATAATGGATCAAATATTGTAACTAGAGCATTAACAGATCCTGGGGAAGAGACCTCCCTTATATATGGAAACCATGATAAGTTTAAACATGGAGCTGTTACCACCACCACAGGGCTGGAAGGGGATGAAATATCAGCCAGACAAGTCAAAATGACAATGAAAATTTCATAATTATCTAAGAAAGATTACATCATAGTAATTGTACCAATTCCTGAATGCAACATTGGAATAGATATATTGAGAAATGTGAGTCTAAATTTGCCTGAAGAGAGATATCAATTTACAGTAAGGAAGATAGGAATCAATACAGTTTTAGTGGGAAAAATAAAAATGGATCCGATCACTTTACCTTTAAGGTAATTACTTTAAAGCAGTATTGTGTGCCAGGTGGGGAAGGTTAAATTACCAGTATTATAAAGGAATATGTTGAGGCAGGAGTGTTAGTCCTTCCAACCACTCAATGGAATAATCCTGTCAGGTCAGTATGAAAGTCAGATGAGGCATGGAGAATGACAGTGGATTATAGACAGCTGAACAAGGGACTTCCCCCTGTATGCTGTTGTTCTAGAAACTATCATGTTAATAGAAAGGATCCAGAAATATGATAGTACTAGGCAGGCAGTTTCTTTCTTTATCATTCCAATAGATTCTAAACAATGGGACCAGTTTGCTTTCACTTGGAAGGGCAGACAGTATACTTTAACTGCTTGCCACAAGAATATCTGCATAGCCCTACTATTTGTCATAGAACTGTGGCTGAACATTTGGATGAGTTAGTGCTACCCGGTGTACAGCTTACCTACTACATATATAATATTGTGATACAGGGGAAAAATGGAAAAGAAATGGAAAAGTGCCTGAAGCTTTTAATTGAGTATATGATAGGCAAAGAGTGAGAAATCTCCTTGGCCAGGTAAAACTATAAAATTTTGGGGTATAAAATGTAGTCAGGGGCTGTGAAAAATTCTCTTACCAGCCCTACAAAATGTTCAGAATTTTTCTGTCCCTACCAATGAGAAAAGAGGACTCAAAGTTTATAGGATTATTTGATTATTGGAGGCACCACACTTTGCATCTGGGACAGATTTTGAAACCTCATATAAAATATTAGGAAAAAATATGGATGTGAATGAGGACTTCAACAGAATAAAGCTTTTGAAGAAGGCATGGCTGCTATATAATTGGTCCTAGATTTATGACCAATGCAAATTGGCTAGGTGGAAAGTGACAGTACAGGATGAATTTGCAAACTGGAGTTTATTGTAAAAACAAGAAAGCTGAAATGCACCCTTAAGATTTTGGCCTAGGAAACTTCCTTCATTTGGAGTTCAATATACCGCTTTTGAAATGCAATTGCTGCCTACATGTTGGGCTTTGGTAAAGACTAAACAACTGACTCTGGGTTATGAAGTAATATTAAGGCCTGGAATCCCAGTTATGACCTGGGTAATGAGTAATCCAGCTTCTCAAAGATTTAGACATGCACAAGAGGCTAGCATATTTAAATGGAAATGGTACATTCAAAATAGATCTAAAACAGGAAGAAGTGGAGTTTCTGCTTTACAGGAATCTATAGCAAACATAGATACTGAGGGAAATTATATACCCTATGAACAAAAGCAACAGTGCTGCAGTCCTTGGTAAAATGGAATGAGGGCTATGATGAATTAACTGAAGAACAAAAAGACATGCATAGTCTACTGATGGGACAGCAAAATATTTGTGCTGCAAAAGACATTGGAAAGTGGTAGCCTCCATATACCTGGAGTTTGGAAATTACTGGGACATGTGGAAGTAGTCAATATATTGAACTTATAGTAGTACAGCAAGCTATCAAAACAGAACAAGGACAGTGCTATACATTCACTGTATGAGTGGTAGCTAATAGGTTAGCTAAATGGATGTCCATGTGGAAATATCAAAATTGGGAAATTCATTGCAAACATGTCTGGGACAAAGAATTAGGGGAAGATACATTGGACATGTATTTGATTACTAATTTGTCAGTTTTTCATGTCAATGCTCATGTGGTGCTCACCACACCAGAATGTCAGTACAATACACAGGCTGATTGAATAGCAAAGATTGCTATTCAGCATATTGTCCCTACTCTGACACCAACTGATGATCTGGCACCATGAAACAGCCAGCAGGACACACATCAGTGGGCACAAGATCAACATATTAATATCTCTCATTTATTAAAACAAGTATGTGAGGAATGTTTTATATACTTACATATATAGAGAGATATAGATATAGATATAGATAGATAGATAGATAGATAGATAGATAGATAGATAGATAGATAGATAGATAGATAGATATCAACTGGAAAAGGAATGAACTTTTCCTCAGGTAGTAACTGGAGAGAAGGCAAGGGGAAAAATTCCAGTCCAAATTTGGCATATAGATTATATTGAACCCCTACCCCAAGATAAAGGATGTATTATTTTAGGGACAAGCCACTAGTACACTTGAATAGGTGTCAACATTGACTTGTCCCTAAAATAATGCAACTCAGAGAAGCACCTGTAAAACTCTAGATATGATAAGTCTATATTATGGAACCCCAATACAGATTCAAAGTGACAATGGGCCATATTTCAAAGGTAATGAAATGAAGAGATACTGTATATTAAACAATATAGAGTAGATATATCATATTCCATATTATCCACAAGCACCTGGGTTAATTGAAAGAATGAATAGATTATTATAAGAACAGTTAAGGAAGTAAGTTCTAATAATTCATATCAACAATGGAAGGATAATTTTTTCATTATTTTACATAATTTGAATAATAGACTATTGGAACAAAGCATACCTTTAGCCAGAATGATGACCTCAAATCTGCAAATTATAAAACAACTAATGTATAAGATCTAAAATATTGAGTACTAGACTGTGAGGCAAGATGTCCCGGCACTGTATCCAGGAATACATGGTTTGGCAGTATATGATTTACATTTAGAGGACTTTTGATTAGATAGAAAAGAAACAAGAAAAACCTCCACTGGAATATGTATGAGAATCCCTAAAAATCATTTTCGATAGATATTACCTAAACCAAGATCAGCAGTTCTAGAAATACGTGTATTGACTGGAGTAATTGATTCTAATTATCACGGAGAAATTATCGTGACATTCCAAAATTTAGGGAAAGAACCCATACAGTTTTGTAAAAATGATAGAATAGTTCAAGTGGTTATTATATCCTGTGAAACAAAACCCCCTTGTGAGAACTGACCCTTCTCCTAAAATACTTTTCAAAGGAACTGAAGGGTTTGGTTATATTGATAGAATAAAATTGGTAGCTAAAGTATGGGTAAACCAGAAGACAGATGATGTACCAAAGGGTGTGGAAATAATAGTGCATGGGTAAAGTAATACTGTAACTGCTGTTTATTCAGGAGATGATTTTCAAATTGTACTCTTAACTCATGTAGTCCACCATGAATGAGGTGATGATAGTGGGTTCATGGACTCCAGAAGCACAACTGACTCTTTATCTCCTCTGCTTCTGGTTATTGTCTCCTTGTTTTTGTTTGTTTTGTCTGTTGAACTTGTTTACTAGATTTGTTTCCTCTAGGAATTTGTTTGTACCCTTCACCTACAGATGCCTGTAAGATTCTGTTGACACCAGTTATCTCTCAACTCCTATTAATTTATGTAATAGATACGAAAGATCTTGGAGTCAAATGCATTGTTAATGTAGTTTTGAATAATGAAAAGATCTTCCCCATTCATTAATAGACCCATGTGAACTGCATGAATCACATGGAAGCCTGAGTCACATGAGTATATGGAGGGGGGGAGCTTGCTGAATGGGTGGAGCTCGAAGGGTATAACAGAGCTGAGAGGAAGTTAGTCACAGTAGTCAGAGCTAAGGGAGAGAAAGAATGTAAGCAGTGAGCTGTGAGTGTTCATTTGTGCGAAGGCCCTAGGAGGGGGAAGATTTGGGAATGGTGGTGTCCCCTGCATTGTTATTGTTGCTATGATGGATTTGGCTTTCTGGTGATGGGATTTGGCTTTCTGGTGTTTAAATAAATGTTTCTGCCTTCCATGTGGAGAGTCTGTATATTTTGTGATTCAGAATTATGCCAGTATATTCATAGCCCCTACAGATGCTATGTATATTTCATTGGAGCTAGGGAGGCCAGCAACTTCGTATAACTCCAAGTTATGTGTGAGTCAAAACCATTTCAACATTTTTACTTCAAAATCCTGTGATAACAGGTAGGTGATGAAACAGCAGGTGAAGATACACTGGGAACTGCAGTCACAATACTGCAAACAGGTGGCCCAAGTCATAGTATCTTCTCATCAGACTGAAGCAATAGTGGGATTTGTCAGTTCCCTGGGTGTCTGAGAAGCCTTTTTAATCACCATACTACTTACCTCCTGGGATGATGAAAGAGCTAGAAAACATCCTCTGAAAATTTTCTGCTTCAGTTAACCTAACCATGGCCTCCTGACCACTACAGTTGGGGATCTTAGCTTACAGTAAAAATGTGCAAAAATATGTAGAGAAATTTTTGCAGAGATAATTGGTACATGGAACATACACATGCTAATCAACAAAACAAAATCCAGTATAACAAAAAGATGAATAGCTCTAGTTATCAGAGAATTCAGCAGGTGTTATATCCACTTAACAGAATAACATAATAATGCTATTAATAACATTATTAAAGGAATAATATAAGGCTTTCAAATAAAGGCTAGCTTATCAAAGATGAAGTTAGATACTTTTTTTTTGGTAGTGGAATCAGTGATGGTGAGTACCATGAAGCTGATGTAGGTTCCACAATCAAAACTAATCTGGTCAACAAGGTTATATGACTCCCAAAAAAGTGAATGACAGGCTCATGACAATGCAATTGCCACTTGTAGGAAAGTGCCATGCCACCATCTTCAGTGAGTATACTCATATCATGTTGAACTCTGATGCAGCCAAAGAAAAAAAGAAAGGCCTGGAATTCCTTATCATCAATGTGTCAAGAATGGATAAGATTATAATTTTGGATAACTTTAATGCTTGAGTAGGCACAGACTATCAGATGTGACCAGGTATCCTTGGGACGACTGGAGTCAGAAATAAAAACATCAGTGGTCAATTACTATTGAAGACTTCTGGGTCTCATGATGACCTTCTCATCACCAATATTATCTTCTATTTACTTAAACACAATAAAACTTAGTGGAGGCACCCTTGTAGCAAACACTGACATTTAATAGCCTATATCATTGTAAGGAGAATAAGCAGATAGGATGTGAGGAAAATAAGATGGGATACTGCACAGAATGCTGAACAGATCATAGACTTACCCTCTACAAGCTAAATATTCATATTCAACAATAGAGGCCCCAAGGAAAGAAGAGTGACAGAAGACTTAATGTCAACAGATTAGAGTTTCTCCAGGGTTGAACAATTTATTGCTAACTTTTAGGGAAAGCTGAGACAACACACAATTAGCAACTGTAGAGAAGAAGAGTGGGCAGCTTTCAGAAATTGGATAAATAGTACTTTTTTATTGATCTGGGCCAGAACATTAGCAAACATTAATATTGACTTGATGAAAATTAAGGAGAAATGCAGATTCTGCTAAATGACAAATGAGAATTCCACAAAATTTACCAGAAGGATAGTATATCCATCTCTAAGAAGGCAACACTTAGCCACACCAAAAGCAAGGTGTAAGCAAAGCTTACAGAGATGCAAGATTCTTGGCTCAGTAAGAAAGCAGAAGAAATTCAACTTTATGATGATAGTAGAAATCCAAAGCACTTTTATTATGCACTGAAGGTTATTTATGGGTCAGAGACTTATGATGCATGTCAATTACTCAGCCCTGATGGAGTCACATTGATTAGTGATAAGAGCATGACCCTGGAGAGATTGTTTGAACACTTCCCTAGTGTTCTCAACAGATTGTCATTGACCAATTCTGAAGTTGTTGCCCTGAGGTGGAAGACAATCAACGTCTAGCAAAACTTCCAACTGAAGAAGAGGTTTTGAATGCTGTTAGGCATCTCTCATGTGGCAAAACACTGAGTGCTGAATTCATTATGGATGAGATTTACAAGGTAGCTGGTCCATTGCTCATAAAAATGTTGATTAAAGTCTTGGTGGTATGGCAAGAGGAAGTTATCCCTTAGGAGTTGAAGGTTGTTACCATTTTCCATCTCTATAAAGGGAAAAGAAATGCATTGCCCCATGTGAATCATAGGAGTCTCTCTCTCTTAGTCATTGGTGGCAATATTCTTTCCAGAGTCCACAACTGATTGGTCCTAGACCTGTAAGAAGGTCATCTACTCAAGAGCTAGCATGGTTTCAAAGAGGTATAAGGAATGTTGGATATAGTGTTTGCTTCCTGACAACTCCAGAAAAACGCCAGGAGCAGAACAGAATTCTGTATACAATATTCCTCAATCTGATCAAGGTCTTTGATACTATCAGTCTTGAAGATATATGGAAGAACTTGGTAAAATAGGGTTGCCTGGAGAAGTTTATAAGTACCGTATGTCAGTTTAAAGGTGACATACTTGCACAGGTTCTGAATAATGGATGATGCTCTTGTCCTTTTCCAGTCACTAATGGAGTTCAGAAGTAAGACTATGTGCTTGCTTCTATGTTTTTCAGCATGATGTTTTTAGCAATGTTGTTGGATGCCTTCAATAAGAATGAAAAGAACATGAACTTCAGCTACTACAATGGTAAACTATTTAGCCTGAAAAGGTTTCAAGTCAAAGTAAAGTGAGGGGAGAGTTGGTATATGATTTTATTCACAGATGATTGTGCAGACAGTGCATAAGTTCTCCATCAGCCAGCACTATCTCCTCCTTAAATGGAACTATTGGTTACCACAAATGGAGGAATTTTGAATTCTGTGAGAAAGTCCACTTACATTGGCAGTATACTTTCAGGTGATGTCCACATCGATGATTTGGTTAGCGTATGTTTTGCCAAAACTAGTTCAGAGTTGAACTGCTCTGAAGAAATGTTTGGAAGGGAAAAGTTATTAGATTGTCTAGAAAACCGAAGATTTACAGAGCCATTGTACTGATTTCATTATTGTATGCCTATGAAACCTGGACAGTCTATCTGTTAATACAAATATTGCTATATGCCAAGAAACCAAATCACTACCATTTGAATTTTTTTGGAAGATTTTGAAGATCACCTGGCAAGATAAAGTACTAGACACTGAAGTGGTTTCTCAAGATGAACTGGTAGGCATTCAAACTCTGCTACACAAAACACAACTCTGATAGGTTGGCTACATTGTTCAAATGTGACGCACGTGTTTCTCTAACAGGTTATTTTACAGAGAATTCACAAAAAGGAGGCACTGACACAGAGGTCACAAGCAGTCATATGAGGACCCTCTCAAGGACTCTCTGAAGTTCTTTGGAAAAAATCTGGACCCCTAGTTTCTTTTTTGAAAATTTCTTTTATTCTGAAATTAAGAATTAAGATAAACATTTCCATAACATAATAGGGGAAAGAAGATGACTGCACATGAAAATGCACATCTATTATGTACAAATTGTTATTCAGTATGGATAGATAGATACACATATATACATATAAAGATACAAATATACAAATGTTCTCATGTAACGTTTTTTTCAAAAAGACCTATCAAAGTAGACTCAGCTAAAATACTGAGGATATTTTTTATTCACTTAATGCTATTTTATTTTTTCCGATTAAATGTAAAGATAGTTTTTAAATTTTTCTCCCTTCTTCTCTTTCCCTTGCCTCCCTCTTCCTCAAGACAGAAAGCAGTCTGATACAAGTTATGCATGTACAATCTTGGGAAACATATTTCCACATTACTCATGTTGTGAAAGAAGAATCAGAATAAAAGAGAAGAGCCACAAGAAAGGGGGGAAAAAGTGAAAATTGTATGCTTCAATCTGCATTCAGCCTTCATAGTTCTTTCTTTGGATTTGGATAGCATTTTCCATAATCAGTCTTTTGGAATTGTCATAGATCTCTCTTTTGTTGAGAGGAGCTAAATCTGTCGCTGATCATTACACAATGTTGTTTTTGCTGTGCGCAATATTCTCCTGGCTCTGCTCACCGCATTCAGTATCAGTTCATGCATATCTTTACACCACTTGCACATATTTTCTTACAGAAAAAAAATATATCCCATTGCATTCATATATCATAACTTGTTCAGCTATCCCCCTCAATTGGGTATCCCCGCAATTCTCAGTTCTTTTCCACCACTAAAAAAGAGTTACTATAAATATTTTTGTACACATGGGTACTTTACCATTTTTTATGATGTCTGGGATACAGAGCTAGTAGTGCTATTGCTGGATCAAAAGGCATGTATGTTTTATAACCCTTTGAACTCTCCAGAATGCTTGGATCATTTCACAACTCCACCTACAATGAATGAGGATTCTAATTTTCAACATTTACTCCAACAGTTCATCGTTATCTTGTTTGTCACATTAGCCAATCTAATAGATGTGATGTGGTACCTCAGAGTGGTTTTGATTTCATTTCTCTAATCAATTGTGATTTAGAGCATTTTTAAAATTTGATTTCTCTAATCAATAGTGTTTTTAAGTATTAATATGACTATAAATTGCTTTAATTTCTTAATCAAACTAACTACTAGTTCATATACTTTGACCTTTTATAAATTGATGGACTTATAGGAAAAGTTGATATGGTGTTTGCTGCCCTACAACTCTAGGAGAAATGCCAGGAGCAGAACAGAGATCTGTACACAATATTTGTAGATCTGACCAAGGTCTTTGATACCATTAGTCTTAAGGGTTTATGGAAAATTATGTCACAATTTGGTTGCCCAGAGCAGTTCATCAATATTATAGTTCAGTTTCATGATGGCATGTTTGCCTGAGTTCTGGATAATGTGCAATGCTCTTGGGCATTCCCAGTCACCAATGGAGTGAAACAGGGCCGTGTGCTTGCTCCCATGCTTTTGAGCATGATGTTTTCAACCATGTTGAAAAATGCTTTCAAGGAGGATGAACATGGCATCAAAGTCAGTTACCATATTGATGGCAAGTTCTTCAATTTGAAAAGTCTACAAGCCAAGAACAAAGTGAAGGGAGTATTGATGCATGATTTTCTGTTTGCAAATGATTATGCACTCAATGCAGCCTCTGAAGCTGATATACAGTGAAAGTACGAATCAATTGTCTGCTGCCTGTGCTAATTTTGGCCTAATAATCAACACCAAGAAAACACAAGTGCTCCATCAGTCACCACCACACCATCCACACATGTAACCATTGGTTACAACAAATGGAAAAGTCTTGAATGCTGTGGATAACACTTACCTTTGTAGTATACTTTTCAGGGATATACACATTGACAATGAGGCTGAGGCACAAATTGCCAGAGCTAGCTCAATGTTTGGGAAGATCCAAAGAAAAGTTTGGGAGAGAAGAGATATTAGACTGACTTCAAAACTAAAGGTCTACAGAGCTAATGTGCTGACCTTATTGCTATATGCTTGTGAAACATGGGCAGTTGACCAGCGCCATGCCAGGAAACTGAATCACTTCCATTTGAGATGTCTGAGGATCACCTGGCAGGTTAAGGTACCAGACACTGAAGTCCTTGCTCAAATTTAACTGCCAGGTATTCAAATTATGCTTCAGAGAGCACAACTCCAACGGGTTGGCCACATTGTTCAATTGCAAAATGTATGCTTGCCAAAAAGACTATTTTATGGAGAACCCGCATGGGGCAGTCAATCACATAATGGTCACAGGAAGAGGCACAAGGACACTCTCAATGTCTCTCTCAAGAACTTTGGATTTGACTGAGCCACATGGGAGACACTGGCACAGGACCTTTCAGCATGGCATGCCCACATCAGAAAGAGTGCTATGCTCTTCGAGTAAAGCAGAATTGCAACAACTCAAAGTAAACTCAGGATATTCAAATTTGAGATATCCACCCCAAATGTTCACACTTACTATCTGTGCACAACCGGTGTAGAGGATTCCAAGGTCATATTGGTCTGATCAGCCACAGTTGGACACACTGAAATTTCACTTTACACAGTGATGTCATTTTGGTCCTCTTCAAAGATGGACAACAAACAACCAAGTAAATTGATGAATTATTTGTATTCTTATGAATTTGAGTCAGTTTTCTACATATTTAACATTGAGGATCTTTATCTGAAACAATGAAAGTGAAAAATTTCTTTGCTAATATTTTGTTTTAAAATTTTTAATCAATATTCATTAGAGGAAGAGGTCTATAATTTTCTTTCTCTAGTTATCAGCCCCATTTTGCTGTTATAAAAGGAATTTTGTATGATGCCTTCTTTGCCTACAGTTTCAAATAACTTGTATAATATTGGAATGAATTATTTTAAAATATTTAGTAGGATTCACCAGAATTCACTGGTCCTGGAAGTTTTTTCTTAGGAAATTCATTGATTTCTTCTTCAATTTCTTTTCCTAAAGTAGGAATATTAAATATTTCAATCCCTTTTCTGTCAATCTGGACAATTTATATGTTTGTACATATTCATTCATTTCACTTAGGTTGTCAGATTTATTGGCATACAGTTGAGCAAAATCACTCTAAAATATTGTATTAATTTCCTCTTTATTGGTGTTGAATTCACCTTTTTCATTTTTGTTACTGATGCTTTCACTTTTTTAAAAATTAAATTAATCAAAGGTTTAGCTATCTTATTGTTTTTTAAAATAAATTGCAGCTTTTAGTTTTATTTATTAGTTCAACTGCTTTCTTACAAGCAGTTTTATAAATCTCACCTTTGATTTTCAGAATTTCTAATTTGGTATTCAATTGGAAATTATGATTTTGTTTTTTTTCTAGGCTTTTTTAGTTGCATGCTCAATTCATTCATCTACTCTTTCTCTTATTTGATTTATGTAACTATTTAGGGCAGCTAGGTGGTACAGTGGATACAGCACCAGTGCAGGAATCAGGAGGACCTGAGTTCAAATCTCACCTCAGACACTGGACACTCACTACCTGTGTGACCTTCAGCAAGTCATTTAACCCCAACTGCCTCATCCTGGGTCATCTCCAGTAATCCTGAGTAGTATCAAGTCACTAGATTCAGATGGCTCTGGAGGAGAAGTGAGGCTGGTAACCTGCACAGCCCTCCCTCACTCAAAACAAAGTCAAGTGCAAGTCATGTCATCATTTCTTTGATGGCATGGTCTTCTTTGGCAGCAAAGGATGAACACAATAATCATAGTCGGGACCGGAAACAAGGTTTTCGTGATTATAAAACTGTGACTTAATTATGATGCTGCTATTATTTTTAAAAATCAGTTTTTCTATTTCATCAGTTCATAGTCTTTTTTTTTAATGAAGGCCATGTATGCATAGATCATCCTTTTCTATTGCCATAAATATAAGCCTTATCAGCATTTTTTAATATTTACTATAACCAATAACTAAGCTATTCTATACTCTAAGAGTATACACACTATACTTTTTATATGAAAGTACATGCTCTATATACTTTTCTATATTCTTATTCTTAAATTTATTTATTTATTTTTTTAAAGTTCTACAATCACTACCAAAAAACTTAGATTTTTACCCCCCCACCTACCTCCCCCCCACTTCCCTCCCCAAGATGCCATACAATTCTATATGGGATCTACATATACTTTCCTATTGAACACTTTTTCACTATAGTCATGCTGCGTAGACAAACTAAAATAAATGCAAGAAATCATATCACGAATCAAAACAATGCACACACACACACACACACACACACACACATATATACAAACATGATCTGCTACATTCTGCAAATGAATGCCATAGTTCTTTCTCTGAGTGTGGAAGGCATTTTGCCTTAGAAAACCATTGGGAATTATTTTTTTTTTAAGTTCTTGGATTATTACGAAGTTCCAAGTGTACCACAAAAAACTCTCACACACTGTAGTCATTGCTGTGCACAAAGTTCTCCTGGTTCTGTTTCTTTCACTCTGCATCAGATCATACAAGTCCTTCCAGGCCTCTCTGAAGTCTTCTTGTTCATCATTTCTTATGGCACAATAGTACTTCATTACATTCATATACCACAATTATTTAGCCATTCCCCAATTTATGGGCATCCCCTCAATCTCTAGTTTTTGACAACTACAAAGAGTGCTGCTATAAATATTTTTGTACATGTGGGACCCTTTCCCATTTTTATGATCTCTTGGTGATACAGTCCTAGTAGTTATATTGCTGAGTCAAAGGGTATGCCCATTTTTGTAGCTCTTTGGACATAGTTCCAAACCACTCTCTAGAATGGTTGGATGAGCTCACAGCTCCACCAACAATGAATTAGTGTTCCAACTCTCCTACATCTTCTCCAACATTTATCATTTTCCTATTCTGTCATGTTTGCCAATCTGATAGGTGTGATGTGGTACCTCAGAGTTGTTTTGATTTGCATCTCTCTAATCAAAAGTGACTTACAGCATTTTTTCATATAATTACAGATATTTTTAGTTTCTTCCTCAGAAAGTTGCCTGTTCATATCCTTTGACCATTTATCAATTGGGGAATGACTTGTAGTCTTGTACATTTGACTGAGTTCTCTATATATTCCAGGAATGAGGCTTTTATCCCGGAGATTAGCTGTAAAAATTCTCTTCCAATTTACTACCTCCCTCGGAATTTTGGTTGCATTGGGTTTGGTTGTGCAAAACTTTTCAGTTTAAGGTAATTAAAGTTATCCATCTTGCATTTCATAATGCTTTCTATTTATTCTTTAGCAAAAAATTCTTCCCTTCTCCGTAAATCTGATAAATACACTATTCCTTGCTCCTCCAGTTTGTCCATGGTATCAATCTTTATACCTAGATAGTGTACTCATTTGGACTTCATTCCTGTGTATGATGTCAGGCATGGGTCTATGCCTAGTTTCCGCCACAATGTTGCCCAGTTTTTCCAGCAATTTTTGTTGAAAAGTGATTTCTTATCCCAGAAGTTAGGGTCCTTGGGTTTATCAAACAGGAGGTTCCTCTGTTCCTTGTCTACTGTGTCTTGAGTGTGAATTCTATTCCACTTGTCTACCCTTCTGTTTCTTAGCCAGTACCAAGTGGTTTTGATAATTGCTGCTTTATAGTACAATTTGAGATCTGGCAGCCCTAGGCCACCTTCCCTAGTATTTTTTTGTATGAATCCCTTTGATATTCTGAACTTTTTGCTCTTCCAGATGAATTTTGAAATTATTTTATCCAGCTCTAGAAAATAATTATCTGATAGTTTAATTGGTATGGCACTAAACAAGTAAATTAATTTAGGTACAATTGGCATTTTTATTATATTAGCTCAGCCTACCCATGAGCAACTGATGTTATTCCACTTACTTAAATGTGACTTTATTTGTGCAAAAAGTGTCTTGTAATTGTGTTCATATAGTCCCTGGGTTTGTTTTGGCAGGTAAACTTCCAAGTATTTTATAGTGTCTACCCTAGTTTTAAATGGGATTTTTCTTTCTATCTCTTGCTGTTGGACTTTGTTGCTAATATGTAGGAATGCAGAAGATTTGTGGGGCTTTATTTTGTAAACTTGGCCAAAGCTGTTTATTATTTCAAGTAGTTTTTTACTTCAATCTCTGGGATTCTCTAAGTATATCATGATATCATCTGCAAAGAGTGATAACTTAGTTTCTTCTTTGCCTATTCTTATTCCTTCAATTTCTTTATCTTCTCTAATTGCTACAGCTAACATTTCTAGTACCATATTGAATAATAGTGGAGATAATGGACATCCTTGTTTCACCCCTGATCTTATTGGAAATGCATCTAACTTATTCCCATTGCACATAATGCTTGCTGAAGGTTTTAGGAAGACACTGCTTATAATTTTATGGAAAATTCTCTTTATTTCTATGTTCTCCAGTGTTTTTAATATGAATGTGTATTGTATTTTGTCGAAAGCTTTTTCTGCATCTATTGAGATAATCATGTGCTTTTTTGTTAGTTTTCTTGTTGATATGATCAATAATGCTAATAGTTTTCCATGTTGAAACCAGCAATGCATTCCTGGTATGAATCCTATGTGATCATAATGTATTCTTCTCGTGATAAGTTGCTGTATTCTATTTGCACAAATCTAATTTAAAATTTTCGCATCTATATTCATTAGAGAAATTGGTCCGTAATTTTCTTTCTCTGTTTTATCTCTTCCTGGTTTAGGTATCAAAACCATATTTGTATAATAGAAAGAATTTTGGAAGACTCCTTCTTCCACAATTTTCAAGTATAGTCTATATAGTATTGGAATTAATTGTTCTTTAAATGTTTGATAGAATTCACTTGTAAATCCATATGGCCCTGGAGATTTTTTTTCTAGGGAGTCCATTGATGACTTGTTCAATTTCTTTTTCTGAGATAGGGTTGTTTAAGTATTCAATTTTCTCTTGTGTTAATCTAGGTAATTTGTATTTTTTAAAATACACATTCATCTCATTTAGATTATGGAATCTGTGGGCATAAAGCTGCCCAAGGTAATTTTTAATTATTGTTTTAATTTCCTCCTCATTGGAGGTGAGTTCACCCCTTTCATTTTTAATATTAGTAATTTGATTTTCTTCTTTCTTTTTTAAATCAAATTGGCCAAAGGTTTATCAATTTCATTAGTTTTTTCATGAAACCAACTATTGGTTTTATTTATTAATTCAATAGTTTTCTTAATTTCAATTTTATTACTCTCTCCTTTGGTTTTCAGTATTTCTGGTTTGGTATTTACTTGGGGATTTTCAATTTGTTCTTTTTTTAGCTTTTTCAGCTGAATGTCCAAGTCATAGATCTCCTCTTTCTCTATTTTATTTATGTAGGCATTCAAAGATATAAAACTTCCCTTAAGAACTGCTTTTGAAGTATCCCATAAGATTTGGTAGTTTGTCTCATTATTTTCATTCCCTTGAATGAAGTTGTTAATTGTTTCTACTATTTCTTCTTCAACCCACTCCTTCTTTAGGATTAGATTATTTATTTTCCAATTGATTTTTGGTTTATCTTTCCATGGCCTTTTATTACATATAATTTTTATTGCATCATGATCTGAGAAGGATGCATTGATTATCTCTGCCTTTCTGCACTGGATTTTGAGGATTTTATGTCCTAGTACATAGTCAATTTTTGTATATGTGCCATGTACCATTGAGAAAAAGGTATATTCCTTTCTATTCCCATTCAGTTTTTCCAGAGATCTATCATATCTACCTTATCCAGAGTTTTATTTACCTCCTTAACCTCTTTCTTATTTATTTTGAGGTTAGATTTATCAAGTTCAAAAAGGGGGAGGTTGAGGTCCCCTACTGGTATAGTTTTGCTGTCAATTTCTTCCTTCAACTACCCCAATCTCTCCTCTAATAATTTGGATGCTATACCACTTGGAGCATACATGTTTAGTGATGATATTGCTTCATTGTATATGGTGCCTTTCAGCAGGATATAGTTTCCATCATTATCTCTTTTGATTACATCTATTTCTGCTTTTGCTTTGTCTGGGATTAGGATTGCTACTCCTGCTTTTCTTACATTAGCTGAAGCATAATATGTGGCTCCACCTTTTGACCTTTATCCTGTGTGTATCCCCCCATTTCATATATGTTTCTTATAAACAACATATTGTTGGATTTTGGCTTTTGATCCATTCTGCTATCCATCTGTTTTTTATGGGAGAGTTCATTCCATTCACATTCACAGTTATGATTACAATCTGTGTATTGCCCTCCTTCCTCTTTCCCAGTTTGTGCTTTTAGCTCTCCTGTCTCCCTTCCCCTCCTCAAAAGTATTCACTTTTCACCACCTCCTCCTGCAGCCTTCCCTTCCTTCTTTGAGCCCCCTCCCTTTTACTCCCCTTTGCCCTTACTGTTTGTTCCCTCCCTTTTTGCTTCCCTCCCCTTTCTTCCCCCTTCCCCTCCAACTGCCTATAGAGCTAGTTAGGATTATCTACTTAAGTTTATTGTTCCCTCCTTGAAGCAAATCAGATGAGAGTACCTCTCAAAGAATGCTCATCATCCTCTCCTCTTTCCCTCTAGCATAATTTTTTACTTCTTCCTGTGTTGCAATTTACCATTTTCTGCTTCCTCCTTTTGACACCTCCTGTTACAATCCCTTCAGCATACTTAAATCATATTTTTAACATGACTTCATTTACTTTGTACCCGTTCCCTCTATGTATATCCCTTTTATATTTCAAAATAGATGCACTATTCTCAAGATTAACAGGTATCATCTTCCCTTCTAGGGAGGTAAACAGTTTGCCCAAATTGAGTAACAATTTTTTTTGTTCCCCCCCCCACCCCCGTTTACCTTTTTATGCTTCTCTTGAGACCTTCATTTGAAGATCGAATTGTCTATTAACTTCTGTTGTTTTTGTCAGGAAGATCTGGAAATCCTTTACTTTGTTGAATGACTGTCTCCTTGCCTGAAACGTTACGCTGAACTTTGCTGGGTAGTTGATACTTGGTTGTAGTCCCAGCTCCTTTGCCTTAAGGAACATTGGATTCCAGTTCCTTCGATCTTTTAATGTTGAAGTTGCAAGGTCCTGTGTGATCCTGACTGTAGCTCCTTGATATTTGAATTCCTTCTTTCTGGGTGCCTGTAGCATTTTCTCCTTCACTTGATAGTTCTGGAATTTGACAACTATATTTCTTGGGATTTTGAGTTTGAGATCCCTTTCGGGAGGGGAATGGATTCTTTCCTGGGCTCTGAATCTACCACAATCTGTCTCCCACTGGATTCCACACCTCCAAGATTTGGTCAGATTCTATTTTCAGAGGTATCTGAAGAAGTTTGTCCAAGAGCTTAAGTGAGTCATAGCTCTCACTCCACCATCTTGGCTCTGCCCCCCTTACTTTTCTATATTCTGAGTGTGTATGTTATTACCTCTTTGAGTCAAATCTAATGAGAGTAAACAATGGTCACTGCATCCTTACTTTCCCTCTGCTCTAATAGTTCTTTTGCACCTCTTCATGTGATGTAAATTATAGTATTCTGCCTCTCCCTTTCTTCTTCTCCCAGTACAATTCTTTTTACCCACCCTTTATTTTTTGTATCACACAAAGTCAACTTATATCCACACCCTTTGTCTGTGTATACTTCTTTTAACCACTACAATATAGATACAATTCTGAAGTGTTACAAGTATCATCTTCTCAGGTAAGGATGTAAATTGTTTAATCTTATTGAATAAGATTTTTTCTTTCCTTTTTCCTGAGTCTTGTATTTGAAGATCATTTTTTTTCCATTCAGCTCTGTTCTTTTGTTTGAAAGTCCCAATTTAATTCCTCTTTTCCCCTGAAAGATTATGCTCATTAATTATCAGTAGTTGATTTTTGATTGCAATCCATACTACTTTGCCTTCAAGAATAGTATATTTCAAGCCCTGTGATACTTTGCTATTAAATCCTCTGTAATCCTCAGAAATTGTTTATTTCTGAGTGCTTGTAATATTTTCTCATTAACCTGATAATTTTGGAATTTATAATGTACCTTGGAATTTTCATTTTGGGATCTCTTTCAGGAGAATATCTCTAGTTTATTTCAATGACTTGTTTACCCTTTGGTTCTAGAATCTTAGGGCAATTTTCCTTGAAGATTTCTTGAAAAATGCTGTCCAGGCTCTTTCTTTATCATGTCTTTGAGAGAGATCAATAATTCTTAAATTATCTCTCCTGGATATATTTTTCAGGTCTGTTGGTTTTCCAATGAGGTATTTTACATTTTATTCTATTTTTTCATTCTTTTTTATTTTGTTTGACTGATTCTTGATGTCTCATGGAGTCATTAGCTTCCACTCAACTAATTCCAATTATGAAGAAATTACTTTCTTTAATTACCTTTTGTACCTCCTTTTGTATTTGACCAGTTACACTTCCAAAGGAATTGTTTTTTTCAGTGGTTTTTTCCCATTTGCCCAATTCCATTTTTTATGAACCTGTTTTCTTTTTTTTTTTAGTATTTTATTTTCCCCCAGTAATAGGTAAAAAAAATATTTTCACCATTCATTTTAAAATGTTGAGTTCCAAATTCTCTCCCTCTCTCCTTACTTATTATCCCTCACTGAAAATGTGAACAATTTCCTACAAGTTATGTATGTGTAGACATGAAAATAATAATAATCTTGTTGTAAAAGAAGACAAAAATTCAAAAAAAATAACGTATAAAGAAATATGCTTTAATCTGTATTCAGAGTCCATCAGTTCCTTCTCTGGGGATGGATAGCATTTTTCATCATAAGACCTTCAGAGTTGTCTTTGATCTTTACATTACTGGGAACAACTAAGTCATTCATTGCTTATCATATTATAATATTATTATTAATTTTTACATGTGACATTTCAATTTGCATCACCCCACGCAAGTCTTTCCATATTTTTCTGAGATCATCATGCTCATCACTTCTCATAGTACAATAGTATTCCATTCCAATAACATTCCAAAATTGGTTCAACCACTCCCCAATTTATGGACATCCCCTCAATTGCTAATTCTTTACCCCTAGAAAAGAGCTGCTATAAATATTTTTGTACATATAAGCTTTTTTTGTTTATTTTTAATCTCTTATGGGATACAGATCCAGTAAGGTTATTGCTAGGTCAAAGCCTATGCATGTTTTTATAAACCTTTAGGCACAGTTCCAAGTTATTCTACAGAATGGTTGAATCAATTCAGATCTCCATCAACAGTATGATGATTCGTTTTTTCCCACCTCTTCTCCAACATTTGTCATTTAACTTTTCTGTCCTATTAACTAATCTGCTTGGTATGAGGTAGTGCTTCAGAATTATTTCAATTTGAATTAATCAAATCTATAGTGAGTTAGTTTTTTTTAAATGGCTATTGATAGCTTTGATTACTTCATCTGAAGACTGTTCATATCTTTTTATTGTCTATCAATTAGAGAATGGATTTTGCTTTCATAATTTGACTCAGTTCTCTATATATATTTGAGATATGAAGACTTTTTCAGAGAAAACTACTTCAAATTTTTTTTCACAGTTACTATTGCTAACTGCACTTCCCTCCATCACATTCCCTCTCATTTACTCTATGCTCTCTTTCCTTTTAACATGGTAAAAAATGATTTTCTTCTGACTATCCATTTCCCCAATCTGGTTTCTGTACTATTGATCCCCCTTCTATTATACCCTTCCCCTCCTACCTTCCTGTACAATTATCTAGATATCTATACCCAAATGAGTGCATGTGCCATGCCATTTTTGAGCCAATTCTGATGAGAGCAAGGTTTAGTCATTCTCTTTCCCCTCCTCCTTTTTCCTTTGACTGTAAGACCTTTTCATTGCCCTTTTTATGGGAGATGATATACACCATTCCATCTCTCCTCTAGATATCATCCTTTATTTTATATATCATCCCATTTTAAGTGCACACCTACTTCCTTCAAATACATATATACCTACATACATATATACATACATTCACACACAACTTAAATGTATGTATATGTACATATACATATATATATACACACACACACACATATATGTTGGCCTGAAAGTTTGTTTAAAAGAGGCAAACAGGGTATGTGATACATAAATTCATATTGTTTATTCCCTCAAAGCTAGTCAAAGCTAATGAACTTGTATATACAAGGAGGCAGAATGAAAGCTCTGTCTGCCTGATAAAAGAAGGACCAGGCTTAAGTATGTTTTAGAGCAATCCCAACTCAACATGGCTATGTCACTCAAAGTTATGATCTCCATATGTGTAATCACATTATGAGAAAGGAATTTTCTTAATTGAATAAGTGGTAAAAATAATGAGAAGAGAGTTCACAAAATGTCAATTGAAACTATGACCCAGGATATCTGTGTTTTCTTCACCATTGACATGACATAACATATGTGTCCATAAAATATTAAGATATGGAGAAAGCTTCACTATTCAAGATAGTGTCTCAGGTTAAGGGTCTCAACCTTAATGGCCATAAGCAGAGGGAAAAACACTCTTAATCAGTTCCATCTGGCCTTGCTGATGATATAGGAAGAGGTATTCTCTGAGTTTACTCAGAGAACCAACAAGCTGTTAGGTTCAGATTCTTCTTCTGGTCTATTAGTTCAGGCTAAGGGCATTATTGAGGATATTAAATTAATAATAAATGGTTATACATATATACATATGTGTGTGTGTGCGTGCGTCTGTGTGTGTGTGTATGTATATATCCTCACGTAGGAATATAAAGTTTTTCCTCCTTAAATCCCTTAGGATTTTTCCACTTCCATATTTATGCTTTTCTTGAGTCTTACATTTGAAAATCAAATTTTCTATTCAACTTTGTTCTTATCATCAAGAATGATTGAAAGTCCTCTATCTCGTTGAGTATCCATTTTTCCCAGGAACGATTATACTCCGTCTTGTTTTGCAGATGATTTTTGTTTTAGTTTCTAGCTAATTTGCCCTCTGTAATATCATGCCAAATCCTTCCATTCTTTAAAACTTGCTAAATCTTTTGTTATTTTGACTGTAGCTCCACCATAATTGAATTGCTTCTTTCTCATCATGGGAAGTATTTTCTCCTTGACTTGAAACTCTGGAATATGTCTATAATATTCCTGGCAGTTTTCCTTTGGGGATATCTTTTAGGAGATGATTGGTAGATTCTTTCAATTTATATTTTACCCTCTGTTTCTAGAATTCTCTTGTTAATTTCTTGAAGGAGGATGTCTGAGCTCCTTTTTGTATCATGGTTTTCATGTCACCCTATGATTTTTATTTTATTTTATTTTATATTTTTATAAAAATGTTTTATTTTATTTTTCTCAATTACACATAAAAATATTTTTTTAATATTTATTTATTTAACTTTTAACATTCATTTTCACAAAATTTTGGGTTACAAATTTTCTCCCCTTTTGTCCCCTCCCCCATCCCAAAACACTGAGCATTCTAATTGCCCCTATCACCAATCTGCTCTCTCTTCTATTATCCCTCTCTGCCCTTCTTCCCATCTTCTCTTTTGTCCTGTAGGTCCAAATAACTTTCTATACCCCTTTACCTGTATTTCTTATTTCCTAGTGGCAAGAACAGTACTTGACAGTTGTTCCTAAAACTTTGAGTTCCAACTTCTTTTCCTCCCTCCCTCCCACCCCTTCCCTTTGGAAAGCAAGCAATTCAACATAGGCCAAATCTGTGTAGGTTTGCAAATGACTTCCATAATAGTCGTGTTGTATAAGACTAACTATATTTCCCTCCATCCTATCCTGTCCCCCATTACTTCTATTCTCTCTTTTGATCCTGTCCCTCCCCATGAGTGTCGACCTCAGATTGCTCCCTCCTTCCCATGCCCTCCCTTCCATCATCCCCCCCACCCTGTTTATCCCCTTATCCCCCAATTTCCTGTATTGTCAGATAGGTTTTCATACCAAAATGAGTGTGCATTTTATTCTTTCCTTTAGTGGAATGTGATGAGAGTAAACTTCATGTTTTTCTCTCACCTCCCCTCTTTATCCCTTCACTAATAAGTCTTTTGCTTACATCTTTTGTGAGAGATAATTTGACCCATTCCATTTCTCCCTTTGTCCTCCCAATATATTTCTCTCTCACTGCTTGATTTCATTTTTTTAAGATATGATCCCATCCTCTTCAATTCACTCTGTGCACTCTGTCTCTGTGTGTGTGTGCGTGTGCGTGTGCATGTGTGTGTGTCTAATCCCACCCAGTACCCAGATACTCAAATGTTCAAGAGTTACAAATATTGTCTTTCTATGTAGGAATGTAAACAGTTCAGCTTTAGTAAGTCCCTTATGACTTCTCTTGGCTGTTTACCTTTTCATGCTTCTCTTCATTCTTGTGTTTGAAAGTCAAATTTTCTTTTCAGCTCTGGTCTTTTCATCAAGAATGCTTGAAAGTCCTCTATTTCATTGAAAGACCAGTTTTCCCCCTGAAGTATTATACTCAGTTTTGCTGGGTAGGTGATTCTTGGTTTTAGTCCTACTTCCTTTGACTTCTGGAATATCATATTCCATGCCCTTCGATCCCTTAATGTAGAAGTTGCTAGATCTTGTGTTCTCCTGATTGTATTTCCGCAATACTTGAATTGTTTCTTTCTAGCTGCTTGCATCATTTTTTCCTTGACCTGGGAACTCTGGAATTTGGCCACAATGTTCCTAGGAGTTTCTCTTTTTGAATTTCTTTCAGGCGGTGAACTGTGCATTCCTTGAATACTTATTTTGGCCTCTGATTCTAGAATCTCAGGGCAGTTTTCCTTGATAATTTCATGAAAGATGATGTCTAGGCTCTTTTTTTGATCATGGCTTTCAGGTAGGCCCATAATTTTTAAATTGTCTCTCCTGGATGTATTTTCCAGGTCTGTTGTTTTTCCAATGAGATATTTCACATCATCTTCCATTTTTTCATTCTTTTGGTTTTGTTTTGTGATTTCTTGGTTTCTCATAAAGTCGTTAGCCTCCATCTGTTTCATTCTAATTTTGAAAGAACTATTTTCTTCAGTGAGATTTTGAATCTCCTTTTCCATTTGGCTAATTCTGCTTTTGAAAGCATTTTTCTCCTCATTGGTTTTTTGAACCTCTTTTGCCAATTGAGTTAGCCTATTTTTCAAGGTGTTATTTTCTTCAGCATTTTTTGGGGTCTCCTTTAGCAGGGTGTTTACTTGTTTTTCATGCTTTGCTTGCATGTCTCTCATTTCTTCTCCCAGTTTTTCCTCCACCTCTCTAACTTGATTTTCAAAATCCTTTTTGAGCTCTTCCATGGCCTGAGCCCATTGATTGAGCTGGGTTACAGAAGCCTTGACTTCTGTTTCTTTCCCTGATGGTAAGCATTGTTCTTCCTCATCAGAAAGGAAGGGAGGAAATACCTGTTCACCAGTAAAGTAACCTTCTATAGTCTTTCTTATTTTTTTCCCCTTTTCTGGGCATTTTTCCAGCCAGTGACTTGACTTCTGAATATTCTCTTCACACCCACTTGGCCTCCCGATCTGCCCAGCCAGCCCTAGGGATCTGAGATTCAAATGCTGCTTCCCAGCCTCAGGACTTCAGCAGGGGGCGCAGCTGCTATTCAGTGTGAGATCAAGGTCAGGTGCTCAGGTGCAGGCAGGGCCGCCACACAGGGCTCAGTTCCCTTGGGGATTTATGTGGAGACCTTCAACAATGGATCCGGGCTCCTGCCTGCTTGGGGAGCCCCAGTCTGCTCCCACCTCTGCTACTGCCTCCCGAGGGGACCTGAGTTATGGGGGCACCCCACTCCCCTCTCAGCAAGCTGAGAAGACCTTCTCACCATCCTTTGGGACCTACATGGCTGCTGGAGATTTTGTCCCTGAAGCCTGCTTGGATCTGCTCCTCTCAGTGCCACATGGCCAAGGTAGGGCTGGGCTCGGCTCCCGGTCTGCAGTGCGAAGGACCTTTTGTGAGAGGTTTTCCAGGCTCTCTGGAACAGAAATCTCGTCCTCTCCATTTTTCTGTGGCTTCTGCTGATCCAGAATTTGTTGTGGATTCTTTTTTACAGATATTTTATGGGCTGTGGGTTCGGAGCTGGCATATGTGTGTCTTTCTACTCTGCCGTCTTGGCTCCACCCCCATCCTATAATTTTTAAAAGATCTATCCTGAATCTGTTTTCCACGTCAGATGTTTTTCCAATGAGATATTTCACATTTTTTTTATTCTTTTGGTTTTGTTTCATTGTTTCTTGATTTCTCATGAACTAATTAGCTTTCACTTACTCCATTCTAATTTTTAAGGACTTATTTCATTCAGTGAGCCTTTGGACTTTCTTTTCCATTTGGTCAATTCTTCTTTATAAGGCATTCTTCTTATCATTGTTTTTTTGGACTTCTTTTGCCATTTGTATTAGTCTATTTTTTAAAAGTATTATCTCTTCAACATTCTTGGGGGGGTCTCTTTTAGCAAGCTGTTTACTTGCTTTTCATGATTTCCTTGAATCATTCATATTTCTCTTCCCCATTGTTCCTCTACCTCTCTTATTTGATTTTCAAAATTCTTTTGGCATTTTTCCATGGCCTTCGGCCATTTCATATTTTTTTGGAGGTGTTAAATATAGGAGCTTTGATTTTGTTGTCATCTGAGTATTTGTTTTGATCTTCCTTGTCACCAGAACTTTCTTTACTCAGAGATTTTTTTCAGTTTTTTGTTTTTTTTTTCCCAGTCTATTACTTGACTTTTCACCCCTTGTTTAATTTGCATTTTACTTCAGGGTAGAGGGGACACTGTCAGAAGTTTTTGGGATTTTGTGCAGCTGTTTTTACAGATACTTCTATGGACCTGCAAATTTTTCAGTTCTTCAAAATGATATGATCTAAGGAGAGGTTTACTCCTCTCCTGTTCTGTCCTCTGGTTTGTGATCAACTACAATTGCTCTTTCTGTCCTGGACCTGTGAGGAGGGTTCCTCCTCTTCTGTGGATGCAAACTCTGCTATGCTCATGCTCCTCCTCTACCATTCAGGACTGTGACCTTGTTCTGAGCATAGGCAAAGCAATAGAGTCCTGCCTGGTGCCTCTAATTTCCTGCTGACCAGTTTTTTAATCCCCTTATCATCTGTAGTCTCAGAGCTCTGAAAGTAGTCACTTTTGCTACTGTTTAAAGTCATTCCCGAGGCTTGTTTCTGGTTTGTTGTGGCCAGGAGCTGTGGTGGTGTGGCTTGTGTTCATGCTTCTCTCTCACCCTGGTGCAATAGATCCTTCCTGCTAAACATCGAAGTTGTCTTGGGATGGAAATTTGTTTCAGTGCATCTTTTTGTGAGTTTTGCTGCTTTAGAATTTGTTTCGAGTAATTTTCAAAAGGATTTGGAGGGGTTTTCAGAAGAACTAAGCAAGTCTCTGTCTTTGCTTTGCCATCTTGAATCCACCTCGTGGACTTATTTTCTTCAGTCAGTTTTTTTGTGCTTCCTTTTTCCAGCTGTTGATTTTTTACTCAAAATCTCCAGCATAACTCTCATTTCTTTTCCCAATTTTTCTTCTTCCTCTCTTGCTTTATTTTTAAAATCCTTTTGCAACTCTTCCAAGAGGACTTTTTTTTTTTATTTGAGATCAATTTCTATTCCCCTTTGAGGCATCACACATAAGCACTTTGGCAATTTTCCTCTTCTGAGTTTGCATTTTGATCTGTCCTGTCATCATAGTAACTTTCTGTGGTCAGGGCTCTTTTTGTTTTTGCTCATTTGTCCATGATGATCTCTCCAAGCTTCTTAGACTGAGATCCAGGGGCTCAGTCGCTGAATTTCCATGTCAGAGCCTGAGGTCCTTGCTGCTTACCCACTATGCTTGGGTGGCCTGGCCTACTTTTACCTGTTGTACTGGAGTCTGAGGCTGACAATTAGCCATCTGTACTGGAACTGGAGGCCTCACAGTTGGACCACTAGCTTGCTGAGTCAGGACCGAGGGAACTCAATTGGTGATCTCTGCTTTGGCTAAGAAGCTCATTTTTGCTTTCCTTGGCACTGTCTACACTGGACTGCTCTCCCCTTTTACCCAAGTAAGACAGACCTTTCCTAAATTCCTTCTTAGATATCTTAAGCCACAAAATTGTTTCACTCCATCTTGTGGTTCTCTTGGTCCAGAACTCATTTAAAGACTTGATTTAACATTATTTTGGAAAGAAACTGGGAAGAACTCAGGCAACTTCTTTAGTTTTTTACACCATCTTGGTTCTGTCCAAGTCCCTCTATGTCACTTTCTTAATGAGCAGAACAAAGGGAACATCACATACAATAACAGCAGTGTTGTTTTAAGAATAACTTTGAGCAACTAAGTCATTTTGACTGTTATAAATACTCCCAGTTTTCATCTGATCATATGCCATCAACTTCTCTAATTCTTTAAATCTGTAACTGAACTCATCATTCAGCTTACATTGTTCCATAGGTTTAGCCATGATCTCAGTGACCAAATCTGATGCCTTATTCAGGCTTATTCCTTCTTCATCTCTGCAGAATTTGCTGCTGTTGACCATCCTCTCCTTATGGATAGCATCTATTTCCTGGATTTATCCAACTTTTTTTCTTTTTTGGTTCTCTTCTGAACTCTCTTAGTATCCTCTGTAAAACATCATCTAGATCATCATAAAAGACCCAAGTTATATGTGTAGATATATGCCAGAGCCTTCTGTCTGAGACCTCTTCTCTAGGCTTTCACCTTGGGCTAGATTATTCACACATTCTCCTTTCTTTTCTTTCCCTCCTTCCTCCTCCCCTTCCTCTTCATCCTCTTCTTTTTTCTTCTCCTCTTTTTCTACCCCCACATTCTCCTCTTGTTGGTTCTTATTTTTATACTTCTTGTTCTTGTTCTTCTTCCTTAAAATCAATGAATTCATATCTATGCAGCAGCTGTATCTATATATGCATATATACAGTGTAGTTTCAAACTTTTACCGCTATTGTCCACTATAAATTTCCCACTAGAAATTTTTAATGATCTCAAATTCTGCATTTTCAAAACTGAACTCAGTATTCACTCCCAAATAAACCCTTTTCCTTTTTGCAATTTTGCAGAAGACTGTACAATCTCATTCTAGTTTTATACCCTCACTTATTTTCTTCTTCATTCTTCTTTACCTTTCCAAGTCAGTTTCCAAATCTTGCTGACTTTACCTTCATATCTGTCACATTTGTTCCTTTGTCTCTGCTCACATAACTGTTCTTTTGGATCAAAGTATCATCATCTTTAATCTGGACTATTACACTGGTCTTATACTTCCCTTCCCTTCCTCAAGTCCCCTCCACTCCTCTGCTTCAATTCTTCCTCCACATTGCTGTAAATTAAAAACAGTTTTGAACTAACCAATGCACATCAAGAAATTTCCTATATCTCTCTTACTGTATGCAATTTCTTTCTCTCTAAAATGTAGTCTGATTTAAAATTAATAAGAAAATATATTTCTTATGAAATTTCTAACCCTTCTCATAAAATTATTGTGTAAGAGATAATTTCTATCTCACCAGCTATTCAGAATGAAGACCATAAAAGCTAAATACATTTGAATTCTTCAATATTAATGATGGCATTTAAAGAAACAAATTCTGTCTTTTGAATCACAAAATCCTGTCTTTAAGTACAGATTAGTTATTGTTGCTAAGCATGAATCTTGGAAGTAAAATAGTGAGAAAAATAGAAGCAAACAGTAAATACCATCTGAGCATTTTAATAAAATGCGTTGAACTTTAGATAAAGTTAATAGGTATACAAATATATGTGAACTAAAATTGTAATTAGATAACATGAACATTTCATTTTTTCTTTGAAAAGTACATCTTTTTTCTTATAATTTTCTTATAATTCCTTGGTGTTCATGTGAAAGTCAAAATAAGCCATAGTAACCACTAACCACAAAGCTAGATAACACAGGTAACTGGGTGAAATATCAAAAAAAAAAGTCCAAAAAGCAAAGCCATTCACTATAGTAAAATTTGCATGGTACTAGAATGATTCTGAAATAAAATGATTTCAAATTATGTTAAAATCCATTGTCTTGTTTTTATAATTTATATTTTATTATCCTGCTGCATGTTGGTTAACCAGTCAAATTTCTTTGTGACATGAAATTTCAAGACAAAATGTGCAATTATCACTTTTGGTTATTTTTGTTAAATTCATAATATGTAATATTTTCAATAATGAAAATCAGAATATCTTATTGGGAAACAGTATCACAAAAGTTTGATTACTGTAATTCAGCTCAACTGTTCAATTTCAATTTCTTCAATACTAGCTACACATGGGGTGCTGTTTTGTGGTACACTTAGGATAGAAAAAGAAAAAAAGAAATAAATAGTCTCTGGCATGAAGGACATCACATTCCATTGAGGTAAATGACATGCAAATTGAACACCAAATACAAAGTAAATACAAATTTCCACAGGGAGAATATTATCAACTGCTAGCATTAGGATAGGTATAAAAAAGAAGTTGGCATTTGAACTTTGAAAAAAAAAATCTATTGATTCTATTTCATCTGTTGTCTCAGTCTTTATTATATTTTGTTTCTTTCTTCTTTAGTATTCTTCATATGTTTATTAGATATTTTCAAAATCAAGCTTTAAGTATTTTGGTAGATAGTCCTAAAATATAGAACTGAAAAAGAAGAGCTAAAATCTTTTTTGATTAATAAAACAGGCATAGGGGGACACTTGATAAAGTCCTTTTCTTCTTTACAACCAGTGAGTGTACATCTGCAAATAGCTTCCCCCAAACCTCTCCCTGTTCTATGTAAAACTGAAGAAGTGATCTGAACTATCATAGACAAATAATGAGCAGATCAAAGAATGGAGTTGAGAAGACAGTATGTGTCACATCTCCATTGATCCTGGAGGGGGAATTGGAATACTCCTTTAAATCAAATGCCACTTCCAGACTCTCTCTTGGAATAGGGTTTGAGTGTGGTAGGGTTTAGGAGGATGGGGGTGTGAAAAGAAAAGGTGAATTGGTGTACATATTTCCTTCCAATGTGGCTGGTAACAATGTGACTGAGGTGTACAGGGATAAACAATTTTTTAATGATAGTTGTAGGAACAGCTACAGACAGTAAATAAATAACAGTCTGGATGGTTTGAAGTTGTTGGCCTAGGGAAATTCAATAAAAAATTTTAAAACAATCCAGATTATGGTGATTCCTGTGTATCTTTCATCCACTAGGATATTCTCCTTGTTTTTCCAAGAAGTTCAGCATCTTGATACCTTCCCTAACTCCTTCCCTTTTCTTATAGCACTTTATGTTCCCTCAAAGTTCCTAACCTCTCAATTCCTATCTCCTTAAATTCCCATGTCTTAAATGACCTGCTCCTCTACATCAGACACACAAAATTATTGTTACATCTTATATTTCTCCATTACTAAAAAGTATTGCACTTTCTTAATTTCAAATTCTGACTTTGTTATATAGGAATCCCTTCTCACTCCACCTTTACCTGTGTCCCATTCCTCTTAAATCTATAGTATTCATCATAACTTCTAATCTTTTCATTCCTCAGTAGATATATAGATCATTGTCTTTTTTTCCTTTCCAATCGTGGTCTAATAGTCATTTTAATTCCATCTTCCTTCTATTCTTAAACTGTTTTTCCCTTTATCATATCAGCACTCATCCCTTAAAAGACTTCATCCCTAGATTACTCCCACTGCCAGCCTTTTCTAAGCCTACTCAAGTACTACTTAATGACCTGGAAAAATTTACAGAATCAATGACATTAGCTGGGTAATATTATAAAAATCTATCTTCCAATTTCAATGGGGCTATTATTACCTCAAAGTGATGTTTTTCTTTCTCTCTAATTGATTTCCAGCTATTCTAAATCTATTTTTTCTTGTCTCCTACACTTCTTCCAACTCTGTTTCTTGGCTAACCATGAAGAAAATTGAAGACATATTCTTTTTTTTTTAATTTTGTTCAATGATCTCCTCTGACTACCCCCTTTATCAGTTACTAGACTCTTCCTTCCTCTCCACCTTTTCCTAAAATTCCCATGGGGACACATGATGGAGTAACTCAAGGTCCACTCAATTCTCAAACCATATGAAGGAAATTCTCACTTTTTCTGATTACTTGTGGCCATAACTGATTAAAATCTGAAGTCAAGTTACTGGCTTGAAATAGATCATCATTAAACACACACACACACACACACACACACACACACACAACTGAACACAGCTTAGCTTATTCCAGTTCTAGCACCATCACCAACTATGTGTTCTAATTCACATCAAGTTAAGTAGAGTAAGCATTTCAGATGATATATTGAAGCAATAGGAGGTACATTAATAGCCTCTTGTCTACTTTGTGCTGCCTAGTTTCTCATCTGTCATCAGGCCTTTTGAGAAGCTACAAACTATTGCAACATTTATCACAGTCAGCAAAATAAGAGTTGGGAGGAGACTATTGAACAGAAAGCCAAAAAGACGTCTTTTAGTCTTTTAGAGAGCAACTTGTCTTTTTTTCTTTTAAGTCAAATTTAAGGCTAGATGTCACATTATGTATTTTATACCCTGCTGACACTGTGAGTGTTTAGGGAGACCTAAATGCTGTTCAACATTTTTCCCCCATGTATTGAGACCTAACTTTTTGGAAATTTTTTTTCCTTTTCTACGTTTATGATAGCACTATGAGAGTTAAGAATAAATGTAAATACTGATGAAGCTACTGGACTGTGTCACAAAACAGACATGGGGGAATCTTGGAGACATAGCAGGGCCAGCTGGGTAGGTTCATTTGTAGGGGCAAAGAAATCATTGAATCTCACTGAGCCACTCTCATGCTGTGAGTCTGTTCTACTTTTAGGTTTGTTAGGTTACACCTGAGCTTTAAGAAAAAAAAAGAACAAATATCATGCTGTGCATGGGGATAGGAGATGTTTCCAAACTTCTTGTAGCTTGCTCAGAGAGGTTTCATTTTTTTTTCAGTCAACACAGTGAAGGAATCTTTCTAAAATGTTCCTTAGGAATAGAGACCTAGAATCCAACCAGACTGAAAAAAATGTTCATGATGCCATCTCATTTCTTTTCAGTTTCTCAATCTCTCAAATGTGTGTTGGTGGGGGAAGAGAAGAAGATCTGATGATCTCTAAGGTCCCTTTCAGCTTTAAATCTATCAATAAGTCTATTTTGCATAACTATCAACTTCTAGGACATGGCAAATGCAAACACATGTTACTGGGACTAGGAGTTCCTGCTTCCAAGGCATTTCTGCTCTCGAGGGTCCCTGTTTCCCTTACTCTACTTCAGAGCTGAACCCTCACATTCATCTTTCTCTGAGCAGTGAGAATAGGAAAAGACAGAATCGAAGCAAGAATGTGAAGCAATAACCACTCTGGCATACACAGGAGAGCCTGCTGCAGAAGTTCTTAGATTTGTATTTCTAAAAGGAAAGCAACTTTTGAGAGCTCAACAATCTTCTTTAATTATATTCACCAACAGAGAAAATATAAGCAGAGAAATAAAGATTAACAGAGTCAATACATACATCACAGATCAACAGACAGATATTACTGTCTGCCTATAACATACATACATAGTTGCCAGAGACAGAAGTACCAACATATGGGTTTTCAAAGCTAGGGTCTCCTTAATGGCTGCCCAGAGTCTCATCTGGCGCATGAACCTTCTTCCAAAGAGTAAGCCCCAAAGCAAAACCTCACCTTAGAATACATTTACACTTTTCAGAGCAGGAGGGCATCAAGACCCTTGTGATTCAGTGCCTCACTGGAAATTAACAAAAGGTACCTGAGGCTTTTTAATAAGCAGGGAAGATTTTTAACTATAATTAACATTACAGAATGAAAGGATACTTTTTTTTCAGACTTTATATTACTAAGCATATTTCCTTTACACAGTAAGTGGTTAGTATTTATTTCCAAATATTTTCTTCAATTTTTACATTTTACAAACCTATTTAGTGCCTTTAACATATATTTCCTGTTAAATAGTTTGTATTACTTCTATAATAATAATTGCTGATATTTAAATAACATATTACATGTGTTATTTTATTTGATCCTCATAAGAACTCTGGCATATGGTTGGTATTATTGCCCTTGCTTTAAAGATAAGGAAATTGATCAGTAAAGTTACATGAATTGCCTAGAATCACAGAGGTAGTAAGAGACTGAGGCAACCTTTGAAGTTAGTTCTTCCTGAATGGAATTTCAACACTCTATCTGCCTCTTCCATCAAATTCCTTTCTATTACTTAAAACAAAATGAAAAATAGCAAGTAAAAAGCCCCAAACCAGCACTAGGCCCATGCTGTTTCTTATTTTTAACACAATCTGATACCAGATTTCACTATGCTACATAGATACACACCCATACTCATCCCTCCCCAGTACGTCCTCTTTTCCAGATTCATGGCTAATTCTTCAAAAACATAAATTAACACTATGTACTTGGGCTTTGTTTTTGCTTGAATACATTCTAGTCTCAGGCTCCAACCAGAAACTTCTCTCTCATATCTCTGTCTCGGTCTTTCTATTTCTATTTCTTCTTTCAACTCCAAAGAACTTCATGGTGTGTTCAACCCTAGAATTCTCTCCTTCCTCATTTGTGCCTCCTAACTTTCTCAGATTCTTTCAAGTCTAAGATAAAGCTCCAACTTCTGCAAAAAGCCTTTTTCTTTACTCCTTAATACTATTGTTCTACCTCTGTTAATTATCTCCAATTTATTCTGTACATATTATGTTTGTACATAATTGCTTTTACCTTATCTCCCAAGCATACTGTAAATTGAGAGCAGAGGCTGTCTTTTGCATTTATTTGGATTCCCAGCACTTAGTAAACAGCATTTGTTGTTCTTTAGCCATTTCAGTGATGTCTGACTCTTCATGAAGAACATAGTAAGTACTTAATAAATACTAGATGACTGAAAATTTCTTCTCCATTTCCATAGAAGAGTGTGGTCCAATATATTCTCTCCCTATCATTCTACTTTTTGTTCTAATGAATGATATATTTTTTTCTGGTAACTCATTCAAATAAGTATCAATTCAATTATTTTTCCCTTTTCCTTTCCTCTAGATTCTGTTTGATTCCCCCCCCCCCCATGGACTTTCTCACAATTGCTTTTTTCTTCTTCTATTTTTATCAATAATTCTTACATAAATAGAAACAATCACCTTATCTTCTTGGAGAACTCAGATAAGAGTGTTGTCCAGTATCCCCCTCCCACTCTGCCCTACCTATAACCTTTTGTTTCAAAGATTTTGCTGAGTGGCATTCCATTATAAGAAATATTAATTAATGAAGGAGTTATTGAAGTACAGTGAGATGAGCAATGCATTTGGAATTAGAGGATCCAGTCCCAATCCCATTTCCAAGTACTATCACTGCACATAAGTTTAACCCTGAACAAGCTACTGTACTTCTCTTGTCCTCATTCTCCCATTTACAAAGTAAGGGGATTCAATCAGAAGACCTCCAAACTCTTTCTACTAGGATACCAATGGGTAAAGCCAGTGAGCAGAAGGTTATCTTGGAAGGAGAAAGAGACCTAGGATTAGAAAATGAAGATTTGTATTCTGGTTCTGCTTTTAATACTTGTGTAGTAAGTCATGTAACCTCTTTTTACCTCATTCAGCTTTATAATCTGTCAAATGAAAAGAGTGGGAGTAGGTGACCACTAAAGTCACTTACAACTTTAAAACTATGAACTTTTTGGCACTGACATTGGTTCCTAGCAAATGTAAGGAGTAAACTCATAGTCCTGGGATTAGACATTTCTTGTATTGATAAAATTCTCTTTTAGAGGGACTCTTTTCCATAGGTCAGCTAAACACTGGGAGTTCCCATGTAACCTCCTCTAAGGAATGACTGCAAAGCCAGACAGGTATTAGTGAGGGGCTGTTAGCAGGAACAGTTTAATGACAGAATGCTTGGTAGTTCACTCTCTCCTTCCTTGAAATTTTGGTGAAAAGTTCTTGTTGAATGGGTATACTTTGTAGTGGGAGTTGTGTACAACATGAGGTTAAAAAAGGAAAAAGTAGGCCATCAAAGAACCAGAAAATTAGGGTATAAGTGCTGGAGAAGGGACAAACTGTTAAGATCATAGGCATAAAAAGCTTTAGAACTCAGACTCATTCAATATGTTAGGATAGTTTTGGGGAAAATGGTCACATTTTAATGAGGAAAAAAATGACATCAAAGACCATTTGCTTCCATTGCATCATTGCAGAGAGCTCCTGATGAAGAATCCTCTCTATTAATGCAAATTAAAAAGTATTCCACAATTTGTAATCTTACTGAGTAGACCGTGGTGGTGACTTCTCTGTAATCAAGCATTCAGAATAAATCATATGCAAGACTTGAAGGTAGGTCTTCCTGACTCAAAGGTTAGTCTTCTATTCACTATGAAATAGTAACTCTATCAATAAATGTACCAAATTTCAAATTAACTTATTTCTAGTCTTCTTACTTCTGAGATTCATCAAATCATCATTATAAATTAAGAATAACCTGTGAAATCCACTAGTCCATCACTCTCCTAATCCACATGGTAAAACTGAGACATAAAGAGGGAAAATGAAGGAGCCAGAGTTCCAATCCAAAGCTCTCAATTCAAATCCCTTGGAAACTATTTGAATGACATGTCAAAGTTACTAAAAGTGCAGTGACTAAAAATTCACAAAATCAATGCATCATTCGTTGATTAACTCTCTTTGTTGTTGTTGTTGTTGTTGTTGTTGAATGTTTAATGGGAACAACTATGCTGGTAGGGAAAGAGATACAACAAAGATAAGTGCCTTGTCTTTAAGATGCTTACAACCCAGTAAAGGGTAAGGACATAAGGACATAAGACATAAAGAAGGCTGTGAGAACTGCTTTAAGAGAGACACAATATGTGATGGGAATTCAGAAAAGAGAAAGATAATGAATCAAATTTTCTGTTATCTTAAGCTTAAGAATCTGGATGAAAGATTCCAGCAGATTTAATTTAAAAAAAAATACGAAAACCACACACACACAAAACTAAGTTTTTGCTCAGTAAAATAGAAAATCTAATTTAAGAAAACCACTATACATTTTTTTCTTCTGAAATTTTTCACAGAGTTTAACTAGTTATTCCTTCCAATCACTTTAAAATAAGTATGTTATTCAATGACCTTACATGATTTAACACTGTATTTGAAATCATAGGGTACTGTAAAAAAAAAGGAAAGAATTCTTTAAAAAGCAATTCCTCCCTAGATTTGCATATTAAGAGAAATAAAAGATATACAGAATCAACTTTGTCCTTGTAATTAATGATTTATAGTTGTCCTTTAAGCATGAGAAGGCCCCTAGTTAAAGACCCACCACCAACACCTACTGCCTTCCACCAGGCACATAATATTATCTGGTGGAACAAAATGTAAATTTAGCTGTACAATGACTGATTCACACTATAGTTACATGGCAACATGGCAGTGGAAAAGTGGTGAGGGAGCCTTACACTAACTGCTCTGCTTTTCAAGTATAGAATGCCCTCACCCTCTACCTATTGCCCCACTACCACCACATCCATTACCACTACCACTGTATTGTGTGTCACATGTTCTGGTCAGCACCCTGCTCCCTTGACCAGAGCAAAACCATCATGTGTGTATTATTACTCCTCTTTGTCTAGAGATGTATTAATGGGATGGATTAATGTGGAAAACTAATCACTGATAAAGCATCAACTAGACAATACATTCATCATTTTTAGTTAATGAAATTTTTATTCAGTTAATGTCGTAAGGCTTTGTATCACCAAGGCAATGTTCACAGTCATTGGGGTGACTATGAATTAGCCAGCGTAGTTCTCAATTGCAAAATACAAAAGAGGTAGAAAAGGCAGAAAAAACACATTTACTTAGACACCTGAAAGCCAAATCCCACAACCGGAAAGCAAAATCTGTCATGGTGACCAAGAAGCTAATAAATATGATCACCACAGGATGCAGAGCCATTCTCAAGCCTCCTCCTTCCCCTGTCAGGGCCTTTTCAAAAACAAACAGTCACTATCGTGAGCCTTGTTGTGCCTCCCTGCCAATCTGTGTCCTCTCTTCTCTGCCCTGACCATACTTAACTCACTTCCTCCCACTTATGTTCCACCCTTCCTGCCTGTTCAGCAAGTTCCTCCCACTAGATGTGACTTAGGGTTCCAGGTGATTTAAGTATATCATATGGACCTACTGATGAATGAGAAAGATCTTTCCATTTAAATTACTATTACAGGATCAAACTTTAATGCTTCTTAAGAGAAGGGATAACAGTGTTAGAAACTTTAAGCACCATCGTAGTTTTATTTGGAATAAATTTTTAATTGGAATTTTTAATTCAAATAATACCTCAAAAGTCACTGTATCCTCTGTCTGCCAGTAAGTGTAGCTTAATATAAAGGGGCCCCTCAATATCCCTTCAAGAGTCAGTGCCCTTCAGATTGTTTTCTTTCATCATCTGAGAAATGATTTCTAAGAACAATGCACAGATGAAAGAAACAGGACTGCAAAACCACTCTCCAATGCTTACATTTGACCATTGGAGGAAATGAATTTTCCTTCCTTCTTTGAAATTGAAAGAATCCTCCATTTTTTAATAGTCCTCTCTATCCCTTTGCAGAGATGTAAGTACTATGTCAATTAATCTGTCTATACCTAACATATTTAAGAGATAAGTGAAATGACATGGTCTCAGATCAGTATTTTGTTGTGAACAGAAGGAGATGGAACTGGAAGTTATATCTTTAGTGGTAACCACTAAAACCCTGAAGAAGTAGCAGCTTAATATTAGTGCTGACTTATGTTATCAGAAGAAACTGTCATAGGTGAACATTTTCCAGAGTTTGATTTGCTAAAAATGTTTTAGCTAAAAAGTTGGAGAAAATACTAGTAAGAGAATCATAAAATGGACAAGAAAAATGACAAATTCACTAATTGAGAAAAGTCATTTTGCATAAACCACCTCAAATTGTCAAAGTATTGTCTTCTTGCCATGGATATAACTAGGAAGTAGATACCCAAGCTTGACATCCATTACCCTGAACCTTTTGTAAAATAAATATTCTCAGTAATAGAGTTGATAACAGTGAAAATCCTTGATATTTCCCATGCCAAAGGACAAGATCAATAAACACTGTACATGAAGATACACACATGTATATGTATAAATATATATGTATATATATTCATACACATATATATAAATATACACATATATACATACATGTGTAGAGATGTATGTGTAGTGTAGGTGTGTGTATGTGTTTATTTATGAAGTTAAATTTTAAGGCAATGTTATGTCATTTTATTGGCATGAATCTAAGAAGTGCGGTGTTGTAAAAGGATAGCCAATGCTTATTTAAGAAAATTTACTCATTTATTCAATTCAATAAAAATTCATTAAGTACTTGCTATACCTGCTATGTACTAGGCACTGTATTAAACATTTAGGATGCAAAGAGAGTACATGTTGGGGAACAAGATATAAGAAGAGTAGAAAGGTAGGACAAGGGCCTACATTATGAAAGGTTTTGAAAGTCAAACAGAGCATTTTGTATTTTTGATTGGAAACAATAGGAAGCCACAGAAGTTTTTTTAGTGGGGGTGGTGGTAACATGAGAAGATCTATGTTTTAGGAAAACCACTTTAGTGGCTGAATGGAAAATTACTGAGGCTTTCTTCACTTACAAAAGGAAGAAAATGTTTAGTGATTTACTCCCTAAAACATAATCTTTACTTCCTCATACACCCTTCATGGCTCCTCACTATTCTATGTCAACTGCTTTTCCTTTTACTCAGCCAACAACAGTGATCTGATACATGACCTCAACATAAAACAATATATTGATTGCTCCAAGATAATGATGAAAGTTAATAACTAGAGTTATTGACTGAAGTTTTTGGGTCCATGAAGTAAATACTTGCAGTTTTTGTATAGTAACAGCATCAAAATGAGTAAAGGGGGAGGTAAGGGGAGGAGTATTAGCATTAGGATCTAAGCACCAGTTATTATTGTGTTCTTTGGTTTTTTTGTCTGGGTGTTTGTGTAATATTGAAATGATATTTTATGTTTATGTGAAATTCATTTGATGGCAGGATGTTTCACATTGATGTGATGTTGGTGTTACAGAAATGTGTTGTTTGCATGATATATTGGAAATTGTAATCATTGGGGTTTAGATCTGAATGATGTTCACTTGCTCCACTTCTTTATTTACATTATTTGCTTAAATACCAAATACATTGTTTAAATACCAAATGAACATTATATAAATGACTTTTATATAAAAGTAAAGATGTATAGAGTAGAAATATGAACCTCCTCAAACAATCCCCTGAAAGCCCTGAAAGTACCTAAAAATGACTCTAAACAAATTCTAGAGGAGCAGAAGCCACAAAATGACAGAGTGAAACAGATTTCCAGTCAAAGACAACTTGGAAGGCTGACAGGAAGGGTCTATTGCACCAGGATTGGATCAGAGCTCAGCCCAACACAGGCTGCGCCTGCACAGAGGGGACTGGAGGAGGCTTCAGGGCACTGAATCATGGGAAGTTGCTGTGGGTTTCCAGATTTTTCAAGACACAAATGTCAAAGACAGCTTCAAACATCAGTGAGAAAGTTCTTTCACCTGGGTGAGAGGGGAATATGGTCAAGCCTCAGCTCCAGACCCAGTTCTAAGGTAATGACAGTCACTGCTGCAGCAGCTGCAGCTTCTGGAGTTCTTGGCCTCCAAACAGGGGGGAATGGAGCAGCTGATCTGCTATCAGTCCTGAATAGGGGTCCTAGAGCAAGGAGGAGTGTTGATGTGGCAGAGCTGGTGGTGGCTATGGAGAGGGAATTCTACTTACACTTCCAGAGCAGAAAAGAGTACTTGTGGTTACTCACAGACCAGAGTAGAAACCAGGAAAGGAGTAAACACTTGTCCCTTGATCATGCCACTTTCAAGGAACTGAGAACTTACAGGTCACTAGAGATACCTCAGGAGAATAGCTGCACAAAATCTCAGAAGCCTTAGGTAGCATACCCTTCACTTGACAAAGAGCTCAAAAGCCAAGTAATGGGCTGGGAAAATGCCCCAAATGGTGAAAAATGAGACAATAGAAGGCTAATTTCTTTGTGAAAAGGTATTTTCTTCCATTCTTTGGAAGGAGGAATATCAAAGCATACAGTCAGAGGAAGACAACAAGGTCAAAGCTCCTACATCAAAAGCCTCCAAAAAACAAATGAAATGGCCTTAGGCCATGAAAGAACTGAAAAAGGATTTTGAAAATCAAGCAAGAGAGGTGGAGGAAAAATTGGGAAGAAAAATGAGAGTGATGCAAGAAAACCATGAAAAATGATCCAACAGGTTGCTAAAGGAGACCTCTCAAAAATGCTCAAGAAAATAATGCCTTAAAAATAGACTAACCCAAGTGGCAAAAAGGTCCAAAAAGAAAATGAGGACAAGAAAAACTTAAAAAGCAGAATGGGCCAAATGGAAAAGGAAGTTGAAAAGCTCACTGAAAAAAATAATTCTCCTCCCTTCACCCTCCAGAGCCAACATGGGTCGTGTTAGCACCAAGACCGAGAAGAAGGTGGCATGAGTCATCATCAAAAAGTATTACACGAACCTGGGCAATGACTTCCACACCAACAAGTGTGTGTGTGCGAGGTGATCACCATCATTCCCAGCAAAAGCTCCGCAACAAGATCATGGGATGTGTCACTCATCTGCTGAAGTGGATCCAGAGAGGCCCCAGGAGAACTATCTCCACCAAACTGCAGGAAGAAGAAAGAGAAAGGAAGAATAACTATGTCCTTGAGGTCTCTGCTTTGGATCAGGAAATCATTGAAGTGGATCCTGATACCAGGGAAACGTTGAAACTCCTGGACTTTGGCACTTTGTCCAACCTGCAAGTTACTCAGACCACAATTGGGATGAACTTCAAAACACCAAGAGAAGCTGTTTAATGTTTACTTTTACCTTCTTTCCAATAATCATGGGAATCCTCCCCTCCCAAAAAAAGAAAATAGTTCTTAAAAAATTAGAATGGAGCAGGTGAAAGCTAATGACTTTGTGAGAAATCAAGAAATTATAAAACAAAACCAAAAGAACAACAACAACAAAAAAATAGAAGACCATGTGAAATAGCTCATTGGAAAAACAATTGACCTAGAAAATAGATGCAGGAGAGATAATTTTAAAATTATTGGTCCACCTGAAAACCATGTTTAAAAAAAAGACTCTAGACATCATCTTCCAAGTAATTATCAAGGAAAACTGCCCTGATACTCTAGAACCATGGGGCAAAATAGACATGGGAAAAATTCACTGACCAACCCCTGAAAGAGACCCCAAAAGGACAATTCCCAGGAATATTATAGCCAAATTCCAGAGTTCTCAGGTAAGGGAGAAAATATTACAAGCAATCAGAAGGAAACAATTCAAGTCTTGTGGAAATAAAATGAGAAAAACAGGATTTAACAGCTTCTACACTAAGGTACCAGAGGGCTTGGAAAATGATATTCCAGAGGTTAAAGGAGGTAGGATTAAAACCAAGAATCATCTACCCAGCAAAAGTAAGCATAATACTTCGGGGAAAAATGGAATTTCAATGAAATAGAGGACTTCCAAGCATTCTTGTTGAAAAGACCAGAGTGGAATAGAAAATTTGACTTTCAAATGCAAGAATCAAGAGAAACATGAAAAGGTAAACAGGAAAGAGAAGTCATAAGGTACTCATTAAAGCTGAACTGTTTATATTTCTACATGGAAAAATGATATTTGTAATTCATGAGACTTTTTCAGTATTACATTAGTTAGAGTACACACACATGTATATACTCACACACATGGGTATGTATATGTATATCTATCTATATCTATATTTGTCTATCTATATCTATCTATCTATATCTGTATCTATCTATCTATCTAATCTATCTATCTGTCTATATATGGTTGGTTTGTTGTTGTCCTTCATCTTCAAAGAGGACCAAAATCGCATCATCATTTTAAAGTGAAATTTCAGTGTGTCCAGCTGTGGCTGATCAGACCAATGTAAATTCAGAATGCTCTACCACAGGTTGGGCACAGATAATCCATGTGAATATTTGGGGTTAATATCCCAAATTTGTGCATCCTGCATTTACTTTGTGCTGTCTCAATTCTACTTTGCTCAAAGAGCACAGAATCTTTTCTTATGTGAGCACCCCATGCTGAGTCCTGTGCCAGTGTCTCCCATGCTGCACAGTCAAATTCAAATGTCTTGAGAGAAACCTTGAGAGTATCCTTGTATCGTTTCTTCTGGCCCCCATATGATTCCCTGCCCTATACAAGTTCCCCTTAAAATAGTCTTTTTGGTAAGCGTACATTTGGCATTCAAACGAGGTGGCCAGTCCATCAGAGTTGTGCTCTCTGAAGCACAGTTTGAATACTTGGCAGTTCAGCTCAAGCAAGGACTTCAGTGTCTGTAATGGATGGCCTGCATCCCTACATGGCTTGGTGATGTGGTGAAGAAGAAAGACACAGGAGGTGGGAGACGAAAGACCAGCATTTCTCAGACAGCCCTATGTCCCACTGATTGGTGTAATTTAGATAAAACCACTCTTGAAGGAAATTACTTAATGTGGAAATTTGAATTTCATAAAATGTTTGGAACAAAGTAAAAGAAATCAAGTCATAGGTCTAATTTGCGAAGAGGATTTCTGACAATCTTTTCTTGGTTTTTTGAATTTTTTTTTTTTATTGTCTGTTTTGTCTCTACGTTCTGTGTGAGTTTGTGTGTTAATCTCTTTTTCATGTTTTCTCTTTCCATCCCCCTCATCCCTTCTCTCTGATGACTGCAGCATCAGAGAGGAGAATGGGAGAAAGAGAGAAACTAATCTTATATTGCTAAAGGCAGTTTCAGATAAGGTATACAAGGTAATAACGCATGTGCAGTTTTAAGGAAAGCATAAAAGTTTTGGAAAGAAGTTGGTCTTTCTTCTCCCACCTCCTGTGTTTTCTTCTTCACCACATCACCGAGTCATGTAGGGATGTAGGCCATCTGCTACAAGTGTCTGAGTAACTTATCCTGCCAGGTAATCCTCAGAATCTTCCTAAGATAATTCAAATGGAAACTATTCAGTTTCCTCACATGGCACTGGTAGATTGTCCATGTTTCACAGGCATACAACAATGAGGTCAGCATAATGACTCTGTAGATCTTCAATTTGGTAGTCAGTCTAATACCTCTGCTTTCCCAAACTTTTCTTTGGAGCCTCCCAAAGGCTGAGACAGCTCTGGCAATGCATGTATCAACCTCATTGTCAATGTGTACATCCCTGTAAAGTACACTACCAAGGTAAGTGAATTTATCCCCAGCATTCAAAACTTCTCCATTTGTTGTAATTGGTGGTTCCACGTATGGATAGTGTGGTGGTGGCTGATGGAGCACCTGTTTTTTTGTGTTAATTATTAGGCCAAAATTAGCACAGGAAGCAGAGAATTGATCCATACTTTGTTGCATCTCAGCTTCAGAGACTGCACTGAGGGCACAATCATCTGCAAACAGAAAATCATGCACCTACACTCCCTCCACTTTGGTCTTGGCTTGTAGCCTTTACAAATTGAAGAACTTACCATCAGTACAGTAGTTGAACTTGATGCTGCGTTCATCCTCATTGAAAGCATTCATCAACATGGCTGAAAACATCATGCTAAAAATCATGGGAGCAAGCACACAGCCCTGTTTCACTCCACTTCCATAGTGTTCTCAACAGACCATCATCAATCAATGCTGAGGCCATTGACTGTTTATCTTGGGTTGAAGTCAATCCCTCCTTAGCCGAATTTCCAACTGAAGAAGAGGTCTTGAGGGCCATTAGGCTCCTTTCATGTGGCAAATAACCTGGTGCTGATTCTATTCCAGCTGAGATTTACAAGGTAGGGGGACCATTGCTCATACAAAAGCTGACTGAAATTTTCCAGGTTATATGGCAAGAGGAGATAATCCTCCAGGAGTTCAAGGATGCCTCCATTGTCCATCTCTGTGTGGGTAAAGGAAATAGGTTGTCCTGTGACAATCACAGGGTATCTCTCTCAGTCATTGTTGCCAAAATTCTTGGTAGAGTCCTCTTTAATAGGCTAAGCCTTCACCTGGAAGATTGTCATATACTTGAGAGCCAGTGTGGTTTCAGAAAGGGCCAAGGAACAGTCAATATGGTGTTCGCTGCCCAACAACTCCAGGAGAAATGCCAGGAGCAGAACAGAGGTCTGTACACAACGTTTGTAGATCTGATCAAGGCCTTTGACACTATTAGTCATGAGGGCTTATGGAAAATTATGTCAAAACTTGGTTGCCTGGAGGAGTTCATCAATATTGTATGCCAATTTCATGATGCCATGTTTGTCCAGGTTCTGGATAATGGATAAAGCTCTCCTGCCTTTCCAGTCATATCTCTCTCTCTCTCTCTCTCTCTCTCTCTCTCTCTCTCTCTCTCTCTCTCTCTCTCTATATATATATATATATATATATATATATATATATATATATATATAGATAGATAGATAGATAGATAGATAGATATATAGATATATAGATATATAGATATATACACACACATATAAATATATATGTATAATATATATGTATATTTATAATACATACATATATATACATATATATATATACACACACATACACACTCACATACTGAATATGAAGGGAGAATACCTAAAAAAACCCTTAAATTTATTATTGAGTGGAATGTGCCAGGAAAAAAGAGAAAGGGTAGAATGTAGAAAATCATCCCACATAAAAGAGGGAGGAAAGAGTTTTTATAGTGGAGGGAATGAAGGGGGAGGTGAAAGGGAATAAATGAACCTTACTGTCATAGGATTTGGCTTAAGCAGGGAATAACAAGCACTTAATTGTGGATGGAAATCTATTTTACCCTGCAGGAAGGCAGGGGGGAAGGGGCCAGCAGAGGGAAGATAATAAGACAACAAAATTGGCAAAAGGAATAATCAGAAGCAAACACTATTATGGTGGAGAGTTCAAGGGAAAGAATGGAATAAATTGAGGACAGGACAGGACAGAGAAAAATGTTCTTACTCTTTTGCAACATGGCTGTCATGCAAGTGTTCTGCATGGCTACACATATATGACCTATATCAAATTGTTTGCTCTCTTTATGAGGGTGGGTTGGGAGGGAAGAAGGGAGAGAAGCTGGAACTCAAAATGTGAGAAATAAATGTTGAAAATTGCTTTAACATGCAACAAGATATACAAACAATGGGGTAGATGGCAATATAACAGAAACATGCAATGTAAAAAGTTAGATACATTTGCACTCTAAAATATCATGTGGATTATTTGTGCCTAGGCTGTGCTAGAGCCTTCCAAACTCATATTGGTCTGATCAGTCACAATTGAATGCACTGTACCTTAATTCCAATACATTGGTGTCATTTTGATCCTCCTCAAGAATTAATAACAACAATCAACCAACCTTGATCCCTAAACCTTAATGAGTGGACAAGACTTGTGTCTTCTTTCATGGTTCAATATTATAATTTTAGAACTAGAAGACTGAAAGGTCATCTAGTCCACTACATTTTGTTATTTTTTTTTTTATTTTAAGGTGATTTGATTGCTTTCATTTTACCTCATTCATTTTCAGAATATACTTTTTACTCCCTCTAAATCCTCTGTTATAAGAGCAAAAAAAAAAAAAATACACTTAAGCAAAGTCAACCAATGAAATTGCCTCTTAGGATAGCATATGTAATATTGCCTATCCCTAATCGGCCACCCCTCTACTGGAAAGAGGAAAATGTATTTCATCAACTGTTTTCTGGAACCAAGACTACTGTAGTAGAAAGTGAAATGACTTTAGAATCAAAGAAGATGAGTTGGAATCCTGTCTTTGCTATTTACAATATATGAGAACATGGGCAAGTCATTTAATCTCTTTGGGTCTCATTTTCTTCATGTGTAAAGTGCAAAGGTTGAATAGATGCAAAATTCACTCCAATGTCACTCACACACACAACAACATCATGTCAATGGCATGCAAATATCTCACAAATATTATACCAGCAGAGTGCCAATATCAAACACCATACCAAGGTCATCAAAACCATGCCAATGTTATGACAAGGTCATGCAAATGTCATACTAATGTCATGTCAACAATATGTCTGCATTAAATATCAGATGATGTCACTCCAACATAATGGAAATGTCACGCCAATATCACAGAAGCATCACATCAATGTCAGTGAATGTCAGCCAATATTATATTTCTATTAAACACACTAATGCCATGTCAACATCATGCCAGTTTCATACCAATATCAAACACCATACCAATTCATGAAAACTATAAGCCAATGTCACATTTACATCAAAAATCATGCCAATGTCATATAAACACCCCATTATGTTCAGACCAATATTAGTGTGTCAATGCCATGGAAACATCATGTCAATCACATGTCAAAGTCATGACAATATGAAACACCATCCAAATATCCTGGAAACATCACAACAATATAATTATAACATCATGTGAGTGTCAGCCAATCACATACCAAATATGCTAATATCTCATGTCAGTGTCACACAAATATCATGCCAATGTCACAACAATATCAGAACATTAAATTTCATACCAATAGCATGCAAGCATCATAACAACTTTAAACAGCACAATTGTGCCACATAAACACATGTCAGTATCATTTCAATGTCATGCAAACATCATGCCAATTTAACAGCAGTATAAAGTAGAACACCAATAGCACACAAACATCACATTGATGTCATGCCAGTGTCACAGAAAAACTACACAAAATCTGTACCAACATGTCATGCAAACTTCACATTTCTGTCACGCCAACATCACACCAATATTAAACATTCCACCATACCAATTTCCATAAACATAAAATATCACTCCAATATAACACAAACATTCAGATAAAAAGACCAAAGGACACAATACCTGGTGATTCGATCCTAATACTAAAACTCCTCCCTTTCTTTACCTCCTGCTTTACCCATTTTGAAGCTGAACAATACAAAAGCAGCAAGTATTTACTTCATAACTTTAGTCAATAACTCTAGGGGTTAACTTTCTGCCATTATCTTCGAGCAATCAATCTAGTGTTTTATATAAAGGTAATGAATCAGATCACTACTACGGGAAAAGCAGTTGATATGGAAGAGTGAGAAGCCATGAAGGGTGTGTGAGGAAGTAAAGATTCTGAATTGGGGGGGGGGGGGGTCAAGTTTGCTTTGCTAGTTCTGAGTAGCTGATAATATTTAAGAGGAAATTGGAAGCCAACAAAAATGGTAGATAAATATAGGCTATACTTAATTGCAAAACCTTTTCTGAATTTTTCTCCAATGACATCTTATGGAGCTTTACATCAACCCCTTTAGGGTAGGTAAGGAAAGGTCACCATAGGTACTGAAAATAGTAATATAAATGATTGGAGACCAGAAATGCATATCAATCTGGTAAAGGTGAAAATTAGTTTCAGATACAGTCGCCTCTGTGAACTTTGTGAAAGTGTAACAGCAAGTCATCTTTACACAATAAGGAAACCTAGATCTTTTCTGAAACTAACAGTCTAAAAGAACAGAGAACTAGAAGTATGTGCTAACAGAGACATACAATAGTGAACATGCAGAAGTAAAAGGGTCTATTTTAGAAATAATATTTAAAGCAAGGATATCAGAAAAAAACAAGCAGAACTATTAATAATGACTAAAAATAAACTGAAGTAAAATTAAAAATGACAGAAAAGTAAAATTTAAATGATATTATACTTCATAAGAATGACAATTGAGATGATGTCTCACTGGAGGAAAAAAACAATCAAATAATTAAGTGAAAAGGTTAAAAAAAAAAACCTCAAGAAAGAAAAAGAAAGTCTAAGAAGAAAACAGGTAATGTGGAACCAAAAACAGAAAAAACTTTTAAAAATAGACTCACAAAAAAGGAAATAGTATATTAACCAAAAAAGTAGAGGTATAAAAAAAATTAATTATATAAATTTGAAAAAAAAGCCCATTGAATTTGAAGATAGGTCATAAAAATATAATGTAATGGACATAGATCTTTCAGAAGAATATCATGAAAAATGAAACTCAACTCACTTTAGGAAATTTAGAATTTAGGAGGTAGAAGAATATTAAACAGAAAAATTCAAATTTGATGAAAAAATATAACTTGGAAAGAAACAACTGAGTGCAAAGAACAAGAAACCAGAAGTGTCACTTTAGAACAGGGACTAAATATTGCAGGTAGATAAGAGGAACTCTATTGGAGTTTCACAATGATCCATCAATTTGAATAATACAGAATTATAATAAATCAAAGAAAAATGTGAATGGGATATTGCTAAAACAATTACTGATTTACATCTCAAAATAATGTATCCTGTGAATCTCTACCTGATCAACAAAGGGAATCATGCACAGTAGTACAAAAGATTTTGACATTCCTACAATAAACCCAGAGGGCATCAGGATATTCAACAAGGAAACTGATTAAACATAAAAGAGTTAAGCTCTTTCAGATAACAAAGAAATCAAATCTATGTTTTAACATATCTATAACTAGATTAACCCACAGGTAAGAGCTAAGGAACTTTGGCCTACTCTAATTTTTCTTTTAAAAAATTAACTAAAATGAATTCTGCATAAGGGAATTAATTTATTGGAGTCTCATCAGGGTGCAATTTTGAAAGTAACTACATTTAATTTTTGTTTGTTTTGCTTTTTAAACATGATGGCTTAACACCAAAAAAGGACAAATAATTACTGAAAAGATAAAGATTAAGATTGGGCCCCCAGATGTGGGCCCCCAATATGCTTTTCTGAAAGTTATTGTCTCCTTCAAAAATTAACCTTCTCTGAGAGAGGAATTTAGAATATCCCAAAAAGAGAATTAAAAGGATTTTCAATGATTCCCTAAAAAGTAAAGTAAAGAAAGCTAAAAATAATAGATGAGTTGGTGGTGGTGATGGTGGAGGAAATTTTATCTGAGATGGGAATGGGAAGATAAAACAGAAAAGATGAGACACAAAGAAAGAGAGAGATAGAATGAGATGGTGATAGAAACAGACATAGAAGTGTAGAGAGAAAAAAGACAAAAAGGTACATATGATGAAAGCAATTAGCAATAAAAATGAACCAAAATATTTGGATTTGTGCAGAATAAGAGAAGAGAGGATATCAGGATCAGTTTAGCATGACCAAAGCAAATTTGAAAAAGTAGACATTGAGTTAAAAGATGAGGGATATAGAATAATAGAGATAAAGACATGAATAAGCATACATGTAAATATATATTTGCATGAATTAGTTCAAGGAAAGAAAATGCAAAGCATTTAGAAGTCAAAATATAATTGGATTAAATTTCAGTAGAAAAAATAAAATGGGCAATCAATTTTTAAAAGTGAAATGTTTGCTGCATAAAATATGTATATTTGTAGAAAATTGTATTAATATAGATACACTATTGTTACAGCTGTTTAGATAACTCTAAAAACAAGAACTTCAGTAATATTTTAATAAAGCTATAATAATGTGATTATTCAAAAGAGGTTAACAGAAAAAATTAAATATATAGACAATGAAAATGAAAAATAACAAAATTAAATGTAAGTATTTCAAATAGCAAGACAATGAAAAAGTATTTTCTAAAAAGCAAAGCAATGTGAAAAAAAGACATTAAGAACAGTACAATCATAGAAGGAAATTATATTTCTCTCTATTGAATAAATGCAAATTAATTGTATTAATTGGTTAAAGACAATGAAAAAATAAAGGATATATTTATATATGGGCATATTGTGTATGTGTGAATTAACATACTATTGGAAAATCTAGATTTGTCTAACCAGTGGTGACTTCTGAATAGTAATATAAATGCTTGTGTATATTCCTCAAGTTCTATCACACCTTTTTACACTTGTTGATAATGTAATATGGCATATGTAATCATAAACAGATTGTCAAACAAAAAATCTAAAAGTTTGTTGCTTTACAGATAATTTTTTTAAAGTACTAACTGGAGACTTAGAAGTGACATCACAAATAATGAGTCCAAGAACATTGCACAGAAATAAGTGATTATTGCACACAAAAATTCAGAAAATAAGGAGAAAATATCCCCAAACTCATGAAATGCCACTAAAGCAGTTCTCATAGGAAAGTTCATATATCTGAGAATTTTTTAACATTAGTGAAAAGAGAGGAATGAATTGAGAATACAGTTCAAAAGACTAGACAGTAGGCATACTAAAGCTTTAGAAGGGATTTCTTTTTAAATCTTAAAAAAATAAGAATAGGGAAACCAAAAAAATACAAAGAAAAGAAACTGATAGTCAAAAAGACCTCATTTTAAAGGACCAGTAGAATCAACAAATGATTAGCTTACCTCACCAAGAAAAAAAGCATAAAATCAAATTATCAAAACAAAAAGGAAGATATATTCAAAAATGAAGAGAAAATAGAGATATTTATCTTAAACTAAAATATACATGTTTATAACAGCAAAACTTAGAAGTCCAATGAAACTGATAATTATTTACAAAAATTTAAATTGTACCAATTAATCAAAAAAGAAAAAGACAGCGAGCAACACATAAATATCCCGATGGATGGAAAATTGAAATCCCCTCCATCAAATGAAATTACAAGTGAGTTCTATTAAAGATTTAGAGAACAATTACTACAGGCTCTCAAAAATAACTCTAATATTGCACCAGATCTGCATTCCTGGTATAAATCCTACCTGATGATAATGTATTATTTTCATGATAAGTTGTTGTATTCTTTTTGATAAAATCTTATTTAAAATTTTTGCATCTATATTCATTAGAGAAATTGGTCTAAAACTTTATTTTTTTTTGTCCATTTTTATACTTGATGTGTATTCTCAATATTTTCTCTATCACTTTCTTATATCAAGCCTTGATTTATAAAATTTACCAATTCATTTTTGACCTTTTATTTTCATTTGGACCCGCATTCTCTTCTTTCTTCCATCCCTTCCCCCTCTCATTGAGAAAACAAGTAATACCATACCTATTATACATATGAAGTCAGGCAAGATATCCTTACACGTTGTCCATGTTCAAGAAAAGAAAGGAAAATAATGAAAGGAAAACTGAACCCCTCAATCATCTATCTGGAGGTGGAGGTTTTTCATCATGAATACTTTGGAGCTGTGGTGGGTCATTGTGCTCATAGGGTCACTGAGTCTTTGAAAGGTGTCTTTTTTCCCAAGACTGTTCTTGCTTCCTAGACTGTTCTCCTGGTGCTGTTTTCTTTTTCTGCCTCAGTTCATACCCACCTCCCCAAGTCTTTCTGAAATAACCCCTTCATCATTTCTTACAGCAAAATGCAATTCCAATATTCCAGTTCTAATAAGCCATAACTTGTTCAGTCATTTCCCAAATGAGGGGTATCCCATGCATCCTCAATGCTACTGTGTCAGGAACACTGCCCATGGGGAACTCAGAACTCCAAAGGGAGGCGGGGAGGGGGCACACTGGACAAAAGAACATTTTCCTGCTTCTCCTGATTCTTGTGATTGAAAGTCAAATTTTCTTTTCAGGTCTGGTCTTTTCATCAAGAATGCTTGAGAGTCCTCTATATTATTGAAAGACCATTTTTTCCCCTGAAGTGTTATACTCACTTTTGCTGGGTAGGTGATTCTTGGTTTTGATCCTAGTTCCTTTGACTTCTGGAATATCATATTCCACGTCCTTAAATCCCTTAATGTAGAAGCCACCAAATCTTGTGTTATCCTGATTGTATTTCCACAATACTCAAACTGTTTCTTTCTGGGTGCTTGTGATATTTTTTGTCCTTGGCCTGGGAACTCTGGAATTTGGCTACAATACTCCTAGGAGTTTCTCCTTTTGAATCTTTTTCAGGAGGTGATGAGGAAGTGAATTCTTTCAATATTTATTTTACCCTCTGGTTCTAGAATATCAGGGCAGTTTTCCTTGATAATTTCAAGAAAGAAGATTTCTAGGCTCTTTTTTTGATCATAGATTTCAGGTAGTCCCATAATTTTTAAATTGCCTCTCCTGGATCTATCTTCCATGTCTGTTGTTTTGCCAGTGAGACATTTCACATTAACTTCTATTTTATTCATTCTCTTGGTTTTGTTTTGTAATTTCTTGGTTTCTTATAAAGTCATTAGTTTCCATCTGCTCTGTTCTAATTTTTAAAGAACTATTTTCTTCAGCAAGTTTTAGAGCCTCCTTCTCCATTTGGCTGATTCTGATTTGTAAAGCATTCTTCTCCTCATTGACTTTTTGGGCCTTTTTTTTCCTATTTGAACTAGTCTATTTTTAAAGGTGTTAATTTTTTCAGCATTTTTTTTTTTTGGGGGGGGTCTCCTTTAGCAAGCTTTTGACTTGCTTTTAATGTTTTTCTTGTGTAGTTCTCATTTCTCTTCCCAATTTTTCCTCCACCTCTCTTACTTGATTTCCCAAATTCTTTTTGAGCTCTTCCATAACCTGAGACCCTGCAAACTTACTTTGGCTTTACTTTTAGATCTTCCTCTGAAGATCTAATTTGTTCTTCCTCATTAGAAAGGATGGAAGAAAATACCTGCTCATCAAGAAAGCAACCTTCTATTGTCTTATACTCCTTTCCTTTTTGGAGCATTTTCCCAGCCAGTTACTTGACTTTTGAGTTCTTTGTCAGGGCTGCCACTCAGGGATGAGTTTCAAATCAGCAGCTCAATTCCTCCAGGGGCTCTAGGTGGACGACTGCAAAAATGGAAGCTGCTGCTGGGGTCCAGACCATGTTCCACTCTCCTGGGTGACTGAGGCCTCTCCTTGACCTTTGAAGCTATCTATGGCCTTTGTGGTTTGAGCAGTCTGGGAACTGCTGCTGCTGGTGGCTCCCTGAAGTCTGTTCAAGGTTGTGTCCCTGTCACTTTGGGCTGCACTCCAGGCTTCCTGGGTTGTGCTGCATGTGTTCCATGCTTCCTGGGCTGCACTGCATGCACTCCACCTATAAATTTTTTTCTCTATTTTGGCTGCTCCTGATTTAGGTATCAAAACCATATTTGTATTATACAAAGAATTTTATTGGACTCCTTCAGCAATTTTCCCAAATAATCTGTATAGTATTAGAATTAACTGATCTTTCAATTTCTGACAGAATTCACTTGTAAATCCATATGGCCCTGGAGATTTTTTCCTAGGGAGTTCATCGATGGCTTGTTCAATTTAGTTTTCTGAGATGGGGCTATTTAAGTATTCAACTTCCTATTGTGTTCATCTGGGCAATTTATATTTTTTAAAATAATCATCCATCTAACTTAGATTGTTGAATTTATGGGCATACAGTTGGACAAAGTAATTTCTAATTATTGCTTTAACTTCCTCCTCATTGGAGATGAGTTTACCCTTTTCATTTTTGATATTAGTAATTTAGTTTTCTTCTTTTTTTTAAATCAAATTGACCAAAGGTTTATCAGTATTATTGCTTTTTTTCATAAAACCAACTCTTAGTGTTATTTATTAGTTCAATAGTTTTCTTTATCTGTCCTTTGGTTTTCAGTATTTCTAATTTGGTATTTATTTGGGAATTTTCAATTTGTTCTTTTTGTAGCTTTTCCAGCTCCATGCCCAAAGGTTCATTGATCTCTTCTTTCTCTATTTTATTTATGTAGGCATTCAAAGATATAAAACTTCCCCTAAGAACTGCTTTTGCAGTATCCCATAAGATTTGGTAGGTTGTCTCATTATTGTCATTCTCTTGAATGAAGTTGTTCATTGTTTCTATGATTTGTTGTTTAACCCACTCATTCTTTAGGATTAGATTATTTAGCTTCCATTTAATTTTTGGTCTATCTTTCCATGGCTTTTTATTACATATTATTTTTATTGCATTATGAATTGAGAAAGATACACTGACTACTTCTGCCTTTCTGCACTGGACTGTGAGGTTTTTATACCTTAATACATGGTCAGTTTTTGCATATGTGACATATACCTCTGAGAAAAAGGTATATTCCTTTCTGTCACCATTCAATTTTCTCCAGAGATCTATGATAAATACCTTATCCAGAGTTTTATTCACCTCCTTAACTTCTTTCTTATTTATTTTGACGTTAGATTTATCAAGTTCAGAGAGGGGGAGGTTGAGGTCCCCCACAAGTATAGTTTTGCAACCTGTTTCTTCCAGTAAATTCCTTAACCTCTCCTCTAAGAATTTGGATGCTACAGCACTTGGAGTATATATGCTCAGTAATGATATTGCTTTGTTGTCTATGGTGCCTTTTAGCAGGATATGGTTTCCTTCCTTATCTCTTTTGATTAGATCTATTTCTGCTTTTGCTTTGTCTGAGATTAGGATTGCTACCCCTGCTTTTTTTACATCCGATGAAACACAATATATTCTGCTCCAGTCTTTTACATTTGTCCTGTGTGTATTCCACCATTTCAAATGTTTTTCTTGTAAGGAGCATATTGTTGGATTATAGTTGTTAATGCATTCTGCTATCTGTCTGCGTTTTATGGGAGAGTTCATACTGTTCACATTTGCAGTTATGATTACTATCTGTGTCTTTCCTTTCATCCTCTTTCCCCCATTTGTGTTTTTAATTCTCCCTTTTCCCTTCCCCTTTACAACAGAGTTTTAATTATTGACCACTTCCTCCCTCAGTCTTCCCTTCTTTCTTTCAGCCCCACTCCCTTTTACTCTCCTTTACCCTTACTACTTCCTCCCTCCCTTTTAGCCTTCCCTCCCTTTTCTTTCCCCCTTTCGCCCCACTGCCTCTACAGCTAGTTAGATGTCTATACTTAACTAAGTTTTTTGTTCCCTCCTTGAACCCAATCAGATAAGAGTAAATATCAAACAATGCTCATCTCCCTCCTTATCCTTATATTGTAATACAGGTTTGTGTCTCTTCCTGAGATGTAATTTACCATTTTCTGCCTCCTCCTTTTCACATTTTCTGTTACAATTCCTTCACACTATTAAATCACATTTTTATCATCGCATCATTTACTTTATACTTATACTATATATCCCTCTATCTGTATACCCCTTTTGTATATCATGATATACATTTCTCAAGATTAACAAGTGTCATCTTTCCCTATAGGGAATTAAGCGGTATACACATATTAAAAAGCAAGTTTTTTTCCCCCCTGTTTACTTTTTTTAAGCCTCTCTTGAGAGCTGTATTTGAAGGTGGAGTTTTCTACTAAGCTATGGCCTTTTTTTCAGGAAGGTCTGGAAATCGCTTATTTCACTGAATGTCCATCTCCTTGCCAGAAATATTGTGCTCAACTTTGCTGGGTAATTGATCCTTGGCTGTAGCCTCAGCTCCTTTGCTTTATGGAATATCATATTCTAATTTCTTCCATCTTTTAATGTAGAAGTTGCAAGGTCCTGTGCGATCCTGACTGTAGCTCCTCGATATTTGAATGGGTTCTTTCTGGCTCCCTGTAGTATTTTCTCCTTCACTTGGTAGTTCTGGAATTGGGTAATAATATTCCTTGGTGTTTTTAGTTTGGGATTCCTTTTGGGACATGAACAGTGGATTCTTTTGCCTATTTTGCCCTTTGGATCTAGGACTTCTGGACACTTTTCCTTGATGATTTCTTGGAATATATTGCCCAGGCTCTTTTTTTATCATGGTTTTCTGGTAGACCAATAATCCTTAGATTATCTCTTCTGGACCTATTTTCCAGGTCAGTTACTTTTCCAATTAGATATTTTACATTTTCTTCTATCTTTTCATTCTTTTTGACTGATTCTTGATGTCTCATAGAATCATTAGCTTCTACTTGCCCAATTCTAATTTTTATCAAATTGTTTTCTTGAGTTAACTTTTGCTTCTCCTTTTCCATCTGTCCAAATGTTGCTATTAAGGAATTATTTTCTCCAGTTAGTTTTTGTACTTCTTTTTCCATTTGTCTAATTTTCCCAGTTACATTTACCCAGTTTTCCATTTACCCACTTTTCCTTTTTAAGAAACTATTCTCTTCAGTGAATTCTTTTATCACATTTTTAAAATCATTGGTCATTTTTTCTTCTATTTCTCTAATTTGGCTTTTAAAATCCTTATTCAGCTCTTCTAAGAGTGCTCTTTGTACTTGCAACCAGTTCATACTCCTTTCTGAAATTTCAGATGGGAGTACAGTCTCAAGGTTGACCACTTTGGTATTTATGTTTTGGTCCTTATTGCCATAGAAAGATTCTATGGTCTTTTCTTTATTGCTTTGATTCTTACTCATGATGATCACCCTTTTCTTGGCTTTTAAGGTAGAACTCTGCTTCTAGGGCACAAGGGGCTCTGTCTCATAGTTCGTTTGCCTTGAACTTGAAACTTTGTGTATTGTGGCCTCTGGTTGTTTCAGTTAGAAGTTAAAATGCTGCAGCTTACCTGGTGCTGATCTGGCTGGTGTGAGAAAGCAGAGTCCAGATTAAGTCTTTCTGAGTTTCCCCAGAGTTGTCATGGAACTAGCTGTGTTATGTGTGGTGGAAGGGTGGTCTGGCTACAGTAGGTCTTCTCTGCTGAACTAGAGCATAGACAAGTTCATCAGTTGGTGATTCCATCTGCACTAGGGTCTTCCTGATTCCCCTGGGGTGCTGAGGCAAGCCTAAAGCACTGGTGCTGGTGGTTCCAGGCTCCACCCCCTGGGGCTCAGGATCTCCTCCCAGTTTGCTGAGGTGGGGATGTCTGGGACAGCTCCTGTGTTGCACTGGTCAGAAACCAGTAACAGAACAGAAACAGCAATAGTGACCCTGCTTAGTGATTTTCCTAGCCTCACATGGTCAGAGACTGTTTGTCCCTTCTGCTTGCGTGGGATGGCTCAGGTCCCTACATAAATCAATTACTCAGAGGCCTCTCAAAGTGATGACAGAAAAGTGATTTATTCGATTCTTGAGAAGCGGGGCTCACCTGTAGGATTAGGAAAGCCGAAGACAAAGAACAGGACAGTGATTTATATAGACCCTAACGCAAGTCCCTCCTCCCCCCACTGACCATTATCCTCATTAGCTGAGAATATGGTCTTACATTCTAGACACGAAATCTAACCAATCCCTTTTGAAATGAAGACATCGAGGAATTATGTAAGTTTTGTCCAGTCATTGAGACCCTAATACACTACACAGTTTTATATCCTTATATGGAACTATTCTATTCTAAAAAGATTGTAACCTTGAGCCTTAGGCCTTACCTCACCCCTGGGAGAAAAATTACAATCTGAGGAGTCTTCACTAAGTCTATCCCACTCATGCTGATCCCACTATTTCAGGATTTTTCTGGGGAAATATTTTACAGGTCTTTTGATGTCAACAAGGGTAGGGGGAGAGCATTTGCTGATCACTCCACCTTCTTAGTTCCAAGAAGTTCAAGTAGGTGTCTTACAAACATTTAATCTGCGGGCTTATAGTCTCAGGAGCAGCCGCTGCAGATACCTGGGGCTCTGTGACTCTTACTTGCTTAGTTTCACTGGTCTCCTGTCCTGGGCTGATATGCCCAAGATTCCACAGTGTGACCACTGTCTCAGAGCACCCAGACCTTTCTGCTCAGGCCTACCATGGTAGGGACATACTGGTACAGCCTATGCATTGTGCACTGTGTGTTCCTCCAGCCCTGTACAACACATCCTTCCCATCAACCTTCTAGTGTGTCTTGGGCTGTGAATCTGCCACAGTCTGTCTCCTGTTGGATTCTGCCCCTCCAAAGTCTGGTCAGATTCTCTTTTTAGAGATATCTGAAGTAGTTTGTCTAAAAACTTAGGTAATAGTTGCTCTCACTCTGCCATCTTGACTCTGCCCCCTCAAAAATAATTCTCAAGTACAGAAACAAAAGGAACTCTACCAGTCTTCATTAAAGAAAAAAAAATATGGTTATTTCTTAAACTAGTGAAAGACAAATAAGAGAAAAAAAGTTCTATAGATCAATTTTACTAATATGTGTATATATACATATATATATATATGTGTGTGTGTGTGTGTGTGTATGTATGGGTTTATATACATACATTTATATATATATATATATGTACACACACATATGTGTATATACACACATGTACATATATATATACATATATATATACATATATATATATATATGTATATATATATACTAAGTTTGAAAGTAAAATCCTTGCAAGGAAGTTGAAGTTATACATACAAAAAATATTATGACCAAGTTAGTTTCTATCAGGAATGAATGATTCACTACTATGAAAACACTTAACAAAATTAATCATAAAAACAAAAACCACATTATTACTTCATTAGGCTCAGAAAACCCTTTGGCAAAATGTTGGACTCATTTATGTTAAAAGCCCTCCAAAGAATTAATGTAAAACCAAGACAACATTATTTGCAAGTGGAAAGCATTACAATTTTCGCAGCACAAAAACAAACAAACCAAAGCCTTCCCACTATGAAATGACATTATTTAAAATGTTACAAAAAAGACTTGTGGGGGCAATTAAAATTATAAACATCAGTAAAAAAAAAAAAACCACATTATTTCTACTTTCAAATGATATGATCATAGCTTTTAAAACTCTAAAATTTTTTTGAAAACATCAGATATGGTAATTGATGGCTTTCAAAAGGAGCAGGATAATAATACATTAATCATTGAAAGCATCAGCATTTGTTTAGAGTATGAACACAAAGCAAAAAGAAACAATAATTAGAAAAAATATATTAAAATACTAATAAATGCTTTGAAATCAATTAACCAGAATGCATGTGAGATCAATGTACACACAACTACAAAATATATTTGACAGTACTAACCATTAAAGACTAAGTAAAGGTTATAAGTACAGTATTTTGCACAATTATATGCCAAAAATAATGGAGCAAGTGTGTGACTATTAACAAAAATATAAGATACCCATATTAACAAAAGAAGAAATGGATTATTTAAAAGTAACAATATGATAAAAAAGAATTTGAGTGGGCAATAAATGATCTTGCAAAAAAAGAATTATAGGGATTTCTGTGAAATCTAATATCAAAAGCATAATTAATTCAACAACACATAAAGTTTTTAAAGTAAAAGATGAGACTTATCCAATCTTTTTCAATAATAACAAAATGGCTATTAATAAGCAAGACACAGTAAGATAAAAAAGTGAAAAAAAGTATTGATCAACATCACTTGCAAACATTCACTCATATTTTAAATAAAATTTAAATGGTATACAGAAATGTGTCCAATTTATATTAGGAATGGAAAGTCCTTTCAATATGAGGGAAAATCTAAGAATATCCAATCACAACAAAAAAAATTAAAAACACATGACTATGTGAAGAGAGGATGAAAAGTCTTTAGAAAAAATCTAATGCCTTCTTCTGTTAAAAATATTTGGAAACAGGAACAAATGGACTTTAACTTAATATAGTGAATAATATACGTAGAAATAAATTTAAGTATGTACAATCAAGTACAAATAAAAATCTTTCTAATAAAATTGAGGTAAATCAAGGATACCTATTATCACCACTACTATTGAACATATTGTTCAAACGATAGCTATAGCATTAAGAAAGGAAAGAGAAATTGAGGGAACAAAGGCAAAGAGGAGAGAAAATTATTTTTCACAGAAGATAGCATGCTTTACCTAGGAATTTTACAGAGCTGATCCAAAAATCAATTGAGCATTTAAGAAGTTTTGCAAAGTTGAAGAATGTAAAATCGACTTCCACAAATTATAAGCATTTCTGTAAGTTACCAACCAAACAACAAGAATAGGTAAGATTCCATTCATAACAATTAAAGCATATGTGAAATATATTAGTTGCTATAGATGTATACATAAACATAAACATATGTACATGCATATAATAGATATATAGTTTCTCTAACAAATTTTACTCCTGATTTTTGCTTTTATGTTTCTGCCTATCTATTCTTTCCTGTTTCTCCTGCTTCCTCTACTTTACTTCCACCTGCTATCTTGCCCTCCTATTATTTGCCTACCCCCCTCCAACAATCCCTCCCTTAATCACCCATTCCCAGAAATCTAAACACCCTTCTATATCCCCTTTTACCTATTCCCCTCTAAAGATCCCCCGTTGGCATTTCCTTCCTCCCTATACCCCTACCATTTTAATTTTTCTGAATTTAGAACATTCTATACCCTTCTAAATGAATATGTTTCCCTCTTAAACCCATTCCCAATGAAAATAGATTAACAGAACTACCAGCCCTCCCCCCATCTAATTCCTCTGTTTTGATTCTTCACCTTACACCTAATTTGTAAAAAATGATTACTTTTTAGCTGTTCCTAAATGATTTTGCTTTATAAGTTCGTATCATTCTAAGGTTTTCCCCCAATTTTTCTTTTCTTTTTTTTTTAAATTTACATTTATTTATTTAAGTTTTCAACATTCATTTCCACAAAATTTTGGGTTCCAAATTTTCTCCCCATTTCTCCTCTTCCCCCACCCCAAAACGCCAAGCATTCTAATTACTCCTATCACCAATCTTCCCTCCCTTCTAACATCCCTCCATTCCCTTATCCTCATCTTCTCTTTTGTCCTGTGGGGCAAGATAACTTTCTATACCCCAATACCTGTATTTTTCATTTCCTAGTTGAATGCAAGAACAATACTCAACAGGTGCTCCTAAAACTTTGAGTTCCAACTTCTGTTCCTCCCTCCCCTTTGGGAAGGCAAGCAGTTCAATATAGGCCATATCTGGGTAGTTTTGTGAATGATTTCCATAATAGTCATGTTGTGTAAGACTAACTATATTTACACCCAACCTATCCTGCCCCCCATTTCTTCTGCTCTCTCTTTTGACCGTGTCCCTCCCCAAGAGTGTCGACCTCATATTGCTCCCTCCTCTCGTTGCCCTCCCTTCCATCATCCCCCCCACCCTGCTTATCCCCTTCTCCCCCACTTTCCTGTACTGTAAGATAGGTTTTCATACCAAAATGAATGTGCATTGTATTCATTCCTTTAGTCATATGTGATGAGAGTAAACTTCATATTTTTTTCTCTCACCTCCCTACTTTTTCCCTCCACTGAAAAGTCTTTTACTTGGCTCTTTTATGAGAGATAATTTGCCCCATTCCATTTCTCCCTTTCTTCTCCCTATATATTTCTCTCTCACCTCTTAATTTCATTATTTAAAGATATGATCCCATCCTATTCAGTTCACCCTGTGCTCTCTGTCTCTGTGTGTGTGTGTGTGTGTGTGTGTGTGCGTGTGTGTGTAATCCCACCAACTATCCAGATACTGAAAAAAGTTTCAAGAGTTACAAATATTGTCTTTTCATGTAGGAATGTAAATAGTTCAACTTTAGTAAGTCCCTTATGATTTCTCTTTGCTGTTTACTTTTTCATGCTTCTGTTGATTCTTGTGTTTGAAAGTCAAATTTTCTTTTCAGCTCTGGTCTTTTCATCAAGAATACTTGAAAGTCCTCTATTTCATTGAAAGACCATTTTTCCCCTGAAGTATTATACTCAGTTTTGCTGGGTAGGTGATTCTTAGTTTTAGTCCTAGTTCCTTTGGCTTCTGGAATATCGTATTCCACGCCCTTCCATCCCTTAATGTAGAAGTTGCTAGATCTTGTGTTATCCTGATTGTATTTCCACAATACTTGAATTGTTTCTTTCTAGCTGCTTCCAACATTTTCTCCTTGACCTGAGAACTCTGGAATTTGGCCACAGTGTTCCTAGGAGTTTCTCTTTTTGGATCTCTTTCAGGTGGTGATCAGTGGATTCCTTGAATACTTATTTTGCCCTCTGGTTCTAGAATCTCAGGGCAGTTTTCCTTGATAATTTCATGAAAGATGATGTCTAGGCTCTTTTTTTGATCATGGCTTTCAGGTAGGCCCATAATTTTTAAATTGTCTCTTCTGGATATATTTTCCAGGTCAGTTGTTTTTCTAATGAGATATTTCACATTACCTTCCATTTTTTCATTCTTTTGATTTTGTTTTGTGATTTCTTGGTTTCTCATAAAGTCATTAGCCTCCATCTGTTCCATTCTAATTTTGAAAGAACTATTTCCTTCAGTGAGCTTTGAACCTCCTTTTCCATTTGGCTAATTCTGTTTTTTAAAACATTCTTCTTCTCATTGGTTTTTGGCCCTCTTTTGCCAATTGAGTTAGCCTATTTTTAAAGATGTTATTTTCTTCAGCATTTTTTTTTTATTTTGGTCTCCTGTAGCAAGGTGTTGACCTGCTTTTCATGTTTTTCTTGCATCTCTCTCATTTCTCTTCCCAGCTTTTCCTCCACCTCTCTTACTTGATTTTCAAAATCCTTTTTGAGCTCCTCCATAGCCTGAGACAATTCAATATTTATTTTGGATGTTTGGGATATAGAAGTCTTGACTTTTATGTCTTTCCCTGATGGTAAGTGTTGTTCTTCCTCATCCAAAAGGATGGGAGAAGATATCTGTTCACCAAGAATGTAATCTTCTATAGTCTTATTTTTTTCCCTTTTTTGGGCATTTTCCCAACCAGTTATTTGACTTTTGGGTCCTTTGTCAAGAATAGGATATACTCTGGGAATCTGTAATATCTCAGTTCCTCCAAGGTGGCACAGTCAAGCGTGTACACTGGAATGGGAGCAGAAAGAGATTTTTGTGCTCAGAATCTTAGCAGTTTCCTCTCCACAACCACCTGACCTCCAGTTCTGCCAAGCCAGAACAGGTGGCTGATTTTCAGATAAACTGTGGGGGCAGGACAGGCATTCAGTGTGAGATAAAGATCAGCTCCCTCAGGGCTTCTACACAGGGATGAAGTAAGAATGGGCTGCTCAGGGGTTTTATGATCCAACAATGGATACAGGCTGCTATAGTGGCTGCTACCTGCCTGACTGATGTGACCTCCATGACCACTGTCTGTTGCAGGAGCTATGGGATGGCACTTCTCCCTTCCTGGCCAGTTGAAAAAATCCTGTCACTGACCTTTGACACCTGTGGGTTGAGGGATTTGTGAACCCACTGCTGCTGCAACTGGGGATTCCATGAATGGAGATTCCACCCATGAGGTGTCCTTCTCCCAGAGCATTGTAAAGGCAGGGCTGGGCTCTACATTTCCCATGGCCCTTTCAGGTCACCCTGGGCTGGAAATCTCCTCCACTCTGTTGTTCTCCAATTCTGCTGCTCCAGAATTTGTTGAGAGTCCCTCTCTACAGGTATTTTATGGGCTGTGTGGGGAAAGCCTGCATATGTGTGTCTTTCTACTCCATCATCTTGGCTCCACCCCTTCCCTAATTTTTCTTATGAGCTATACTCTAACTAAAAAGAATCTTAGACATATGTTTTACATTTTACATATGTGAAAAGTAAATGGTCTGTCCTTATGGAGTCCTTTATAATCTATCTTTGATATATACCTTTTATTTCTCTTGGCTATTGTATGGCATGTTGTTGTTTCTTGAAAGAATACTTTAAAATTGAATCAATTTAATATTTTCTGTGCTTTAGTAACATGATCCCCAAACCTTTAAAGCATCTTTAGCTATTTTGAATGAGATTACATTTTCTATTATTTCCTTTGGGATTTTGAAATTACATATAAATATTGTCGAGTTTTGTGAACTTATTTTGTAGTTTTCCAAATCTGCTGGTTCTATCAATCATGTCAATGAAAATTTCCCTGATTCTCTAACAATTTTAAGTAAATGTCAATTCATTATCAAATAGGGAGAGCTTGGTCATCTCTTCACCTATATTTACATTTTAATTTGCTCTTTTCCTTCCCTTTTTGTTATTTCTAGAATTCCTAGCATTATATAAACATAGTTGGCAGGTTGGCCATCTTTGCTTTACTCTTATATTTACTGGGGAATTTTTTTTACTGTCTGCTTTCAAAGAATTCTTAGAGTTTTTAGCTTACTTTTATGATATTATAAAAGCTTGTTCTATGCCTATACTTTTAGAAGTTTTAGTAAAAGTAAGTGTTGTACTTTGTCTTTGGCTTTTCCTAAATCTATTGAGCAAATCATTTGATTTCATATATTTATATTCTTATATGACTGGAAAAAGAAATGAATAATTTCAGAGAATTATAAAAGAAGAGGCAACAGCATGGAAAAAGATATACATAAAATATGTATAGATATATATGTGTATGTACACATACATTTATACATACATACACATGTATGTAGTGTATATATGTACATTATGTATGTGTGTATATGTATACACATTATACATACATATATACATATATGTGTGTATGTGTGTGTGTGTGATATTTCTCATTAGATGACCAACTAATCTTGAAAACAGATCAAACAGACAAAATTTAAAAAATATTGTGCTATCTGAAAACCATGATAAAAAAAAAATACCCTGGACAAAATTTTTGAAGAAAATAATCATAATGTAACATTCTGTTAGAGATGTGAAATGGTCTAATATTTGGGTACGTCATTGGGAATAATTACAAAAGGTAACTGAGCTGCTTACACCACCTGTCTTATAAATTACACTACTGGGCATGTAAAAAAAGAAATCTACTTCTTTCTTGCTTATTCTAAGGTTAGATTTATCAAGTTCAGAGTGGTGGAGGTTGCGGTCCCCCACTAGTATAGTTTTGTTGTCTATTTCTTCATGTAACTCCCTTAACTTCTCTAAGAATTTGGATGCTATACAATTTGGAGCACATATACTTAATAATGATATTTCTTCATTTTTTATGGTGCCTTTTAGCAGGATATAGTTTCCGTCCTTATCTCTCTTTTTTTTTTTTAATTAAACTTTTAATTTTGGGTTACAAATTTTCTCCCCTTTTTTCCCCCTCCCCCCCTACCCAATTTTTCTAATTGCCCCTGTGACCTATCTGCTCTCTCCTCTATCCTCCCTCCCTGCCCTTGTCTCCGTCTTCTCTTTTGTCCTGTAGGGCCGGATAGCTTTCTTGACCCCTTAACCTGTGTTTCTTGTTACCCAGTGGTAAGAACACTACATTTGGTCCTAACACTTTGAGTTCCAACTTCTTTAGCTCCCTCCCTCTCTACCCCTTCCCCTTGGAAGACAGGCAGTTCAATATAGGCCATATCTGTTTAGTTTTGCAAATGATTTCCATACTAGTTGTGTTGTATAAGACTAACTATATTTCCCTCCATCCTGTCCTGTCCCCCATTACTTTTATTTTCTTATGGTCCTTTACCTCCCCGTGAGTGTTGACCTTGAATTGCATTCTCCTCCCCATGCCCTCCCCTCTATCCTCCTCCCCTTCCTGCTTGTGCCCCTGTCCCCCACTCTCCTGTATTATGAGATAGGTTTTCCTATCAGAATGAGTGTGCATTATATTCTTTCCTTTAGTGGATTGTGATGAGAGTAGATCTCATGTTTTTCTCTTGCCTCCCCTCTTTATCCCACCACTAATAAGTCATTTGCTTGCCTCTTTTATGAGAGATAATTTGCCCCATATAACTTCTCCCTTTCTCCTCCCAATATTTCTCTCTCACTGCTTGATTTCATTGTTTTTTTTTTTTTTTAGTATATGATCCCATCCTCTTCAATTCACTCTGTGCACTCTGTCTCTATGTATGTGTGCGTGTGTGCATGTGCGTGTATGTGTACTCCCACCCAGTGCTCAGATACTGAAATGTTTCAAGAGTTATAAATATTGTCTTTCCATGTAGGAATGTAAACAGTTCAACTTTAGTAAGTCCCTTATGATTTCTCTCCGCTGTTCGCCTTCCTATGGTTCTCTTCATTCTTGTGTTAGAAAGTCAAATTTTCTTTCCAGCTCTGGTCTTTTCATCAGGAAAATTTGAAAGTCTTCTATTTCATTGAAAGACCATTTTTTCTCCTGAAGTATTATACTGAGTTTTGCTGGGTAGGTGATTCTTGGCTTCAGTCCTAGTTCCTTTGACCTCCGGAATATCCTATTCCATTCCCTTCTATCCCTCAATGTAGAAGGTGCCAGATCCTGTACTATCCTGATTGTATTTCCACAATACTTGAATTGTTTCTTTCTAGCTGCTTGCAATATCTTCTCCTTCACCTGGGAACTCTGGAATTTGGCCACAATGCTCCTAGGAGTTTCTCTTTTTGGATCTCTTTCATGCAGTGTTCTGCGGATTCCTTGAATATTTATTTTGCCTTCTGGTTCCAGAATCTCAGGGCAGTTTTCCTTGATAATTTCGTGAAGGATGATATCTAGGCTCTTCTTTTGATCATGGTTTTCAGGTAGACCCAGAATTTTTACATTGTCTCTCCTGATTCTATTTTCCAGGTCAGTTGCTTTTCCAATAAGATATTTCACATTATCTTCCATTTTTCGAATCTGCGCGGTATGTTCTGAGATATCTGTCTTTCTCGAAAAGTCCAAAGCTTCCATCTGTACCATTCCAGATTTGAGAGATCTATTTTCTTCAGTAAGCTTTTGAATCTCCTTTTCCATTTGGCTAATTCTGCATTTGAAAGCATTCTTCTCCTCATTGGCCCCTTGCACCTCCCTTGCCAGCTGAGTTAGGCTAGTTCTCAAGGTGCCAATTTCTTCAAGATTTTTTTGGTTCTCCTTTAGCAGGGAGCTGATCTGTTTTTCATGCTTCTCCCTTATCCCTCTCATTTCCCTTCCCAGTCTTTCCTCCACCTCTCTAACTTGATTTTCAAAATTCCTCTTGAGCTCTTCCATGGCCTGAGCCCATTGGGTGGGCTGGGGCACAGAGTCCTCGATTTCTGTGTCTTTGCCTGATGTCAAGCCTTGTTCCTCCCCATCAGAAAGGAAGGGAGGAAGTGATTTTTCTCCAATAAAGTACCCTTCAATAGTTTTATTTCTTTTCCCTTTTCTTGGCATTGTCTCCCCCTAGTGGCCTGACCTCTGAATGTTCTCCTCACACCCACCTCACCTCCTGGTCCTCCCAGCCAGCGTTTGGGGACTGAGATTCAAATGCTGCTTCCCGCGTTAGGATTTTTGGCGGGGGCAGGGCTGTTTTTCAGTGTTAAATTAGGCTCAGGTGCTGAGGTCAGGGGCAGGGCCACCTCTCTGGCTCAATTCCCTCAGGGGGTTTATACACAGACCTTCCACAATGGATCCAGGCTCCCGCTCGTTTGGGGAGCCCCTGTCCGCAGCCTCCTCTCAGCCCCCACCTCCTGGGGGGGCCCAAGCTATGGGGGCACCACGCTCCCCTCTCAATCAGCCAAAGAGACTCTCTCACCAACCCCTGTCAGTCACCTGTTGGTGGGGGGCCCGTGCAGCTGCTGAAGATCCCGCCTCCAGATCCCTCTCAGAACTTTGTCTCTCAGAGCCCCGGCCGCTGTCGCCGCCGCAGGTCCGGGCTGGGCACCGTGTCTGCAGCGCAACGGACCTTTTGCGAGAGGTTTGCAGGTCCCTCTGTGGGTGGTGGGACCCGCGTGGCTGCTGGATCTCTTTCCCACGGTGTCGCTGCCTCGGCAGGGCTGCTCTCCTCTTCCCGCCCCGAAGGTCCCCCCACGAGAGGTTTGCAGGTCTCTCCGGAACAGAAATCTCCCTCGCTCCAATATTCCATGGTCTCTGGGTGCAGAATTTGCCCTGGGTTAATCCCCTCTGCCGTTCTGTTGTTTGTGGGTTCAGAGCTATGTGTATGTGCGTCTTTCTACTTCGCCATCTTGGCTCCGCCCCTCCCTTATCTCTTTTCATTAGATCTATTTCTGCTTTTGCTTTATCTGAGATTAAGATTGCTATTCCTGCTTTTCTTACATCACCTGATGCACAATATATTCTGCTCCAACCTTTTACCTTTACTCTGTTTGTATGCCCCTTGTTTCAAATGTGTTTCTTGTAAACAACGTATTGTTGGATTATGGTTTTAATCCATTCTGCTATCCATCTCTGTTTTATCGTTCACTGATGAAACTAATTTCCTATAAAGCAGAACTGAATAAATGAGGGGAAAACAACATGTTTCTTCTTCCAAAAGCTTGTTGAGGGAAATATTTCCCTAAAAATTAGAATTGGGAAACTGGAAGACAGAGATTCTACAAGAAATCAACAAAAAAAAAAAAAAAAGGATAAAATGAGGAAAAAAAGAAAATGATGTGAAATATCTCATAAAAAACAAACAACTGAAATGGAAAATAGATCCAGAAGAGTTAATTTAAGAATTACTGAATTAGCTGCAAGCCATGAACAACAACAAAGAACACAGACATTAATCTTCAAGAAATTACCAAGGAAAACTGCCCTGATATTTTTGATCCAGAAAGTAAAATTGAAATCAAAAGAATCCACCTATCACTTCCTGAAAGATATTTCAAAATGAAAAATCCTCCAAATATTATAACCAAATGCTAGAGCTTCCAGGTCAAGTAGAAAATATTGCAAGTATCAAAAATAAACAATTCAGATATCATGGAGCCACAATCAGGATCACACAAAAGATTTAGTAGCTTCCATTTTAAAAGAGGAGAGGTCTTGGAATACAATAATCTTGAGTACAAAGGTGCTGGATTACAGACAAGAATAAGCTATCCAGCAATATGGAGTATAATTCTTTAGAGGGAAAAATGGACACTTATTGAAACAGAATTTTCAATATTCCTGACAAAAAGGGCATATCTGAATAGAAAATTTGACATTGTAACACAAGACTAAAGATAAATATAAAAAGGTAGGCATGAGAGAGTATTCATAAGGTACTCAGTAACATTAAACTATTCATATTCCTACATAGGAAGATAGTATATGTAGCTCCTAAGAATGCTATCATTATTGGGACACTCAGAAGGAGTCTAAACATACAGAAAGCATGCGTGGGAGCTGATTATTTTTGCATGATTTCCAAAAGAAAATGAAAGTGTGAAAAAGGTATGGGCTGGGTGAAGGGGAAAGATAAAAGGAGAATAGAGCTTTATTATCTTCATCTAGAATAGATAAATGGTAGAAAAGAGACACATAAAGATAAGATTTCATAGAAAAAATGAAATGTGGAAAGGGGTAGGAGGCAATGCTTGAACTTTATTCTCATTTGAAATGTGTGTGTGTTCGTCCTTTGTTACCGAAGAGGACCATTCCATCAGAGAAATGATAATATGACTTGCACTTGACTTACTTTTGAATGAAGGAGAGTTGTGCAGGTCACCAGCCTCACTTCTGCTCCAGAGTCATCTGAATCCAGTGACCAGATATTCATCAGGATGACTGGAGATGACCCAAGATGAGGCAATTGGAGTTAAGTGACTTGCCCAAGGTCACACAGCTAGTGAGTGTCAAGTATTTGAGGTGAGATTTGAACTCAAGTCCTCCTGACTCCTGCACTGGTGCTCTACCCTCTGTACCACCTAGCTGCCCTTTCACTGGAAATAGTTCATAGATGGAAGAATACATGTACATTTCATATATATATGCATATATATATGTATATATATGCATATATATGTGTATATATATGTATATATATATACCTATAGTGTATATCTGTGTGTGTGTGTGTGTGTGTGTGTGTGTGTGTGTGTGTGTACTCCTATCTGTCTACTGAAGTCTTCCCTTTAGAGAAGTAGGAGAGAAAAAGGATAAAAGACATTGAGGGGTTGATAAAAGTGAAGGTAGATTAAGTGAGACGGTGGTCAGAAATAAAACAAAACAGACTTTCAAGCAGGGACAAGATAAAAATAGATAAACAGGATAAAATTAAAAGGGATGGAAGAAAATACATAGTAATTATAACTGTGACTGGGAATGGAATGAACTTATATATAAAACACAAATAGGTAGCAGAATGGATTAGAAACTAGAATACAACCATCTACTGTTTACACAAGACATACTTGAAAGCAAAAGATATGCAGAGAGTTAAAATAAAGACCTGGAGCAGAATCTAATATATTTCCTCTGAGGTAAAAAGGTCTGAGATATCAATCATGATCTCACACAAAGTTAAAGCAAAAAATAGACACAATTAAAAGGGATAACCAGGGAAACTAAACTTTCTTAAAGGGTACCATAGATGAGAAAGAAAAACCAAAAATCATTGCAGCAGATTTATATGATAAAGGTCTGGTTTTCCAAATACATAATTAGCTGAGTGAAATTTATGAACATAAGAGCAATTCCCCAAATACTAAGTGGTGAAAGAATATGAACAGGCATTTTCCATAAGGAATTAAAGTTACTTATACGAAAGTCATATAACAGTGTTCAAAGTCACTATTGATTAGAGAAATGCAAATTGAAAAAATCCTGGGTGCTACCTCATATCTATTAGAAATAACAATTGCTGAAAATGAAGGAAAATAAGAACACTAATACATTGCTGGTGAAATTGTGACATGGTCCACTCACTATGGAGAACAACTTGGAACTATGCCCAAAGGGTTATAAAACTTTGCATACCCTTTGGCCTAGCACTATTAGGTCTGTATCCCAAAGAAGTAGCAAAAAGCAAAAGGACCTATATGTACAAAATTATTTGTAGCAGCTCTTTTTGTCAGAACAAACAATTGTATTGTTCATCTCCTGGGGAATAGCCAAACAGGTTATGTCACACGATTGTGATGAAATACTACTATGCTATAAGAAATTACTAGGGGACTGATTTCAGAGGGAAATATGACCAGATTTATATGAATTGATGCAAAGTGAAGTGAGAAGAAATGGGACATCATTGTGCAATATTGTAATCACAAACAATTTTGAAAGATTTGACTATTCTGATCAATACAATGATCTAACTCCAAAGAACCCTTGATGAAAAAAATCCTATCTACCTCCAGACAGAGAACTGATAAAGTCTGAGTACAAACTGATGTATGATTTTGTCATTTTGTTTTATTTTAGTTTTTTCTTGCAATATAGCTAACATGCAAATATGCTTTGCATTATTTGATACACACAATTGATATCATTTTACTTGCCTTCTCAGTGGATGGGTGAACACTGGGATGGAGGGAGAGAATTTGAAACTCAAAAGTTAAAAAGTGAGGAATGTTATAAATATATTATAAAAATTTAAAGATATGGGATTGAAATCTTAATTAAAAAATATTCATCATAGAGATTTGGTGGTTTGAGACTCCCAGGTAGAATATCTTTACGAAAGCTATATTATAGTAAAAGAAAACAATATATAAGGACAAAAGAATGGCCCTATAGATGAAGTGGCACACAGTAAAATATTGTATAGTACATTTGGGTGAGGAAAAATGGAGAGAAATATAGACATAATATTATTGCATTTGGACCATTTGAACAGAAGAAAGAATTAGAAAAAAAAATCATAGAAATGAGCCACAGTTCTTTTCTAAGACATTATCCTATAGTGATATGGGACTCAAACTCTCCAGACAACTGTTTTACTTTTAAAAAAAAATCTGTCAAAATCAGAATATCCATGACTTACTTTAAAGATAATTTTATTATTCTGTGATAGGGATTTTACATACACCTAGAACACCTGAATTGGTGTCTTCATGTGGAGGTAGACTAAATTACAAGAAGAAATGATATTTTCTATGTGAATTTGATCAAAAATTCTATGTTACATGGATGTTGGAAACAAAATCCTGTCATAGAGTGGTATCTGACCGTAACATGTTCATGTCTTCTCTTCCATTTTTTATGGTACATTTCTCAGAAACTTCTTTGGGAACAATTTATAATTGCCTCTCATTTAGAAACATCAAACCTGCCCTGAATTCCCCAAGATCTTCTCTAGGAGGAACTTTCTGTGCTCTAGAGTAAAGAGATAGTGAAAATTCTTGAATTCTAGCATTGGATTTGTTATTATTCATTACCTTGGACTAGTCTTTTCTCTTCTCTGTGCCTCAATTTCTTCATTGGCTAAAAAAGAGGAACTATAGTATATGATATCTAAGGCCCTTTCCAGTTCTAGACATTCATGAATATGTGATTTTACTACTAGTAGAAAAAGACAAAAAAATAATAAATATTATTGTTGCCATCATGATCATGATGATTCCACCATCACTGGTTCTGAATTTTTGGTAAGTTTTTTACCATACATAGTAATGTATGATCTAGTTTTCAAAGTTGTTTTCATACCTTTTATCCATCTTTGACATTACAAACCCTGTTAAACTAGAAGTATACCTGTGATTTCTTTTTAATCACCATTACTTGGAGATCTTTGGGGGACTAAGTTTGTTACTGTTAACATTTGTTGAAGGGAAAAAAAATTAAAAAGCATATAGACTTATTTAAAGTAGGTTAATGTTCTTAATACAATAGAACTAAAAGTTCAAGATATGGTGTAATGCATTTTTATGGGTCTACAAAGTTTCTTCTTGTTCCAAAAGATAATGGAGTCTTGAAGAATATGGATAACAAATATATTATTCCCTGCAACTGGTCAAGTCAATACTTTTTTCCCATGACTATATACAGATAATGACTTAGGAGAGGGATATGCTGGTATTGTAAATTATGTTTCAGTGAAGAAATAATGTTTATTTTTTGCCCCTTCTGTTCTACATTAATATCCACTGATTAGGGAGAATAACTTATACTAAAAGATATGATAGGAATATGAGAGTAAGGATCAGTAAGGAAGCTATCATATGCAAACATGTTGATAAAAAACAAATATCCATCCATCCATACACACACACACACACACACACACACATATACAGAAGCATATATGTGTGTGTGTAAATATGTCTCTATAGAGACATAATTATGCATGAAATGAACATTTGCAAAAATTACACATATTCCAGTGTACTAGAAAAGAGAGATTGACAAAAATACTTAAAGATGAAGCAGTATCTTGTAATTCCTGAGAACTTAGTATCAAAATCTTAAATTTTAAAAAATATTTTGATGAATAAGATATATTTCTCTTATTTAAGAACTATATATATATGCATATATATATATATATCCCTTATTTTTTAGTTACTTTCTATTAATATTAAAACTTAAGTCCCTGTACTTTCCCCTTCCTCTACTTTCCCTAATATTGTAAAGGTCAATATCATATCTCCATTGTCTCAGGCTTACAATTTAGGAGTTAGAGGAAATTGATAAATGTGTCTATTTAGATTTTTTAGAAGATCATGAGCTCACAAATCTATTTCAGAATTATAAACTTTCACATTCTTACATTATCTAGACTTAATCTCTTTAATAATAATATAACTAACAAACATTTTATAGTACCTTATGTTTTGAAAATTACTTTACAATATTATCTCATTTGATCCTCACAACAACCCTAGGAGGCATGTGCTAATGTTTTCTTCGTTTTACAGATGATAAAATTGAGACTAAAAGACCTTAAGTGACTTGCTCAGAATCTGATAGATTGCAGATATCTTAGACTGAATTTTAATTTAAGTCTCCTTCACTCTATGCTCAGCATCTTGTCCACTGAGTCACCTCAGTGCCTAAATAAAAGAATTTCAAAAGTTTTGCTTAAAGTTAAAGGAGTAATTACAGAGAGGCTTTTCAAAATCAATTAAGTAAATTTCTTATGGAGGGAAATCTCTAAATTAGATGAAACCGGTATGTATTTTTCTGAAACACATAAACACCATCAGATACAAAGAAGTCACTGTAATGCTTGTTGAACTGTTGACATGTTTTTAATTCTGTGTTACAGTCAAAGGTAGATGAGAATAAAGAAACAACCCTTCTGTTCTGGAAAATAATCACTCCTAAAGCAATGTGCCTCAGATTCTGGTGCTGAGAAAGCTAAAGGCATGAGCGCACAAATCATTTTTTCCCTCTGTTGCCTCTGCAGAGATTACCTACATCACATTAAGGACTGATGAATATTTAGTGTTTAAATGCTAATCAGTTTAGCAATGGAAATAAAAAAGAATTTGGAGTTAATGAGGCCATAAAATCTGCTTTAAGTCATTCATGTGTATTTATAGGTATGTTTACTGGGTGATTTGTTTGGAACCAATATTTTGTTGACAATGTTTGGGATTAAGTAATGATTCTCCCTCAAACCCCCCCACCCCTCAGGAATCACCCAATGATACATTTTAAATGTGTGTGCCTCAGGAATTCAATGACGTCCAAATAAACAATCTTTTAAATTTACAGATTTCACTTTTATGCTCTGCACTTGTTGGCTGCTTGCAACAATCCAGGGATCTTGATAGACTTTTAGGCAGGTGGGACACTACTCCCTTCCCTAAGAACATAAAAGAACAAATGAAGTGGCCTAAAATCCAGTCCTGTTTCTTAGCGTCACCTGACCCGGAGCTTGAGGGAGAGAGTTAGTCAAGGTAGCCAAAGATCTCATAAACTATAAATAAAGGAGTCCTTCACTCTCAATGCAAATGTAGGAAAAGTCTTGACCCTGGATGATTCAAGCCATTTTAAAATGACTAACATTTCTGACTATTTAGCCAGTGGAAAAAAGACTGTACCCAACCAGGCGACAAACCAATACAGAATGCACAAGCATGCTCTTCTCTAGTCTCCCAAAAGCAGTCCTTTAGAATCTTTTATATGACCAATATCTCTTAGTTGATTTGAAGATATTTCAAACCCCCTCCTCTACCTGAAAATAATTTCATCTCCACCAGGATTACATTTTGAAAGCATTCAGCAAACACATATGTTGAAGGCATTATAAGTATAAAACAGTGTAGGGAAATATGAGCATCGTTCTCTTACTTCCATCTTTTACTACGTCTGCCCCATATAAAAGAGTTCTTAATTCAATCCAGGAGGAGGAAGAGGAGATTAGGGACAGAATCCTTAGCCCTGAACTCCTCAGAGAAAGGGAGTACTGAGCTAGAATTAAATGGATCTGCTTCCTTAAATATTGTTCATCTAGGGGATGTTCAAGATAATTTATGATTGCTGCTTCATTATTGGGGAAAATAAAGATCACAATCTTTTTTATTTATTTACTTTTTATTTATTTTTAAAATTATGTTACTTACTTTCTGTGTTCTACCATCACTTCCATACATCACAGATTTTTCACCTCCCTCTTCCCCTTACCCCCTACCTCCCCACTCCCTCCCTTAGAAGGCATACAGTTTTATATAGGTTCTACACATACATTCCTATTAAATACATTTTCACCTTAGGCATGTTGCATAGAAGATTAAAATGAATGTGAGAAATCATAATACAAACCAAAACATAATGCAAATGGAAATGATCTCCTTCATTTTGTGACCAAATTCCATAGCTTTTTCCTTGGATGTGGAAGGTATTTTTCCTTAAGAGACCATTGGGAATTATTTAAGACCTTGTATTGCAGTGAAGTACTAAGTCTACCAGAAAATATTCTCACAGAGTGTGGTTGTTGCTGTGTGCAAAGTTCTCCTGGTTCTATTCCTTTCACTCACCATCAGTTCATATAAGTCTTTCCAGACCTCTCTGAAGGCTTCCTGTTCATCATTTCTTATAGTGCAATTTTATTCCATTACATTCATGTATCATAATTTATTCAGCCATTCTCCCATTGATGGACATTTCCTTGATTTCCAGTTTTTGGCCACCTCCACGAGAGTTGCTATAGATATTTTTGTACATGTGGGACTCTTTCCCATTTTTATGATCCCTTGAGGATACAATCCTAGAAGCTGTATTGCTGGGTCAAAAGATATGCACATTTTGTAGCCCTTTGGGCATAGTTCCAAGTTGCTCTCCAGAATGGTTGGATCAGCTCACAGTTCCACCAACAATGAATGAGTATTCTAACTCTCCCGCATATTCTCCAACATTTATCATCTTCATGTTTTGTCATATTACCCATTCTGATAGGTGTGATGTGATATCTCAGAGTTGTTTTGGTTTTCATCTCTCTAATAAATAGTGATTTAGAGAATTTTTTCATATGACTATAGATATCTTTAATTTCTTCCTCTGAAAACTGCCTGTTCATATCCTTTCACCATTTATCAATTGGGGAATGACTTGTATTCTTGCACATTTGAGTCAGTTATCTATATATTTTAGAAAAGAGGCCTTTATCACAAATGTTAGTTGCAAAAATTCTTTCTCAATTTTCTGCTTCCCTCCTATTCTTGGTTGCATTGGGTTTGGTTGTATAAAACCTTTTCAGTTTAATGTAATCAAAATTATCCATTTTGTACTTCAAAATACTTTCTATCTCTTCTTTAGTCAAAAATTCTTCCCTTCTCCATAAATCTGATAAATACACTATTCTTTGCTCCCTTAATTTGTTTATAGTATTAATCTTTATACCTAGATCATGTGTCCATTTGGACTTTATTCTTGTGAATAGTGTCAGACATTGGTCTATGCTTAGTTTCCACAATACTGTTAGTCAGTTTTCCCAGCAATTTTTGTCAAACAGTGAGTTCTTATCCCAGAAGCTGGGGTCCTTAGGTCTATCAAACAGTAGATTGCTATATTAATTGACTACTGTGTCTTGAGTACCTACAATATTCCACTTATCTACCCTTCTTTTTCTTAGCCAGTACCAAGTGGTTTTGATATTTGCTGCTTTATAATGCAATTTGAGATCTGGTAGAGCTAGGCCACCTTCCCTAACATTTCTTTTCATTAATTTCCTTGATATTCTGGACCTTTTGTTCTTCCAGATGAATTCTGATATTATTTTTTTCTAGCTCTAGATATTAATTATCTGATGGTTTTATTGTATAACATTGAATAAGTAAATTAATTTAGGTAGAATTGTTATTTTTATTATATTAGCTTGGCCTGCCCACTAGCAACTGATATTTTTCCACTTATTTAGATCTGACTTTATGTGTATGAAAACTGTTTTGTAATTGTGTTCATATAGTCCCTGGGTTTGTTTTGGCAGGTAGACTCCGAAATATTTTATATTGTCTACCCTAGCTTTAAATGGGAATTCTCTTTCTATCTCTTGCTGTTGGGCTTTGTTAGTAATATATAGAAATGCAGAAGATTTGTGTGGGTAAATACAGAAGATTTTTGTGGGTAGATCACAATCATTATATCCAAAATGTTATGAGAATTTTTTTTTAAATTTCCTTTTACTAATTTTTATTATTCAGGAGGCAGGATCATTCTTCCTGTGACTTTTGGTTAACTAAAATCCTTTCTTCTGTTAATATTAATACCACTGGTCCAAAACCAGATTCCTGGAATAAGAACATTAAGGGAAGATTTTGAACATTGCTCTTAAAATGCAAAGAAGGTTTTCAGCTCCCCACAGTGATTTTTTACTTGCTAGCTCCCCTAGTTAATTCTATGAGAAAGTATTTCCCTGATAGCAGTTTTCTTGTCCATCTTTGTGACATATCTTTCCCCTCAATCAGCCTACTCTTAATTTATCTTTTCTTTAGCTTTTATGATTTTAGGAATGTACAAGATATCAATATATAAAAGAATTATTTCTCTGTCAGTCTGGTGAAATTTTGTCTATAATAATGCTTGTTAGATTCCTATTCTTGATTCAGATTTTTTTTTGTCTGAGATTAGAACCTATATTTATTTATAATAAAAATTTATGTTTTTACCTCCAGAATTTCTGTTTTGTGATAGATCAATTTCAGTATTTTACCTACCCCAGAAATTCAGAAGGGAGATATTTCTCCATAATAAAAAAGCTGTCCAAAATAAATAAAACATACTTTTCCATAATTCTACCCATTTGCCACCAAATACTGGTTTCACAATGAACACATATAATACATATCTAAGAAAGCCATTTATCCAAATCATCAGGAAACAGAAGTCAGAGAAGGTATACATATGAGAACACATACTAAACAATGCAAAGTTAAGAAATTCTTTCATTGAGAGTAAGTTAACTTGACTCAACCAAGAGACTCTTACATCTCACTCAAGGGGAAGTTCCCTAAAATCTCTGGCATAGCAAGCTGTGCATAAAGATGTGACAGAGACTGGTTTCTCTCATGTCAGTTTTTTCCTTCAGCAGCCTGAAGTGAGATTGGTATTATTCATCTTCATTCTAACAACTAGAAGCCAGAAGCACCCAAAGCGTAAGAGAAGCAATGACTCAATGAAGACTCGAATAGGCTTGAAACTTGAAAACAACTGAAGAGACTGGCATTCTCTCCTCTTCTTGCCAAGACCACCTCATCCCTCACAATGCTTGGGGCATTGTGTCTGCACAAAGAAGTAAAGAGTATCAGAATGGACTGGAGGGCTGGGGTTAGATTCCTTTTCTGAGCCAAAACTTTTTGCAATCTCTTTCAAATATCAGCTGAGACAAGTGCTGACATTCCAGCGAGTGCTGGAAAACCTGGACATGCCAGAATCAGATTGTGCACTTTTCTGTTGCAGCAACTTCCTTGGGAAATTTCAAACTCACCTAGATATATTCCAGTCTTGGTCAGTCTTTATCACTTAAATCACCAAGTCTATGCCATATCATTGATTTTAAAGGTATTTTACCCAAATCACTTGTCACAAAAAGATGAGAAAATGATAGAGACTTGAAATCTACTGTCAAGGACAGCATTATAATCTAGATTCTCAATTTTTCCTGTCACCCTTATAAAGGTTTTATGAGTCCATATAGAATGGACACATAAAAGAATTGATGATGAGGACAGTGTGGTTGTCCTTAGAGTCCAAAGGGACTTCCTTCCCTGGCCCTACTCTGGTTTCCCAAAGCTATATCAGGGGAAAAATAAATGAACTTCTTCATAGATTTCATTCTGCATTCTCTTTGCCAGTGTATCCAACATAAGTGTGGTCATATAATCTATAATTATAGCAAAGGATTTCATGTTACTCTGATCATTATCTGATGTAGGTGTCTTTTTTATTAATTCTAAGACTTCATGCTCTCCATTTCCATGGTCCTTTATCTCTTCAAGAGGAATAAGATTGTCCAAAACTCTTACCTGATTGTCTCAATTTCTTTGATTTCAGCCCAGCACCAGTGGGGCTACCTCCTCGGGCTACATTCAAGAAAGCTCAGTCATATGAAGCTGAACCCCATGAATTATATTGATTCTTGAAGCTCAGCAGTACCTGTCTGAACTTGGATATTATTGGCAATGGTTGCTCTTTCTGTATGTTTCTGATGATGTCTTATGCACAAGTGTCATGTACTAAACTGTGAGACTGACAAATGTAATTTTCCCCTCATAACTTGGATTCACATGCCCAAGTGTCCACCTGTCCATCATCAGACTCTGTACACATTGCTCTATTCTGAGGAGGAATAGACCTTTATCCTTAATGCTGTACAATACTGGAGATAAATTTAGCATAGAAATCTTCTGATCCTCTCCTGTTCAAAGATCTCAGCTTAAGTTTGTATACATACATGCTAGGTAACATTTGGAGTTGCTGATATCTACTACATTTGCAGCTATCTCCCTTAGGCAATCTCTCAGTCTCATAAGTTTGAATACTTGAGGGGTCTTCTACTGTCACAAACATACTTGCCTGTATAGCCCAATATTGGTGTCCTTGGAAACATGGTTCATAACTAGAGAAAATGCCTATTTAGGATTTATCATATCTGTATACCATAGTGAGGTATGACTTCTGCCTTACTAACATGGAGTGGAGTTCTTGGGTTTAATTGTGACATTCAGTCTCTATGCAAGAATATCTCCTTTGATTAAAGGAGTTCCTACCAATTTAAGAAGTTCCTCATTCTCAGATGATAGATCCATCTGAAATTCCTGAGAATAATTTCCTTAGCAATTCCTCATATATCTTCATGGTCAAAACTCTCTAGAAAGGTGAAGAACCTGACTTAACATGAGCACCCTTAATTGTATACTCTTTCAATCCTTTTTTCCTGACCAATAAAAATGTTCTTCTGTTTGATGTCTAGGTATACTCCTGATATTAGGAGACTATTAAAGAATAGGTTTACATAGTGACTCAGTATTCCTAGCCCTACTTGTTAGTCAGTGATTGAGGAAGCCCTGTTGGGGAAGGTGACCCTGATTGTGCAGTATTTTACATCATCTGATCTTTGCCACATTCCCCTGACTGTGAACTTTGTGTTTCTACCTGGAAATTTTCAGGTATTTACTACCTTGGGGAAGAACTGAGATAAAAAGACTTTCTTTATAGCTGAGACTGGCATATCTGAGTTGTCTTTTTAAAAACCTTATTTAGTATTTTATTTCTACCAATTGCATGCAAAAACAATTTAACATTCTGTTTTTAAAACTTTGAGTTCCAAATTCTCTGTCTCTAAAATTACTGATCCTCACCATTGAGAAATCAAGTAATTTGGTATGTATTATACACATGTACATGTGTAGTCATGCAAAACACATTTCCATGTAAGTCATTCAGTAAAAAAACACTGACAAAGTAAAAAAAATTAGGAAAAAAAGGCAAATAAAAGTATATTTGATCTGGACTCAGGCTCTAGCAGCTCGTTCTCTGCTGATGGGCAGCACTTTCATAATAAGGACTGTCTGTGATCATTATATTTCTGATGATAGCTAAGTTATTCATGTTGATCATCACATGATAATGCTGTTATTGCATAGTTTTCTCCTGATTCTGTTCATTTCACTTTGCTCTAATTCATGTAAGTCTTTCCAGAATTTTCTGAGATCACCTTGTTCATGATTTCTTAAAGCACAATAGAATTCCATCACAATCATATACAATTTGTTCAACTATTCCCCAACTGATGGACATTTCCTTGATTTTCTGTTCTTTGCAACCACTAAGAGTGACTATAAATAATTTTATACACATATGTCCTTTTCCTTTTTGGTTTGTATTTCTTTAAGATAGAGACCTTGTAGTAGGATTGCTTAGTTCCAAATTGCTCTCCAGGGTGATTGGATCAGATCACAACTCCACCAACAATGTACTAATGTCCCAGTTGTCCCACATCTCCAACATTTATCACTTTTTTGTCACATTAGTCAATCTGATAGGTATGATGTAGTACTGCAGAGTTGTTTTGATTTGCCCTTCACTAATTAATAGTGATTAAGAACATTTTTCATGTTACTATAATTATCTTTAATTTCGTCATCTGAAAACTTCATGTTAACATCCTTTCACCATTTATCAATTGAGGAATGGCTTGTATCCTTATAAATTTGACTTAGTTATCTATATATTTGAGAAATGAAGCCTTTATCAGAGACATTGACTGTAAAAAATGTTTCCCACCTTTCTGATTTCCTTCTAATCTTGATAGTACTGGATTTCTTTTTGCAAAACATTTTTAATTTAATGCAATCAAAATTATGTATTTAGCATTTCACAAAGTTCTCTATATCTTCTTTGGTTGAAAATTCCTCCATTCTCCCTAGATCTGGCAGGTAAACTATTTCTTGCTCTCCTAATTCGCTTATAATATCACTCTTTATTTCTAAATCATCTTAGTACACAGTGTAAAATATTGGTCCTTACCTAGTTTCTGCCTTATTATTTTCCAGATTTTACAACAATTTTTTTGTCAAATAGCTTTAGAGTCTCATTCCAGAAGCTACAGTCTTTGTGTTTATGCCATATTACATTACTATACTCATTAACTACTGTGTCTTGAGTACCTAACCTATTCCACTGATCTATCCCTCTAGTTCTTACCTAGCACCAAGTGGTTTTGATGATTACTCTTAGATCTTATATGGCTAAGGCACATTCCCTTGCATGTCTTTTGATTAAATTCCTTGATATTCTGGACTTTTCATTCTTCCAGATGAATTTTGTTATTATTTTTCTAGTTCCATAAAATAATTTAGTTTGGTTGGTAAGACACTGAAAAAGCAAATTACCTTTGGTAGAATTGTTATTTTTATTGTATTAAGTTGGCCTACCCATGAGCAACTGATAATTTTCCATTTATTTAGTACTGACTATTTGTGTGAAAAGTGGTTTGTAACTATGTTCATGTAGTTTCTGGATTTGTTTTGGCAGGTAAACTCACAAATAATTTATATTGTCTAGAGTTATTTTAAATGAAATTTCTCTTTCTATCTCTTGCTGTTGGACTTTGTTAGCAATATATAGACCTACTGATGATTTATGCAGGTTTATTTATATCTTACAGCTTTGCTAAAGTTGTTAATTATTTTACAGAATTTTTTTAGTTGCTTCTCTAGGATTGCCTAAGTATACCTTCATATCATCTGCAAAGAATGATAGCTTTGTTTCTTCATTGCCTATTCTAATTCCTTACTTTCCTTTTTCTTCTCTTATTGCTAAAGCTAAAATATCTACTACAATTTTTAATAACAATGGTGATACTGGGAATTCATGTTTCAGCTCTGATCTTATTGGAAATGCTTCCAACTTCTCCCCATAACATATAATGCTCACTCATGATTTTAGATAGATGCTACTTATCATTTTAAGGAAAACTCCTTTGATTTTTATGCTCTCTAGTGTTTTAGTAGGAATGTTATATTTTGTTAAAAGCTTTTTGGGTATATACTGAGATAATAATATGATTTCTGTTAATCATATAATTGATATGGTCAATTATAATGATGATTTTTCTAATATTGAGCCAGCCCTGCATTCCTGGTATACATCCTCCCTGGTTGTAGTGTAATTATCCTCATGATAAATTGCTGTGATCTCTTTGCTTATATTTTATTTAAAATTTTTGCATTTATATCCATTGGGGAAGTTGGTTTACACCTGTGTTTCTCTGTTTTGGCTCTTGCTCATTTGGGAATTAGCACCATATTAGTGTCATAAAAAACAAGATCAACAGGATTCATTCTTCACATATTTTTCCAAATGGCTTATACAGTATTAGAATTAATTGCTTTTTTTTTATGTTTGATAGTATTTACTTGTAAATTCACCTTGCTCTTAAGATTGTTTCTTAGGGTGGCTTGCTCAATTTCTTTTTCTCAGATGAGGTTATTGAAGTATTTAATTTCTTCTTAATCTGAACAATGTATTTTTTTTTGTAACTATTCATCTATTTCCTTAAATTGTCAGATTTTTGGCATGCAGTTGGACAAAATAGCTCCTATTGTTTTTTTTTTTTTCATTTCCTCTTCTTTGGTGATGAATTCATTGTTTTCATTTTTGGTACTGGTGATTTGTTTTTTATTCCTTTCTTTTTAAAAATCAAACTAGCCAAAGGTTTTTCTATCTTAGAATCTTTTTTTCATAAAAATTAGCTCAGTTTTATTAGCTTAACAGTTTTCCCAATTTCAATTTTATAAATCTTTCTTTTGCCTTTCAGAATTTCCAATTTGGTACTTAATTAGTGATTTCTAATTTGTTGTTTTTCAAGCTTTTTTGATGCATCCCCAAATTCATTGGTCTGCTCTTTCTCTATTTTATTCATGCAAACATTTAGAGATATAAAATTTCCCCTAAAAAAACTGCTTTGGCTTCCTCCCATAGTTTTGATAAAATATCCCATTATTGTCATTCTCTTTGATGAAGTTACTGATTGTTTCTATGATTTGTGATCTAACCACTTACTTTTTAAGATTAGATTGCTTAATTTCCCATTAATTTTTGGTCTATCCATGACCTTTTTTAACATGCCATTTCTATTGCATTGTGATCTGAAAAGGATGCGTTTAATTTTTCTACCTTTCAACTTTGGTTTGTGAGGTTTATATAACTTAATACATTCCCAGTTTTTGTGTAGGTGCCATGTACTACTGAGAAAAACCTATATTCCTTTCTATTCCCATTCAGTTTTCTCTAGAGTTATACCATATCTCAGCTTTCTAAAACTCTATTCACTTCATTAATTTCTTTCTTGTTTATGTGGGGGTTATATTTACATATTTCTGAGTGGGAGAGATTGAGGTCTCCCACTAGTATAATTTTGCTGTCTATTTCTTCTTGTGACTCCATCAATTTCTACTCTAAGAATTTGGATGCTACACCACTTTTTAGCAAGATATAGATTCCTTTCTTATCTCTTTTTCTAAGATCTAGTTTTCCTTTTGCCTTGTTTGAGATCAGAATTGCTACCTACCCTTCTCTTTTATTACTTCAGCAGAAGTATAATATATTCTGCTTCAACCTTTTACTTTTACTCTCTTTGTATCTCTATGCTTTAAATGTGTTTCTTGTAAACAACTATTGTAGGATTATGGTTTTTAATATACTCTACTATCCACTTCCATTTTATGGGATACTTCATCCAGTTCACATTCAAAGTTATGATTACTGTGTCTTTCCATCCTATTTTTATCCTGTTTATGCTTTTTTTCTTTCTCCCCTTCTCTCCTCATTAGTATTTTGCTTCTGACCACTACCTCCCTCAATCTGCCCTCCTTTCTTTCAGTCCCCTCCCTCTTCTTTTCCCTTACTGCTTCTTTCCTACTTTCTGCTCTCTCTTCTATCCACCCTCCTACTTTTTCTTTCCTCTTTCCCCTCCTGCTTCCTGTAGGACAAGATAGATTTCTGTACCCAGTTGAGTGTGTACATTATTTCTTCTTTGAGCAAAATCCAGTGAGTAAGGTTTAAACTGTGCTCACCACCTTTCCTTATTTCTCTCTTCTGTAATAGGTTTGTGCTCCTCTTCTTTTGATGCAATTTACTCTTTTCTGCATTCTCTTCTCCTCTTCTCCCAGTACAATCTTTTTTTACCCCTTAGTTAATTAGTATTTTCATCATCACATCAAAATCAACTTACAACCACACACTCTATGTACATCCATTCTTAATCTCATAATAAAGATGCTAAAGACCCCCTGTAAATCTCTCTTGACTGACTGTCCAATTTCTTTACCATCTGTGGACTGAGATGTCTGAAAACTGTCACTGCTGTCACTAATTCAGTCACCCTAAGGCCTGATCCTGATTTGAAGAGGTCCAGTCTGTATTAGTATGGCCCATGCTGAACCATGTTCTTCTCTCACCCTTGTGAAATAAACCTTTACTGCCACCCTTCCAAGGTGTGTTAGTTTTGAAAATTTTTTTTACTTCATCTTTTTGTGTGTTCTGCTACTCTAGAATTTGTCCTAATTTAAAGGTATTTATATGAGTTTGGAGAGAACTCCAGTGAATCCCTGAATTTATTCATCCATCTTGTATACACCTCTGAATTGTCTTTATCTCATTAATACAGTTACCAATAAAAAACTGACCTCACCTTGATGAACTTGTAATAAACTACCAGTTCTCTATGTCCTGAATTTTACCTCATTAATCAGAGTGGAAGGCCAAATTCAGAATTTTCCTTTCTACAAATGGTGAAACCAACCTAAAAGTTTTGACGCTTCTTTTAACCTCTAACTTTCACTGTGGGAAGGTCTGTTCCACCCCACATGTGCATAATTCAAATACTTACTGAGATCAGTCAGAATATTCCTCCCTATCCCCACACAAACATACTCCCAATAGTTATTTAGACAGTTAAGTTTCAGAGAATTTAGCTTCCCAGAACTCATCATAGGTAAAGGAGACATTGGACCCATTATCCAAATTTTGATTCTTTTTTGTGTGTGTGTGTGCAATTTCAAATCCTGAAAATCCAGTGATCAGTGGATTACATAGGTTATACAATCTCTCTCAACTCTGAAAAAGACCAAAGAACTCACAGAGGTAATACCCAACTCTTAATTCTGAAAAAAACCCAAAAAACAAAAAGAGAGTTAATAGTGCTTGTAAGTACAAAGCACTCATTATTCCACTGCAAAAGGGAAACTACCCATGTCTATCAGGGCCTCTTCTAGGAGGACATCCAAGGCAGTGAAAATAAACATGTATATAATTATGGCTAGATAAAGAATCAAACAGTATTGTGTAATAACAGTGGTGAGGGATAACAGCAACAGTGAAGCAAGGTTGCCTAGTGACAAAAAGTCTATTAATTGGAGAGGGGTTGAGGCAAGATGGCAGAGTGAAAGTAAGGACTCACCTGAAATATTACACAAATCCTTTCAGATTCCTCTAGAAAGAGAAGCTAAACAAATTTTAGAGTGGCAGAACCCACTAGGAGATAGAGTGGGGCAAATTTTCAGCCCAGAGAAGCCCAAAAGTTTGAGAAGAATAATGTATTACATTTAGACTGTGGGAGTGCAGAGCATGTGAGTGGCCACCAGTGCCATAATGCAGTGGGAAAAGCCCTGGGTGGGTCTGATTCCTATACCTCTCAGCACAGGACTGAAGTTCCAATTCTCTCCCTTCCTCCCTACCCATCCATCCCCACTGAGAAGGGAAGCAATTTGATATAGGTTATACATGTGTAGTCATGCAAAACACTTCATTAACAGTCATGTGAAAGACTATTTCCCTCCACTCTACCATGCCTCCATTTTTTCTGCTCTCTCTTTTGACTCTGTACTTACTCAAAAGTATTTACTTCTAATTATTGCCTCATCCCATTTGCCCTCCCTTCTGTCATACCCTCAACTCCTGCTTATCACCTTCCCTCCATTTTCCTGTATTGTAAGATAGATTTTCATATGAAAATGAGTATGCCTGTTATTGCCTCCTTAAGGCAAATGTGATGAGAGTAAGATTCACTTTCTCTCACTTCTCCCTTCTTTCCTTCCATTGAAAAAGCTTTTTCTTTCCTCTTTTATGTGAAAGATAATTTATTCCATACTCTTTCTCCTTTTCTCTTTCTCCCTATATATTCTTCTCAGAACTCTCAATTTTTTTTTTTAGATATCATTCCTTCATATTCAACTCACTTTGTGACCTCAGTCTATATGTATATAACTCCTCCAACTATTCTAATACTAGGAAAAGTCTCAAAAGTTACAAATTTTATCTTTCCATGTAGGAATGTAAACAGTTCAATTTTAATGAGGACCTTATGGCTTCTCTTTCCTCTTTAGTTTTTCATGCTTCTCTCGATTCTTATGTTTGAAAGTCACATTTTCTATTCAGCTCTGGTCTTTTCATCAAGAATGTTTGAAAATCCTCTATTTCATTGAATTACCATTTTCACCCCTGAAGTATCATACTTTATTTTGCTGGGTAGGTGATCCTTGGTTTTAATTCTAGCTCCTTTGATCTCCTATGTATCTTATTTCAAACCCTCTGATCCCTTAATATAGAAACTGCTACATCTTGTGTTATCCTTATTATGTTTCCACAATACTCAAATTGACTGTTTCTAGATGCTTACAATATTTCCTTCTTGATCTGGGAGTTTTGGAATTTGGCTACAATATTCTTAGGAGTTTTCCTTTGGGGATCTCTTTCAGGAAATGATCAGTAGATTCTTTCAATATCTATTTTACCTTACTATACTAGAATGTCAGGGCAGTTTTCCTTGATAATTTCTTGAAAGATGATGTCTAGGCTCCTTTTTCGATCATGGCTTTCAGGTAGTCCAATAATTTTAAGACTGTCTCCCCTGAATCAATTTTCTAGGTCAGTTATTTTTCAAATGAGGTGTTTAATATTGTGAGTTTTTTTTCATTTCTTTGCTTTTGTTTTATATCTTCTTGACTTTTCAAAAAGTCATTAGCTTTCATCTGCTCCATTCTAATCTTCAAGTAATTATTTTCTTCAGTGAGCTTCTGGATCTTCTTTTCCATCTGACTAATTATACTTCCTAAGGCATTCTTCTCATTTGCTTTTTTGGATCTCTCTTGACATGTGGATTAGTCTATTTTTAAGGTTTCATTTTCTTCAGCAGTTTTGGGGTCCCCTTTAGTAAGCATTTGACTTGGTTTTCCAGATTTTCTTCTTTTCACTCTCATTTTTTTCCCAATTTTTCCCTCTGCTTCTTTTACTTGATTTTCAAAATCCCTTTTGAGCTCTTCAATGACCCGAGACCAATTCATATTTTTCTTGGAGACTTTGATTGGAGGAGCTTTGACTTTGTTGTCTTCTTCTTTTTGTATTTTATGATCTTCCTTGTCACCAAAGTAAGATTCTATAGTCTGCTTCTTTTTCTGTTTTTTTACTCATTTCCCCAGACATTTACTTGATTTTTTAGCTCTTTGTGAAGATGGTTCTCTGTTTCTAGTGGAGGTGGGAGAGGTGTACTGTCAGCTGTTTGAACTCTCCACAATCTGTGGCCCCAGTGCTCCAGAAATAGTTCCTACTGCTGCTGTAGCTGTCACAGGCTCCTCCACACCATCCATTGCCCTGAGACTGTGGGTGGACCACTCTGCTCTGTCATACAAGTACAAATTTTTATCCACTGACTTTCCAATTTGTCTTCAGTGTTTTGGGGTTGTGAAATCTGGAAACCACCACAGGTACCAGAGATTCAGTGTCCCTGAGGCCTGCTAAAGTCCCATCTGTCCCAGAGTGGCCAATGCAGGATTGTGCTCTGTCCCCAGTGAGGCACAATAGACACTTCCTGTTGAACATCCAAGCTATCTTGGGCTGAAGATTTGCTTCAGCTCCATCATTCTGTAGGTTTTGCAGCTCCAGAATTTGTTTAGAGTCAGTTTTTACAGGTATTTGACTGGGTGTGGAGGGTGATCTCTAGCAAATCACTGCTTTTACTCTGCCATCTTGGCTGTGCCCTTCAAAGATCCACTTTAAAATTCAAAAAAATGGCAATCACCATGTGCAAGAAGCAAATCAGAAAAAATAACCATCCAATTTTATTATTAGGACAGGGGAGACCAAAATACGAATTCAGAAGAAGACAGCATTGGCACTATACCAATATCTAAAACCTCAAAACGGAATATGAACTGGTCTCAATCCCAGTTCCAAAAGCCATTCTTGGAAAAGCTCAAGGAGTTTGATAGCCAAATTAGAGAAGTTGAAGTAAAATAGACCAATGATTTAAAACACAATTGGCAAAATGAAAAAAATATAATTCACTGAAGAGAACAGCTACTTAAAGAGTAAAGCTGGCCAAATGGATGAGAAGACATAAAGTCCAATTGGAAAAAATAACTTTGTAAAAGGAACAATTGGAAAAATGGAAAAGAAGGTACAAAAGGTAATTGAAGGAAACAATTCATTTCAAATTAGAAGTGGGCAAGTAGAAGCTAATGACTTTATGAGACATCAAGAATCAGTCAAACAAACTCTAAAGAATGAAAAAAATATGAAAACATAAAATGTATCACTGGAAAAACAACTGACCTAGAAAACAGTTCTAGAAAAGAAAAATCTAAGAATAGGAGAAACTACTGCAAGCAGCCAGAAAGAAATAATTCAAATATCTTCTAACTACTGTCAGGATCACACAAGACTTTGAAGCTTCTGCATTAAAAGATCAGAGAAATTGGAGTATGATACTACATAAGGCAAAGAATCTTGGACTATAAGCAAGGATCAATTATTCATCAAAATTGTGCATAATCTTTCAGGCAAGGAGATGGACATTCAGTGAAATAAGGAATTTCCAAAACTTCCTGAGGAACAGGCAAGAGCTAAATAGAAAATGTGATCTCAGGAGAGGCATGAGAAGGCAAACAGGAAAAAAAAATTAGAAAAAAATGTGTTATTTAATATGGGCAAACTGTTTATATCCTTGTATGGGAGGATGATGCTTGTTAATCTTGAGAAGTATATTTTTTATTACATTTAAAGGGGGGAATAAACAGATAGAGAGTGTAGATATAAATCTAATGATGTGATGATTAAAAAAACTAATTAAGTGGTATGAAATAAGAAGAGGAAAGGAGGCACATAAGGGTAAATTATATCACATGAAGAGGCACAAAAACATATTAGAGTGGAGGGAAAAAAGGGAGGAAGATGAGTCTTGTTGAGCTTTATTCTCATCAAATTTGGTTCAAGGGGGGAACAATATACTCAGTTAAGTATAGAAATCTAATTTTCCCTATAGGAAGTAAAAGGGGAAATGGGAAAGAATAGGAAGAGGGGCAGATAGAAGGGAGGGAAGACTCAGTGGTCCAAGGCACATACACAAAAATTGACCATGTACCAGGGCATAAAAACCTCACCATTCAGTGCAGAAAGGAAGAAATAGTCAGTGCATCTTTTTCAGATCATGATTCAATAAAAATTATATGTAATAAAGGGCCATGGAAAGATAGATCAAAATTAATTGGAAACTAATTAATGTAATGCTGAAGGATGAGTACGTGAAACAGCAAATCAAAGACTTCATGTCTGGCTCTGCTGGTGCTTGCTAGAACTCAGGGACCACAAGTTCTATGAGATAGGTGTAGCAGAATTCTTCCAGAGGGTGAATGCAAAGAAGTGTTGTTATGGCCAGCGAGGGCTTGTAAAAAATGAATTTTATATTCATAGCTCCAACCCTTCCCCCTCCACCCCAGCACCCTTCTGGGAAGTTCTTCAGAAGCTCTTTACTGATAATAAGATTGTGTTGAGTCTTATCCTGGCCAAACTCCAACCCAGGCTTGAATTTACTTATTCTGCTGAAGTGGAGACCAATTCTTCTACCTAGATAGCTGAAGACTGGGAGTAGTCTGATATGGTGGCTTGCTGGTCTGATAAACCAGGTATTTCCTCTGTAGATAGAATGATGGCTGGATATCAACCCTGTTGAAAAGGTATTGTACCAATATTAAATGATGTAAGTCATGTATTGAAGACCTCATTTTAATTTAGCCCACCTCTCAGTGTGTTGACCAATCAGAGTTGATTGGCACCCCTTGGGAACACTTACTCTTTGAAGGACATATAAACCTGTAGACTTAAATCCAAAACTGAGCCAGTTCAGGACAGGCCCCATTAGGGAGGCTTAGTTCTGGACTGTAACTCCTATGAAATTCATGTCACTAGCTTGTGAGAGAAATTAAAATGTAGACAAAGACCCTAGTATCATTTGTCTCTTTCTTAGAAAAAACCTCCGCTTTGGGAAGGTGAAAGACACATCTTGCTTCCTGGGACTTGTCTCTGGAAAGCAAGATGTCTTGTAATAGCAAAAAAAGAGGAATGAAAGGAGAGGGTCTATCAGTAAGCACCCCCAACATACTCAGGGGGGTCTGCTGTCATAGGTTCTTTGACCTGCTTTTCTAAAAGGAAAGGAAACTTGAGGGTTTAACAATCACTTTAATCAAGCACATGTATTATTCAGTTAGTTCAGGGGAAGAAGTCAACACCCTGAACTTCAGAGAAAACACAGGGAAATCAAAAGTCAACAGACATGGTTCCAAAAGTCTGACCATTAACATACATGTATCTTTACCCAACAGGGAAGCATCGTCATCCAGGTTTTCAAAGCCTGGGGCTGCGTATCAGTTTCACAGACTCTCTTCTGGTCCACAAACATTCTTTCAAAGACTAAGTCCCAAAGAAAAACAACACCTCAGGGTCTTTATACACTTTTTTAGAGCCAGAGAGCATCACAGCCCTTGAGAACCAGAGAGTCATTAATAAAAGGTGTGGGTCTTCCTATAAATCTCCCCAGCCTAAAATGGGTGGGAAAGATCCTCCTTAATCACATTGTTCAGAGACATTATAAGTCTGGGTATAAACAAAAAGAGCAAAAGATCCTACTTTGCTTGCCCTCACAGAGGGATGATCCTTTCATGGGGATCCTGCAAATGAAGAAAGGAAGATGAAAGAAAAGGTGAGAAGTCTAGCCAGGTGAGTCAAGGCCTCGTAAGTAACTTCATGGGAATACTGGTAATCATAGATTGAGCTGAGCTCCTGGGAAAACAAACTGTAATAGTTTGGTAAATTCTGCCAGATAACTGAGAGATGAGGGTCAGTGGAAAGTGAAATATAATGGGAAAAAAGAAAAATACATTTTGGCAACATAAGAGATGGGACCTTGGCTATTATAGTCTGATAAATATTTTATATTTAATTTGTACATCTATCACCTAGGTAAGCATGAAATGTTCAGTACCCTTAAGAGGGCCTTCAAACGGCAATTATCTCTCATTATCATAAGGGAAAAAAAGGATTAAGGAAATAGAAATGGTCATTTTGGGAAAAAATCAGTAGAGGAGAGACTATACAACCAACTTAACATCCCAGGCACTTGGGACCACCTACCCTACCCCCACAACTATCTAGTACTAGATACACATTATGAAAAAATGTTAATGTAATTAATTAATCAACAGTATTGCAGGACCAATGGTGGGGAAAAAAACAAACAAAAGATCTTTTCCAGAACAGAAAGGTGAAAATTTGTTTCTGAAACAGAAATTGGCAAGAAGGAGAAAAAGTTTGTTAGGTGCTTCCCTTTTATATCAATCCAGGTTCCCACTTTCATAATGCTTTTTTTGAGGCAATGCCCATTTGATTTTAAATGGCTAGGCCTTTAATACTCGCCATCCCCACCCTAAACAAATTCCACAAAAAGTCCATGAAAGAATTCTCCTTCCAATTTTTCTCAGGGAAATTTGCTAACCTTCAAACAGCAAATCAAGTTGTTCTTAGAAGGCAATTCATATTTATACTCATTCTAGGCCAGAAAAAGTACAAAAGAACCTAAAATAATGAGCCTTACAAATTTGAAGACCTAATCATTTACAAGTCATTCTGTAAACACTTGAGGCAATTTGGGCTAAAAAGGTTTATTTCAGTAGTTGCATTTAGAACACTACGAGATCCTCTTGAGAAAATAAAATATTAGAGACCATTAGAGAGAGAACAAATTTTCCTATCTTTTAGAAAAAAAAAATAGTTCAAACCCTCAAAACATAATGCAACAACAAGCAAACAGAATTACATTCCTAAAGACAGAGGTCCCTCAGAGGGGAAGGCCTCATATTTAGTGAGGGGTCCACATGTTGTAAGGGCTATCCTGACTTATAGCAAGGAAGTTATTGTAGGGTCATGGAACATTGATCTCCACCATGAAAGAGAAAGTCCCATGCCAATAGGATTTTGAACTGGAGTTCTTAGGCATCTGTAGCATTTTCTCTACCACTTTCTTAGATCTAGATAATGAACAATCAATCAATCCCTGATCTGTAGCATGTGCCAATTCCCAACACAGAAATACTCAATCTAAAAATGTAACCATTGGCTTCACAGAACCAGTCCAATATGGCTCCACTACTTCTTGGACTGTATGAAAGATTCCTGTTCATGTTCTCCCTTAAATGTTCTTAAGAGGAAGTGTTCTTTTTGGCTTCTTTACATGTGGTAAACAGTATTTCATACTATCTGTCTGTGTAGTATCCCTCTCTCTATACATATCGATATCACCTGTTTTCAGTAAACACATCTTTGATGTGATTTCTTACACCAAATATGCTTCTTTGTAATAGATTTCAATAAATCATTTATTCAACAAGCATTTATTTAATGCCTACAACTGATATTTTTATGCACTGGAGAAATAAAGACTGAAAGAAAACATGTTTATCAAAAGGCCACAGCTCTGATGCCTGGAATTCCTCACTCTCCCTGTTTCCTGGCTTTCCCTCTCCCTTTGGAAATGGGGCTCCCTGCTTCATTCATTTCTAGGACCTGCTCAAGTGCAATAGGGGACCTTTCTCCCCAATTGCCTGTCTTCTTTTGTTTGAGAAGTATAAATATCTCACCCTTTCCAAGTCCTCTTTGAACAGATGAGAACACTCACTTATCCAAATTGTAAATTCCTTTTCAGGCAATAAATGCATTTATGATCTATGTGAAGTGTGATTGGACTCTTGTTTATTTTAGCTTCCCCTTTTTGGACCTGGGATTTCTTGCATTTTAGCAGTTTGTAAGGGTTGTTCATTCAACATGACAATCAAACCAAAAGATTAACAATAAAATGAATTCAATGTTAACTGATTACTTATTAAGTTATAATTAGTTGATAAAGGAAGAGAATAAATGCAAGAAACAGTAACAAAAGGAATAAATAAGCGATTAATCAATAAGTCAGAGAAAAAAATTGGAAGAGAGTGAAAAGGAATAAAATTAATGGAAAAAATAAAGAAAAATGATAGAGAAAGTTGCAGAAAAAAGAACACAAAAGAAGCTACAGTAGAAGAGATTTTCAACTAATGACAATTCAGAGTGGAAAGAAAAGGGACAAAAGTGAGAAAAATAACTAGATGAAAAATTATTGGATTTTTTTTCTTTCTTTTAAGGAATGTCCCCCTTCCTGATCCCAAACAGGGGGGAAAGATTGACAAATCTAACAAAAGGTATAAATATGTAAGAATCATTCAGCATTTGGAAAGCAATTAACATAATTTTATTTTGAATAGTAGTAAAAATGTAATACTTATTTGTCCTAAAATCCCCATAAAATAGGCTTTAAAATGTTTAATAATTTGACAAACTATATTTATCTAAAGCTAAAAGCTAACATTATATGAGGTGATGAAATACTAGACACTCTTCTGTAAACATACAGGGGTAAATATAGGGAGCAAACTAACTAAAGTAATTTCATGTTATACATTTCTTCAGTTTTGCCCCTGGTCCTAATCCACCTTAGAGTCCTGTCCTCTTTATGGCCCCACCAGTGTTGCATCAACCAAAGCTCTTACTAACAGCTTCCCAAAACCATAGAGTGTTTTAATTTTATGATTTTCTGATATCCATGAGACAGTTTGGAGTCACCTGGGAAATCCCTTGCTTCTTTAGTCTTAGGTATAAAAACACATCTCCCCAACCCCATGATCATAGTCTTACTTGAACAGACAGCTCAAGGGCATATTCTGTCTATTTGTGGGCATACTCTAAGTGATTGCTATTTGTGGCACCACATAATAAATATGTTTTAAATTGCCTCCAACTTTGGTATTTATAATTGACCCTATGTAATTTTTTTTCATCCTTAATCAACATAGTTGTATCTGAATTTTTGTGACCTCATTGGGACTTTTTTTTAGCAAAGATTCTGCAGTGGTGGAAAAACCACTGTAAAAGCAAGGACCCCAACATACACAGGAGGACCTGCTATCACAATTTATTAGATGTGCTTTTCTAAAAAGAAAAACAGCTTTTGAGGGGTCAACAATCATTTTATTCAAACACATGTATCATTCACTTAGTTTAGGGGGAAAAGTCAGCCCCCTAAACTTCAGAGAAAATACAGAGAAATCAAAATCAAGAGACAGTACTATCAGCTGCCAGATAACAGTCTGACCATACATACAGTATTACCAGAGAGAGAAGCACCAACATCTGGGTTTTCAAAGCAGGGGTGGCTGCTCAGAGGTTTCCCAGAGTCTCATCTGGCACACAAACCTTCTTCCAAAAACTAAGCCCCAAAGTAAAATCTCACCTCAGAGTATTTATACATTTTTTAGAGCCAGAGGGCATCACTTGAGAAGCAGTGCCTCATTAGAAAATTAACAGAAAGTATGGGCCTCCCATAATCAAACTACCCTTAATCGGCAGACCCAGAAGTGGGTGGGGATGATCTTTAATCTCACTAAGAAGCAAAATTTTATAAACAATAAGCAAAAAAGCATTATCAATACACCCTCAAGTTCGTTTTAGAGGAAGTTGGGGCAAACAGGGTTAAATGAGCCTCCCAGTGTCACATAGTAAGTGTATAAAGCCAGATTTGAACTAAGGAAGGTGAGTCCTTATAAGCACCTCAACATATAGAGGGGGGGCTCCTACCACAGGTTCTTAGATCTGAATTTGTAAAAGGAAAGGCAGCTTTTGAGGGGTTAACAATCACTTTAATCAAGCACATGTAGCATTCTTTCAGTCAAGCACCTAATTCAGAGGTGTCATCCCCCTCAATCCCAAAGTAATCAACAGACATGGATTCCTCTGTCTGACTATAATTCAACAGATTGGTACAGCTGTTTGACCAGTTACCAGAGAGTGAAGCATGACATCTGGGTCCTCAAAGCCAGGAATGATCTTTATTGGCTTCCCAGCGTCCTCCTCTGGCCTGTGAAACACTCTTACAAAAAATAAGCCTCAAAGTAAAACCTCACCCTGGAGGGTAGAGTGTAAATGCAAGTAAAGTGGAATCATTTGCTGTTTTGGGTTTTGTATAATGCCTCTATTTGAATGTAACTGAGGAGGATCTTCCCCACCCATTGATGGGCCTGCCCATTGTGGGAAGCTTGATTATCAGAGTTGTTTTGTAGGAGGGCCCCAAGTACCTTTTTGTTTTTTCTATTGAGGCACTGGGTCAGAGGATCATGCCCTCTGGCTCCAAACAGATCTAAACTACTCCAGCAAATTCCAGAGCCTGGCTAATCCACTCTAGCCCTGGTTCTGGCCAGCCAGTAGTTGGAACAATTATCCCACTCCCCACCATACTTTCCTTGTAATTTATTCAGATCCCATTCTCATTGCCATAATGTAACAGTAAGCACCCCAACATACACAGGGGGACCTGCTATCACAGGTTCTTAGATCTGCATTCATACAGGGAAAGGCAACTTTTGAGGACTTAACAATCACTTTAATCAAGCACAAATATCAGAGAAAATCAGTCAAAATTACAGAGAAATCAAAAATCAACAGACTGCTTCCAAACTGCCTGACCACTAACATACACACATCTTTACCAGAGAGGGAAGCACTAACATCTGAGTTTTCAAAAAGAGAGGAGGGGACTGCTAAGCAGCTTCCCAGAGCCTCATCTGGCACACAGATCTTCTTCCAAAAACTAAGACCCCAAAGTAAAACCTCACCCTCAGAGTATTTATACAGGCAAGTAAGTATGATAATATAAATGATGTGGCAATATAAACAGACTTTGACTTGTCTACAAATATAAGAAACTCACTTAAGCTCGAGGGTAAGGGAGAAATGCTGGAAAGGAATATGCTCAAAGTTTAGGTTCAGGTGACAAGATTATATAACATAAGTGTTTGGTTGAGAACAGATATTCAGTACCAAATACAGGAGGGGACATTTTTAATAAGACCCAAATGCAGAAAAGTTCTCAGTATCCCTTATCAATATCAGGCTTAGGTGAAGCTCAGTTAAGGGAAATTTCTTTATTGGGACCACAGACTGGTGGGAGGACCTATTCCAAGGGAATATAAGGATAATGATTCAAAGTACTTGTAGCAGGACAAGTACAAGCCTTATCTGTCTGATATAGAGTTATCAGTGAAAAAGTACAAACTATCTATTTTGCCTATATGTTTCTATGGACATTAGAATAACAGCCTAAATGACTTCATATTTGATTCCTATCACTTAAAATATAATATCAAATGAAAATTAGGACATTAACAGTAAACAAAATATGAAAGCATTATTGAACAATATATAGTTTATAATTATCTTATATAGAGACCTTATACAAATACTCAAATTGATGGGTAATCTCATATATTTGGGACTTCCCTACAATGCTTTAGCTAATAATCCATCTGTGTCTATTCATGCTGTGTGACTCTGATCTGTGTTCTTCTGGAATTTCACCATATGGCATCTGCCCAGCATGCTGGAGGCCTTCCTCAGTTTCTCCAAACAATGAAAGGATATCAGTGGAGTACTTAAGTTATCCAACTATCGTTATTTACTTTCACCAACTGACCAAATCATATTCTCTTTCTGTCAGAGAATTTGGTGATGACAATCTTTGGTTTTATTTATTTATTTTTTTAAGAGCTCCTTATTGGTTATGTGATGCAGCTCTCTCATAACCACCACATATATTTCCATCGCCCTTTGGTGATACTCATCATTAGTTCTTTTTAAGTAGTGATATTGCTGGTATTACTTTTTATAACACTACCGATAGCATGTTTGTATTGAAAAAATGGGCCTTTGCAGTTATAGGGTAAGGAAAAATGCTTTATGGTGCTTCTTAAGAGGAGTACTTTCCTTTTACTTTCCCTATCCATTTTGGTTCTGAGCTTGAACCTTTGTTCACCTCTATCATATGACCAAGAATTATGTACTGTTGCACAAACTCTAGCATTTATATTTAATATATTGCCCCTTTCTTTAGACTGCTTTCATCCTTTTTCTGCTTCTCTCTGTACTATGAGACACCACTGCTTATAATCATCCAACATCCTTCTTTGAAAGATTTTATAGGAGGGTTAAGAGTGTAAACAAATGTTTCCTTTGTCAACCACCTCTTTGTTAAGTAAGTCAAATACTAGCCCATTCGGGTCTCTTGGTCTTCCTATAGTGATTAATTTATATTGCTTTTACTTCTCAATGCAATGATTATTATTAATATTAATGTGACTTCTGTTGTCCATTTTCCAATTTATTTAGACTATTTTTTGTTGATTCATGGCTCACTTAAGTAATTCAAGGATAAATTTTTTAAATTGTATGTCATCTTTTTTTTCACTATTACTATTGTTTCTTCTCATTTATTATATATTTTCATCTTAGTTCTGGGTGACAGTCTTTATTGTGAAGTTTTTAGAAGAATAGTATGAACTTTTACTTCTATGTGCATAATTCCAAATTTTCCAGAACAGTTGAACCAATTTATAATTCTACTACTAGTCTGTGAATATGCTCATAATTCCACAATGCCACTGATATGGATTATATATTCCCATTTTTCTTTTGTAATCTTTTCCATTTTGCTGGATATAAGGTAAAACCACAAAGGTGAGTTGACTTCAATTTGTCTTATCAGTTATTTGGAGCATCTAATTCTTTGGGTTTTGGGAGAATAAAAATTAAATAATATTTGTAAAGTACATTATTAACTTTAAGACTTTACATAAATGTTGCCTGTTTATAACTATTAAGATTTCAGTAAACAATTTTGGTTTCTATCCCAAGAAAATAGTTTTGTTTCAGGTGGACTCCATGAATGTCTTAATGAATCTAGATTCATTAAGCATAAACCAAATGAAACAAGAGAAAAAACCTGGATTCTGCTCCTACCTCAGGCATATGTTAATTCATGTTACTTTGAGAAAGTCATTTAATCTATCAGTGTTCTAGATCACAAGTGTCAAACATAATTGCAGCTTTCCTGAATATGATGAATCATATTCAAATATAATTGGGAAATACTTGCCAAAATAAACAAAATATGAGAGAACATAGATAATACTAACATGTAGTTTCTAAATAAATATGATTCTTGAGGGATCCTTATAAATTTAAATGACACCTCTGCTCTAGGCGACTATCTAAGGCTAAAATTTGAAGAAAATGTGCTGACCTGCACTGGTAGAGGGAGTTTCATTTTGGATTTCAATATAATCAAATCATTGATCCATTCCTTATCCCTGTAGTAATCTGATTTCTCTACTCAGGACTTGAGTTTAAGACATGAAATTGATACTTGAGACTTGATATTGATAAATACCAACTGTGGTTCAATGAAGTGGTTTTGTTTGAAGGATTCATTGTGAACTCCACATAAAATCAGTTGCATATTTTTTGAAGAAATCTTCACAAATCTTCACATCTTGCAATGGTGTAATGTTAATGAAAGTTAAAAATCTTCCCCTACCCATAAATAGGCCTCAGGTGGAGCCCATTAAGGGAAGCTTGATTAGGGGAGGCTTATTTTGTAGGAAAGCCCATATCTTTTTTTAATTTCTAATGAAGCACTGGAACATGAGGGTTGTGATGATCCTTGGCTCTGAAAAGGGTATATACACTCTGAGGTGAGGTTTTGCTTTGGGGGTTACTCTTTGAAAGAAGGTTTGTGTGTCAGATGAGAATCTGGGGAGCCATTGAGGAGCCCTCAGGTTTTTAAAACTCAGATGTTGCTGCTTCTCTCTCTGGCAATGACGTATGCATATAGTGGTCAGACAATTGGATCCATCTGTTGATCGATGATGTATGTATTGCTTATGATCAGACCATTAGAAGTCCTGTCAGTTGGTCTTTTTTTCTCTTCTTGTGTTTTCTAGGTTGGTATAAGTGATTAAAGAAGATTGTTGACCCCTCAAAAGTTTCTTTCTTTTCAGAAAAGCAGATTGAAGAACATGTGCTAGTAGGCCATCCTGGATGTGGCAAGGTATTTGATGCTACAAATGGCAAGTCAAATATTTAAACTCTTCAATAAATACAACATCTTCATCTGGGAATTGGTTGAATTTATTAAACTATAATTTTCATACTGTAAAATCAGTATTCTAAGAATGCGAAATTTTTTATAAACTATAACATTCTTAGGTGAAGTGGTATAGTGGTCAATGTTACGCCATATATTTGGGCCCCACAATGCATCTGGATAGCAGTAAAATAAGTTAAGGGATAAACAAATCTTTCATGTATCAATTTATAGAAGTAAAATTTGAGAGTTAGAAGGGACCTTTGTGATCATACTTTTTAGCCCCCTGACTTTATGAGAGAGAAAACTGAGGTGCAGTAAAGTTACTTATATATGTTCACTGAGGTAGTGGAAGTGAGATTAGAATCTAAATCCTATAACCTTCAATCCAGAGCTCTTTCCCAGGCATCATGTCCTATTTGAAACCAATGAAGATGATTTTTACACACAACAAGAGATTAAAACCTGACAATGAAACACATTATTTTTCACATATGTAATAGAGCCATTGAAAGAGTTTTAGCAGGAGAGTGAAATAACAAAATAGTATTAGGATAATTAAACTGGTAGGTATATATAGAAGGCATCTACTTTGAAACTGGACAATAGTTAGGAGACTATCAAAATAGTTTAGTCATGAACTAATTAAGTGTCTAGAATAGGGTGATCATTGAGGAAATGGAAAGTTATGAAAATGAAAGATGATTTATACAAACAATATGCCTTTTGTGGTAGCCAAGAAAAAGTGAGCTCAGTGTGAAAAGTAGGGTTGAGCTTCATTGGGAAAGTTGTGAATGACAGGATAAGTTTTTACTTTTATTGACAATAAATGAGAAATCATTAAAGGGTTTTGAATAAAGCTATGGTGTGATCACAATAGATAATTAGGCAGATTAAGTTATCATCTGTGTGAGGGATAAGTTAGAGAGGAAAAGAAGATATATTAAGTTTGAGGTAATGACAGAACATGTAAGTGGTAATATCCAGCGGATATTTGTTCAATGTTTTTCTAGAACTAAGGAGAGAAGTCATGTAGAACAGTTAAAATATAAGATTTTTAAAAACTGCATTAAAGTCAGAAGGGAAAGTGTCACAGCATGTCACTAGGAAGGGAAAATTTGTTAGATTTTTTTTCAATTAGGTTTATGAAACAAATCTAAGTAAATAAACATTACTAAAACCAGAACTGACAAGGCAAAGTCCTGACAAGTAGAAAGTCTTTAATAATGTGCTCTTCAAGGAAGTCCAATCTCCTATTACAGGTACTTAAGGTCAAGGAATATATTGTTTGTGAAACGGAGACAAGAAAAACAATTTGCCTATATATACATATATATATATATATGCCAAATATAATTGCTATTAGCTATTTCTCTTGATCAATTTTTGCAGCTGTTCAGTCTAAATTCTTAACTCCACTAAACTAAATTAAAATATGGCAATTTTTTTCTTTAACAAAATGTTTATTAAATTTATACATACCTGTTATTCAGATTTTAATTATGCGATTATTTTAATTTAAATTACCAAGTTAATTCTTATTTAAATAAACAAGTGGTAAAAATAATGTCCTGAATTAATTTTTTAATTAAAAAAACAAAAAACCTATACTATATTAGGGGGGGAAAGCTGCAAACTTATCTGTGTTAAATTTGTGACAGTGCAATTTTACTGACTGAATCATATTACTCTACAGAAAAAAAAGACTAATACAGAAGATGGGCTTCCTAGGACCTCCCTGTGTCTTGTGAATAAAGATATCTTTAATATTTCAATCCCACTCACATTCATATTTACCATTAAGAACAATTTGATTCATTCCCCACCTGGATATTTAGACTAAATGAGAAGCAACTTGAGAATTCTATTCGGTTAATTCAGGGCTACCCTGTAACTAAACATGATACTGATACATGGCAAATAGATTAGGTTTAATATACTACAACCCCATTTCTTGTAGCATGGTCTTATACTTTTAAGTTTTTGGACTTTTAGGTTCACCTGAAATAACCAAATGTCCCTTTAAGCTGTACGTTTGATTTTTTTTTTTTATATTTTTGAATTCTTATTTGTATTGTACGTGTAAAAACTAAAAGAGACACCAATATTCTTTAAATCAGAGTTAATGAGAAGCAATTACATTTTCTTTGGTGTTGATCATCTAATTTTAGTATGACAGCTAATGAATATTTTTTTTAATGATTGAAATTAGCTTAGTAGCAAATAAATTTCTAACTTTTGGATATAGCCACATTAAAAAGAAGATTCTTATAAAGGAGATATGGGATTTTGAGATAACTATTCAGATAAAAGAGAAGAAACTTTTAAATTGACAACTTGAAGATTTTTTGGTCTACATCATTTCTTCAGTTCTCCACATTTTATTGCTCATCAAACCATACTTTTATGATGGAGAAAAGTTCTTAAAGACTCAAAGAAATGCCATCTTGCAAGCAACTTAAATGTTACTAATGACATCTTGAAGAATTTGTTTCATTTCCATGAAACTGATCTTGTAGATTATAAAATGATATTACATTGGTCATTTGCAAGAAGCAGAACAGCATGTCTCTGAAAATCACTATTTCAGTTCTAAATTTCAAAGCATTCTACTTCATAAACTAGTATATATCAGAACACTTACATTCATGATCTGTTGACTTAGATATGGAGGTGAGTGATATAGTGTGCATTTAAAGTTTTATCTTTGGACTTTTCAACTCTAACTTCCTATTGTTATTAAAAAAAAAACATTTGAAACTGGCCCATGAAATATTTTATTGCCTGTATGTGCCTGATGAATTTTACATCAAAGAATCAACATCACAGAAATTTCTAATTTATCTAAGCAGTTTTATGACCCACAAAAAATCTAACGAGAAATACTCTTTGACAGAAGAAAATGAAATAAATGTACTGATCAAAATTGATTCAGATTCAACAATTTTCATTTGTAAATGTCTTTTAGTGGGAGAGGGGTTACTATTACATGCCAATGATTTTGTCCGTGCAATATGTTTCCTAAAATAATATTGCAGGTCACCACAGTTGTAAGAAAATTACAACATTACTGGAAGAAACAATAATAAATAAGCACAATAATAGTCTGGCAATAATAGAACATTAAATATGAAATAAAACTTTCTGTGAACTTAATTAACCTTTTTTTTAATAAATCAATACAATAGATTACTAAATCCCTTAATTTATAAATTCAGAAATTTAAGACATTCATATTATTCATGTTATGATTTTCTAGATTCCTAATGAATCTCAGCACTCTTTGCCCCTACTCAGGCATAAGACACATGAAAAGATTGTTTTATTTTATTGAATGGAATATTGAGATAAAAATGTTCTACTATATCACTATTGAAATAAATATGATAGCTATAAAAATCTAATTTCTAAAACCATAAATGCTGGTCAAGGCAACAACCTACATATCTCAAACAAAATTCTATAGCTAAATTTTTGCCAGAGAATTGTTGACCAGAGAAAGAAAGTGAGGACATGTTTTCATCAAGTGATCTAAACTAGGTACTACTATAATCAGGCATAGGAAGGAAGACAGAATGGAAAGAAGGAAGGAAGGAAGGAAGGAAGGAAGGAAGGAAGGAAGGAAGGAAGGAAGGAAGGAAGGAAGGAAGGAAGGAAGGAAGAAAGTATTTTTAAATCTCTACTAAGTACCAGGAACTATGCCAAACAGTTGACATATATTATCATATTTGACTTTACAACTCTGGGAGATAGGTGCTATTTTCTTCCCATTTTACAATTGAGAAAAATAATGCAAATAGAGATTAAGTAAGTTGTTAATGTACACACAAATAGTAAGTATTGGGTCACATTTGAATTCAGATTTTCCTGATTTCAGAACCAGTGCTATGTCCACTGTGCCACCTAGATTGAATACTTACCCAGTTATTCAGTATTGGATGACTGCCTGTGGATATATTTTTTTTGGTAAAATAAATACAAGGAGGAGCCAAGATGGCAGAGTAGAAAGATACACATATGCTAGCTCCAAACCCACAGCCCATAAAATACCTGTAAAGAAGAACTCCCAACAAATTCTGGAGCAGCAGAAGCCACAGAACAATGGACTGGAGGAGATTTCTGTTCCAGAGAGACCTGAAAAACTGACCCGAAAGTTCCATCACGTACCAGACCTAGAGAGTAGCCCAGCCCTGCCTTGGCCACGTGCACCCGAGAGGAGAAGATCCAAGCAGGCTTCAGGGAGGGAATCTCCAGCAGCCACGGAGGTTCCATGAGAGAGTCTTTTTGGCTCACCAAGAGGGGAGAGGGGTGCCCCCCATAACTCAGGCCCCCTTGGGAGGCAGCAGTGGAGGCAGCAGCAGACAGGGCCTCCCAAAGCAGGCAGGAGCTAGGATCCATTGTTAAAGGTCTCCACATAAACACTCTGAGGAAACTGAGACCTGTGTGGTGGCCCTGCTCCCACCTGAGCACCTGAACTTAATCTCACTCTGAATAGCAGCCCCTTCCACCAAAAGCCCTGAGGCTGGGAAGCAGCATTTGAATCTCAGACCCCAAATCATGGCTGGGCAGATCTGGAGGTGAGGTGGGTGTGGAGCGGAAACTCAGAATTCAAGTCACTGGCTGGGAAAATGCCCAAAAAAGGGAAAAAATAATAAGACTATAGAAGGTCACTTTCTTGGTGAACAGGTGTCTCCTCCCATATTTTCTGATGAGGAAGAACAAGGCTTACCATCAGGGAAAGACACAGAAGTCAAAGTTTCTGTATCCCAAACACCTGGAATAAATATTCAATGGGCTCAGGCCATGGAAGAGCTCAAAAAGGATTTTGAAAATCAAGTAAGAGAGGTGGAGGAAAAACTGGGAAGAGAAATGAGAGAGATGCAAGAAAAGCATGAAAAGCAGGTCAACACCTTGCTAAAGGAGATCCCAAAAAATGCTGAAGAAAATAACACCTTGAAAAATAGGCTAACTCAATTGGCAAAAGAAGTTCAAAAAGCCAATGAGGAGAAGAATGCTTTCAAAAGCAGAATTAGCCAAATGGAAAAGGAGGTTCAAAAGCTCACTGAAGAAAATAGTTCTTTCAAAATTAGAATGGAACAGATGGAGGCTAATGACTTTATGAGAAACCAAGAAATCACAAAACAAAACCAAAAGAATGAAAAAATGGAAGATAATGTGAAATATCTTATTGGAAAAACAACTGACCTGGAAAATAGATCCAGGAGAGACAATTTAAAAATTATGGGACTACCTAAAGCCATGATCAAAAAAAAGAGCCTAGACATCATCTTTCATGAAATTATCAAGGAAAACTGCCCTGAGATTCTAGAATCAGAGGGCAAAATAAGTATTCAAGGAATCCACTGATCACCGCCTGAAAGAGATCCAAAAAGAGAAACTCCTAGGATCATTGTGGCCAAATTCCAGAGTTCCCAGGTCAAGGAGAAAATATTGCAAGCAGCTAGAAAGAAACAATTCAAGTATTGTGGAAATACAATCAGGATAACACAAGATCTAAGAGCTTCTACATTAAGGGATGGAAGGAGTGGAATATGATATTCCAGAAGTCAAAGGAACTAGGACTAAAATCAAGAATCACCTACCCAGCAAAACTGAGTATAATACTTCAGAGGAAAAATTGGTCTTTCAATGAAACAGAGGACTTTCAAGCATTCTTGATGAAAAGACCAGAGCTGAAAAGAAAATTTGACTTTCAAACACAAGGATGAAGAGAAGCATGAAAAGGTAAATAGCAAAGAGAAGTCATAAGGGACTTACTAAAGATGAACTGTTTACATTCCTACATGGAAAGACAATATTTGTAACTCTTGAAACTTTTCAGCATCTGGGTAGTTGGTGGGATTACACAGACACACACACACACACACACGCACACACACACACAGAGCACAGAGTGAATTGAATAGGATGGGATCATATCTTAAAAAAATGAAATTAAGGGGTGAGAGAGAAATATATCAGGAGGAGAAAGGGAGAAATGGAATGGGGTAAATTATCTCTCATAAAAGAGGCAAGCAAAAGACTTTTTAGTGGAGGGAAAAGGAGGGGAGGGGAGAGAAAAACATGAAGTTTCCTCTCATCACATTCCACTAAAGGAAGGAATAAAATGCACACTCATTTTGGTATGAAAACTTATCTTACAATACAGGAAAGTGGGGGAGAAGGGGATAAGCAGGGTGGGGGAGATGATGGAAGGGAAGGCAATGGGAGGAGGGAGCAATTCGAAGTCAACAGGATCCAAAGAGAGAATAGAAGCAATGGGGGTAGGATAGGATGGAGGGAAATATAGTTAGTCTTATACAAAACGACTATTATGGAAGCCATTTGCAAAACTACACAGACATGGCATATATTGAATTGCTTGCCTTCCCAAAAGGAATGGGTGTGGGGGAGGGATGAAGAGAAGTTGGAACTCAATGTTTTAGGAAAAACTGTCGAGTACTGTTCTTGCTACTAGGAAATAAGAAATACAGGTAATGGAGTATAGAAAGCTATCTGGCCCTACAGAACAAAATATAAAATGGCAACAAGGGAAGGGAGGGATGATAGAAGAGAGGGCAGATTGGTGATAGGGGCATTTAGAATGCTCAGTGTTTTGGGGTGGGGGGAGGGGAGAATTGGGGAGAAAATTTGGAACCCAAAATTTTGTGAAAATGAATGTTAAAAGTTAAATAAATAAATTTAAAAAACAATTTAAAAATTAAAATAAATACAAGATCACAGGTACTTGATACTAGTATGCTTTTATTATTAATGGTGGCATTAAAAAGTGTCATTTTTTAACTTTTCAAATCTATATTATGATTATTTTATCAAAAATAGTGTTAAATTCTTATTTTATATTCCATTGAAGAATATATTCATCTAGGACTCTTTGCTTAACTTTCCGTGTGACTTTGTTTTAAATGTTTTTGCTGAATGCTGTCTATTATTACAATCTGCGGAAGATATATCATCAAATCTTCTAGGTAGTGTGAACCTGGAAGTTTGTTTAAAAGAGGTAAACAGTATGTGTGTGTATATGTGTATATGCATATATGTGTGTATATATATGTGTATATGTGTATATGTGTATATGCACATATGTGTGTATATGTATATGTATATATATATGCATGTATATGTTTATATTATTTATTCTCTAAAAGCTAATAGACACATGATCATGGAGCCAGAAAGATTTCTGATTCACAAAAGAAAGAATGAGAAGGTTTAAATACACATTATAACTATTTGAACTCAAATTTATTGTTTCTGTATATTTTATTTTTGTCCATACCATGAGAAAGGTAGTTTTTTAGTTGAATAAGTCATAAATACAGTGAGATAAGACAATCAACAAAATAGTATCAGTTAGAAATTAATCTCCCAAGATGTCTGGGATTTCCTCTTATAGCATATGTCTCTGTGATACCAAGATAAGACAAATACCACCACTCTGGTTGCAAGCATCCTGTCTTAAACCAAAAGAAAACTCCTTATCAACCTTATGTGGTCTTCCAAGTTACTGACACATGAAAGGCCATTTTTAGGCAGTCTAGTTGATTAGTTCAAGTTTTGGTCCTTATTGGGATTCAGAAATGATATTAAATGATTATCAGTAATAAATACGTTTCTTATAATCAAAAAGGAACAAAATAGATAAAGAAATGTATGGAATCATATAGTTAATAAATATTGATTCAAAGAAGTTACATATAATAATAACAAAGAGACTACACCAACATATTTCAAAAAATGCACTATGAATAATATGGGTTTATATTTATATCATGGATGAAAGAATAGTTCAGCATTACATAAATTATAATCTTAAGAATGTTGAACTAATGTCATGTGTAAATTAGATCACATCTACAGGCTGCTGACTTTCTTATTAAGGTCAGCTGCAGAAATTGAGATTGTTTAGATTGGAGAAGTGAAACACTTGCCATATTCAAATATTTTTAGGACTGTATTGTGGGAATGAACTCACACTTTTTCTGATTGGATCCAAAACCACACTCAAATACCAGTAAGTACATGACCAGCAAGTTAAAAGTGGAATGAAACTGCCTCATAAATAGATTTCCCATTATTGGAAGTCTTCAAGTAAATGATCAATATCAATGTTAGAGATGTATAGAAAAAACTCCTATTTAGGTATAGGTTAGATAGAAAGATTCTCACTTTCCTATCAGTTCTGAATTTTTATGATTCTATTAATAATAGGAATCCATATTCATAAAAATTTTAGATTAGGCATAACCATAAACCATTCTTAGCTTTCCTGAAATCTTTTCTTTTTCTTTAAAGGAGAGAAAAAACATTTACTCACAGTAATGTCTTGAGAAAAAAAAACATATTTTATATTAATAATCAATTTTATGTATGGGACCCAAAGATCCTCTTTTTTGCTTGTTCATTCAAAGCCCAGTCTCTGAAGGACATTTCTGACTTTTGCCCCAAAATTCACCCCACACAGACCATCTCATCTAGGTGAAATTCTTACTGTAATTCCATCATTCTTCAACTTAAGTAGGACTGGGTGCACAATAGACTATTTTGTATAGATTGCCCTAAGGCTGGAATGGTCTGGGTGAAAATGGATGGCTTCGTCCAGATAACTGGATGCAGCTGAGACTTATGAACACAGTCCTCATCAGGAAGAGCTAAAGGCTTTTAGCTCACTTCTTCATCCACCCTTTCACTGATAGTTCACCAAACAGGGTTGATCTCTGCCCAGTCTTCAAAAAGTATTTAAGGCATTCAGTGTCTCCATTAGGAGTTTTTGGTTACTATAGAAACCACAGATCTGAATTTACTTTTTGCTAGCCTAATCAATACATTGATTATTAATTAGTCAGAAACTCTGTCTCTCAGACTTTTTCATTTGTTTCAGGCTCATTTATTATCTCTTTGGACTAAATATTCTTACAGGTTTTTATTTATTTAAATTTCTTCTTTACTGGCAAATTCATATTTTCTTGCTTGGAGTTGTGGAGACTTACTGAACTACAAAAATCTCAATGTAAAATTTAATTTTTTATCATTAACCTGAAAATGATGTCAAACTTTTAAACATTCCATTAAGATGCTTGAAATTATTTGTATGGCTTTCAAATGAAAGCTTTAGATTTCATCAACAAGGGATTATATTCTACTCTTGCATTCTGAAATTATTTTTAAAGATTAAATGGTCTTCTACTTCCATACTAAAGTAAAAACTTTTCTATTTCCTGGGCCATTCTTATCACAGTGGTGCCACTTAGGTTTCAGGTATTGCATTTTAGAAATCTAGATTTGGTCTACTTATTTGGGTAAGTAAAATGAAGAAAGTTGATGAACCTCTATCTAGTAAAATTTCTTCAACATTGGCTCAGCTACACTAGTGGAGATTTTAAAGGCCACTTCTTTCAAAATAAATGTTACTCCCATTCTCATTGAAAAGATGTCTGTCCATGGGCTACATAATTTTTGGAACTAAATCAGTATTTCTACAAGAGTCCAGCAAAATAAATGCATTAGCTTTGATTTCAGACTGGAGTATTAGTTTTGATAAGAATCACTTTTATTTTTTCAGTAGTTCTACAAAGTAATTACTTTTGAAAGCCTTTTTCTTATTAACTTCCACAAACCAACTAAGTCTACTAATACGTTCAAGTAGACAATTGCTTTATGGCTTCCAAAGACAATTTTAAGTTAAATAAATCCTCTTGAAATACATAGTAGCTTTAACCATCCAATTGCTATATTCAATACAATAGTTTCAATGAAGCATTTAGGATTCCTCAGAATGTTTTAATGACTATACATTGAAATCTTGTTGATAATTCTGAAAAAAAATAGTATTTTATTTTAATGGATTTTGTCATATATTAATACACATATATATATACTCATAAATATATGTGTGTATGTATATATGTGTGTTTGTAGGTATTTGTATAAGGATAGGTGGTATGGTATAATAGACAGGAAATTTCTTTCACATTCAGAAGACCTGGATTCAAGTATAACCTCTAAAAACACTTTCTGTGTTATACTCAGTAGTTGGGGGTGGTGAAAAGTGGGCAGTACTGCAGCAAGGTTCCCCTCCCAGATGGTAACGTTCACCTCCTTCTTCTAACTAGAGCTGCCAAGACCCAGGTTCTGCCAAACATCTTTTGGAGGTCTGACTGACAGCTGCTCTGCCTCTCCATTCCTGTTCTTGCATCCCTCCCTCACCCCCACCCAGAGCCACACGGGAGTAGTAGCTATAGAACCTAGTGCATGAAAACAGAGCACCTTCTAGAGTGTTTTCTTGTTCATTTGTTTCAGTCATGTTCGACTTTTCATGACCCCATTGTGGTTTTCTTGGCAAAGATACTGGAGTAGTTTCCCATTTATATCTCTAGCTCTTTTTACAAGTGAGGAACCTGAGGCAAACAGGGTTAAGTAATGACTTGACCTGGATCACGTTGTTATTAATTGTCTGACGTCAAATTTGAATTCAGGTCTTCCTGACTTCAGGTCTTGTGCTCTATTCACTGTACCACTTACATGCCTTGTGGCTACCCTTCTATATTATAAGCCTTGTTACTGATTTTCCATGATGATTATTCCTATCGTTAACATCTCCTATGACAAGCAGTTTCTTGATGCAACTTCCTTTACTGAGGCACTATTCCTTTACCACATAATTTCCTTTGGACCCAGTTTCCCCAACCACTTCCCTTGTGAAGCTTCCTATTCCACAAAATCTGATTGGCCCTGCTTGCTCTGAGGTAGTTTCATAGCCTAGGGCCAATAAAAAGTCCAAGCCAAGAGGGCTCTGAGCCTTTCAGACTTGGTGGATGCCCAAGGCCTAGAGAGTAGCTATATCCTGATTACTGTTAAACAAGCAGTTTTCCAGATCAAGATAAAAGGGACCATATCCAGACAAATAAACTAAGTGCCACTGAGTTCTTGATTCATGTACTTGTTGTGTTAGAGCAAAATAAACCTCCTTTGTTAATGTTTAGTGACTTACCTATGCTTTATTTCATTCCAACCTCAAAGTAGAACTAAGAGGACACCAACATGTCTGACAATTGTCTGTATTACTCAATCATCTCTCAGATAGGAGCAGTTAAACTCTTTACTTTTTTTTGAGGGAGGAAAGACAAGGCAATTGGGATTAAGTGACTTGCCCAAGGTCACACAGCTAAATAAATGTGTCAAGTGTCTGAGGCTGAATTTGAGCTCAGGTCCTCCTGACTTCAAGGCAGGTGTCCTACTCACTGTGCTACCTAGTTGCCCCAATGAGATAATTTCTTACTCCCATCTTTCCTTTTCTATTTTCCATCATCTTCAACTCTACCCTAACAACTTTCGACCTTAAACCTGACCATATTTTTCACTGTGCCCTCTGAAATTACTGTTCCCAAATGAACTAAATTACCATCATTTTGCATCTCTTTTCTCTCACCCTCCTATCTACTGCCCCTCATTAAAACCTAGTTTTCCTCTGAAGGACCCTAGATCCCTGATCATGTTTCCATCTCAGGTTGCACTCTTACTCATAAACTATCCCTCCCCACACTCATTCCTGCACCAGGGAGTGTTGTTAGACCTTGTAAATCACAGATCCAGACAAGCAAAGTAAAAGAAACAAACATCAAAGTGAATCTTGAAGGTAAGGATTTCAAATATGCTAGAATATATTCAAATTTCTTACAAAGAAATAATTTAGAACTTCTCAACATACATTAGATTTACCAACTAATATATATGTATATGTATTTGTGAGTACGTATGTATATATAGATCATAGATTTAAAGCTGGGAAAAAATCTTAGAAGTTACTTATATTCTATCTGACTCCGTTTTATGGATGAGAATGCTGAGCCTAAAGGACAGCAAATGACTTGCCTCTAATCTTATATGTTATAAGGAACAGATTACTGAGATTAAAACTCCGTCTTTGACTCCACTTACAATGCTCTGATCTTTCAAATACATGATGCTATAAACAATAATCAACAGTTAAAGAAAAATTTCTGGAAATTTTGGTTCCAAAGCTGTTTCCAATTTTTGGAAGGAACATAATGCAAAGTTTCTTAAAATTCAGCTCTTTTCTTTCTCTGTAATAGCTCTTTTGTTTGCTTTCTTTGTTTTAAAATCGCCTCTGAGGCTTTAATAACTGAGTAAAGAAAATAAGTTTCCCATTTCCCTCAGTGTCACAGAACTAGATTTTCTGCACGATTTCAGATACTAATAAAACCATAATTCTAATTTTAATTAACATAATTTTTTAAACTTCATGGTCATTTTCTGATAAGCCCATGTGCTCCCACAGTCAAACATCTCTTATGACAAAGAAAAGCTGTTAACTAAAACCACAAGCAAAGTAACTATTTGATAGCACAAGTTGCAATACCTCAGCTCTCTACTAAGCAGAGGGATTTGTGTGTTTCATATGCTGTTCTGCAGAACTGAAATTGTTCATTGCTATCTGTCTTTGTCAAAATGCTATTTTTGTTTTTTTAATTAAACACTTTTTTGATCTCAATTATTTCATATGTGATTTTGACAATAATAATAGCTAATGTTTATAGACCTAAGCACTTTACAAATATTATCTCCTTTGATCCTGTGCTTCATATAACCTGTGAGCACTCATTTTAGCTCCAGACTTTTCCCCAATACAAAAAGCACTGCTTTTAATACTTCAGTGTATTTAGGATCATGTTTTGTGTGTGTTTTACTTCCTAAATATTTACACAAAGTAGGTGAATTACTAGATATATGAATTTGAAGCATTTCCTTTATCAGATCCAAAGTGTTTGCTAGAATATTTGGATAACTTACAACTCCATCCAGATTGTGTTAGTGTGCATATCCTTTCCTAGCTCCTACACCATTGACTGTTTCTGCCTTTCATTAGCTTTGACAGCCTATGGGATGCAGTGTACAATATCTGGGTTATTTTATTGTTAGTAATTTAGATAATTTCTCATATTATTGTTGGTGCTTTGTATTTCTTCTAAAATTATTTGTCTTTATATCACCTATCAACTGAGAACTCTTGGCCTGGCACAGTGAAAAAAGTGCTGGATTTTGATTCAGGAAGACTTGAGTTCCTATTCTTCCTCAGATTAGATGTGTGATACTATTCAAGTCATTTAATTTCTGTATTCCTCAGTTTCCCCATCTGTAAAATGGGAATAATAATAGCACCTCAAACCCAAGGTTTCAATGAAGAGAAAATGAGATAATACTTATAAAGTGCTTTGAAAATTTTATGCCACTACATAAAAATGCTAGGTACCATCACCATTATCAGTACCAATTGCCTACATGCCTTTTATATCAGACATTGAAAAGAGATATTTGAACAGAGATTTGCCTTCCACTCTTGACTGTATTATTATTATTCTGGCTGCCTTTATTTTGTAAATGCAAAATATTTTAAAATTGTACATAATCCAAATTGTTTATTTTTAATAATCACCCCTGTGTTTTGTTTAGTTAGAAACTTTTTTCCTATTCATAAATCCAAAAGATACTCCTTTAATATTCTTCTTTTTTAAGGTATAAATTCATATTTAGGTAGTTCACAACCATTTGGAATTTATTATGTGGTACATAGCTGTATCAGTAAGCACCCCAACCTACACGGGAGGACCTCCTACCACATATTATATCTGCATTCATAAAAACAAAGGCAACTTTTGATGGGTTAACAATGACTTTAATCAAGCACATATATCATTCACCTAGTTCACTGGAGTCAACACCCTGAACGTCAAAGAAAATACAGAGAAATCAAAAGTTAACAGACATGCTGTCAAAATATCTGACCATAACTCAACAGACAGGTACAGCTATCTGACCAGTTACGAGAGAGAGAGAGAGAGAGAGAGAGAGAGAGAGAGAGAGAGAGAGAGAGAGAGAGAGAGAGAGAGAGAGAAGCGTGATGTCTGGGTTCTCAAAGCCAGGGGTGCTCCTTAGCAGCTTCCCAGAGTCTTCATCTGGCACTACAAACACTTCTAGTCAGTAAGCTGAAAGTACAACCTCACCTTCAGAGTATTTATACACTTTTTAGAGCCAGGGAACTCTGGTGCCTCAATAGAGAAAACAAAAGGTACTTAGGACCCTCCTACAAGACAACTCCCCTAATCAAGTTTCCTACAATGGGCAAGCCCATCAACGGATAGGAAAGGTCCTCCTCAGTCACATTCAAACAGAAGTATTATACTTTTTGATTGTACTAAAACAAAAACAGCAAAAGATCCTATTTCACTTGCCATTGCAATATCATACAACAATGGCCTAATATCAGAGGGGTTTTCTTTTGTCTTTATTTTACATTAAAATCTTATTGATGACATTAATCTTTACATCCCAGGTGTTTCTGAAAATATCCTATATCTACTCTCTAAATTGAAGAAAGAAAAGAGGAGAAATCTGGTATCTAGGGATTTGTAATACTCTGGCTGTGCCCTAAGAAAGATCAGGGACTATCACAATCTTTGGACTGGAAGTCAGGCTTGAGTTATGCCTGTGATTCCTTAGAGGGTCACAAACAGTTTATGAAGCACATGACTAGAAGATAAAAAAGACACTATAAGGGCTTAACAGCAGCAACAGTTGTGAGATAAAAAACCTAACAGCACTCAGGACTTAAATTGAGTTGGAAGGAATGTACTACACAGGGCCAATAGGTGAAAAGAGAAATTAAAAGGAGAGACTAAAAGAAAAAAAAAAAACTAAATTAGTCCATGTTACAGCAGAGTAGAGAGGGATGGAAAAGTACCATTAGTCTCTTATATGCAACCTAAAACAGAAATCTCAGGCCAAAGCTAATCAATTGCACCCATTTCTGGATTAAATATTGAGGAAAATTTATAGATAGGATTTGCCTCCTCATGTTTGTTCAGTACCGAACACTAAAATATACATTACCACATTCTTTTACTTAAAAAATTCATGTTTTTTTAACCTCAGACATAAAGAAGCCAAGGATGCTTGAGATAAGCAAAAGTTTTAGTTAGGACAGAAATACTATTAAGAATTTTCCTAATGGGGCCTCTGAGCTATTATAGTGATAGCTTTTGATGTGATATAAATTTTGCAAAATACAGAAAAGGAAGATATGGACAATTAGGTAATACAGAGGACAGTGCTCTGAATCTGAAGTCATGAGATCTGAGTTCAAATCTGCCCTCAGATACTTGTTAGTTTTGTGTTACTAAGCAAAGTATTTACTGAATGCAAAACTCCTTGAATGGTTAAGTGATGGGTTTTATAATTTTGATTAACATAGTTGACACTTCCTTCTCCTTCATTCCTATATGTAGTAAGTTATCATATCCTTTCACTTTTTTTCTTGTAGTATCTTTCATATGCATTTCTATATTTCTATTCTACTCTCACACTCACCTGAGATGTTGTATTTTCCTCCAACTTCAAAATCTACCATATCCAAGTCATCCTGCATGTTGCTTCCTGCTTCATCTTCATACGGCACTGTTCTGATTTCACCACTTCTCTAATCTTTACCTATTAAATAAAGTGTAATGCCCCCAAAACAAAATTCCTCCAAAATCCAGCTCCAGGTTATAATTCAATACAATAAAATTTGACTCAATTTAGCTCAAATCATTTCCATATAATTCAACAAACCCACATCTTTCCAGGATCTCACATTACCCATTTTATAGGCTCCAACCACACTGAAAAATTTGTTGTCCCTTCTTCTCACATATCCCTTTCCAGTCTCCATGACTTTCCTGAATCTATTTCTCTTTCACATAATGGACAATCTTCTCTATCTGATTACCACCTGTTTGTATCTTTTCCTTCCTTCACTTTCCATCATGTGTTTCCTTTTAATATATTATCTAGGTAAGACTATTTTTTAAAAATTTATTTAAAGCCTTAACATTTATCTTTTAAGTTATAAATGATAAATAATGATGTTTGGAATTTTGCTATTTAATGTGATCACAAAAAATAATTGCTCTGGGGGTGGAAGTAAGTGAGCTTTGTTTCTTCAATATTTTTATAAAACTATATCTAGAAAATTTTACATACATTTACATATTTGGGTCTAATGGTAGCCATCTCTAAGGCTGGGAGATGGAAAATAGAAAAAAAACGTATGATAACTTTATTTTGTATTTAAAAGGCATAGCAAGTTGTACGTAATAGGTTTGCAGTTTCATGTGCATCATCTTTTTTATTATACTATGTTACAGAAATGCTTGCTTTATTCCATATGTTAAAAATAAAAGAAAACAATTTAATTAAATAAATTGAAAGTATATTTTAAATTTCATACTATCTGAACTTCTTTATGAGTATCATGCTTTCTCTTATACTAATTTATGGATAACTTTTATACACCTTATATATAATATACTTGTTGAGGTCATTGTGCTTCATTTTTTTTCTTTGTATGCTCAGAAGCTAATCAAGAAGATATTGTTGTTCAGTTACTCTCAGTTGTGTCTGGTTCATTGTGATTCCATATAGAGCTTCCTTGGAAATGATACTCAAGTGGCTTGCCATTTCCTTCTTTAGTTTATTTTAGAGATAAGGAATCAGAGCATTCAGTGACTTCCCCGTGGTTCCATAGCCAGTAAGTGATTGTGGTCAGATTTGAACTCATGAAGATGATGTATCCTTAACTCCAGAACCAGTACTTTAACCACTTAGCTGCCCAGTGAAGAACAAGGCAGTTACTTAATACAGGTTGTTGAATTTGATTCATTCTTATCACACAATCAGAACTAGAAGTTATACCTTCTGAAAAAAGTCCATTCTTCCTTTCACAATAACTTGCTGTCTTTATTACATAAGCCTTATATGGTCCTCCTGTTTATTAGCAAATGCCATTACACTATGACCTCTGATCTCCCTGCTGATATTACTGGCTGCACATTATGACTCTAAGGAACTCTACATTGATCAGAGAAAACTCTGGGACATTCCTAAACCTGACTTCTGGGATGGCTAATCTAGAATATATAGAAATTTTTTTAATGACCAACGCATAACATGTGATGATGTGGAGCAGATTGCAAATCACTGCCGTAGCTTTTGCAAGTACTGCAGAGAAATTTAAACCTTGCTTTGATGAAATTAATTTAGTAGGGAAAGAATCCAGGAGAGGTTAGTGACTTGGAAAGGAGTATAATTGATAGCAAAGATAAAGGCATAGACTTTAATGTAGCTTTTGATTTGATAAGAGGCATTAATGTCAACAAGGAAAGATAATTAGATGGGCTAGATCCAATACTTGTTAAAAATCTACAGAAGTATTTAACCCACTGCCATATATTTTCAGTCTGTCACTGAGTTAAAAGACTATGCCAAGAATGTACAAACTAATTTCACTTTTTCCCTTAAAAGGGTGAAAGAAGGTGATTCATGGTTAAAATGAGAGTTGGCCAAAATCAGTCCTTCCGCTGCTATGGTCAAACCATAAATGAAGTAACCTTTAGATTCAAGTGGATGTCCCAGTATTTTGACTGTTAATAAAATGAAAATTATTTGATGATACATTATGACCTCTGATGTTCTTAAGCATAAGTACTTGACTCTCCCACAAAAATTCAACTCTAATGCCTCATCGTGTTGAGAAAGTACCCCACTGTTCTTGAGATACAGCATATGTGTTAGCATACCCTCTGAAGTTTTATTAGCCAATGTCTTTAATTACTGAGAAGTATCCTATGAAAGAGCGAGAAGATTTAGTTCCAGAAGGTTAACCTCCAGGTGATTAAGTTTCTTGCCATGACTATTCCCACTCAGTGCCCACACATCCCTGCTCCACTCCAGGACAAAAAATATAAGATGGGTCTGAGATTTTTGTGTTTTTTTTTTTTTAACCTTTTCAGTGATGATAGTTGTGTGGCAATGCATTATAATAGAAAATTTCCTGCTTGTGGATCTGAGTTCAAAGCATCAGTCTACCATTTGCTCCTTTTGATGTCTTGGGAAGGTCACTGCTCCTTTCTGAGTATGAGTTCTTTTTCCCTGTTAAGAGAAGGGGTGGGTAGAGTGACATGATTACAAAATCACATGCAGTTCTAAAACCTTATGTTGGAAAAAGGAGGCAGAGGGACAGTAAAACTATAAAGTTCCTAGATCTTTTACAAGGATAACTTTAATTGCCAACATGCTTCATGTACAATCTTTGGCACACTAACCAGATCAACTGAACTATATCCATACTGAAAATTTCAGCATAAAAAAAAGACCAAGGAATTGGAACTAAACTGAAGGGCAATCAAGAGATAAACTTTCAAAATGCAACAAGATTTGACATATTTGGTTTCATTAAGGTAATCAAAATTATAATTATATAAGATACTTTTCCATCTTTCATTGTGTAATGCTGGGAATGAATATGAGCAAACAACAAACCATGAATATATAACAATTCACCAAAAAATCTTGTGATGAGTAAAACATAGACATTTTATGAAGAATTTGACAAAATTCTCCAAATTAATTTCCAGTTTACATATATGTGTGTGTGTATAGGCACACATATATACATACAATGAATATATATATATACATGTATATGAAATGAATATTTATATATACGTGTGTGTGTGTTTATGCATGCATATACACACACATTCACAATATGCACTGAAACTACTAAATTTTCAATGGGAAAAGCTAGGACAGCTAAAAAAATACTTCATATATGTTTCATAATCAAGTTATCAAAGAATGTATTGGCAGATTACATACATATGTCACAAAAGTATACCATGAATGCTTTATACAAAACAATTTGGAAGGAGTAGGATACCTTGACCACCAAACTGAAAATGACTGTATCTTATGTAGGACACAGTTCTATTGATGTGATTTTTAAAAATTTGACTGCCTTTCTATAGTTCAATAATTTTCTATAGATGAATATTATGTTCAAAGAAATGATAAAGGGGAGAAAAAATCCATGGATTTAAGTTAATGTATGGCTTTACATTCACTGGTATCATTTTGAAATTGGAAACAGGGGAAAAGAGATAAAATTATGGCTGAGAATGTGGTTTTGTATAAATAAAAACTGAGCCAAAGCTTATAGATTATATTAAAGTCTCAAATTGTGCATCATGGATATTTTCTCTAAGAAGGTACAGTCAGTTCTACTGTTATATGTATTTCTATAACATAAATTTCTTCCAACACAATTTGTAGATTAAGAAATATTTTGATCATAGGAAATGTAACTTAAATTTATAGTTGGCTTATGCCTCAGTTCTTCCTTGAAACACAGTGAGAATTCAGAAAATTGTTTTGCTTCACATTAATTCATAAACTGCAATAATTTGGATGACTATTTCCAGAAGCAAACTTCAGGTATTTGTTAAGGTCCATCTTCTGTAGGAGCTGTAAACTGAGAAGGGACTATACCACTCCTTTGTCCAACCTCCTCCCCAATGGTCTGTTATATGAGGCCTCAAGTTGCTGTGGTCTGACCAACTTGATTGTGCAGCCTGAGAAGTAAGAACAACCAGCAGCCCAAGATGGCCACTATTTATTGTAGCATTTATGTATTCTTTAATCATTCAACATCTTTAAAGCTATGCTATTGATTATATTATATTTGCATGTGTCATAGGTGAAACTTTTAAGCATTTGTCCCAATATTGTTTTCCCCATAAGCTCTGTGATTTTTAACGTGCAATTTTGCCTAGTATGGTAATTTTTAGGAACACACATCACATTGTAGAGAAATTATTGTAGCAGGAAAGTATGGAATATGATCATAAAAATGAAATTGACTCTGTCTTTTTATACAGAAACTATTATCTACCAACACAGCAGTTATTTCAAAATCTGCTGTCTTTGTAAACTGTTCATCAATTGGTTTAACACAGAGATACAAGTTAACATGCAATTAACAGAACCAAGATCAGAAGACAATGTGTTCAATCGCAGTAATTTCTTTAGGAGATGAACAAGATTTTTGTCATCAAAATAATAATAAAAACATTGATTGCAGCTATCAAGGTGTCCAAGAGTATTTTAACCAGTGCAAACCAATTGCCACAATAAGAAAACAAAAAATGACATAGTCAGTACTTTAACTCATTCATATACTAATTGACATGGGAGTCTTGGGTGATATTAGTTTAGAGTTCAAGATAATTTGCAAATGTTAAAGAGAAGAATGACAGAAGATTTGAGTAGTATTGAATGAAAAAAATAAGAAATCCCAACTGTTACTTTAGCACAAAGGCAATATAGTGGAGTGAAAAGAATGGTAAAGTCTCACATCAAAAGAGACCTGGCTTTGAAGCCTGCTTTCATCATTTAGTACATGCATGACTATGGAAAAGTTTCTTAATCTTTCTGAGCCTAAGCTTCCTCATCTATAAAGTAAAACAACAATAATAAATGAAATTATAACATCTGTGATATCTATCTCCCAAAATTGATATGAGATTCAAATGAGATAATGAATCCAGAGTCATTTGTCCAGAACAAAACACTCTATAAATATAAATTATAATTCACTTTTCCTCACATGGCACAGTTTTCTTACCATCCTGCTAGTTTTTGTGTTTGGCTCATCAACAGAAGTTTTCTACTAGTTCACAAAATATTTTAGCTACTGTACCTCATGAAATCATCTACTGAAATGTGAAGAGTACAATCTGATTCAGTGAAGTGGCCATTCTGGTGAAAATGCACTTCATTGGAAGTGTTAGTGTATTTTTTTCATTCAGATTTTTTGATAGAAATTTAGTATGATGCAAAATCTAATCAACTTTGCATTGCTCCTAAAAGGGAGTGTCAATTTACTCTGAGTTCAAATCTTATGTGTCTCTGGGCAGCTTACTTAATCTTATTTGCTTCACTTCATCATCTATAAAATGAGCTCATGAAGGAAATGACAAACCATTTCAATATCTTTGTAAAGAAAATTCCTACTGGAGTCATGGAGAGTCAGACACTACTGATTACTTATTCAGCAACAAGAAAAATGTGTCAGGCATTATCCTAAATTCTGGCAACACAAAAAAGAAGGAAAAGATAGTCTCTGGCCTCAAGGAGACTATAATCTAATGGGGAGACAACCTGCAAACATGTGTGTGTATACACATGCATGTATGCATATGTATGTATATATACATGCATACTTACATATACATATATAGATATAAATCAAGCTATGCACAGGATGAAAAAGAAATAATTAATGGAAGGAAAAGAATAGAATTAAGAGGACATGGGGAAAGTTTCCAGTAAAATATGTGATTTTGGTTGGTATTTAAACAAGCCAGGGAGACCAGTAACAGAACATTTCAGACCAGGGAGACAGAGAAATGCCGGAAGCTAAGGAAATGTCTTGTACATGTTACAACCAGGAGGCCAGTGTCACTCAGTTGAAGACTATATGATGGTGAGTAAGCTACACAAAGAACAGATAAGTAGGAGAGGGGCTATGTTATATAGGGTTTTGAACAGCCTATATTACTTTGCATTTGTACCTGGATGAAATATGGATCCCCTAGAGTTTATAAAGTAGAGGAGCTACATGATTAGACAAGCTCTTCAGGAAAATTGCTTTAGTGGCTAAATAGAGGATGGATTAGAGTGGGAAGAAACTTAAGTCAGACTGACCCACCAGCAAACTATTACCATTGTCAGGCTGTGAGTTGATTAAGGCCTGCAGCAGAGTGGTGGCAGTATCATAGGAGAGACAGAGGGAAATTCAAGAGGCATTATAAAGGGGAAATATATAGTCCTTGGCAGTATCTTTGATATGGAGTGGAGGGAAATTAGGGAGATAGTGAGGAGTCCAGGATGAATTCTTGGTTTTAAACCTGAGGAACTAGTAGGATGCTGTTATCCTTTAAAGTAAGAGGGAATATGGGAGAAGGACATAGAAGTAAAGATAATATCTTCTGTTTTGGATATATTGAATTTAAGATGTCTATGTCTGAAAGGCAGTTGGAAATGTATGACTAAAGATCAGCAGAGAGTTTGCAGAAGAATAGGTGGATCTGAGAATTATCAGCATAGAGAAAGTCCATGGGAGCTGATAAAATCACTAAATGAAGTAATACAAAGGGAGAACAGAAGAAGGTCCAAGACAGAACCCTGAGAGACATCTATGGTTAGAAGGCATGATCTGGAAGAGGATCTAGCAAAGGGAACAGAAAAAGAGTGGTCAGATAAGTAAAAGAAGAATCAAAAGAGAATGATGTTCCAAAAATCTAGAGAACAGGGAGCATCAAAGAGGAGAGCATGAGCAGAGAAGTCTGCAGAGAAGTCAAGGAGAATGAGGCTATTGAATTTGGCAACTAAGAGATCATTAATAAGTTTGGAGAGTATGGTGTAAAAATACTGTATAAGTTGGGGAATGGGTGATGTTATGCATGGACTTAAATGCCAAAAAGTGGGATAATAAGGTTGCAATAGCAAGGGGTTTGGATTATCAATATAGATATACTTTTTTACTTTAGCCATAAAGAGCAGAAGAGATACAGGATGATAGCAATGACTGGATAGATCAAGTAAGAATTTGTTTGCTGTTTTTTCAGGATGGAAAAAGACCCTTATGGGCATGTTTGTAGGCAATAACGAATGAGTCCATAGAGAAAGAGATATTGAAAATAGATGAAAAGATGGAGATAATGGAGGAGTCAGTATATTGCAGGAATTGGGATCACTTAAACAAGGACTAGTATTTGTCTGGTTAAGGAATCAGGCCACTTCATCATGTAAGATAGAGTGGAAGGAAGAGAGAGGAGTATAAAGCATTTGAATAATTAGAAATGAAGAAGAGAAAAGAATAAAGAGTTTGCAGAGAATGGCCCTAATTTTTTTCTGTAAAATTTGTGGCAAAATTCTCAGTTGAGAGAGAGGGGAAACCAGGGAGCAATTGAAGGCTTGAGAAGGGATGAAAAGATTTGGAAGAGTCATTGTGGAGAGTAGGATAGTGAGTTCATAAGGGAAGTAGAATAGAATTGTCTAGCAACAGTTGTGGGTCATTTGAAGTTGTGTAACATTTGTACTGGACTCAGTCAGAGCAACTGAAAGATTTCCTGAATTTTCATTCAGCGTGTGTGTAGTAATGAAGATGATGAATGGTGGGGATGACATGTGGCTAAGGCTGAATCATAATGGGTAATATGATAAAGGGCTCTAGAGGCAGGAGAAAAGGACAGTGTAGAGTTGAATTGGTTCACAAGGGATCAAGATAAGGAAAAGAAGAGAGTGTGGCTAGTTCAGAGGAGATGGTCTTGGAGAAAATTGAGGGGAATCACAATAGAGATAAAACATAGAGTTTTGTAAGAGAAGTCAGAGGGAGAGGTGAAAAGCAAAAAGATTATGATCAGATAAAGAGAGTTCAGAATTCTTGAAGAAAGAGCTGGTACATTTGTTAGTGATGGGAATATTATTATTTCACTGTGTATGACTGAGATGGAGTGGAGGAGTGACTCATAAGAAGTGAGTAGGTCGAGGAACTATTAGATGGGGTGTTGAGACTGGGTATGCAACATGAATAGGTAAATCTAGAAGCTTGGAGGTTTCTAAAAACTGAGAGATAAACTGGACTGTAATCTGAAAGAAATAAGGTTTAGATTAATACATCACACCTGCTAAGATGAACTCCAAATGGGTTCATGACCTAAATATTAAAGATTATATAATAAACAAATTAAAGGGGAAAAAAAGAAGGAATTGCATTTATATCTATGAATATGGGAAGCATTTGTGACTAAACAAGGTATAGAGAGGAATAATAAAGTTTAAATGGACAAATTTCATTGCATACACTTTAAAAGTTTTGTACATTTTCCAGACAGCTAAGCTTAGGAAGAAAACATTTAATGAGGGAAACACTTTTTCCAGTAAGTTTCTCTATTAAAATTCTTGTTATCAAGATATATTGATAACTGATTGAAATTTATAAGAATAGGAGCCATTTGCAAATTGATAAGGACAGGAAAAAGTCAAGGCATATAAGCAGGCAATTATAGTTACATAAAAAGTTCCAAATCAAAAACAATTTAAAAATACAAATTAAGTAAATCCAAGATTTCATCTCACGCTCATCAAATTGACAACATTGACTTATAAGGAAAATGGCAATTGTTGTGAGGAACCAAGTCAAAACAGGCACATTAGTGCACTAGCCTTAGAATTACGAATTGATAGAGTCACTCTACAAAGAAATTAGTTACTACTCTCTTAAATTTGCAAAACCCTTCATTCTCTTTTGCATAGAAGTATCATTTTTAAATCTGTATCCTCAAAGATATATCAAAGAAAGAGGGACAGCTTTCCATGTGTACAAACATAATATAGTTGCTCTTTTTGTAATGACAAAGAAATGGAAACTAATGAAGTTTCCTTCAGTTGGAAAATGGCTCAACAAATTATGACATTTGAAGGTCCAGTCAAGACAATATCCATCTATTAAGGGCTTAAGTATACGCCAGGCACCGCACGAAGTGATAGAGGTACAAAGAAAAGCAAATGAAATGATAAAAGATATGGATTCAAAGAAAATTTGAAAGATTTATGTGGACCAATAGAAACTAAAATTAATATTATAGCATCACCATTATAAAAATGAACAAGTTTGAACAATGAAAAAATTTGATCAGTGAAATGTTCAAGCACAATTTCAGAGCCCCAGTGAGAAAGAATTCTACATATCTTCCTCACAGAGAAGTGATGTACTTCTCCATCATGTGATGCAGAATGAGACACATTTTTGGACATGGCCAGAATTCATTTTACCTGACTTTACATATTTGTTACAAGGTTTTTTTTTTCCCTTTTCTTTTCATCAGGCTGAGAATGTGGCTGTGAGGAAAATGCTCAAAAATTAAGCAATATAGAATTTAATTAAAAATCATTGTGAGCTCCTTAAGGACAATTGAATTTGCTTTTTTACTTGTATCCCTATTTTATTCATCCATTTATGAAGAAAAAAATGTTCCAGTGGATTCACTTGAGATTAGAAAAAGGAATGGAATGTTGTGGAACATAAGAACTTTATAATTCAAATAATTTTCTGACTACAAAACTTTGTTTATAAAATATTATAATGATGGAGTTGTAGAGAAGCAGTATGATAGAGAATTTAATATTTATAATTTAACAGATACCACTAAAGATAGTTAGAAAATTTAGAACACAATATTCCAAAATATAAAATATATGTTCTTACAACCAAAACTTACACAGCAAATGACTATAATGCTATTGGGAGAAAAATGGACATGTAGCAAAATAGAACTTTAAAGCATAGAATTTAATAGGAAATATAAAAAAATTAAATATGGATAAGCAATAATTAGTAATTAAATATGAAATAAAACAACTTATAAGTAAATATGGAGAAATTATACATATATATGTATGTGTATATATGTGTGTATGTGTGTGTGTGTGTGTGTGTATTCAACCCCTCCAAATCTTATCATCATCATATAAACTATCAAATTAGACAAGTCTTGGAAGTGGTTCTGTTATGTCTAGATGATCTTAATAGCAGAATGGAAATCAAAGGGAAGAGGAATACACCAGAGAAAGGGAGGAATGAAAGTTAAGGAAAATGATTGTATATAATGAAAGGATAAAGAAGTAGACATTTGTACAAACAAGGAGAAAGGAGTGGGGAAACTGACACTTCAACCTTTTTCTCATCTGAACTGGTCAAAGGAAGGAAGAACATACACAAAGAGTTGGACACAGAGATAAATTTTCATTTAAGAGGAAAACAGAAGGAAAAGGTGAGGAGGATGGAGGGGAAACTAGAGAGAAAGTATATTAGGAGAAAGAAAAGTCCAAAGAAAAACAAGCTTTAAAAATTGAAGACATGCAAAACAAAATGAGAAGAAAAGCAGAAAACCAAGGGAAAAAATTACAAGTATTACTGATTAAAGACCTTACTTCTCAAATATTTAGAGAACTGAATCCAATTTAGAAGAAGACAAGTCATTCCACAGTTGACAAAAAGTCAAAGGTACCACCTCATATTTATCATGACTAACTATATTTCTCTCCATCCTATCCTTTCCCCCATTTCTTCTATTCTCTCTTTTGATCCTGTCCGTCCCCAAGAGTGCTGACTTATAATTGCTCTCTCCTGCCACTGCCCTCCCTTCCAACATCTCCCCCACTCTGCTTATTCCCTTGTCCCTCACTTTCTTGTATTGTAAGATAGATTTTCATACCAAAATGAGTGTGCCTTTTATTCCTTCCTTTCATCGAATGTGATGAGAATAAGCTTCATGTTTTTTCTCTCAACTCCCCTCTTTTTCCTTCCACTGAAAAGTCATTTACTTGCCTCTTTTATGAGAGGTAATTTGCCCCATTCCATTTCTCCCTTTCTCCTCCCAATATATTTCTCTCACCACTTAATTTCATTTTTTTTAAAGATATGATCCCATCCTTTTCAATTGACCCTGTGCTCTCTGTCTCTGTGTGTGTGCATGTGTGTGTGTGTGTGTGTGTGTGTGTGATCCCAGCAACTACCCAGAATCTGAAAAAGTTTTCAAGAGTTAGAAATATTATCTTTCCATATAGGAATGTAAGTAGTTCAACATTAGCAAATCCCTTTTGATTTCTCTTTGCTGTTTAACTTTTCATGCTGCTCTTCATTTTTGTGTTTGAAAGTGAAAATTTTTTTTCAGCTCTGGTCTTTTCATCAAGAATGCTGGAAAGTACTCCATTTCATTGAAAGACCATTTTTCCCCTGAAGTATTATACTCAGTTTTGCTGAGTAGGTGATTCTTGGTGTTAATCCTAGTTCCTTTGATTTCTGGAATATCATATTCCATGCCCTTTGATCCCTTAATGTAGAAGCTGCTAGATTTAGATTGTATTTCCACAATACTTGAGTTGCTTCTTTCTAGCTGCTTGCAATACTTTCTCCTTGACCTGGGAATTCTGGAATTTGGCCACAATGTTCCTAGGAGTATCTCTTTTTAGATCTCTTTCAGGAGGTGATTGGTGGATTCCTTGAATACTTATTTTGCCCTCTGATTCTGGAATCTCAGGGCAGTTTTCCTTGATAATTTCATGAAAGATGATGTCTAGGCTCTTTTTTTGATCATGGCTTTCAGGTAGTCCCATAATTTTTAAAGTGTCTCTCTTGGATCTATTTTCCACGTCGGTTGTTTTTCCAATGAGGTATTTCACATTACCTTCCATTTTTTCATTCTTTTGGTTTTGTTTTGTGATTTCTTGATTTCTCATCAAGTCATTAGCCTCCATCTGTTCCATTCTAATTTTGAAAGAACTGTTTTCTTCAGTGAGCTTTGGGATCTTCTTTTCCATTTGGCTAATTCTGCTTTTTAAAACATTCTTCTCCTCATTGGCCTTTTGAACCTCTTTTGCCAGTTGAGTTAGCCTATTTTTAAAGATGTTATTTTCTTCAACATTTTTTTGGGTCTCCTTTAGCAAGGTGTTGACTTGCTTTTCACACTTTTCTCGCATCTCTCTCATTTCTCTTCCCAGTTTTTCCTTCACCTCTCTAACTTGATTTTCAAAATTCTTTTTGAGCTCTTCCATGGCCTGAGCCCATTGAATATTTATTCCAGGTGTTTGGGATACAGAAACCTTGACTTCTGTGTCTTTCCATGATGGTAAGCCTTGTTCTTCCTCATCAGAAAAGATGGGAGGAGACACCTGTTCACCAAGAAAGTGACCTTCTATAGTCTCATTTTTTCCCTTTTTTCAGCATTTTCTCAGCCAGTTACTTGACTTTTGGGTCCTTTGTCAAGAGTAGGGTATACTCTGGGAATCTGTAAGATCTCAGTTCCTCCAAGGTAGCACAATCAAGCATGTACACTGATTTGGGAGTAGGTAGAGATTTTTGTGCCCAGAATCTTAGCAGTTACCTCTCCACCACCATCTGGTGTCCAATACTGCCAGGTCAGCATTGGAGCCTGATTTTCAGATAAGTTGGATGGGCAGGGCCACCATTCAGTGTGAGATAAAGATCAGTTCCCTCAGGGCCTCTACACAGGACTGAGGTAATATGGTAATATTCAGCTCCTCAGTACCCCTAGGGGTTTTTACGATCCAACAATGGATGCCAGAGGCTGTACGGGCTTCTGTGGGAACTGCCGTTGCCTGCCAGATGTGGTCTCTGTGGCCGCTGCCTGAGGCCAGAGCTATGGGAAGGCCCTTCTCCCTTCCTGGTCAGCTGAAAAAACCCTGTCACTGACATTTTGTGCCTCTGGGTTGAGGGATGTGTGGACCACTCCTGGTGGGACTGGAGATTTGCTGCTACTGAGACTGGAGATTCCGCCCCTGATGCGTCCTCCTCCCAGAGCCGCATCATGTGGCCAATGTTGGGCTGGGCTCTGCTCCAGGTCTGGTGCAACCCTGTGGGCCTTTCAGGTCACCCTGGGCTGGACATCTTCTCCACTCTGTTGTTCTCCACTTCTGCTGCTCCAAACTTTGTTGAGAGTCCCTCTCTACAGGTATTTTGTGGGCTGTGTGGGGACAGCCTGTGTTTGTGTGTCTTTCTACTCCACCATCTTGGCTCTACCCCCTAAGCACTTATTTTTCTAACAAGTATAATTTCACATCTCAGTTTGCTACACAGTTCCACCTTAGTATCCTTCTAATATTTGAAACATAATAAGTCCAAATCTGAACTCATACTTATCTGTTCTCATAACTAAATTTGTTGGTGGTCCTCTTAAACCTTCTGTGACTACCATTCTTATAGAATACAACTTTAACTCCTTAACATAATTTTAAAGGCCTTCCATTTCTTGACTCAAACTTCCCTTTGCATTCCTATGCCACACTATGTCCTGTCACATAATCTCTATTTAAAAAGAAAAAAAAAACTGGACTAATACTGTTTCACAATATTAACCTATATTCCTTTATCTATATTCATCAATAAAAACTGTAACTACGCTCTTTGTCCTCAACCTTCCTCTTCACTCAGTGTACAACTCAGTTTTCAACTTTTCTATAAAGCTTTCCTTGATTCCATGTGGTGTGGAGAGAAGGTCAAAAGTGAGAGCTAATTTGGGTTGGCAAAAGAAGCATATCAGTTTAAGGTCAATAAGCTCAATTGGAATTGAAGATTCCAAATAATGTAGCAAGGTAAGAACTTGTCCAAGGTCAAAAAGAACAGCTGAATTCTCAGGAAGTAAAGGATGAGAAAGTATCTTTTAAGACATGATTCAGGATTTTCTAGATCAGGGGTGGGGAACCTACAGTCTTGAGGCTACATGTGGCCCTCTAGGTTCTCAAGTGTGGCTCTCTGAGTCCAAACTTCGCAAAACAAATCTCCTTAATAAAAAGATTTGTTCTGTACAACTTGGACTCAGTCAAAATGCTGAACCCTAGGACTGAGAAGGAACATGTGGCCTTGGGTCCACAGGATCCCAACTCCTTTCCTAGATAGTCAACTTGGGAAAATTAGTTACAAATTTAAACACAGCCAGTCTCTCAGATGGTGATCAAACTCCTCTAGTGTAAGACATTTTTTGTCCTTGACCATACATACAAAAATAACAAGAAGTTGACTGAACAGGCAGTGCTAGGTTTTCCTAGCAGATTAAGTTCTGCTGAATTCATGAACCTTTATCAAATCCCTGCAATCCTCACTTTGTGATTTATTCCAGTGCCTGGAAACATCTAAAGACTGTGTCGTATCTTTTATAGCGGATTACCTAACAGTATTGTCTCCTGCTCAAGGTTTTACTAATTCCTTCACTCACTTTGATAACTGAATTAATTTTGAACATTGAAGGAAAGCAAAACATGAATAAATAAAATTAAACCATCAAATAGGATAAAACATAATTTAAACAAAAGTTTTCTTCATAAACCTCAATAAGATTTGTTTTACTATTTCAATATCTTCATTTTCTTTTAAGTTTTGGAAGGCACACATTACTTTTGTGAAATGTAAGCACAAATGACAAAATGGATTAGCAGATGGGAAGAAAATATTTTGTTCCACAAATTTGGTGAGGGAGGGAAGTTACATTATATAGGCTTGAAGGAATACTGTACTTTCAGTTACCATTTATACTTAGTAGAAGTGATATGTTAACACAGATGCCACCAAATCTAATCAAACAATAATGTACTTATTTAATTACAGTAAGGCTCTAAATACCTGACTTGGCAATTAATATTCTGAGAAGAAATTAGCAAAGGAGGGAAAGGGTCATATCTGGGTAGAAGTCTCCATTCAATCTAATCAATGTTACTATTGCTGCTATGCATACAAAATAAATCATCCAGCAACAGTTATACTCAAAGCTCTCCAGGCATTTAAAATAGAGAGCTCTTTCTTGTCTGTAGGATAAAGTTCCCCACTTTAGGTAATTTCTCAAAAAAAGAAAAAAAGACTACCTCATGACTTCAGGGGTGTTCCTTTTCCCTATTCCTAATAAAGACAACAAAAGTAAGAGCTTCTTTCACATAGTATTGAATCAGGTAGAATCAATGTGAGAAAAAAAAGGTCCATGTAGTAACCTTATATCTCTATATCAATGAAATTTTCATAGACTACAATCTTTCCCTTAGCTCTTACTTTGAAGATTGAGCACTAATTAAGATCACTGACCTTTTGTGTTTTCTTAAAAATTCAATGAAACCATATGAACATTTCCAAAAGACTTCTATTCTGATACTATTCAGTACTTAACATCAAAGGTAACCAACATTTTATCACTCCCAAATAGAAATGACCTTGAGACTCTTTTCAGGAGACAACTCATTTTAGAGCTCATACCCTCTGGAATTTTAGTTTGTCACTGTTTCTGAAGTCTTATTTATGGGTTCATAGGATAATATATTAGAACTAAAATAACTGTTAAAGGCCATTTAGTCGAATTCTCTTATTTTACAGATAAAGAAACTGAGACCCTAGTAGGTTACATGACTAGACTAACGTGAGAAAAATAGAATTTCTAGTGACATCCTCTGATTCTAAACTTTTACTCTTTCATTGTTTTCGTATTCATTAGTATGTGTGTCTGTGTGTGTACAGTTGGAAGAAATATATCAAAATAATGTATTAAGAACAAATTATATATATTTATTTGTGCATATATATGCATGTATGTTAAATTCTTTAGATTATTTTGTTCTTAACATATGAAAGCTTATGGGCACTCAATAAGTTCTTGCATGACTTTTTTGCTGTAATTTAAATTTCCCTTTCCCATTTCTGCTTCTCAAAGTAGCACTTTGTGAATTAGTGTGATGCACTTTATGATACAAAATTACCTGTACTACCAGGGCTGTTGAGGCAGTGTAATGGGTCAAATAAGAGAGTGCAGGATTAGCAAAACAGAGTTGAAAGAAATTGCAATTGGGAATCAGATAACTTAGCAAATTCCATCTCTCCCATTTACTATGTGAACTTAATGCCTTAGGCTACACTTTACTCATTCATATTATGAAAGATTTGGAGTAGTTGACCTCTAGTATCTCTTCATTTCTAAGATCCCATAAACTGATGATTTGAATTTGCCCACTAGGACAGAACTTCAATCTGATATAGTCTGTTGTGTAATTAAAAGACTTGGAAAAGGAAGGAAAGGTCAAGTTAATTTAAAGTTCTGGATATATGGGTCCTTGTGACAGAGTTAGTTAAGTACTTACTGCTACATTTCATTTCACGTTATCTGCTTTGTAGCCGCTATGACCTTTCCCATAATCTGTTTATGTTTGCTATTTAGGATATTTGACACTCTAAGTGCCATCCTTCCTTTATGAATGTAAATGAATTCACATTTCTTACTAAAAATGTACAGATAGATAAACACAATTGTAACTAATACGTAGCCCATATCATGGGTGCAAGTCATCCTTGTAGAAATATGGAACAAAAAGACATGAGTGAATAATAATCTGCTTATTTTACCTATAAATTCTGGATTGAAACTCAGAGAATCAAGAGTTATTTTAAAAATTCAGGTCAAGAACTAACTTTGGTATCTTTGTTTTTTAATTTGTCATACAACCTCTTGGGTGGTCATGGTCATTTGTGTAGATAAATGAGGCTCTGGGAAAGTTCTTCTGACTCTATCTAATGCCAATGGATCAAACTCCTATCTCTATAAGAGTAGGTCCAATAAATCTACCCAATGAGCCCAATAAGTTACCCTCCTCTGTGCATATTTTTCTCCTCCCACACCCTCAGCAAATGATCATACTCAAAAATCCCGCAGTTCTGAACTGTGTTTGAAAGCAACACATATCTATTTCTTGCATTTTTGTATAGTCTTTGCTTACCTTTGTTCTGTATATGTAACAAGCAACAAATCTGGCAGTTAGTACCTTTCTACGTAAAACATATATAAAATAAATGCTACATAATTCAGGAGGTGGAGGGGTAGACTTAAAAGAAATCAAGAAAGGCTTTGTCTATTGCTTTGTACTGGTAAAAACTAGACGACTTTCTGGTTTTTCAAGCTTAAATCTTCACAGTATGCTTTTATCATTGTGTAGGAAGATTTTAGAATATCAATCCAAACAGCAGAAAATGGATGTGCAATCTTATCAATATTGCTATTACTTCCAATGATACAGATCCCAACACATCCATGACTATTTGATTAGTGTAACTTGAACCTGAACTAACAAATCCTCCAGCCACATTAGCATTCAAATGTAAACACTAAATACACTTTCAAAACAAATTTGTACTCTTTGGGATTATATATATGTTTTTTTTTTCCTCCTCTATTATTGTGAATAATACCAAAAAGCCTTTGTTGTACCAAAACTGTTTCCTTTGTTAAAATAAATGTTTAATATTTTCCATGAGTGAATAGAATATTTTCTTTCATTTCTATGTAATTGTCATGAGATAAATGCCTCCCCCTAGCATAAAACCTGCTATAAGATTAAATATCTAATTTCTTCTTAGTTTAGATCCTGAATTATTGCATCTTTCTTGAGAGAAGTCCTGTCCATCAGATAATTTGCTCTCTTGCCATTTATACTGACTCTCACATGATAAAAAAATTCAGTTGTATATCATCAGTAAAGTTGTTGGAAATTGTCAGTTGCTTTTCCCCCCACATTATAGTATTTTATTTTTCTTCAATTACAAATATAGTTTCAATATTCATTTTTATAAGTTTTTGAGTTCCATTTTTTTCTCCCTTCCCTTCTCCCTTCCTCCCCTCCCCCTTCCCATAATGACAACCAATCTGATATAGACTATACATGCACAAATTATTTTAAACATATTTCCATATTAATCATGGTGAAAGAAGAATCAGAACAAAAGGAAAACACCACAGGAAAGAAAAAAAAACAGCAACAAGAGAAAATAATATGTTTTAATCTAGATTCAGTCAATAATTCTTTGTCTTGATGTGATAACATTTTGGATCATGAGACTTTTGTTTTTGCTTCTTTTTTATTAATGAATCTTAAATATAGAATAAAAAAAGAAACACTATAAACTTAAATACTGAGACTTAAATCTATAAGAAAAGAAAGAAAAAAGCATGTCGTGTGCACAACAGAACATAAGAGAGAATTCAAAACATATAGCAACAAATTTCCATTTCAAGAAAACTTATATAATAAATGCTATGCCTTGTATTGAAAACTGTCTTCTTCGCTTCTTTGTTAGTTTTTATTGTTGTTATTTGCTGTGAATTTTTTACTTTGTTCTTTTTTCCCCCTCACCATCTCCCCACCAAGGCTAAAATTACATGTGGATATACTTCCATAGAGATATAGATAAACATATACCTATATTGACATAAATATACATGTATATGTGCATATACATAAGTATACAAGATTATTTGTGTATACATATACAAACAAATATATAATTTATCTAACAAATTTTACTTCTGATATTTGTTTCTATTTTTGTGTGTATCTTCTATTTCCTACCCCTCCTAACTCCTCTACATTATTTCTCTGTTCTGCCTTGCCCTCCAATTCTTAACCTATCCTACCTCCAAGGATCACTCCTTTGTCCTCTCATGTCCATTAATTTAAACACCCTTCTATGCAATCCCCTTTAGCCTATTCCCTCACCCTCCCCTCTAGAGTTCCCTTCCTTATCCTCTCCCATCTCCCCATCCCTTTAACATTTTAGTGTTTTCTGAATTGAGAAGATTTTTATATTCTTCTAGATACATATATGCTTTATTCCCCTTGTACCCATTTTCAATGAAAGTAGATTTTCAAAACAGCCTTCCTCCCGTATCTAATTCCTCTGTATCTGTTCTTTCTTTTGCAACTCACGTAAAATCATTACTCTTTTTAGCTGTTCTTAAATGGTTTTACTTTTTAAAGTCATTTCATATTCAGGTCATATCATACTCCAATCTTTCTTGCAAACTATCCAATTACTAATAACAATCTTAGACATATGTGTTACATCATACAAACATAAAAAGTAAACAGTCTGTCCTTATTGAGTCCCTTGTAATAAGTCTTTGGTATGTATCTTGTATTTCTCTTGTGTATCAAATCTTCTGGTAAGTTCTAGTGTTGCTTTTGCTTTTATAATTTTAACAAAGTTCTGAAACTCTGACAGTTCGTTAAATGTCATTTTTTTCATTCAGAGTTGTGCTTAGCTTTGCTGGGGATGATATTTTCACCCAGAAGCCCAGTTCTTCTGTTCTTTGATATATGGTGTTCCAACACCTGTAGTCTTTTAGAGTTGATGCTATTAGGTCTTGTGTAATTAATTCTAATTGTGGCACTGCTATATTTACATTGCTTTTTTTTTCTTGTTGCTCATAATATTTTATCCTTGAATTGGGCTTTTATTAATCTGCCCATAATATTCCTGTGGGTTTTCCTCCTAGGATCTCTTTGAGGTGGTTGGTGATCAGTGAATTTTTTTTCTATTTCTACTTTCCCTTCATGTTCTAATACTTCAGGACAATTTTCTTTAAATATTTCTTGCATTCAAGAATTCTTTTGTTTTTCAGGATTCAAGATTCTTTTTTTAAATCATAGTTTTCAAGTAATCTGATTATTCTCATGTTTTCTCTTCTTGACCTATTACCTAGATTAGTTGTTTTTCAATTTTTTATATTTTGTTTTATCATTTCTTGATCTCTTATAGCTTTGCTGGCTTTCCCTTGCCCAATTCTGATTATCAAGGAGTCATTTTCTTCCTCAAGAATCTATATCTCCTTTTCTAATTGGTTGACTTTGTTTTCATAATCGTTTTTTCTTGGATTGTTCTTTGTTTTTAGTTTTCCTCAATCTCGTTTAATTTTAAAACCTTTTTAAAGTTCTTCTATGAATTCTTTTTCAGCAGTTGACCATTTGTTGTTACTCTTTGAGGTAGAACAGGGCTTTTTCTTGCTTCAGTGTCCTCCTCTGAACATGAAGGCCAGTCTTTTATATTCCCATAGTAACTCTCTGTGGTTGAATTTTTTTCTCCTTTACCTAATCATTTTTTTTTTATTTATAGTATTTCAGTTTTTATAATCTCCTGTTTTGTCCTAGGGTATGGGGATGGTACTTTTAACTTCAGATTATCTTTCAGTCCTCACCTCTGGCTTGGAATTGGAACCAAGATCTCCAGTCTCCTCTAATTGTCCACAACCAGCAGTATCCAAGCACCACAGTTTTGGCACTTACCAGACTTGTAATGTTTCATTTTTGCAGCACAGGTAGGTCTAATGTTTTAATTTCCTCTTCACTGGTGGTGAATTTACCCTTTGTCATTTTTGAGATTGGTAATTTTGTTTTCCCTCTATTTTTTAAATCAAATGAACCAAAATATCAATCCATTTTACTGTGTTTTTCCCCTATAAAACCAGCTCTTAGTTTTATTTTTTAGTTCACTAATTTTTTAACTTTTAATTTCATTAATTTCTTCTTGAATTTTCTGAATTTCTAATTTGCTTTTTAATTGTGGATTTTTAATGTGTTATTTTCTAGTTTTTTTAGTTGCATGCACAATTCATTAATCTGCTCTCTCTATTTTATTCACGTAACCATTTAGAGATATATACCTTCCCCTAAGAACTGCTTTGGCTGCACCCCTTAAGTTCTGATGTGTTGTCCCACTGCTGTCATTCTCTTTGATAAAATTATTATTTCTATGAATTGCTGTTTGGTCCATCTGTTCATTAGGAGTAGATTATTTAGTTTCCAATTAATTTTTAGTCTTTTTTCCATGGCCTTTTATTATATGTAATTTTTATTTTATCAGGATCTGAAAAGCATGCATTTAATGTTTCTTCCACTCTGTTTTGGATTGTGAGGTTTTTATGCCCTAATACATGGTCAATTTTTGTGAAGAAGCCATGTACCACTGAGGGAAAAAAGTACATTCCTTTCTATTCCCATTCAGTTTTCTCAAGTGTTATACCACATCTAACTTCTTCTAATATTCTATTCATCTACTTCTTTATTTTTTATTTTATGGTTAGATTTAACTTTTTCTGAGAAAGGGAGGTTGTGGTCTCCCACAAGTTTAATTTTGCTGTCTCTTTCTTCTTGTAACTCACTTAACTTCTCTAAGAATCTGGATGCATACTACTTTGTGCATATCTTTCAGCTTTGTTTATGATATCTTTTAGCAGACTGTAATTTTCTTCCTTATCTCTCTTATTTAGATCCCTTTTGGCTTTTGTTTTATCTGAGAACAGGATTGCTATCTCTACTTTTTCTTTTTACTTTAGTTGAAATATAATATATTCTTTTACCTTTCCTCTGTGTGTGTCTTTCTGCTTCACATATGTTTCTTGTAAACAACAGATTATAGGATTATAGTTTTTAATCCATTCTGCTACTCACTTTCATTTTAAGGGACAGGTAAACACATTCACAGTTGTGAGAACTGTCTGTGTCTTTCTCTCCATCCTTTCCCTCACTCCATTTATGCTTTGCTCCCTCCTTTCTCCATTTTCCTCCTCAGTAGACTTTTGTTTTTGAGTACCTCTTCCCTCAGTCTGCCCTCTCTTCTATCAGTCCGCTTCCTTGTCTTTTGCTTTTCCCTTACTGTTCCATAGAGCAAGTTATATTTCTATAGATGAATATGCTATTCCCTCTTTGAGCCAAATCTGATGAGAGTAAAGTTCGAACTGTGCTCATCTCCCTCCCTTCTTTCCCTCTACTTTAGTAAGTCTTTTGTGCCTCTTCATGTGATGCAATTTATCCTTTTTTAACTTCTTATTACCACATTTCCCATTACAATCCCTTTTTACCACTTAACTAGATTTTTTATCATCACATCAAAGTCAACTTATACCCACGCCCTCTGTCAATGTACACCACTTCTATATATAGTAATAAAAATATAGTTCTTAACAGTTATAATGATCATCTTTCTTTGTAGGGATGTGAACAGTTGCTCTAAGTGAATAACACAGTGTTGTTGTTTTGTTTGTTTGTTTGTTTTTTCATACACTGTTTTACGTCTCTCTTGAGTCTTGTATGTGAATATCAAATTTCCTGTTGAGTTCTGGTCTTTGCATCAGAAAGGCTTGGAAGTCCACTATTTCATTGAATGTCTATCTCCTTGCCTGAAAGATTATGCTGAATTTTTGTTGGGTATTTGATCCTGGGTTGTAATCGAAGCTCCTTTGCCTTCTAGAATATCACATTCCAAGATCTCTAATCTTTTAATGTAGAACCTGCTAAGTTCTATGTAATCGGGACTGGGGTTCCATGACATTTAAATTGTTTCTTTCTGGCTGATTGCAGCATTTTCTCCTTGACTTGATAAATTCCGGAATTTAGCTATATTAATATTCCTTTGAATTTTTGTTTTGGCATATCTTTCAGAAACTGATAGGTGGATTCTTTCAATGACTATTTGTAATGGCAATGAAATATTCACAGCATCCATAGCAGCCATGAATATCAAGGCACAGTCCAGAATCAAGAAATACCACAGACTCTCTATGTGGGAGGCACAACCAAAACATTTATTCAGACCCAAATCCATCACAGCCACAAAAATCTATAACAATAACAATGCAGAAAACAACACCATCCTCAAGCATTCCTCTTGCTAGGCTTCCCACAAACTAAGTCCATTACATTCATCACAAGCAGGTTCTCTTAAACAAAAACACAATCACAAAATCACTCATGTTACCCAGGAGCCTGCATTCTTCCTAGCTCTGACTGCCCTCAAGACTAACTTCCTCTTAGCTCTGCTCTAGCTTGGTCTCTTTCTGCTTCATCCATTCAGCAAACTCCTTGCACCACAGACTCCATGTGATTTAATGGGCTTTTTAATGAATAGGAAAGATTTTCCAATTCAAATTACCATTACACTATTTTACCCTCTGGTTCTAGGACCTCAGAGCAGTTTCCCTTCATGATTTTTTGAAACATGCTTCCCAGGTCCTCCTTTTGATTGTGCTTTATAGGTAGTTAAATTATTCTGACATTGTCTCTCTTGAATCTATTTTCCAAATCAGTTGTTTTTCCAGTGAGGCATTTTAAATTGTCTTCTATTTTTTTAATTCTTTTGATTTTGTTTGAATGATTCCTGATGTCTCATAGAGTCATTAGCTTCCACTTGTCAAATTCTAATTCTTAATGAATTGTTTTCTTCAGTTAATTTTGGACCTTCTTTTCCATTTGATCAATTTTACTTTTTGAGGAATTGTTTTCTTCAGTGCACATTTTCTCCACATTTGGCCAATTGTATTTTTTTAAGGAATTCTTTTCTAGAGTCAGTTTTTGCCCTTCCTTTTTCTAGCTGTTGACTCTCTCTTGTCTACCTCTCATTTCTTTTCCCTATTTTTCTTCTTTTTTTCTTCTTCTTTTAAAATCCTTCTTGAGCTCTCCCAAAAAAAGGCTTTTGGGGCTTAAGACCACATCACATTCCCCTTTGAAGTTTTGGATGTGAGTGTACTAACAATATAGTCCGTTTCTGAAATTGTGTTTTGACCTTCCCTATCACCATAATAGTTCTCTATGGTCAGTATTTTTTGGATGATGTTACTTTTTGCTCATGGTGCCTGCCTTTTCCTTGGATTTTAAAATTTATCTCTGCTTCTCAGGCCCAGAGGACACTGTTTCAAGCTTCTTTCCCTGGGGCCAGTGGCCTGGTTCCTTGCTTAGTGTGTTGGAGCCTCAGATGCTTGCAGCAGGAAGTTATAGGTATTTGGTAGCTTTCCTGATGCTGAGCTAGAGCTGCTGGTGTTGGCTGGTTTGTGATGAAGCCAAGTGGAGCTTTTCTGAGTTTCTTGAGGGCTACACTGAAGCTCATGGGCTGTATATTTTTTTTTGGGGGGGGGCAGTTCAGGTCAGTGATAGATGCCTATTCATCTGGAGCTAAGCTGAAGCAAAGGAAGATTTAACTGCTGTATGCCTACCCCACTGAAGTTGTTCTGGAGCATGTGAGGGTTAGACTGCTGGAAGATTCCTGCGTGACAACATGATGCTTCTCTAAACTGGGGTCTGCCAGTTCCATTGCCTGACTGGCTGTTCCAAGGCACAGAATGTGTGTGTGCGGGGGGTTTGGGTATTGGTACTTGCCCATTTCACCAGCCTGGGGTTCAGTATCTTGTTGGTTTGCTGAGATGGGGCATGCCACTGGCTTGCTAGAATGCCTCCTGTCCTGTAATGCTCCATTTCTACCAAAATGAGAGAGACCTTTCCTATGAATTCCGTAAGCTTCTTAGGCTAAAAGATTGCTGAACCTCATTTTTCTGCTGCCTTCACTTTTCCAGGATTTTTATTGGGTTGATATTTTCTGGCTTTTTCAAGGTCAATAAGGGACAGTGAGAGGGACTTACTGTTACTCTGACATCTTGGCTCCTGGAAGTCATTGAGAGATTATTTTATGTAAATTTTTCTAATAGATAATAAACTATTAATCAATAACAGAGGCAATAAGCATAATTTTTAAAGGAAGTATTAACTTCAAAGTTTAAACAAACTGGGTGAATTTACTAGAATCATATTCAGAGAAAAATGATGATAACAAGATGAAATGGAAAAAGGTTTTCCTCTATCTACCAAGAGTATATGTAGCCAGCAAAACTGCATGAAAAACATCTCTTGGTAACAAATTCCATTTTTTCCACTATATTCAATTTTAAAATCATAAATGAGATATATGAGAGAAAAACAAATAGTGTTCTAATGAATACTTTAAGAAAGGAAAATTTTTGGATTGAAACAGATTCTCATTCTGTGTTGAGTATGTGGTGTAATCATGATGTTCTTCATAAGGAGGACCCTTATGGTCTACAAATTTCCTCCAGATTGTTTGCAGCCTGATTCAAAATAGATGGACATTTTGTAATGTTATCTCCATAATGCAGTCCTTCATCACCTCCTACACAGATTATTGCAGTAGTCCTTTGTCTGGTCTCCCAGCCACAAATCTTTCTCCATTCTAGTCTATCCTCTACTTAATTGTCAAATTGATTTTCCTAATGCACAGATCTGATCATGTCATTCATCCATTTAATTAACTACAGTGGCTCCCTGTTACCTCCAGTATCAAACAGAAGATCCTCTGTTTGGCATTCAAAATACTTCATAATGTTATCTCTTCCTTTCCAGTCATATCTCAGTCCCCTTCACATACTCTGCCATCCAGTGACTGTCCTTTTTTTGATTCTCACACATAACACTCCATCTCCTAACTCAAGGTCTTTACTGGCTACCCCCATACTTGAAATGCTCTTCTTTCTAATCACAGCCTCCTAGCTTTCCTGGCTTTCTTCAGGTCTCACCTAAAGGACCACTTCTGCATGAAGATATTTTTCAGTCTTCCTTAGTCTTAGTGTTTTCGTCAGAGACTACCCCCAATTTATCTGGTATATAGCTGGCTTGTACGTAATTGTTTTGCAGGTTTTTTTTTTTTTTTTTACTTAGATTGTGATCTCCGTTAGTATAATTACTTTCTGCCTTTTTTTTTCTTTGTTGCCCTAGTGCTTGGTATAGTGCCTGGCTCTTAATAAATACTAGTTGACTTGTTGATTCCACAGCATTACAAAGAAATGAAAAAAAAAAAAAACAAGTTATAAAAATGTCAATTTTTTAAAATAGATTATCCAAGCAACCTTCTTTAGTGACAGGAACCAAAAGTTAGCTTAGTTGCTACAATTTAGATAATGAGTGTTTGACTGTATTAGAAGAATGTAATTCCTTGAGGACAAGGAATTTTGTTTACCTTTTGTTTCTCAATTCATTTCATGGAGCATGATGCCTAATATATAGTGATTCTTGAGAAATATTTATTAAATTAAATTGATATATAACCAAATCTGTCATAATAGCTCATTACCCTAATTCTGATGAATGGCTAGGACTGTGGGATGCTACATAAATAGGATGGACACACATATGCAACAATGAAACTGGGTAAACATTACCTGCATACCACAGTGATGAAGAAGGAAATAGAAACCCCAAAGCAAATACCATGGATAATGACTCTCTGTCTTCTAATAATTTGCATCAGGAAGTAAATTATATTTATTATTTGCCATTTAAGAGACAACACCTTGATAACCCCAAAGATTTTATATTGGAATCTTATAGATTATATTAAAGATACATTAAAAACAATGCAGGTTTAGATAACTTGGGACACACAGGGAACCTCTCCAACACACTTTTAATAAAAGCATGTTGAAGATTGTCTCATGATCCTATGTAGCCCAAAAGAAAAGACCATCTTATCTCCACACTAAAAAGAAGTAAGAACATGTTTTCTCCAAGTGAAGTTTTCATTACTTGACATTTAAGTAAATTTCAACAGTGATATAGAGTGCATAGAGTTTTGTGCTTGAATTCAGAGAGACATGAGTTCAAACCCTATTTCAAATACTTTCCAGCTGCGTGAACCAGACCAAATTACCACTTACTTCAAACAACTCATAGAGATTATTTAAATCAAAAACTTCTGTGGTGGGAGTTCCTTATGCCAAGGAGACCATAAGTCATTTGGGTATTTGCTATCTACAGGACTGCTTGATTTAGCTCATTCAGAAATTAATGAACATTTATACTCTTAAAAAATATGCCAGAAACCTTTATTTGTTTAAGGCTTGAAAGTTCCCTGAGTTCTTTCTCTGCATCCATTTTTCTATTTCTTACTTTAGCTTGTCCATAATCCTGTCTTATAACTAATGAAATCACAAAAGGAAATGCCACCTACAAGGCAGTCCAATGTTTAAAATTTCTGAAAAGCCTAAGGTAGTCTGATTGAGGTATCCAAGTATGGTTTGCACTTTTCAATGCAAATTTCCTTATTCTTTCTTTATAGAAAGCAAATTCCTCTGCCTGCTTATCACTTTATTACTTTCTGGGATAAAATCGAAGTTCCTTCAAAAAGTCATTCACTATTTATGTATCATTTTTAGACCAGGTGCTACCATCATAATTAATTAATTAATTAAGTTTTTGGCAAAGAAACATACAAACATAGTGGATTATCAGTCTTTGAAATTGTTTTGGAATGGGTGCAAATATGCAAGACAAGGCCCATATAACATGTCACTAATAATTACTTAGAAAATGCCTAATGAACAGCTTATAGAGGTAAAATAAATGTTTGTCATTAACTATCAATTAACCTGGTAGCATTATGAAGGTCAATAACCAGACAGTGACATATAACACCTTACTTGCAGATATTCAGGGGACAGTTTTCCAGGTTAACTTCTCTAGGAGAATGCAAGCAATGATGGAAGGAGAAGAGCAGAGAGAAGGGGTAGTAACAACCAAAGAGAAAGTGAGACAGAAGCTCTGGGAATAACAGAGAACAGGAGCAAAATAAGAAGCAACTGAGTACTTTGTATGTACTCTTACATGAGTTACAAAACTTTGCGTTAAAAAATATGAAAACCTGCTGGTTTGTAATAGGGTATGAGAGTGTGAGTATGTGTGTGTGGGAGGTGGTAGAATGGTGGAGATATCTTAGAGTAAGGAAAAAGGAGGAATTCTCTAGCATATAATGCTTTCTGCAGCACTCCCTGTAACAATATGGGAAAGTAAAAAGGTATAATATTTTGATTTCAAAATTTTAATTGAGGAAAGGCTCTAGTCATCAGATTGTTAATAAATTTGCTGATTTTTAATTTCTCTCGTCAGACAGCTAAGTCAAGTTGGGTTCTCCTTTGTTCATGGTGAATGTTCTCACATAGGATCAGCAACACAGGAATATGGAGTAAGATATGAAAGGGATGAAATGATGACAGAAAACAGCACAAAGCATATGTGTTGAATGCATATTACTCTGAATATTAACAACACCTTCTTAATTCATCTTTTGACTTCATCCAGTTTTCCCCATGCACATAGAATACTGGCTCGAGTTATGTCAGCTCACTTTTCAATCCTAATTGCATTGGCACTGATTCTCAGTACACCTCAAAAGCCCAGATGGTTATAGGAGTCACATATGCTGCAGAAAGCAGGGATTAAAGCATAAATAAGAATATGAATCAATTCTGATGACTTGCCTGATTGTGACAAAAACAATGCCTTGTACTTTAACAGATTGTATGAAAAAGTTCTATGATAATATTATCTAATACATTTCTCTATTAATCTCATAGTAATATTTTCAAGTCATATAATTATTTCTCACATCCTTTTTTATACAGAAGACACAGGGGCATATCCAAACATATTAAAAATTAATTATTGAAAATGCAAAACAAGAGTTGACTTGATCATGTGTCATCCTGATAATTCAGAACTGAACATTTTATTTAAATTTCAATATATTCAGCACATATTGAGCTTTCATTGCACTAAAATCTCCAGATAATTCCCACAAAACTCCCTGGAAACTGTCCTTGCATTGCTCTACAGTCTTTTAGTTACTTTTCTCTGTAATTTTATCATGAAACAAATTGTTCTAGTTTTGCTCACTTTACACCAGTGCATAAAGGTCTTCTCAGTTTCATGTGATAGAATCATCCATTTCATCATTTTTTATGGAACAATAATATTCCATTATATTCACATATCACAATTTGCTTAGTCATTCCCAAAAAGAATATTGCCTTAGTTTCCAATTTTTGACTACCACAAAAAGTATTGCAGTAAATATTTCTGTACTCTTAAAAAGGCTTATTTACTGAATGGGAGTTACCTCACTCAAAGAGAGAACCTGAAAAGACCTTAGAGTAAAAGGGGCCAGGGTCTCCCATTGCATCCTGGCCCATCTCCAGTCCAGATGAATATCTGGCCACTGGACCCAGATGGCTCTGGAGGGCAAAGTGAGGCTGTTGACTTTGCACAGCCCTCCATCCCTAAAATCAAAATCAACTGTAAGTCACGTCATCATCTCCCTGAGGTCATGGTCTTCTTTGAGAGTGAAGGACAAATACAACATGTAAATCCTTTCCCTCTTTGATTTCTATGACATAGAGCCCTAGTAGTAAAACTAGCACAAAGATATTTGATACACTTTGTAGTTAATTTGAATATGCCTTTTATCTGTCTTTTTATGTTTTTGTTAGTAATGCACAAAAAGGCTGTGATTTTCATAGGTTTATTTTGTAAGTTTTTTATTGAAATTTTAAATTCTTTGGATTGATATTTTTGCTGAATTTTGTTGAATATTTTTGTTGAATTTTTGATAAAGAAAATATTTTTATTGAATTAATATTTTGTTGAATATTTTTATTCTAAAGAACCCATATAATTTTCAGATAAAGGTGATTTTGTTTCCTCTTTTAAAAACAATAAATTTCAATATGATTGTAGTTAAAATGGAATGTAATGGTCAGATTGAGTACCTCTCTCCATCTACTTCTGAATGTCAGAATCATTCTCTTTCTTTCAATTCATCTCTGTTTCAAAGGGGAAAAAACAAGTAGTTATTTATTGGACAGAAAATATGTTTAAAAGAAGTTTGGTTTGTCATAGAAAAAAAAATAGAAGTGTAATGTACCTCAAGAGATGATTTGACTCAATTCTCTGTGTGAATCAAGCAAGATAGAGAGTGGTCATCTTCTTGAAGATGTCCAGAAATAACTGTTCCCTCAATAGAATGGAAAGTTGCTACTAGAAATCCTCATGTTTAGATAGAACCTAAAATAATGGGTCAACCAAGATGATAGTTCAGAAGGCATTCTGTCCAGATATGTTCCAAGTAGACTTTTCTCTTTTTATTTGATGGATTTTACATTTACAGTCATGTCAGAAGACTGGCAAAACTTATTTCAAGCAAATAATATTTACACAAACCATGCTTTCCACTGACTATGTATTAGAATGTGATTTTATTGTCAAATATTAAAAAGATGCTTCTTTTTATGATGCCATTCCTGTACATCTATAAAGCAGTTCTATTCAATAAATTTTCCTTTCTTAATTGTCTCCAACTTTTTCCTGTATATATGTGTTTGCATGTTGTCTTTCCTATTAAATAGCAAGCTTCTTGAAGTCAGGGACTACACTTTGTTTTGCTTCTTTTTGTATCTCTGATACCTGGAACATAAGAAGCACTTAACTAAATATTTACTGAGCAATTGAAAATGAAGGCATGTATTTCCTAATTCCCATATGACTTCAAATTGGTATAGTCAGTCTAAGATATAAAATAACAAAATACAGCACCACGGATAACCAAAGGCAGCAAATCAAATAAAGTAAAGTTGGAAGAAATGGGAGATGGAAGGGATTCAGTCATTACATCTTAAGATATTGCTTGAGATGCTCATCTTTCGTAATTATAGATCAAATTTTCAACTTCCTTTGGATACAGAGAAAATATAAATCAGGAATTCTTCATTTTGTTTTGTGTTACTGACTCTTTGCTGTCTAGATAAGCCAATGGCCTTCTTCCCCAATGCGAAAAATACAGTACATGAGATTACCAAAGAAATCAATTACATTTAAATAAAGATGTAACATTTTTATTCTATTCAGATTTATGGACTCAGGCTTGAGTATTCCTGTTCTACATGTTTTTTCTTAAATATATGTGTGTGCATTTAATTTTTAAAAGTTTTGAAGGGATGTTGCTAATGCATAACTTCTAAATGGCTGCATAAGATTTCAAAGTAAGAAGACACTAAAAGCATCTAGTTGCCCTTGTCATTTTGTAGCCGAAAAGACTCCTGGCAACTGCTTCTCATAATCCTTAGCTTCCTGCAAGATTCATCTGAGGAATCTCTTTCTTATCTCTCTCATCAAATACTTTGGCATTTACTTATCTACAGAAATGTATCACCCCTTCCCCCCATAAAAGAGTCACCTAACTGGTGACTTAGTGGATAGAGCACCAGGCCTCAACTCAGGAAGATGTCAGTTCAAATCTGTTATCAAGAACTTACTAGTTGTGTGACTCTGGGAAAGTCACTTAACTCTATTATCCTCAGTTTCATCATCTATAAAATGAACTGGAGAATAAGATGGCAAAAGACTCCAGTATTTTTGCTAAGAAAACCCCAAATGGGGTCACAAAGTGTCAAGCAAGCCTAAACAAAAACCAATAAAATAAAAGTAATAGATCACAATTATAGAGTGCTTAAGGGATTACCCTGTCCTTTACAGGAATTACATCAATTGAGCTAGGACAATCACTATTTTAGAAATGACAAGGTAGATGGTCAGAGAATTAAGATGCCCGCTACAAAACAGATAATAATTATGTTTGGTGCAATTTAAACTCAGGATTTCCTACTTCTAATAAGTCTAATCCTGTATGTGCCTTATCACTGTTTATCTTTATAAGAAGAGAAACTCTATGAGAGCAGAAACTGTCTTTCTATCTTAGTATATAGAAGAGAAATTCACTCATGGAAGCTATATTAAAAAATACTGATTGAAATGAATCAAAACAATAAGTTCAAAATCACAAAGGCAATAAGTTTCACATCCAGAATACCAATTTCCATGTGCCAACCCCAAACCTATAGTCTTTAACTGACTTCCTGAGAGTTATACTTTTCTTGCACTTTTCTCCAGTGAGCTCAGTAGATAAGAGCACTGGGCTTGCAATCAGGAAGACTCATCTTTATGAGTTCAAATTTGGCCTCAGACAGTTACCATCTTGTGACCCTGGGCAAGTCATCGACCCTGTTGGCCTCAGTTCCTCTTTTCTAAAATGAACTGGAGAAGGAAATGATAAATCAGTCCACTATCTTTGTCAAGAAAACCCTAAATCGGGTCACAAAGAGCTAGACACAACTGAAACAACTGAACAAAGCAGAAACCTGTGGTTATGGACAATTCACCATAAAAATAGCCATTAGCCCTGGCTATTAAGCAGGTTGGTGACTAGAGTGCTATGCCTACAGTCAGGAACATATAAGTTAAAATCATGCCTCACACTTTATTGACTGTGCGACCTTGGACCAATCGCTTAACCTCTGTTTTCCTCACTTTGCTCAATTATAAAAACAGGGCTAATGTTAACATAACTCTCAGAGTTTTTGTGAGGAACAAATGAGATATTATTTATAAAGCACTTAGCACAAAGCCTGTCAAATAGTGACTTCCATGTAAATGCTACATATCATCAACATGAGCAGCAGCAGCAGCAGCAGCATCACCTGTATTTATTTCTGGCACTTCTATATGCCACCTTTGTGACTTTGGAGTCAAATAGTGTGGTATATTTGAAGGACCTCTGGATTTGTAGTCAGAAGAGTCAGATTCTAATCATAGCTCTACCTGTATATATATATATATATATATATATATATATATATATATATATAAAAACTCATTTTATTACATTTTTCTTTATTGAAATTTCCAGATATTGTATTTTTTTACAAATTGCAGGTTTGTGACAACCCTGCGTTGAACATGTCTATTGGTGCCATTTTAATAGTAGTATGTGCTCACATTTTTTCCCTGTGACACATTTTGGTATTTCTCACAATATTTTAAACTTTTTTATGATTATTATATGTTTTGGTGATCTATGATCAGTGATCTTTGATGATACTACTGTAATTATTTTGGAGCACCATGAACTGCCCCGTATACGGACAGCAAATTAATTCATAAATGTTGTGTGTGTTCTGACTGTTCCCTTGACCAGCTGCTCCAGTCTCCCTCCTTCTCCAGCCACCCTATTTCCTTAGACACAATAATATTAAAATTAGGCCAATTAATTACTCTGTAATGGTCTCCAAGTTGTCAAGTGAATCAAGTCAATCTTGCAGCAAACTTCATTGGTGTCTTATTGTACACAATTGTCAGTCACTCCAACTTTCAGCAACCACCATCCCAATGAGTTAGCAGCCACTAACACTGAGGAACGACCCTCTACCAGCAAAAGTACAACTTACTGAAGACTCAGAAGATAGCATTTTTAAAGGAATTAATTGATTAAAGTGTGGACATAGCTTTTTTTAGACGTAATACTATTATCCACTTGATAGACTGTAGTATAACATAAACATAACTTTTATAGGCACTAGGAAACAAAAAGAAATCATGTGACTTCCTTTATTGCCTTATTAATTTTATTGCAATGTGCTGGAACTGAAATTATAATATTTTCAGGGTATGCCTGTAGTTATGCTAAGTCATGCATTTTACCTACTTAAGTCTAAGGTTTCTTAAAATGTAAAAATAAGGAACTGTACCAAAGGATTTCTAAGTGGTTCCTTGTATAAATAATGTGCTTCTTCCTTAATAGGTTTCTGTTTCAACCAAGTAAGAGGAAAAACCAATGTCTATATGATTTGTATATTCCCTTCAGCATGAATCTATGGGTCTGTCACCAAATTGACTAAAGGAGGAAAAATTTGAAGCCATGATCTATTCATACACTTCATTCCAAACTTCTACTTCTAACTTTTTTTTCCATGCTCCTCCACTCTTCTCATCCAGGAAGATAACTGCCCCTTTAATTCTGGTTAATTCTGACTGGTTAATTCCTGGGTGGAGGAATTTTTTTCTTCCTTTTTTTTTTTTTCTCCAGACTTCTCTGCTTACTCCTCATATTTCCTCTATCTGGAACCTCCTCTGCTTTTCCATTCCTTTTTATTTTTCTATATTCAAATGTAAGCTCCTCAAGGGCAGGTGCTATGATTTTACTTTTATTTGTAGACCCAGAACTTGGCCAAGGCCTGGCAGTTAGAAGACACAATAAATATTTCTTGACTTAATTTGATATTCTTCTCGCCTGAGTAGTTTTTTTTTTTTTTATTTTGACCAGAACTGTAATTTTCTCTAGTAAGGAGCTCCTCTTTTGAAACTCTTCCTACCAATGTATGCTCCTTCCTCTCAACTTAGAGCTTCTTGGAGCACTAAGGCAATAAGTGACATGCCCAGGGTCACATAGGCAGCTTGTGTCAGTGACTGGAATTAAATTCAACCTTTCCACCTTTGAGAGCAAATTTTTATCCACTATGAAAAATATAATTGCATTTTTAGTGTTTTAAGCAATATCTCAAATGCACATTTTTAAATAGGAAATTGAAGAGATTACCATCTGGGGAATGGCTGAACAATTTATGGTATATGTTTGTAATGGCATATCATTGTGCTAAAAGAAATGATGAGCAGGAAGCATTCAGAAAAAAAAAAAAACCTGCAAAGACTTACAAGAACATGAGAAATTATACATAGTAACAGCAGTACCACGTGATGATCAACTGTGAATGACTTGGCTATTCTCAGCCATGCAATGATCCAAGATAATTTCAAAGGACTCATGATGAAAAAAAAATGTTATCCATCTCAAGAGAAAGAACTGATGTAGTATGAATGTAGAAAAAAAAAATGTATCATTTTTCAATTCCTTATTTTTTTTTTTGATCTGTGTTTTCTTTCACAATTTGGCTAATATGAACATATGTTTTATATGATTTCAAAAAGAGAGAAGGAGAGAGACATATAGACACACACAGAGACAGAGAGAGACAGAGAAAGAGAAACAGAGACAAATAGAAACAGGGAGAGAGAGAGAGAGAGAGAGAGAGAGAGAGAGAGAGAGAGAGAGAGAGAGAGAGAGAGAGAGAGAGAGAGAGATATTAGTCTTTTGGTTGCCACATAGAAAATAATTTACTTCTTAGAATAACTTAGATTACAAAAGAATGCCTACAAAGCTTCTTGTTGATCTATTTTTTGTGAAGAAGCACTCAGAATCAGGGAGCTCCAGTAGAGAGAGTAATCATAGATGTGGATTAGAAACAATTGATGATAACCAAATGTTTCAACTGGGGGAGTAGTAAAGGGCAGGGATTTTTTTATATCCCACCAATTCTGTCTTCTCTTCGTCCATCAAAAATGTATATTTCATTTTGAAGTGACTCACCCAGGGGCACACAGCTACTAAGAGTGTGAGGCCAGACTCTTGGCCCAGTTCTCTAACTGCTGAGCCACAAAATCAAGTGCAAGTCATGTCATTATTTCTCTGATGGCCTGGTCTTCTTCAGCAACGAAGGACAAACACACACACACATATTTCATTTTATATAAATGTTCAATATTTTTTCTTAAACAATGAAATGAAAGCATTATACTTACATACCACATACTAATAAGGATAATTGATATCTTAAGAGATCACTACAATGTATTTCTGCCTACCAGAAATACAATAATTAGTTTGTACTCCAGAAGCAAAGGCCACCAGTTAGCAATAGATTTGCATCTTTGGTTTATCAATGTTTCCAGAGATTTTTATAGCTAATTTAACTTATCTACCTATTGAAATTTCATAGGATAGAGAGAACACTGGTTCTCTATTCAGATGAAAATCGGTACAGAAATAAACTGTTCTAAGAGAAGAATTATTTTATGTGTCTTCAAAATTTTATTATTTTAGAGGAGAAGAATCAGATCCCAAGGAAAAATTTTCACTTAGGAAGTACAGCTAATTATATCTAGAAAGATTTTTTTTTTTGTAAGATTGGCAAAGTGACAATTGAGGGGAAAATTTAAAAAAAGAATAAAATAACCAATACTTGGAATGATGAGACTGATGTTAAGTCTTTGTATGTCTATGTAAGGGCTCTTTGTTGAGCATCTTGGAAAGAAAAATCAGGTAGAATCTCTTTTTGAATGATCACTATTTCCAGTGCAAAAGTATATGCCTTTTGCAGTCAAAGGCTTCCTGGCCATTCAAGCCTTTTTTAAGGAGGCAATTAGAGAGCATACAAACTTCTCTTCAACTCCCACCTATCTTGACACATTTTATTAACACTTATCCTAAGACAATTTCCATAGACAGTGAAGCAGATTATTTTGCTTCTCATTTTAAAAGAACATATAAAACACATTAATCATTTATTATGCAGTGCCAAGGACTGTATTAAGTGCTGCAGATCTTTAAAAAAAAACCAAAAACTGTGTTTTTTACTTTTAAGAAGATCACATTCTAAAGGAAAAGATAATAGGTGAATATTTAGGTATATACAAGATATATACAAAGTAGATGGAAGATAATATCATTGAGAGGGAATGAGAATTAGGGAAGGTCACCAAGTCTTTTACAGGAAATAGGATTCTACTTAAGCCATAAAGCAAACCAGGGAAGTTAAGATGTAGAGGTGAAGGAGAACATTCCAGGCATGGAGAGACAGCCTGTTTAAAGGCATGGAATCAGAGATGGAATGTCATGTTAGAAGAAAAGCAAGGTAGTCCGTGAAGCTACATCTTTGAGCGTATGATTAGGAGTCAAATGTAAAAAGTTGGTGGGGGAAATAAGTGTTCCAAGTGTCGGGAGATTTATATGCCAAACGATGCACTTTATATTTGATCCTGGTAAAATAGTTTGAATTCCATACTGTGAACTCTTCCCCAAAATTTTCAGAATGAGGGTCATTTCCAAAATTTTCAAAAGAACAAAAAACAGGCACTGGAGAGGCAATTAAAATTAGATCATGACAAGTGCCATCCAACTTGTTATTATAAACATAATAATGCAGTAATACACAATATTTTTAATGTACAAAATTGTAGTTATGCAAAGACATCATTGCATTTTATTCCAATAATCAAAATTATTTAAGCTTAATAATTACAGATTAGTGGTCAGTGTATATATAAACTCAAATACCAGATTAAGATAATGGAATAAAGATTTAGACAAGTCAGTACAAAAAAAATTATGCCAATTTTCTCAATCAGTTCTGGCTGCTTTTACATAATTTGAGAGAATATACACTGGATCACAATATCTATCTGAGAAAGCTCTAGAGAGATATTTCAAGCATGATAACACTATTAAAGATTGGAAGAAACTGCCAAAGAATTGATAAAAAAGATTTCTCCATCTAACATGCTGTTACATAAATCCTTTAAATATGATTAGATGTCTCACTTCTAAAGTGTCTCCTTCCCTCCTTCACCTCACCCCTTCATTGAAATAATAAGCAATTTGATATAGGTTAAACATGTGCAATCATAGAAAAATAAGTTTCTATATGAGTCATGTGAAGAAAAGACAAAAAACAAAGACAAAAATAAAGAAAAATAGCGTGATTCAATCTACATTCAGGTTTTATCAGTTCTTCCTCTGGAGGTAGATAGCATTTTTCATCATGAGTCCTTTGGAATTGTCTTGGGTCATTGTATTGATATGACTATCTAAGTCATTCATAGCTGATCATTGCACAAAATTGCTATAACTGTGTACAGTGTTCTTGAATTTCTGTTCATTTCACTTTGCATCAGTTCATATAAATCCAGGCTTCTCTGAGAGTAATACACTTATCATTTGTTAGAGTATAATAGTATTCCATTCACATTCATATACAAGAACTTATTCATCCATTACCCATTTGATGTACATTTCCTTAGTTTCCAATTCTTTGACGGTTCTTTATTTTATTGATTCAAGTGTTTAGAGACATAAATTTTCACCTTAAAATATTTTTGGATATATTCTGTAAGGTTTTTTTTTTTTTGTAAGTTTTGTAAGTTTTGTACCATTGCAGCCTTTTCTGAAATTATCTTTTGCTTCCATCATTATTGACTTGATCCACTCATTCTTGAGGGTTACATTATTTATTTTACAATTAATCTAATCTATATTTCCAGAGCTCATTAGTGAATAAAATTTTATTTCATTATGATTTGAAAAAGATGTATTTAATATTTCTACATTCTGAACTTGATTGTCAGGTTTTTATGCCATAATAAATGATCACCTCTTGTGTCTGTGTCATGCACTGCTGAGGATAGGTATTTTGCTTTCTATCCCCATTCAGGGCTCTCCAGAGGTTTATCATGTCTACTTTTTCTAAAATTCTACTCAACTTCTTAACTTCCTTTCTGTCTATCTTTTAGTTGGATTTATCTAGTTCTGAGAAGGGAAAATTGAAGTTCCCCACTAGTATAATTTCTATTTCCTTCTGGAACTCATTTAATGTCACCTTTAGAAATTTAGATGCTATATACTTGGTGTACAGCTGTTAATTATAGGCATTATTTCCTTGTCTATAATAACTTCTGTCAAGATGCAATCATCTCTTTATCTCTTCTAATTAGAGCTGTTTCTTCTTCTTCTTCTTCTTCTTCTTCTTCTTCTTCTTCTTCTTCTCCTTCTTCTTCTTCTTTTCCTTCTTCTTCTTCTCCTTCTTCTTCTTCTTCTTCTTCTTCTTCTTCTTCTTCTTCTTCTTCTTCTTCTTCTTTTTCTTTTTGCTTTGTCTGAAATCATGATTGCTAGTCCTGCTTTTTTATTTCATTTTCTTCAGCTGGAGCATAATAGAGTTTGCCCCAGCCCCTTATTTTTGCTGTGTCTCTTTGCTTCACATGTGTTTTTGAAAACAACATACTTAGGATTCTGTGTTTTATTCCCCTCTGCTATTCACTTTAATTTTTTGGGTGAGTTCATCTCATTCATATTTACAGGTATGATTTGCAAACATTTCCCTCCATTCTATTTTCCTCCTGTTTTTCCTCTCCCTCTCTCTCTCTCTCTCTCTCTCTCTCTCTCTCTCTCTCTCTCTGTCTCTCTCTTTCTCTCTGTCTCTCTTTGTCTCTCTCTGTCTCTCTGCCTCTGTCTCTGTCTCTCTCTGTCTCTATGTCTCTCTCATTTTACCCTGTCCTTTCTTACAAGTGTTTTGCTTCTGACCTTTGCCTGCTCTGATCTGCCTTCCCTTCTATCAAACTAGCTCTAGCTCTTATCCCCTTCCCTTCCTACTTCCTTAAAGGTAACATAGATTTTATATGATCAACTAAATGTGTAAGTTATTCCCTCTTTGTGATAATTCTGATAAGGTTCAAATGATTCCCATCACCCTATCTTTAATTCCACTGTAATAGACTTTTTGCACTTCTTTGTGTGAGATAATTTACCCCATACTAACTCTCTTCCTACTTCTCCCAATGAAATCCTTTTTCTCATCCCTTCAATGTCAACATATACCCAAGGCCTATTTTTATGTACACCCTTTCTTACTGCCCTAATGGTGATAAAGTATTTTAAAAGTGTTTTATTTTATTTATTTTCAGTTTTCAACAGTTGCTTTTATAAGATTTCAAGTTATAAATTTCCCCCTTTCCTTATCTCTCCCTTTTCCAAGACAGCATACAATCTGATGTAGGCTCTACATATATGATTATATTAAGCATATGTCCACATTAGTCATGGTATGAAAGAAGAATCAGAACAACAGGGAAAAATCTTGAGAAAGAAAAAAAAAAAAACAAAGGGTGGAGCCACGATGGTAGAATAGAAAGATGTACATATACTAGCTCTTCCCCCATAACCCATAAAATACCTATAAAAATGACTCTCAACAAAATCTAGAGTAGCATAAGCCACAGAACGACAGAGTGAAAGAGATTTCCAGCCCAAGGTAACCTGGAAGGCTCACAGGAAAGGCCTATCACAGAGAGTGCAGAGCAGAGCACAGCCCAGCCTTGGCCGCATGGCACTGGGAAGAATAAGACCAGAACAGGCATTGGGGGTGGAATCCTCAGCAGCAGCAGTGGTTCTCAGATCCCTCAACCCCCAATCACCAAAGGCAGCTTCAAAGGTCAGTGAGAAAGCTTCTTCACCTGGGTGAAAATGGACCAGGGTCTTCCCCTAGCCCTGGCCCCAGATATCAGTAGCAGAAGTAGCAGAGGCAGCAGCAGCAGCAGTAACAGCAGCAACATCTATTTGTGGAGCCCTCAGCCTAAAGCACCTGGAGCAATTGAGCAGTTGATCTACATATCAGCCCTGAGTGGCAGCCCTGACCTCCACCTAAAGCCTCTGGAGAAATTGAGCAGCTGATCTGAATCTCAGCCACCAACTCCTCCTGGAAGTGAGGAGGAGCTCTGGTCTGGCAGAGCCAGAGGTGGTTGGGTAGAGGAAATTCTACTATTCATGGATTTTGGCCACAAAAGTTTTTGGTTGCTCCCAGACTAGTACACAGACCAGGACAGGAATAAACTCCTCTCCCTTGATTGTGCCACCATGGAGGAACTGAGAACTTACAGGTATCCAGAATATACCACACACTTGACAAAGAACTTAAAAGTCAAGTAAAATGCCCCAAGAAAGGGAAAAAATGTGACTATAGAAAGTTATTTTTCTCCCATCCTTTCAGGTAAGGAAGAATAATGCATACCCACACCATGAGAGGAAGTCAAGACTTCCAAAACCACCAAAATAAATATGCAAAGGTCTCAGGTCATGGAAGATCTCAAAAAGGATTTTAAAAATCAAAAGGACAGGTGGAGGAAAAATGGGAAAGAGAAATGAGAGCAATGCAAGAAAATCATGAAAAGTGACAATAGCTTGCTAAAGGAGACTCAAAAAAAATGCTGAAGAAAATAACACCTTTAAAAATAGGCTAATTCAAATGGTAAAGGAGGCCCAAAAAGCCAATGAGGAGAAGAATGCTTTAAAAATCAGACTTAGTGAAATGGAAAAGGATGTTCAAAAGCTCACTGAAGAAAATAGTTCTTTAGAAATGAGAATAGAGCAGATGGAAGCTAATGACTATGAGAAACCAAGAAATTACAAAACAAAACCAAAAGAATGAAAAAATGAAAGATAATCTGAAATATTTCATTGGGAAAACAACTGACTTGGAAAGTAGATCCAGGAGAGACAATTTAAAAATTATGAGACTACCTGAAAGCCATGATCAAAAAAAGAGCCTAAATAAAAATCACCTTTCATGAAATGATCAAGGAAAACCGCCCTGATATTTAGAACCAGAGGGCAAAGGAAATATTGAAAGAATTCACTGATCACTTCCTAAAAGAGACCAGAAAAGAGAAACTCCTTGGAATATTGTAGCCAAATTCCAGAGTTCCCAGGTCAAGGAGAAAATATTGCAAGCAACTAGAAAGAAACAATTTGAGTACTGTGGCAATACAATCAGAATAACACAGGATCTGGTAGCTGCTACATTAAGGGATCGAAGGGCTTGGAATACGATATTCCAGAAGTCAAAGGGACTGAGATTAAAACCAAGAATCACCTACCAAGCAAAACCGAGTATGATACTTCAGGGGAAAAATGGCCATTCAATGAAATGGAGGATTTTCAAGCAATCTTGTTGAAAAGACCAAAACTGAATAGAAAATTTGACTTTCAAACACAAGAACCAAGTGAAACATGAAAAAGTAAATAAGAAAGAGAAATCAGAAAGAATTCTCTAAAGTTGAACTGTTTACGTTTTTTTCATGGATAGATAATATTTGTAACTCTTGAGACTTTTCCCAGTATTTGGGTAGTTTGAGGGATTACACACACACACACACACACACACACACACACACACACACACAGGCAGGCAGAGAGCACAGGTTGAGTTGAATAAGAAAGAATGATATCTAAAAAAATAAAATTAAGAGGTGAGAGAGGAATATATTGGGAGGAGAAAAGGAGAAATGAAATGGGGCCAATTATCACATGAAAGAGGCAAGAAAAAGCTTTTCCAGTGGAGGAGAAAAGGGAGGAGGTGAGAGGGAAAAAGTGAAGCTTATTCTCTTCGCCTTTGACTTAAGGAGGAAATAACATGCTCACTCAATTTGGCATAAAAATCTATCTTACACTACAGGAAAGTAGGGGAGAAGGGGAGAAGTGGGGTGAGGAGGATGATAGAAGGGAAAGCAAATGGGAGAAGGGAGAAATTAGAAGTAAACACTTTAGAGGAGGAACAAGATCAAATGAGAGAATAGAATAAATGGGGGCAGGATAGGTTGGAGGGAAATATAGTTAGTCTTACACAAGATGACTATTATGGAAGTCTTTTGCAAAACCACACATATATAACCTATATTGAATTGCTTGCCTTCTCAGTGAGGATGAGTGGGGAGGGAGGAAGGGAGATAAATTAGAACTCAAAGTTTCAGAAACAAATGTTGAGAATTGTTTTTGCATACAACTGGGAAATAACAAATAGAGGTAATGGGGTATAGAAATATATCTTGCCATACAAGAAAAGAAAGAAGATGAGGATAAGGGAAGGGAAGGGTGTGATAGAAGGGAGGGCATATTGAGGAGAGGGGTAATCAGAATGCAAGGCTTTATGGGGTGGGAGGAGGGGAGAAATGGGGAGAAAGTTTGGAACTCAAAATTTTGAGGAAATGAATGTCAAAATCTAAAATTAAATAAATAAACATTTAAAAAATAACAAAAGAAAGAGAAAATAGTATACTTCAATCAGCATTCAGACTTCAAAGTTCTTTATCTGGACACAGATACATTTTCCATTATGAGTGTTTTAGAACTGTGTTAGATCATTGCATTGCTGAGAAGTGCTAAGTCTAACAAAGTCAGCCATTATACAACATTGCTGTTACTGCCCACAGTGATTTCCTGTTCTGCTCACTTCATTCAACATAAGTTCATGCAAGTCTTTTCAGGTTTTTCTGAAGTATGCCTGTTCATCATTTCTTGTGGAACAATAGTAATCTATTACCTTCATATACCAGAACTTGTTCAGTCATGCCCCAACTGATAGACATCCCCTCAATTCCTGATTCTTTCTTACCACAAAAAGAGCTGCTATAAATATTTTTACACATGTGGGTCCTTTTCCCTTTTTTTACAATCTCTTTAGAATACATTTGTAGTAGTGGTATTGCTGGATCAAAGGATATGGATAGTTTTACAGCCCTTTGGACATAGTTCCAAACTGTTTTCCCGAATGGTTGGATCAGTTCACAACTCCATCAATAATGCATTAGCTTACCAATTTGCCCACATCTCCTCTGACATTTATCATTTTTTTGTTATATTAGCCAATCTGATAGGTGTGATGTGGTAGCTCAGAGTTGTTTTGATTTGATTTCTCTGATCAATAGTGATTTACAGCATTTTTTTATATGACTATAGAAAGCTTTAATTTCTTTCTCTGAAAAGGACCTGTTTATACCCTTTTGCCATATATCAATTGGGGAATGACTTGTTTTCTTATGGATTTGACTCACTTTTCTACATATTTTAGAAATGAGGCATTTAGGTGATAATATTTTTGAGAGTTGCAAATATCACCACCTCATGCAGGGTTGCAAACAATTTAATCTTTTTGAATCCCTTTTGATTTCTCTTTTCTTTTTACCTTTCTTTTCTTGATTCTTTTATTGAAAGGGAAATTTTACGTTCAGATTTGGTCTTCATTGTGAATACTTGGACATCCTCTATTTCATGGAATTTCCACTATCCCTCCTTTAGAATTATAATCAGTTTCTCTGGTTAGGTGATTCTTCATGGTAATCCTAGTTCCTTTGCCTTTTGGGATATCATATTCCAAGCCCTCCAATTCTCTAATTAAAAGCTAAGAAATCATGTATTATCCTGGTGTAGCACGAACATGACATTGGCAGAGTCTATGACAGCTATGAATATGCCAGCGTAATTCTGAATCTCAGAATGCAACAGACAAGGAATACCAGATGCAACAGACAACAAAACATTTATTCAAACACAAGAAAGCTGAGTCTCAATACCAAAAAACCAAATCTATCATAGCAACAGAGAAATCTATCGTAGTAACCAAGGAGTGTATACACATTTTCAGGCCTTCTCACAAACAGGATTCACCTATGCAAAATGCCCTTCTCTCACTCAGACCAGTAGCTGCTTTCTCTGTCCTTCCTAGTTCTGACTAGTCTGACCAGCTTCCTCTCAGCTCTGCTCCAGCTCTGCCTCTTTCTAGTCTCCCCTTCCTGCTTCACCTATTCAGCAAGTTCCTCCCACCACATATGACTTAGCCTTCCATGTGATTTAAGCAGATCACATGGGTCTATAAATGGGTGGGAATGATCTTCAAATTAAGCAAAATATATGAAAGCAATATACTTCGCTGTGGCTCCAATATATTTGAATTGTTTCTTTCTAGTTGCTTCAATATTTTTGTCCTTGACCTGTGAGCTCTGAAACTTGGCTACAATTTTCCCGGGAGTTTTTATTTGAGAATCTCTTTCATGAGGGGCTTGGTGAAGTCTTGCATTTTTTATTTTACCTTGTTTCTAGGATATCTGGGCAATGTTCCCTGACAATTTCTGAATCACATCTAGACATATGAAATGATAATATAAAGACAATATAGCTCAGAAATTCTGGTGACTTTATTATCGACTAATATCCTTTTCATTAAATAAAATAGAAGGTAATTGAATTTTTAAAATTAAGCATTGTGAATTTCACCTCTTATGGATCCATTTAATATTTTTCTCATTGGTTGTACAATAATCTATACATTTCATGTTCCCCTGGGAAACTTAGCTTAGGCGCACAGAGTTTTCTGTGGCTGTTATATAGACATAGTTGTGAAATACCTATTAGGAACTTGCTTCCCCATGGAAATAAACTTTAAGCAGATTAAGGAATAACATTTATGGTACTTGAAATAGTGATAGTTACAGGTAAAACAATGAAAAGTTTCATTAAATTTTTACTTTAGGACACTTCAAAACACTCAACCTTATTTTCTCTTTTAAATTGCCTTGAAAAAAATAATTCAACATCAAGAGGAAAAAAGTCCATTATAGAATGCCAGAACTATTTCTCCTGAAATGAAGGCAAAGGTAAGTAATTGTGAACTACTTCCATGAAAGAAACTTGCATTACTTGTTCACCAAAAGTTCAAGAAACAAATCATTTTGAAATTTTCATGATTGATAGTAACATTCTTATCAAATGATTGGAGATCAACATTTCTAAGGCTAACTTATGTTAAATAATTGTGCAATGAATATTAATACTGAAATAAGATGCTTATTTATATTGTGCATATTTAACTTCATTAGAATTCAAGGAATTTGATTTGTTTCATCAACATTTAGGTGTGATTATGTTGATTCTGGACAGAAGTGTCGGAACAATGTAATCCATGACAACCTCTTAAGAATGATTATTATTAAAATAAAATTGAGTCTCCAAAGTCTTCTCAATTAATGGTTATGTCTTTTTTTAGGAGACTGTTCCTACAAATAAAAAAAGAAAAAAAATTCAATAATACTATGTGATAAGGGAAATATACCCAAACGTGTTTCTTATCTTAACTTGTGTAGCTATACTTTCGTTACTTGTTTTGTTAACTAAAGCTAAAGGTAAAAATATTCTCTATGATTAGTTAATACTACATATAGCTAACAAGTACAGAATGAGGCTATAAAGACGTGTTTCTTTGTAGCTTTTAAGGACATTGAATCATTTTTTTTAAAACAATCTAATGGGACTTGGTATGACAAAAATGATTAAGCCAATTTTAAGGAAACATTTCACAGAATTTGAGGTAGAAATATCAATTTGTTATGAAATATCTATTCCTAAACCTATCTATAGATTCAGCTCTTGTTTCAGAAGCTTTCATTTATTATTTTTTTCAGTTGATCTGATTAGTCAAGGCAAACATAGATAACTGATTTGATCCAAAAGTATGGGTGAAATTTTTGCAAGATAAGTTCTACCCTCCATATATATGTAGATCTGGTCTAAATTAAAGTTGTTTCAAATAACAAAAATGTTTTTTATTGATTAAAATTATATTCTATTTTGAAATGATCTAATATATGAAAATTGAAATGGACAAAGATACCTCCTACTTTTCAATTCACCAAAAGTTTTGCAAGATTTCTTAATAAATTTAAAAAGTAATTAGTTTATTAAATATTTTGACAATATAAAATTTAAGAAAAATACCCAATGCATAAAAGAATGACTTTACAAATTGATATCTTAAAAACAATATAACTAATTATACTTTCTCCAACATAAAGACTATTTCAGTGAGAGACAATTCTGCCACATAACTTATTTTTGTTCTGTTACAGTGACTGGTTTAATATGCCATTATGTCACTTGAAAGGCTAATCTAGGCAGATTATCTTTAATCTATAAAGGAAAGATTGCAAGTTATTCTCTAGTATGTTGTAATTAGCAATTCTCTATGTGTTACCTGGAGCATTTAAATATTGGTGGCAATATGTATGAGCAAATCATAGATGAAGTGGTTTGACTACAAGAACTTTAACATAATTTTCAACTAATATTTTATGAGTTTATTCTATGAAATCAGCATATGAATTTCTGAAAATGTACACATTCTTTATCTGAAAGTCTATATGAGGAGGTATTCTTTATCTTGCAAAAGTGGTTATATTTAGAATGCTATCCTTCATACAGGATCACATTTCTAGACTTTTTAAAGGAATATAGAAACCAGCTAATTCAACTTCATCATTCTACAGTTGAGGAAATTGAATCCAAGATGGGTTGTGACTTGCTCAAGGTCATACAAGTTGCAACATTAGAATAGGGTTTTGTATCCATGCCTTCTTACTCCAAAGCCATTTATTTTTTTACAATAGTACCAAATTATCACTTACATATATATCTGTGCTACTTACTATTTGTATGATCTAGAGTAAATCATTTAAACTTTTTGGGTCTCAATTTCTTCATTGTAAAATGAAGAGGGTGGACTAGATTATTTCTAAGAGCTTATCTCTAAATTCTACAAGAAAGATAATGTCTTCAAAGACAAATTGGTAGATACATATTTCTGACATTTATTTTAATTATCTACTTGATTAAATCTATCTGAATAAATCCATTATTCCAATAAATTTGCATCATTGCTAAGTTTAAGAGATCATTTATCTATTCAATTTGCATCTTGGTAAATATTTTTCTACCCATAATATACTGTTTTTTTTATGAACACAGACCTTTGAATGAATGTAATTATAAGAAGTTGATAGGTATCATAATGATTATTGGTTGACAAATAAATCAACAGACTTTATAAGAAGGGTTAGTAAACTACATATCTCAGGCATATAGTTGGTTTCATATGTGAAACAAAAAATTAAAGTTAGTGGATAGTCAGTGGTCCAGAAACCAAACCATAACACTTAGAAGAATAACAGTAGTCATGGCATCACCTTTGAGCACATATGGCTATATTTCTAATTTTTTTCAGTGTTGATTTAGTCTCAATATACTAGTCAATATTTTCATTTTCTCACATTAAAAAATGATGATTCAGCCTAAAGTAATTTTTGGGTAAGTTTACAGATTAAAAAAAGTTAATGAAAGCATTGTGTATTTAAAGGTGTAATTTTTGTCTCATATGCACATTGTGATGTGTAGGAGGAGAATAATAAACTGAAGTTTTAACTTCCCCTCTCTCCTCCACAATCTTACAACCTCTGGTTTCTACTTTTTACAAAGCACATTTAAAATTTAACAACTTTTCTCAGTGACAATTAAAGAGGGAGGTGCAAAATGTGAATAAGTGAGTTAGGATAAAGACAACAAAATTCACTATATATATATATATATATATATATATAATCCACACGAAATCTCAACTTCTTTTTTATAGATAACAAGATAGGTAAATTTGTCTTATGAAAAAGTTGGTATTGGATAAAATGCTTACAAATATCCTATAATATTTAATATTTTATTAAAACAGTTATGTTTGAGGTGCTTACAATTAATTTTCCCTTCTAGATTCTGTTTCTACTATCTTTTTCTTCAACTCTAATTTGACAAACCCACATGACTCCAGGTGCTTCATGAAATAGACTGATCACCTTCCTCTTCATACTCTGCTTCTGTGGAGTCCTCAGAAGTATCTTTAACACTCAATTTGATTCCATATGCAGGACTCACATTTTTTTGTCTCTTGAATCTAGAAGAGAAAAAAAAGAAGGAAATGTGAAAATGACAGGGATTACCTGGAATAAATAGATATGTTCCTAAGTGTAAAAATATCACTATTATTATTATTATTATTATTATTATTATTATTATTATTATTATTATTTTGCTGAATGTAGAATCAGGAAGACTCATTTTCCTGAGTTCAGGAAAAGTGTCTGAGTTCCTGGCCTCAGATGCTTACTTGTTCTGTGACCCTGGGCACTGAACACATTTTGCTTTAGTTTCTTCACCTGTAAAATGGACTGGAGAAATTAAATGGCAAACCACTTCACTGTCTTTGTCAAGAAAAGTCCAAATGCCAAATGGGATCACAAAGAGTAAGAAATGATTGAAACAATCAAATTTAATTCTTCTTGATTTTACTTAACCAAATTAAAGCTGGAATTAGGTGTCTTAATTGATCTTTTATCCTACTTGAATCCTAGCATATGTTTTTATCATCAGTTGTCCACTCTGCACATGAGTGTAGGGCACAATGATACTTCACCTATGACAAGAAGGGGAAGGGATGAATGAAAGCAAAGCATGATCAGGTATATAAAATAAAAGAGAAATCTAAAACAGGAATCTATGCAATGAAAGAGAGGGGACAGAAATGGGGTCTGAAAAGTTTGTAAAAATCTATATATTTCAATGTTAAATATACAGTAACAATCATCTCAATTCTCCATCTTTCTTTGGTGGGAGAACTTTGTGCTTTACAATCAGATGAAATATTATCTAAAACAAATATAAACCTCTTGTTTAAATAAATAAGGAAATGAAAAACTATGCATACCTGAACTGATTTATTCTTTCTATAAATCAAAAAAAAATTCAGTAAAATAGAAAGACAGACAGACAGATAGATAAAGCACCAAGTGGAGATCCATAAGCTTTCTAGGAGTAAGTTGGGTCCAACAATTAATAGACACACACACATATACATATGGCAGTGACACATCTGTACATATACATGTAAACAGTTCAGCTGAATGAAGCAAATGAAACCTAATTTGTGTATTTTTATTTTTTTGCAAGGAAATCTAGGTTAAATGACTTGCCCAGAGTCTGCCCACAGTTAGTGAGTGTTAAATGTCTGAGGACGGATTTGAACTCAGGTCCTCCTGACTTCAGGGCCTGTGCTCTGTACACTGCTCTACCTACCTACTCCTTTCAAAATTTTTTTAAAAAAAGTATGTAAATATGTATAGTATATCTATCTATGAATATATATACGTATATATACCTATATATGCACTGTATATATTCATATGTACTCATGTACATATATATACTTATACGCTATTTTAAAATATAAATGCATATTGATGTAAACATACTGTTTTTTAAATTTTGTATTACCCATATTAACTGTCTATATCAGTTAACTTACAAGCATAATTGAAATATTTCATTTCACTTAGAGGACAGTTGGGTGCTATAGGTATAGAGTTATGAGCTTGGATTCATGAAGAGCTGAGTGTAAATATGGCCCCAGACATTTAATAACCATGTTACTTTAAGCAAGAGACCTAAACTCTGTTTGCCTCACTTTCCTCATCTATAAAATGAGGATAATAATAGCACCTAACTTCCAGACTTGTTAAGAGGATCAGATGAGATATGCTCAAATTTCTTTGTCTGATCTACAAGGAGTAGGGTCACTGCAAAATCAGTGTGTAATCCCTGGTCCCTAGGGCCCCAACATTATGTGAAGGTGAGAGAGCATCTTTCCCAGATCTGGCTAGCTAAAGCCTCTTGCTTTTTTCATGCTTGACCCACCTCCTCCTGCATATACCTGTTTATTTTTCATATATAAATGTTTCCCTTTGATTTTTTAGAGACAAACATCCATAAGTATATAAACATATAGAGATATCTGTAACTCTATATATGCATGGATATATGTGTGTAAGTAATATTATTCATGTTATAGACATATACTAACAAAAAATAACTATGTGCATTTATCTATGTGTATATATGTGTATACACATATGTATGAATGTGCATAAATGTACATATGAACACACTGAAGATAGATTAGATAGATGGTGATAAACAGATGACAGATACAGATAGACAGACAGACAGACAGATGGATAGATAGAGAGATAGAGAGATAGATAGATAGATAGATAGATAGAGAGACAGATAGATAGATGGATAGATGATAGATAGATAATTCCTCCCCTTGACATATAACTGCAACCAAGGGAAAGTATTCTACTTAAATTGCATATTTATCTCAATACAACTCTAGGATACTTAGGAAAAGGTAAGTTTAAATCTAATGTCACCATTTACTGACAATCTCCACTCCAGAGAAGACATTGACCTCAAACATACATATTCTAAGTGCGACTACCACTGTAAGCTTAGAAGTTACCTATATCCCTTTCATGGTGATATTTGAAATTGTTATTGGAAAATCAGTGGTCAGAGTAAGAGTGAAGGACTGCTGCCCATAAGAGATTTTGTAAATAGAACTTTTAGAAATAAGTCTAAGACTGGCATGGAAACTGAATGAAGGAAATTATCTAACCCTAGGCACTTCACATTCTGCTTCCCTGTTTGTTCTCCTAATGGATTATTTCACTGCCAAAAAGGATACTTCAATCCCCAAATTCCTGCCCCTTCTTCCCTTTCTATAGTGAATCCAAATTCAGCATTCCAGTAGTGTGGCCCTCAGGCTTATTGTTTTCTGCCTCAATGATGCTGGTCAGGCCCCTCCATACTCTCCTGAAAAGTTGCAGAGTAGGCATGGTTGCACACATACCTTGGATATTTGGTGTGTACCTGATTATACTCCTTCCAGTATGATGGTGGACAACCAGATTACCAACTGAACTTACTCGCCGAACCTAACACATGGCCATCTGACCAGCCAATGCACTCGAAAGAGTCCTAGACCTCTCCATCTGCCCTACCATTCATCTGTTTTTTAATGTGTTGTCTATTCAAATTAGATTGAAAATATTTTGAGAACAGAAGCTAATTTTTAAAAATTATATCGCTCAAACTTAACACAATGTTTGGCACTTCTATCCTGTCTATCTGTCTGTCTCCCTGTCTGGCTCTTTCTCATATGTGACAAATTATGTGGTTACCATACTTAATCCTAATTAAATCATTTATGGACACAAAATAAAGTATACATATTAAAATTAAATGTGCATAAAAATAAAAAAAATATTTCTTAAATTATTATTTTAAATACTTTTATAGTATTTATATTTTTAGAAATATAGAGATGATCAAAGGTACTCCATTTTGAACATTGCGATTTGATCCTCATTCCCAGAATTAGCAAAATATTTTAATGATAATATTGTTCAAGAAAATAGTTTAATATATTTATATTTAAATGCAAAATGTACTTATTTATAAATGAATGACCTATGAAAGTGTACTAATATCCGTAATTTGGCTTTCTATTAGTATCTCATCTGACAGAAAGCAAATTGTTGGTGCTATTGTTATAGACATGTATTTGAAGTCATTCAAGCTTATTTGATAAACTATCATTTCAGTTTCCAAGGCAACAAAAACTCAAATACACAGTGTAAGCATACTCTTCCTTTATATCTCAAGGGAACCAGAAAATTGCAGAATTAAAAGAGAAAACAGCCAACTCAAAACCATGAATAAAAATGATACAGCCAGCATACTGTATCCTATCTCCCTGGAATACATATAAACTGCATATTTAAAAGCAATTTAATTTATCTTGTAATATAAAAATCCTTTCTAATGGAAATACAGAGACCGTTTCTATAATGGCCCTGACTTTCAGTTGTAAAATCTCAATTATCAAAGCTAATGGACCCTCATGAAATAGGGTAGTGAAAACATAGTTGGCAATTTGGTGCTTCTCTAATATCTTTAACAGATTAATAAAGACACAAATTTATTTTAGCCAATTATCATGCTGGTAGTTGAATTGATGGAAATGGTATATAGTTTATTTCAATCTGATAGCAACCCAATACTTTGGTTATTAAATTGAACATTATTTTGAATAATGGGCTTTTAAAATGTCTCTTTATAAAAATATAAATGAGTAAATATTATAAAGTTTTACCAGAAAGTACACATGGTAGCAATACTCCACATTTGCATTAAAGATATTTTCATTAAAATATCAGAGTTCTTTACTCTTAAATCATCTGGAATTCAATGAAGCATTTGAAGAAAAAAAGTAAAAAAAAATGCTTTTGAGAGGCACTGCAATAACAAGACTTTTGTACTTTATTGTCCTTATGGACAACTTAACTCACCATAGTTTAATTCATTATTACCTCTGCCTGGAACACTCCAGGAGTCTCCTCCTTTCTCCAGTCTATGCCCATTCCAGTCCATGTGGACTGCTTTTGCTAGATTTACCTTTCAAAAATATCACTATTGCCATGTCACTCCTTACTAAGAAATTTTTAATGACTCCCAAATTCCTAATAAATAAATTTCATACTACTATGCCTCACATTCAAGATTCTCCACAATCTAGCCTCAGCCTATCTCTATATTTGTACCCCTAGTTTATTAGAATATCTAAACCTTAGTTCAAATCAAACTTCTGGTTGATCTCTTTCTCTCTCATATGTGTGTGTGTATACACACACATATATATGCATATACATATGCATATATATGTGTGTATAGATTGCGTACATGTATATCATGCACATATATACGTATATACATGTATGTACGTATCATTTTGCCAACATAACACTGATGTTCAGATGTATATCATTCTTTCCCTTTCTCTTTGCCTATACAATTCTACCTGCCCCTTGTCGACTACAAAGGAAAATAAACATCAGAACTAGCCTCCTCATTTTATAGGTGATAAAACTAAAGACCAGAGAGCTGAATTGTCATAAAGTTGATAAGTATTACCATAAATTTTCCCATAGAGTTATTCAAGTATATGCTCCTCAAGAATAATTCTTTACAAGAATGATTCTAGATTGATAGATGAAGAGAATTCTCTAGTCTTAATAAACAAAAATCTCAATAAGGCAAATTAAAAATTCTCTTATGATAACCTTATTGTGAAGATGTAGGAAAATGAGATTAAATATAAGAACTAGAAATATTAAGAACTGGCATAATTTTTCAGTCATAAAGAATATCAATTATTTTATCTATGTTCCTCATGTGGGAAGTGGTTCATGGATCCTGTGTTGATGTCATTTTGTTTAATAGTTCAAAAACAATGTGGATAAAGTCATATAATGTATTTATAAAACTTTCAAAGAACACAAAACCCATGGGCTAGCATATACTTTTAACAAAATTAATTATTCACAGTTGGCTGGAGAGATGGGCTAAATAAAAAAAAAAAGATAAAATTTAGTGGGGTTAAATGAAACATTCCATATTTAATTTGAAATAGCCAATTATACAAGTGCAAGTTTTGGGTGGAATGCCTAGATGAGAATTCTTGTGGAAAAGATATAGTGATTATTGTCATCTGCAAGCTCATTATAATTTAACAGTGTGACAAAACAGTAAAAAGTACAAGTGCACAAAATTCAAAGAAACTAGGATGAGGGGATGGGTGGGAAACACTAGTGACTCTAGAGAATAGATAATGAAATACATACCTTCTTACAAAGAGAAGAAGGACTAGGAAAGCAGAATGTTGTGTATATTCCTAGATGCATTAAATTTTTGCTCATTTAGTTTTCTTTCTTACAAATAGTGGCAGTTCTAGAGAGTATATATATAGGTTCCATAAATCATGATACTACAAAATCAAAAGTCACAAATATTTTTTTTTAAAAACAAAATGCTCATATATCCTCAAGCTGAATTAAAAGGAAGTGTTAAGAACAAGAGAGGTGATACTCTGGTGAAGTAAATGATTAACAACAGGTTCCTGAGGGATTGGGGTGGGGGGAGTTCATACACTACATTTAAAAAAATAATTTCCTTTATTAACGTTTCTCCATAATTGTTTAAACTACAGAAAATCAGCAAAATAATAAATGGAGCTCTGAACGGTATTGTTTGTCAATGTTCACATTCAGCAATCTGTTTTTGTGAGCTAATCCAAGCTATTTCAAAACACCCTAATATTCCACTCGTCAGAACAAAACTAAGGTGTTCATTAAGTTCTGCCTAACAGTATATGTTTTAAAAGTTTTATTGATGCCTTTTTTAACATGAAAGTTATTATTTTTTTCAATAGATCCCTGTCTTTTAGCAAACCTTCATCAGAAACGAAATATTTAAGTAAAACTACCAATGAAATAACTCTATCTCATCAGTTCTTCAACATCCCTCCTTTGCAGACTCATGACCTCCAAACTTCACTTGTTCTTTGGAACCAAGATTGTGGGCACAACTGTTAAGAAAATAAATGAACAACCAGGAGTGTACACCAAAGAGAATTATTAGAATTATGCATACTCAGGAAACTGTTTAAGTCCTGGGTATACTTAAAAGTTTTGATTTAAACAAAGGACATTTCAATCAGTTATATTGCCATACTATGCATGCATGTGATTCTTTAAGCACAAATGTGTATATATTGGCCCTGCCATTCAGCTTTTCCAGAATTGTCTGCAACTGACTTATTTCCCTCCCTCTTCCCAAGAAAGGATTTTGAAACAGGCTATTCCTGACAACTGACTGTGTGAACTGAGGCAAATCTATATTGTCTTTGGGACTGACTTTTCTCATCTTTAAAATTATCTTGAATATTCCTTCTAAGTGATAATCCTATAATTCCATGAGGATATGCGTTGACCTGTAAGAATGAACCAGAAATTGATGGAAAGTATAAAGGCAAGAAGCCTTGAATAAATTATTTTTTTTATTTATAGCTGAACAAAGGTTAACATCAAATACTGTCAACCAATATTAGCATGGAAAAGCATGACTAAGCAGGCAAATACCATATGCTTTCCCAAACCTGAGCATAGTAAGTATATTAAGAAAGCTATTAAGGAGATGTCCTGTTGTGTGCAGGTATAAGATGGCATATGGTACATTTCCTATTTAACTGTGCATCTCAATATTTTTGTCAGTTAAGGCCACTAATAAAATTCTATGGGCATTAGTTTTATAGAAGACAGTACCTTCTTTTGAATTAAATTCCTGTAATTATGATTGTATTAACTGAATCTCAGAGTTGGAAGGGACCCCAGATGTGATCTAGTTCAACACACACCTGACTGAGGGTCGCCTCTACAACAAATACAAAGCATGGACATTTTTACTTGAATACCTCTTTTGAAGGGGAGCCCACTTTTCCCTAAAGTAGCCAATTTTACTCTTGGACAGCTTCCACTGATGGAAAGGTTTTGTTTCTTTTTTTTCTCTTAAATAAAGCCTAAATCTACACATTTAAAGTTTCCACCTATTACTCCTTCTGGGATCAAGCAGAATAGTCATTGCAAATTATTTTATATGCTAGACCTTTAAATAACTCCTTTGTGAATTCTAGAAGAGAATTCTCTCTGTGAAGAGAGAGAGGCACAGAGTGCGGGAGATTTTCAAATGAGCTACAAATGGAAATATTTTAAATATAATGTTAAAAGCACAAAAATATAAGTGCATTAAAACAAACAAACAAACAAAATGAACAAGAGAGGAAATATATTTCAGTGGGCAGAGCACAAACTCTGAGTCTAAATGACTTGATTTCAAATTTTCCTGCTGGCACTTAATCTTTTTGTGACCTTGGGTAAAACACTGAGCTTTCTAGGGTCTCAATTTTCTAAAATATAAAATGGAGGGATTGCGTTAGATATTCTAAGTGGTGTCCCTCCACTCCAGATTGTTATTTTTATAATCTCTTGCAATGTAAGAAATATGAGAGTTTGATCCCAAATAGACTCTAGAATCTATGGTATTTATTCATCCACCCATAACGCAAATATATTTTCAGGTAACAGATAACAGAATTTTAGATAAATAAATTGATATACAGCAAAGTTGAATTAATTTTATATTTTATTATTTCAGAATCTTGGGTAATTTAAACCAAAATGGGCTTAAAGCTAAACTGTCTAATATCAATGTCATATCAGATGAGAAAATATTTGAAAGAATCACTTAGTGTAGAGCCTACCACATAATAAATATTTATAATTATACACACATGTGTATATGTTTGTGTGTATATGTGAATGTGTACATATATGTGTGTATACAAACACACACTCACTTATTCTCTTCCCCCTTACCTCCTTCCTTACTAATGGGAAAAATTAAGTTTGGCAAATTAATCATAGAAACATGATTGCAGAGTCATTATTAAAATTACTCAACTGCATGCTTTATTTTAAAGACTTTAAAAGTATCTTTATGCATTCAAACAATAGTTGCCCCAATGATAAATCATTTTTGTTCACTTCTTAAATGAATTCTCAGAGGAACTTTACTAGGTACAAGTTTTTATCGTGATTTTATTTAGTACATGAACTAGGAAACGAAATTGAATTTCCTGTCAAGTATATTAATTCTAAGAGAATTTCTAAAAGAAAAGCAGGAGTAGGTACCCACCTTGTCTTGGTATTAGTTTCACTTCTCAAAAGTTAAGGGAAGCAAGAAAGGGATCTATGACTTTGGCCCTTTTTACAACAAAAGAGAGAAGAGTTAACATGAGAGTGACAGGAACTAGGGACAAGTTTGTAATAGTGAATAAAGGATATTCGGTGCCCTAGAACCTAGAAAAGCAGATAGATAGACAGACAGACAGACAGACAAATAGGCAGATAGACAGATAGATAGATAGATAGACAGATAGATAAATAGATAGATAGATAGATAGATAGATAGAGATATATATGTGTGTATATATATGCACATACACATTATAAATGTATGTATGTGTATATATATGCATGCATATATGTATGTATGTGAGCATATAAAACGTTGCATATGTGTGTATGAATGTGTGAGTGCACACATAAATCAGATAAAAAGATACATATGATCCAGTGTCCTTATGGTTGGTATGTATTCACTGTATTGGCAGCTAAAAGGTGCAGTGACTACAATGGCTAGAATGCTGGTCTGGAATCAGAAAAAACTGAGTTTAAACTCAGTCCCATATACTTATTGGCTATGTGACTCTAGGCAAATCGCTTAACCTCTGTTTGCCTTAGTTTCCTCATCTGTAAAATGGGGACAATAATAGTACCTCTATCTCGCGGTCGTTGTATCAAATGGTATTATCATCACCATCATTATTTATCATTATATCAACTTGTTAAATTCCTATCCATTCTTAAAAGCCTAACTGTCTTCATACCTCACCCATTAAGTTCTTCCTGCGCTGACACTGAGATTTTCTTCCTCACACCTCCTAGAGCAGGGATTTTCAATCTCTCTTTTACATTATCATGGTCTATTTTATGTTCTAAATATCTTGCTACTTTTTATTCTCCTTTAATAAGAACAATCATAATCTTAATACTACTTCACACTTAAAGACTGCATGTTTTGTCAAGCATCTCCTCCACTAGACTTATATCTTCTTCGCTAAGTTAATAAATTATTAATTCTTTTTGTCTCCTCTAGTAGTTTTATGCCCATAATAGGTTTTAGGCCAAAGGCTGAAAAGCTCTTACAGTATTGTAATATGATCTCAAATAGTCATACCAAATGTTCAGTATGAAGTTTATAGGAAGGGTTTAATTATTGCATGAATTTCCTAACCAATTTAAACCTTACAAGCCCATTTATATCATAAAAGAAGCATGAGGGAGAGGGATATAGACAAAAGTACAGTTCCCCAACTGTCCTGCCCTGGGTTGGCAAATTGACCATGACCCTCATAAAAACTTCCCTGGAGACATTAATAATGTAGGAAGAATCTTTTTTTTTTTTTTAAGTCCAAACAGTGAAGTCTGGTCATCTCGATTTTCATTTCAGACAAATATATCTAAAGATGCGCTATCAACCTTGTAGTTCACTGGTAAAAATAATCTTTCATCCTGTTCTTTAATGTACCCAATAAATACTATCTTTTTTGCAGGGTATTGCTGGTACAATTATTAGCTAGACATTGCTAGACTGTATAAACAAAATTATAATTATACTGAGAAACAAGAGAGAAGCCAATGTGACTGCACAGGAAGTTCAAAGATGAGCTCATTTTTCTTCTTTTTTAAAACAAAAACAGAACAGAACATGTGACTCCAATAAAATATGAAAACTATCATCAGTGCTAAAACATGAATTGTTAGAGGAGTACTAATAGCTTGGTTATATTTCATCAGCTTATCATTCTTCCAGTTTCATTTGAAAAAGTTCTTGGGGTGATCTCATCAACTTCCTTGAATTTAAGTACTATTTCTATAATAATGATTTTCAAATCTTCCTAACCACTCCCACTCCAAATCTCTGTTGACCTCCAGGCTCCCATCTCCATCTTTGAGATATCTGAAACTCGATCACCATTAGACATCTTTAATGCAACATTTCCAAAACCAAAGTCATGATCTTAGCCCATAAACCAGGTGTGAGGAAACTGTGGCCTTTAAGGTCTTTGGGTATGATCTTTTGACTGATTCCAAGTTTTACAGAACAAATCCTTTAATTAAGGGGATTTGTTCTGTGAAGTTTGGATTTAGTAAAAGGGTTATACTTGAGAATCTAGAGTGCCACATGTGGCCTTGAGGCTGCAGGTTCCCCATCCCTTCAAGTCTTCGCAACTTCTATCTTCCCTATTATCATATTCCCCTTCCCTTATACTCTGAACCTAGAAATCATGATAGTAACCTCCCTCTATCTCATACCTCATGTCCAAACTGTTGCTAAGTCATGTCCATTTAGCCTTTTCAACATCTCCTGAATATGCCCTCTTCTTTTACTAGCTGCTATTCTAGTGCAGGCTCTTATCACCTAATATTTGGTTTATCATAATAGTCCGCTGATGGGCCTATCTACTTCAGGTCTCTCTCCACTCAAATCCATTATCAATTCAGCCACTTAAAGCTCACATTTGAGCATGTCAACCCCACATTCAATTAACTCCAGGAACTTCCTATTGCCACTATGATCAAAAACAAAATATTCTGACACTCAAAGCCCTTCACAGCCTAAGGTCCTCCTAACTTTTCAGTCTCTTTGCATCTTAGTGACCTGGAAGATATATTGAGGAGAGATAAATTAAGAATTATTGGAATACCTGAAAGTCATAATGAAAGAAAGATCCTAAACATCATATTTAAAGAAATTATCTAAGAAAACTAACCTAATGTCTTAGATCCGGAGGTAAAGTAAAAATTGAAATAACCCTGATCATCTCCTGAAAGAGATGGCAAAATGAAAACTCCCAGCATTGTTATAGCCAAATTTCAGGGCTCCCAGGTAAAACAGTCAGAAAAAAGAATTCAAATACTGTAGAACCACAAAAATCACACAGGATCTCCCAACTTTCACATTAAAGGAGTGGGAGCATTGAGATATGACATTCCAAAAGGCAAAGCAGCTAGGATTACAACCAAGAATAACCTAACCAGTAAAACTGAATATTATTCTTCAGAGGAAAAAATGGATATTTAACAAAATTAAGGACTTTCAATAATTCCTAATGAAAAGACGAGATCTTTATAAAAAAAATTTTCATTATAAAAGAAGAATAAGGAGAAGTATAAAATGGTAAATATGAAAAAGTTCTAATGAGGGACTCAAGAAAGTTAAACTGCTTACATTCCTATATGGGAAAATGAGACAAGTAACTCCTAAATATTTTATCATTAATAGGGCAATTAAAAAGAGTTTATATACACATAGGACAATGATTTCTCCAAAAAGAAAAGGGCTGAGTAAAAGGGATGCACTGGAAATTGGAGAATGAAGAGAAAAGATGAGGAAAATTTTCTGACATAAAAGAGGTGTGGAATGAATGAAGAACTTTTACAGTAGTGGGGAAAATGTGGCAGTTGTAAGGAGTTCTTAAAATCTCATTCTCATCACATTTGGTTAAAAAAGGATTAATATAAATATAATATGGCATGATGTGGTATAATTTATAATAAAATATATTATAATATGATATGGTATATAAAATATAACATAATATAATGTAATATATATGCATGTATGCATGTGCATGTGTGTACATACATGCTTGGGTATATACATATATCTTGGGTAATAAGGAAATATAAAGAGAAATTCTGGAGACTCTGTTGCCACAAAAATTTGAATATGAAATAACTGAAAACAGTGGACCATAAAATTTGAGATGCTACCGGTAAATAGTCATTAGAAAAAAAAAAAAAAGAGATTTTGGATTTGTGATAGTAAATTCTAATTTAATTTGGTTGAGGTTTATTCTGTAACTAAATTGTCAAATGGGTCTTTGTCAGTGAGATGCATTTTCCTATTGAAGTAATTGTTTCAAATCAGAACTTAAAGGAAATCACATTTCCTATCCTCAATTAAGGCCTTATGCTGAAAAATGCGCACATTAGGAAAACATGCTAAAATCAATTCTCAGAAATTTATTGGCTGTGTGATGTGAGAGAAGTTCTTTTACTTCTGCTTCCCTCAAATTCCTAATCTGTAAAGAGAGCATTAATGCTAGTATCTACCTTCTATGTTATCGTAAAGATTCCATAATAGTGAAGTCTTTAATACCATGCATGCAATGTGACAACATGCAGATAAATGATAACTATTATGATTTTTTAAAATATAATTACTTCATACAGGTTTACTATGTATTGGTATAATATATCAAAATGAATGATGAAAGATTTTCTATGATAACTTGGAAATGCATTCCACTGAACCAATATCATCTGACAGGTAATACATTATGTTTCATGTTTTAAATATGCTATGTGTTATTATTGTACATCTAACATCTTTTATTAGGGACACAGCCAAAATGGTGGAGAATAAGCAGCTACTCACCTGAATTCTCCCCTATATCCCTCCAAATACCTTTAAATAAAGCAAAAAAGCAATTTCTAGAATACCGGAACCCACAAAAGAATGGGGTGAAATGATTTACCAGCCAAAAACAATTTAGAAGTTTGGTAGGAAAAGTCAGATGTGCCTCAGGGAGAGTGGAACACAATCTATCAGCAGAAACCCAGCCTCACCTATCCAGGAGCAGTTCTTGGGAGCTACTGAATCAGCAGTGGTAGCATCTGCTTCTGGACCATTGTAACGCCAATGCAATATTCACAGTGCCTACAGTGGCCATGAATTTTCTGATGCAATTCTGAATCATTAAATACCACAGACTTTCCACATGCAAGGCAGAACCAAAACATTTATTCAGGCACCAGAAAGCCAAATCCATCATAGTAACAAAAATCTATACACAATAGCAATACAAAGAATAATAGCATCCACAAGCCTTCCTGCTGCTAGGCTTCCCATAAACCAGCTCCATTAAACAAATCACAAGAAGACTCCCTTAAACAAAATCACAAACAAGCCCTTTCACTCATGTTAGCTAGCAGCCTGCATCCTTCCTAGCTCGGACTCCTCTCATGTCTAATTTCCTTTCAGTTCTGTTTTAGTTCCACCTTTTCCTATTCCACCCATACAGCAAAATTCTCCCACCACAGGCTCCATGTGACTTAGACTCATGTGACTCAGGCTTCCATGTGACCCAGGCACAACTCCTGGCCATATTAATGAATATGAAAACTCTCCCTCTTTAAATTACCATTGCATTGCTGCTCCAAAGTCTTTTGTATTCATTGCATAAGTCAATGGGGCAACTGGTATCAACATACCTTCAACAGAGGTAACAGAAAATAAGCTTATAAAACAATATTGTAAACAGCTGGTATCAACTAAGCTCCAGATGTCAGCTAAAGAACTAACATCTCGAATGGAACTGTTTGGGGTAGGGACAGTTCTACATCCAGTCTCAGCAGAAAGTAGCTAGGGGAAAAGAGACTCTTTACCCTTAACCCAAAATTTTAGGGCCCATTCATTCCAGGGACAAATCATGGGATACTTGAGCTCAAGGCCCCCACCTTAAGATATTGTTTTATTTGCTTATTTTGGGGATCCCTGTTATATGGTTGTAAAGTTCTATTGATACCAGTTGCCTAAGATATTGTTTTAGATGTTTATTCTCTGTTATCCCTGTTACAATTCTACTCACATCAGGTGACCCACCAATCTATATAATGAATATGAAAGATCTTGGGGCCAAATGTAATGGTAATTCAAATGGGAAAAATTTTCTCATTCATTAATAGGCTCATGTGATCTGCTTAAATTACATGGAAGGCTAATCACACGTAGTGGGAGAATTTTGACGAATGCGTGGAATAGGAAGTGTGGAGCGGAACTAGGATAAAGTTGGTCCGGCTAGTCAGCTGACTCCCCAGCTGGGAAGGACATAGGTAAGCAGATACCTAGGTTGGTGAGTGTTGGTTTGTTTGTGGGAAGGTCCCAGCATGGGTGGAAGGCTTGGAAATGCCTTTGTCCCCTGCAATGCTAATGTATATTGACTTCTTGACTACTATGACTAATTTAGCTTTCTGATTTGAGGATTTAGCTTTCTGGTGTTTGAATAAATGTTTTTCTTCTGCCTTTTATATAGAGAATCTGTTATATTTTGCATTTGAGGACCATGCTGGCATATTCATAGTCACCATCAGTGCTGTGAATATTGACTTGGATATACAAATACAAAGCCCACAGACAGCCAGTGTGTCAAATAATTGGTCTACAGGAGATTATAGAGGTCTCTTTGTTGGCACTGAGACAGGACTCCATTGCTTTGCCCATACTCAGGCTCAGATGGTAGTCCTGGGTGTTAGCCCCAGGGTGAGGAGGAATGCTGGCACACCAAAGCTTGTGGCCTCAGTGGAGTGGGGACCCTCATCTCACTACCAGGGCAGAAAAGACTACTTGTCTCAAAAACTAGAGCACAGGCCAGGAAAGTAGGAAGCACCTTTCCTTAGAGCATGCTATCATGGAAGAAAGAAAAACTTAGAGGGCCCTAGAAGTATTTCCGAAAACAACTGAACAAAACCCCTGAAACTTGGGATAATGCCACCATGCAAACAGAGCCACATTTTAGTAAGGAATTAAAAGTCAAGTAAGAGTCTGGGGAAGGGAGCAAACAACAGAAAATAATTCTGACCGTAGAAAGTTGCTATGGTGACAAAGAAGATCAAAACACACTCAGAAGAAGACAACAAAGTCAATATTCTTGCATCCAAGACCTCAGAGAATAATATGAATTGTTCTCAGGCTGTGGAAGAGCTCAAAAAAGATTTCAAAAATCAAGAAAGAGGAAAAATTGGGAAGAGAAAAGAGAGTGATGCCAAAAAATCATGAAAAAAGAGGCAATAGCTTGGTAAAAGAGGCACAACAAATAATGAAAAAATGACGAAGACCAGGCCAAAAGTTAAAAGTCATCCAAAAAAACAATGAGGAGAAGACTTTCTTGAAAAGCAGAATTGACAAAATGGAAAAAGAAAGAGTCTAAAGATCATCTTTTGAGAAATTATGAAGGAGCACTGCCCTGATTCTCTAGAAGCAGAGGGCAAAACTGAAATGGAAAGAATCTACCAGTCATCTCCTGAAAGAGATACAAAAAAGGAAAACTGACAGGAATATAGTCACATTCCATAGCACCTAGGTCAAGGAAAAATATTGTAAGTAGCCAGAAAGATTTAAGTATTGTAACAACACAGTCAGGATAATCTAAGATTTAGCAACTTCTACCTTAGAAAGTCACACAGTTTACAATACAACACAGTTTATGATATTCTGGAGGGCAAAGGAGTTAGTAGGATTACAACCAAGCATCACCTACCCAGTAAAACTGAATATGATCCTTTAGGGGAAAATAAAGGACCTTCAGTGAGATAGAGGGCTTTCAAACATTCTTGATGAAAAAACCAGAGTTGAATAAAAGTTTTGATTTTCAAATAAAAGATTCAAATGAAGCACAAAAAAAAGAAAACATGAAAGGAAAATCAAGGGATGAAATGAGTTTTAACTGTTAACATTTCTAAGTGGGAAAATGATACTTGTAACTCACAAGAACTTTCTCACTATTATGACATTTAAGACAGAGGGCATAAGTGTGAGTTAAATATGAAGGGATGGTATCTAAAAAAATAATTAAGGGGTGAGAAAAAGGAATGTACCAGAAAAAAAGGAAAAGGAGAGGTAGAATGGGGTAAATGATCTCACATAAAATGGCAAAAAAAAGCTTTTACAGTATGGGGGAAGATGGAAGAATTGAGAGGGAATGGGAGAACCTTGCTCACATTAGAACTGGCTCAAAGAAACAATAGCATACACCCTCAATTGGGAATGGAAATCTATCTTATTGTATATCAAAGTAGGAGAGGAAGGGGATAAGACAAGGAGGGCGGTGATAGAAGGGAGGGCAGATTAGGGGAGGTGGTAGTCAGAAGCAAAACATTTTTAAGGAGGGACATGGTGAAAGCAGAGAGAATACAATAAATGGGGAGATTGGAGGGAGGGAAATGCAGTTATATAGTAACTGTGGAAAGAAATTTTGAAGCAAGTTTCTCTAATAAGACATTATTTTTCAAACATATAGAGAACTGAGTCAAATTTATAAATGAGCCATCACCCAGTTGTTAAAAATTAAAATATATAAATAGTTTTTTGATGAAGTAATCAAAGCTATCTAACAGCCATGTGAAAAATATGCTCTTAATACTGATTGGAAAAATACAAATTTAAATAATTCTAATGTATTACCTGTTAGATGTGGCTAATAATACAGAAAGAGAAAAGACAAATGTTGGAGGGGATGTATAAAAAATGAGACATTAATGCATTTTTGGTGGTGTTGTGAACTGATTCAACCATTCAATACAGTAATTTTTTAACTATGCTCACAGGGTTAAAAAACCATGTATAACCCTCAAAATTAGTAATACAACTACTAGATCTGTATTTAAAAGGGATAAACAAAAAAGGAAAAGGATCTATGTGTACAAAAATATTTATAACAACTCTTTTCTGGGATAAAGAATTGGAAATTGAGAGGTAGTCAATCAATTGGTGAATGGATGAACAAATTATGGTAGGATTATGGTGGAATACTATTGTGCTATAAAAAATGATAAGCAGAATCCTCTCAGAAAAACTTGGAAAGACTTACTTAGGCTAATACAAAGTGAAATGTACTGTGTACAAATGAAGAACAATATTGTAAGATCATTAGCTGTGAATAACTTAGCTATTCTCAGCAATACAATGGTCAAGACAACTGGTAAGAACTTATGATGAAAAATGTTATCCATTTCCAAAAAATGAATGGATGGTATCTGAACACAGTTTTGTTTTTTTGGTCTATGTTTTCTTTCGCAACATGACTAATGTGACAATGCTTAACATTACTACACATGAATAACATATATCAAATTGTTTGCCTTCTCAATGAGGTGGGGGGGGCGGGAGGATAGAAAGGAAAGAATTTGGAACTTTTCAAAATAAATGTTAAAATTGTTTTTGCATGTAACCAGAGAAAATAGAATTATTTAATTAAAAAAGTCTTCTATATTGTAAAATCTGGTAAATATTTGCATCAGAAATGCTATTGGAAAAGTCAGTTCTCTTTAAACCTAGAGATTGTTATGTTATGAATTAAGAAGTTAAAAGAAACTTAAAATATTTAAAAACAAATCTTTAACTGGGTATATTTTGCCTTGAAATAGATACTAATAAGTTACTGTTGTCAGAAAAAAAGTAACAAAATTCTCTTTATATTATCCTTATCTGTGGGTTCCTTGGGGATTTGTGCTTTGGCTAGGTCATATCTTATCAGGTCTACTGATCACCTGTTAAGAGTTTGAAAAGCTGGGATCATTCCCAGACAGAATTAGGAAACTTTTTAGCTTCTATTTTAGTAAATCTTAAGATTTTCTGATATATTTTGGTTATCACTTATGAAAATTATGAATTGTTCTTGCTAAAATAAATAGTATATATTGAATTAACATCTTGAAAAAAACTCAATAATAATTGACTTCAGATGAAGAGATTTTATTGTGCCTTACAGTTTAACAGGCAAAACATTAATATGTCAGTCTGAAAATTTATAGGACTTTTTTCTGGGCTTTTGAGGCAACTACTGGTCATTCACTGCATGTGTAAAACTGCAAAATGTGGTTACTGATAATAATAACATAGTTCTAAACTGTGATTAGTGAAATTTTCCTATTTGAGGAAAATGTCATGGAGTGTAATTTGATTTCATTCTGAATTCTCATTTCAGGTATGATTGTTTGAATTATCACCAAGCTAATAATGCAATAAGGTACCATTCAAGGGAAATACCATGTGCTGCTCAAAACGAGTAAGATCTGAAAACACCTACACATGATGTTTGTACCTAGAAAAAGCTGAGGGGATGAATTAGACTAAAGCATACATGGGCAGGGTTTAAGATTTTATAAACAGCATTGCATTGTTCGCTCTCTGTACAAGCTAGGAATTTTCTGGTTTTTAAAGCTTAATTTAAAGAGTTTCGATGCTCTGTCTTCTGTGGTAATTTAAAATACTTAGTTTTTAGTTTTCAGTTGTTATTTGAATTTTTTATATAGAACAGTTGTTACATTTTCCCTACTTATATCACAGGGAAGTTAATAGTAGTGAGATTACATGGTTTTTCTTTATATGTAGTTTAAATCTGAAACAAGTAAATAGATGAAAGGTTTATTTTTAAAGATATGCTTTCACGCGTTTCTTGCCCCTCACACCTTTCTTTTTTGAGATTCTCTCTTTCAAGTAAGGATAGCACTATCCATATCAGACACAAGGTTCAGATAAACTGTGGCACTATAGGTCAATCTCATCAATTTAAAACTGTTGTAGCAACTCCCATATGAGCATACTAATCCCATTATCTGATAACTGATCTCATCCCCTAATGATATAATGGGGAAGAACTGAGGTGACAACCATCGCCACTCCTTGAATGTCTAGCCAGAGCTTTTGCCTTGTCATCCTGTGAATCATTATAAAAAACTTCGTCAGCCTACACTCAGGGTGTAAGCTATTGAGCCCATTTATCACTTACTGCTAGCCTCACCAATAAATTATGTTTGAATTTTGGTTGCTTCAGTATACCCTTATTACAATCTTGACACTTGCTTTGTATATCTTTCTTTACATGTTGTCCCCTCCACTAGATTGTCATCTCTTCGAGGACAGGGCCTCTCTTTTTCTCTTTTTGTAACCTCAGCACTTATTACAATGCCTGGGACATTGCAGGCACTTAATAAATGTTTACTGATTGATTTTTCCAGGCATTATTTGAATGAAAGCATTCAGACCACAATTGAACAAGAATCCTTTCTGAAGAGAGTTTGGTCAAAACACATTATGGAAGGAGCTCTAGGAGGAAACAAAAATGACAGTAAAAACAAAGACAAGAAAAAGATTAGCTGATGAATACAGGGAAAACGTCTGTTGTCATGAGAAAGATAATTTTTAAAGCACAGAGAGATTGGTTTTCCAGAAAACTAAAAAAAAAAAAAAAAGGGTAAACTAAAGACTGTAATTATTTTTAAGTGGAAAATTGAAAGGAATAATGACAGCTAACATTTATATAGTACTTTGAGGTTTGTGAATTATTTTGTTATTTTATTTTAATTAATCCTCATGACAACTCTGGGAGGTAGAAGTTATTATCTCTATATTACAGATGAAGAAACTGAGGCACATAGTGTTCAATGTAGCCTAGCTACTAAGGGCTGAGGCACAATTCAAATTCAGATCTTCCTAACTGAATTCAAGAATTCAATAAATTGTGCCATGTTGTTGCCTGCAGTCCCAGAAACTAATCTACCTTTCTATTTTTCATAAGAAAGTGATTTGCACATATATTAAGAATATTCTGGGAGGCAGAGCCAAGAAGGTGGAAAGACAGAGACTTGCCTGAATTTTCCCTGACACCCACCCAAATATTTTTAAATAATGACTTTAAACCAATTGTAGAGGAGCATAAGCCATAAAAAGTAAAGTGAAGCAATTTTCCAGCCCCCCAAAACTTGGGAGATTAGTAGGAAAGACCTGTTGCATCAGAGTGAGAGAGGAGTGCAATCCTGCACAGGCTCTGACAGAGTAGACAGGGTCTTAGCAAACAAAGAGTAGGATTTGGGGTAACTGAATCAGTGACAACATGGCTTCCAGACCTCTCAGCCCATATATGGTAAGGGGCTCAGACAATGGGTCAGAAGGAAATTTGCAAGAGTACCTTTGCTGACTACAGAGCTATGATTCTGTTGCATTGCTTATACTCTAATTTGGGTAAGCAGTTCTGGTTTTAGTCTCAACAAAGATAGGAACACTAGCACAGAGGAGTTTGTGGTCCCAGGGGAGCAGGGTTACCTTCCCTCTCCTTCACCTCCCTGAGATGGCATGCAATCTTATGTGGTTCCCACACATACATTCTCATTAAGCATATTTTCATATTAGTCATATTGCATAGAGTAATTAAAATGAATGGGGGAAACCATGAGAAAAAAACCAAACAAAACATAACACAAGAGACAATATTCTGCTTCTTTTTACATTCCCGTTCCATAGTTCTTTCTCTGGATGTAGATGGCATTTTGCTTCTAGATTCCTTTTGGGAATGATTTAGGTCCTTGCATTGCTGCAAAGGGCTAAGTCTGTCAGAAAAATTCCTCACATACTGTAACTTTTACAATGTACAATGTTCTTGTAGTTCTGCTCCTTTCACTCAGCAACAGTTCATATAAGTCCTTCCAGGGCTTTCTGACATCTTCCTGATCATCATTTCTTATAGCACAGCAGTATTACATTACATACATATACCACAACTTGTTCAATCATTCTCCAATTGGTGGGCATCCCCTTGGTTTCCAGTTCTTAGCCACCATAAAGAGAGATGCTATAGATATGTTTGTACATCTGGGATTCTTTCCCATTTTAATGATCTCTTTGGGATACAGTCCTAGAAATGATATAGCTGGGAGAAAGGGTATGTGCACTTTTGTAACCCTTTGGGCATAGTTCCAAATTGCTCTCCAGAATGGTGGGATCAGCTCACAGCCCCACCAACAATGTATTAATATTCCAACTCTCCCACACCTTCTCCAACATTTATAATCTTCTTGTTTTGTCATGTTAGCCAATCTGATAGGTGTAATGTGCTATCTCAGAGTTGCTTTGATTTGCATCTGTCTAATCAATAGTGATTTAGAGTATTATTTCATATGACTAGAGATAGCTTTAATTTGTTCCTCTGAAAACTGCCTGTTCATATCTTTGACCATTTATCAATTGGAGAGTGACTTGTATTCTTGTAAATTTAACATGGTTCTCTATGTGTTTTAGAAATGAGGCCTTTATCACAGACACTACTTGCAAAAATTCTTTCCCAGTTTTCTACTTACCTCTTAATCTCAGTTGCATTGATTGTTTGTGCAAAACCTTTCCAATTTGATGTAATCAAAATTATCCATTTTGCACTTCATAATGGACTCTATTTCTTGTTTGGTAATAAGTTTCTCCATTCTCCATAAATCTGACAAATGCACTATTCCTTGCTCCCATAATTTGTTTATAGCATCAGCTTTTATAACTAGATCATGTATCCATTTGAAGTTTATTCTTGTGTATGCTGTCAGACGTTGGTCTATGCTCATTTTCTGCCACACTGTTACCCAGTTTTCTCAGCAGTTTTTGTCAGTGAGTTCTTATCCCAGAAGCTGGGGTCCTTAGGTTTATCAAACAGCAGACTGTTATATTCATTGACAACTGTGTTGAGTACCTACATATTCCATGGGCCTACCCCTCTATTTCTTAGCTAATACCAAGTGATTTTGCTGATTGCTGCTTTATAATAAAATTTGAGATCTGGTAAGGCTAGGTCACCTTCCATAGCATTTCTTTTTATTAATTCCTTTGATATTCGAAAATTTTGTTCTTTCAGATGATTTTTGATATTATTATTTGTAGTGCTAGAAAACAATTTTCTGGTAGTTTGATTGGTATGGCACTGAAAAAGTAAATTAATTTAGGTAGTGGAATAGAGAATGGGGTTGGAGCTGATAGGAGACAGGGCTCTTTGGGGGCAGTAAAAGTCAGAAGCAAAACACTGAAGAAAGTGCATGAAAAAAGAGAAGAGGATAGATGGGGAAAATAGGATAAAGGTAAATAGATAGGTGACAACCATTACTATGGAAAAAATAGTGAATTTCTCTGATAAAGTCTTTATTTCTTAAACATAGAAAACAGTCAAATGTATAGAAATAAAACCATTTCTCAATCAATAAATGGTCAAAAGATATGAAGAAGGAGTTTTCAGACAAAGTAATCAAAATCATCTCTAGTCATTAAAAACAATGGTCTAAAACACTATTGATGAGAAAAATGTAAATTAAAAAAAATAGTTCTGAGACACTATCTCTTACCTGTCAGATCAACTAATGTGACATAAAAGGAAAATGGAAAATGTTGGAGGAGAGGGGGGAAAATCAAAACACTAATGTACTATTGGTGAAGTATACTGATTCAACAATTCTGGGGCGAAATCTGGAACTTTGACCAAAGTGCTATAAAACCAAGCCTACCCTTTGACGAAGCAATGTTATTCCTACCTCTGTATCCTAAAGAGATAAAAAAAGGGGGAAAAAAGACTTATACGTACAAAAATATTTATAACAGCTCTTTTAGAATTAGAAATTAGAAATTAGAAAATTAGAAAAAAATTAGAAATCTAGGGGATATCCCTCAACTGGGGAATGACTGACAAGTTGTACATGATTGTGAAGGAATACTATTATGCTTTGAGAAATAAGCAGGATGTGCTAAGAAAAACATGGAAAGACTTACATGAAATGATGGTAAGTGAAATGAACAGAACCAGCAGAACATTATATCCAGTAACAACATTATTGCATGATGATTTACTATGAATAACTTAGCTATTTTTAGCAATGCAATGATTCAAGACAATTCTGTAGGACTTACAATGAAAGGTGCTATCTCTCTCCAGAGAAAGAACTAGTAGAGCACATCAAATTTCTCTTTATTTGCTTTATTTTTCTTGTTTTTTTGTCTGTATTTTCTTTCACAGAAAAATTCACATGGAAACGTTTTGCATGACTATACAGGTATAACCTATGTCAGATCATGTGCCTTTACAATGAGGGGGGAGGGGATAGAGGAAGACAATTGTGAATTCAAAATTTGATTAAAATATTCAATTTGTTTTTACATGTAACTGGAGAAAATAAAATATTAAACAATAGTGGTTTTTTTGTCTGTTTTTTTTAAAGAGAGAGAGCTAAGGCAGGACAAAATATTTAGGGAGAAATACTAACCAACTCTGACTGTCTTAGATGGTATTACCTAACCAATAATCCTTGCAAAAAGAGAGAACAGGAAGCTTAATATATTTTTACCTTATCTTGGAGTCTACCTAAATAATCCTTAAGAGCTTTCCAGCTCTAAAATTGTTAACCCAAATGACAATACAGTGCAACATTATGAATGTTCAAAACATTAATATTTTGATGAAAATATATGAATTCTTTTACAAATGATTTTCTGTATCAAGATGTCCATTCAAACTCATGTAATTGACTAAAATTTCAATGATAGAACAACTGCCTTGTTTTTGAACACCAAAAACAAACAGTGGTGTAGTCAATATCTCTAAGGGCAGCAAAAGGAGAGTCTGTAAATATAAGAATCTTGCAGGACGCAATACCTGGAGGCAAAAAGTATCCCTCCCAGATTAACCTGTATAATTAGAATATTAATAAGCCATATTGGCTAAATTGATTGCTGCTATGCTCATTATTTAGTTTAAATTGCCTGTGATGTCAATCAAATTAGGATCTTTTTGCTGTTTTAGTTCCTGCCAAGAAGCATAATGCCTCTGAATAATGTGATTAAGGAGGATCTTTCCCACCTATTCATGGGTCTGCCCACTTTGGGAAGCTTCATTAGCAGAGTTATTTTGTAAGAAGGTTCCAAGAAACTTTTGTTTTTTGTTTTTGTCTATTGAGGACCTGGGTCAGAGGGTTATGCCCTCTGGCTGTACAAAACCTATAAATAGTCTGAGAGTGAGGTTTGCCTTTGTGGCTTAGTTTTTGTAAGAAGGTTTGAGTGCCAGACAAGAACTCTGGGAAGCCACCTTAAGGAACCCCCAGCATTGAAAACCCAGATGTCAGTGCTTCCCTCTCTGGTAACTATAATCAGACATTTGAACCTGTCTGTTGAATTACAGTCAGGCATAGGAAGTCATATGTGTTGACTTTTTGATTTCTCTATATTTTCTTTGAGGTTCAGGGTGCTGACTTCCCTGAACTAAATGAATGACATATTGTTTAAAGGAATGATGCATGTGCTTGATTAAAGTGATTGCTGACCTCTCAAAAATTACCTTTCCTTTTATGAATGCAGATTTAGGAACCTGATAGATCCCCCTGTAAATGTTGCGGTGCTAACTGTTACACTGCCACCACCACTGGACAAGACTCATTAGTGAGAGTTTGTGAGTGATGAGTACATCATTCTGTTATCAGCTTTTGACAGTAGTGCACTGTGTTTCTGTTTGAAGTGAAATTTGTGAATAGTTCCATGGTTCAGCAGCATTTTTTAATTCTGTCTGCTATACAGCCATCATATAAAATAGGACCAAGAGAAAACTGAAGGAAGAAAACAGAATTTTTTAATGAGGATTAGGATTTTCAATATTATCTTGTTCCTACTAAAGATGAGATGATTTGCTTGCTTAGTGATACTGCATTATCAATATTTAAAAAAATCAATTCTCATCAGCATTATAACAACTAAGGACCACAAATATTTTAAGTTAGAGGGAGAGGTATGAAAGATTATATTGCAGAAATTAAAAGATAGAAGATGGCAGAGTAGAAGCATTGACCTGCTAGATATCTTCTGTCAAAACACTCAGAAAACCTGTAAAAATGATTCTAAACAAATTCTAGAGCAGTGGAGGTCACAAAATGACAGACTGAAACAAATTTTCAGATCAAGACAAAGTGAAATATCAACAGGAATGTTCTATCAACCAGATAAGGAGTGTAGTTCACTTTAGTATGGGCCACACTGGTGCAGATGGAGATGAATCACTGGTGGCTGCTGTGGTTTCCAAACTTCTGAACCAACAAACATCAAAGACAGCTCTGAAGGTCAATGGGAAGGGTCTTACACCTTGATGAGAGGGGAACATGGTACAGCCCCAGTCCAAGCCCAACTGAGGCTCTGGGCCCAGCCCCGGCCCTAGTCCTAAAGTGAGGCAGGCACCACTGAAGTGGAGGCTATCTCTGGAGCCTTTTACCTAGCAAAGACTTCAAAAGTCAAATAATTAGTTGGAAAATGAGCAAGCAGAGGGAAAAGAAACACACTGTAGGTTTTTACTTTTGGGGGGAACAGGTATTTTCTTATGTCATTGGTGACAAGAAAGATCAAAACATACAACAAGATGAAGACAACAAAGTCAAAGATCCTACATCCAAAGCCTCCAGAAAAATATGAATTGGTCTCAGGTCATGGAACAACTTCGAAAAGGATTTTGAAAATCAAATAAAATAAGTCAAGGAAAATGGGGAAGAGAGAAGAGAGCAATGCAAGAAAATCACAAAAAACTAGTCAACAGTTTTCTAAAGGAAACCTCCCCAAAATGCCGAAGAGATTAACAGCCTTAAAAGTAGCTTATCTCATATGGCAAGAAGTGGAAAAAACCAATGAGGACAAGAATGTCTTAAAAAACAGAATGGACCAAATGAAAAAAAGAGGTCCAAAAGCTCACTGAGGAACATAATTTCTTTTGTTATAATTAATTAATTAATTTTAAATTTTCAACATTCATTTCTACAAAATTTTGAGTTCCAAATTTTCTCCCCATCTTTGCCCTCCCCCACCCCATAAAATCAGGTATTATGATTACCCTTTTCCTTAATATGCCCTCTCTTCTATCACACCCATTCCTTCCCTTATATCCATCTTCTCTCTTTTCTTGTAGGGCAAGCCAGATTTTTATACCCCATTACCTGTATTTCTTATTTCTAAGTTTTGTGCAAAAACATTTCTCAGCATTCATTATTAATAGTTTGAATTCCAACTTCTCTCTCTTCCTCCCCTCCCACTCATCCCCACTGAGAAAGCAAGCAATTCAACATAGGGTATAATGTGTAACTCTGCAAATGACTTCCATAATAGCCATGTTGTGTAAGTCTAACTATATTTCCCTCCACCCTATCCTGCCCTCAATTTCTTCTATTCTGTTTTTTGACCTTGTCCCTCCCCAAACATGTTCACATATAATTGCTCCCACCTCCCATTTGCCTTTTCTTCCATCATATCCTCTACCCTGCTTCTCCCCTTCTCCCCTACTTTCCTGTAGTGTAAGATAGATTTTTCATGCTAAATTGAGTGTGTATGTTATTCCTTCCTTGAGTCAAATGTGATGAGAGTAAACTTCCCTTTTTCCCTCTTACCTCCCCCATTTTCCCCTCCATTGGAAAAGGTTTATCTTGTCTCTTCTATGAGAAATAATTTCCCCCATTCCATTGCTCCCTTTCTTCTCCCAATATATTCCTCCCTCACCCCTTAATTTTATTTTTTAGATATGAATCCTTCTTATTCAACTAACACTGTGTTCTCTCTCTCTCTCTCTCTCTCTCTCTCTCTCTCTCTCTCTCTCTCTCTCTCTCTCTCTCTCTCTCTCTGTATGTGTGTGTGTGTGTGTGTGTGTGTGTGTGTGTGTGTGTGTGTAATCCTTCCAACAACCCAGATACTGAGAAAAGTTTCAAGAGTTACAAATATTATCTTTCCATGTAGGAATGTAAATAGTTCAACTTAATAATTCCCTTGTGATTTCTCTTTCCTGTTTACTTTTTTATCCTTCTCTTTATCCTTGTGTTTGAAAGCTCTGCCCTTTTCATCAAGAATGCTTGAAAGTCCTCTATTTCATTGAATGACCATTTTAATCCCTGAAATATTATACTCACTTTTGCTGGGTAGATGATTGTTGGTTTTAATCCTAGTTCCTTTGACTTCTGGAATATCATATTCCAAGTCCTTAGATCCCTTAATGTAGAAGATGCCAGATCTTGTATTTTTTGTATGATTGTATTTCCACAATATTTGATTTGTTTCTTTTTGGTTGCTTGCAATATTTTCTCCTTGACTTAGGAACTCTGGAGTTTGGCTGCAATATTCCTTGGAGTTTCTCTTCTTAGATCTCTTTCAAGAGGTGATCTGTGGATTATTTCAATATTTATTTTGCCCTCTGGTTCTAGAATATCAGGGCAGTTTTTCTTGATCATTTCATGAAAGACAATATCTAGGCTCTGTTTTTTATCGTAGTTTTCAGGTAGTCCAATAATTTTTAAATTCTCTCTCCTGGATCTATTTTCCATGTCAGTTGTTTTTCCCAAAAGATATTTCACATTACGTTCCATTTTTTCATTCTTTTAGTTTTGTTTTATAATTGCTTGATTTCTTATAAAGTCATTAGCTTCCATCTATTCCATTGAAATTAAAAAAAAAATCAAACTATTTTCTTCAGTGACCTTTTGAAGTCTCTTTTCCATTAGGTTAATTATGCTTTTTAAAAAATTGTTCTCCTCATTGGCTTTTTGGATCTCTTTTGCCAGTTGAGTTAGCTTATTTTTAAAGGTGTTATTTTCCTCAGCATTTTTTTTGGGGGGGGGGAGTCTCCTTTACCAAGCTATTGACTTGTTTTTCATGATTTTCTTGCATCGCTCTCATTTCTCTTCCCAATTTTTCCTCCACCTCTCTTACTTGATTTTCAACATCCTTTTTGAGCTCTTTGATGACCTGGGAGCATTGCATATTTATTTTGGAGGTTTTGGATGCAGAAGCCTTGACTTTTATGTCTTTCCCTGATGGTAAACATTGTTCTTCCTCATCCTGAAAGGATGGGAAAGAGTACCTGTTCACCAAGAAAGTAACCTTCTATAGTCTTATTTTTTTCCCATTTTTGGGCATTTTCCTAATCAGTTAGTTGACTTTTGGGTCCTTTGTCCAGAGTACAGTATTATCTGGGGACCCGTTAAATCTCAGTTCCTCCAAGGTGACACAATCAAAGGAGAGTTTACTCCCTGGCCAGGCAGGAGGCTGAGATTCAGATCAGCTGTTAAATTCTTCTTGGGGCTTTAAGCAAGGGCCAGGGTTGCCACTCAGGGCTGAGGTTCAGATTAACTACTCAATTCCAGGGGCTTTATCCAACAATGGATGCTGACTGCTGTCTGCCTGGCCACCATAGCTGCTGCCAGATGCTGCTGCTGCTACCACCATCTTTGGCCAAGGGAAGGAGAGGACCCTGCTCCCTTGACATGGAAATGAAAAAGCCCTTTCACTAACCTTTGAATCTGCCTTTGGCACCTTTCAATTGAGGGATCTGTGAGCCAAGGCTGCTGCTGTCAGGGATTCCACCCCTGAGGCCTGCTCTGATCCTCCTCCCTGTGCAGCACAGCCAAGGCGGGTCTGGGCTTCCCTCTGCATCCAGTATGACAGACTTTTCCCATTGACCTTCTAGGTCACCCTGGGCTGGAAATCTCCACTCCATCATTGCATGGCTTCTGCTGCACTTGAATTTGCTGAGAGCCTTTCTTTCCAGGTATATTAGGGGCTCTGTAGGAAGAGTTAGAGTATGTGCGTCTTTCTACTCTGCCATCTTGGCTCAACCGCCAGAAAATTATTCTTAAAAATTAGAATGGAACAAATAGAAGCTAATGAGTTTATGAGAAATCAAGAAATTATAAAAGAAAATGAAAGGAATGAAAAAATAGAAGACAATGTGAAGTATCTCACTGGAAAAGCAACTAATCTGGAAAATGAATCCAGGAGAGATAATTTAAAAATTATCGGACAACATGAAAGCCATGATCAAAAAATAGCCTAGACATCATCTTTCAAGAAATTTTCAAGGAAACTAACCTGATATTCTAAAATCAGAGGGGGAAATAGAAATGGAAAGAATCCACTGATTACCTCCTGAAAGGGATCTTAAAAGGAAAACTCCTAAGAATATTGTAATCAAATTCCAGAGTTCACAGGTCAAGGAGAAAACATTACAAGCAGTCAGGAGGAAACAAATCAAGTATTGTAGAAGCACAATCATGATAACACAGGATTTAGCAGCTTCTACACTAAGGGTCAAAGGGCTTGTAATATGATATTCAAAGATCAAAGTGGATCAGAATAAAACCAAGAATCACCTAGCAATTTAATATAATATATTATATGAACATAATACTTCAGGGGAAAAGATGGAACTTCAATGAAATAGAGGACTTCCAAGCATCCTTATGGAAAAGACCAGAACTGAATTGAAAATATGCATTTCAAATACAAGAATCAAGAGAAGTATGGAAAGGTAAACATAGAAATTTGATATTTGTACCTCATGAGACCTTTCTCAGTATTGAGAGTGTTGGAAGGAATATGTGTGTGTGTGTGTATACATATTACATACATACAGATATAGATATATATATACATATATACACATATATATATATACACATATACATACATACATATGGATACATGTATCAGAGAGGAGCAACAGAGACAGAGAGTAAGAGAGACAGAAAGAGACAGACAGAGAAAGAGAGCAATAGGGAGAGGATAGAGAATAGAGCAAGCTGAATATGAAAGAATGATATCTGAAAAAGAAAATTAATTGTTGAGAGAAAGGTACTAGGAGAAAGAGAAAGGGAAAGGTAGAATGTAGTAAATCATCTCACATAAAAGAGTCAAGAAACAAATTTTACAGTGGAGGGGAAGAAGGAGAAGATGAGAGAGGCTAAGTGTCCCTTACTTTCATTGGATTTTGCTTCAGGAGGGAATAATATATACAGTCATTTGGGTATGGAAGTTTATCTTAATCTACAGGAAAGCAGGGGGAAGGGAACAAGATGGGGGGATAATACAAAGGATGGCAGATTGGGGAAACAGGTAATTGAAAGCAAATATTTTAGTAGAGGGACAGGTAAAAGAATACAATAGAATAAATGGAGGTTGAGAAGGATAGAGGGTAATATAGTTAGTATCTCACAACATGACAGTTATAGATGTCCTTTGCATGACTACACATATATGATATATATTGAATTGCTTGCCTTCTCAGTGAGGGTGGAGGGGGAGGGGAGAAGGAAGAGAATGTGGAGATCAAAGATTTAAAAATGAATGTAAAAAACCATTTTGGGGGGACAGAGCCAAGGTGGCGGAGTGAGAGCAACTACTCACCTAAGCTCTTAGACCAACTCCATCAGATACCTCTAAAAAGAAAATCTGACCAAATTTTGGAGGTGCAGAATCCAATAGGAGACAGACTGTGCAGTACAGGACAGACTGGAAGATAGATGGAAAGAATCTATTTTATGAAGGTGGAGGAACATACAGTTCACAGCACAGAGTCCTTGCCACTGCATGGCTAAACAGGAAAACCCAGGGGTGGTCTAAGGAAGGGGAAGCACAGTAGAAGAGCAGCTCAGGGTGAGAGTCAAGTGGTGCCCAGCAAGTGAGAGCCACAGAAGGAGGCTCAGGTATCTGCAACAGCTGCATGGAGACTTTCACCCACAGATTAAATGTCTCTAAGTCACCTACTTGAATGTCTGGGAGCTAAAATGGTGGAGTGATCAGTAAATGCTCTCTCACCCTCCCCTTGTTGACCTTGAAAGAACCATAAAGTATTTCCCCAGAAAAATCCCAGATCAGTGAGATCAGTAGCAGGGGAAAAGAATCTCATAGTGCATGAGGCTAGGAAAATAGCAAAGAAAAATTCCCCTTACTGTGGCTGAGGAACAGAGCTGTCCCAGACAGTCAGAAATGCAGGGGTATGGAGTCTTGCAGAAGGACCTAGGTGTGCCTCAGCACTCCAGGGGAAACAGGAAGACAATAGGGCAGCTGGGAATCACCATCCCCTGAGCTTGTCTTTGCCTCAGCTCAAATGAGGAGATCTCCTGTGGCCAGACCACTCTTCCCCCACACTTAACAGGCTAGCCCCAGGGCAAATTGGGGAAACACAAAGCAAAAAGATAAAAAGACACTTGCTCTTAGCTTTTTCACACAAGTCAGCTCAACACCAAGTTCTGCAGCTTCTAACCGAAAGAATCAGAAGCCACAATGCACAATCACCATCATGAACAAGAATAAGCAAAAGAAGCATGAAAAAACCATAGATTCTTTCTATGGGGACAAGGACCAAAACACAAATACCAAAGAGGTCAGTGGAGAGACTATACTTCCATCTGAAACTTCAGAAGGGATGATGAACTGCTCACATGCACAAACAGCTCTCCTGGAACAGCTGAAGAAGGAAATAGAAGAAAAATTGGCCAATGATTTTAAAAGTATAAAAAAAGAATTCACTGATGAGAACATCTCTTTAAAAAGGAAAACTTAAAAAAATGGAAAAGGAAGTACAAAAAATAACTGGAGAAAATAACTCCTTAAAAGGAACAATCGGAGAGATGTAAAAGGAAGCACAAAACCTAACTGGGAAAATTCAACATATGGAAAAGGAGATACAAAAGTTAACTGAAGAAAACAATTTGATAAATATTAGAATATGGCAAGTAGAAACTAATGACTCTATGAGCCAGCAAGAATCAGTCAAATAAAATATAAAGAATGAAAAGATAGAAGAAAATGTAAAATATCTAATTGGAAAAACAACTGACCTGGAAAATAGATCCAGGAGAGAAAATTTAAGAATTATTGGCCTGCCAGAAAGCCATGATGAAAAAAAGACTCTAGACAATATCTTCCATGAGATCTTCAAGGAAAACTGCCCAGAAGTGCTAGATCCAGAGGGCAAAATAGTCAGGGAAGGAATCCACTATTCACCTCCCAAAAGGGACCCCAAACTAAAAGTACCAAGAAATATTGTTGCCAAATTCCAGAACTATTAAGTGAAGGAGAAAATACTACAGGCAGCCAGAAAGAAACCATTCACATATCGAGGAACTACAGTCAGGATCACACAGGACCTTGCAGCTTCTACGTTAAAAGATCGAAGGACTTAGAATCCGATATTCTGTAAAGCAAAGGAGATGGGACTACAACTAAGCATTAACTACCCAGCAAAGTTCAGCATAACATTGCAGGCAAGGATATGGTCATTCCAATGAAGTAAGGGATTTCCAGAACTTCCTGACAAAAACGCTAGAACTTAATAAAAAATTCAATCTTCAAAGGCAGGTCTCAAGAGAGGCATAAAAAGGTAAACAACGGGAGGGGAAACAAAACAAACTTGTTATTCAATTTGGGGAAACTGTTTACCTCCCTATAAGGGAAGATAATACCTGTTAATCTTGAGAATTTTACATCTAATATGAAATATAAAAGGGATATACATAGAGGGAAAAGGTATAAAGTAAATGATATCATGTTAAAAATATGATTTAAGTATAGGAAAGGATTGTAACAGGAGATGTGAAGAAGAGAAAGCAGAAAATGGTAAATTACATAACAGGAAGAAGTACAAAATTATAGATAGAGGGGAAAAGGGGAGGGAGATGAGCATTGTTTGAGAGGTACTCTCATCTGATTTGGTTCAAGGAATAATGAGCTTAAGTACATAATTTTAATTAGGAGTGGAAGGGGGAAGAAAGGGGAGGGGAAGTTAAAAGGGAGGGAAGAAGCAGTAAGGATAAAGTTGAGTAAAAGGGAGGGGGACTGAAAGAAGGAAGGGAAGGCTGCAGGAGGTGGTGGGGAAAAGTGAAAACTATTGAGGAGGGGAAGGGAGATGGGAGAGTTAAAAGCACAAATGATGGGAAAGAGAATGGAGGGAAATACACAGATTGTAATCATAACTGTGAATGTGAATGGAATGAACTCTCCCATAAAATGGAGACAGATAGCAAAATGGATTAAAAGCTATAATGCAACAATATGTTGTTTACAAGAAACACATTTGAAATGGGGGGAATACACACAGGGTAAAAGTCAAAGGTTGGAGCAGAATATATTGTACATCAGCTGATGTAAGAAAAGCAGAAGTAGCAATCCTAATCTCAGACAAAGCAAAAACAGAAATAGATCTAATCAAAAGAGGTAAGGAAGGAAACTATATCCTGCTAAAAGACACCATAGACAATGAAGTAACATCATTACTAAACCATTCGTCAAGTAGTGTAGCATCCAAATTCTTAAAGGAGAGGTTGGGGGAGTTGCTCCATTCTAATTTTTAAAGAATTTTTTTTTTCTTTTTTTAGTGACATCCTTTTCCATTTGATCAATTCTGATTTTTAAGGCATTATTGTCCTCAGTGGCTTTTGTGGACCTCTTTTGCCATTTGCCTAGTTTGCTTTTTAAGATTTTGTTGTCTTCAATTTTTTTATCTTCTTTACCTTGCTGTTAACTCTTTTCTCATGATTTTCTTGCATCACTATCATTTCTCTTTGCAATTTTTCCTCTACCTCTATTACTTGATTTTCAAAATTCTTTCTAAGCTCTTACATGGCCTGATAACAATTTATATTTTTCTTGTAGGTTTAGGATGACTTTGCCATCTTCTTCTGAGTGTGTATTTTGATCTTTCCTGCCACCATAAAACTCTTCTACAATCAGGGCTTTTTTTTTTCCAGTTGTTTGCTCATTTTCTCAGCCTATTATTTGACTTTCAAATGTTTAAGTAGGACTCTGCTTCCAGAGTGGAAAAAGTATTGTCCCAAACTTCAGGAGGTTTGTGCAGCTTCTTTCAAAGATACTTCTAGGGACCTGCAAGTGTTCCTTTCTTTCAAGGTGGTATGATCTAAGAAGAGGTGTTTACTCCTGTCAGGTCCTGTGCTCTCAACTGTGAGAGATCAAAAGCACTCTTTTCTGCCCTGGAACTGCAAGGAAGGCCACCACTGTGGCCACAAACTCTACTATGCTTATGCTCCTCTTCACCTTGAGACTGTGGCCCAGGATGGAGATCTGGATGCAAGTAAGGGCAAAACAACAGAGTCCTGCCTCAGTGTTAGCAAAAATACCCCTGTAATCCCCTTCCTTCCAGTCATTCCACCCCCTTACAATGCGTGTGCTGAGAGTTTCAGAAGAAGTTGCTTATTCAGTGTCTCCTAAGGCCTATTCCCAGTTTGGTTTGAATGGGGGTTGTGACATGGTCTGTGCTGGACTGGGCTCCACTCTCATTCAGGTGTGACGCATTTTTTCTGCTGACCATCTATATTGTCCTTGGCATCTATGGAGTGAGAGGTGTTGAAACTGCAACTGCTGCCAGCTATTCAGTGACCTTGAGTCATGCTCCAGATTTGCTATGGCCTGGTCTGTGCTGGGGTGTCATGTGTTGGATTGTGTTCCTCTCTCACCCTCATGCAACACACCTTTTAGTGACCTTCCAAGTAGTCTGGGATTGGAAATTTGTTTCATTCCATCTTTTTACAGGTTCTGTTGCTCTAGGATTTGTTTAGTGTCATTTTTAGAGACATTTGGTGGGATTTGGGAGAGAACTCAGGTAAGTACCTGCCTTTACTCTGCTATCTTGGCTCCACCTAGCAATGATTTCTATAGGACTGCTTCATTTCTATGTGATATCATGTCAAATCAAAATGACTTGAATATTCTTTGCAAGATAAAATTAAGTCTACATATGATATGTGGGGAAAAAACCCAAGCATTTTAAAAAAGCTATTTTTTCAAAACATCTTTACTTCAGAAGGAAATTTCAGATGAATATTCTCTCAGTTAGCAAAGATAATTGATGAACAGGATGATATATGTGAACCATCTGAAGGATATAAGTTGTTATAGACCTATTAATTGGAGAATACAAGGAAAGATTCACTGATTTTGAGAATCATTACATTACACTCAAATTAGCATTTCAGCTTTACCTAGTAGATATGAAGTTGATACCAAGGCACCTAAAAATTACAGAAGAAATTGATTGAGCTATCAGTAGATGACATTTTAAAGTCAGTGTTTGATGCTATGAAAGAGCCAACTGAAATATGGGAAAAATACAGTAGAATACTCATGCCATCAGCAATATGCCTGAAAAATGCTTTCTTCATTTTCAATCACTTATTGCTGTGAATCTGCATTCTCCTGCCTAACCCAAATCAAGACACCCTTAAGATCACAAATGACTGATACCCATCTAGAAGATCAACTGAAATTGTGGACCTCCATTTTGCAACCAAATATTCAAATGTTTTTTTTTAAAAAAAGAGGACACAACAAAGTCATTAACAAGCTAGTTATCTTTAAAATTAACAAATAGTTTTCATTCTTGAAATTATTACATATATGTTAGATTTTTTTTTAAATGTCCATTTTTAAGTACATCTAATTGAAGTTTCTTGAATGTGGCCTCATTTGATTACAACTAACATATTAATTCAGCCTTCCAACACGAAAAAGTTCCCCACCCCTGTCCTAAATCGTGAATTTGCCTGGTGGGCATAGACTGCCAATGTACTATTTCTTCATGCATTCTTTCACAAAGACAAAGTGGAAAGAATTGGAAAAAACTGAACTGTAATGAAATATACTGGACAATCCCTTTAATTTAGGGTGAATTCTATTTGTGAAAATCAAGTCTCATACAAGAGTCATGGATGGAGAAGGTTGTGAAGCCATTAGTTTGATGCAATAACCTTGCTATTTGATCTCTTGCTTAGGAAACCACATTCTTCACAATACAGATTCTATAAGAATGAAATGTATGTTGGGGGCAGGGAGGTGTTAGAAGGCTTCTCTGCTGGTTTTATTGAAAGAGCATAACAGTACTCTAATACAGGAGACATAGAACATCAGTGGAAAGTGCATAGGCTTTGTTGGTCAAGGATCTGGATTTATATTTGACTGTGCAAGTTGTTCCTAGTACGACCCTGGGCAAATCACTTGAACTCTTTGGGTCTTAGTTCCACTTGCATAAAATGAGAGTGTTAGACTGCATGACTTCTAAGATTCTTTTTCAACTTGAGATCTATGATCCTATGATTTCAGCTGAGCCAGAAGCTGAATTTTGTAGAGACAATAACAAAGAAACAGCCAGTGGGATAGGAATTAGTCAAGAATATGTAATCCTATTCAGTGAAACAAATAGGAAAACATCAGCAGTCTTAAAGTGTGAATTGAGTGTCAAAAGTGAAGATCCACTGCTGACTCAACAATATCAGTCTCCTAGGAAATATAACCTTTGACTCTGTGCTTCTGTTGGTATAATTTAATGCTACAATTATTATTTAGATAATTAATTCTTTGAGGTAATAGAGTAAGATTAAAATTTTAAGGTACTCAAAAGTGGAGGTTTTGCCTATGCATATGCTTAGATGCAGCTACAAAGATGAATGTATACAGGGATCTTTTGATTATCAATATTAGATGCTGCATAAAAACAGAAAGTTGTATGTATTTCTCAGCTATTATCCAGTTTTATAGTAGAAGGTATTTTTCAAGTGTTCCAAAAATCAGGGAAATTTCTTACAAATTTTGTTTTGTTTTATTTTGTGGGTATTGGAAATACTTTTGTTTGTAGATGGCACTGTAATCATTTCAAGAAGCCCTAGATACTATGAATCTTGATGTGTGAGATCCATAGTTATATAAACAACTTTGATTGAATAATCTGCAAGGAAAAAAAATGGCTGGTGAATATTTATTTTCCAGTTTATGTTGTTGTTGTTGCTGTTTTGCTCTTTTGTTCTAGAAAAAGATAAAAAATGGCATCATGATGTCAGGGTCAATGTGTAGCATATCTGACTATGGGTAATCATAAATCAAGTAAAAATAGTATGTATAAACATTTGGGATGATGATGTTTCTAAATTTGCACATCTCACATTTCTTTTGAGGTGCTGCAATTATGCTTTGCTCATAGAGCCCAGTCTCTTCTTTGATACAGGTACTTCATGTTGGACAATCCTATGCCAGTGTCTTCCTTATCACACAACCAATACCAACATTTTTCAGGGAGATCTTGAGGGCTTCCTTGTATTGGTTCTTCTGATTTCCATGTCTTGTGTACATAGTTGGAGGATCAGTTCATTGAGTTTTTCCTTTAATACACACACACACACACACACACACACACACACACATACACAGATATATAGATACATAGATATATAGATATCACACTTCAAAAGTAAAATGAGCTGAGTCTGGTATTAATTTAAAAAAAAGAATTCATATCTAGGAAATTGTGTAAAATTTCCATGACTGAATATACATTATCTACACATCTTTTTTACACCAGCATCTTTTATGCTGTATAATTGTATCATAATTCTTAAAACTCATAATGTGATTGTTAAAAAAATAAGGGTGATTCCAATGTTGTTATAAGTAAGGTAGTATAAGTATATTGTAACATTTCTAGCAAAGATTTGTGGACAAGTGATGTGATAAAAAGATAACCCAGAAAATGGTCTGTATGATTTGTATTTTTAAAATGAGGGATCAACAATGAACAACGAACTTTTCTTCAAAACTTATTGAATAGTTATTCACAAAATATTTAAAGAACAAAGATAAAATCTCTTGTGGCAGTTAAGTAAGTGTATGGGGAAAAATTTCATGATAGTATGATGATAGCACAATGAAGCACAAAATGTAACTCTAGTTATATATATTTAGTGTTGCTGCAAATGCCTCCAGATGGATCATGTCATGAGCAAAAGTGATATGTTCATTATCACCACCTTTAACTTTTGCTCCAAATCCAACATTTTCATCCATTCTTGTGCCAGCACTCTCTGTACAGACTCCAACACAATTCATTATATCTAAACTATATATCTTTCCACCTTGTGTGCCCTTCTAAAGGGCGATACAACAATAATTCTTCATACATGCTTCCTTCATAAACATATCTAACATAAACTAACAACTGTGTCATGAGAAATATCAGTTGTTTCATTTACCTGAATTGCAAACTTTGGATTGTCCTTTAGCATGGTAATGAGCTCCTGGAATTGGTCATTATTAATTTCAGAAATTTTTTCAGAAAGAATATCATTCAATAAAGGAATTTTACAAACTTCATCCCCATACGTTTTTCTAGATCTATTTCTGACATTTTAATAGCAGCAGGTAATACAAGCTCTCCTAGTGTGTGGAACTTTTTTGGCTTTTTGCATTTCAAGAAGTTTTGTAAGATGCATGTAAATAATTTTGTTCACAGTCAAAAATTTCTCAAAACATTGTTTGTCTTATTTGAAGATTTGAAAATTTATTCAAATATCCCTTTGTTTTATTGCAGTACACTACATGCTTGGTATTAATATGTCATTTCAATTTGGCTGGGTTCATGCTCTCCACAGCTAAAACTTCAGTACAAATTAAGCACGAAGTTTTGTTTTTCCCGTACCATAATCATTTTTAGAAGTAAATTCATAAATAGTAAATCTATATTTTCTTTTTCTTGTCAATTTTGGTGCACCACAATATTGTAGGAAAGACTGTCATATTATCATCAGTATGTTTTTCTCTCCTGTCTAACTTTAGTCACTTATCCTTACTCAAATAATATTTTGTTCTAAAATATAAATAAATATTGCTAATAATTTCTCAAATAAATAATAGTTTTAGTTTATGAAATTATATTTGTTTTGCTTAATTTTTAAAAATATATTCCACTTACATACACATAGAGTGGTGATGGTGGAGAAATATTTTCAAAGGGCTTTTGTTTTACTTGCTGTTATTAAACACTTATGTTTCTGTAATAGGAGACATAGATTTTTTAAATCAAACGTTCTAACACAATACATTCCAAAGAGATACTAATTTGATTCTTACATGCTGAGGAATGAAGGTAGCAAAATACTCTCTTTTTTCCTGAAATTTAATTATTATATTTCTGTAAGAGCAACAATTCATAATATACAATAATCTCGAATCTGAATTGTGGTGTTTCTGGCAGCATTTATTGGTGTTGCATGGCATGACAGCATGTGCAGTGCAAAGTGCATATGTTGTGTGTTCATCATCAGGACTTCAGTGAAGTTGTGCAGTGCAACACAGGCAAACCAGAAACACCTCCGATTCATACGCATGTGATTCTGAATTAATTTTTGGTCATTGCATGTTTAGAAACTTTTTACTTTTTACAACCCCCACATTCAGTTATGTGACAACATATAGGATCATGATGACAGTTTAAGAAGCTCTGGCCTAGAGAATCAATTTTGTTGATTTGAAACTGTAAATTGTGTTGGCTCCATAATAGGAAGTTACTTTTCCATTCTCAGATGCTCAACTGTTGTTCTGATCTTACTGATTCAGAAGTTCCTTTCAATGATTAGATATACCCATTCATATTAAATATTTTTCACAGTTTTTGTCCTTTAGTTTTTTCACAACTTTTGTCATCTCATAAATTTGTTGCATAGGTCTATCCAATATGTTGAATACATTTTCTCTTGATATTGTGAAGTATCAGGAGTTCACTCTTGTTATCCACCTGTCATCTTTCTCCCTCACTATGAAACCAGTCCATCTTCTCTTCTATACAATTCTTTCATGCAGTCTTTTAGTAATTTACTTTTTCAGTATTTCTCAGCGGCTATATGTTCCATCCTGCTTTACCATTCACATCTCCATTGACCTTTGTGAGATATTAATTTTTACTTCTATTCATGATTTTCTGCCATATTGCAATACTGATAGAATGCTGATGCTAAGAAGAATGATCTTTACTTTCTTGAAAAGTACATCTTTTCTTGAAGAGCTTTGAAATGTTTTGAGGGTAACCCAGACTTCTCTCCTCTTCCTATTCAATTGTGAGTAAAAAGTGTTGTACATTGATTCTCTCCATTAAATATATAACATAATCTATAAATTTTCCATCCAAATGCATATTATAATGTGGATAAAAATATATTTTTAACCATGTGTTCTTGTTACTATGGGTGACTGGGTCAAATTATCTTGCATTGTTATTAATTGTTTTCAGTAGGTTTTACAAAATTCTATAACTTGATTTAATAAACAAATTGATATCTGCAAAGAAGAAAGGGCCATCATCCACAGGAAATCCTTCTTTAACATGGACTCTGTTGCATCCATTCCATCACAGTGCTGCACACATTTGGAAAGCATAATTTTCCAAGATTTAGGATTTGCTTGATCAGAGGTTTGTTAAACAGTTTTATTTTATTCCCTCCACTACTATAATCATTTTTCGTATGGATGGGAAGTACCTCATTTAAAAAACAAAACAAAACCTGTAGTAAAATGTTCTATTGTACTGAATCAAACATTCTTTTTAAAATAATGAATATGGGCTCATAGATCTAGAATTAGAAGGTACCTCAGAAGCCATGAAGCCTAATCCACTGATTCATTAGATGAGGAAAATGAAGTCAACAGAAGTTAGGTGATGTACCAAAGTTATACAGAGTAACAATGAGAGGAGAGTTTGGAGCTCCAATCATTGTTCAAGCCTACTATAATATAATTTATTTATTTTTGTGGTAATTTTGTACTTACCATGTCCATTATCTCCTCTTCTTATCAAAAATACTTTTCATAAAATAAAGATATAAAGATTTTGTACAATATGTAAGTCTTTAGCCTCTCTCGTTCCTTTCTCTCATATCCTATTTTCCCACCATTTTTCTCTCCATTCTCAGTTAATGTCCCATGTAGCAGAATATATGTTGCTTTAACGGTAAGGGTATCTTCAAGATAATCATAGATTTTCTCTATTTCTTCAAATTTGGTTACAAATATTCATGCATATGATTCATCTATTTTCATTATAAACTTACTATGAAAAATTTTCATGGAAACTATAATATACGATGACAAAATCATCCGTGAAATGTTTCATCTCAATATGTCATGAACATTTCAGTTCCAATTCTTTCTTTGTTTTTCTGAAGAATGTAAGCTATACAACTTTATTTCTTCTGGTTTTGGAAAGAGCAAAAATATTAAGATTAATATGATCCAGTTCTTCTAAGAACATTGGGCTCATTTATCAAAGCACAAGCTATCATATTTAAAGTAGTGATAATGAAATTAAAAACCATCAACTGTCTAAAAACTTTATGAATATTGACACCCATTGCCCCCTTTTCATCACTTTGCCACTATCCTTGTAAAAGCATAAGGTGCAAGCAGCACAGATATGAGGTCCATATTTTAATTTAGTCGTTTCATGCATTACTATTGCCAAGAAATCATAACCTCGTTGCTAGCCAACTGGTGACAGTTCTCTATATACGTAGCTAAGTTCCTCAATGAAAGTTCATTTTGTTACCAGGGATATATTTGAAGCCTTTCTGGCAGAGATAGAACCTATGGGAACTTTTTCTCAAGGGGCATATTCAAAATACCTAGGTCCCTTTCCAGCCACAATGATGTATCATAGCAGGACATTGTGGAGTATCTTATTTATAGTCATCTCATGAGCTCTTATCTCTTATGATTATGAAGAAATAAAATTTATAACTTATATGAATTCTTTTCCCTAAACATATCTATAGAAATAATATCTAGATATATAATATGTCAATATTAATAGATATGTAATATATAGATTGATAGTAATAATATATATATAGATAGCAATAATATATACATATATGCATATACATACTATCATTATTGTTTTAGCTGTGTGTTGGAGTAGAAATCATATAGGATATGATATATATATATATTATATATACATACATTTATATATATAATATACATATTCACATATAAAGTCTAACTCATTTCATAGAAAAGGAAACTGAGAGACAAGGAAGTGAAGTAACTTCTTCAGGGTTAATTAAGTGCAAGAAAAACCTGGATTAAAATATTATTTCTGTTATATACTATGTTTGCAACTATAGATTCTAAATTAGAGAGTTGCTTTTCATGTGCATCAATGTAATCATAGGCTCAGATTCAATTAAAACACATACATCATAGATCTATGTTCATATATATATACGTGTATATATATATATGCATATATATATATATATATACAAGTATATATGGATACATGTATGAAAACATTTTTTATTACACAAAGAATGATATTCTTATATTACAAATGTTTACTTTCCTTGTATTTTACATTCAGCAAAATCTGTCCACTATAGGGTGGGTGATGGGAAGAGAGAGGAAGACAAAATTCTATAACACTAAATATAAAAATGTAAACATCATTTTGCATAGTAGATAATGGTTAAAATTTTGAAATTATTAATGCAAAGAAGTATACAGATTTAATAACAATGATAATGTTAGTTAAAACAGAAACATATAGGTATGGATTTCTCATAAACTGAAAATTTTCTTTGTCATGATTATATCTCAATTTCATTTCAATTATTCTGCTGCATCATAAATATGCAAGCAAAATACTTAATTTAAAACATATAGCCTTTTTCATTGTCATTTGTCAAGTCTCTTATTGCAGTTATTATATGTATATATATATACTATATACACACATATATATACTACATACATATATACATACATACACATATGTGTATGTTTCAAGACAGAAGGTTTTTATATACAGACGGATTTTTAAAAAATCAGCTCAATAATCTCAAAAGGTTTCTCTTTTTATAGACATGAACTCAGCATTTAGATTTTAGTGGGAATCCAGGCTTTCAAACTTGGTAATGATTTAAGCTAACAGATAACTAAATCATGGGCCCACATATCACACTATAAATCTCCAAGAAGTGTTATCTGTTGGGCAGAAGGAACAGATGATGCAATGAAGGATTCTTTTTTCCACATTGAGGTAAATGGAGTTTATATCTATAAAATACAAATTAAAAAAAATAGATACTGTAGAACTTTTCATTCATTTTGTATGAATTTTTTTGAAAGTACATTTTTTCCCCACATATAATAGAGGTGGTGGTAAGATTCTAAATGGAATATGCTCATGAAGACTACAAATGCCATTGTCTCCTATTTTATTTTTCATCTTTTGGTAAGAATAAAAAGGGTCCAGATGCTACCCAGAAAATGTAAAAGGGACTTCCAGGGATTGCATCTGCTTCACTGGCAAAGCACTCCAGGGCTTTTGATTTTGGCTTGGATTAACTTTCAGATTTGGAATTTCTGAAACGGGAATATTTTGGTGAATTTTTTATATTTGAAGGAAGCCTTGTCTGAGAGGTCTGCTTTACACTCTGACCAATGTAATCATGTATATAAATTGTAGGGAAGTCCTTTTAAAAGCTCCTATACCCATACCACCAAGTCAAATTCTCCGTAATAGGCAGTCATTGGAACAAGAGAGGCAATCAGTTGTCCCCTGGTTTGCAAAGAAGTAGGTTATGTAGGCATTCTGCCACTCTGCCACTGTCTATCTTAGCTATTTCTCATGCTCAAAAACTTCCTTTCTTAATTAGAACACTAAGTCATAGACTGCATTGTAATGAATTGGGTTACTTCTTTTTTATTTTCTTGCTGTTACTGTGGGCATCTGTAAGTTATTTCCTTATGAATAGACTCTTCCTTTTTATCCTAGAAAGGGTTCAGAGTGACAAGTAAATTTCCAGTATAAATAGTAATTCATATCTTTAGGTATCATACTGAGTGCATCTATCTTACTGCTCACCTATATATCCAGGGGCATTTTACCTTCATGTTAAAATCAACATTAAGAGATTAACTACATATTCTTCTAATTTTCCTTATATTCTGAATTCACTGCTATGAAACAAGTGTGAGGAGAGGGGAGAACAAAACATACTGCTTTAACTTTCTTAGCTTCCTTATATTTTGTAAAGCTAATAAGAAAATTATGGATGAATTGTCATGAAAAAACAATGATTCTTCTGGAGAGAGTGAAAGAGATTTCCAGTCAAAGGTAACCTGGAAGGCCAACAGGAAAAGTCTACCCCACAGGATGCTGAGCAGAGTGGAGTCCAGCCCTGGTCATGTGGCATGGGGAGGAACAGGAATGGAACAGGCTTCCAGAGCAGAATCCCCAGCAGGGAAGGTCCCAGATCTCTCAACCCACGAGAAACAAAGAAAGCTTCAAAGACCAGTGTGGGAGGGTTTTCCCAGTTGGGCTAGAGGGGAGCAGGGTCCCACCAGCACTGACCCCAGGCAGTGGCAGAGGTGGCAGCAGCAGCATCAGCAGCAGGCTGGGGGGCGGGGGGGCGTGGACAGGCAGTTACAGTGACCACTGAAGCAGCCTGGGTCCACTGTCTAAGCAGCTCAGATTAAAGCCTCTTGGGGAATTGAGCAGCTGAGCTAAATCTCAACTATGAGCATGGTCCTGGGGGGAGGAGGAGAACTAGGACCCTTTTCTTGACAAAGGATTCAGAAATCAAGTAACTGGCTGGGAAAATGCCCCCAAAAAAGGAAAAAAAAAATAAGAAAACAGAAAGTTACTTTCTTGGTGAACAGGTATCTCCTTTCACCCTTTCAGATGAGGAAGAACAATGCATACTCTCAGAGGAAGGCTTCTGCCTCGAGTACCTCCAAAATGAACATAAAATGGGTTCAGGCCATAGAAGAGCTAGAAAAGCAAGTCAGCAGCTTGTTAAATGAGAACCAAAAAAGAATGCTGAGGAAAATGACACTAAAAATAGGCTAAATCAAATGGAAGAAGTCTAAGAAGCCAATGAGGAGAAGAAGGCTTTAAAAAGCAGACTTAGTGAAATGGAAGAGGAGGTTGAAAAGCTCACTGAAGAAAATAGTTGGTTAAAAATGAGAATGGAGTTCAGGGAAGATGATGACTATATAATAAACAAAGAGGTTATGAAACAAAATCAAAAGATTGAAAAAAATAGAAGATAGAGTGAAACATCTCATTGGAAAAACAAGTCACCTGGAAAATAGATTCAGGAGAGACAATTTCAAAATTATGGGACTGCCTGAAAGCCATGATGAAAAAAGAGCCTAGGCATTATCTTTCATGAAATTATCAAGGAAAACTGCCCTGGTATTCTAGAACCAGAGGGCAAAATAAATATTGAAAGAATCCACCAATCACCTCCTGAAAGAGATCCAAAAAGAGAAACTCCTAGGAAGTTTCAGAGTTCCCAGGTCAAGGAAAAAATATTGCAAGCAACTAGAAAGAAACAATTCAAGTATTGCGGAAATACAATCAGGATAACATAGGATCTGGCAGCTTCTACATTAAGGGATCAAAGGGCTTGGAATAGGATATTCCAGAAGTCAAAGGGACGGGATTAAAACCAAGAATCACCTACCCAGAAAAACTGAGTATAGTCCTTCAAGGGAAAAAATGGTAATTCAATTATATAGAGAACTTTCAAGCACTCATAATGAAAAGACCAGAACTGAATAGAAAATCTGACTTTCAAACACAAGAATCCAGAGAAGCATAAAAAGATAAACAGGAAAGAAAAATTATAAAGGACTTTCTAAAGCTGAACTGTTTACATTCCTACATGGAAAGATAATATTTGTAAATCTTCAGACTTTTTTCCTTATTTGGGTAGGTGGAGGGATTACACACACACACACACACACACACACACACACACACACACACACACACAAACACACACACAGAGTAAAGGTTGAGTTGAATCAGAAGAGATGATATCCATAAAAAACATAAATTAAAATTAAGGGGTGAGAGAGGAAAACATTGGGAGGAGAGGAAAAGTGGAATGGGGAAGACTATAGCTCATAAAAGAGATAAGAAAAATCTTTTTCAATGGCAGAGAAAAGGGACAAGATGAAAGGGGAAAAGTTAAGCTTACTGTCTTCGCATATGGCTTAAGGAGAGAATAATGTGCTCACTAAATTTGGTATGAAAATCTATCTTACACTACAGGAAAGTAGGGGAGAGGAGAACAAGTGGGGTGAGGGGGATGATACAAGGAAGGGCAAATGGGAGAAGGGAGTAATTAGAAGTAAACACTTTTGGGAAGGGATAAGGTCAAATGAAAGAATAGAAAAAAAGGGGGTACAGGATAGGATGGAGGGCAATATAGTTAGTTTTACACAAAATGACTTTTATGGAAGCCTTTTGCAAAATGACACATATATAGCCTATAGTGAATTGCTTACCTTCTCAGTGGGGATGGGTGGGGAGGAAGGGAGGGAGAGAAATTGGAATTCAAAGTATTAGAAAGGAATGTTGAGAATTGTTATTGCATTTAACTGGGAAATAAGAAATACAGATAATAAGGTATAGGAATTTATCTTCCCCTACAAGAAAAGAAAGAGGATGGGTATAAGGGAAGGATGGGGTGTGATAGAAGGGAGGGCACATTGAGGGAAAGGGTAATAAGAATGCAAGATGTTATGGGGTGGGGAGAGGAGAGAAATGGGGAGAGAAATTGGAACTCAAAATTTTATGGAAATGAATGTCTAAATCTAAAACTAAATAAATAAAACTATTAAAAATTTAAAAAAAATATTTCTTCTTTGGCATATTTTATTTCACTATTGTTTAAAAAAATGATATATTCAAGGAGAAAGAGCTGACTTGAGGTACTTCCCATAGGCTCAAAAACATACCTTGAAATCCTGTGTTTTATTTCCAATTCAGTGTGTATCTAATATGTATATGAATATCTGCATTAATAAAATTCTGTTTTCATCATGTGGTTGATGACAGCTTGAAAGTCATTGCACTGTTAGGCAGAAAATTCTCCCAGTAGAAAAATATATTAGTGATTAGGAATCCAGGGACTTTTGCACAGTCCTCCTCCAGGGATAAACTCTATGATCCAAGAACAGTCTAACTTTCACACTGTCAATAGGATATGCAAAACATGCAGAGATGAATTAGATCCCTTTTGAAGTAAATGTTTCTTTAATATTTAATTTCTGAGATTTGCCTTTCTAAATCATCCTTCTTTATTTCCTTTTTGATCATCTATCTTTTTATAGACTTCTTATTAAAAAACACTGTGCTTCTTTCCTTCATCCATGCATATTTCATTACGTGAGTTCTTAATCACTATTGCAGTCAGTGACTTGATCTTTCCACTCAATTTTCTTAATTTTCTCCTTTGAGGCTTTAGTACATCTGTTTCCATGCAACGTGTTTATTTGATGAAACACCTAAAGAACAGTCAAAGTATAGCGATGAATGGTAGGTTATTGGTCATCTGTGTTAAGTAATTCGAATCCCCAGAAAAATTCAAGAAATTGTATTTACAATATATTGAAAATTGGTAGAGAAGGTTGTATTAGTCAATCTGATTCTCAATTATATCAGAAAAAGATTGCATCTCTCTATAAGCCCTGCATTTATTAAACTCAACACAATCAAAAACCATAAAAATGTTGTCTGTGGGGGGGGAGAACTCATTAATAAAGGATGAAAAAATATATTCTGAAAAATCAACAAAAAATTAGAAATTAAAAAGATACTTCTATGAGTATTGCATATTTTGACTAAAATATCTCAATCCTCTCTCTTCCATCACCACCACCTGTTCCTTGAAACAGAGTGGACTTTTCCTCCAGGATGGTTGCTTTCACATCTGAAGTCAGAGTTTACTCTAAACCAGATCTCTAAATTCTGTGGAAAGAACCTTGCATGTTCTAAGAAATCTATATGAACCAGACTTTTCTTCTGAGGGAAACTCGAGCTTCTTTTCACATCCCTGGTCTCCACTGCCTTAATACCAGTTGTGTCACATTTGCCCTCTGTAATGGTAATTTAAATGGGAAGATCCTTCCCATTCATTAATACACCTATGTGACCTGCCTGGGTCACATAGAAGCCTGAGTCACATGAGTCTGTGATGGGAGGATCTTTCTGAATGAGTGGAACAGGAAGGGTGATGTAGAACTGAGAGGAAAATTGTTCAGAGTAGTTACAATTGAGGGAGAAGGAGAAAACATACAGCTAGTTAGCATGAGTGGGAGAGCTTGATGGTGACTTTGTTCAAGGGAGCCTGTTTGTGATTTGTTTAAGGGAGCTGATTTGTGGGAAGCATAACAGAGAGAAACCTTGGAGATGGTGTTGCCCCCTGCACTGTTATGGTATATGGATTTCTTTGTTGCTGTGATAGATTTGATTCAGGTATTGGGATCTGACTTTCTGATGTTTGAATTAATGTTTTGATTCTGTCTTCCTTGTGAAGAGTTTGTTGTATTTTGCGATTCAGAATTGCTCCAGCATATTCATGGCTGCTGTAAAGGCTATAAATATAACATTGGCACTACACCAATCCCAAAGGTTCTCTGGTATCTTTAAGGTATTGATGTCTTTAAGGGTGAGGTATGTCTAAGCTGTCTGCAAATGGCCCTAGTCCACACCTATGTTATTTCCCCAATTTTAGGAGTCTCCTTCACTCCAGTTCCATTTAACCACTAACAAATTAGCATTTACAAAGAAACTGAAAAATTGAAAGAATTCACCAATCACCTCTTGAAAAAGACCCATTAATGAAAATTCCAAAGATTGCTATATCCAAATTCCAGAATTTCAGGTCAAGGAAATACAGCAATCATCCAGAAAGAGTGCATTCAAATATCATAAAGCCACAGATACAATCACATAAGATTTAGTAGCTTCCATGTTAATGGAGTAGAGGTGTTTGGAATATGATAGTCCAGAAAAGAAAGGAAATAACATTATAACCAATAATAACTACAAGCAAAACTGAGTATAAACCCTCACAGGTATTTAATGAAAGACAGGAATTTCAATCATTCCTAATGAGAAGAATAGAACTGAACAGAAACTTTGATATTCAAACAGAAGATTCAAGAGGATACAAACACAAATATTAAAGATTCAGTAAAATTAATTAAAAATACATTACAGATATGAATGAGTTGTCCATAAAATCTTTGTGAAATTTTAAGCTGTTTAAGCATGAAAAATGTACCAAGATTTTGGGGATATCCTATATATTTCATAGAAAAAATGTTTATTTCCATGGAAACTATTGTCTGTGTAAAATCTTCAAATATGGTTTTGATATTCTTTAAAATATTTTACAATTCTTACCTTACAGGTGTGGTAAATATGATGCACATGATGAATATAATCTTCAAGGACACCTTGGGAAATAGTTTAGTTATACAAAATCTGAGAGTGCATTCCTGTATATTGTTATTCAAGTTGTATTGGTGTCCTCCATATTTTAAAAGCATTGGTTTTGGTCATTTTTTTCCTGAAGTTACTAATTTAAAGAAAAAGTGTAATCTTCAGGTAAGTTCATGGAAAACTCATTTTTTCTAGTTATTTCATTAACAATTCAAGTGTTTTATGCATAAAAGCTATGAAACTAGAGATGCTACTCAACATTCACAGCATGCTTTTGGTTTCAATTCAAAAACAAAACATGCAGACAAAAGTCTTTTTTTTTGTAAATGAGGATAGGTTTTCAATGTTTTACATATCTATTCATGCATAAATTATGTGATCTCTGTGAAAATTCCCAAGCATATACAATTACTGGAAAATATGAACCTCTGGACAAATGCTTCATTACAGAAACTCAGGTTACTTGCTATACAAAAGGGGAACACATATCTCAATGTTGCAGATTAAAGGGGAAATGTGGATAAGAACTCATGTTCTAAGAGGTATTGAGAAGTTAACATAGAATCATAGACCTTTAGAGTTTGGGAAAGACTTAGAGCTCATTTTTTCCTGACCCTCCATGTCACACTAAAGGAAAATATTTATAATCTGACTATTTGATATGAAGCTCTCAAATCTCATATCTAACTTTTAAAGTTCTCCCTTTTCTAATCTTAAACTTAACCTTCCTCTACATCTTACATAATGCAGTAATACTATTCTTCTTTCTGTTATTCATATGCAACTTTCCATCTTTCCATATTATGATTTTCTAATGGCTATGTCCCATACCTCAAATGCTCTACATTCAACTTTATGCACATCTTCTACAGAGCTTTGTCCCCAACCTCATTTTCCTTCTCTGATTACCTTCCACTGATACTGTACATACATTATAAGCATAATTTTTCTGCATAGTCCTCCAGTCCTTGAAGACAAATACTGCATATCAACTTTATATTTTCAGTCCTTTACACAGAGCTTGGCAAATAGCAAGGACCTAATTATCTGACGACTGACTGACTGATATCAAATATAAATTTAATAATATTATACAATATTTTACTTTTTTATAGACACTTTATCTGTTCACAGTTTAACATTTGAGGATATCATACAAACACACATATACACACATATGCAATTACGACATGTGTATGTATGTGCATATGTGTATGCATATGTGTATGTATGTATATGTATACACACATATAGATGTGTGTGTGTGTGTATATATATATATATATATATATATACCTACACCTATACATATGCATATATCTATCTATCTAGTTTGAAAGTGTCTTTGGAACTTATTGAACTATACTCATAATTAAGATTAAAAAAATCATATAAAATTACATATAATCCCTGTTATCCTTGTTATATTTAAAACTAAAATCTTGACTTTCTAAAAGGCAAATTTCCTTGTATTCTTCAAATGCTGCAATTTTGACTTTGGACATAGATTGCATCATATCTTTGAGTTCCAGTTAGGAAAAGTACATGAAGACTTAACAATAGAAGGATAGGCACTAGATGATCACCTTTTTGTAGTGAGCAGTCTATGAAATAAAGGGGTGGGGGAAGATAAAAATGGAAGAAGATAATGAGATTATAAATTTAGGACCATAAGATGATGATGATGCTGATGGTGACTGACATTAATATAGTGTCCAGTATGTGCCAGGGAAGCTAGGTGCTGCAGTGGATAGAATGCCAGACCAGAAGTCAGGAAGACTCATCTTCCTAAGTTCAAATATGGCACAGATACTTACTAAATCTGTGACCCTGGGCAAGTCATTCAACCCTGTTTGCCTGTTTCCTCATCTGTAAAATGAGCTGGAGAAGGAAATGCTAAACCATTTTAATATCTTTGCCAAGAAAAAACACAAATATGGATACAAAGACCTGGGCATGGCTGAAATAACTTAACAACATTAATTATGTGCCTAGCACATTGCACCATGCTTGGCACATAGTAGGTAAATGCTAGCTATTATCATTTTTGTTGTTGTTATTATACTCATAGTAACTCTGTGAGTAGATGCTATTGTTATACCCTATTCTTAGTTGAGAAAACTGAGGAAAATATCACTTACTCATGAACATATCTCAGTAAATTCCTGAGGTTAGTTTTGAACACAGGTGTTACTGACTGCAGACTAAGCACTCTATCCACTCTGGTACTTAACTTCATATAATATCATAGCTCTATAGCTGAAAGGAATGAGAGCTAACCTTCTCCTTTTATGGACACATCAAAGTCCTGGAGATATTTTGAGATTTGTCAATAGTAACAAGGCGAGGAAATATCAGAGATGCAATCTGAATAAAGATCTTCTTCCACAGAAGTAGTTGATGGTCAGTTGGTTAGATTGTTGGGCCTGAAATCAGGATGACCCAAGTTCAAATCTCAGAAATTTACTAGTAATGTGATCCTGGGCAATTCTTTTAACCTTTGAGCGTCTCATTTTCCTCGACTTTAAAACGAGGATAATAATAATAATACCTACATTTGGGGTGTTGTAAATCTTAAATGAGATGATATGGCTTAGCACAGTATTTGTCACGTAGTAGATACTATATAAATATCACTGAATGTGGGTATGTCTATATGCATATAATATACACATTATATGTGTTGGTGTGCATATTTAGGTGTATGTTAAGAAAAAAAAATCACTTAAATGGAAAGATGATTCATAAGCTGTGCTGAGTCTAGCACAGAGTTCCTGGATATATCACTTGAAATACAAAATCATAATTCATGAAATAAATTGTAGCTTGAAAGAAAATGTCCTGTTACTATTGCTGTCTTTTCTAAATTAGCTATTGACATACAGTAAGGTTGCTGATTAAATAATTTTTAAGTGAGAAGTTATTGTACAATTATACCAATTCTAACACAATTTCTTGAGATAAAATGTTAAACCTAAGAAATTTGAAATGGACAAAACACTTTCATTCTGTTACTTTTCCTAGAAAATTTTAGCAAAGGAGTGGAGCCAAGGCAGGGACTCACATGAGCTTTCCCCAAAAACTTCTCCAAATACCTTTTAAAATGACTCTTAACAAATTCAAGAACAGCAGAACCCCCCAAAAGGAGTGAAGGACATTTCCAACCCAATACAACTGGAAAGGTCATCAGGAAAAGTCTGTTGCACCAGGCTAAAAAAGGAGCACAGTCCAGCATAGTCCAGCATGTGCCATGCCAGTCCACATCTGGCCCCAGAAAACCAGGATTAGACCTTGGGGTGACTGATCATTGGCACCACTGACAGTTTTCAGACTTCTCAGCCCATAGATACCAAAGACAGTTTGAAAGGTCAGCAGAAATGGTCTGTTACACCTGGGTGAGTGAATGGATAACAGTCCAAATGGTCCATGCCAGCACAGCACCCTGCCCCTCTCCCAGTCACAGAAAACCAGGAAGAGACCTTGGAAGTGGTTGAATCAACAGCAACAGCTGCTTCCAAACCTCTCTCTGTCCTCAGATTTTAAGGGGGTGAAATGTCTGGTCAGAAAGAGATTACAGGGGTCTTTTTGCTAGCACTGAGGCAGGACTGCTGTTTGCCCTTACTTGGATCCAGGTCTCCCTCCTGGGTCACAGACCCAGGGTGAAGAGGAACACAAACATAGCAAAACTTGCAGCCACAGTGGAGAGAGAAGATTTCTCACAGTTCCAAGGAAGAAAAGAGTCCTTGCGGTCATTCACAGACCATAGTACAGGCCAGGAGAGTAGTAAACACCTCTCTTCAGATCATACCACCTTGGAAGAAAGGAACACTTACAAGTTTCTAGAAGTATCTCTGAAAGCATTTGCACAAAACCCCTGAAGCTGGGACAGTGCTCTCTCCACCTTGGAAGCAGAGTCCTACTTTAACAAAGAGTTAGAAGTCAAATAACAGGCTCAGAACACGAACAAACAACGGAGAAAAATGACTATAGAAAGTTACTATGGTGACAAGGAGGATCAAAACCCACACTCAGAAGAAAATAACTAAATCAAAGCTGCTTTATTCAAATCTTCGAAGAACAATATTATTTGATCTCAGGACGTGGAAAAGCTCAAAAAGGATTTTGAAAATATTAATCAAGTAAGAGAGGCAGAGGAAAAATTGGGAAGAGAAATGAGAATGATGCAAGAACATCATGAAAACTGAGTCAACAGCTTGTAAAGGAGACAAAAAAACTACTGAAGAAAATAACACCTTAAAAATATTCCAGACAACACATGTGAGAAGAGTGCCTTAAAACATAGAATTGACCAGATGGAGAGGAGGTCCAAAATCTCACTAAAGAAAATAATACCTTAAAAATTAGGATGGGGTAAATGGAAGCTAGTAAGTTCATAAGAAATCAAGAAATAATAAAACAAAGCCAAAAGATTGGAAAACAAAAAACAAGACAATGTGAAGTATCTCATTAGAAAAGCAACTGACCTGGAAAATAGGTGAGATAATTTTAAAATTGTTTACCTACCTGAAAGACAGGATTAAAAAAAGATCCTATACATGATCTTTCAAGAAATTATCAAGAAAAGTTGTCCCCAATATTCTAGAACCATAAGGTAAAATAGAAATTGAAAGAAGTCACCAATCACCTCCTGCAAGAGATCCCAAATCAAAAACTGACAAGGACATTTTAGCCAAATTCTAGAGTTCCCAAGTCAAGGAGAAGATACTGTAAGCAGTCAGATAGAAACAATTCAAGTATGACGGAGCAGCATTCAGGATAATACAAGATTCAGTAGTCTCTACATTAAAGAATATGATACTTTGGAAAGCAAATTAGATAGGACTACTACCAAGAATCAACTATCCAGCAAAATTTTACGTAGCCCTTTAGGGGGAAAAATGGATACTCAATGAGACAGATGAGTTTTAAGGATAATAAAAAATAGCCATTCTCCAATTGCTAAATTATCAAAATATATGATCAGGTTTCTGATGAAGCAATCACAGCTATTTATATATGAAAAATATATATGACAAATACTTCAACTCACTATTGATTAGAGAATTGCAAATTCAAACAGTTCTGAAACATTACTTCATGCCTATTAGAATGCTGATAGGACAGAATAGGTAAATGACCAATATTGGAGAGGGTGTGAAAAAATGAGATATTAATGCACTTAGTGAGTTGTGAACTGATTCAACCATTCCGTAGACCAATTTGAAACTGTGTCCAAAGGGTTGTAGAACCTTGCATACCCTTCTATCTAGCATTATCACTACTATTTATGTATCCCCAAAGAGACAGAAAACAGAAAGAAAAATCACCTATGTGTACAAACATATTTATAGCAATTCATTTCTGGGGGGAAAGAATTGGCAAATGAGGGCATGCCTATCGATTGGGGAATGGCTGAGCAAGTTATGGTATGTGATTATGATGGAACACTATTGTACTGTAATAAATAATAAGCATGATGTTCTCAGAAAAAAATCTAGAAAGATTTGCACATGGTGAGGCAAAGTGAAATGTACTATGTACAAAGTAACAGTAATATTGCAAAATGATCAGCTGAAAATGACTTAGCTATTCTCAGGAATATAATGATATATGACATCTCTGATGATGTAGTCCATCTCTGAAGGACTTAAGATGAAAAATCCTATCCATCCCCAGAGAAAGAACTGATGATGTACAGACAGAGATGGAAGAACACTTATTTAAACTTTATGCTCCTTGAGGTTTTTTGTTTGTATTTTCTTTCATAACTTGACTATTGTGGATATATTTTGCTTGATGACACTTGTATAACCTATATTGAACTGCTTGCCTTCTCAATGGGGAGTGGGAATATAGGGAGAGAATTTGGAACTCAACATTTTAAAAAAATAACACTTAAGAATTGTTTCTTCATGTAACTGGGAGAAATTAAATACTGAAAAAAAGGGAAAAAAATAGTCAGTACAACAACAAGGTTGAAAGAGCCAAGAGAATGTTTCAGTTACCGAAATCTTTTTTACCAAGTAGAGTGCTATAGTAATAAGAAGTATTCTCTTCTTTTCTTTTAGTTTCTATTGTCAAGTCAACAAGGATTTATTAAGTGACTAACATGTCAGACACTGTTTAAAGTACAGAGAATTAAAAAAAAAAAAAGCAAACACAGCTCCTGTTCTCAAAAAGCTTACTATGTAATGGAGAAAACATGCACATGACCATGCACAAAGATGAGATCTACCAGATAAATTAGAGATAATCTCATTGCAAAGTAACTAGCATTAACTAGAATTAAGAGAAATGGGGAAATAAGTTCCATTTAGAACATATGTTTTTAACTGAGAATTAAAGGAAGCCAGAGAAGTCAGAGAAGATGGAAACAAAAGGATTTGGCAACAAATTATTTATGGGGATTAAAATGAGAGGAGTTGAGGATGAAAACTAGATTCTAGAGCTGGGTGAGTAGAAAGAAAATGATGCCGTTAAGACTATTAGGGAGGTTAGAAAGAGGGGAAGATGTCTGGCAAAAGATAGTGAGTTCAGCTTTGGAAATGTTGAGCTCTAAATGTGCCTATATTCCATTCAATATATCTGATAGGCAGTCGGAAATGTGAAATTGGTAGGGCTTGATAAATAAATCTAAATACCATCTGAATAGTGATGATAATTGAATGTGGGGAAGCTGATGAAATCACAAATGAAACTGGCATTGAGGGAGGAGAGAAGAGGGTTCAGAGATTTGGAGAGATAAAATTGTGGTTACTGACTGCAACCTGGCTGAAGATCCAACAAAGGAATTTCAGGAATGGTCATACTAGAAAAAAAGAAAGAAAATGAGATAAGTTCTGTATCATAAAAATCTAGAGAGAAGAGAGTGTCAAGAAGAGGGCGATTGACAGTGTCAAAGGCTCCAAAGAGATAAAAAAGGATAAGGTCTGAGAAAAGATCATTACGTCTGGCAAATATATGATAGTTAACTTTGAAGAATTGGCTGAAAGGTCAGAAGACAGAGTGCAAAAGGTTAAGAAGAGATTGAGAAGAAAGAAAATGTAGGTACTGATTGTACATATTCTTTTTAAGGAATTTAGCTAAAAAAGGAAGGAGAGATAACCACCCCAAAATATACGTTCAGACCAGAATGTACGAATTGTCTGATCTCACCAACTTCTTTTTAACTAATATCTCTTAAAAATTGAATGGCTAAAATGTGATAAAATCATTTAAAAACACTTTTATTGATGTTTTCTTTGTCTTCCATTGCCATAGTAACCTATATATCTCTCCCCCTGCCCCAACATTTCTTCTGGGATCTTATGAGATCTATTCTATTTGACAAAGAATACCTTTTTTAGAGGGGAGAAAATCAGCACAACTGATCAATTCATTGAGAAAATCTGAAAATATGTGCAATATATAACACTTATGGACCTCCCACTTCCTTGAATGGGGTAGATTGGGAGTATCTTCTCAAATCTCTTCAATTGAATACCTCTTGTTCTGATTTTGCTACATTTATTATTTGTTTTGGTGTGTAGTTATTCTTTGCATTTATATTGAAGTTTCTGTATAAAATGTTTTCTTGGCCCTGTTTAATTCACTTCTCATCAGTTCATATAAATATTTCCTCACCTCTCTGTATTCATCTCACGTTATATTTCTTACAGTACAGCAATATTCCATTACATTTATGCACCACAATTTGTTTAGCCATTACGTAATTGATGAGTATCTATTTTGCTTTCAATTCTTAACTGTTACAAAAGAGCTACTATAAATAATTTGGAATATATTGGATTCCCCCCCCATTAACAGATTCTTTGGGGTATAACCCCAGTAATAGAGCCTTTGATGACATTTTAGTTACATTATATACATTATTCAATATTGATTTCCAAAATAATTGTACTATTTCACAGCTCTACCAATAACGTATTGGTATATTTGACTTCCTACAACCCTTCCAGAATTGACTGTTGCCATATTTTGGTATTTTGACCAAAATGCAGAGTGTGAGGTGAAACAGCAGAGATATTTTGATTCACATTTCTCTTATTATTAGTGATTCAAAACATTTTTCCTTGTGGTTGTGAAAATGTTGCAGCTTTTTGAAAACTGTTCAGATTCTTTGACCATTTATCTATTGGTGAATGACTATTAATATATTAGTATAGTCCAGCTTAATACAAAACCTTGATTATCTTCCTCTTCTCAATTCCCCACACCTGGCACCACACACATGCACACACAAGTGTATATAGGTATATATGCACACACAAAAATATATATGTATCTACGTACATAAATAGATACATATACATATATGCATACACACATATAAATATATATATGTATAGTTTATATATCTTAGTACCAAACCTTTCACTTTTCAGAGAAATTAATGTAAATATTTTCTCCCCTTTAACTACTTCTCTTCTTATCCTAGATGCATTAATTTCAGCTTCAAGTATAATCAAAGTTACCTAGTTTTATCTATTGTTGTAATTTCTTCTCTCTCTTATGTGGTTATGAAGACATCTTTTATCTGCAGTTGAGAGAAGTACAAACATACTTCTATTTTCTTTACAGGATGGTCTTTTATATTAATGTAATATATCTATTTAAATGTAATATGGAATGTGGTGTGGAGGTATAAGTCTCATTTCTACCAGACTGCTTTCCAGTTTTCCCATCACTTTTCATCAAATAAGGCCTCCCCTGCCCTGGAAAGTAACTTATATTTTCTACTTTTTCAAACACAGGGTTATAGAATTGTAGTGTTTTTGAATCTTCCTTGTCTGATATGTTTCATTGCTTCACCTGTCTATTCTTTGTTTCTTTTAAATACTCATTTTTAACTTAAATACAAAAAGACAAAAAAGAACATTTCCATGTACGCAGCACAATATAAGAAGATAACTTAATATAGAACCATAAAGTTCTGGTTCATGCTGCTCACATTTTCTTTTTTTAAAAACAACGTAATAAGCACTACACATCATTTTCAAAGTGACCATGCCTTTCTGTGCTTCCTTCCAAGTTTCTTTTGTTCTCTGCTATGAACTTTTAAATTTCTTTCTCTTCCTCTCCATCTCACTCTAGGGAAGACTACCAGTAAACACAAATATTGTTGGGATTGGAAGCTCAATTCCGTGTGGACAGTCTCGGGCGGGTAAAGGTGGGAGCTTCTAAATCTTAGAGCTCTCACGAGACCCCCCCCAGGAAACTGCAGGGAATTGAGGTGAACCGAGCTATCTCGAGTAATTCCGCCTCTTCCCGTGAGAAACGTGATGGGAGAGAGATCTCCCCGCCCTCGAGATTGTCCCGGATCTGGGCACACCTAGTTACCTAACAGCACGGTATTGAGATGCAAACTATGCGGCTGAAGGTTAAGTAGGATTGAGGAAGCCTGAAAGCTCTCTTAGCACGTGAGGAGCCAAGAGGACAGTAGGCTCCGCTTTTCTTCTTTCCTCTCTCCCCTCCCCCTCTCTCCCCGCTTGTACTTCTACTTCCAATCCCTTAAGATCTTAGCCTCCTTAGGAAATCTCCCCCTCTTCCTCCTAAGGAAGACCACCCTGCACTTGTAACCGAGACCCTGAAATAAAGCTCAACCCTTGTTCGACTCTGGAACGTCCTTTCTCTCATATGAGCATCCAGTTTTGGCCAACCGAAGACCTTGGAGGTGAGGTAAGAAGACTCGGGTAGCCCACAGGCCTCTAGGCCTGGCAAAATATGAGTACACATTTATGTATGTTTGTATATGTAAGTATATATATATGCATGTGTTTACACATACAAAATGTGTGGATATATGAAGAGAGAGAGAGAGAAATCACCAAACAATGACATTCTTATATTTACCATTTCTTTCTCTGGATGTGCATAACATCTTCCTTCATAGGTTCATTGAAGGTGATTGGAGCATTTATTTATTTTGTGTGTGTGTGGGGGCGTTTCCATGTTTATTGAAAGGAAGGCAAAAGTAAATATTATACAACTTCTCTTAGTGTTTTGAAGTTCATTCCAACTGTGGGCTGGGTAACTTGCAGGTTGGATAAACTGCCAAAGTCCAGGAATTTCAACATTTTTTTGGTATCAGGGTCCACTTCAATGATTTCCTGATTCAAAGGAGAGATCTCAGGGACATAGTTATCCTTCCTTTCTTTTTCTTCTTCCTGCAGTTTGATGGAGTTACCTCTCACAGGGCCCCTCTGGATCCACTTCATCAAGTGAGTAACATATCCTGCAATCTTGCTGCAGAGCTTCTTGCTTGTGATAGTGGCAATGTCGCATACGTCCTTGTTCGTGTGAGTTATTGTCTAGGCACATGCAGTACTTTTAGATGGTGACTCCTGCTGCCTTCTTCATGGTCTTAGTCAGAACGTGACCCATATTGGCTCTGAATGGTGAAGGGATGATTTGGGCATTCACAATGCTCAAAATGAGGTAGTCATTCAAAGTTATTTTTATAACCATATTGCTGTTATTGTGTACAATGTTCTTTTAATTCTGTTCATTTTAATCTTAATATTTTCATGCAAATCTTTCCATGTTGCTTTTTCCTAAAATCATTGATGTCATCATTTCTTATATCACAATAGTATTGCATTGAATAGCATACCACAACTAATTTAGTCATTTCTCAACTGAGGGGCATCCCCTCACTTTTCAGTTCTTTGTCACTAAAAAAAAAAAACTGTTATAAATATTTGAGAACATATAGATTCTTTTCCTTTTTCCTTAGTCACCTTAATAGTGCAATTGCTGGGTCAAAGAGCATACATGGGCTCAATTACATATTGCTCTCCAAAATAGATTAATTCATAGCTCCACCCACAGTTATTAGTGTCTCAATCATTCCACATTCCCTCCAACATTTGTCCTTTTCACCTTCCATTGGCTCATCTCTCTCTAGATGAGTTTTATCACTGCTGCAAATATGATTTCAAATCTGGGGGTATTATTTCCCCTTGGTCCTTATTTCTTTTCATCATTTTACTTGATATTCTAAACACTTTTTTTTTCAAATTAGTTCTATTATTTTATCAAACTCTTTCAGATATATTCTTGGTAGTTTAATTGGTATAGCATTAAAATTATAAATTAATTTTTATCCTATTGTCATTTTTATTATATTGGAATGGTCTTGCCATGAGCAAATAGGGACAGTTTTATCTCCTCCATATCTTTACTCATTTAATTACTTTGTCGTAATACCATTGCTAGCATTTTCAGAACCATATCAACTAATATTGGGAATAGTGGAAATACTTGTTCACTCCTATATACACTGGAAAAAGTTCCATTGTATCCCATTGCACATGATGCTTGCTTGTGGTTTTAGATATATGCTTTTTTGATATTAAAAAGGTCCCAATATGCCTATACTTTATAGGGTTTTTAGCATAAAAGATTGTTGTACTTTGTCAAAGTTTTTTCCTCTATTTAGATGATTTGTGGTTTTGGAAATTTTGATTTTTTTTCCAATTGGGAAAACATTTAATTAAAACATGTAATAATAATAATGAAAATGTGAATCAAGTAGGGAAAGATTTTTAAGACTCTCTCTCTCTCTAAAGTATAAATATGCTTCAGCCACAGGAAAATGATTATTCAATTCTTCTTCATCTTTTTTAACTTTCCAAAATATTTGTAAAAATATTTAATATGATTAATTGTGCTGATTTCTTAATGTTGAACCAGCCTTGCCTCCCTGGTATTAATACCACTTGATCATGATGAATGATTTTTTGAATAAATTACTATAATCTATTTGATAAATTTTTTTTAAAAGTTTGAGTCAATGTCCATTAGTGAACTGATATTGGCCTGTAGTTTTCTTTCTATATTTTATCTTTCGGTGATTTAGCTATTAGGACTATTTTTTGTCTGAAAAACAATAATTCTGGTAGTTCTTTCTCAATTTTTGAGAATAGTTTGTGAAATATGGACACTGATCCTTAAAAAGTCTGATCTAATTATTCTGTTAATTCCATCATGTACAGATGTATCTCTCCCTCCTTTCCTCCTTACTAGTTCCTTTAGAGCACAATCTTTTTTCTTGTTTAAGTTGCTATTCTCTAGCTGGTATTCTGATGGTTTGAGTATTTTCTATTTTTGAAAGCATTCCTCTATTTTTGTTGTGTTCTCAGTTTTGTTGTTTTCTTTATGAATTTTGATGATAAAGCATATGGATGTCATAAGTTTATTGCTGATACTGTCTTGTGTCTGACTCCTTACAGCATAAGAGTTTCCTTGTTTATCCTTTTTTATGTTTGTTTTACTTTGTTAGAGAGCATAATGTCAGCTCTTGGATTACTGGGTTTGTTTATTTGTTTGCATTTGATTCACTTAACACATAAGAAACTTTTTTCTCCATCATCTTAGTTTTGCTTAGTGTATATCTTCATTTCTAAATGATTTTTTACAAGCAACAGATTGTAGAATTTTCTTTTCTTATCCAATATGTCACTCTTTTAAATTTTATTGGATTGTCAAATTCCACTAAAGTTGTGTTAGGCATATATTTCCATCTATATTTATTTTCAAGTTATGATTTTTCCCCTCAGCCTCTAACCACAATTTAGTTACTTTACTTCTTCCTTTTTAAAGTAGCCCTATTCCCAGTGACTCTTTCTCATCCTAGATTCCCTCTTCTTGCTTATCAATTACCCCTTTCCTTTTAGGGTTATAGCTAATAGTTTTTTCTTTCTTCCTTTTATTTCATTGCATATTTCTTCTGGCTCTTCTCCCCTTCTTTGTCAGGTAGATTCTGTCCTTTCTATTCTCCCCTTTAGCTATTATTCATTAAATAATATTCATTAGTTTGTTAATTTAATTTTTGTGCTTCTTCCCAGAAAGCATTTCAAATTTTCACCCTCTGTTATCTCTCTTCTCTCTCTGTCTCTGTCTGTCTCTCTCTCTGTCTCTGTCTTTGTCTCTCTGTCTCTCTCTCTGTCTCTCTGTCTGCCTGTCTGTCTGTCTGTCTGTCTCTCTCTCTCTCTCTCTCTTTCTATTTTCCCTCTGTAGTCTTGACTGTGGTCTTCATAAAAACAAAGCTTCCAAATTATTCACTCTAGGCTCTGCCTTCTACCATGTTTCTGTCTCTGCTTCTGCAATGTAGAGCTTATCCCATGGATTCCTATTTTCCATCGCACTTCATTTTTAGAACAATGTCAATTCTTCAACTTTAGAGAGGACACTGTCCCATGGCAGAGCACCACCCCCTGCAGTGATCTATACAATATCTTGTTGGTCTTTTCCCCCCTGCATTTACCTAGAATTCTCCTCCCTCTGTTAATTTCCCTCACTCCTCTAGATTCCCATTGCTCTAGGGGTTCCAGCTCTCCCCTCTCATAGAATAAGGAGACTTGTCAGGTACCAAATCCTCCAGGCTTCATTCAATGTAAGGTCTTCATCTTCCATCATTCATAGGATCATTCATCAGTGGAACCACCTCTCATTTCCAAAATAAATTCCCCTTTCCTTCCTCCCTTCCAATCATTTCCTTGTCTTCCTCATTGAATTTCTTGTCAGCTTTTCTCTTTCTCAGATGACAAAGGTCACTTTGCTTAATTTCTAGATTTTATTGGATCCTATAATATCACTCACTCCTCCCTATCTTCATACTTCCCTACATAACTTTAATGTATCCTCACTTATTTTAATTATAGTTCCAGAAAAGAATTCACTTACAGATAGGATTTCATCAGGTTCTGTCTATAACTTCCTTCTTCTTCCTCTTCACTGTTACATCTACTAGATTTCCATCTTCAACTGTCTCCTGTACATTTATAAAAGAAGTCTCTTATTGGTCTTACTGTGGTCACTGGTGATATTTGTATTTCATTATTCCTCCTGCATTTCTTTAATTTTGGGTGTTTGAGAAGTAAATCTTCTAGTCAGCCATTTTCCCCTCTAAATAATGTTTCAAACTCTTCTTTATTATTGAATATGGACAAAAGATGAATAATTTTTTGCATTGTTAGGCTCAAATTTGCAGAATAGTTCATCCTGGATTGTATCTTGAACTCTAGTGCTCTTCAGAACACACCATTCCATTCCCTCGTTTTTCTATTGGATATGGAATAGTTTCACATTAATCTAATGTAATTTTCTTCATATTTGAAGGTCTTTCTCTTGATTGAAGACTTTATTTCTGAAATAAGATGGTAAATTTAAGCATTATTTACCTTGGAGTATGCAGCCTTGATGTTTTGTTTCTTTTGTTTTCCTGGAGGCAATCTATAAATTGTTTCAATTAAAAATTTATTTTCTAGGATTAGCAGTTCTGAGAAATTCTCTCCTATTATTTCCTTCATTATAGTGTCAGTGTTAAGATTTTCTGTCCTGTCATGTTCTTCTGCGAGACTTATTATCCTTATTATTATCTATTGTTCTCTCTTCTGTTTCTTTGGTAAGGTTTGTTGTTGTTGTTGTTGTCATAGTTGTTGTTTTCGGCAGGACATACATTTTGCTCTCATAATTCTCAGTTCTTTTTTAAACCGTTCAAGAACAGTGTATTGTGGTTCCCTGTTCTCAGACCCACAAGGTATTTTATCTCATCAAGTGTATAGATTTCCTTTATTTTGAAGTATTTTTTCTTTAGTGCTTCAACTTCTTTACTTGAGCTACAGCCTCTATTTCCTTCCATTTCATTTTTTTCTGTTGATTGATCTGTTTTTATTCACTGTCTTTGAAGTTGCTTCATCCCAGAATCTTTGATACTTTCAGTTCCTTCCCCTTACCCCCAATTCCCCTGGCTTATTGCTCATTTCTGACTCCCTCTCCTCTGGTTCTGGTTCCTAAGGAACTGGGTCCTAGTGTTTCAATCTCCTCCTATATTAGGAAATTTACCATGAACAAGCCTAGATTTCTTCCTCAACTGACTATTGAATGGTCAGAGGTAGTCTCAGAGATGATTTGTCGTTCTTTAGTCTTAGTGCAGTGCTGCATAATTCACCAAGTACGCAGAATTCTGTCCCTTTGTTCTGTTCCATTCCCTCTGTTTCTTAGCTCTATAGTCTGGCATCAGTGGTTCAGAGGCTGTTTTCCCTGGTACCAGCAGACCTTCTTTTCCTTGTCACTGGCAACTGAGAGCTATCAGGAGTTCAGAGTTTTGCTGCTTTTGTGCTTCCTGTTCGTTGTCCCTTCACAGGCCTTTGCTCCTTAAGGGCTATTGTCATTCTATCAGTTGAGATATGAGGAAACTTGCACATCCTTGGGCCAGGGACTCCAAAGCCCTGGTAAGAGGGCAGGGAGACCAGGTAATAGGGATCCTTTTTGATGTAAATATGTGTCATGTCCTTGGGTCTGTTAGTGAAAATTTGCTACTGGTAACTGGTAAAGCAAGGGTAATGAGTGAGCTTAGGATAAGTGAATATGTTTCTGGATTGTTTTTATAAGCTTTCTTTTGGATTTCTGCTTTCTTAGAAAAAAGAAACAACTAGAGTTGATTAATCTTTGGGGTGTAAATCTGAACCAAAATACTTACCAAATCATAACAATAATATATGTCATTTAGTGCATTAAATTTTGTTGTTTTCCCCCAAAATGAACCCTGTGAGTTAGGGAGTGCAGTCATTGATATTCCCATTGAAAATAAGAAAAAAATTGAGTCATAGAGGTGTCAAATTATTTATTCACTTTTGTATATAGAGTAAAGTTAAAGCTAATATATCATCTGAGGTGTCCTCTATCTAAGGTCAGTAGTCTATGAAGTCAGTACTTCACGTAATATCCAATCATTATTGTATCTGTGACTGCAGCAAGGTAGCTGTTCCCTCTGACAATTCATGCTGCAATTCTTCCTTTTCTACCTATCCTTTTCATAAACAACAATCACAAAAATAGCTTTAATCTGCAGTGGAAAACCTTATCAAAGTAACAAAAGAGAACAATAGATTGGGAATGAAAATACACAGCAAACAAAGACAACGCTGAAGAAGAGAAATAAACATAAATAGAAAGTATGCAAACATACAGATCTCAAAGACAGGATCATAAGTCTCACAGAAGAATATGACAGGACAGAACACCTGTGAAATGATTTTCTATGGTTTTCTATAAATTTACCAAAGGGGGTCTGTCAAACATGACATAGGCTTTAATCTTTGCAAAGTCCTTCAGAAAAACATTTAAATATAGATACCTATATCCATACATATATATGGAAATATATACATATATATCCACATATTTGCATACCCATATGCACACATATGCATATGTATGTGTATATCTATCTATCTGAGTTTTCTTTTTTTTTTTATAAAATCCCTCGGTCTTCACAATCGTCCCATGAGAGAGATACTATAAGTATTATTTCTTCCAATTTTAAAGTGATTGAAGCTCAGTTAAGTACCTTAAGCAAGGACACACACTGATTCAACAGCAGAGTTGGTAGCTGAACCTACATCTTCAAAAGACTTGGTTCTATAGTTTGAGAATAATGGCCTGATAATTATAGTTCATGCTTCTTTATTATTATAGTTAATAGGTGGCATGGAAAGAGAAAAAATCTCTAGAGCAAGTCGAATATATTCTATATAATCTGTATGTTATTGTGCCCCTTCAAAGAGATTACCCTTCCTTCAAAAAAAAGAAGGTAAATAAAGGTAAATAAAATTTATTAAAGACATATAGCAATATGCAAGACATTTTGCCAAGTGCTAAGGATACACAGAAAGGCAAAAGAAAGGAGCCTGAAGTTAAAGTTACCAAGGTCAGGCAGAGAGAGTATTAGGGCATTGTCTGTCAGTCTATAAAGATTTTTAAAAATATATATGACTCATATTCTGTTTTGAAAATTGGATCAAATGTGATACATAAACCATGAAAAACTCGCCAAGGGTATTATCTTCATGTAAAATAAAGCAGACCGTTTTACTGATATGCACACACACACACACACACACACACACACACACGACCAATAGGCCATGATAAAAAAGGAAAAAAAAACACAGGAATAGATCCAATTATCAGCAGTTTGGGGAATATTTGAGACATATATTTATACACATATGTACATATAAATACATACTTTTTTTTTATCATATACATATTTCCTTCTTGTTTTGTTCAGTTGTTTCAGTTACACCCAACTCTTCCTGGCCTTATTTGGTGTTTTCTTAAGTAAAGGTAGTGGAGTACTTTACCATTTCCTTCTCCAGCTTATTTTACTGATAAGGAAACTGAGGCAGAGTTAAATAACTAGTAAGTGTCTGAGGCCACATTTGAATTCAGGAAGATCAGTCTTTGTTACTCTAGGCCTCTCACTATTTCTATTGCAGCACCTAGATATATGTACACACATAAGCAAAAGTTTGGTTCAGATTTTTTAAAAGTATATTAATTATCTAATGATAAAAAATAGATGGTGCAGTCTTAGAATTTTATATATCACTCTGTATGCATGTCTTCTTTTTCTCTGGGCCTTCTTACAATAATGTCCATGCATGTCCATAGACTGGATAGTGTAAGATATCCTTCATAATTTAAATTAATTTTTAATTGTTTCATGACTTCATGTCTCCTTCTTTAAAAATGAAGTTATATTTTATATCATGAATGACTAACAGAAAATACTATGCAAGTAAATTCAAATATAGGCTACAAGAAAAAAAAAAAAACATGGCTAGCCTTTTTTGTGATTGACTCCACTAGTTATCTGATCAGTTGTTCTGCTCCACACATTGAAAGTAGACGGTGATGGAGAAAGTGACACTTTTAGATTTCAGTAAAAAGTGTTACCTAGATCTTCCCACTTTTCTGAATACTCATGATGCATGTGTTTTAAAAGAAATTGTGCCATGGCTTATGGGGGGAAAGTTTATTGAAATTTTTCTCACTTTACTGTTTCAGAAACAGCAAGTTTGCTCTTTGCCTTGAAATAATTGTGTCCTTTGGCTGACTAATCAAATAAAGAGTTTGGTGGGGGCTTATTAGTTATGATTTTGAGTGGATATAAATCAAAAGAGTACTATGAACCTGGGATGCCATTGCTTCAGTCCTTACATGTGAGAAGGAATTGTTTCAAAACACTACAAAATACAATCTGGGAAGACTTACAATAATTGGAAGATTATTAGCAATTGTTTCATTATTTTGCAAAACAATGAAAAGTATTGGGGGATGAGTAGAGAAAATTTGGCATGAGACAGAACTAAATCACATTATCCAGAGAATATTTATAGATGAAATTAGAATGAGGAGAACAAGTAAGATGGATAATTGAATAACACTTTAGACATTTATTTTTCTTAATAGAAATAACAGAAATTTCTTTGCTTAACTATTGATGAAGTTTTATGCTTGAGAAAATTATTCATCATGACTAAAAAAGGTATGCTGTACAGAGTTCAAAGGGAAGATGGTTTTACTGAGGGAAAAAATCTACTAGTTGTTACTATTTGGGGATGAAACTGGATTAATTCAAGAAGTCAGATAATATACTGTCCTAGGTGGATGGTGCTGGACTTGGAATTAGAAAGACCTAAGTTTGAATCTTGCCAAAGTTTATTAACTGTTGTATACTGGTCAAGTCACAAACTTGTGTGATTCTCAGTTTCCTCATTTGTAAAAAAAAAAAAAAAAAAAAAGTCTAATGGTAGCATCTATCTCATAGGATTGTTTTGAGGATAAAATAATGTAACATGTAAAGTACACTGCAACGCTTAAAGTGCTACATAAATGTTAACTGTCATTATAATCAGCTTTATCACCATTGTCATCAGCAATGAGAACTACAACCATTCTCTACACTTACACAATTTCCTAGAGTTATATAACTAGTAAGCTGGCTGCATGTAATTTTACTCATAGTTTTAAAGAATCATCTGGGTGCACTGAGAGATGAAAGACATTAGCCACGCTTTTCCTAATTCTGGGGCTGGTCCATGGAAATTATTATTCAGAGATTGTGAGACAGCTATATTTCAATAATAAAATTACATTCAATTGCATAAATTGGAATGAATTGGATAATAGAAAAGTAGAAATTTATAGAAGCGAGTGATGTGGTCCAATGAACCAAGTAGTTATTTTGAAATGACCTGTGTTGTGATTCTTCCTTTTGTACCTAATTTATCATAGTTAGACCTGATAGCCTGCACAGCTAAAATTTCCTCAAACTTTGAGGAGAAAGCCAAAATAGAGATATTATAATAGAAGTGATATAGTGGAAAGGATATTTATTTTGGAGTTTGAGGATGTAGGTTCAGATCTTGCCTCTAATATTTACTAAATAGGTGACCTTGAAAAATTTATATAGCTTTCCTAGGATTCAGTTTAATCATTTATAAAGTCTTGGACTAGATGAGTCTGAGGTCCATTCCAACTTTAAACCATGATTTTGCAAATACATATATTGTAGATACATACTAGTATTTTTTTAAAATCCTAAAACCACTAAACAAAATCCTTTTTTGGTTTTATGACAGATGTAGCACTAAGGGGTAAAGGATGACTGGACAGTTTAGATAATGGGATCCTTACTTTTAACTTATAGTCTCATTTATACAGACAAATTGTAATGCTTTGGAGCTTTACCTTATCTCAGTTAAAGGACTATGCCATATGCATGTCACCTAAAATTGGCATTTTTCTGAACACGGCATAATTAGCTTTCATTTTCTCTCTCAAGTACAAAAATAGTTTCAGCCTATATATAATAAGTTCAGAGAGTACTACTTATTGTAAAGTTCACAGTGAACAATATGGATCAAATAGTTACTTGGAAGAAAATCCTCTTTTCTACAAGAGAGACAGAGAAACTGTTTCCTGATGTGCCAGTGGTAACAAAATCACAATTATTACCTTTAGAAAGTAGATTATTCACCAGCTTTAGGCAAGTCTAATAAAATGCCATTTAACCAAAACAAATTCAAAAGTTCATATCATATAGGGGATCATCACCCATATTCTTGAATTCATTCCGGCTTGGGTATTAATGAGAAGGATAAATAGTGAATTTGTTTGCAATACTTCATCTATAGCTACTTTCTGAAAAAACAAAACAAAACAAAACAATTTTAACCAGGGAAATAGGAAGAAAGACTTTTTAAAGGTCTTTATTATTTTAAAAAAGATATTTCTATTGCTTTGTGAAAATATAGAACTGTGAATAGGTCACTTAGACTTAAAGTCAAGAAGATCGTTAAAATATTACCTTACTAACAATCCTTTTGTATCTTGATAAATCTCCTTTCCCTCTCTGAACCTCAGCTTTCTCAATTATAAAATGAAGGAGTTAGACTTGACCTCTAGGGGTCTTTCCAGCTCCAGATCTTATGAATAGTGGGATTATTTGACCTCTTATTTGCTTGCTGAAATTCTCTGCAACGGTTCTTGTGTACTGTAGTACTAACTCCTCATATTTAATAACTGTCTCCTACTTGCTCAACAAAGTATTATCTCCTTACAAAGTTGAATTAGAAAAAGATGTGATTTTGCCTGGTGACTTTTCCAAACTTCCCTGAGTCAGTCTGTCACCTTTTCCAGTTCATGAACTTCAGAAACTGCTCTCCTTACAGGTACACAAATAACTGTGCTTTGAGTTACACCAAGAGCTAAACATAGCATCATTAATGAGGCTCCTCAAAGATGTAATTTTGGAACCAGGTGACTTTCTGGATTTCCTGAAATCAGTGTTCATCTTGGTCAAAGGCACTTCAAGCGTCCTACCCTCCCAGCTGGCAGTTTTCAGGATACTCAATTGCCAGAAAGCCCACTCCCGCAGTGGGATGTGAGGAAGAACCCTGCAGGTGGTAAACATTCTTCAGTAGCAGCCTATTTGCATCAAGGTAACCATCCATAATTCTTGATCTTGGGTTGCCAGAAAGTGACAAGAAAAGTTTCTTTTTCACTCTTCAGCATTAGCAGCCTGAAAAAATAGTTTGCTATTATTAGATGGAAGGTTTCCATCTATCGTATTTTTCTGCTTCAAAGTCTAATAAATTTAATATTTTCTAAAGGAGATTATTCATACACATGAGTGGACTCATAACTTGGCACACTTAATTGTATGTTTATTTACTTTTCTTGACCTGACCCTAATTTTTTACTAGTATAGGAAACTTTTGGTGAGGAAGCATCTTCTGCTAGAGCACCTGGGTCACTGATAAACTAAGTGGCTTACCCTGGGTCAGAAAACAGTACTAGAACCAACTTGGACTTGCTCCCTCAAAGACCAGCTTGCCATGCCACACTGACATACATAGCTATACTGATTGATGAGGTAAAAATCTCCCAGACAATTAATTTGTTCAGAAGTGAAAGAGTGTGACTTAAAAAATACTAGGGTCCTCATTGCTGTAGGTCTTCAAACACTGACTTGATTACTACTGGTTAGGGTTATAGTAGAGAGACTTCATGTTCAAGTATGGTTTGGAAGTTGGGCTCTATATTAGCATGAATTAGAAGTCCATTCTCATTATGAGATTCACTAATTCTATGTGGAAAAATTACACATAACACTGTCCTCTCTTTTTCACATGTAGGCATGGCTGAATCTATACAATATTTATTTTTAGTCAGATTTTTCTTGGGATCTGTCCTTTTCCTTTTTGGTGACCCTCGCCTATTAATCTTTCCCCTGTTCACCCAATACCAACCTTTCAAGTACTTCTTTCTAAAAGTCCTCCACTACCACAAAGCGTTGCATGCTTTAAAGTCACTTTTCTTTCATCCTTCCTTTCTAGAAATATATTCTCATTCTTTCAGGGTAGCAGATCTAATCTGGATATTAAGAGAAAAGCAATTTTTAATAGAAAAGTGTTTCTGAGTGTGACTGAGGAAGCCTTAACTCTCAAAGTGAATTTATATTTTGAAAGAGGAAGTTTGTTAACCAGCACAAAACTTCAATGGTAGAATTACAGGCACTGTGAAAAATAATTAAGTAAAGTTATTCCAAAAATCTGTTGAAGGTGTTTCTAGGGAGAAATGTAAATGGTGGTATTGTCTAAAATTTATATAATGGGATAATAGGATCCAGAAACTAAAGAGCATTTACTAGAGCCAAAATTTCTTAATTTTTAATCTATGCATGTTATGCTAGTGCCTGAATATAGAACAAAGGATATGATAATCACTTATATCCTTCTGTTCACAGCTCATATCAGAATTGTTAATTTTTTAATTCTGGGTACTATATATCAGGAAAGCAAATTAGAGAAAGCCCAAGACAAAGTGTCCAAGAGTGTGAAGAGATCAGGAATCATGTAATATAATCATTCAATTTTTCAGTTAAGTGTGTTTTACATATTAACATAAACAAAGTATATGCTCAAGTTGCTTACACTATCCTAAGAAGCATCCAATATTTGTAAATATAAGTATAGAAAAATACACAGAATGAATGCAAAATAACTTTTGTAGAAGAGTTTAGGAGCTGAAGACATTGGGGAAGGTATTATTTAGAAGGTAGTGCTTAATCTAAATTTTAAAGGAAATTGAGGAAGTGAAGGTGAGAAGGTATTTCATTCCAAGTACTGTTCTTATACATTCATTTCCATAATCTAACTCTCCATGATGCCATTTGAGATTTTCTTGCCAAATATACTGAAATGGATGGCCATTTTCTTTTGCAGCTCATTTTACATATGAAACCAAAGCAAACAAGGTTCAATGACTTGCCCAAGGTCACATCTCTAGTAAGTGTCTGAGGCCAGATTTGAACTCAGGAAGATGAATCTTTCTGATTCCTGTCCTGTCCTGGAACTCTATCTATGGATCCACATAGCTGCCCTCGCCACTTATCTGCCATATTCTACCCAAGAAGGATAGTAAAGACACAGAGATGGGAGTTGGAATGTCATGTATGGTTACAAAACAGAGTTTATGAATAAAAGCAATACATAATAATACTAGTGGCATAGTTTGGAGCCATACTAAAAGGGATTTTAATGCTAAACTACGGAGTTTATATTTGCTTCTAATGATACTAAGGAGATGCTACAGTTTATTGTATAGCATGATAATATTACCAGACCCATGTTTTAGGAAAATAACTTCAACTCAGCTGAAGAAGAATTGAATGTGAGAAATTGAAGCAAAGGGACCAAGAAGATTACTGAAATAGTTTAGATTAGAAGTGATGAGTGCCTAACTATGGTGATAGCAGTGTGAGTTTAGAGAAGAGAATAGATATGAAAGACTCAATAGAGGTAGAATTGACAAAATTTGGCAACTTAATCATTATATGAGAAGAGGGAGAATAAAGAGTTGACTCTGAGGATGTAAAGTTATGATAACTGGAAGGACAATATTGTTTTACATAAAAACAGGGAAGTTCAGAGGAGTGGGTTTTGGAAAAAGATAATGAATTCTGTTTCAGATCTATTGACTTGAGGTGCCCATGGGACATGTACTTCTAAATGATTTCTAGATAAGTGGTAATGGGGAACCAGAGGAGAGGAACTACAGTTGCACAAATATGATTAACTTAAAAAAGTGATTCTGTAAAATAGAATCTTTAGCAATAAAAACAAACACATTCATAGATCTTTATGAATTTGGTATCCTGCCAACAATTTCTTATTACTGAGAAGTGAAATCACAATATAGCTGGCTACTTCATCTCTGTTTAAAGATCTTTGCTGCTTACCGTACATAACATATTGTAACAGTTAGCACCCCGATATGCACAGGGAACCTGCTATCCCAGGTTCTTTGATCTGCTTTTCTAAAGGAAAAGGCAACTTTTGAGGGGTCGACAATAACTTTAATCAAGCGCATGTATCAGTCATTTAGTTCAGGAGGGAAAGTCAGCACCCTGAACGTCAGAGAAAATACAAAGAAATCAAAGATAAGCAGACAGGCTTCCAAACTGTCTGACTATACATCACGGATCAACATATAATTGTCTGACCATACATACATAATTACCAGAGAGGGAAGCATCTTCATTTGGGTTTTCAAAGCTGGGGTTCTCCTTAGTGGCTTCCCAGAATCTTGTCTGGCCAAACAAAACACTTCTAGTCTGTAAGCCCCAAAGTAAAACCCCCACCTCAGAGTCTTTATACACTTTTTAGCACCAGAGGGCATCACAACCCCTGAGAACCAGTGCCTCATTAGTAAAAGGTGTGGGCCTTCCTATAAATCTTCCCAGGCCCGTTAATGGATGGGAAAGATCATCTTTAATCACATTATTCAGAGGAACTTGATTATAACAAAACAAAAATGGCAAAGAATCCTACTTTGCTTGCCATTGCACATATCATACTGCATCATTTCATAGATTGAGACCCAGAGGGGTCAAATTTCCAGACCTTAGAGATAAGAAAAGAAAATCAGAGTAGACAGATGATTTTTTTAAAGTGAGTAAATTGAAGAATTATGATTCAATTTAATTAGAACCAAAAATTTAGACAGAAAGGACTTTACCTGTCTTTTATTCATAGAATCATAGTAGTATTTAAAAAGAAAGGTTCAGAAAGAAAATTTTAAATTAACTTAGTCAAATGGCTCATTTTACAGATCATATAATTCCAGAGTCTAAGAATTTGTAAGGATCTCAGTAACTATCTCGTCTAGATGAAATAGTTAAAGTCCAGGGAATGAAATGACTTACCTGATATTACACATGAACTAAATGATAAATCCTGTAAAGTAGCCCAGGTCCTCTGACTGCTGATTCAGCGCTTTTCTCAGGATATCGCACCTCCTGCCTTATAGTATACAGGAACTGCTTTTAAAGCCTGATCTTTTATTTCTGACAAACTACAAGTATTTTTAAGCTTCATTTACTAATGTGTTTTAAAGCATTTATATGGTTTTTTATATACATATATGCATTTTATATACACACATATAAAATTCTGACATGATTATATATAGATATATGCATGTATTTGTATATATGCACATAGGCAAATATGTATATATGTGTGTATAAGTGTATAAGCACTTGTATACATATACATACATTACAGACATACATATGTGTGTATAAGAAAAAGAAAAAAAGGGAAAAGATACGAGATTTAAAAACATGTAAGTCCAAGGGTCATAAGAGTCATAAGGATTATGCACTTGTGCTTATTGTCCTTTTTTCCTCATCATCCTTATACCTAATGAATGTTTCAAAGGCTGATCTATTACTCCTTTCCAGAATATGCAAATTGGTCTGACTTATTTCAAGGCTGACCTTTCTCATGGAAGAACTAATGAAATAAGAGACCAATTTCAGTGATCTTGGAGGTTGTAATAATAATAATTATAATTGCTATTTTCCATTTACAGTTAGTTGCAACTAACATACAAAATGATCCCTGAGAAAGTCATAAATTCTCTAGATACTATCCATGTAGACTGTCTCTGAAAGACTGAGAACATATTGCAGTCTTATGAAGAGACTGAACTGATGGTAGAATGTTATTTGATAAATATGGGGAAAAATTTTGCTTTTTCTAATGAAACATTATATAGAAGTTGTAGTTTTCTGCCAAAATTGACTGGCCTTAAATTGTTTGTCACCCTAAGTATACCAATATTTAGAATAACCAAAAACAAAAAAAATCAACCAAGAATCTTCTCAGAGAATGAAAACTAAGAAACAAACACAGAAATAAGAAGTAACAAAAAAATTATTAAACTTTAAATATTATTTAAATAGTAAAAGTTTCAAGTTCTTATGAATAAAGGGTAAAATAAAACCTACCACTATAGAGAGAAATTTCTTGACTGTCAATCAAGAAGAATGCATTCAAAAATGCCCCCCTCTCAAAATATGTCATATTTAAAATCATACTGGGAAATACTAAAATAGATATGGAATTTGAACAGAAGAGTAATCATTTTTTAGGATATTGCTGTACAAGAAACCTCAAGGCTATTGAAGGTGAAATTATGTGCAACTATAGAAATGTTTTTGTGAAAGATTAGCACCTTTTATTATTTACCAATTTCTAAGCCACAAGATATATGAATTAATTAGAATAAAACTGACATTTGTAGAAGTATGCTAATTTGATATCAGGCTTCTAAAAGATTGGTAAAACTATTACTCAATTTTTCTTCCAATTTTTTTTTTTTTTTTACTAAATGATTAGCTTACCTTTATATAATTTAATAATTCTATCATAAACACACACACACACACACACATATTTGGCTCTGATGGAGATCTCAACATGTCTTCTGCAGCCATCTGGAATATTCACTCTAACAAAGTGGGAGTGTCCCCTAAAAATTAATATTTGAAAGGGCAGTAGATGATAGAAACTGTATCTCTAGAGTTAATTATGATTAATGCTTTAATAATCATTTTTTCTATCTTCTGACTTTTGTTCTAAGAAAACTATTAGCTTAAATGAGGCTTTCTTTCTGACTTTTGTTCTAAGACAACCATTAGTTTAATTGAGACCTTCTGTCTTCCAAGTCAAGTGTTATTCCATCTCTGTATATTTCCTTTCAAATTCACTTTCCATTTTCAACTTGCCAAAATGGCTGTCAAAATGGAAGTCTGATTGACTGCAAATAAACATTACAGGAAAACACCAAAGTTTGGACCAGAACAAATAATAAACAGGAAGCCAAATGAGAAAGTAAAGCAAATTATTTCTTTCATCCAACAACTGCAAAAAATGTTAACCAGAAGGCCACAGGCAAAATGAAAGCCGCTCCAGTAAAGTGAATGCATTTGTGATCAAGTAAACCTTGCAAGTCTCTGTGTCTAGGGACAGTAAGAACGGTAGATTTTCTTGAGAAAGTCTGAGTGTGCTTAGAATATACCAGAATGGGGACCCTGGAAGTCCAATTAGGAGCAGGATTAGTGATTAGTGAAGTGGGGTGCCAACCAGTGTTCAAACTGGGACTTATCTCTCACTTCTTTCATTTGCTAGATACCAGAGAGGACCATAAAGATCCAACAAACAGAACATTAACAATCTAGAATCCTGTTGGTAACCTCAATAGGAGGTCAGTGACAAAAGCCAGATATTCTAGGTGGAGAAGAAGAGGTTTGCATAACTCCATCCCAAAGCAGATTGGGTAGAGATTAGCCATAACACAAAGCCCTAATTTAGAATGTAAACCTGGAGAAATACATAAATAATATATAATCATTGTCAAAAATTATTTAAATTTTAGAGATCACCAAAAGTTGGAACAAGTAGTTTCTTCCAGGACTCTAAAAATATCTTGAAGATACAAAGAAAGAGATCTAAAGAAAGAAAAAAAATTAAAGAAAGGAAGGAAGAACTGATGGGGGGAAAAATCTGAAAGAAAAATCAGTAGCATAGGAAAGAAAGCAGTAAACATTAACCAACATATACACTGCTCAAAAACCAAAACTGCCCAAACAGAAATCAATGAATCCATAAGATGGTAAGAAATATTTGGGAAAAAAAACCCAAAAGACTTTTAAAATTAGAAGAAAAAAAACATATCAGGAACCTACTATCAAAAACATATTATTTGGAAAACAGTCCAAAAAAATAAAAATCATAGACTCCAATCAGAGATCCTGACACAGAGAAGTAAATGACTGGGACAGTGCCTCATGTGCCCCATGATCAGAGCTCAAATAAAAAAGTCATGAAAAAGGCTAAAAATAAGCAAAAAGAAAAGGAAAGAGCTATGTTCCCAGAAAGCTATTATGGTGACAGGGAAGATCAAAACACAAACTGAGAATGCAACAATGATAAAATGTCCAAATAAAAAGACTCAAAGAGAAATATAAAGTGATTTCAGGTCCCAAAACCCTTCTTGGAACAAACAACTCAGAAAGAATTTTAAACATCAAATAAGAGAGGTAGAAGAAAAATTGGGAAAAATAAGCAAGAGTTATTTAAGAGAGAGTCAACAGTTTTGAAAAGAATGGAAAAATATGACTGAAGGAAACAACTCCTTAAAAAGCAGAATTGGTCAAGTGGAAAAGAAGGTGCAAAAACTAACTGAAGAAAATAATTCTTTAAAAATTAGAATTGGGTGAGTGAAAGATAATTACTCTATGAGACATCAAAAATCAATCCAACAAAGTACACAGAGTAGGACAAAAATAGAAGACTATTTAAAATACTTCACTAGAAAAAAAAAGACTTAGAAAATAGATCCAGGAGAGAGAATTTAAGAATTGTTGGATTAACTGAAGGCAACTACATATTAAAAAAATTCAGCAAAGTATCTTTCAAGAAATTATCAAGGAAAACTGCCCTGATAGCCTAGAACCAGAGGGTAAAAGTATTCATTGAAAAAATTTACTGATCACCTTTTGAAAGAGATCCTAAGATGAAAACTCCAAGGAATATTGCAATCAAATTCCAGACCTCCCAGATGAAGAAAACACTGTAAACAGCCAAAAAGAAACAATTAACATACAGAGGAGCCATAGTCAGGATTACACAGGACTTAGAAGTTTTTACACTAAAAAATTTGAACATGATATTCCTGAAGGCAAAAGAGCTTGGATTATAAGCAAGAATCAACTACCCAACAAAATTGAACATAATTTTTCAGAGAAAAAGATTGACATTGAATGAAATAGAGGGATTTAAAACTTTCCTAATGAGAAGACTGGAGAGGAACTGAAAATCTGTCCTTCAAATACAAGACTAAAGAGAAGAATGAAAAGATAAACAGGAAAGGAAAAATGTTATTCAACAAAGTCAGACTGTATACAACCCTGCATATGAAAATGATTCATGTAACTCTTGAAAACTGTATCACTATAAGAAATATACAGAGACAGAGGTTGTGGGTATAAATTGACTTTGATGTGATAATATAAAAATAAGGAGTGAAAAAAGGATTATACTGTGAGCAGAGGAAAAGAAGAGACAGGATGGGACACAAATGAAGAGGGACAAATAGCCTGTTACAGTAGAGGAAAAGAAGGGAAGAGGTGAGCATTGTTTGAACCTTACACTCATGAAATTTGGCACAAAGTGGGAACAACATAAAACACACAGTTGTATATAGAAGTTTTTCTTGCCTATAGGAAAGTAGGAGAGGAAATGGAAAAGAAAAGTGGGGGTGGATGATAGAAGGGAAGGCTGATTTAAGGAGGCAGTAGTGAGAAGCAAAACACTGGTGAAAAAGGACAAGGTAAAATTAGAGAGAGAAAAAAGAATAAATGGAGCAGGGGGTATAGGATGAAGGGGAAATACATAATAATCAAAACTGTGAATGTGAGTGGGATGAATTCTACCATAAATTTGAAGCAGACAGCAGAGTGGATTAAAAAACAGAATTCTACAATATGCTATTTACAAGAAACGCATTTGAAGCAGAATGATACATTCAGAGTTGAGGTAAAAGACTGGAGCAGAATATACTGAAGTAAAAAACCAAACAAACAAAAAAAAAAAAACCTGATCTCAGGCAAAGCAAAAGCAAAAAAAAAAAAAAAAAAGGATCTAATCAAAAGAGATAAGGAAGGAAACCACATCTTGTTAAAAGATACCATAAAAAGTGATATAACATCAGTAGTAAATATGTATGCACCAAGTGATATAGAACCATATGCTTACAGAAGTTAAGTGAGTTACAAGAAGAAATGAACAGAAAAACTATACTTCCCCCTTTCAGAACTAGATAATTCTAAACACAAAAAAGATAAGAAAGAAGTTGCGGTAAAGAGAATCTTAGAAAAGTTAGACATGGTTGACCTCTGGAAGACATTCAATGGAGATAGAAAGGAATGTACTTTTTCTCAGTGGTATATGGTACCTGTACATAAATTGACCATGTATTAGAGGATTAAAACCTTACAATCAAATGCTGGAAGGCAGAAATATTAAATGAATCTTTTTCACATGACAATGTAATAAAAATTATAAGTATTAAAGAGACATAAAAAGAAGTTAATATTAATTGGAAAGTAATCTAATTTTAAAGAATGAGTGTAAAACAACAAATCACAGAAAGAACCAATAATTTCATCAAAGAGAGTGAAATTAATGAGACAACATATAAAAATTTATGGGATGAAGTCAGAACAGTTCCTAGGGGTAAATTTATATCTCTAGATGCTTACATGAATAAAATAGAGAAAGAACAAATCAATGAATTCAACATGCAGTTAACAAAGCTAGAAAATAACAAATTAAAAATCTTCAATTAAATAGTGAATTAGAAATTCTGAAAATCAAAATAGAAATTAATAAAATTGAAATAGAAAACTACTGAAATGACAAATAAAACTAAAATCTGGTTTTATGAAAAAAAAATAAAACTTTGGCTAATTTGATTTAAAAGAGAGAAGCCTGGATTACCAGTACCAAAAATAAAATGGATGAATTCACTACCAAATAAGAGGGAATCAAAATAATAATTAGGAGCTTTTTTGCTCAACTGAATGCCAATAAATCTGACAATTTAAGTGAAGTGGATGAATATTTACAAAAATATAAATTGTCCAGGTGATCATAAGAGGAATCCAAATACTTTAATAACTTCATTTTAGAAAAGGAAATTGATCAAGCCATGATTGAACTCCCTAAGAAAAAATTTTCATGGCCTGATGGATTAACAAGTGAATCTACTAAACATTACAAATACAACTAACTCAAATATTATATAAACTATTTTCAAAGATAAGCAAAGAAGTCCCAGAAAATACCTTTTATGACACAAGTATGGCATTGATAACTAAACTAGTAAGCACCAAAGCAGAGAAAGAAAATTATAGACCAACTTCCCCAATGAATATCAATGCAATAATAAATAAATAAAATAGTATTCAAAAAGAGATTACAGCAACTTATCATGAGAGTAACACATTATGACCAGGTGGTTTTCTATCAGGAATGCAGGGTGGGTTTACAATTTGAAAAACTATCAGTATAATTGAACATATCAATAACAACACTTAACAGAAATCTTATGGTGATCTCAATAGATAGAAGAAAAAGCTTTTGACAAAATGTAGCACTCCATCTTATTAAAAACACTAGAAAACAGAGCATGAAAGTGCCCACTGGGTCAAGACCACAATATTCTCAAAGCAGAGACTGAGGTAGCTTAAGGTGTTGGAAATTTCAATTGTATTACATCCCAATTTAGGAGTGGGAAAGCCCTGTTACTTCTATCTTTTTACCTGTGTAATGAATTCTTTTATTTTCTACTACAAAGCACAATATATGGGGAAAGTCAGAAAACAAGTTCAACTTAAAAGCATAAATCAAGACATATTTTTTGAAATCTTAGGGAGGCAAACTTGAGAAAAATGAGTTCATGTCAACTCTTTGGTGATGTTCTTCCAAAGGATGCTTTGATGAATCAATTAGTCAGAGAAGGTGTGACCAGTTGTTGCACTGACCAAAACCACAAAGTTAGTACTAGGGATTATGATCTGACATGCAGCAATGAGGGTTTGCTGGGATAATGTATATATGCTTTGATACTGACAAAATATCAGACAGTTTGAAAGCAAACAATCACTTTTTCTTAGAGACACTTCAGAGAATTTTAACATAAAGACGTAAAGAGTGATATCATAAGCAAATTAGGAGAGCAAGGAAGAGTTTACCTGTCAGATCTATAGAAAAGGGAAGAATTAAGACTAAAGAAGAGATAGAGAACATTGTGAAATGAAAAAGGATACTTTTGGTTATATTAAATTTTAAGATTTTTGCACAAACAAAAACAGTGTAACTAAAAAGGAAAACAAACAATTTTGGGAAGCAATTATTACAGTCAAGGTTTTTTGATAAGATCTCATATTTCAAATACATAGAGAACTGAGCCAAATTTATAAGAATACCAGACATTTCCCTAATTGACAGTTGGTCAAAGGATATAAAGACAGATTTCACACAAAGAAATTAGTTATCTATAATCATTCCAAAAGCTCTCTAAATAAGTATTGATTAGAGACTTGCAAATGAAAATGCCAATGAAGTAAAACTCATACCTATCAGATTGGCTATAATGACACAAAAGAAAATTGGTAAATGGTGGAAAAGACAATGGAAAAATATAGCCTGTTGACTGTATTTCAAGAGATCAAAAATGACAACTATCCACTTCTATCTGAATGAGAGGGCAAAGTCCTCTCAAAGAATTCATTGACTGCCTTCTAAAAGAAACCCCAAAAGGGAAAAATTCTGGAATTTCTACAGCAAAAATAGATTCCTGTGTCAGGAAGGCAGGTATAAGGTTAAGGGAATTTGAAGATCTTGCCTGTCCCTTAATAAGCCAATGTGACCTGCTTTGAGTTTTGGTCCAGCCCACAGGTTGAGTGACATGGAACCCATGGTGGGAAGAGATTGCTGAATGGATGGAGTAGGAAGGGTGTAGCAGGAAGAGAGAGTGAGGTAGAGCTGAGATATACATATATATATATATGTATATATATATATATATAGATATAGATATATAGATATAGATATATAGATATATAGATATATAGGTATATATATCTATATAGATATAGATATAGATATAGATATGTATATATATATATATATAGAGAGAGAGAGAGAGAGACAGACAGACAGACAGACAGAGACAGAGACAGAGAGACAGATAGAGACAGAGACAGAGAGAGAGCAGTCAGAAAAGAGCAGCTAGCATAGCTAGCATGAGTGAGAGAGGGAGTGATTTTTTTCCTAAGGGAACTTATATGTGGAAAGACCTGATGGAGAGGTTTTGGGATGGCCATGCTCCCTGAATTGATAACGTATATAGATTTCTTTGTCACAGCTATGGATTTGGATTTCTCCTATCTGAGGAAGCTGACATTCTATTTAAGCAAGAATGTTGCTTCAAAATTTTAATGACTTCAAAGAGTATTGATGGAGTCAAATTAAAAAGAAATAGGTGAAGGAGCTGTGTTAACTCTATTATGAGGGTTTGAAGAGGGAAAAGAGAAAGGAAGGTGAAAATAATAGAATAATGTAGAAACACAAAAGGAAGAAAGGGAGTGGAATCTGTTCTTTCTCATCCTTGTAGTCTGTGACATGAAACACAGAAATATGAAGAAAAAAAGAGACGAGAGGAATATGAGCATCAGATGATTCTCATTCTTATCTGAAAAGGGCAAAGAAATGTTGAAAACACACGGTTTGTGGTAGAAATGCATCAGTCTCAACAGGTCTCTTCCAAAGTAGGGATTGGTCAGGGAAGAGGGAGGATTACATCAAGACAGGAATTGTAACAAACAAAACAAACTGATACTTGGAGGAGGTGGGGAAAAAGAATTTAAAAGAGAAGTATATCAAAATATAAAAATCTGAGTGCCTTAGATTACCTTTTAGAAAAGTGGAGAATGGATAAACAAATTTTGGTATATAAATATATTGATATTTTATTAAGTATTAACAAATAGCAAATAAAATAATTATATGAATCCCAGTCAATGTGAAACGACATAATTTGAAGTGAACAGAACCAGGAGAACAATTTATGCAAGGATATTAATACTGAGAAGAAAAATTTTTAAGAAAAGAATAATCATAAAAGCTCTAATTAATGCATTGACTTACTATATATTGTAGTAAAAATATTTATTGTTTGGAAAATTATTATACTGTTTGAATCCAACCTTATGTGATTAAAGGTTGCTCATAACCAGAATGTCACATGATCTCAGTTACTCCAGGAATGCTGGAGATAACTGCAAGGTATTTTTGGTTTTCCCAGGACTTAGATCCACCCAAAGCATTCTTGTTTTGGGTTACCACACTCAGGACTTGTGATGGGTTCACTCAACTTTGACTTTTGGGTTTCTTTATGTTTTGGCTTCACTCCAATTTTATTTATTGCCTATGATTAGTCATATCTATCTTAACCTACGTTGTTTTCAGGTTGCCCTCTCAGCAAAATTATCTAACTGTATACCTGCTATTTGTGTGTAGCACTCTTGTTTAAATACTTCATGATGTAAACTTTTATGAGCCTGGATAGGAGGAAGTCATACCTCCTTTTTGGATTAACCTCCTCTACCAAATTACTATAATGTCTTTCTAAAATTATTTAAGATTTTGGGGTTTGTTCTTGCTAGCCACAATCTCCAGAGGACTTCTGATGAATGTGATATCCAACTTCTGGTTCAGTTGTTTTAGTCATGTCCATCATTTCAGTGTTTTCTTGGTAAAGTCAAGGGAGTAGTTTGCCATTTCTTTCTCCAGTTCATTTAACAGATTAGGAAACTGAGGCAAACAGGGTTAAATGACTTGCCCATAGTCACACAGCTAGTAAGTATGTAGTAATTGATTTGGACTTGAGTCTTCCTGACTCCAGACCCAGAGCACTATCCACTATGCAACCCACCTGCCCATAGAGACATATATAATATTATATAATGCTATTGAATGTGGTTCTGAATAGGTTTGTTCTACTTGCTTATATTATTTGTAACAAGGATTTTATCACTCACCTCTATTACCTCATGTTTTCTCCCTGTTTTTAATGAGTAGGGAATGGTACCTGGGGAGGTGAGGATACAAAAAAATAAGCCCCAAAAAGGAGGTCATTTAAAAAAAATACAGAAACGAAAATCAGGAAATTCACAAGGAAGCACTCACTGGCTGAATATTGTTTAAAGTTAAATTTATTACATTTATTACATACCTTTTTTAAAAGTAAGACATAGGAAATGGAACTAATGGCTTCATGTAGAAATTTTTAGCATTCTCCTGTATGTATTGAGATGCTCCTGCTATTTTTTAGATGCATAAGTTGAGATTTTTTTGTTTCCTTTTTCTTTTGTAACAAACAATATTTCTATTTTTTTTTATTTTTTTAGAAGACCTGTGAATTTATTAGTATAAGGATATGCAGTGCTATTATTGGAAATACAAATAGTCCACAAGTCAGAATCTTATAAAATACCCAGGAGCATTAAACAGTTAAGTGACTTGCCCAAGGTCACATAGTTCCTATGTGTCAGAGGCTGGATAGGAATCCACATATTCCTGATTTCTTTTGGTTTTAACCTATCACACATTTCTTTTAGTTATTTGTAGTTTTTAACATTCATTTCCACAAAATTTTGAGTTCCAAATTTTCTCCCCATCTCTCCCCTCCCTGTACCCCATAATGCCTTGCATCCTGATTACCCCTTCCCTCAATATTTCTTCCTTTCTATTATGCCCCTCCCTTCCCTTATCCTCATCTCTCTTTTCTCATAGGGAAAGATTGATATCTATACCACATTATCTGTATTTCTTATTTCCCATTTGTATGCAAAAACAATTCTAAACATTTGTTTCTAAAACTTTGGGTTCTAAGTTATGTCCCTTCCATGCTCCCCAACCATCCCCACTGAGAAGGCAAGCAACTCGATATAGGCTATATATGTGTATTTTGCAAAAGACTTCCATATAATCATGTTCTGTAAGACTAACTATATTTCCCTCCATCTTATCCTGCCCCCCATTTATTCTATTCTCTCTTTTGACCTTGTCCCTCCCCAAAAGTGCTTACTTCTAATTACTCCCTCCTCCCATTTGCCCCCCTTCAATCACCCCCCCCACCCCACTTGTCCCCTTCTCCCCTACTTTCCTGTAGCGTAAGATATATTTTTACACCAAATTGAGAGAGCATGTTATTCCTTCTTTAAGCCAAATGTGAAGAGAGTAAGCTTCCATTTTTTTTCCTGAAGTATTATACTCAGTTTTGCTGGGTAGGTGGTTCTTAGTTTTAATCCTAGTTCCTTTGCCTTCTGGAATATCATATTCCAAGTCCCTTGATCCCTTAATGTAGAAGTAGCTAGATCTTGTATTCTCTTGATTGTATTTCCACAATACTCAAATTGCTTTTTTCTAGCTGCTTGCAATATTTTCTCCTTGACCTGGGAACTCTGGAATTTGGATACTATATTCCTAGGAGTTTCTGTTTTTAGATGTCTTTCAGGAGGTGATCAGTGGATTCTTTCAATATTTATTTTGCCCTCTGTTTCTAGCATGTCAGGGCAGTTTTTCTTAATAATTTCATGAAAGATGATGGCTAGGCTCTTTTTTTGGTCATGGCTTTCAGGTAGTCCCATAATTTTTGAAATTGTCTCTCCTGGATCTATTTTCCAGGTAAGTTGTTTTTCCAATGAGATATTTCACATTGTCTTCTATTTTTTCATTCTTTTGGTTTTGTTTTGTAATTTCTTGATTTCTCATAAAGTCATTAGCTTCCATGTGTTCCACTGTAATTAAAAAAAAAAAAAAAACAACACAAAACTATTTTCTTCAGTGAGCTTTTGAAGCCTCTTTTCCATTTGGTTAATTCTACTTTTTAAAGCATTCTTCTCCTCATTGGCTTTTTGGACCTCTTTTGCCATTTGAGTTAGCCAATTTTTAAAAGTGCTATTTTCTTCAACATTTTATTGGGTCTCCTTTACCAAGCTGTTGACTCAGTTTTCAAGCTCTTATATGGCATGCGACCATTGTATATTTATTTTAGAAGTACTGGATGCAGAATCCTTGACTTCCTCTGAAAGTATGCATTGTTCTTCCTCATCTGAAAGGATTTAAACAATACCTGCTCACCAAGAAAGTAACCTTCTATAGTCTTATTTTTTTGCCCTTTTTTTGGGTATTTTTCCAGCCAATTACTTGACTTTTGAGTCCTTATCCAAGAGAAGGGTATACTCTGGGGACCTGAAAGTTCTCAGTTCCTCCAAGGTAGCACAATCAAGGGAGAGGCGTTAACTCCTCTTCTGGTCTGCACACTGGTCCAGGAGCAACCAAAACTTTTCTGCCCAGAAACTTCGAGTAGAAAAATTCCCTCTCCACAACTGCCTCCAGTTCTGCCAGTGCTCCTTCTCTTCATCCCAGAGCCTGACTCAGGGCTGAGATTCAGATCAGCTGCTCAATTCTCCCAGGGACTTTTTAAATAGCAGGCTCCACCAATAGATGCTGCCACCACAGTGGCTACTGCCAGTGGAGCCAGACCACATTCCCTTTCCCAGATGAAGAAGCTTTCTCACTGACCTTTGAAGCTTTCTTTGGTGTTTGTGGGCTGAGGGATCTGAGAACTGCCACTGCTGCTGGGAATTGTGCTCCAGAGGCTTATTCCAGTTCTGTTCCTGCTGGTGCCAAGTGGCCAAGGTTGGTCTGGGCTACTTGGGCTGCGCTCTGCTCCCTACCCATGTGATAGCTCTTTCCTATCAGCTTTCCAGGCTACTTTGGACTGGAAATCTCTTTCACTCTGTCATTTTATGGCTTCTGTTGCTCTAGAATTTGTTTAGAGTCATTTTTTACAGGTATTTTATGGGCTGCGGGGGAAGATCTAGAGTATTGCATCTTTCTACTCTGCCACCATGGCTTTGCCCCTTTTTTGTTTTCTTTCAAAACTTAAAATCTCTGATCAATAAAATGAATTAATCAAAGTTCTGGAAGACTGATGGTGAAAAATTTTATTTACTACCTCACAGAGAAGTAATAGACGTAATATCTAGAATGAGATATAAATTTATTTAACACTTTAAGGTTTATGAAACTCTTAACTTATGCCAGTCCTGTGAAGGTTCATACCTTTTGTGAGGGAGGAAGCATAATATGATTATGTCTCTTCACATATGATGTAACTAAGGTGTAGAAAGGTAGAGTTACTTTTCTCATTTCACTTACATATCAAGTATCAGAGCTAGGATACAAACCCTTTCTACCTCTATAGCTAATACATTTCATGTTATGAAACATTGCTTCTCCATGATAACATTCTATTTTCAATTGTATAAGCTCTGCAGTCTACACTTTGTGCTATTCCTGGCATACCTATTTTTTTTCAAATAAGGAAATGAAGTTTAGATATGTTAAGTGATTCATCCAGTATCATGAAGTTAATAAGAAATGGAGCAAAATACTATAATTGTAATTTAAATGGAAAGATCTTTCTCGTTAATTAATAGGCCCATATGATCTGCTTAAATTACCTGGAAGCTTAAGTCACTTTGGAGGGAAGAGCTTGCTGAACAGGTAGAACAGGAAGGGTGAAGTGGAAGCAGGAGGATGTGAGTGAATGGGGACAGGTCAGAGTGGATAGAACGCAGGCCATCTGACACAGGCCATCTGACACAGGCCAACTGACTCAGTGTGACAGTTCACAATGAGAGAGGGGAGGTTTGAGAATGGCTTTGTCCCCTGCTTTGATCATGTTTATTAACTTCTTGGTCACCATGACAGATTTTGCTTTCCAGTTTTGGGATATGGCTTTCTGGTATTTAAATAATTGTTTTTCTTCTGCCTTCTATGTGGAGAGTCTTTTATACTTGGCGATTGATTGATTTATACTGGCATATTCAGTCAGTTAATATGCTGTGCTGTGAATATTGGCTTGGCAATACAAATACAAGCCCAGATCTCTTGAAGGAAAGTCTCCTCTCCCTATTCCATGGTGCCTCTATAGAACTTTGGGAAAAAAAAAATGTGTTGAAACATTCACCAACAAGAACATTCATTTGTTCTTCCTTCATTCTTTCCTTCGCTCCTTCACTCCTTCCTTCCTTCCTTCCTTCCTTCCTTCCTTCCTTCCTTCCTTCCTTCCTTCCTTCCTTCCTTCCTTCCTTCCTCTCTCCCTCCCTCTGTCTTTCACTAGTTTTGAAATCTTGTATGCAGGTGACTTTTGACAAGACAGCTGAGTCAAAGCCACATAAATAAGTTTCCTCATTCTTCTAAAACATTAAATTTGAGTGTCACAGAAGAAATTATACTCCTAAGGACTTTTGGTATTGTTTGAGCATTCCTTTTCTTATTTGGCAGTGTTCAGATCTTTGCTAGGTTTTGTTGTAGTGAAGTGTTTCAGAAAAAAATAATAATATATGTTAAACAGGACAGATTTGCTACCATGTTTTATAAAATAAGCTCCATAGACCTTCTTAGAAAAGTTTATGAAGTACTGGGATGCCAATAAATCAAATTAAAGGTTTTCAAAAGTCTTTTACTTTATAATCATAAAAGAAAAGAATTTGTTCATATAACACAAAAGAAAAAGTGGATAATAAAAACACAATTACAAATAATATCTTTATTTATTTCGTTTTTAAAAAACAAATATTTTATTGATCTTTCTAGGAGGAAGATTCCTTCACAAAGGGAAGAAAAAGTATTTGGGGGTTATAAATTAAGGAAGGACAGTATAATAAATTTTACAACTGGTAATTAGAACTGCCTAATATAAGAACCTAGAATAAAGGTTAAGTTTGAAAGAGATGTAAATTAGCTTTGAGTTCAATTTTTGGAATTTTAGTGTGAATGAAATGATCACTATTTTGGAGCTTCTAACTTTATATCACGCATTCTGAACCAAACATCCTAACAACAAGATGCTTACCTTAGTGCATGATGATTAAATAGTGATTAATTGAGAGCAGATGAACGTATGTCTTCTTCTCTCCCGCCCCCCATGCTTGGACGAGCTATGTGAATCATGACTGTTAATACTAATTGGATAAATATATGTAAACAAGCAGACCCTGAAGAGAAAAATCATCTTTAACTTAGCCAAAAAGAATTATAATACAAGATGATTTTTATTGCTTTCTAGTTGTTAGGGAAATAGTCATTCAACAACTTTTTATGATTTTCAAGGGCATACACCTTCAATGGCATGCCTAAAAATATGCTATTATTGGATAAATTGGTTTATTTTCATGTCATGTTTATGGAAATGCAACACACTGCTGAAGTTTTTTATTGCTCTCTCCTATCTGTTTGATCCCTTCCATACATCAAATCATTTTCTTTCTCTATTTCTGAGAGATTTTATATACCTGATTAATATGAAGGAAGATTCTGAGATTAGAATCTTAAAATAGCCTTCTAGTTGTATTCCTGGCTTCTTTCCATTATATTTTCTTTTTTTCTCTTTTTTTTCCTTAAATTATATAAACATATTTATTTCAAAGGTTATTATAGTTTTCAGCATTCAATTTTCAATTCAATTTATGAAAATATATTTACAGAACATATCTTTCTTCTTACATACAGATAAGACATAGTTATAGTTACTCATCTGGGGCTGGAACAATTAAACATTTTTCTTTTTTTATTAATTAATTTAATTTTAGCTTTCAGCATTTAGTTCCACAAGCTTCTGAGTTCTTAAATTTTCTCTGCCTCTTTCCCCTATCCCTTCACCAAGACAACCTGCGACAACATGCGACACACAACAATGTGACAGAGGCTCTCCATATACATTGATATTAAATATATTTTTACATTAGTCATGTTGTAAAGAAGAATTATAACCAATGGGATGAACCATGGTTAAGAAGAAAACAAATAATAAAGAGAGAGCAGATAGTATGCTTCAGTCTACATTCAGACTGCATTGTTCTTCTGGATGTGGATAGCATTTTCCATTGTGAAATTTTTGGAGATATCTTAGAAACTTTCATTGCTGAGAAGAGCTTAGTCTATTAAAGTTAATCATTGTACAATGTGACTGTAATTGTATATAATGTTCTCTTCGTTATGCTCACCTCACCAAGCATAAGTTCATACATCTTTCCAGATTTTTCTGAAGTCCTTTTGCTCATCATTTCTTACAGCATAATAGTATTCCATTATATTCATATACCACAACTTGTTCAGCCTCTCCCCAGTTGATGGGCCTTTAGGCAGGGCACAGGGGCCCAATGGTGTCAGAGCTTCACAGTACAGTAGGCTCAAGGTTCTGGGAAGGTACAGGAAGAGAAGGGAAGGGAAGGGAGAGTAGCCAGTAAAACCCAATTCAACTGGGCATCTTTGGTCATCCAAATTTACCTTCCTTTGGAGAGAGGAGGAAGGGGAGGGGGGAGACAGACATTAGAGGAGGAGCTGAGTCTACACACAAGATTGTGTTCATTCTACATTGCTGAAGAAGACCTTGCCAGAGAAATGATGACATGAAATGATGACATAACTTGCATTTGACTTTGTTTTGAGTGAGGGAGGGCTGTGCAAGGTCACCAGCCTTACTTCTCCTCCAGAGTCATCTGAATCCAGTCTAAAGATTCTTCTCTGGATCCTCCTGACTTCATAGTGATTATCAGTAGGAACTATTGCTGTTTCCCTTCCAGCCTGATGTCTTTCTCTTCTTTGACTCATTAAAGGGGTCAAGTTCTGACTACTTCTTTTAAACAAGTCTTTTCAATGAATGGGGGTTACCTCACCCTAAGTGAGTACTGGCATAGTCCTTGGCCTAAAGAGACCAGGGTCTCCCAGTGCATCCTGGGTCATCTTGTCATCCTTAGGAAAATCAGGTCACTGGATTCAGATGACTCTGAAAGAGAAATGAGGCTGGTGACCTTGCACAGCATTTCCTCACTCAATATAACATCAAGTGCAAATTATGTCATCATTTCTCTGATGGCATGGTCTTCTTTGGCAACGAAGGATGAACATAAATCCATTTGTAAGTCTGATAAGTAATATGTTCTGTGTTCTAATTTTCTTGTAACATTTCTCTTTATATCTAGATCATGGATCCATTTTGATCTAATCTTGGTAAGGGATGTAAAATAACTATGTGAGGTATTGGTCTATGTCCTATTTATGCCATACTGTTTTCCAGTTTTTCCAACAAATTTAACCAAATAATCTTATAAATAATCCCACGATCTTAAATACTTACACTTGCCAAATACAAAACTATTATGTTTATTTTCTTTTGTAAATTATATGCCAGTTCTATTCCACTGATCCACATTTTTTAATTCTTAGTCAGCACGAGATAGTTTTGATACTTATTGCCTTATAATACAGTTTAAGATCTGGCACTGCTAAACCTGCTTCCTTTAAATTTTTTTCTTCATTATTTCCTTTGATATTCTTGACTTTTTGTTTTTCCAAAGGAATTTTATTATAATTGTTTTTCCAGTTCACATTCAAAGTTATAATTACTATTAGTGGATTTCCTTCTGTGTTGCTTTTACTATTTCCCTTCTCAGTCTCTCTTTTCAGCATTTTTCTCTTACCTTATTGTCTCCCCTTACCTTCTTGATGTCTACCACTTTTAATTCTATTTTCCTTCAAAACATGCCTTAAGTACCACATTCTACACCGAACCTTTCTTGATCATCATAACTACTACCTCTTCTACTGAATCACCTCCCGCAGAAATTCTCTTCTGTTTATTTTCTACCTACTCTGTATATGCTTATTTTTATGTACGTTATCAAACCCTAACAAAATGTAGGTTCCTTGAGGAGAAGGGCTCTTTCATTTATGTCTTCATTTACCTCTTAACAAAGTTACTTGTATTTGGTACGTATTTAACAAATGTTGGTTGATTAAGTGTTAGCACTGTTCTCTCAACCACTTAAATGTTTTGTTGTCCTAATATAGAATTGTACTTGAGGAAGACGAAAAACTATGGCCAATTTTAAGAAAGAGGGAAGGTTTTTAAAGTTATTGAAAAGTCTTTGCTGTTCTACATGAAAATTGGATAAATTTTCTTGATCATCAGGCAAATGATTACAAAGGACAAATTCCAAGAAGAGAATATATTGCTCTTTAAAGGTGACACTAGAGACCTCTCCTGGGGAAAATCATTTTGAAAGCAGAAGCCAGAGAACTATAAATAGAGGGGAAAAACTGTAGTAAACAGAAACTCGTGGTTGATTGACTGTGTTCCGTTGTCAAATTGTACAATACCTCTCCCTCAATTTAGTTACACCCCAGTGGCTCCCTATCACTTCCATGTCAAAAGAAAAAATCCTCTAGAGGGGCACACCAGAAATCATATTGTCTTATTTAAAAAAAATGAATCAATGATTTTAAAACTTAGATGGCATATTTATCAAAATCCAAAATGGGGAGGATAGCTAACTTTCCCTCAACTTTTACCACAACTTTTTACTGCCTAGTCTTTGCATTTTATCTTTTTTATCAGCCACATCACTTAATTAAACCTCTTTCTTTCTTCTGACAGTTACCACACTAGAGCAGGTTCTTATCACCACATACATGTACTACTGCAATAGCCTGCTCATTGGTCTCCCTATCTCATCGCTCTCCATTCCAATTCACCCTTCACTCACCTGTCAAATTGATCTTCCTGAAGACAACACCTGTCTACCCATTTAATAAAGCACAGTGGTCCCCTATCATTTTCAGGATTAAATTCAAAATCCTGTTCAAATACAATTCTGAGTTCTTTGTAATTTGGTTCCATTCTACTTTCCCAGTCTTCTTATACTTTGTTCACCTCTCTCAACCCCCTGCCCTACTCAACTATTCAGTGGCACTGACATCCCTGGTATTCCTCTCAAATTATGCCCCATTTTCAACACTAGGCCTTTCCACTGACTGTTCTTCCTACTTGCAATAATCTCTTCCTTCATCTCTGTTTCCTAGGTTTCCTGGTTTTCTTCAAGTTTCAGCTAAAGTTCATTTCCTACAAATCTAATTCCCCCTTAATGCTACTGCTTTCCCTCTACCATTTTCCCCCAATTTATTGCTTTTTCCATAGCTATTTACATGTCTTGAATTAGACTGAGAGCTCCTTTAGAGTCAGAATTGTCTTTCTTTTTTTGTAACTTCACCATTTTACTGGCAGTTAAGTGGCACCATGGATAAAATGTGGGACTTGAAGTCAGAAGACCAGAGTTTAAATCTAGCCTTACAAGTTGTGTGACCATGGGTAAGTCACTTAATCTTATTTGCTCCAGTTTCCTCCTCTACAAAATGAGCTGGAGAAGAAAATTGCAAACTACTTCAGTTTCTTTGCCAAGAAAACCCCAACACAGTTTCATGAAGACTCAAAAAGCAACTGAAATAACTGAACAACAACCTTCACCTTTTAGCAGGTGACCTGGTACATAATATCTATTAAATAAAACCTTGTAGACTTACTGGGTAGCAGGAACCTTATAAAGATTATATATATATATATATATATATATATACACATATATATATAAAGATTCCTTAAACTAGAATGATAGGCAAAAACTGATAAGATTAAATTAGTAAAGATAAATATGAAACTGAATTTGGAAACCAGTTTCCCAGGATTGAAAAATGGGAGCAGACAATGATTTTGTTTGCTTGTTTGTTTTTTGTCTGTGTGAAAAATCTCTGGGAATTTTAATGGACTTCAAGCTTAACATGAGTCAATAGTTTTGACATGAATGAATGAATGCATGCATGAAAAAGTATTTATTAAGTGGTCCATCCAGGTGGAAATTCTTGGAATACCCTTTAATTGCAAGCTGCCAGGTAGGGGAGATATACTGTCATCTACCCTGATGAAAGTAAAATAGTTTAATTCTGATCTTGGTGGCCACCTGGAGCTGCCTAAATTGCATGTCCAGGATCAGGTCACATAAAGGATTTTTGAGGCACACAGGTGTAACAGTAGGGGCAAGATTAATTTGTAATTGGCAAGATATTATTCTTAAACACAAAGCTATATTAACCTTAGGCTGTCAGTATTTTTATATGACCTAATCTTATTGCCATGGTTTTCCTCCACTTACTTTATGAATGACAGCTTCCCTTAAGAGGGGACTGTCATCATGTCAATACAAGGCCTTATTTCACAACAAGACAGAATAATAGATTTTTTCATATAAAATTTCTTTTACATTTATTAAATTGCTCCTCCATCCTCCCAGGTTTTCCTCCTTTAAAAAAAGTGCTCTCAGAAACATACTTTAAACTAATGTTTGTGAAATGAAATAGGTCCTTTCTCAAGGGGAAAGATTAATACTACTCATACTTAACAGTCAATATATTTCTTGCTCTCATTGTAGATCTATTATCATATACTGGGCAGCTAGGTAACAGTATAGATCAGGAATCAGGAAATTCAAATTTGACCTCAGACACTTTCTAAACTGTATGACTCTAGGCAAGTCACAACTCTGTTTATCTAAGTTGCCACATCTTTAGAAGGAGCTTGAGAAGGAAATGGCAAACCTTTCCAGTGACCTAGCCAAGAAAACCCCAAAAAAGGTCACAAAGAGGCAGACAGACGTGAAATAACTGAAGAACAACAACTATCGATGTTCTTGAGTTTAGAAATTATCTGGAAAATATACCATTTTAAATTAAGAAATATCAGAATCATATTTGCTCATGTACACAAGAACAATAGCAACTACTTTAAAAGAGCAAATTAACAAATTAAACTCCTTAAAAAGATTATATTTTAGACTTAACTCTTGCTAACAGGTAAAAGTAATATGACAGTACTTCATTACATTATTATGCCAAAGCATACCTCTTTTTCTATCATATCATTGTTATTACTGTTTGGCATAGTGGACAATGGCTAGTAGAAGGTCAACAAGTCTGAAATATATATTAGGCCACTGCTATGCATGCCAAACTATGATGAGGTTGCAAATGAGGCCCTCCTCAGGCAAAAACATTCAATTATACTTTATTTACACTCCCCTCTCTCCTTTTTCAGGCCTCTTATCTTTGTGAAAGCTCTTAACCCTGACAATCTTATCTTTGAGTTGCTTATCTGTATTTTGAACTCCTTCCTACGATGAAATCACTTGACAATGTACAGTCTACTACCATTCTTAGGGTTTTACGCGTCTTGATTTGGGGATTTTTTGAATAATAAAAACATATTTATACATGATGAATAACAAGAATTTCCATTATTATTGGATAACAATAATGCATTCATGTAAAACTGTTTCAGTTTATGAAGCATTTCTACAACACTGCAAAGGCGGCAAGTGGTATAGACTTTATTATCCATACTTTATATATGAGGAAATTGAGACTCAAACTGAGATGACTCATGACCATGACTTATTCCATCACACTGAGTACAGAAAGCAGAATTTGAAAGCCTCTAGCCTAAATTCAACTCTAATATCCCTTCTATTTCAACCACTAAAGACTAAAAGAAACTATTGGCAGAATTCCTGGCTAGATTTCTGTGCAGTAAAACTGATGATAAAGCATATTTACCTGCTAACAAAAAGGCAGTAGTGGTCATGGTTCAGATATAAAATGCAGTCATTTGTCTGTCAGTTTTGTTTAGATGTTTTTCCTCTGTCACAAGAGAAAGATCAATGAAAAGGGGTGTAAAGTGACAATATATCTAAATAAGCATATATGACATATATGCATGCCCATACAAGCATGTGTATATACAATGCATACATATATACATTTTTCATACTCAAATGAGCATAAATGCATACCAGGAGCCAAGATGGTACAGTAAGAAACCTCCTAGCTTCCAATATTGACCTGTAAAAGTCCAGAAAATATCACCCCACAAAAAACCCTGGTACAGTTGAGCCAGCAGAAAGACAGGGTACAGCAGTCTTATAATCCAGGAAGCTTGGGGGATTAATAGTAAAGTCCCTTCTCTCTTTGGAGGAGAAAGGGCAGTACAGGATGGGAGGCTACCCAGCAAACAAGTGGCAAGGCCCACCTCAGCAAACCAGCGAGAGATCCTGAGCCCCAGAGTTGCAGAACAGGCAAACATGAACAGCAGAACCCTGCTGAGTGCCTCAGCACAAACAGAAAAATGGTAGACAATCATGATACACACCAGCATTCTCCAGCAGCAAGATCTTTAGGTACTTCAGCACTACTGCAAGAAGCACAGTCCTTAGAGGCATGACTCCAGACTGACAGACATCCTCTAACACCCAGACATCAAAGTGCAGGGACTACATGAGTAGGAGCCAAAGGTTCAAGTGCAAGGTCCAAGCAAGCAGGCATCCCCTAGAAGCCAGGATCCCCAACCATAGAGATCCAGTGTTACTGACCCCAGTTCAGCACACAGGTAGGCTGCCAGATACCTGCAGGCTCCAGCTGCCAACACCTGAGTCCCTAGCACACAAAGACAGTGAGCAGGTCCTGGGCTCCTAGCACAAGAAGCATGGGTCAATGTCTCTGTACTCCATCAAGGCAGCTCAACTCTAAAAGCCAGGAATTAGACAACATCATGAACAAAAAACAGAAAGGGACAATGGCCATGGATTCTTATTATGGGGAAAGAGAAGATCAAGGCATAAATTCAGAAGAGGACGACTTTGTAATATACCCACATCCAAAACTTCAAAGTGGAATATGAACTGGTCTCAAGCCCAGTTCTTCGCAAACCCTTCTTGGAAGAGCTCAAGAAGAATTTTTTTTTTATTCTTTTTATTCTTTTTAAATTTGTTTATTCAACTTTTAACATTCATTTTCACAAAATTTTGGGTTCCAAATTCTCTCCCCATTTGTCTCCTCCCCCCACCCCAAAACACTGAGCATTCTAATTGCCCCTATCACCAATTTGCCCTCTCTTCTATCATCCCTCCCTTCCCTTGTCCCCATTTTATCTTTTGTCCTGTAGGGCAAGATAACTTTCTATACTCCATTACTTGTATTTCTTATTTCCTAGTAGCAAGAATAGTACTCAAAATCTGTTCCTAAAACTTTGAGTTCCAACTTCTCTTCATCCCTCCCTCCCCACCCATTCCCTTTGGGAAGGTGACCAATTCAATATAGGCCATATCTGTGTAGTTTTGCAAATGACTTCCATAATAATCGTGTTGGGTAAGACTAACTATATTTCCCTCCATCCTGTCCTTCCCACCATTGCTTCTATTCTCTCTTTTGATCCTGTCCTTCCCCAAGAGTGTTGACTTCTAATTGCTCCCTCCTCCCATTGCCTTTCCTTCCATCATCCCCCCCCACCCTGCTTATCCCCTTCTCCCCCATTTTCCTGTAAGATAAGTTTTCATACCAAAATGAGTGTGCATTTTATTTCTTCTTTTAGTTGAATGTGATGAGAGTAAACTTCATGTTTTTCTCTCACCTCCCCTTCTTTTCCCTCCACTAAAAAGTCTTTTGCTTGCCTCTTTTATGAGAAATAATTTGCCCCATTCCATTTCTCCCTTTCTCCCCCCAATATATTTCTCTCTCACCGCTTAATTTCGTTTTTTAAAGATACGATCCCATCCTATGTAATTCACTTTGTGCTCTCTGTGTGTGTGTGTGTGTGTGTGTCTATGTGTGTATGTGTAATCCCATCAACTACCCAGATATTGAAAAGTTTCAAGAGTTATAAATACTGTCTTTCCAGGTAGGAATGTAAACAGCTCAACTTTAGTAAGTCCCTTATGACTTCTCTTTGCTGTTTACCTTTTCATGCTTCTCTTCATTCTTGTGTTTAGAAGTCAAATTTTCTTTTCAGCTCTGGTCTTTTCATCAAGAATGCTTGAAAGACCTCGATTTCATTGAAAGACCATTTGTCCCCTGAAGTATTATACTCAGTTTTGCTGGGTAAGTGATTCTTGGTTTTAGTCCTAGTTCCTTTGACTTCTGGAATATCATATTCCACACCCTTCAATCCCTCAGTGTAGAAGCTGCTAGATCTTGTGTTATCCTGATTGTATTTCCACAATACTTGAATTGTTTCTTTCTAGTTGCTTGCAATATTTTCTCTTTGACCAGGGAGCTCTGGAATTTGGCGTTTCGAGGAGTTTATCTTTTTGGATCTCTTTCAGGAAGTGATTGGTGGATTCCTTGAATACTTATTTTGCCCTCTGATTCTAGAATATGAGGGCAGTTTTACTTGATAATTTCATGAAAGATGATGTCTAGGCTCTTTTTCTCATCATGGCTTTCAGGTAGTCCCATAATTTTTAAATTGTCTCTCGTGGATGTATTTTCCAGGCCAGTTGTTTTTCCAATGAGATATTTCACATTATCTTCCATTTTTTCATTCTTTTGGTTTTATTTTGTGATTTCTTGGTTTCTCATAAAGTCATTAGCCTCCATCTGTTCCATTCTAATTTTGAAAGAACTATTTTCTTCAGTGAGCTTTTGAACCTCCTTTTCCATTTGGCTAATTCTGCTTTTGGAAACATTCTTCTCCTCATTAGCTTTTTGAAACTATTTTGCCATTTGAGTTAGCCTATTTTTCAAGGTGTTATTTTCTTCAGCATTTTTCTGGGTCTCCTTTAGCAAGGTGTTGACCTGTTTTTCATCCTTTTCTTGCATCTCTCTCATTTCTCTTCCCAGTTTTTCCTCCACCTCTCTAACTTGATTTTCAAAATCCTTTTTGAGCTCTTCCATGGCCTAAGCCCACTGAATACTTATTTTGAATATTTGGCATACAGAAACCTTGATTTCTATATCTTTCCGTGATGGTAAGCATTGTTCTTCCTCATCTGAAAGGATGGGAGGAAATATCTGTTCCCCAAGAAAGTAACCTTCTATGGTCTTATTTTTCCCCCTTTTTCTGGGCATTTTCCCAGCCAGTTACTTGACTTCTGAGTTTCCTCTCCACACCCTCTTTGCCTCCTGATCTGCCCAGCTAGCACTTAGGGGCTAAGATTCAAATGCTTCTTCCCAGCCTCAGGGCTTTTGGCAGGGGCAGGGCTGCTATTCAGTGTGAGATTAAGTTCAGGTGCTCACATGGGGGCAGGGCTACCACATGGGGCTTAGTTCCCTCAGGGGGTTTGTGTGGAGACCTTCAACAGTGGATCTGAGCTCCTTCCTGCTTTTGGGGCCCCTGTCTGCTGCTGCCTCTGCTGCTGCCTCCCAAGGGGGCCTGAGTTATGGAGATACCCTGCTCCCCTCTTGGCAAACTGAAAAGACCCTCTCACTGACATTTGGCCCCTGTGGGTGGAGGGACCTGAGCTGCTGCTGGAGATTCTGTCCCTGAAGCCTGTCAGTAGCTTGGAAAAGAAAGGATAAAAAATTACTGTAGAAAACAAGTCCTTAAAAAGTACAATTGGTGAAATGGAAATGGAGGCACAAAAACACAGTGAAGAGAATAATTCCTTAAAAAGTAAAATGAGCCAAATGAAAAAGGGGGTACAAAATCTAATAGAAGAAAACAATTTTTTAAAAAATTAGAATTCCACAGTGGAAGCTAGTAACTGTGAGAAATCAAGAATCAGGAACTGAAACAAACAGAAACAAAGGAATGAAAAACAATAGAAGAAAATGTGAAATAACTCATTGGTAAAGCAACTGACCTGGAAAATAGATCTAGCAGAGACAGTTAAAAATTATTGGTATACATGAAAAACATGATAAAAAAAGAGCCTAGACAGCATCTTTCAGGAAATCATCAAGGAAAACTACCCTGATGTCCTAAAACAAGTAGATAAAATAGACATTGAAAAACTCCACTGATCACTTCCTGAAAGAGAATCTAAATTGAAACACTTAGAAATATTGTAACCAAATTCCAAAATCACCAAGTCAAAGAGAAAATACTATAAGGAGTCAGAAATCAATAATTTAAATATCATTGAATCACACTCAAGATTACACAGGACCTTGCAACTTCTAAATTAAAAGATCAGAGCACATAGAATATTCTATTCTGTAAGGCAAAGGGGCTTGGATTACAACCAAAGTGATATTGAACGTAATTTTTCAGGGGAGGAGATGGATATTCAATGAAATAGAGGACTACCAAACTTTCTTAATGAAAAGACCAGAGCTCAATGGAAAATTTGATATTCAAATATGACTCAAGAGAGGCATGAAAAGGTAAGCAGGAAAACAACAACAACAACAACATAAGTGCAAGCTGTTTATATCCCTACAAGGGAATATGACACTTGTAACTTTTGAGAACTCCATTGTTATTAAACCTTTTAAAAGAGGTATACATGAACAGAGGGCATTGATTTTTAATTTGACTTTGACAGGACAATAAACAAATTTAATTAAGTGCTAAAAAGGGATTGTCCTGGAAGAATAGGAAAGGAGAAGGCAGACAAGGGCAAATTACATCACATGAAGAGGTGAAAAGAACTATTAGCATAGAGGCAAAAAAGGGAGAAAAATGAGCATTATTTGAACCTTATTCTCATCAGATGTAGCTCAAAGACAGAAGAACATACTCAGTTATAGAAATCTAACTTACCCTATAGTAAATAGGAGGCCAAGGGGAAAGAAAAGAGAGGGCTGGATAGAAGGGAGGATAGACTGAGGGAGGATGTGGTCAAAAACAAAACGCTAGTGAAGAGGGAAAGGAAGAAAGGAGAGACAAAAGCATAAAAATGGGGAAATAGGATGGAGAGAAAGTCACAGGCAGTAATCCTAACTGTGAATGTGAATGGGATGAACTATTCCCTAAAACTGAAGTAGGCAGCAGAGTGCATTAAGAACAATAATCCTACAATATGTTGTTTATAAGAAACTCATTTGAAGCAGACGGATTCATAAAGAGTAAAGGTAAAAGACTAGAGCAAGATATATTATGCTTCAGTTGAATTTTAAAAAAGTAGGTGAAACAATCCTCATCTCAGACAAAACAAAAGCAAAAAAAAAAAAATAAATTTAATTACAAGAGATAAGGAAGGAAACTTCATCCTACTAAAAGGTGCCATAGACAATGAAATAATATCATTACCAAACATATATGCATCAAGTGTTATAACATCCACATTCTTAAAGGAGAAGTTAAGGGAGTTACAGAAAGAAATAGATAACAAAACTGTACTAGTGGAGGACCTCAACCTCCCCCTCTCAGAACTAGATAAATCTAACCATGAAATAAATAAGAAATAAGTTAAGAAGTTGGATAAAATTTTAGATAAGTTAGATATGGCTGACCTCTGGAGAAAACTGAATGGGGATTGAAAGGAACATACCTCTTTCTCAGAACTATATGGCACCTACACAAAAAATGCAGAAAGGCAAAAATGTTATATGAATTCTCTTCAGATCATGATGCAATAAAAATTACATGTAATAAATTACATGTATAGACAGACTAAAATTAATTGAAAACTAAATTATCTAATATAGCCGCTCTTTCTGTGCTGGCAAAGAATTAGAACTTGAGGAAATATCTATTAATTAGAAAATGACTGAACAAGTTGTGGTATAAGAATGTAATGGAATATTGTTGTGCTATAAGAAATGACGAGCAGAAGGACATCAGCAAAATCTCAAAAGACTTAGATGAACTGATGGTGAGTTAAATGAGCAGAACCAGGAGAATATTGTACACTGTAACAGCTACGCTGAGTGATGACTGACCTTGATAGACTTAGCTCTTCTTAACAATGCAAAAATCTAAAACAACTCCAAAATACTCATGATAGGAAATGCTATTCACATTCAGATAAAGAACTCTGGAGTCTGAATGCAGACAGAAGCTTACTATTTACTCTCCTTTTCTTCTGTTGCTTTGTTTTTTCTTTCTTCTGTTCCTCCTCTGAGTTCTAACTTCTTTACGTCATGAGTAATATGAAAATTTGTTTAATCTGAATGTATAAATACAACCTTTATCAGATTGCAAACCACCTTGGGAAGGGTGGAGGAGAAAGTTGGGGAGAAAATTCAAAACTCAAAATCTTGGAACAGAATGTTGAAAACTATAAATAAATAAATTATAAAACAAAGGAAAGCTCATTAGGCAACCTTGACCAACAACACTTGCTTCTGCATTTAGCACAGTGTAGCTATTCATCTTTGTAAATTATTTTCTCTCCCACAAAGAATAAATGTAGATGTGTGTGTGCATGTGCATGATAGTGAATGAGTTACTTTTAGTCAGAAATGGCCTGTCCAGAGGCACTCAGTGTACATTTAGATGTTTAGGCATTTAGGTACCTACTTGCTCTGCCAGCTCTTGTGATGGAGCATATAAAAGCAGTGGTATATAAGGACAGTGCCCACAAATGTGAAACACTTAGACAACAGTAAAAGATAATGTATCATAAACTGCCAAATGGTGAGGCAAAAATGATGTATTAAAGCGATTCTGGCAAGTAATTGAAACTCCCTGATCACAGTTTCTTCATTTTTAATATGAGAGAAATCACTGGGGGATCTTGAATAGTATTTCATTTTCTAAGAAGTTCTATTGCTCTATGAAAATTATACTATAATATTTTCATATTATTTCATTGGCCCCAACCAAATTGACATATTAGATCTTTCCCCATATTGGAAATCAATCGCCTTCCTAAAAGCTGTCCTGGAGAGTTTTCTTTCCACACCTCCAACTTATGCAATCTCTAGCTATCTTACAGGGTAAGTTCAGGTACCACCTCTTAGACAGAGTTTCTTAAGTTCTCCAGTCATTAGTTTCCTCCTCCCTTAATTAGTTATATATACTTATATGTATGTATACATAAATATATGTGTGTATGTATTTATTCATATGTGTATATGCATGTGTATGTTTATTTATATTATCCCTTCAGGTTCTGCATGTTGTACACATGGAAGACATCAAGTGTACAATGCTTTATCCAACCTCACAAGTCCTTGAGGACAAGGACTGTTCCTTTTCTGTCTTTATACACTCAGATCCTGGCACAGTGCCTGGCACATCAACATGCTTGATAAATGCTTGTTGGATCGACTTGTGATTGTCTATGTTGATATATAAGCACCTTTCCCCACCTCCCCCTCTATCTTACCTCTTTACATACCTATACACCAGTACATCTGCAAAATAGAATCTCAGATTTAATTAAGAATTTCAAGCTTTGTTAAGAGTTTATGGATTAATTTATTTGATTTCAATGAAATTTTAAAAATCGCAGTTGACCCATAAAAGTTAATGTTGAGGCATCACAGCTTTTTAAGAGAATCAAGTGGCAGCAAAAAAAAAAAAAAAAAAAAAAAGATTTTCACCATTAAAAAGAAATCTATATTAAACTTTTGCACTCAAAGCCAATGTAAGCCTTTCATTTGTTCTGCTTTAAGGAGAGAGAAAAAGAGAGAGAGAAACAAAAACAGAATCCATCATTTTAGTGTGGTTAAGTACATCAATTTAGTCTTAGTTAAAGCTACTTTTGGGAATAGGCCACATTCTGTAGTTTATTGGAAAGTTAAATTTGTGTGAAGTGAGAAGGAAAATCAAAAGGTTAAAGGTTAATTCTAGTTGGTTTTTATATCTTCTCAGAAATATACTCTCATCATGATGGTTAAATTGGGCTCACTGTAGATATCTTCTTTGTGTTGAATAGTATACTCACAGCAAGAAGAAAAAATAACATTCTTTTCTTTTCTTCTCTCTCTCTCTCTTTTTTTTTTTATTTGAGATAAGAATGTCTGAGGCAGGGGTGAGGAGCCTGTGGTACTGAGGCCACATATGGCCCTCTAGATCCTCAAGTGCGCAGTCATTTGACTGAATCTAAACTTCACACAACAAATCCCCTTAATAAAAAAGATTTGTTCTGTAAAGCTTGGACTCAGTCAAAAGGCCCTACTCAAGGACCTAGAAGGCTACATTTGGTCTTGAGGCCATAGGTTTCCCACCCCTGGAGAGTAATTACAAAAAAAAAGTATCCCAAAATATAATTAGTTTTTCTTTTGTTATATACAGATATGTGTGACATGTGCATATTTTTATATACAGACATACTCATAAACTGAGCATCGTGAAATATAAGAGAAAGGAAAAATAAAGTTAGATTCTTTATTTAAGTTTCATACTTGTAAGATGCATGAAAGTCAACACCTTATCTGCCTCCACGAGGTATCATTATACCTTTTTTTTCATAAGTCATAGAAAGCATAGCTAAAGGGCATTAACTTTGAATTATAAGACCCTCATCTCTGAGAGGGCAGTTCCAAAATTTCTAATTCTAAGAAATGACTCTAGTCTTTGGACAACTAGGTCAGTCACTGTAGGGTGTTCTTCGCTGACACAAGCAAATTTGCAGTTTTCATGGTTCATGGGTTGGAGAGGTGTATTTAGGTCAAATAAGGATCAGTAGAGACATATGCTAAATGCTTATAGAGATCAAATACTCCTATTGTGTTGATACATTAAACATACTACAAAGGAAATCTGAAAAATTTAGCTAATCATTCACCTATATATTTATCAGTGGAGGAAAAAAATTCAACTAATTGAATATATTTGCATATTTTCATAAGTTTACTTGCTATCGTTACAGGGAAGTGAGAGAACATTGGTTAAGCACCTACTATGTATCAAGAACTATGCTAAGCATTTAAAAAATATTATCTTAATTGATGCTCACAATAACTCTGTGAAGTAGGTGCTATTATTATTTCCATTTTTCAGATGAAGGAATTGAGGTAACCAGAGCAGCTTGTTCAGGGTCACAAAACTAGTGCTGGAGGCTGGATTTGAATGTAGGTCTCTCTGATTACAAGCCCAGCATTCTGTCCACTATACTACCTAGATAACTCTCTAAAGAGCTAGTTCTGATCTGTAACATATAGCAATTTTCTCCAGACTATGTAACTGTGTACACTTATTAGCAGAAAATAATAAAACTCTCAATGGGGGGTGTAAGAGGAGAGTGCAAAAGTTGGCTTGAAGCTTAACATAAAAACAACAAAAACTCAGATCTTGGCAACTGGTCTAATCACTTCCTGGCAAATAGAGGGAGAAGAAGAAATGGAAACAGTGTCATATTTTATATTCCTGGGCTCAAAGGTCACTGCACATGGTGTGTAGACATGAAATTAAAAGAGCCTTGCTCCTTGGAAGGAAAGCTATGGCAAATTTGGACAGCACACTAAAAAAGGAGATACATTCCCTTGACAACAAAGGTCCCTATGGTCAAAGCTTTGTTTTTTCCAACAACAATATATGGCGATGAGAGTTGGACCATACAGAAAGCTAAGTACAATTTCAACATTTTCAAATTGTGATATTGGAGAAGACTCTTGAGAGTGCCTTGGACAGCAAGATCAAATCAGTCAATACTTAAAGAAATTAATTCAGGCTATTCATTCGAAGGTCAAATACTGAACTTAAGCTGAAATACTGTGGCCACATAATGAAAAGACAGGAATCACTGTAAAATATTTTGATCTTGGAAAATATTGAATGTAAATGGAAAAGAGGATGGGACAGATAGTATCATGGAAACAACAAACATAAACTTGAACAGACTTCGAGAGAGAGTGGAGGACAGAAGGATCTGAAGTGTTATGGTCACAAAGATTCAGACATAACTGAATGACTGAAAAACTACAACAAAAATCAGTAAAAATGTATTAGGCATACCATAACGGATGCAGATTTATCATTTATAAATTATGTACATACACATGGCTGTGCTACTATTTACTTATATTATAAAATTTGCATTAAATTAAATTTTAAAAGATGAGCTATTCTGTAAATAGTAATGCTCTCACTAAAATATTTGATATTTTATTCTTATTAAATATTATTAATATTACTATGGGTCATGTGATTGAATGTTTCTAATACTTTATCAAATATCTACTTCTAAGTTCAGTCTATTTTGATATGTTATTTTGACATATTCTATATAGGATATAATTCCATAGCCTCCTCAGCCACCTCTTTCACCGTACTAATAATGGTGTCTTCAATGTCCATGTCCTCAGTGTCAAGGTTATATGAAATATCTGACATTCAGTTCTGAAGCTTCATACTAACTTGCCGGAAAGTTAAAAAAACATTCTTTTTTTAGATTAAATTGTAATCAAACTGTAAACAAAAATGCATGATACCAGTACTTAAGCCTACAAACATAAGAAGTAATAAGATGATTGATTTAATCCATGATTAAAATAAAAGTTGAACAACAAAGACACATAAAAATGTCTTATTTTCAAAGGTTCCTAATAGGAACAATAATAATAATTTTAAAATTTTCCCTAAGGTAGGCAAATAGCTAAGGAAATATCCATAAACTTCATGATTAAAAAAATATGTAAAAAAAAACAATCCCAAATGAGAATTTAAGTGTAACAGAGAGAGTATTTTGAATAGTGTCTAGTCAAGTACAACCTAGCAGTGAGGACATTGGACATGTAGCTATTATTCCAAAGCTCATTTCCATTTGTCACATTTATCAAGAGTATGCTCTGAGGTGTTTGACATGCTCACTGTATCTCTCTCAGGATTTCAGAGCATCTAGCTGCCACACCCACCTCCTTGGTTCCAGATCTTTATGAATGGCACAGATATCCTCACAACAGACTAAGGTTTCAGTTTGTATCATCAAAACAATTCTCATGACCTAAGTTGTTTAGTCATTTCAGTTATGGGGTCTTAATGACCCCATTTGGCATTTACTTTGCAAAGATACAGGAATGGTTGATCATTTTCTTCTCTAGCTAATTTTGCAGATGAGGAAACTGAGGCAAACAGATTTGAACTCATGAAGATGAGTCTTCCTGTCTCCAGGCATGAAACTCTATCTACTGAGTTACCTAGTTTTCTGCTTATGACCTAACCTGCAACCTCAGAAGATAAAACTATTCCATCTTGTCATCTTTCCTTGCCTTTCATTCAAGGTCATTTACAAAAAGGTGTACAAGTTGAATTAGTATATAAGATGTAATTCAAAGGAGGATGATATCAACACATTTATCATATACTTTTCTGGGTTTCTTATCCTCTAGTTCCTGCATCAAGCATTTTCTCATCCTCATCTGTGTCATAAGGAAAGCAAAACAAAGCCCAAGAAGATCAGCACTTATCTTTCCCAATCATGATAGGTTTTAGGTACTTCAGGGATTTGTTCACAAAGTCATGTAAAGGGAATAAAAGTATTTTTCTGAAGTCTTCTTGAGACAACAGAACATATGGGTGGGACATGGATTGGTACTTTAGCCACTGGAATTCAAACATCAGCAACTTCCACTCTGGCACTAACAGAATAGGTGGAGTTTCATATTTTAGAACTACTTTTCAAGATAATAGCATTTATTTCTTAACTATCTAATTAAAACTTCTATTAATCATCCCACAAATGATATTTTTACTAAGTAAAACAGTAGTTTTACCAGGATTCCATAACTCATTTCAAATACATACAATAGGTGTGGTGAAGCTCCCTTTCAAAATCAGTTTCAGTTATTACACTTTCGAAAAGTTCACCTCCTGATCCTGACCAACATTGATAAGATGCTACTGTTTCATATTTTATGTTCTATCAATTTAAGTTACCTCCAGGAAGAGTTACTATTACCCTGCCTTTGATTGGGAACTTTTCTGGAAGTGACATGCATTAATAATCTATCTTATTTCATTATTCAAAATAACAGTAAACAGTCATCAATAGATGTAGGTATTTTCACTTTATATAATATAGAATGAGAATTATCACACCTCCATGAATGTTTCAAACTCTTTGTATGATTGTGCTTCTTCACTACATAGTTTATGATGAGTTTATGCACACTTCAATGGAAGTATTTAGAAGGAAAAAGGTAGTTCTAAACTTTCCAATTAAATCTCTACTCCACATTGATCTTATTTCAGCAGTCATTCCATAATTCTAATACCTCATTGCCTATTTCTTAAAATCTACATTTCTGATCCTAGTTTACAAGATGCTTCATGATCTGTCTTCAAACTTTTCTTTCAGGTCTATTTCACAATATTTTCATATTCTGTACTCAAACCAAAATGACCATCACCCAAATATTACCACACTTTCCCCATTAGCAACTCTTTATGCCTTAGTCATGACCTCCCACAAAATATCTCCTTATCATCTTGGATCCTTCTGAAGCAATTAACATAATGTTGCTCTTTTAAGAGCTAGCTCAAGAACCACCTATTATTTAAAGAATTCTTTTGTCTTTTTCTCATTTATCTTCTAGCAGTTTGTACTGCTGTTATTGTATAACAATTTATATTTTCATTTAAATATTGAAGACTTCCCCTAATAACATTTAGTGTTTAAGTTCCTTGATGGTAAGGTCTATGTCTTGTTTAAATGTGTGTCATTCACCCACAGCATATAGGATAGGACATTGCACTTATTAAATTGTTAATAATTTTTTTCAGTGAATGAATGAATGTGCTAAAACTTTTTGTCTTTTTAGGCATGCAGGTGACAAACAAAGGGTGATTATGATTCTAAAACCCTAAAGTATAGTTTGATATTTTTCTTTTGTCTTTTTAAGCAATCATTATCTTTTGCATGTTTAGGAAGGGAAAAGAGATTGAGAATTTTTGATCTACCAACTATTGCAATTTTACTTTGTTACAACAAGTACTGTCCCTAACTAGCTTTGACAAGAGCCTACTCTGATAATGACGCATAGTTATTCATTCCCACTCTCCTGCCTTCCAGGATTCCTGCCCACAATATCTTGGCTCATGCTTATAATCTTTAGTTGATATGACATGACATGAAATCTTTCAAATATGCATTCTGATGTTTTGACTTTAGGTCAATTTCTGCTCTGTCTCTCCATGCTAAGTATTTTCTCTTCCCAAGCAGAGACCAATAGAGACTCAGAATTATGCCACTCAGTTGCCTCACATCAGAGCTTTGTCAGCAGAGACTTAAAATGCTATAATCACCTAATAAGGAGAAGCACTAGAACTTAAATACATTCAATCTTTTCATCAACTTTCAGGCTGAAGAAATCTGTCTACAAAATAGTATAATAGAAATGAATATTGACCAGAGGACTGCCTGTGATTACTACTAGCATGAAATTAGTTAAGGTACTTAAAATCTCTAGGGATCTACTTCTTTGTTTGCAAAATGAAAGGGTTGACTAGATAAAATCTGAGATTTCCCCTTCATTCTATGATCCATATTCTGCCTTAAATCCTCAAACTTTTGAAATAGAGATCTGTTCAACAGCACCTCCCAAACTTATCATTGCTCTGCATTCTTAACATGAAAACATATGATATGATTGTCCTGGGATTCTACAGTTTAATCGTGACCCCTAACTGCCTGCCCCCCCACCCCGACACACACACAAAAGAAGTAAAAATAAAAACTGGCTCATACTCTTCTCTTCTACCTGGTTAACTAATAATCACTTTCTGTTTTGACACAGACAACACAACTCTCTACTGCACCGAAGGCTAGTCTTAGGAGAAGGTTCTGAATTTATTTATAGACTGGAAGCAATCATTCATCCTAAGTAGCTTTGAGGTCTCTTCCATTCAGGTATAGAATCATTCTAATTCCAGGTTTTTATTATTCCATTAAAAATCATTTGACTTACATTTTTGGGATTTCTAAATTAGGCAAAAGGTATTAGGTCCACAATTGTTAGCTGATGAGAAAACATGTGTGGTATGAGTTGAAGGGTCATTAAATATATCAACCACTTGCCTCCCGGAGTGTCTAGAATTGCTTGAATTAACAGCATTTCTTAAGGTCTGTTTAAAATGGTTTGATATATTCATTACTGGCAAGGAAACACATTACTTAGCCAGTATTATTTTATCTCCTTAAAAATAACATTGCTATCCACTGTCATAGAATGGATCATATAGTTACTGAATTGCAATATTACTGTTAGAGCCAGAAGAGATTTTAAAGGTCATCAAAGTATATTTCCTTCTTTTTATATAAGTGAGACAATGAGTCCAGATATACTCAATGATTTATCTGGAGTGACATATCTGTTCATGATAAAGCTGGGACTAGAATCCAGGTCCTTAAACCTGTACCCTTTTGACAAATATTAAGTTTTGATGGGCAGTAACAAAGGATCCTCTATTTGGTCAGTAAGGATCTTCACTGAAGGGTTTAAATAGCAAAGGAATGGTAACATGAGGACACTGGATCCCTGTGTCACACGTGGGAGAGTCATAAAAAAAAAAGGGAGAAAACAAGAAAAAGTTAATGAGGAAGCTGAAGGTATATCATTTCACAATTTCCCTGCCATTCTCTACTTGCAAACAATGTACCCATATTTTTTGTAAAACTGATGATTTGAGTGTAAGATTATTCTTCCTGGTTATTGTTGAGCTGTTCTTGTTGTTGTTGTTTGGGTGGGGGGCGTTTGTTTAAGCCCATCTAATCTATATTGAGTATTAAAGGTTTAAATTTCCATTCACATATGTAAGAGATATTAAAAAAACAACAACAACAACAACACTGTTCTTCCTGTTAACAGAAGTTTTCTGTCTAATTTCCAAAGAACAAATTAACAACATAACTGTAAGGACTTTTGGAGGCTATTCAACAATATGTTCTATATTTGGGGGGTGAAAAGGGAAGAATTTATTTCCTGGAGAATGAAATCTGATTTCTTCACATTTATAACTTGGATTTTAGATGAGGCAGAAGTTGTGGTACTTTAGGGAATAAAGGAGAGTTGGGAATGATAGCAATATTATAATCTTATAATCAAATGGAAGCTGGTCCTATTTCCCATGATCATTAATGTAAACAGCTGGTTTCTGGCTGGTAGATATTTCCAGATGCTGAAGTATGAAGTGCTAAGGTGGAACTATATTAACCAATAGATGGTATTTTTTCCTTCTGTGATTTTTGCCATTCAGTATATTTTAGATGTGTTCTGTGATGTCTTCCTGCATAGCCTCCAACAAAAGACCTCCTTATATCATTTTATGGGGTGTGTGTGTGTGTGTGTGTGTGTGTGTGTGTGTGTGTGTGTGTGTGTGAGAGAGAGAGAGAGAGAGAGTTTATATGTCTGTGTGCACATATGAACAGATAAATATCTGTGTCAATAAAGTATCTTATTAAGTATCTATAATGTAATAGGTACTGTAATAAGCACCAGGACTACAAAGAAAGGAAACAGATAGTCCCCCTCTTAAAGAGCTCACAGACTAATGGGATGAGACTGCATGGCAACTACAATGACTGAAGATAAAGAAAAAGAGATGGAAGAGTGGTGTGTGTGTGTGTGTGTATGTGTGTGTGTGTGTGCGCGTGTATGTGATAGTCACTGTTAGAAACATCTGGCTGCAGGCCCATTTTCCTTACAGAACAATCTGTGATTTGAATTGTCATTGTTTATAATCTTCTTTTATGAACTTGCTTTCATGTGTAAATCTTACGTATTTCTGTTCTAAGCATTTTGACGCTGTTGTAAAAGCATTCAGAGTCGTTTATAAAGCAACATGACTCTTTTTGGCAGATGGAAGTTCTAGTTTACTCTATGCCTTTTGCTTAGCCATGAGAATTCTTGTTCTCTCTCTCTCTCTTTCTGCCTCTGTCTGCCTCTGTTTCTGTCAGTCCATCTCTTTGTGTCTCCTTCTCTCTCTCTCTGTTTCTCTCTATATATTTTCTCTTTCTTTTTCTACATTCATAGGCATGTAGCATTACATATGTATTATGTACAAAATAGATGTAGGTATATATACATATACATATATACAAATAAAGAGGTAAAATTATTTATATTAATATGCTAATGAAACAAAATTGAGTCTGACAGTAGAAAAGAAAGAACATTCAGGGGAAAATAGGTATTGGCCTAGTCTGTGACCTCTGAGTTTGTACAGAAAAACACAAAATTAGAATTCCTGAATTTCATAGTCCTGAAGAGATTTAAGACACAAACTAGTCTATGCTTAAACATACGTAAACAATAATTTTACATATAACTTGCCTTTGCTTGAAGGTCTCCTTTGAGGTACCTCAAGATGCAAACATTTTCACTCGTAGATAATGCTAATTCATAGGAATATTTTCCTTATATCTAGCCTAACATAATACCATCAATTAGGGCTTTATTGAAACAACTACATGGATATCAAAAGTTGAATATTTTGTGATACTTTTTGTTAATTGGTGTAAGTAGAAATCTATAATAAACAAATTATCATTGATTTTCTTATTAGTGATCAACCAACTTTTGTTCATTAAATGGCCTTTCCGGGCTGTGAACTACATTTCATTTTGAAATTAATTTTTATTTTAAAGTTTCAATTTACGGAGTGAGGGTATAAATAGTAGATAGAGTACTAGTCAACACTTAAGAGACCTATGGTTTAATCCATACTTCCATCCTCAGAAATGTGTCCTTGGAAATAACCATAGTCTCAGTGATTCTTATCTTTTGATATATTTCTCAAATGAATCTTAGTAAAGATCACTGAATTTAGAGGCATACCTCCGTTATTTCATTGTATAAATTTATAAAACTATGAAAAACCATAACCTGAACCTTAGAGTCAATTTTGTAGCATGAGATTAGAGACAATTGTTCAGGTAAATATCTGAATCAGGTAAATTACCTTCAAAATATCTTATTTCAGAGATGAACTAAAATATTGCCAGCTTTATACTGATAAAACTCTAAGTATTAAAAAATCAGACAAAGAAATGATGGTGAGTAGTAATGAGTACAACAGATATTTTTTAAAAAGTGATGAAAGGGGTGGTGGTGGTGGTGGAGCCAAGATGGTGGAGAAATGGTAGGAATTCCCTTGAATTTTCCCAAATTTTTCTATAAACAAAATTAAGATAACACCTCAAAATGAATTTTAAAGCAGTATAACCAACAATAGAATGGGATGAAACAATTTTCTAGTGCAAAGCAACTGAGAAGTTTGTTAGGAAAAGTCTATCTCACTGCTTGTGAGAGGGAAGCACAATCCATTGTAGGCCATGCTCAAAAAGCCAACAGCAAGCCTTGGGGACTGCTCATTCAGACAGTTTCTGAAGGTTTCAGCCCACGGATTGTAAAGGGGTCGGACAAACAGTAAAAAAAAAAAAAAAATGGTTACAGGGAACCCCATGTTGGCACTAGGAAGAAGTTTTTCTTGCATTAACTACACATGACTGGAAGTCACAACTCCAGGGCAAAAGAAGAATGCTTATGGTTACCCGTAACCACAGCACAAGCAAAGAAAGCAGTAAAGACACCTCTCCTTAAATAATACTGCCTTCAGAAAACTGAGAACTTACTGACTCCAAGAACCAGGTTTAAAAGCAGTAGCAATAAAGGTGTGAAATTTGGGACAGTGCTCCCTCCACCCAAGGATCACTGTCAAACTTTAACAAAAAATTAAAAGTCAAGTAATACAATGGGAAAACGAGCAAAAAAAAAAAATAGCCTGACCATATAAAGTCACTATAGTACCAGAGAATGTAAAAACATGAACACAATGAGATATAAAATGCAACATGAAAAACCTCACAAAAAAAAAAAAGTGAAATGAACTCAGCCAGAAAAATAATTCCTGAAAAGTTCAAAAAGTGTTTTACAAATTAAAAAAAAATAGAGAGAGAGAGGAAAAGTTGGGGAAAGAAATGAGATCGATGAAAGAAAATCATGAAAGTGTCAATAACTTGATAAAGGATGTGGAACATAATACTGAAGAAAACTACACGTTAAAAACAGAATATGACAAGTAGTAAAAGAGGCATAAAAAAGTCCCCAAAAAGAGAATTCCTTAAATAGTAGAATTGACCAAGTAGAAAAAGTGGTAAAAAAAAAAAAAAAATCAATGAAAGAAATTCCTTACAAAGTAGAATTGGGCAAATGAAAATTAATGACTTCATAAGACATCAAGAAACAAGTTAATAAATCAAAAGAATGAAAAAAAAGAAGAAAATGTGAAATATCTAATTGGAAAAATAACTGACCTGGAAAATAGATTGAGGAAAGATAATGTAAGAATTATTGCACTACCTGAAAGCCATGATAAAAAAGAACCTAATCATCATCTTTTTTAAAACTCATCAAAGTAAACTGTCCTGATATCCTCAAACCAGAGGATAAAATAGGAAGGGAAATAATTCACTGATCACCTCCTAAAAGATATCCCCAAATAAAAAGCTGCAAGAACCTTTATACCCAAATTCCAAAGCTCCTAGGCCCAGGAGAAAATATTACAAGGAACTACAAAAAAAACAAAAAACAAAAAAAAAAAACCATTCAAATATCATGGAACCATAATCAGAATAACAGAAGATTTAACAACTTCTGCATTAAAGAATTGAAAGACTTGAAATATGACATTCTGGAGGACAAAAGAGCTAGAAAGACACCTATCCAGCAAAATTGAATATAATGCTCCAGGAGAAAAAAGTGATATTAAACAAAATAGAGGATTTTCGATTATTCCCAAGGAAAAGACTGAAGCTGAATAGAAAATTTAACCATCAAATATAAGACTAAAGAGAAGTATAAAAAGAGGTATCATAAGGAATTGAATAATGTAAAACTGCTTACAGTTCTATATGGGAAGACAATATTTGCAATTCCTAGGAACTTTATCATTATTAAGGCAGTAAGAAGGAGTATATGTACAGAGAGAGAATTCATGGATAACAGTTACTGTGACAGAATGATATACAAAGAATAAATGGTGAGAAAGAGGGATAGACTGAGAAAAGGAAAAAGGGAACAGAATGTGATAAATTACCTCACATAAAACATGCACAAAAGAACCTTTACACATTAGAGGGGAAGACAGGACTGGAGCTGGAGGGCAAGATTTGAACCTTACTCAACAAAATTATCTGAAAGAGGGAATAACTTATACAATGAGTTGGGCATAGAAATCTGTCTTACCCTACTGAGAAGTAAGAGGGGATGAGGATAAGAGGAAGTGGGACAAATAGAGTGAAGGGTGAATTGGGGGAGGTGATGCTCAGAAGTAAATCATTTTTAAGAAGGGAGAGGGTGAAAGAAAAGAAAGAAAAAAATAACAAGGGTAAAGTAGGATGGAGGGAAATACCCAGTAACTTATCATTTGATAAAAACTGCTGGGAAAACTGAAAAGTAGTTAGGCAGAAACAAAGTACAGATCAATACCTCATAAAATATACCAAGAAAAGGTCAAAATGGGCAGATAATTTAGACATGAAAAGTGAAACCATAAGCAAATTACAGAGTGTAAAATAGTTTATCTGACAGATCTGTGGACAAGGAAGTATTTATTACCAAACAAGAGACAGATAGCTTTATGAGATGTAAAATGGATAATTTTGATTATACTAGTTTTTTGAAATGCACAAACAAAATAATGCAACCAAGACTAGAGGGAAAGTAGAAAGCTAGGGGGAAATTTTGCAACACTTTCTCTGACTAAATCCTCATTTCTCAAATATATAAAGAACTGTGTAAAATTTATAAGATACAAGTCATTCTCATTTGATAAAATTTCAAAGGATATGAATAGGCAGTTTTCATATAATGAAATCAAACCTATCTTTAGTCACATAAAATTGTTTAAATAACTTTATAGGAGAAATGAAAAGTAAAATAACTCTGATGCACTATATTACACTTCTCAGATTGCCAAAAGTGACAGAAAGGGAAAATTACAAATATCAGAATTGATATGGGAAAAATAAGACAGTAACGGTTGCTGCTGGAGAGCAATTTGGGCCTATGCCCAAAGAGCTATAAAAGTACCCATACCCTTTGACTCAGCAATACCATTGCTAGAAAATTAAATGCTTCTTTCCTCCTCTCTTTATGTACCCAAGATGCTATCCATTCTTAATGGCTTCAAACAAGTCCCAACCCTTCCAATAAAGTGACTATTCCAGTCTACTTCATGTGTATCTGTCTTTATCTCTATTCTCCCTCCTTAAAAGATTAATTTGACATTTGTCGTATTAATTAACTATAGTGTAAATATGTTTTTTCCTTCACCCGAATTTTAACTTTTTAAGGATATAAATGGTAATTTATTTTCATTTGTAGAGTACCAACACAATTCCTTCTATATTGATTGAATAATGTTTTCTAAAAGAAGAATATGGCTCCAAGAAATAAAAATACTATATGAATGTTAACTTTTATTATTACAAGTCATGGACTCTTATTCCAGTCCAGGGAAAAAGTTTTAGGGGTAGATTTCTTTGCTTAAATTCTTATGGATGTGGATCAGTTTTCATTCCATGTACAGCATGACTTGAATTGAGCACATGGTGTTTGTCTAACATACACTGAATTTATTCTAATGGCGTGCAATTAATTCTATCAATAAAAAAAGAGATATATAGGAAATCTCATCTATGTTTCTCTTTATGAAAGATGATTGTATAAATCAGTAATTTGTCATGGTTGGGCTATCATTTTTAATGTGGAAATGGATGGTTTTCCAAGAATTTAAGATTCTATTGGTTTTTTCTATACAATACAATTATGTTGAAATTACAAGTAATTAGGTAAATATTATTGCTGAACCATTTTATCTTTTTCAAAAGAAGCAAGCATGATTCAATAAGTGAATGTTTATTTGGTATATGCTTTGAGAAGAGTTATAAGTCTCACTTTTCATGAACAGGAAACTTGGAATAATTTAGAGAATTTTCATTCATCTTAATTACCAAAACCTTAATGTAACTTTATTATCTGCTGTATCAAACCTCTTCTGTAATAATTTCCCAAATGGTTTTAAAATGTCTAGGAGAAGCAAAGAAATTTTTATTGCTGTTAATTTTATTTCAGAGTGATTCAGAAAGCTAGAGACAAAATAATATTTATCAGCAGTAGATTTTTGGTTCCTAGAAAAATTATAGCAACATTGAAAAGAAAAAGAATAATTTTTCTATTTCAACAGAAATGACAGAAACAAATTAAAGCAATTCATGATATTCACAAATTTAGTAGACATCTAAAGTATGAAATCTGGGAAAATCTTACTAAATTGGAAAGACTTTGTTAAAACAATCTTTCTTCATGCCATAAATATAGCTTTAGATAGCTATATAGTAAACTCCAATTATTCAGGGGCTTTCCATCATGGTATGAACTTTTGGGCATTTCACTGCTCATTACAGAGAGTAGAGCAGAGAGAAGAAGTAAAACTCAAATCAGTTTTGCTGCTTGTCATCAACTTTGATAAAATATGTGGTCACAGGGGAAATGGAATTAATTGGCTAATTTGACAGTTTTCATATTGTTCTATGGGTTTAATTACCTTGTACTTTCCCTGTCCCCTTCTACTAGTAGAAATAGAATTGACTTTCAAAGGTGGTAGATTTTCTCTCTTAAATCTAATTCCCAATTCATTAAATAATTCCTTAAAAATAAGTTAAGGAAATAATGTTTTATTTATAGCAAATTTTTTTAAAAAAAAGTACTTCATGGTCTTATTCTGTTTAATGCTAAGTATCCAATTGGGCTAAAATTTTTCTACCTGTGGTTGTTTATCTGCACATAAAAATTCAAGCATCTGCTGTTTACAATTTTTGATTTACCTAGCACTTTAAGTGAATATTATCAATTCTATATTTTCTCTAATCATTTTCTCTCATCATATTTTCATCATTTTTACTAATAACAGAGCTTTTTTTCCAAAAAGTATATTGTATGAAACAGTGTTTTACTTTTACTTTATTAGGGCAAGGGAGACTCAATAGATTTTCAGAAATGACTTTAACATTTATCCTGATAAATTGTGGGGTGACAAAGTGAATAGAAATATATTGACAAAATTTTATATTTGAGGAATAAACACTTAGAAGTGATGTAAGTAAGGAGTTAAAAATATCTTAAAAAGAAACTAATTTGCTATTCACATCCTTTTGTTGTTGTTGCTTTGTGTTTTGTATGGAGACACAGAGAAACAAACAAATAGAAAATGTACCTGAGAACCTCAAAGCAGTTTGTTTGTGACTGAAAAAATATTTCCTTCCTTGCAGTTTTCTAGATCTATATTCTAGATTCATTTTAAGCCTACAAGTTTTTATAAAATTTGACATTATGTGATAACACCATTTGCAGCTGTAAACATTAAAGCATGTTCAATTATAAACACTTAATGGTTATATTTGAACTACATTTTTAATGCAGTTGTTTAAACACCAATCTAAGTAAATGTTCCCCAAAGACATGAAATACAAGCAAAGTTAAGATAGTTTTTTCTCTTTCCAAGTATGAGCAAATTGCCAGTGAATTAGTTGAAACAACTATAAATGCTCTCTAAGACTATATAATGACTCCAATCATCTAATTCATTATACAGTAGTTCCCTATTTGTTTGGAAAGTTTTGATGGTGAATCTATAATTTAATAATATAACTGGAATTAACTGTAGAACTAACAGCAGAAATAGCTGTTGCAAATTACATGCACTAGAGTCTGAGAACTTCATTCATTAGAATATCTTGATCTCTTGGTTAGTGTCTACTCTATTTTGCCTATAGCTACAAGACATTTTGAAAACACATAACATCAATGGCATATCATTAGTAAGGGTTGAAAAGATGAGACTTTGACAGTTGCTGAAGAATCAAAGACTAAAATAATATATAGGTAAATAAACAGAAGGACAATCATTTTAAGTTGACTACACAATTTTTCTCATAATGACCAATGATGCAGAAAATGTGGGAAATGAATGGGAAAGGGTTTTTTTTTTTCTTGTGAGAAGTTATTAGATGAATAGTTAGAGCTCCACTGGTACCATAAAATGTAAAGAGACCAAGAAGAATGATGCAGATTGATCATACTGCTGCTGCTGCTGAAGATGATGAATTAATGATCATCTATTATGTAACTGCTACATGTCAAGGACTCTGCCTAGGTGGTAAGGGTATAAATAAAAAAGTGAGACAGTTCCTGCCATCAAGGACTTTATATTTTGCTAAGGTACTTGGAGAAATGATGACAACAACAAAAACAGTTGACCTTTATACAATCGATTAATATTCTCTTTATATACACCTTTTATATAAAGCTCTTTTTTCATATGTAACAAAGGTAGTTATGTTATTCAGTAGATAGAGCTTCAACATGAACTCAGGAAGATCTGAGTTCAAATCATCTTCAGACATTTACCAGTTGTGTGACCTTAGGCAAATCACTTAATTGCTGTTTGCCTCAGTTTCCTTATCTGTAAAATGGGGACTTTAAGAGTAACTGCCTCCCTGGTTGTCTTGAGGATAAAATAAGATATTTGAAAAGTGTTTTACAAACTTTAGTGTTATATTACTGCTACCATCATTTTCATGATCATGATCATCATCTCATTTAACCCTCAATGAAACTGTTAATTATATATCAAAATTATTATGGTTATCATTTTATAGAAAGAGAAAGCTGAGTCTTATAGAGCTTATATGATTTGCCAAAAGTCACACAGATGGTATTGAGGATGGAATTTGAAATGTGGTCTCTGTTGACATCAGTTCTAATATTCTTTCCACTATTGGGCAGAACCTATTGAAAAACACTGTAAGGATCACAAGGCAAAAGAATTGTCTGATTTGGTCCATTTTGTTAAACTTTCTCTAATTAGGAGTTTACATATGAGATATAGATTTTTCTTTTTGGCCGGTGCTTTCTGAGATTTTAATGAACTGAATATTTAAAATTATTTCATCTTTTAGGACTGTTACATTGTACTACAAATACATACAAAATTTTGTTAATTTCTGGCTAAATTCTTCAATCTTGTTATCTTTCTAAGACTTGCTGTGGTTCCTACTAGATGGAAAGAGAAGAAAAATGAGACTTTTCTTCATCAAAAACTGAATGTTGAGTAGAGGAGATTGAGCCCACCACCATCTTACCCACCATCTTAAGCAGTGGAAACATAAAAGTGTGGGTAGAAATTGGGAGTTCACGTTGCAAATGTATCATAAGAGATTTTCAACCTAGTGGATAAATAGCTTTACATGGGGTGGAAAGAAGGTTGTGGTAGTTTAAGACTCATCCCCTTCTCTCTGCAAAGGAATGTAGCAGATCTGGGGTGTTTTGATATGGGCTGTAGATTAAGGCTGCACAATGGGGGATATAAGATATCAGGAAAGGTCAGTGTGACTCCATTTGCTATGATGACCTCTTTTACTTTATATAGTTTCTACCTCCCCTCCTACTTTTCATCATTTTTATTAGTAGTATAGGAAGCATGAGAAAGAAAGAATATTGGGACTTTATATTTCATTGGGGGAATTTTAGATAAGTAAGATGAATGATGATGATGGTGGTGTTGATGGTGGTGGTTGTGGTGGTGATAGGCGTGGTGGTCGCGGTGGTGTTAGTGATCACTGTTGTTCATATAATATGTTAGGGTTTGCAAAGTGTTTTCTATATAGTCTCATTTGGGGCTAACAACAACCCTGTGAGTTAGCTATCATTACCCTCCTTTTATAGATGAGGAAAATAAGACTAAGAGTTTAAGTGACTTGTCAGACTGCTATTAAGAATTATATATCTAGTCAAGTTTTTGAGGCAGAATTTGAACATAAATTGACCCTGATTCCAAGTCCAGAACTCTGTCTAGTAGAATCTTTTTGAAAAGTGATCTGATAGTTAGCATACAATAACATTAAAAAGAATTATAATTTTAAATAAGATTTTAGCAAAACGAATACAGCATCTTATCATGAGATTAATATATTATGATCAGGTAGGATTCATACCAGGACGACAGGGCTGCTTCAATATTAGGAAAACTATTAGCATTATCAATCACATCAACAACAAAGCTAACAAAAACCACATGATTATCTCAATAGATGCAGAAAAAGCTTTTGATAAAATACAACACCCATTTCTACTAAAAACACTGGAGAACGTAGGAATAAAGGGAACTTTCCATAAAATAATAAGCAGTATCTATCTAAAACCTTCAGCAAACATTATATGCAATGGGGATAAGCTAGATGCATTCCCAATAAGATCAGGAGTGAAACAAGGTTGTCCATTATCACCACTATTATTCAATATGGTACTAGAAATGTTAGCTGTAGCAATTAGACAAGATAAAGATATTCAAGGAATAAGAGTAGCCAAAGAAGAAACTAAGTTATCACTCTTTGCAGATGATATGATGATTTACCTAGAGAATCCCAGAGATTCAAGTAAAAAATTACTTGAATTAATAAACAACTTTGGCAAAGTTGCAGGTTACAAAATAAACCCACACAAATCTTCTGCGTTCCTATATATTAGCAACAAAGTCCAACAGCAAGAGATAGAAAGAGAAATCCCATTTAAAGCTAGGGTAGACAGTATAAAATACTTAGGAGTCTACCTGCCAAAACAAACCCAGGGATTATATGAACACAATTACAAGAGACGTTTTGCACAAATAAAGTCAGATTTAAGTAAGTGGAAAAACATTAGTTGTTCATGGGTAGGCCGTGCTAATATAATAAAAATGACAATTCTACCTAAATTAATATACTTATTTAGTGCCATACCAATTAAACTATCAGACAATTACTTTCTAGAGCTGGATAAAATAATATCAAAATTCATTTGGAAAAACAAAAGGTCCAGAGTAGCAAAGGGACTAATGAAAAGAAATGCTTGGGAAGGTGGCCTAGCGCTACCAGACCTCAAACTGTACTATGAAGCAGCAGTTATCAAAACCACTTGTTACTGGCTAAGAAACAGAGAGGTAGACAAGTGGAATAGACTTGGCACTCAAGATGCAGTAGGCAAGGAATATAGCAACCTTCTGTTTGATAAACCCAAGGACCCCAGCTTCTGGGATAAGAACTCATTGTTTGACAAAAATTGCTGGGAAAACTGGATAACAGTGTGGTGGAAATTAGGGATAGACCCATACCTGACACCGTACACAAGAATAAAGTCCAAATGGGTACATGATTTAGGTATAAAGATTGATACCATGAATAAACTGGAGAAGCAAGGAATAGTGTATTTGTCAGATCTGTGGAGAAGGGAAGAATTCTTTACTAAAGGAGAGATAGAAAGCATTATGAAATGCAAAATGGATAACTTTGATTACATTAAACTGAGAAGTTTTTGCACAACCAAAGCCAATGCAACCAAAATCCAGAGGGATGTAGTAAATTGGGAAAGAATTTTTACAGCTAAGCTAGGGGATAAAGGCCTCATTTCTAGAATATATAGAGAACTGACCCAAATGTATAATCATACAAGTCATTCCCCAATTGATAAATGGTCAAAGGATATGAACAGGCAATTTTCAGAGGAAGAAATTAAAGCTATCTATAATCATATGAAAAAATGCTCTAAATCACTATTGATTAAAGACATGCAAATCAAAACCACTCTGAGGTACCACATCACACTTATAAGATTGGCAAACATGACAGAACAAGAAAATGATAAATGCTGGAGAGGATGTGGGAGAGTTGGAACACTAATTCATTGTTGGTGGAGCTGCGAGCGCATCCAACCATTCTGGAGAGCAATTTGGAACTATGCCCAAAGGGCTACAAAAATGTGCATACCCTTTGACCCAGCAATATTGCTACTAGGACTATATCCCCAAGAGATCATAAAAATGGGAAAGGGTCCCACATGTACAAAAATATTTATAGCAGCACTCTATGTAGTTGCCAAAAACTGGAAGTCAAGGGGATGTCCATCAATTGGGGAATGGCCGAATAAATTATGGTATATGAATGTAATGGAGTACTATTGTGCCATAAGAAATGATGAACAAGAAGACTTCAGAGAGGCCTGGAAGGACTTATATGATCTGATGCTGAGTGAAAGGAGCAGAACCAGGAGAACTTTGTGCACAGCAATGACCACCGTGTGTGAGAGTTTTTTCTGGTAGACTTGGATTTTTGTAATAACGCAAAAACTTCTTATAAAAAAAAAAGAATCCCAAAGGTGGTTCTCAAGGCAAAATGCCTTCCACACTCAGAGAAAGAAATATGGAAGTCACTCACAAAATGTAGCAGATCATGTTTGTGTATGTGTATGTGTTTGTGTATCATGTTCTGATTTGTTATACGATTTCTTTCATTTATTTTAGTCTGACTACATAGCATGACTATAGTGAAAATATACTCAATAGGAAAGTATATGTAGAATCTATACAGAATTGTATGCAGTCGTGGGGAGGGAGGGGGGTAGTGGGGGGTAGGTGTGGGGGGGATAAAATCTCAATTGTATGGCAGTGATTGTTAAACATTAAAAAATAAAAAAAAATAAAAAAAAGAATTATACTCTTTGAATATACAATAAAAGCTGAGTGTACAAGAAGTAAACAAAATACGGTCTCTTCAAAGGTATTTTAACAGTATTATTTGTAGTTACAACCTAAACACTAAACATATATTCCCCAATAGAGAAATGGTTAAATAAATTATGTCATAAAATATAATACTATAATGCAGTGAAAACGTGTGTGTGTGTGTGTGTGTGTGTGTGTGTTCATCCTTCATTGCTGAAGAAGACCATGCCCTCAGAGAAATAATGATATGACTTGCACTTGACTTTGTTTGAAGTGAGAGAGGACTGTGCAGGTCACCAGCTTCACTTCTCCTCCAGAGCCTTCTGAATCCGGTGACCAGATACTCATCAGGATGACTGGAGATGACCCAGGATGAGGAAATTGGGTTAAGTGACTTGCCCAAGGTCACACAGCTAGTGAGTGTCAAGTGTCTGAGGTGGGATTTCAACTCAGATTCTACTGACTCCTGCACTGGTGCTCTATCCACTGTACCACCTAGCTGCCCCAAGGCAGTGAAAATAAATGGAACTATAGATTAATATTAAAGGAACATCACAAAATAATACAAATTTAAAATTAGGAAAACAAGAATAAAAATTTGTATATGTATGTTTATATGTGTGGATACATATATATATGTACCTTCATATCTGTACATATGTATATGTATATATGTATGTTTATATTTATGTGTACATATAAACACATGTTTTCCCAAGAAAATCCCAGTGTGATGAAGAGTCAAACATGACTAAATGAATAAATAAGAAATATAACTTATCACCTTATAAAGAAAATGGAATGAGACACTAAAAAAGCTGTATTTTGAGACATAGAAGAATTGACTAAACATTTCATATATGAAAATGGGGTTTCTTGACTGTAAATAACTTTCCAAGTAAGCTTAAGGAAGAAAAGTGATTGGAACTGTGGGAGAGATGAGTATTCCATATTGGGAAATTTGACTGAGGAAAGTAGGACATAGTTTGCTATGCTTTCTAGATTTTGAAAGAACAATTTTCAAATCCTTCAGATAAGGGACAGAATAGAATCCTGTGAATTCAATTTTCTAGGGGAAGTCAGCTCAGGAGGAATTTGAAATTCTAAAGGATAAAATGAGGAAGTCAGAAAAAGAAGTGATTCTACTGAAGACAAAGGGGTGAGTTGTCAAAAAAAAAAAAGATAGATATAATGGGAATAAACACATAGAAGATGGACACGATGGCAGGTGAGATAGGATAAAGAAAACAGTATAAGTTGGTCCCATAAGAGTAGAGCCAAGATTGCTAAAGCTTTGAACTAACTGAGGGTGGATTGGAATTGTAAAAAAAAAAAAAAAAATGCCAGTTACCACAAATACAACCACAACAATAGGGAGAAGACTAATGTATAGGGTGTATAGAAGGATGACAAGGGACAACAGAAAAAAATGTGCACTTTTCAAATATAATCCTACTATTTCTAATTTCACTTCTCTTTTCTCTGACATAAAGAATAATCTTTGTGCTGTAGAGGAGAGAACAAAAATGCCTAATAAAAAATTGAAACAGAGCATAGGTAATTACCCTTAGTAAATTCAAGTCACAAGACTCAGACAAACTATTTCCTGAATCATTCAAGGCACTGAAGTTCATAGAGGATATGATTACTAAATAATTGTCTGTAATTTCTGAAAGATCATGAAAAATAGGAGAGATAGTAGGAGGATTAAAAAGGACAAGTGTAGTCCTGATTTTTCAAAAGGGAAGAAGAATGGAATCTCCAAAAATAGGAGAGTGTACTTTACTTCAATTACTGGAAATAATTCTACAACATATTATTAATGGGATAATTCTTATTTGACTCTGATACTGCTTTTTCTGTATAAGCCAGACATCCATTTGGATTTTGTCCTTTTCTTGCTATATAATGTGAGATGATGATCTATACCTAATTTCTGCCAGATGTAGGGAGGCATTTGAAAGACCTTTTCAGGGCATTGCATTGGAAAAAACAAAAAAAAAAACAACAACAAAAAAAAACCTATTTATATGTGTCTCATAATTCAACACAAATCCCCAGATGCTTCCAGTTTCTAGAAACTTCTCACCTAAGGTTACCTTCTATCTTATCAGTATGTATCCTGTATGCACCTAGTTATTTATATTCTGTCTCCTTTTCAATGTAAGCATTTTGAGCATAAGGATTTAGATTGATACTCTCCCCCCCGCCCAGTCTTTAGCACATTATTAGACATAGAGAAAGCACAAAATACTTGCTTGTTGATTCTTGATTATATACTTCTTAACTAGGGATCTATGAATTTTAAAAATTTGATCGATGTATACAATATAATAGGTTTTATTTGTAATACTGTGTGTTTTCTTTTGTATACATAAAAATATTCTGAGAAGGGATCTGTATACTTCACGAACTTGCCAAAGTGTCATAAAAAAGGAAAAAGATAAATAACCTATGAACTATAAGTTATTGTGATTAGATGGATGGCGAACTAACTGAAGAGCTGAATTCAAAAAGTAATAATTAATGGTTTGATATACAGAAATACTGAATAGAGAATCTCAAAGTTCTCTATTTGACTCTGAGGAATTTAACGTTTTTACGACTGTCTTGGATAAAGGAAGAGAAAACATCCTCACCAAATTTGTAAGCAACAAAAAACTGAAACGTTATATTTACAAAAAAATCAAAACAAAACAAAAACTAGAAGATTATGAAATTTAATAGTCATAAAAATATAAACTTAATCTTTATATAAAAGAAAAAAATTGAATGCAAGATGATTAGTGTAATATAACGTTCAAAAAATGAAGACAATATTAGGGTATTTTAAGAAGGCAATAGTGTTTAGGCCTTGGAACATGATAATCTTCCCAGTTAGACAGTATTTTCAGTAGTATGTTAAGTTCCTTTCTTTTTTATGTATTTAACCAATCGTTCCAGACTAAGGTCCTGATTTTATTTTATATTAAATTTTATATATTACATGTGTAATATATACTATTTTATATAGTATTAAAGATAATGTATAATATATAATATATATATAATTATAGATATTTACTTTTGTATTATAAAACTATAAGATATGTAGGATAAATGTTTCAGTATTTTACAGGAAAAAATTTATATTTACTGTGTAAAGTTGATAAACAATGGAAAGAACACTTTCATTTAAATAGTTAAGTTTGAGGTGGGAAGGACAAGGGGGAGAGCATGATGAGACAACCATTTTGAATTTGGAAAGGTGGGAGGGCCTTTTGCATTTGGCCACATAGCTTAATCACAGAGACCACTCTTTCCAGGCTAACTTGGCAGATTTCAAAAAGGTGAACCAAAGTTTGTAGTTTTATTGGTCCACTTTTTCCTTTCATCTTCATTCTTTTTCAGGTTCCTTTTCTGGGTCTAAATCAGAATCTCAATTTCTTTTTCAAGGTTTTTCTTCCTCTTCATGATTTCCTGTGTTCTAATCTATTTCTTGTTCACCGTCATCTTCATCTTTCTTTTTATCCTTTTCATTTTTTCTCTCTTGATCCTCCTCCCAATTCTCATCAGAATTTTTATCTGCCATTAAGTCATCATCAGACTCCTCTTCAGAAGATTCTTCCTTATAAACCAATGTGGTCATCTGCTCAGACAGAAGCACAGTTGAGTTTTTTTCAGATGTTGCCACTTATGTAATAAAAAGGATGAGTTTTCCATGCAGAAGAGAGAGCTTTCTTCATGTTTTGACTCTGTTCTCCATCAACTGTCATAGCATGCCTAATTGGGATACCAGGTCAGGCAATGAGGACAGATAAGGTGAATGTATAGTTAACACATTTTAACCATGGAACCATGAAGACTGCACTATTTGAATGTCCTTCTAACATCTTAATAAGTTCATTCAATAAAAGAAAAACAGTTTGATGCACTTTATTTAGCATATAGCAGTCATTGTTTCTAGGCCCTGCACTAGAAGAACAGGATCTACCTTCAGGTAACCTTTTCTTTTTTCTTTCATGGTATTTATATCCATTGCTCCCAAATGATCTTCATTACTAACTTGGTCATTCTCCTTTAATCTCCTTTTGTTTCTTGTTTTCTGTGTCCAGTGTAGGTTTCATGGCTGCTTGATGACTAGGAATCCAGGGCATAAAAATTTGGTCTCTGAGTACATCACTGGTGTTCTCACCTTTATTACAGCTATTCCTATTTTTGGAGTCCAACAATTAATATCTCTTATCAGCTACAGATGGGGTTCTTTGGAGTTCAAAGACTACCACTATTTTATATCTGGGTGTAAATGACTGCCATATAAAAGTAGCAAAGATTGCTTGTCTGAACAAAGAAATTTGTTGTAACTGGTAAAGGGGTTGGTATTGATTCTTTGTCTTTTCCAGATGTTGCAGTATGAATAGTGTGATCCAAAGTCAAAGCCTTTTTTGCAGTTTCCACTTAATATCTGTTTAAATAAATAGACTTGTCCATCTCTGCAAACAACAACTAACTTTACAGGCTCCTGTTTGTTTTCTAACAGAGTCAGGTTAATGTAGTAATTGTAATTTTCATCAGTAATTGTAAAAGTCATCACTTCATTCTTCTCTTTTTTTTCTGATCAAATTTGTCTTATGTTAAGTAACTGGTCATTCACTGCTCCAAACAAGAAATAACAAATGGCTGACTTTCTTTAGGAGGTCTTATAGTTGTGAACATCAGTGATGAAACAGCTGTGGCATGACCTGTGAAATGTCTAGACACTTCTTTATTCTCTAAGCCCCACAGTTTGATAGCTCAAGCAACTGAAGATATTTATGCTGCACTCTTTAGAATTTTCAGGAAATAGGCTATCTGCCTATAATGAGTTTGACTTGATCTCTCTACAGATGTCTCTCATCAAATCTCATAGATTGATAGTTAGACCAGCTGAAAGCAACATTTTCCCATCAGGGCTGCTGATGTCACCTATCCACTTGCATTTTACTCTAGAAGTCTGTGTATTCAATTCCACAATATGTTTACCATATGAACAGCTATACAAAAAATCAGTATCTTGGGCCACTTTATACAATTTATTATCATGTCTACCCCTTACTAGTTTGCTCTGTAACTCTCCCTTTACTGTGTTGTGAAATAAAATTTTGCTGACTGCAGGCCAATATGTAAACCTGGTCATTTTTTCCCTATAGTTTCAAATTTCCTTTTTTTCTCTCTGGGACCTTCTTTGGCCAGCAACCACAATGGGACCAGGCCAGACAGGTGAAGGTGGCAATGAGGTGAGCAGAAGGAATGAAATTCTGGTGCAGGTGACTGCTTGATGTTTCCCACACTTGCAAGCTACCATCTGAACCAGCAAACCTGGGTCTCAGGAGAGAAAGCACAGGGAATCCCAGAGAGGGTTTGGGGGTCACAACAGTCTCCACCACTTGCTGCCATTATTTTTCTGCCTTTGCAAGCTATGTTAAGTTCTGTATGCAATTTTTAGGGTAAGAACAATTAATTGGAATTCATCTAGAGATGTGCAACTAGAAGGCTAAAGAGTATTGAAATAATGCCAAACGAGGATAGTTTGAAGGAACTATAGAAGGAGGTTGGAAAAGACTTGGGGAGAGCCATGAGAGCCTTCTTAACATATTTAAAGGTTTGTTATATAAACAATAATATTCATAATTTCTTTGCTTGGTGCCAAATGGCAAAACTGGGAATAATAGAGGGAACGAGTTAAAACATGATGTGAGCAAAGCTTACTATTAATATTAAATTTCTTTAAAACCATAATAAGAAATCTTGAAGGGGGCAAATTATCCCTCACTAGACATATTTAAGTAGAGACTGGATCACCAAGGCATTCAGAAAAGTCAAAAGATAAGGTAAGATCATGGTGGGACTTGATTATATGTGAATTCTCTGATAATTCTAAGATATGGTATTTTGCAAAAATGACAAGAAAATACCCTAAACTTGAATTATATAGGTTTTTTTCTATATTGCAAATGAAATTATGGAGATAAATGTAATTTGTGTATATTTATAGATAACATGCATCTATAGATAAATATAATCTATCTATAATTACATATATTTAGTTGTTTTGCTTGTTTTTTTGCACATTTTTAAGTGTTATAAAATAAGTTATTGCTGTTTTTGAACCTCTAACTTTATTATTGCAGAGAGCTGCTATTGAGGAAACTTCCATCCATGCAGATTAGCAACATTTCTGCACCTCATAATCCTAAAGAGAAGATGGAATGGTGAGAGGTTAAGAGATTTATCCAGGACAAAATAACCTGTATATTTTATGGAGCCAGGATAGGGCTAGAAAGAGGGTATTCTTGGCTAGACAGTTAGTTCTTTCACTAATCCATAAGGACTTCCAGTACGACTATCTCTACTAAGTTAACTTGGGATTCAATTGGTTACTTTTATTAATACTTTGCTTCTTCAAGGCATTCTAATTATTTCAAATAGAAAGAAACATATTTTCCTCAACTTATAAGATATATACAGATGAATCTTGCTTTGTATGTAGGTATTCACTTGTTATTGTTTATTCTTCATTCTCAAAAAGGATCAATGACATCACAAGGATCATGTCTTGACTGGTGCATGCATTGCATTTAAGTGAGGCAAAGCTGTTCAAATTCACCAGCTTTACTCTCTCCTCCAGAGTCATGTGAGTACTGTGTCCAGACAACCATAAGGACAATTGGCATTTGCCCAGGTACTCACATAGCACATATTTGTATTTATAAACTAAACCATTTATACAACTGATGTATTTCAAAAATCTGTGTTGGAATGATCTAGGGATTTTTTTTTTTTTTTGACATTCAGCTATTCCTTTCATACATTCTACATTCCAGCAATACTATACTACTAGCAGTTTCTAGACTTTACATTTCATCTAACATTTCCATAAATCCACAAAGGCTGACCCCTCCCAATGCTAGGAATTCATTTTCTCTCTTCAGTCTAGTCCCTTGGTATGCATATTTTTCTCATGGCATAGCTCAGGTGCCACTATCTATTCATGAACTTTCCTTGTGTGAGGCCAGTATTGAACTCATAAAGATAAATCTTCCTAATTTCAGGTCTGGTATTCTATCCATTCCACCATCTACCTGCATGAGCAGTGGCCTACCCATCATGGATGCCACAATTAATGAATGATTCTGTTCCCACTGAGTCAATAAAAATGTCAAATGATATAAGAATTTTAATTACTATGAAAGGTGATATGGACTGATTGCCAATTACATGTAATTTTCTTTCAGGACTTCTTTGGGAAAATTACAAGTACATAGAAAATGAACATGATAAAGATTATACATATGTATACATATATAGAAGCACATGTAAATTTATATTATAAACATGCAAATTCACAAATAAAATATATCAGAATATATGTACTTATTAATGTAATAAATTATTATATTTCATATTAAATATATTTGATCCCTCAATGTGATTTGTATCATCTTCTTCAAGATTTTCCTCATAGTAGCATAGATCAAAAATTATAAGCAAAGTCAGTGGAAAAAAAGTAGGGTATTTTCTCACTGAAAATCTCCAAGCAAGGACTACCTGATTGAGTCAAATATATTATGAAAAAGACAGAAATATTTTAGGTATAATTTATGCCTATGATGACTTCTGAAGACCTTTTCCACTCTGAAATTCTGAGATTTTGAAAAATTATTTGATATACAAATTTGATATACAAAAATTATTTGATATACAAATTCCTGTATCAGATTTTTACCCACATATTTATTTGCAAAATATGGTCAAGTTGTACATGACAGAATGTAGAAATTAGCAGTTCTTAATAGATCAACAGGATTAAAAATTGAGTATCTAAAATTGGCAAGAGGTAAATTCATTATATACTTTATCCAAGAAAAAATATAAAAATCAAGAAGACCATCTGAACTCTCTTTCCTTCATGTCCTTCAGAGAGAGACAGACAGAGACAGACAGACACACACACACACACAAACACGTAGAAACAGAGAGACAGAGACAGAGGGGAGACAGAGACAAAGAGAGGGGAGAGAGAAAGACAAAAAGAGAGAGGCAGAAAGAAAATCAGAGAAACACAGAGAGAAACCTGGAAGTACCAGTGCTTTAAAGTTCTGAGTGGCTAATGCCAGGGGAAACAGTCTATTAACAGATACTATTTGGACAGACAATTCAGAAACAGGCCAACGGTACAGGATATTATGCTTGTGGGGGTGGGGTGGGGTTGTGCAGCACTCTACCAAGCCTGAGAGAAAGAACATAGCACTCAGCAGGGGCTAGTTCTGACCAACCAAAAGTCAGTCTGGAATAAACAAAAGCTGGTGAATCATCAATTGCCCAGTGTGGAAGGAGGCTGAGACAATCTGAGATCCAATACCTCCCTCCCCCCCAAAAAATGAGCAAACCAGTTATCAGAGGGGAATAAGTCAGGAGAACAGTAATAAAGAAAATAAGAGTGGAAGAAGGTTAAAAATTCCAAGCATATAAAAAAGAAATCTGGGCAGGGCGAAGATGGTGGAGTAAAGGCAGAGACTGTCTGAGCTCTCCTCAAAATCCTTCAAAATACTTTTAAAAATGACTCAAAACAAATTCTAGAGCAGCAGAATCCACAAAAAGATGGAGTGAAACAAATTTCTGGTCCAAGAAAACTTGAAATGTTGACAGGAAAGGTCTGTTGCCCAAGAGTGAGAGAAAAGTGAAGTCAGGGCAGGCTGAACTAGCACAGGTCAGGACCCAGGAAAGCCAGAGCAGGCCTCCAGCCTACTGAATCATTGGCAGCAGCCGTAGCTTCCATACTTCTCAGCCCATAGGCACCAAAGACAACTTAGAAGGTCAGCAGGATAGGTCTGTCAGACATAGGTGAAAGTGGAACTCAGTGTAGGGTAGGCTGAGCCAGCACAGCTCTGGTCACAGACAACCAGGAGCAGGCTTTAGGAGTGATTGAATCTGTAGCAGCAGCAGCTTCTGTTTCCTGGAGCTCTCAGCTCACAGACAGTAAGGGGGTTGAACAACTGGTCAGAAGGTTACAGAGTTTTGTTTGTTTTTTTGTTTAGTTTAGTTTATTTTTGTTTTGCTAGCACTGCACCAGGACTGTTGCTTTGCCCAAACTTGGGTCTGGATAGCAGTCCTGGGGCAAGGAGAAGCATTAGCATAGCAAAACTTGCAGAAGCAGTGGAGAGGGGACCCTCCCCACAGTTCAAGGGCAAAAAAGAGTAATTGTGGTCACTTACAGACCAGAGAACAGGACAGGATAGGAGTAAAAGCCTCTCCTTAGGTTATACCACCTTTGAAGAACTGTCAGTTTACTAGAGTGTGGCCACTATGCTTCTTGGAGTCATAGATGAGAGTTAGGTGAATCAGGTGAACACCAAAGGTAGAAAGTATCCCTGAAAGGAGCTCAGCCACCCTTACACCAGAGGTACTAGTCTTCCTTGAACACACCCTAGATCCCAGCTGATGGGAAAAGGAAAGGGGAATATCAAGTGAGAAAGAAGGTATTAAGGATGAGAGAAAGACAGTCAGTGAGAAAAGGCCCAACATAAAAACGAAATTAAGGTAAAGCAACTGAAGTTACATAGTACTGTGTTTGCAGCAGCACAAGTAACTTGAAACTGAAAAGTTTTTGCACAGATAACAATCCATATAGGATAAGAACAGAAATTGTGATATCCAAGATACCTTAACTATTAGACACACACACACACACACACACATACACACTCATTTACTTGTTCAAATGACTTGAACAAACAATTTTCAAAAGAAGAAATGCAAAGTCTTATACAAAAAAAGTGACTAAAATGCCCATAATATTTGAAACAAAGAGTCCATTTTTGAAATTTTACCACAAGGAAGCTATCAATACTTAGAGCAGACCTTTTTATGATTTCTAAAAATTAGAAACAAAGCACATGTATACCTCTTGAGGAACAGCTAAATAAATTTTGGTCTATGAATGTAATGGAACATTACCATGGAAAAAAAATAATGTTTGCAACAAATGCAGAAAAGCATGAACATGTCTACATGAATTGATTGAGGCAGAAGCAAATAGATCCAAGAAAAAACGATATACAGGAACAACAACAATGTAAATGAAAATAAAATGACACCAAAAAAACAAAAGTAAATGCCACAAAATTACAAGAATAAAGTGGGACTCATATAAAGATATATCAGAAGACATCCGCAACCCTCCCATTCTTGGAGATGGGAAGTCCACAGTTGTTGCACATTGTATATGTTCTCAGATTTTTTCAATTTATTGATCTGTTCATTTTGTTTTTCTTTTTCCTTTCCAAGAAAATGTCATTTGTCATATGAGATTGCTTTTTGGGAGGGGAAGTGGAAAAGATACAAGGGAAACTATGGCCATGTAACAAACAGAAAATATCAAGACAAACTTATTTTTTAAAAAAGAGAAATATAATTGGGAAGTGTTTAACAAATAAAAGTAAAATACAATGCATATGTTGAAATTTATGACTTTCTAAGTCAATATCAGGACAGAGGCTGGGACTATTTTCTTTTGGAATTTGATATCACTGGATTACATGATTCATGAGATCCTAATCCAATCAAAAGTTCTATTAGCCTTTGAATCTACAATTTAATGAGGTAGTAGCAATACTTTTAGGAGCAGCTAGACCATGTAGTGAATAAAGTAGCCAGTCTGGAAACAGGAAGACCTGAATTCAAATCTGGCCTCAGACACTTACTAGCCATGTGACCATGTGACCTCAGGCAAGTCACTTACTGTCATTTGCCTCAATTTTCTAATCTGTAAAATAAACTGGTGAAGAAAATGGTAAAAAGCACTGTGGTATCTTTACCAAGAAAATTCCAAAATAGAGTCACAAAGAGTTATACATGACTGAAATGACTGAATAACAACCATAAATATTTTATGTATAAATATAATATTATATATAATAAATATAAAATACATATATTTTATGTATCTAATAAATATTTCTATAATTGTCGCAAACTGGGTATACAATTTTACTCCATGAGGCAATCATGGTATTTTTTTTAACAGTCTATGAATAGCAAATATGCATGTTGTAATCAGAGTGGGAAAATTAATCTTACTCTTTCTCAATGTTAAGCATAATTGTTATTGGTAAATAATATAAAATCAAATAAATCACATCATCTATTTTAATTAGTGTCACTTTTCCAGTGACAATTTTTTGTTTTTTCATTTCTTATGTCATTCTTCAGAATTTGTAGTCAGCATTAGTGTTTCTAATGTTGAACTGTTTAATCACCACCATCGCTTACAAGTTAATATGACAACTTTTCTTGTATCTTAATACTTGATAGCTTGTCCCCTGACTTTCTACATCCATCTTCCTGAGTTGTTTGCTTATACTCCCCACTTTGAACACCTATTTTATAATAGGCACCAAATGGGAATGAGATGAAAGGAAATAGAAAAGTGAATCTAGAGACATAGAGACCAACTTAGATATTCAAAGTTGGGAAATTCTGGAGTGTGTAAAATTTATTTTCCATTGATCACGTAACCAAAGAGATATTTATATACAGAAGCATTTCATGTTCTACATGTCCATGTAGGGAAGTACCTTAATGGAAACTGTGATAAGAAGAAGGACCAGATGAAAGGGTTAACAGTTTAGGACAAATTTATCACTACTTCCTATTGTGGTTTTCTCCTTTGAAGGGACATAGGGATACACTCACCAATAGAAAATTAAATTCAAAGTGGCTAATTTTAACCCCATGGGGCAAGGAGTCTGTAGCTATGATGTTTGTGAGTGGGAGTAACTAATTGTGGAAACTTCTACCCATGCAAATTAAGAAGAGTTGACTAAAATACTGAGTATTTCAGTGAAATGTCAATGGTCCATTAGACAAATTCTTAGAACACAGCTAGTTTCTGTCAAAGGCAACACTTTAACAAAAGTCTTTTGACACTATCCACTACTGTCTTTCTCAATCTCCTGAACTGATGTTGTCAGAAAATGCTAATTTAAAAATTATTATGTATTTCTAAGTTATTATATTTATGCTTCAGAATCACTATGAACTCTGTCAAATTGAGTAACAATTTTCATTTTAAATATCTCATAATTCTCATGTTTTCCCTGGAAAATTTGTTTCCTTTTGGAAAAGGATGCTTTCTATTAGTGGGTTGTAAACTTTATCTCTTATACGCTGAAGTACCATCTCAGAACCCTAAGTTGTGATAAGAACACATAAGTAGTGATAAGAACACAAATGCCAATTAGTAAAGAAAGGTAGTTTTAATAAATGATTTTAAAAGAGAATATATTTGGTGATAGAAGAATTACATATAAGATATATTGCCCAAAATCTGTGTATGTAGAATGTTTACCATTTGAGACAGGTTTTATATTTGTAAAATGAAGGATCATAGATTTAGGGCTAGATAGAACTTTAGAGCTAATATTGTTCTTCATTTAACAGTTGAGGAAACTAAGGGTGAGAGATTGAATAATTTACTGAAGTTCATGAACATACAGTAGGTGGCAATTGGGATTCAAGTACAGATCATGGCATTATAGGATCAGAGCTGGAAGGTACCTTGTAAGTCACCTGTTCTAGGCCCCTTATTTTACATACGAGCAAACTAAAGGGGCAAATGAGGCAAGCGCTTTGCCTAAGAGTCAACATTTGATCTCTCAGTCTGTGTTCAAATCCATTGTTCTTTCCACTGTACTTCTACTTCTAACCTCTGTTCTTGATTTATATGTCAAAAGTGCTAGAGAAATTCGTTTCATGAAACACTAATTAGAATGGTTTTGCATAGTGAAAACTGATTATTAGAGTATCCAGTAACCTCCTCAACATGAGTAAACTAAAAAGCCCCAAGGAAGCACAAAGCCCCTGAGTCATTCTCTCAAAGACCACCAGTATTAGCCCAAAGGCCCTTTCCTTCTTGGTAGGGATTTTCAATATGAAGTAGCCACCAACACCCTCTTTCCCATTCCATCCCACTCTAATAATATGAATCAGTAACATTCCCTAGCTCCAGGTCCCTCACTCACTTCTCCCAATGTCTGGTCTTGTAAACCCAAATAGGAACACCAGAGAATAGCAATTGACCTCACTTTTGGGGGGGTTGGGTACCCTATTCCTAGCGGGTGTAAACAATGTCATTTAGGACCTCAGCAAAAATGACCTCTTAACACCATCCTTGCAGACTGCCCTTCATATTTTAAAAATGTTCTTATAATTAACCTGCCTTGCTTCACTGCTTCCTGTTGAGTGCTTCCTGTTATGTTGTATTGAATTTTAGTATCCCTACTAACTGGACAATACCATGTTGACGCTGAAGAGGCCACAAGAAAAGAAGACAGTCACTGAATTCAGTAAACTTATTTTCTAAGAGGAAGATAGACTGGATATATATCCAGAGGAGATATATATATATATATATATATATATATATATATATATATATATATATATATATATATATATATATATATATATATATATATATATATATATATATATATGTAGTGGAGGATGAAGTGGAGGATAGACTGTAATACATACATACATATATATATATTCATTTTATTATTCATTTTAATAGTCATTGGTGTATATATATATATATATATATATATATATACACCAATGACTATTAAAATGAATAATCATCCTCTAATTTATTTGTTTGGCAAAGCAGCATCTTTACATATTCAGTTTTCTAAAAGTAGAGACATTTATATCAGTAAACATTAATTCCCTTGGTAGCATGAACCTCTGAAACAGGGCTGCTAAATATCTAACGATATTATCTACAGAATATCTACAGAACATAATACAAACATTTGACTTAACTCTTAGTAATTGTTCCAAATAATAATGAGCAAGGTCAGCTAATCTTCATGCTGAACAGGTTTGCCTCAACATAGTGGGTACAATACTGCAGTTACCTTGATCTCTGCCAAGCATCTGATTTCTTCCTTTAGTTATTTCAGAAAATGCTGCCTTGTGGAAAGTTGGTAATTTTATTTATTATGCCTTTCCAGGCAAATTACTGGGGCCTGGCTATATTTCAATAACTGGAACCATGAATGCCTGAAAGCTATTTAAATATGTTTTCCTTCATCTGCTAATTTCCTATTAGTAACATCACTACAAGGGCTCATCTCATTTTTCAAATCAAAGATTCTGAAACCAAAGAATTCAAAAACTGAATTTCCCCTTTCCCACATATTAATCAAAGAGAAAAGAGGAAAAAAAGCACAGATGTCTTCCATCACTGAGGTGATTCAAAAGTACCATAGCCTCTAAAGAGGCATTTTTCCCAGATATAATCTATTTCTTCTTGTTTACTCCACACTTTGCCTCTTTGGGGGTTATTCTCCCAATGTTTCAGAGAAAAGGGCATTTGAGTGTAGCCACAGTGAAGAGAAATAAAGCTACAAGTTTGTTTTTATTTAAAAATAGATGGATATAAATTAATGTCTTCTCTAAAATTTTCACCAATTCAGTTTCAATTCAATTAACATTTATTAAGCGTATATTATGTGCCAAGTACTATGCTTAGTGCTATGGATACAGATTAGAAAAGAAATACAATCTCTGCCCTCAAAGAGTCTAATGGGTAAAGACCAGAAGAACGTTAACAGGGATGACTGCTCTCAGTTTGGTGGCCCCTTTTTATTTTCTTTCACCTAATGTCTAGACCTGAGAGGAGAGATGTTTCACATCTCCCTCACAAGACAGTTTAAGTAAGTAGTGATTAAGCACCTTAACCAAAAAGACCACACTCTAATACTCTTTACTTTGGTAAATAGACTATTACTTTTCTAGATATTTTAGATGCTTTATGATATAATAAAGAAAAGACTCTTTAACATAATTTATTGATAGCTTGATTGGCATGTCACTAAATTAATAGATTAATTTAGGTAGAATTGTCATTTTTATTATATTAGTTTGCCTTAGCCATAAGCAATTAATATTTTTTCCAACTGTTTAAATCTGACTTTATTTGTGTAAAAAGTATTTTATAGTTTTATTCACATAGTTCCTCAGTTTATCTTGACAGGTAGATTCCAAAGCACTGTCTAGAGTTGTTTTCAATGGAATTTCTCTTTCTATATCTTGTTACTGGAGTGTGTTGATAATACATAGAAATGCTGATGATTTATATGGGTTTATTTGTATGCTGCAATTTTGCCAAAGTTATTATTACAAGCAGTTTTTAGCTGATTATCTAAGTTTTTCTAAGTATGACATAATACCATCTCTAAAGAGTGATTGTTTTGTTTCCTCATTGTCTCTTCAAATTCTTTCAATTTATTTTTTCTTCTCTTATTGCTATAGGCAACATTTATAGTAAAATATTAAATAATAAAGACTTATTTCACCCCTGATTTGTTAGAAAGGTTCTAGCTTATCCTCAGTACAGATAATGGTTGATTATGATTTTATATAAATATTGCTTATCATTTTAAGGTAAACTTCATTTATTCCTATGTTCTCTAGTGTTTTTAAGAGGAATGGGTGCTGTATTTTATCAAATGATTTTTCTGCATCTATTGAGATAATCATATGAATTCTGTTAGTTTTGTTTTTCATATAGTCAATTATGTTGGAAGTTTTTCTAATACTGAACCTGTCCTGCATTCCCAGTATAAATCCCTTGTGGTCATAATACATGATCCTTGTGAGGTATTGCTGTAATATCTTTGCTTATATTTTATTTAAAACTTTTTGATGAATAGTCGCTAGGGAAATTGGTCTATATTTGTGTCACACAAGGAATTTTGAAGGATACCTTCTCTACCTATTTTTCTAAGTAGTTTATATAATATTGGAATTAATTATTCTTTAAGTATTTGATAGAATTTGCTTGTGAATTCATTTGGTCCTGGGGATTTTTTCTGAGGAAGTTCATTGATGGTTTGTGCAATTTCTTATTCTAAAATGGGGTTAAGTATTTTATTTCTTCTTTGCTAATCTGGGTAATTTATATTTTTGAAGATATTCATTTCATTTAGATTGTCCAATTTATTAGCACATAATTGGGCAAAATGGCTCCTAACAATTGTTTTAATTTCCTCTTCATTGGTGGTGAATTCACCCCTTTCATTTTTTTTTTTAATATGAGTAAATTTTTTCTTTCCTTTTTTAAATCCAGTTAACCACTGGTTTATCTACTTTGTTGTTTTTTTTTTTTTCATGGAAACTGCTTCTATTTTTATTTATTAGTTTGAAGATTTTCGTACTTTAAATTTTTATTAATCTCTTCTTTAATTTTAAGGATTTCCAATTTGTTGTTTAATTGGTGATTTTAATTTGTTCTTTTCACTAGTTATTATAATTTCATACCTAATTCATGGGTCTGTTCTTTCTGTATTTTATTAATGTAAGCAATTAGAGGTATACATTTTTCCTTAAATTGTTTTGGCTACATTCCATAAATTTTGGTATGTTGTCTCATTGTTGTCATTGTCTTTAATGAAATTGTCTATTGTTTGTATGAATTGTTCTTTGAAACTTGTTTTTTTTTTTGGAGTAGAGAATTTAATTTCCACTTTTTAAAATCTCTCTATTATCCATCCTTGAATGTAATTTTATTGCATTATGATTTGAAAAGGTTGTATTTACTGTTTCTGTTTTTATGCCTTTGGTTGTGAGGTTTTTTATACTAATACAGGTTCGGTTTTTGTATGTGTCATGTACAGCTTAGAAAAAGGTGTGTTCCTTTCTATTCCCATTCATTTTTCTCCAGAGATCTATCATACATAAGTTTACCAGAATGTTATTCAACTATTTACCTTCTTTCTTGTTTATTTTGGTTAGATTTATCTACTTCTGAGCAGAGAAAGTTTGCATCCTCTATTAGTATAGTTTTATTATCTATTTCTTCCTATAAGTCATTCAACTTCTTCAAAAAATTAGATTTGGTATAATGTGTGTGTGTATGTGTGTGTGGAGAGAGAGAGAGAAAAAGAGAGACAGAGAGACAGAGAGAGTAATGATATAACTTCATTGTCTGTGGTACCTTTCAGCAAGATACAGTTTCCTTCTTTATCTCTTTTAATTAGATTTATTTTTGCTTTTGTTTTGTCTCAGATCATGATTGCTAACCCTGATTTCTTTGCTCCAGCTGAAGTATAATAGATTCTGCTCCAGCCCTTTATTTTGACCCTATGTATCTCTCTGCTTCAAATAAGTTCCTTGTAAGCAGCATATTATAAAAATTTGGTTTTTAATCCATTCTTCTCTCTGCTTCTGTTTCATGGGTGAGTTCATTCTATTCACACTTATATTCACATTATAGTAACTAACTGTGTATTTTCTTCCATGCTATTTTCCCCTTGTTTATTTCCCCCTCTCTTACCCTCCACCCTTTCCCTCCTCATATGTTTTACTTCTGATCACCACCTTCCCCAATATAATCTACCTTTTATCAGCCCCTCCCCTTCTGTTATGCCTTTACCCTCATACTTTCCTAAATGGTGGGATAGATTTCTATATCCAATTCAGTGTGTGTGATATTCCCTCTTTGAGCCAATTTTGATGAGAGTAAGGTTTAAGCTTTGCCGGCCATACTCTGTTCTCCATCTTCCCTTCCGTTATAATAACTTTTCCATGGGTCTTTTATATGGGCAAGTTTGCCTCATTCAGTCTACCCTCACCCTTCTTCTTGTGTAATTTTCTTTCTCACTCTTTTATTTTGTCCTTTTGGATAACATCCCATCAAAATCACTTTGTCTACATCTACTCCTTCTAATTGCACTTATAATAATAATGTTGTTAAGAGTTGTAAATGTTATCTTGCAATATAGAAGTTTAACCTTATTGATTTTTTTCTTTCTTGTTTCTTTTTTTTTACCTTTTTACAGTTTCATTTAGTCTTGCATTTAGAGATCTTTTTTTTTTTTTTATTCAGTTCTGGTCTTTTAATTAGAAAGGCTTTAACACCTTCCATTTCATTATACAAGTACATTCAATAAACATTTTTTAAGTGCTTACTATGAGTTAGTCACTGATAAGCACTGAGGATACAAAAAGAAAAAAAATAGTCCCTATCCTCATGAAACTTATAATTTACTGGAACAGACCACATGCAAACAAATGTGTCCATAGTAAGCAATGTACAGGGATAAATAAGAAATAATTAGAAAAGGGAAGGACCTGGAATTAAGAGGCAAGGTTTCCTGTAGAAAGTGTGATTCTAATTGAGATATAAAAGAAGCTAGGAAGTTAAGGAGTTTTGCCTCTTGATATATTTCTAACCTTCCTCTTTACAAGGCAGGAATCTCTCATCCCCTACCAAAAAGTCAATAATGATTTGTGAAGCATGAAGGCAAATTGAACTGATAATACATAGCAACCACTTCCATGACAACTTTCTATTAATTGATGGAGTTGTCAATAGAGATACAAGATACAAAGTAGCAAGTTACTATTGCCATGCTTTCTCATACCTTGTGAAGGCATACCACAGAATTTAAAATGCTTAAATGACAAAGGAAATATGCTCATTTCATTCTTTTCTCACCTTGATGGAAAGAATATTGATACCACTTGGAGGAGGAATATTGTGGCAACATCTGTGATACTCTTCTTATATTTTTATGGCTAGGATGCCATTAAGATATGAAAGAAGAATGAAGAAGTGTCACGTATCCCTTCTTGTAGGTTGTCAGCCCTCTGTTTTCTGTCTTGCATTATGTATTACCCACATGTACGATTAGACACAATCTAGTGCTAGGTCAAAAAACTTTAGATTTGGGATCAGAAGACCTGGCTACAACCTTCAACTTCTCTCCTTACCAATCTATATGATATTGGTGAAGTCATTCAATCCTTTTGTGCCTGGGTATTCTTATCTGTAAAATTATATATATATATATATATATATCTCACACAGACATATATTCATATATGCATATGTACACACACATACATTTATATATATGTGTGTATGTATATATTTGTGTATATATACATGCACTTCATATATATAAATATATATATTTCCTAAACATCTACTGGGTGCTAAAATCTTTGGTAAGATCTGGAAAATGCAGTTTTTTTTCTGCCTAGAACAAGTTACAAACCTAGTTAAAACTGTAAGGGAAACATGACCATAAAGATCAGATCTCCAGAGCATGCATATTGGCCTCCACTGGCCAATCCCCAAATACAAAAGCATTTTGTACTATATTTTGGCATATGTTCAGATGAAAAAAACAAAATAAAGTCAGGATTCAAGTTAGAATATTTACCTAAGACTTTTGTAGTGGGGTGAACAGTTAGTCTCTTTTTAAATCATAAATCATAATTATAAGGCATTAGTAGGTGATCATAAGCTTTTCCTTCATGTTTGCTTTTCATTGCTTCATTTCTGAACTGCAAATATCTATGTTAATTATTAATAGGTTACTTGCTATAAATGAAAAATGCAAAAGAGATGGACAGATATCACCCTATAAGTATGATAGTGGTGTTTCAATGCCTTTTTCATTTCATGTTAGGATAGAGAGCATCTATTTTATCTGTAAGTTAAAGACTCCTATGAGTTATGACTGTAGCCAAGGAATAAAAAGAAACATATACTAATTTGTACTTATTATTCACATAATTCATCAGTTCAATTCTTCCTTAAGTATATTTCCTATTTGAATAATCCTACACAAGAAAAATATTTATTAAATACCTAATATGTATAACACATTTCACTAGTCTCCATTTAATAATGAAAAAAAAAGTCCTATCCTCTTGGACCTTATATCCATAATATTTTGTCAACAGAAACATACTATGTTTAGTATTATATATATATATAATATATATATATATGTATACACACTCTCACACACACACACACACAATAAGAAGCAGTTCTTAAAAACCTCTTGTGTCCTGGAATCTATGCTAAAATCAGGAAGATGCAAAAATTTTCCTGCCTGGGAAAACTTTTGTCAAAGCTAAAGAATCAATTAAGCAAGTGGTTGTATCTCCATGGAACTAGAAGAGGCAGTGTGACCCATGTTTCCTTTGAATTAAACAATTGCTTTGGTGTTAAGCGTATCCAGGCGCAGTCTAATCCAGGAAGAAGGGATGAATCTGTGTGTATAGGTATCCATTACAAGTGGAATCATTAAAGGCACACTGCAAAGGTGATTTCTATGCATTTTTTATGGAGATATCTTAGTTAAATTTCTCTCTGTGACTCACATGTTTAATCATAGGATTTTTATTTTTGGATGGCATTTTCAACTGAGATATCATGAGGTTGAAAATTAATTCAGAAATGACATATTTCCTTGCTTCTGCTAGGATACTTCAAGATCTCTACTGTAAGGGATAACTGAACTTTTGTTTCCACAGAAATCATGCAATAAATGTAGCAGGGGGTGTAATTTAAAAAGCACCATTAGGATATTACCCCTAAATATTGTTCAGTAGGGTGTAAGACCAGTTACACAGTTTGGAAACTCCTACCCTTCCCCAACAACAATAGGGATGCCTCTGTTGAGACTGGGACCAACCAGGTTGAAACTGATTGAAACTGGTTTTGTGGTCTAACATGTCCCCTTAGCTTACAAGCTATGGGGAACTTTGACCAAATAAGAGAAAAAGAAAAGAAGCATGGGGATGGGTGGGTGCTGAAATGTGGAACCTGAGATGTAAGCAGGGACAGAGACTCACGCGGGTAGTTCTAGGAGTTTTTGTATAGGCTGTTAACTCTGCAAGACCCAACCAGTCCCTGAGGGACTGGAAGATAAAAGATTATGTTTCTTCACCACAAGTATGTTCTGGTCAGGTTACTCATTGGCAAGAACGTTAAATAAAAACCTTTTATTCCCCTGAATTAATTAATGGCCATGTGGAATTCTTGGCAAGGCACTTGTTTCTTATATATACCTGGGGATATCAGGGGTGAGGTTTGTTTTTTTTTTTTCTTTCTTCTACACTATACAGTTTTGGAAGAGAAATCAAACTATGGAACTTAAGGGATGGAAGGAACCTTGGAAATTCACACAATCCAACATGCAGATATTATAGATGAGAAAACTGATATCCACAGAGGTTACAGAGTTCTTCCCAGGTCAAAAAAACTAATTATTGGCTGAGTCAAACCTGAATCCAGATACCACAGCACTTTCTAATTGATTATTTTTCAATTAAAAAATAACAGTACAATAACTTGAGAGACTGTGTTGTATAATGGTTAGAGAGTTAACCTCATGATTAGGAAGAACTCTATTCAGGTCCAGCATTAGCGCCATTCTGGCTGCATGACCTCAGGCAAGGTTCTTAACCTCTAAGGGCACCCAGGCAACTCATTATAACTATAATTTCCACAGAAGATGCGGGTCTGCATTCATAGGCAGAGTTTCCTCACTGGGTGCTCTCAACACTGACATAATTATAGGTCTGGTTAAAAATAAATAATAGCTTACATTTATATAGCATTTTAAGTTTTACATATTTTGTGCAAATAAACCTCATGGACTTCATACAGCCAGAGACTCACAAAAGTGCCTTCTCAGGTATTTTCTCCAGAGATTTTATCTGGTTTAAATATAATTTTTCTCCTAGCAACCAGGACTTCTTCAGTTATAGAGTTTTAATTGTCTTTCCCACCACTGTTCAGGGATTCTATTTGGGCTTAATACACAGTTACTTACAAATGATTTCCTCTAACATCAGCTGTCAGGAGATAAAATGAGACTTCCATAATTATTCTTGAACTTTCATCATTTGCCCATTTGCTCTACTCCTCTAATCAAACATTGATTTGACATTGAACAACAGCCTTGGCAGAAATAGCTAAGGCACCTGCAAAAGTGACTTTGACATAATGAAAATGCTGATGATTTTTTTTTTTTGAGGCACTAGACCTTGTATTTCATTGTTATTGGGAGCTTCCTATAAGGAAACTTCCTAACTACACCTGGAGCAAGTCAGATGCTTTTCTGTTACTGATACACTGAGAGTTGGGTAGAGGTTAAATAAACTTTCAATCCATTGCTATTTAGAACACACTCCTTTAATAGGAATTCCACCCAAAATCTAACATACATTCAACTAAATTGCATCCATATTCAAAGTTAGAAATTACTTTCTACTTTTGAGGAACTGGAGCAAAACTGGAGCAAAAAATCATGTAGTTACAAGGAAAAAAATTCACAAACTGGCTTTTGAGAATCATGGAGAGAATATCTTGAAATTTCCCTACTCTCCTTAGCTTTCTAGAATGAAGGAATCTCATTCACTTGTCCCTGATATTTGTACTGTAGTCTCTAGGAAGCCCTGCCCCATTCTTCAAATAGTCCTGCTTTTTTCAGAGACATCATGAATTTCACATCTTTCTTACATTGGACAGCATATCCCCATATTCCTTTTTCTTTTTCTTTTTCTTTTTTTTTCTTTTTTTCCTTCTGTACAAGAAGGTTGTTGAAGGTGAATGTTTTCAGTTCCCATTTGCATTTAAATTGCACTGTGGTGTATGGAGACCCTATATACCATTTAACTTTTATCTTCTCCTAAAAAACTCTGGCTATCTACATTCAATTAGCATGATTCCTTTGCTATTAGCACAGCAGTACAGTGAGTTAATTAGTCATTTTAATAAAATGCACTGTTTCTTAAAAGATAATTATTAAGCAGAAAATTATAGCTTATCAGTAAAGTATTAGCTTTTCCTCTTGAAATCAGTTTGAAAGTTGATTTGCCCTCATAAAAAATGATTGGACCCTTTTCATTTTCTTATGTGTTTTTATTGCGATTTTCATGCTAAAATTGATTTGGTAACTTTTTTTATTCCTCCCTCATAACCCATTTGACTGGTATAAAACTATTCACAAAATACCCATTGAATCTCCCACATCTATATATACATTTCATTGGATAATTATGTTTACAAGTTGTATTTGTACTTATGTAAGCTAAATCTTTTTGCAAAACCATGAGAATTTAATGATCCTTCTGTTCTTTAGCCCTTGCAAACATCTGATTTTTCCATTTTGCCACTGAAAGGTCATTTTTCCTCCTCAGTATTAAAAAGCCTATTTCTAGCTAAATCAGTGATCATCAATACATTTTGATATTTATAAGAAAAAGGCAACATTGTATGTATGTATTTTATACATACATACACACATATATATGTGCATATATACATATATGTAGGTCTGTAGCAGCATTTTTTTGGAAAAAAACTGCAAAAATGTAGGTGGCTAGCAACCAGAAAAAGGCTAAATAAAATGTGGTATATGAGTGTCTCAAAGTGTTTGAATTACAATGTGTGGGGTGTGTGTGTGTGTGTGTGTATGTGTGTGTATGTGTCTGTAGATAGATAGATAGATAGATAGATAGATAGATAGATAGATAGATAGATAGATAGATGATAGATGGCTGGATATGTAAAATTTAGAAAAAATGGGAAGATTTGCACGAATTGACAAAAACAGAATCAGAGAAACACTGTACAGTTACATCAAGAAAATAAAATCAAAGAATGTTGGTAGACTTCATAAATCTCTGATCAACGAAGCAATCATAACTGGAAAATTTATAGGGAAAAATGCCTCTCATCTCTGGAAGAGAGGTGCAGAATACTGTACACATTTTCACATATGTTCAATATATTGATTTGGTTTTTGTGACTATATTTGTTACAAAGGAAGGTTGCATTGTGTGAGAGTAGCTGATAAGAAATAACAATAGTATAAAAAAGAGAATCAATTAAACATAATTAACAATCTATGTCACATGACTAGCAAGTTGGAGGCTATTCATGTTCTCCAAACCAATTCAATCCTCCTACCTGAAAAATTTCAATCTTACGTTGTTGTTGTTTTCAATTTTATTCATTTAAAAACACTTGAATTACTCTATATGTGTCATGACATGTCAAAGCAATCCATGAAGCAAGAAATGATTGAGATCTTCTTTGATAGGAGAAAGATGAAATAAAACTCCAAATAAGTCAAATCAGGGGTGTGCTGGAAAATGACCAACAATTATCTATCTAAGAAAACAAATATATGCACAGCACCCTAAAACCAGGAGGAAGAATGAATAGCACTTAAAGAAAATGCAAAATTCTCTTTATAAATTATGTAAAACAAAGAAAAATAATCTATGGCCTAGGGAACTGAGAACTTTGTTGTCTTGGTAGAGATTATATAACAAAAAAAAAAAAACCCACCACCACCACCAACAACAACAACTTATTTTTTTAAAAAAAGGAACAGAAATGCAGTCCTTATAAGAGAAGAAAAAAGAGAGATGAATCTGCATCAGAACTCAATGCTCACAACAAAAAATTTAAAACTCAAGTAACAGATTGGGGGAAAAAGAATTTACTCTGAGAAATCATAGAAAAGAAGTGAAAGAAAAAGACCCACACGTGAGGGAGCCAAAATGGGGGAATAGAAAGATGCACATACGATAGATCTCACCCCACAACCCATAAAATATCTGTAAAGAAGAACTCTCAACAGGTTCTGGAGCAGATTTCTATCCCAGGGAGACCTGGGGGACCAACAGGGGAGGGTCTGTTGTGCACATGGAGCAGGCCTGGCCTTGGCCCCGCAGAATGGGATGTGGGGGGCAAATCTGAGCAGGTTTCAGGGATGGAATCTCCAGCAGCAGCTCAGATCCCTCAACCCACAGGTGCTGGGGGTCAATGGGAGGGTCTTTTTGGCTGGTTGAGAGGGAAGCAGGGTATTCCCACTGCTCAGGCCTCCTCAGGGGGCAGCAGAGGAGGCAGCACCTGATGAGGTTCCCAAAGCAGGCAGTAGCCTGCATCCATTGTTGAAGGTCTCATCGTAAAGCCCCTGAGGGAACTGAGCCCTGAGTGGCAGCCCTGCCCCCTCCTGAGCAGCTGGTCTTAATCTCACACTGAATAGCAGCCCTGCCCCCACCTAAAGCCACTGAGGGATTGGAGCAGCTCATTTGAATCTCAGGTCCCACTGCTGGTTTGGTGGAACTGGAGGCCAGGTGGTTGTGCAGAGGAAACTTAGAAGTCAAGTAACTGGCTGGAAAAAACAAAAAACAAAAAAACTGGCTGCCCAAAAAAGGGGAAAAAAATAAGACCATAGAAAGTTACTTTCTCAGGGATTAGGTGTCTCCCTCCATCCTTTCAGATGAGGAAGAACAAGGCATACTGTCAGGGGAAGTCAAGGGCCTATAAAAGGAACTTAACTGGGGTCAGGCAATTGAAGACCTTAAAAAACAAGTTAGCAGCTTACTGAAGGAGAACCAAAAAAATGCTGAGGAAAATAACAGCTTTAAAAAGAGGCTAACTCAATTGGAAAAAGAGGTCCAAAAAGCCAATGAGGAGAAGGAGGTTTTAAAAAGCAGAATTAGCCAAATGGAGGAGAAGGTTCAAAAGCTTACTGAACAAAATAATTCATTGAAAGAGAGAATTAAGTTCAGGGAAATGAATGACTTTGAGTTAAACCAAGCAGTTAGTAAACAAAAGCAAAAATTTGAAAAAATAGAGGATAATGTGAAACCTTTCATTGGAAAAACAATGGACCTGGAAAATAGATCCAGGAGAAGCAATTTAAAAATTATGGGACTACCTGAAAGCCATGATCAAAAAGAGCCTAAATATTATCTTCCATGAATTATCAAGAAAACTGCCCTGATGTTATAGAATCAGAGGGCAAATAAATATTGAAAGAATTCAATGATCACCTCCTGAAAGAGACCTGAACAGAGAAACTCCTAGGTATGTTGTGGCCAAATTTCAGAGTCACCACATCAAAGAGAAAAAACTACAGGCAGCTAGAAAGAAACTATTTAAGTACTGTGGAAATACAATCAGGATAACACAGGATCTGGCAGCTCAACATTAAGGGATCAGAGGTTTTGGAATGGGATATTTCAGAAGTCAAAGAAACTGTAATTGAAACCAAGAATCACCTACCCAGCAAATCTGAATATGATACTTCAAGGGAAAAAATGGTCATACAATGATATAGATGACTTTCAATCATTCATATTGAGGAAAAGACCAGATCTGCATAGAAAAATTTGACTTCCCAAGACAAGAATCAAGAGAAGCATGAAAAGGTAAACAGGAAAGAAAAATCATAAAAGACTCTCTAAAGCTGAACTGTTTACATTACTATATGGAAAGAAAATATTTTTAAATCTTGATTCTTTTCTCAGTATTTGGGTAGATGGAGAGATTGTACACACACACACATACACACACACACACATACACGTACATAGATAGAGAGTACAGGGTGTGTTATATCAGAAGAGATGATATCTAGACAAAAAATAAAATAAAATAAAAATTAAGGGGTGAAAGAGGAAAATACTGGGAAGAGAAAGGGAGAAATGGAATGGGGCAGGCTATAACTCATAAAAGAGATAAGAAAAATCTTATTCAATGGAGGAGAAAAGGGAGAAGGGGAGAGGGGGGAAATGAAGCTACTCTCTCCACATGCGACTAAAGGAGGGAATAACATACTCATTAAATTGGATATGAAAATTTATATCACACCACAGGAAAGAAGGAGAAGAGGCAACAAGTGGTGTGAGGAGAATGTTAGAAGGAGGGCAAATGGGAGAAGGGAGTCACTAGAAATAAACACTTTCAAGAAGGGACTAGCTCAATTGTGGGGAAAAAATAAGGAGGGATAGAGTAGGACAGAGGGCAATATAATTAGTATTGCACAACATGATTATTATGGAAGTCTTTTGCAAAAGAACACATAGACTGTATTGAATTGTTTCCCTTCTCAGTGGGGTTGCGGAGGGGGAAGGGAGGGAGAGAAGTTGAAATTCAAAGTATTAGCAAGGAATGTTGAGAATTTTTATTGCATATATCAGGAAATAACAAATACAGGGAATGGAGTATAGAAATTTATCTTGCCCTACAAGAAAAGAGAGAAGATGGGGATAAGGGAAGGGTGGGGTGTGATAGAAGGGAGGGTACATTGAGGGAAGGAGTAATGAGAATGCAAGGTATTAAGAAGCAGGGGGAGGGGAGTGATGGGGAGAAAAATTGGACATGTTACAAAGTGAGGTAAAAGCAATTAGTATTAAAACAATTGACTGAATTAATTATTGAGAATTTATCAATGACATCTTTAGTCTGGGGAAAATAATTTCAGTCTAAATTTCCTGGAGAAAGGTAAGCTCAGATAAAATTTGGCATTGATGAAAAAATTAAGGTTTTAATGATAAATTTGATTTTATGATTGCTATTTAATCAGGAACTAGAACATGTATAGAAAGGCATGTAAGCCACTTAAGACTTGCCTCAAAAGATGTTCCTTAGCCAAAGTGAAATTATAATCATATTTGAAACCTGGTTATTGGAACTTGCCATTTTTAGATCCTATGGGACTATTAAGTGACTGTTCTTCTGAGTCTAACTCCAGTTATGGGTAGCAAGAAAGACGATTTCAGCCTCCAGTGCATGATGCCAGTAATCTGGTGAGATGCTGGTATGAACGGCAAAAGGTGGTCTCATGGGAAGGGTGGGAGAGGGGCTGTTCAGCCTGGGCTGAGGTACGATTCTCTTGACTCAATTTCCCCACTGACACCTGGCAGACTTTAAGCCTGATTGAATGCAAGTGGACAATCTAATCCTGCCTGGAATTGACATGAAGTTTGGGAGATATTATATCCCTGCAGTGTTCCTACTTTTGGTGGCAATTTCCTATAGCCAAAAGGTTTGTAAGCTTAATATCAGATCTATTCAGTTACAGATTATTGTTAGGGGAGCATCTTATGCTATTAGGCAAAAGACTTTAGACCAACAACAGTAAGTCAGGATCCTTTAATTCTTAGTAATACTGTGGAAACAATTAGGTCAAGAGCTTGTGAAGTTGGCAACACAAATATTACTTGTGATTCAGCTAGTTAATGTTTAAAAAAAAAATTCTTTTGTGGTCCATATTGTAAATGTTTTAAAAAGAAGTGTCACCTGACCAAAAGTTTCAATTGTTTTATCTGTTATAAACTGTGTTAAAAATGAAAAAGAAAATTAAAAAAAAAGAAAAAAGTGAAAGACAAAAACAGATTTAGAATACAAATATACAGAAGCACAGGAAAATTCAGCAGACATGAAAGAAAAGGCAACAGTGTTAAAAGAAAAGAAGAAGTTAATACAAACTAAAAACAGTGGACTTTGAAACACAGAGATAACTTAAGAATTGTAAGTTTAGAGAAACACTTCAAAAACAAACTAAAAATACACTCTGGATGCCATAATACATATATAACTGTCAGATAATGTCCCAGAATTTATGAATTTAGATGAGAAACCATGCTTTAAGAGAATCAAAAATTGGAGGTCAAGAAATATGAGGGTGGGTGTAATAGACAGTTTAAATCTTGAAGACACATAGATTTTAAATTTAATAGTTTTATTGAGAATCAACAATGATTTTAGTTGGCCAGAAAAAAGTGCTTTAAATATAAGCAAAATAAATTTAAATACTTTGATATTATTCTTCAGCCAAAAGAAGCTGCAGAATGGGATGGAATAATGTATTCTTGAAAATGAAGATTAAGGTGCAATCTAAAAATAGCAATATGTGCCACCTTGAGTCCAAATATCAACGAGAAAAGATGAATATTCAGTCAAAGAGAAGGATTTGAGACATCAGTGCAAAAAAAAAAGAGAGAGAGAGAAATTACAAAAAAAAAAAAAAGTAGGGTGATGTGATCATTTGTATTTTTTTTAACCTATAGGAAAATGATAGGAATCATAAAACAATGGCTGAAGGACACTATTTTCATAACATCATAATTTCGGTACTAAAATTTTATATTGATCTTCCAATACACTCTTTCCTCTAACTCCACCAAGAGAATCATAACAAGTAATAATGCATAAAAATAAAAATAAAGACTAGTTTTGCTTTGTTTGACCATAGTGTTCCACACTCATGGTAATAAGCAAAAAGTTTAACACAATAAGTGACAGATGAGACAAAAATTGCCAATTTTTATTATGTATAGCGTACTATATCATATATCATAATTATTATGTATATATCATGTAGATCATAAAAATTCATGATATATGTGTAATAAGTACAAATATAAGACCATTTTATTTTTTGGTAGGCAGAATGTTCCAAAAGTCTTAGCATAGTTTTTATCTTTAATATGTTAAAACTACATTAAGATTTTTTTGACAATCTAAAAAGTGATCAAGGGTTATTAAAAAAAAACAATTTTCAAAAGAAGAATGACAAACTATAAATAACAATAAGGAAAAAATATTCCATCTCCTTAATGAAAGAAACATAAATTAGAAAAGAACTGAATTTCACTTCACATTATTAACAAAGACACAAAAAATGGGAATAATCAAGGGTGGGGATGCTAGTAATGAAAGAAATCTAATCTGTTCCCAGAAGAGTTGTGAGTTTGTCCAACTTTTCTGCAAATCATTTGAAACTATAAAAAATGTGACTAAAACATCTATGCCTTTTGATTCAGATATTTTACTACTAGGTAACCCTATGATGTCAAGGACAGAAATAATTTCCATATGTGCCAAAATATGAAAAGCAGTACTTTTTGTAGCACCAATGAGTTGGAAACAAACTAAATATCTATCAGTTAGAAATTGATACACAAATACTGGTATACAAATGTAATGGAACAGTTTTGAACTATAAAATGTTTTTTAAGATGAGCAATTTAAAGAAATATGCTAGACTTCTTTAATCTGATGTAAAATGAAGTAAATGTAACTAAGACATTAATATACAAAATTACTGAAATAACATAAGTGAAAGAATGATAAAATTAAACTGAATTCTATGCAATATTCTGTAGAAAATTTGAGAAAGGGCATTTTCCTTATTTTCCTGGTGAGGCGAAGAACTATGGGTATGGAATGTTGCATGAGTGGTCAGATATAATATATTGGTGAATTTTGCTAAAAGAAAAAATTGTTTTTGTTTTTCCCTGTTTTTAATACATTGCAAGAGAAGTCTCCCCAAGTAGGTAGACAAGTCCATTCATACATGACAGTGATCTAAAAATAAGATATGTGCCTGTGCGTATATATGCAAGACACACATATATGTGTATAGGCACAAATATATACCTATATTTTTCTTAATATATAAAGAATATTAATATATTTATGCATTTCATGTAAGGATTAAATGAATTTTACAATCCTCATTTCCAATTTTCTAATAAATCTTCAGGAGCTTCCTCTTATCTCCTTGAGTACCTTTCACATGCTTTTGTTTTGTATTCAGGATTTTCCACATCTGGTAGAAGCTACTTTTCTTAATAGTATAAGTAAGAAAAACAGAATATATTATGATATATAATAAACATTATGTATAATATATGCATATGCAATATATGCATATATAAAGGAATAAGGTTTTTTTATTCATTTAATTCTTACATGAAAACATATTTACACGTATATACACATGCACATACACACATACATATGTACAATACCTACACATATAGTTGCTCCCAGATGTGGAAGAATCTTGAATATTAAGCAAGAGAAAGACAACAGTACTCAGGAAGCAAGAAAAAGCTAACAAAGATTTATTAGTAAACATAGAAATAAAGATTTTTAAGTTCATTTAATTCTTACATAAAAATTTAAACATGAAACAAAATAGTAATCATTACCATGATTTTAAAAAGCTTCAAATATTTTAAATTGTCACACTGAAAGGAACAAATGATTAAGAAATGCTATTTCCAATACAGTTATAATGGAAGTCATGGAAGTTAATTTTTTTTTTAAATGGTTTCCCTTATTTTGTAATGGATTCTAATTGAGATAGTTTGACTCCCCTGAGGATGAGAATAATAGCAATGTTCTAATCAAAATGTGGGTGTATGTAATTGAAATAAACAATGAACTGTTTTTGAACGTTGGCAGTAAGATCAGGATTTTTTTACAAATTTATAGACAACATTTTTGCTCTCCATATTTTGTCTTCTTTCTAATAAAGTAAGCTAACAACATTTTCACTATAATTTCTCAGTTTGTATTTAATATGTTTCTGAAAACTTGTATCAAATATTACCTAAACAGTTCTTTTGTTTCTGCTTAACATTCAACAAGAGAGAACAAAATGCATGTTGAACTTGGAGATAAAATACTTGGAACTGGCACAACCATTTATTAGCTGTGTAACCTCTCTCAGTCTATTTGTTCTATTGCAGCATTATAATACTTATTACTCTGCCTATATAGCAGGGTTGTTATGTAGATCAAATGAACTAATGGATATAATGAACTGAAAAATGTATGTTTAGTAAAGGTTAAATATTAAATTATACATAGTTATTAATCACATAGAATCCTATAAGGAGACACCCATTTTAACTTAAAATATGTATTTTTTATGTGTAAGAGAATGCAGAGTCACTTTACCACAATGTGAGTGGTACTTGGCAAAACCAATTGCATATTATATGTACTTTACACTTTTTCTGTACAGATGAGTATTTTCTTACCTGTGGTGTTCATTATTATAAGTTTTACTTCAAGGTGAAAAAATATTTAACCCACACAGAGCATCACATGAATATTATCCACTATGCCATAGAAGAACGATTGTCTCCATCACTGCTCTAAGCAACCCCAGTGATGAAATCATAGATCCCAGACATATTAGTGGAAATAAATGAAGATTAGAAAGGGCCAAAAAACTAACTGGTACCAAGTCATACCTTAAGTAGAAGGTAGGATCAGAAAAAAAAAAAATAGGAGAGGAATGCATGTGTGAACAAAATTGATCAGTTTAGTCAAAGAGCCAAGGGTATTAAAAAATAGATGGAGTTTAATGTGAGAAAAGTTGGAAGAAAAAAACTTAGGAATATGGCCTATGCTAAGAAATTAACAAATTGAATAGATTCCTGGGATTGGGGAGAGGAGAGGGAGGGGGATACAGTTACTTGCTTAGGGAGTCAGTCTTCAAATGTTTGTAACTGTTGGCCTTGAAGAAAAGGAAAATATTTTCTTGTTAGAATGAGGCTGTGAGCAAGTGAGAATAAAATAGGGAAAGTGTGTGTGTGTGTGTGTGTGTGTGTGTGTGTGTGTGTGTGTGTGTGTGTGCTTTGGATGGGGGGGAACTGGGGGCAGGGAGAGGGGGACAATCAAAATTGTATATTAAACTGGACAAAACTGTAGTTGTGTCTGTACAGTTTGGCTACTCTGTATACACTAAACTCCTGGGGCCCTAATATTTTGTTAATTTTTGTTTCTTTTTTTAATTTAGCATTTTTCCCCAGTTACATGTAAAAACAATTTTAGCACTTGTTTTTAGAAGAATTCTCTCCCTTCCTCCCTCTAACTTCCTCTCATTGAGAAGGCAAGCAACTCAATATAGATTATACACGTGTAGTCACGCACAACATGCCCATAGGAGTCATGCTGTGACAGAAAAGAGACCAAAAAAATCTCAGAAAAGTTAAAAAGTCTGCATTCAGATACCATCAGCTATTTCTGTGGGGAAGGGTAGCATTTTTCATCATAAGTCCTTCAGAGTTGTCTTAGATCTTTATATTGCTGAGAATAGCTAAGCGCTTCATAGCTTATCATTTTACAACATTGCTGTTACATTATACACAGTACATTTTACTTTGTATCAGGCCATGCAAGTCTTTCTAGGATTTTCTGAGAGCATAGTATTTCATCATAATCATGTTCCACAATTTGAACAGCCAATCCCCAACTGATGGGCATCCCCTCAATTTCTATTCTTTGCCCCGGAAAAGAGCTATTGTAAATACTTTTGTACATATATGTCCTTTTCCTTTTTGTTTTCTGTCTCTTTTGGGATATAGACCTAATAGTGATGTTGCTAGGTCAAAGGGTATGCATGATTTTATAGCTCTTTGGACATAGTTTCAAATTGCTCTACAGAATGGTTGAATCAGTTTACAACTCCACCAACAGTGAATTAGTGTCTCATTTTTTCATATCCCCTCCAACATTCGTCATATACCTTTTTTGTCTTATTAGTCAGCCTAACAGATATGAAATAGTACCCCTGAATTGTTTCAATTTCAATTCACTCCAAAAGAGAATTAGATATTTTTATATGATTATAGATAGCTTTAATTGTTTCATTTGAAATCTGATCATATCTTTTGATCATTTATCAGTTTTGCAGTGGATCTTATTCTCATAAATTTGACTCAGTTCTCTATATATTTGAGAAAAGAATCCTTTATCAGAGAAATTTGCTTCAAAATTTTTTCACAGTTACTATTGCCAACTGTATTTTCCTCTACCCTATCCTCCCTTTTTTATTATTGTTTCTCTCTACTCAATCTATCCTTCCTCAAAAACATTTTGCTTCTGACTATCTCCTTCCCCAATCTTTTCTTCCTTTTATAATCCTCCTTTTCTTATCCTCTTCCTCTCCTACTTTCCTGAGGAATAAAACAGATTTCCATGCCCTATTAAGGATATATGTTATTCCTCTTTGAGCTAATTATGGTGAGAGTGAGGTTCACTCACTTCAGATCACCTGTCTCCCTGCCCCTCCACTGTAAAAACTTTTTCTTTCCTCTTTTATGTGAGATAATTTGTGCCATTCTACCTCTCCCTTTCTCTTTCTCCCAGTACATTTGTCTTGCACCCCTTAATTTTTTATTTTAGATATTATTGCTTCATATTCAGCTTGTATCTTTAGTCTATATATGCTCTCTCTAGGTACACTAATAATGAGAAAGGTCTTATTACCTATAAATATCATCTTTCCATTTAGGAATGTAAAGAGTTTAACATTATTAAGTCCCTTATGATTTCCCTTTTCTGTTTAACTCTTTATGCTTCTCTTAAGTCTTATATTTGAAAGTAAAATTTTCTATTCAGCTCTGATCTTTTCATCAAGAAGACTTTAAAGTTCCCTGTCTCATTGAGATACCATCTTAAGTGTCTTATCCAGTTTTACTGAGTAGGTGATTCTTGATTGTAATCCAACTCCTTTGTCTTCCAGAATGTCATATTCCAAGCCCTTCAATCTTTAATATAGAAGCTGCTAAATCTTGTGTTATCTTAAGTGTGGCCAGGAAATCCTCGATTTTTTTTTTTCTTTTTGACTGTCTGAAATATTTTCTTGGGACCTTGGGGATTCTGACTTGGGAACTCTGGAATTTGGCTATACTATTTCTCCCAGTTTTCTTTTGGGTATCTCGTTCAGGAGGTGATTGGTGGATTCTTTCCATTTATATTTCACCCTCTGGTTCTAGAATATCAGTACTGTTTTCATTGATAATTTCTTGAAAGATCATATATAGTCCCTTTTTCTAAAAATCCTGACTTTCAGTTAATTTAATGAGTTTTAAATTATCTTTCCTGGATCTACTTTCCATGTCAATTGCTTTTCCTATAAGATAATTTTACATTGTCTTCTATTTTTCTTTCTTTTTGTTTTTCTTTTGATTGTTTCTTGCTTTCTCATGAAGTCATTAGCTTCCATTTGCTCATACTAATTTTTAAGGAATTATTTTCTTCAGTGAGCTTTTGGACCTCTTTTTCCATTTGGCCAATTTTGCTTTTTGAAGACACTCTTCTCTTCATTTGCTTTTTAGACCTTTTTTGCTAATTCATCTAATCTATTTTTAAAGTGCTATTTTCTTCAGTATTTTGGGGTCTCCTTTACTAAGCTATTGGCTCATTTTTCATGATTTTCTTGCATCACTCTCATTTCTCTTCCAAATTTTTCCTCTACCTCTTTTACCTGATTTTCAAAATGCTTTTTGATCTCTTCCATGACCTAAGATCATTACATATCTTTCTTGGGAGCTTTGGATGTAGGAACTTTGCTTTCTTGCCTTCTTCTGAATGTGTGCTTTAATCTTCCTTGTCACCACAGTCTTTTTCTATAGAAAAAGTTTGCACATTTTCCCAGACTATTAATTGATTTTTAATTCTTTTTTAAAGTGAGAATCTACTTCCAGAGTTGAGTGCAAACTGTCCCAAGCTTCAAGGATTTTTTTGAGGTCTTTTCAGAGATACTTCTAGAGACTTACAAGCTTTCAGTAACTCCAAGGTGCCATGATCTCAGGAGAGGTATTTACTACTCTCTTGGTCTGAGTTCTGGTCTGTGAGTAACCGTATACACACTTTTCTGACTTAGGACTGTGAGGAGGGTCCTACATCCACTGTGACCACATACTCTGCTATTCTAGTGCTCCACTTTTCCCCAGTACTGACATCCAGGACTGAGACTCAGATCTGAGTATGGGCAAAGCAATAGAGTCCTGCTTCAGGGCTACCAAAAAGACCTGTGTAATCTCCTTCCAAACACTTTTTCAATCCCCATATCATTTGTGGACTAAGAACTCAGAAAGCTGTTTCTTCTGCTGATTCAATCACTCCCAAGGGCTGCTCTGTGTTTTCTGGGTTCCAGTTTTCACTGATGCAGCTGAACTGTGCTCCTTTCTCATCCGGATGCAACAGACCTTTCCTCTAGACCTTCTAAGTTGTTTTGTGTTGAAAATTTGTTTCATTCCATCTTTTTGTGGATTCAGCTGCTCTAGAATTTGTTTAGAGTCATTTTTAAATGTATTTGGATGGGTTTGAGGGAGGGTTCAGGTGATTCCCTGCCTTTTCTCCTTCATCTTACACAATAGATCTTTAAAAAAAAAATTCTAATGCCTACCTGAATGCTTGCTTGTTCATTTTAATCATTACAAAGGAGGAATGCTGAGAAAAAATATTGAGAAGGGTGGTTTGTCCCCAAGAAAATAGAAAAAAAAAGGATTTAACCTTGGGTGATAGTGGAGGATTTGACTAGAATCCACAGAACCCTTCTGGATGGAGACAAAACTTATGTTTCATCCCACACAGGATATAGCTTGAACCTTATCGGGGTTTTTTTTTTTTTTGATAAACATTATTTGTGTTTATTGAGCCTCAAAATTTTTTAACCTTTTATAAAGTGGGCATATAAAGGTATATGCATTGCTTGGTAACCATAAACAGAAATTCAAAAATGATCTTCATCAAAATGCTAGAAAAGCTCTCAGATTGTAAAAATGCTTTTAAAAATTACTACATGAAAATAACAGATGGTAGGTACCATGTTGATCCATACAGAAGACTGACAATGATTTCTGGACTTCAGGTTCTGAAGCAAATTATGATCTAATTACTTGAAATGCCTATTCATTAAAATAATAGATTAAATAAAGTACACCTCTAGCAAATTAGAAAACAGCAAACAGCAATGAATGAGACTGTGATATTGGGTTGATGGACTTCAGAAGCACAGCTGACACTATGTCTACCCTGCTTCTGGTTATTTTCACCTTGTTGACATTTTGTCTGTTCATCTTGTTAGATTTGTTTCCTGCAGGCTTAATACCCTGCACTTGTTCACTTCAGCTGGATGTCATCATCTGTTCAAGAGAGGGCTCCTGAATCTGGCATTGACCAAGCTCTGAATGCTGACTAAAGAACTGGCCCCTTGAATAGCACCTCTTTGGGCAGGAACAGCTCTACATCCAATTTCAGCAGGAAATAGATATAGAAGAAAAGACCTTTGCCCCTTAGTCCAAGGGATTTGGGACCCCATTTGTATGAAGGAGGATGATTGGGTGCTTGTGCTCAAGCCCCACCCTCAGATATTGTTTCATGAGCTTATTTTGTGTTATCCTTATTATATCACTGTAAAGTTCTGCTGATACCAGTTGCCCCATTGACCTATGTAATGCATCCAAAAGATCTTGAGACCTAATATATTGTTAATGGAATGGGAAGATCTTTCCCATCCATTAATAGTCCTATGTGACCTGCTTAAGCCATATGGAAGCCTGAGTTACATGAGTTTAAGTAACATGGAGCAGAAAGGAATGGAGAAGGAAGGGTAGAGCAGGAAGGGTGGAGTAGAACTGAGAGGAAGTAAGATAGAATAGACAGCTGGGAAAGAGAGAGGAAGCAAATCAGAATTCTGTGAGTGAGAGGAGTGATTTTGCTTGAGAGAGTTGGTTTGTGGGAAGGCCTGATAATATGTATGAACTCCTTGGTTACTACCATGGATTCCTTTGCTACTATGATGGATCTGACTTTTTGGTGTTTAAATAAATGTCTTAGTTTCATCTTTCATGGAGATAGTCTGTTATATCTTGTGATTCAAACCTGAAAATGTGCCAGCACGTTCATATCTGTCACTGTGAGTATCCATCTTGGCTGAGGCAGAGGTTGAACAGCTTCCCAACGATGCTGTTAATTATTATTGAAGAATTTATGTATATTCTCATCATATAACTTGTATAAAAATGCACTGCCATTCCATATTTTAATGTGTTATTGATGCAACTTTTTCCTACAATTCCTGCTGTTTTTATTTCACAATTCTTTTGTGAAATAGCAGGGGGCTTTTAGGGAATTCATATGTCCAATTGAAGCAGAACTGACTGTACTGAGGACTCAGTAAGGATTACACAATTACACATGATTTTGTAGCCACTACTATAAATGAGTCATGTGACCAGGAATGATACAAGTATGTGCGCACACACACACATACATACACACATACATGTCCAAGGCACAAATATGTATTGTTTGACTAGTCATAGTTTTAATGGAAATTTTATTCTTCTTTCATTCTCTATTGAGGGTACAGGACATTACAACGAGTAGGAGACAGGAAAGATCATTTTTGGCTGACTGAAAAAATAATTTAGATAACAGCAAGAAGTAGAATAACTGTAATCGAATAATACTAGACAGGTTCCCAACAAAAATAGTAGAAAAGCAAAGATTCTTAGTATATCCACTATTATTTTGTATTAGAATAATACCCATAGCAACAGGCAATAAGAATAATAGAGAAAGCTTAGGTGCAGAAGAAAAAGTAATCTTAAGAATAATAGAAAAGGCTTATGCACAGAAGAAAAAATAATTTATCTGTAGATTTTAGGATGATTTACTTTAAAAAATTTAGAGAATCAACAAGATGAAAAAAATAATCAATGGAAAAACCCGTAGATAGATAATGAATGCATGAATTTTTTTGATGACCATCAGGTGCTGCATAAGAGTTTGGTTTAACAGATTTCTCTGATCATCAATATGAACAATTTTCCAGATATTTATTGAGAACTTACCAGTCTTCTTTTGAAAAAACAAAATATTTGTTCAAAGTCTGTTGGGACTGGAAGCTCAATTCCGTGTGGACAGTCTCGGGCAGGTAAAAGTGGGACTTCTAAATCTTAGAGTCTTACGAGGCCCTCCATGAATAGCGGGGGTTCGAGAAGGTCAGACTGAGCTAGCTCGGCTAGCTCGGGTATTTCCGCCTCTTCCCCGGAGATACCTGATGGGTGGAGTCTCCCTGCCCTCGAGGTCGTCCCGGATTGGAGCACACCTAGTTACCTAACAGCATGGTATTGAGATGCAAACTGTGTGGCTGAAGATTAAGTAGGATTGAGGAAGCCAGAAAGCTCTCTCTTAGCACGTGTGGAGCCAAAGAGAAAAGTAGGGCTCCGCTTCTTTTCTTTCCTCTCTCCCCTCCCCCTCTCTCCCCGCTTGTACTTCTACTTCCAATCCCTTAAGCTTAGCCTCCTTAGGAAATCTCCCCCTCTTCCTCCTAAGGAAGACTCCCCTGCATTTGTAACCGAAACCCTGTAATAAAGCTCAACCCCTGTTTGACTCTGGAACATCCTTTCTCTCATACATTTATCTGGTTTGGCCAACCGAAGACCTGGGACAGGTAAGAAAGACTTGGGTAGCCCAATACAGGCCTCTAGGCTTGGCAGTTGGCGCCCCAACAGGGATTGGGAGCGTAGATAATCCTGGGTGCTTTTGGGGTACACCCGGAAGGGGCTGTGAAAGAAGCGAGTCCCGAATCCTAGATTCGGAAGGAGAGAAAGTGGAGAGAAGCTTCCCAAACCCCTGGGAAAAGGGCGGAGATGGGGAATCTATTGCCAGTAATAAAGCCAGAGGAACAGGAGGTCTGGGCTGAGAAACTTCACAGGGAATGCAGGAAGGCGGGGGTCACAATAGAGTTAGATGACCTCCGAGAATTTTGTGAAAGGATTTGGAAAGTTTCTCCTTGGCTCAAGCAGGCAAGAATATCAAGAGAAAAATGGGGAGCGGTCGGAGAGCAAATGACTGCTTACGAGCAACAATACCCTGGGGAGCTGGAGGATTTAGATTTCCTGATATTCGGTGTAATTAAAAGCCTGCTGGAAGGGCCAGAGAGGCCAGGGCGGGATTGGAATGAGAGTGGAAGCGGAGAGAGGGGAGGGGAGAACACGGGAGGGACGGAGAGTCCAGGCAAGCAGAAAGTTAAGCGGAAAGTTAAGGAGCGTAAAGAAAAAATAGACCCGGAGCTCCATCTAGCGGATGGAAAAGGCGAGGCAGGGGAGAATACGCCGTGCCTTCCCTCCGCGCCTCCTTATAACCTGCTCCATTGGTCAGACAGTTCAGGGCCACAGTCCAGTTTGGAAAAAGGAATAAGAAAGGCTATAGAGAATGGAGAAGATGTAGGGACATTTCCTGTGTTAGAAATAGTGGACCCCAGTGTCCCCGGTGGCATTCGAAGGAGCCACATACCCATAGAGTGGAAGAGAGTGGCGACTCTTAAAGAGGCTTGTACCAAGCACGGCCCTAATTCACCCTTTGTCATAGCCATGCTTGAAACTCTCTGTGGTCAGTTCGTTCTGACTCCTAATGACTGGAAGAGCTTAGCTAGAGCCTGCCTTACCCCTGGGCAGAATGTGATTTGGGTATCAGAATTTTCTCAGAGGGTAAAGAGCACTACCGGTGGGCTAGGGGCTCAGGCCCCCCAGGCTTATCAGCAATTTACAGGAACAAGGCAGTTTGAGGCTACAGGAAATCAATTACAGTACTCAGCCTCCGATTATGTTTTGATTGCCGGAATGGCTATTAGCCGCCTCGGGATGAGGTTATCAAATTTTTAGTAAGGGCCATTGCTGTTGCTCTGGAGTCCCCACCCTTGAATTGGAAGTCAGACACCCCGATTTGGGTGGAGCAGTGGCCCCTGACTCCAGAAAAACTCCAGGCACTACAGATACTGGTTAAGGAGCAATTAGCACCCTGGAATGCTCCTGTGTTTGTTAAAAAGAAAAAATCTGGGAAAGTCAGGTTCCTTACAGATGTTAATGAAGCATTTGTAAGCACCTGGCAGCAGCTATACCTAAGTAAAGAGCCACTATGCATTCTTATCAACTTTACCTTGAAGGCGATCCTCGCTAAACAAAGAAGGGGAAAAGGTCGCCTAATACAATCAGAGCTTGATACAGCTGTCTCAAAAGGCTCACATACTACTCCAGCTATGAGACATTTTAAGATACTAATATGGGGTCGAGGGTATGTTTGTGTCTCCAGAAGGAAAAGGTCATGCGTGGATTCCCATTAGAAGGATCCGTAAGTGGGAACCGATGTCGGAGAGCCCGGAGACCCCGGAGAAGGATCATACACCACCTGAGCCTGCTGCTGACAGCTTTAACCTTGCTGCCCAGAGAGGAAGCAGCCCTCATCACAACCGCAGACACTGCTGCTGACAGCTTCAATCTAGGCATCCTTTTTTCGCCAGCTGAATGAGGACTTTGATATCACAAACCCAGGACACTTGGGTGGGGAGGAGGTGACCAATTTTCCACCTGTATAGATCCATTTGCAAGATTAAGGGAGTGGTGATGTGTAAGGCGCCTACACCAGCTGCTCCTCTTAAAATATGCTTTGGGATTAGTTGATTGCACTTCCCCTGTTGTAACTCAGCCATTTAGTTTCATCTTTGTTTTATTTGATGCCTCCCTTTGTCAGTTGTGCTAGCTGCAGATTTCTGTGTGAATGAAGTCTTGTTGTAAGGTACTCATATGCTAAAGGCCTTCCTAATCCACTCAGCCTCCAGCCACTGTTTGCTCTAGAGCCAGGTGCGCTCCGCGCATAACAAAGAAAGGGATATGTTGGGACTGGAAGCTCAATTCCATGTGGACAGTCTCAGGCAGGTAAAAGTGGGACTTCTAAATCTTAGAGTCTTACGAGGCCCTCCATGAATAGCGGGGGTTCGAGAAGGTCAGACTGAGCTAGCTCGGCTAGCTCGGGTATTTCCGCCTCTTCCCCGGAGATACCTGATGGGTGGAGTCTCCCTGCCCTCGAGGTCGTCCCGGATTGGAGCACACCTAGTTACCTAACAGCATGGTATTGAGATGCAAACTGTGTGGCTGAAGATTAAGTAGGATTGAGGAAGCCAGAAAGCTCTCTCTTAGCATGTGTGGAGCCAAAGAGAAAAGTAGGGCTCTGCTTCTTTTCTTTCCTCTCTCCCCTCCCCCTCTCTCCCCGCTTGTACTTCTACTTCCAATCCCTTAAGCTTAGCCTCCTTAGGAAATCTCCCCCTCTTCCTCCTAAGGAAGACCCCCCTGCATTTGTAACCCGGACCCTGAAATAAAGCTCAACCCTTGTTTGACTCTGGAACGTCCTTTCTCTCATACGTTTATCCGGTTTGGCCAACCGAAGACCTGGGACAGGTAAGAAAGACTTGGGTAGCCCAGTACAGGCCTCTAGGCTTGGCAAAAGTCTGCTCATGTTAGTTAACAGAACAATCAGTGCTTCCATATTACTATTAGAACTAAATAGAAACTGGAATTTCTGTTAATTACTAGCAAAACCAAGGGAAAAGAAATGAAAATTAAAAGTATATAGATAAAAGATACCACATATTTCGAGTTAACCTACCTAGACATACAGCCATAAATGAAAGAACAAAACAAGTTTCAAATAAATTAAATATATACATATGATTAGAAATTTGATGATCATAGTTAAAACCATTGTAACATTTTTAAAAATCACATTTTTAGTTAAATTAATTGATGCAACTACATATAAACTGAATTAGAAAGAAGTTTATAGGATTAGGTAAAATAGCAATTCACATATATGTATACTTAAAAACTAGAGAGGTATGTTTTTTTTTTTTTCAGTTCTGCAATCAACAAGTCTCACAAAAGTATCCAAGCCAAAATAAAATGTCCTAAATACATGACTTTTGAGAAGAAAATTAAGATGATATAATGGTAATTTAAATGGGGAAATCTTTCCTATTCATTAATTGGCCATGTGACCTGCCTGGGTTTACGTGGAACCTGTGGTGGGAAAAGTTTGCTGAAGGGGTGGAACAGGGAGGGTGGAACAGGAAGAGGCAGAACTGAGAGGAAATTAGTCAGAGTCTACACAGAGCTAGGAATGATGCACGTAAGCAGGCAGATAGCTAGCCTGAGTGAGAGCTTGTTTGTGATTTTGCTTAAGGGAGCCTGCTTGTGATTTGTTTAATGCAGCCGGTTTGCGGGTAGCCTAGCAGGTAGAAGGCTTGGGGATGGTGTTATTCTCTGCATTGTTATTGTGTATAGATTTTTGTTACTATGATGAATTTGGCTTTCTGGTATCTGAATAAATGTTTTGATTCTGTTTTTCATGTGGAGAGTCTGCTATATTTCATATCTCTGAATTGTGCCAGGATATTCATGGCTGCTATAGGCACTGTGAATATCACATTGGCACTACAAATGGTGACAAGGATGGAATCATGAAATATCAGACCTTATTTGGAGGCAGGAAGTCTTTGGAGGAAGAAATGAATGTCCTAGTGTGGGAGGATTTGCTTTATTCTTTCCTAGCATGAGAATGGGCTAAAGCACATGGCTTTGGGAAAACTGGAAACCAAGGTTACAGAAGGAAGAGCCCAGAGACTTAGAAAGATGTTTGCAGGGAATACCAATAGAACCAGGTAAAGAAATGGCAGGGGTGTGTAAAAGAGGGTGGGCCTTGCTACCAAGTTATTGAATTATATGTGAAAGCTGATAAAAGCTGCTTGAGGAGAAAGCTCAAATGGAAAGGAAGTTTTTATGCTGCAGCATTCCAACTCTCCTTTAGTAGAGCAAGCTAGAAAGTCTCAGGTGGTAGAAGAAAAATCTGTTCTTAGTTTAGCTCACAAAAAGAGGCAAAAAAGTCACAAGAGAAAGGATATGTAGGTGGCTTTTCAGGCAGAAACACAACAGGAGAATCAAGGGGGACACACAGTGTTTAGCAAGATAATTGACGATTTTATTCAGCAGAAGGTCACAAGTATTTTGAGTTGGTTCACCCAAAAGATGGGAGAATTGTTGGTATCTTGGACAGTGAGAATTGGTGAAAAAGATAAATTTCCTTGAGAAAGAAGAGTAAATAGCAGATTCAAAGTCAGAAAAGACTGATAAGAAAATACTTCTTTACTGCTCCGTTGAGAGCAGGGGTAGATTTTGGAAGAATGGATGGCATTCCAACTAATGAACTATACAGAATGTATCAGGAAAAGAGATTTGATTTTAGACTGAGCAGGGAAATAGAACTGCACCTACAAATCCTCCTGAAACATTGTATCCAGGTTCATCACATTGGCAGGGATAATAGGGGTTGGACAGGCTCCAGCTCAGTATACCTCTACCCAGAATGATGACCCCCAAACTGCAAACTGAAAAAAGAGTAAACAAAAGTGAATGAGGCTCTGATAGTGAGTTCATGGACTAGAGGAGCATGGCTAACCCTATATCTACCCTGCTTCTGGTTATTATCTCCTTATTTCTTTTTGACTTTTTGCCTTTTTACCTTATTTGCTACATTTGTTTCATGCAGGCTTAATGCCCTCTACCTATAGTCACCTGATTGCTTAAGCTGGATGTCACGCTTTGTCCATGACTGTGATGTGTCTCCCCTGGACTTGGCATTGACCAAGCTCTGGATGCCAGCTAAAGAACTGATTCCTTGAATGAGACCTCTTCAAGCAGGGCCAGCTCTATGTCCAATCTCAGCAGGAAGTAGCTACATAAGAGACCTTTGCCCCTTACCCCAAGATTTTAGGCCCCAGCCATTCAAAGGGGGAATAATAGGGAGCTTATGCTCAAGCCCCACCCTAAGACACTGCTTCATGTACTTATTTTGTGTGATCCCTATTATATTGCTGTATAGTTCTGTTGACAGCAGACACCTAAGATATTGTTTTATATGGTTATTTTCTGTTATCCCTATCACATTTCTGTTGATGCCCATTGCCCCACCAACATAGGTAATGAATACAAAAGACCTTGGGGCCTCATGCCAAGGTAATTTAAATGGGGAGATCTTTCCTGTTTAATAGGCCATGTGACCTGCCTGAGTCACATGGAATTCTAAGTCACATGGAGCCTGTGGTGGGAGGAGTTTGCTGAAGGAATGGGACAGGAAAGGTAGAACAGGAAGAGGTAGAGCTAAAGCAGAGCTGAAAGAAAATTGGTCATACTCCAGTCAGAGATAGGGAAGGATGTAAGCAAGCAGGCAGCTTGCTTGTAATTTTGTTTAAGGGAGTCTGCTTGTGATTTGTTCAATGGAGCTGATTTGTGGGAGGCCTAGAAGGGGGAAGGCCTGGGGATGCTGTTGTTCTCTGCATTACTATTGTGTATATATTTTTGTAACTATGATGGATTTGGCTTTCTGGTGTCTGAATAAATGTTTTGTTTCTGTCTTTCATGAGGACAGTCTGTTATAATTTTGTGATTCAGAATCGTACTGGGATCTTCATGGCTGCTATAGGTGCTGTGAATATCTCATTGGCACTACAGATGACTCTACAATAGATTTTGCCTCCAAAGAAGAAACTTGCAAACTAGGAGCATGTTTATACATATGAAAATAATAGCTCCACTTCATGACCACTATTTAAGGATCTGTCACCAAGACTCAATAATGCAACTAGAAATGTGTATTGATTTAGCAATCCAAGCATGACTTTTAGATTATGTATTTATGAACAGATTGTACAAGAGAGTAAGTTTATCAGAAAATGCTGCTGATTGATTCTTCTTCCAGATCTCATTAATCATCTATATCCATCTTTAAATTATCCCTTCAAATTTTCAATTTCCAAGTCAAAGCAATTGCATAACTAATGAATTAGAAAGATATTTTATTATGTAAATAGTCACCCATTATAGATATAATGGCACGCTAATTTATATTGCCATAGGTCTTGAAAATAGAAATGCATTTTCCTTCTAAGACCTGTATTAAATAGATAGTGTAAATATGTGTTCACTCTGTTATAGATGAAGTTATAGCTCTCATAGGTCAAGGTATGTGTCCAAGGACTCAGTACAGGTTTTGGACCTAGCTTTCCTGGATTCAGTGCACTCTGTCTTTTATAGGAAATTTGATAATCTTAATATGTTTTATAATGATCATCAATTGTTCTAATATCCTGTACTCCTTAATCAGATACCAATTAATCGTGCCACTGAGATATTTTTTCTTTTGTTCCTTCAAGTCCTTTCTTCATGATTATTTAATTCATTTTAATTCTAACTCAGGGATCCTAGTCTAGATTCTGTCAAGTTATTAATAATTACTTATTTAGTGCCCAAAACATGTGAGTGGGTTTGAGTTAAGAATGTGAGAGTGAAACAGTACCTCGCCTTAAAAAGCTTTCATTCTACTCAGTGGATATAATATGTTAGTAATTAAAGAAACCAAAAATATACAAAATAAATGCTTGGGATAAATGGGATTCTAAAAACTGGATGATTAGGAGAAGTGTCTTGAGGGGAGGTGGTGTTTGAGGTAGGCTTTGAAGGGAAGTATAGGTTTCAAAAGATGGAGACAAAGAAGGAAACTATACCAGGCACAAGGGACAGCCTTTGTAAAGGCATGGAGGTGGGAGAAGGAACAGTGTGTAAGTCATTTTGACTGTAGCATACAGAGTGTGAGAGAGAAGTAATGTGTGACCAGACAAGAAAAATTGGACTGAGGTCAGACTGAGAATAGCTTTAATTGCAGAACCAAAGAATCTATTTTATCTCTGAAACTGTGGAGAAACCACTATATCTTCTTGAGCAGAGAAATAGAATGATCCAGAGCAGCCAGAATTTCTTCTTAAAAGAAGCAAGACTTTTTCTTTCCCCCCTTCCTCTTTTGAATCTCAAAACTCTTTAAAGCACTCTGTCAACTTAACAAAGCAGTAAAAATAGTTTTTAGTTCTATTTTTTTTCAATTCAATGAACTTTTGTTAAGCAACTATTATGAAAACACTGGCAGAGACAAAAAAAAAAAATAAACTCTGTCCCATGGGTGTCAAAACTTTGTAATGGGGATATGACACCTAGACAAAGAGGATAATAGCTGCTTCATAGGTAATAACTACTTCATAATAACTACTTCATAAGTATACACCTAATCCTATGTAAGGCTTGTTCCAGGAAGGAAGGAAGAAAAAAGGAAGGCAGGCAGGCAGGCAGGAAGACAGGAAGAAAGGAAGAAAGGGACAGCGGGAGGGAGGGAGGAATGAAGGGATGAAGAAATGAAGGAATAAATGATTTATTTAGTGTCTACTACATACTAAATACTGTGCTAAGTGCTAAACCAGTACAATAGATCACATTTAAATATATCTTAATATGTGCTAGACACTATATTCCTAGCTGCCAACTAAAGGTTTTATACGCATCGAAGGAAAGAGTATGTATGGTCTATATCTAAAACATTACTGGTATTTAATACTAATGTCCACTTGATGAGGTGTGGTACAGAGGAAAGAATTTGAAATTTTGCTCAGAAGGAAGTGTTTGGGGTTTCACTCTGCAACCACTTATAGTTAGGAGGCTTTTGTTAAGTTAATTCTCAAGCCTCTGTTGCATAGGTGTAACCAATAAGAATAGCAACACATACCTGGCCAGCTTCTCAAGATCATTGTTTGGATCAAGTGAGGTTAATGCATGTGATACTGTGACAGTATGTGATCTTTGTATCTTGAAAATGCTTTAGCAAAATACATTCAAAGTTAGTTAAGAGGCTGAAAATTGAAAGTAAGGCATAGTAATTTTCTCATCAAATGGGATATGACTGCAGGTTTCTACTAGAAAAATATGGTGAGCCAAACTGAGTATAATCCCCCAGGTTCTGATCAAGGCAGAGTACAGAACAAAAATATGTCTCTCCATTTAAAAACCTGTTGTAATTCAGTCTAATATGACATTAATTTCACTGACTCTGATATCACTGCTGCAAATCACTGAAGTCCTCATTTTTAATGATGGGTGCAGCTATCCTGCTGAATATTTTAGTTCTAGAGATCTTTTTTTTTAGCTTAGCACTGAAATTTACATTTAACTCAAATGGACTCTTATTAGATTTGACCTCTTTCAGTCTATCAGTGTTAGTTTGTATCCTTTCATCCTATTTATTTATTATTTATTTTTTAGTAAGTCCTTTAAGTTTAATCTTATGTGTAAATCTAATCAACATAACATCAAAAGTTTAGATCCTTTGGTGAGGTTTTTTGAATGAGTCCAGGTTTTACAGAACAAATCCTTTTATTAAAGGGATTTGTTCTGTGAAGTTTGAGTTCAGCAAAAGGACCTCACTTGAGGACCTAGAGGGCCACATGCTTTCCTGGATTCAAAATATTAGCATTCATATAGTGCTTTTCAAGCACTCACAAGAATCATATCTCATCTGATCTTCACAACCCTGGAAGGTGGGTACAATTCTTTATTATCCCTCCCCCATTTTTCAGAAAAATAAACTGAAGCAAGTAGAGGTTAAGTGACTTGCTCAGAGCATTGAGTTAATGTTCGAGCATGAATTGAAAGTCAAGTCTTCCTCACTGTTCACTGCATAACCTATCCATTTCAATTTCCTGATCAACCCATCCAGTTATGTACAAAAGAAGTGATATATACAAACTAGATAAACCACAGAGGCCATTGGAATTATAGAAAGGGAAAGACTCTTACAAATACTCTAAATTAAGAATGAGATAAGTAATCAGTTATGTAATATCTATACCTCTAGAACTGATCATTTCAGTCAAGTAAAGACTTTAGGAGAAATAAGGACATTATAAGAGGACTTTGATTCTATGTGTTGCTTCTGTGTCAACTCACTGTACAGAGGAGGAAGAATTCATATCATTGAATCTCTTAATATTTGTGAGTGTACACATATACCCAATAAAAAGTTTAAAAAGATATGGAAAGAGATACAGAGATGATTTTTGCTAAAATGTTTCCATTTGTATCAACTAAGGATGATTTTTCAAGTTAAAAAAGCAAGAAATACAAATGCTTCTGATGCTGTCTGTGTGTCACTTTCATTACCTTGTTATCTGCATTGGTGTGATGAATTCTGACTGGTGACAACGCCTTGCAAAAGGAAGCAAGCAAAATGTCAATTTCTTATCAGCTTTCTGCACAACAATCCAAAGAAAATCATGTAGTTTTAAGAGTTACATTGCATGTCAACACTTGGTTATATCTATATGTCTCAGAGATCAGAATGACAAGTTCTTGTTATTTTCCTTGAATTCTTAAAACCTGTGCCTCAGAGGAGTGTTATCCACATTTTTGATAGCATATTCCTACCAATAAAAGTATTTTGAACAGTCACAATAAATATATTCATATTTATTCATTTATATTTAATATGCATGTCCTACTCTAGTTGCACTTGTTTGTCCTTCATTCTTGAAGAGGACCAATGACATCATGGAGTATTGGCTTAATTCATATGTGAATTGGATTTAAGTGAGGCAGAATTGCACAAAGTCATCAGCCTCCCCTCTCAGTGTCATCAAAGTCCAATGACAAGAGAAAAATCAAGACAACTGGCGATAGCCTGGGTTGAGAAGGATAACCTTGGTGTCTTTAATATTTAATCAAACTTTAAGCACTCCACAGCTCCTGCTGTAGCCACCATCATGGCCATTGGAACAACATATTTTCATCCACCCATTCCATAGGGGGAAGGCATCACATGTTTAGAGTAGACACTCCTCTAACTAACCAATAGATTTGAAGCCCATCTGTTACCTCGATCCTGGTTTACTCCATCTGCCAAGAGAGTTGACCTGGGTGTGACTGTTGTACATGCTGCGGTTTCTTGGATCAATAGGTGAGAGCTGAGTTCCAGATAGACACCAAAAGTGCTGAGCAACCCTATAATTGGCTAACCAGGCCCTCACACTAGAGGTGCTAGTACTCCTGGAACACCCTGTACACTGTTAGAGACAGTATGGCATCATGATTAGAAACCTGGTATTGAAGTAAAAATGATTTGGTTTCAAATCATTTCACCTCTTAGTATTCTAGGCATTTTTCTAAGCTCATAAGTTTATTATCCTACTGTACTGGTAGAAGAAGTTTCTTCATCTAGTTCCCTATACCACTGAGTTCCAATTCCAATTCTAGAACATAGAATCATCTAATACAGTGGATAGAATGCTGGGCCTCAAACCAGGAATATCAAATTTCAAATACGGACTACTTTTACTAGCTGTGTGACTCTGGGAATGTCACATCATCCCTCTCTGACTCCATTTCCTCAACTATAAAATGGGGGTGATAATAGCACTTACTTTACAGAGTTGTTATGGAAATCAAGTGGGGTAATATTTATAAAATTACTTAGCCCAGTGCCTTGCCCATGGCAGACATTTAATGCTTCCTTCCTTCTTTACTATCCTTACTATTGAGCTTATTACTCTGTATGCTTTTGAAACTTACAGATAAAACAGAAACTGAAAAAGGAATAAGATAAGATGAAATGACATTTCATCCTAGAGGCACTAGTGAGAAACTAGTAGGAACTATTCATAACTATTGATTAAGGGAATGACATAATTAGACCTACAATTTAGGAAAAGCACTCTGGAAATCCTATTGCAAGATCTCATTACAATTATTATTGGATATTATGGGCTGCTTAAATAAAGTTTCTCATTTATATACCACAATATTCAAGATTCCATAAAATATATGAAAGATAGCTCTTTTCAACAATCTCTGACATTAGGTAGGACTTAAAACATTTATACCAAAAGAGTTCACTCTTATAATGGAGGACATTTAGTGTAGAGTTGAGAGGTATTGCAGAGACTCCTCTTTGTACCCAATATTGTGCTGTTTGTAACGAATCATGTCATACCACAAAATTTTCTATAATTGATCTGTAATCACTTTCTTTTATGATTACATGATATGTCCTTAAGTGAACCACCTTTAGAGTTTTCCATAAGTAGTATATATCTTGTACAGAAAACAGAAATAGACAAGCAGTTGGACCCAGAATTAATCTGTTGGAGGACAAGATGGTTTGTTTGGGGAAATTGCAAGAGTCTTTTAATGGCCTCAAGCATATTTCTGAAACATATCACAGAAAATAGGGATAAAAATACATGTATTGTAGAACTATTTCAAAATATAATTTGTTATTATAAGTTTAAAAAACTAGGCTATTTTCAGGCAGAATGAGCCTTAAGAATAGAGAATGGGCAATGTTTCTCCTAAATCATATTCCAAGGTTATTAGGATTTATGTGATGATAGGGTCGATAATATCTGATAAAGTAGTAATTGCTAGCCAAACAAATGCAGGTCTACTCATGCTTACATTTAGTATAGATTGTGCTGTTTCTTTTCCTTACTGATAAAATATTCTCTATTTTAATCCTCTTCACCTGCCTCCTGCACAGGGCTATCTATTTAAACTTTATAACCTTTAGTCTGATTGATTTTCTTAGTAGCAGCATAAAGAGTATGCAGAGAGTATTGAGAAATTTCATCTCCCCAAATTTTATCCTTACGTTTGTATGCTCAAGTTAAGCAATGTTTTATTATAACAATTAGTAATAATAATAATAGTGATGATGATGCTGATAACCCTTAAACTGAATAATGACACTGTTGAATAAAGTGGATGGGTTTTCTTGGCTCACCTTTCTATTAAATATATAAAAAATTGTGTGTGTGGTGTGTGTGTGTGTGTGTATGGATGTGTGTGTGTGTTTGTCCTTCATTGCCGAAGAACACCATGTCATCAGAGAAATGATGACATCTCCAGTCATCTTGATGAATATCTGGTCACTGGATCCAGATGCCTCAAGAGGGCAAAGTGAGGCTGATGACCTGCACAGCCCTCCCTCACTCAAAACAAAGTCAAGTGCAAGTCATGTCATCATTTCTTTGATATCATGGTCTTCTTTGGCAACGAAGGATGAACATGCATATAAAAAATTACCTTTCTATTAAATATATAAAAATTTCAAGTAATTATGGTAAAAGGCTATAGTAACTTAAATCTTGTTGTTTTCCTATAGTTATGGAAGGGAAATGATGGGAAGTTAATAAGGAACAATCAACGTTCAGGAATAGAGAAGTGATAAAATATGGAATATTTCTTTTTTCGGTTTTTTTTGAAATGCAAAAAATGTTTATTTACTATTTACACCTGTTGTAGTATATTCTTGTTTGTTGCTTAAAATAATATTTCATTCATTCCTGTTGTCTTTATTTTCTAGACATTCTAATCACCGCATACCACAGGTTGTATCCTCCTTTATAACAAATAAAAGCAATTTTTAAAAAAAAGACCCAAGATGTTGATCACATCTTAAAGTGTACACAATGTTCTGCCAAAGTAGCCCCCCAACTTTTTGCCACAAAAGCAGAAGTTTATCTGTTCTACAAGACTATTACATGAATGAGTGTGTATATATGCATATGCATATATCCACATGTATACATATATGTATATATTGTGTTTAGCACCATGTTTATTATTGTAGTAACTGTGAATATTTTCTATTTAGTTTTTTATATTATACTATGCATTGATTTATCAAAATCTTTTCCTGTCCCTGTGAATTCCTCCAATTTGTTATTTCTTACCTAACAAAGATATCCCATTACCTTCACATGTTAGTGGGGATTTTGTCTTGTCCCCCTGCAAACATGATAAACACCTACAGGACTTTGCTGTCACAGAAAATATTTCTATGAGTATTTACTATTAGACTTTGTTTCTGTCTTTCACTTCCTTTAGGTTTGTGAGTCAAAGGTGTGGACAAGTTAAAGCACTTTTCTTGAATAAAGCCAAATGGGTAAGCAGAGCGGAAGGAAGAATTCACAACATCATTTATTGTATATTTTATGCCTCCTTTTTCCATGCTCAATAAATATTCAGAATCCCTATATTGGTAAATTTTATCATTTAGTTTGATATGAGGCAAAATTTCAGAGTTTCATTTGTATTTGTTCCAGGCTTTGGGACATGTTTTCATACAACCATTTATAGTTTACAGTTCTTCTAGGTACCATTTTTAAAATATCCTTTAATATTAAATTAATTCATGTTTTCTCTCTACATATAATATACATATATGCATATACACACATATGCACATGTGTTATAAAACAAAAACATTACATAAAATTTTATATATAATCAATATATTATGTAATTATGTAATATGATATATCATATATTATATTTCTTATACTATAGTAATATAATTATATATCATATTAAAGTAATATATAAGTATATATAATGAGGTTATTCTATTACATATAGGTAGAGCTAGTCTACAATTATCTATATCTTAGCTATGAGATATTTATTAATGATATCTGAAGCAAATATATTTCTCTACAGTTACTCTTGTCACTCAATCTCCATTGATTTTATTGATGTGAAAATCTTGTTTTTAATTTGACGTGATTGAAATAGTCAATGTTAACTCACATGATATTTGTATGCTGTTTAAGAATCTCCTCCCACATTCCCCTATAATTCTGAAAAATATCTCTTCTTATTCCCTTCTAATTTATTTTAGGCTAATGCCTTTTACATTCTGCTATTGTATCTATTTGGAAGTCATTATATTATGTACAATATTGATTTAAATATATTTCTGCCAATTTGGTATGAAAGTTGATCCCTGTCATTGTTTTTAAAAAATCATTAGTAAAACTAACTTAGAGTTTTCTCTTGCTTCTTTGTCTACCTCTGGTTTAGATATCAGGAAAATATGTATTTGATAAAAGAAATATAAAAAGTCACTCTCTTTCTGAGTTAATAGTATAGATATTAGTTACTCTTCTATTATTTGATAAAAATAATTTGAAAATTCATGTGACTCAGGATTCTCCACCCTCTTTTAGTAGGTCATTTATGCCTTATATAAATTTTTTTTTTAAATCTGTAATTAGGTTTAAGAAAACAGCTCTTCTTTCTTTAGTTTGGGGTTTTATACACACATATACCTCCTTGCAATGACTAGTTTTTCTTGCATATTTTACATACATTAGTTTGCAATAAATTTTTGCTGTTTCTTATGAAATTTTTAAACTTGATTTAATGCAGTATTTTCCTTGATCAAATTAGCTAATGATTTATAAACATTTTTAGTCTACCAACTATCAATGCCAGTTTCACTGCACTTATTTCATTTTCAAATTTCATTTATTTTCTATTCTTTTTAATTTTATGCTCATATTGTTGAATTTCTATATTTTAATATTAATTGTAATGTTCATTTGTATGTATTGGCTACTCAATCATTCCTACATGCTATGCCCCTGTCCCCCAATATTATAGGCTTTCATTTAAAATATATCAAAAGCTTAATATCTGTAGTAAAAAAAAAAAATGAAACTGAACTCACAGGAATACAAACATATAATACTTTACGTACATGCTTTCACTGAAACCTCATAGAAAGCTTATGAGATAGGTAGATGAGAAAACTGTGGTAGCATAGAAAAGAAATATAGAAGGCAAGATAAAAATCCATATCTACTTGGAATCAAATCAAATCCTCTAACCTGCTCCTCCCTCAAACTTCTCAGGGAGGGCCAAATCAAACAACTGGAATGTGAGGTTAAAGCCACTTATTTATATCTCTTTTAAGGTCTGGTTTTGTGTTTTTCCTCTTTTCTCTCTCCTCCCATCCTCCTCTCTCTGTATATTTTAATGCCATAGTTCTCATAGATCATAACACACACTGGTTTACCATAATTTATTGCTTTCTTTTTGTTAAGAATGCAAGAAACGTATTTAAGTTGTCTAATTTTTTTTAATCAGGCAATTCCAATTCTTATGTGGTTACCAAATTTTTACCCATATTTTATGAATTCCTTCTTCCTATTCACTACTTCTTTGAGTTGGGTGAATTATTATGTAGGTATGTATTATGTTTTTATATATTTGAAAGTCAGGTCTTGATTAATATGTAATTGCCAAGAAGATTCTTCCATTGTTTTTAATTTCTTTTAATTTTAGAGGTATTGTTAATATAAATTTTGTTTTTTCCATATTCCATCTTATTAATTTTGACAGTTTTGAGACTTAGATAATTTTTTCTCTTCTGAATAATTGAGAAAAATATATTGTTCATTTATTTCCTTTAAAATGAATATTTAGAATGCTGAGTGGGGCACCTATTAAATTGCCTGATTTCTCATATTAGAGTCTTATCTATTTTAATTATGCCTTTTATACTTTCTGCCCCATTCCATGTGTGTTGTTTTACTTTTAGTTATCTACTTCATGTGTTTTACATGTAGTTGATCATTTATGTGGTTTAAAGCTTCAAGTTCATATCACAGAACTATATTCTAAAATGATGTAATGCTTCTCTTCTTTTGACCATGTGATATCTCCTTTATCAATGGAAATTTTGATTTCTTTCTAAAATACACTTGCTATTTATTGTATTTGTTAATATTTTATAAAATAGTTCTCAAATTCATTTAAATATCTTAGCATTATTTTTTCTAGGTGTATTTGTTTTAATTTTATCACTTTTTCTTCTGCCCCTATACATCCAATTAGCTGCCAAGTCTTCAACCTAATTGTATCATATCTGTCATATGAATCCCATTATTCCTCTTCTTACAAATTCTACCCTATGTCAGGCCTTCTCCAGGCATGACAGACTCTTACAAGAGCTTTTGAACAGTTAACAATGTCTGCAGTTTCTTTCTTTTCAAATCCATCCTCCATATCATTGCCAAACTATATCTTAACTCTTTTATTTTTTTTTGAAAACAGGAAGTAAATGAAAAATTACCTCATTTTATAGACCAAGCAAAAAAAAAAAGGGGAGGAGCATTCCCCAACATACAACAGCCCAAGACAGTTAATTCGTCTTTAGTAATTCTTAATATGTAAACAAATGGAAATGTATATTCCCTCAGAAGGGAAAGGCAATCAAAATCCCCCAAATAAGGCTCAAATTCCTTTAACCTATTTTCCCTGATTAACTCTAAAAAAAATACAGTCACACCTTAAAAAAAGTAGAAGAAGTTTGGGGGTTATGTTTCACATAACTAAGGATGGAACAAAAGTGATGACTTGACAAAATAATATGAATTTTAAAAAAGGTTTAAAATGGCCTTACACAAACAAAGCAATGCATTGAGAATAACAGCCAGTGTAGACTGGGAATAAATCTCTCTGAAAAAATGATGAAATCTTATATCTATAGAAGATTAACCGAAAACTATAAGACCAAGACGCAGTTCCACTATATGTGATAATATTCTAGGGATGAATTATTTTTAAAAGGCAAACTATCCATGATAAGTATTTTTTTTGAAATTACCAATAAATATTTGTAGAAATATTAATTATAAGAACTCTTAGATATTGCCTTGTATTTGTGTAATAGTAATGTAAAGTTAATGGTTGAGGGGAGAAAGAGTTACAGATCTTCCCCTCCCATTTACTGGGGATATAATATGTGATTCAAATATTAAAAAGTATTGCTGTGTACAGGAAAAATTAAGTTTATTATGCATGGTCCTGACATGCAAAAGAAAATGTTTAAAATTACAGACAGAAAATGTTATTCAATGTAAGGAAACGTTACTTAAAAACTGATGCCCTGATATGGAATAGTTTACTTTGGTGAAGGTAGTGAATTCTTTAAACAGTAATTGCATAATCACATGTCAGGAGTACTATAGGATGAATTCATGCTTTCTGTATACATTTTGTAATACTTCATCTCTAGGGTAACTTTAAATGCTACAAATTTAGGGTTACTTTCTTTTATTTTTATTCTAACTTGTCTATGGTAATTGTTAACTTTATATACTCTTTTCTCAGAAATGTTATGAGAGGCAGAAAGAGCTAAAACCTAACCTAATTGTTCTTTTTTTTTCATTTTACCATTACTATGAGTTATCAAACATTTCATTGAGTTGAGGCCCCTTTATCACCTGTCTATCAAATTACTGAGGAAACCTAACATGTTAAGATCATTCAAAAATAATTCTATTGAACTTATACTAGTTTAAAGTGGTTTTCCATGTAAGAAATTCTAAGCAGAAATTGATTCCAAACCCCACAAGGGGATATGTCCATTTCCTTTTGAACCTAATGAAGGAAACACAAATCAGACTATCAAACCTCACTTCCTCACCCTTATCTGATTTTTATGCAAAGAGTATCTGTGTTTAAGTGTCTATACAATTTCCATTTTTCCCTATAGCTTGTCCTTTCTACAATTATTTGTGAATTGCAAGTTAGACCTCTGAAGTCAAACAATGCATTCAGATTAGGAGTCTCTTGCTTTGAAAATGATAAATGCTAGTAGATTTAAAGAAAAAAAAGGATGATTGTCAGTCAGATAAAGATATGACAAATAATGAATGGTGTAGTTGTAATTCCATCATTAAATAATGATCTTCAGATGTAATTATTTTAGTCATTAGCTTTCATTTTTATAATCCTTCATATATTTTATTGGGAAGAATACATTTATTTGATGTCTAATATTTCCTATGCATTAGTAGAAAATAATGTATTTACATTATATCATTCTTTTTATTTGTGCTCCAATTGATCTTTTGTAAGATGATACTATGTGTTTAATATATGATACTATGATAAGTGGTGGATGTACAAAGAAAATCAACAATTATTTCCCTCAAGGAAGTTGAATTTTAACAGAAGAGGCAAAATATGCATAAATAGATATGTATATGACATAGGATAGATATAGTGCAACCTTAGTAGAAGATGGCAGCAGCAGCTGAGATGGGGTGAGGGACCAGAATGGATCTCCTCAGATAAAGTAGCATTTGAGAAGTACAATGAAAGAATGATTCTAAGAAATGGACATGAGGAAGGCATACATTCCACAAAGGGAGATAATCAATTGAAAGGCATGAAGATTGTATATGTAACATAATATGGGGTGGCGAGAATTAGCATAGCATAAATGAACTATTGAATATGTAAATGAAGAATTTGAATGCAAAAGACTGAAAAGACTAAAATGGCCCAGGTTGAGAAGGGCTTTAAAATGCAAACAAAAGGAGTGTATGATCATGGGGTTACTAGTGAGACACAAGAGATTACTGAATACTGTTGGGGACATTGAATTTTAGAAAAAAACATTTTGGTAGATATGTAAATAATTGATTTTTCAGAGACAGAGAGATGGTGCAGAGAAATGAATTATGAAGCTACTGCAATAGTTCAGACAAGAAGTGGTAAGGGATTGAGATAGTATAATGACTCTATAAGCATAAAGAAAGGGACAGATGCAAGACATGTTGGGAATACTGAATGAAAAGATCTGGCAACTAATTGCATATATATGGTAAGTGTTGTTGGGGAGCTAAGAATAACCTGGAGGCTATGACCTTAGGTCGTTAGAAGGTTGCTGGTTTTCTCAAAGGTGATAGGGAAGTGCGGAAAACATATGTGTTTGAGGGAAAAGATGATAAACTTACAAGCTGTGTGTGTGTGTGTGTGTGTGTGTGTGTGTGTGTGTGTGTGTGTGACTAGTGGCACTATACTGGTTAGTCAGTCAATCAACAAGAATTTATCAAATGTTGACTGTGTCTTAAATATTAGGCTAAGCACAAGAGATAAAAAGAAATGTAAAAATAAGCAAACAAAAATAGTTCCCTGCCCTCAAGAAACATATATGTGCATGCTAAGGGCAATGGCAATTTGTAAATAAAAAGATATTTGCAAGGCAGATGAAGACAAAATGAAAGAAAAAGGCATTAGCAGCTGGAGGACAGAGAAAAGACTCCTAGAGAAAGGAAACCAGGAAACCCAAGAAGAGTTGAAGGGCAGGACGTTAAGGGATTGGGGGATAATCTGTGCAAAGGCATTAACAGCAGGAAATGGAGTGCCATGATTGATGAACTGCAAGTTCTCAAGGTAGTTGAATCATATGGTTTGTAGAGGGGAGTAGTCAGATAAATAGTGGAGAACAGTTTCATGAAAGCTTAATCGATTATTCAGAAAGAGATGATTAATGGTGTCAATACATTGGAAAAGTCAAAAAGAATAAGGGTTGAGAAAAAGTCATCAGATTTGTCAGTTAAGAAATCATTTGATAGGTTTAGAGAGGCCAGTTTTAGTTGAATGATGACCTCAGAATTGAGATTACAGAAGCTGCAGAAGAGAGTAAAACAGATAAATATTAACTTAATGTAAAAGGAGCAACAAGATACTGAGACTAAATAATCAATTGAGTCGGGGTAAAAGAATCTGAGTTGTTAAATGAAGTATTACTTTGATACAGAAAAGCCTAAGAAAAGATGGTGAGAATATGAAGATTATCATAAGAGGGAGGGAGGGAAGGAGGGAGAGATTGGGGGAGAGAGAGAGAGAGAGAGAGAGAGAGAGAGAGAGAGAGAGAGAGAGAGAGAGAGAGAGAGAGAGAGAGAGATAAGAAGTGAGAATCAATAGAGACACAGTTGAGAAGTTCTGATGGGATATACAATTATGTTTTGGGAGGAGGAGATGGTTTAATCTAGTGAGATACACAAAGGGAAGAAAGCAATACATAAAAATGGATTCTGAAGATTAAAGATAAAGAGAAGAAGATAGGTAAAATGCAGAGGTGTCATACTAGCATCGTGGGTTCATGGCACCTCAAATTGAAGTGTGGCCTTAATCAAATTAAAATGTAATGAAGTATTTAACAAAATAAAAATGTAATACAACACAGTGGTTTGGGTTTTACTAAGTCAATATGTGACTTACAAGGATCCATTTGAGATGGGAGGATATGGGATTAGGAATAAATATGAAGGAAATGGAATTGGCAAAGAGAAAGAATACCCCTTTATTGGAAAGTGGAGTGAAAGGGAAGATGGTGAACTTTCATGTTGGGAAAGGGTAGAGGAGAGATCTTAAAGTGAATATATTCAATATTTTTAACAAAGCATATGACAAGATTTGTAAAGTTTAAGGTACTCAATTGAGAGAATAGCCAGAAGTGGCTTGACAAAAGAAGAAAAAGGTGGGCATGAATAGGACAGAGAAATGATTAGAAAAGAGTAGATAAATTACTTTGCTATTGTGAGAGCCTAGTTGAGATTAGGAAATAAATCTGAATTGAACTCTTGTCATCCAATTTGCTTATTTAATTTGCAAATCCCTAAAAGTCAAAAGATCTGTTTTACAAAGTGTATCAGTAGCTTTTTCAAATCTATGAGAGTCAATATTTTGGAAGTAGCTGTTGTTCCTTTTTTTTTCTGAACCTTATCAATTCATGTAAGAAGATAAAAATTAATGGAAGTTTTATATTTAAAGTTTTATGAAGAAACCAAGGACTACTGATTAGACTATGATTTTTTTAAAAAAGTGCACCTTGTCACTTATACTTCCTGATTATGTCTATATTAATATTCTATTTTATATATTATATGAATATATGTATATATCACATTTTATTCACATATGTTTACAGCACAAACCAGTGCTGATCAAAGAAAATATTGTAGCAGAAGGGAAAGCTGAGTGAAAGTTATTACCCTCAGTGAGTAATATTTTAACTCCTGCATTCCTGTGTGATTTAACCCCATGGAACAATGCCACCCTGTCTCATAATAGATACCAAATGTCAAAAGAAAATCTATTCAAAATTGTTTCTATTGTCAATTGGTAAATTTTAAAGGGATTAATCATAATTCTAATGTGATCTTCATCATTTTCATCCAGTTCTTACATATCTGGGTCCTTCATGATGAGTGAGTATAGTCAGGTAGTTAATCAAATTTTACTGCCTGGTGTTCAAAGCATACTAGAATCTATAATTCATATATGCGTTAAGGAGGAATTTTGATCAGGAAACCACCCTTACAGCAGTTTTGAACATTATATTTAAATAATCCCAAATGAAAGTTGATAGTTACATGAAATAATATCCACACGTTTGAAAATTTTGTATTCTTCTTTAATCTTTGGGTGAAAATGAACAATCTATTTTCAGTGTTATTCTTTTCCCTTATGACTAAAAGCAAGAGACAAAGATGAAAAGTTCAGGGAGTCAGAATACATATAATCATCAGAGACTACAAACAAAATCTAAGACAGTTATCATGATGTTGGTAAGTCTTTAGTTCATATGTTGATTGCTTGGCATTTGATATTATAGCACTCTGTTTCTCCAGGGTTCCAGTTCAAGCTGATGAATGGATGGTAGTAATGAGCAACATGAGGTTTGCTGAAAGAGTGTAAGAGACAAGAAGCAGAAAGATCATTACTTTAAATGATCTAGAAAATACTCAAATTGTAATTAATTTAAAACTCTCTTTTCTTCATTCAGTTGTTTATTTTCTGTTAGGATGATTATTGATTCTGAAGCCCAAGATGTTTCTTATTATAAAAGAATGGTCATGACAGCCAAAGTGCAGCAATGGTATTTCTACCCTTTCTCTAGTAAACAAACTGCATAATTTTTAGAGGTTGTCCATCCATTCTCAGAAAGTGAAGTACAAAAACTTTTGAGGAAATATTTCTGAATTTTATTTTCCAAACTTCCTTATTATAGCTATTATAGTACCTTCTTTCAAAGTATGGTAAATTTCAGTTTCAATAATTATCTTATGTTTCAGTGTTATTAGCCAGAAACATTTCATGGATTTCATTTATCCTTTGACATATCTAATTTTGTAACCTGTAGATTCTCCTAGGTGTAAGAGGTATGAAAAATTCTCCTCTCTTTTGTAGTTTCAACTTCAAATAGAAGAAACTGAAGAAAAGGGAAAATAACTTTCTGGTGGGAAAATGTGGGGGACTTTTCCATTGCTCTTTCAGAAAGTAGTACAAGGAAATCCACTGGTTTCACTTTAAAGGGTCCTCACAGCCATTTACATTCAGCCACCAATTCAGTCCGTGGTATATTTAATTAAAAGACCTCAAACACATGAAGGAAAGTGATAGGTCATAGGTAGAGTGTTAATGTATTCAGTCTGCATCTATGGAGAGGAACTATAACACTTTCAGCATAAACCTCTGAAGTACAAAACCTAAAGTACAAAACATAAACCTCCAAGTACAAAATTTACTGTGCTTAGAAATAAAGGCTCTCCTTAATCTGGTTTTAAATTACCTTACCAAATTTGTACTACATAATTCCTTTATTTAGGCAGCATGTAGTAATGGGTAGAAAGCTGGATTTAGAACCAGAAAGACTTGAGTTAAAGTCCCATTTTTGACACACTGGCTCTATGACTGGGCAAGTTATTTAGCTTCTAAGTTTTCTATTCTCTATCGAAGGCTATAAATTGCAAATAAGATTCATTGGCAGAGGAAGTTTCTACAAATGAGATTTCCCTATGCTGATTCCCTATTGAGTCACAGGTCTGGTCACCATCCAAGTCTTTATTCTCTAACTCTAAATACATTTATTTAGCTAGTCTATTTACTGCAGCCTGAGTAAGTATAAGGACCTGAATGTCTTTGTCTCTACACTATCCGCTTATCTATTCATACTCATTCTTTAAGACTAGTCTAAGTCCTGCTACCTGCATTCACAGGAATCACTCTCCCCTTTGAATCATAATAATATTTCTTATCTCCACAAATCAAGAATCCTCATAAGTCAGGACTGACGAAAGGCATACTGAATTCCATATGGGAGGGCTTATCAATAACATACTCTATAGTTCATGATTCTATATAAAATAACCCTAAAAATGATTAAGTTCATCTTTTCTATTTCTCCTTTAATTTTATTTAGTTATTTTAGCAGCACCAAGCTAACTCAGTTTGGAAGGGAGAAAAAAGTTTGTCACAAACAACAAAAAGTACCCCCCAAAATGTCTCATACTCAAGTCCATAGACAACCAATAAAACTTTCCCCTTCAGTAAACTGCATTTACCTTATAAGTCAACAAGCCAACATAATGACTCAGGACTTGTATTACTGCCTTAGATTTATTTCTCCTCTGTGATGATAAATAGACAAAGAATTCAGAGTTTCAGAGATACAACCCTTGGTTCTATTAGCACACACACTCCCCCTTCTTGTTATCAGTAAAAGTCAAAGTTTACTTTTATTACATTAACACTCTGTTTCTTAGGCTTCCAGATCTATTCCTTCACCAGATCCTTATGGTACAAGCGTCCTTCACTTTCCTACCATTGCCACTCTCCCTATATTCACTCCTATCAATAGGTATTAAATTGGAAACTTGATCATTCTTTGGCTACTGGAAACCATCTCCATAGCTACCATTACTTCACACTTGCACTGTTGACTCGGTTGATTTCTCAATGGAGTATCACCATTATTGGATAAAAAAAGACTTTCTGGGCCAACATGCTTTAAGACTTAACATGATTATAGTTTGGTTGTGAATCAGGCAACTAGCTAGTAAAGAAATGGATCTTTCCAAACCCTTCGTATTTGCCATTCTCCAGGGAAAGTCTGTAGCCGTCACTCCTACTGAATCCTATATACTTTATCCCTGTCAAGAGGCCACTCTACCCCTACATGTTCATCATTAATTATTGAGTTTTTTTTTTAATCTGAGGATAATCATTACTTGTAGCCTTTTGTATTTTCCTGTTTAAATCCATAAACCTTCTTGGAGACTGGTGTGTTAAACTATGTAATTGTGTCAATGGTTTGTAAAAAATCATAAAAGAATGCAGTGAAACCATTGATGGGGATGGGGAAAACTAGTGACCACTCCTAGCAGTCGTAATACAGTGAGGCTTCTCCCTATTATGTGAGTAGGATGAAAGGAAGCAAGAACTAATTTAGGACCATGTGCTAGCTTCTGTAATGCAATTTATAAATATAATCTCATTTGACTCTCACAACAACCCTGTGAAGTAGGTACTATGGTTATTCCTATTTTGAATTGAGGAAACTGATGCAGATAGGTTAAGTGACTTGTCCAGGATCATACAGTTAGTGTCTAATGCTAGACCTGGACTCATATCTACCTGATTCTAGATCAGGTACTCTATCCTCTGCACCATCTAGCTACTTCACTATTTAGCAAGAAATCTGTTAAAATCTTGTGAAAACCCTTATAGTGCTTGGCTATTGTTCTTTAACTTTTGAGTTTTTATCTAATTTTCAAGTGGTTAGGTTTTCCTTCAACCACAGAGTAAGTTCATTGAGATAAGGGTTCTAGTATTATTTTTTTTTATTAATAATTCATTTATTGACTAATGTAAGTATCTTACATGTTACTTAATGTATAACTGATTCAATATTTATATAAATGACCAAAGAACAAAAGTTTGACCACCATCATGCCTTTACAACAACCAAACCACCCTAATTCTATATATCCCTGAAAACTAAGTCCAATAGCAAACAAGAATCATAGAAATATTTTTTAAGATTTTTTTATCCTATATTAGCAGCTCTTAGAGTGTCAGATAATAAGCTATAATTACCACCTTTAAACACTGTTACATTAAGGCGTAGGAGAGTGAATTCTATTGCTGGGACTAATACCAGAAATCAGGTTTTTAGACTTTTAACTCAAAACTCTATTCATAAAACTGTTTTACCTTCAAAGAAAGAAAATTAAATCATAATTTCAACATACATAAATGGATCTGAACTATTGTATGAAAGTCAAGAGAGAAACATTCTTACATCAAATAATCACTGTAATATCAATGTTAGTTTATCCATTCATTTCTAGATCAATGTTTATGTATCTCTTTCTTGTATCACATAGTCCCCCACAACTCATTGAGGCTAAATTCCTGCTAAGGCTGCCACTTTTTTTTTAATACAAAAGGTTTTATTCAGGGATATTTTTCCCATCAGTGAAAAAATAGCAAAGAATGGCTCCATCTCAGGCTGCCTGACACAGCAAGAATGCACCTGGCACACTTGAGTCTTTTGTTTTCCACTTTGAGGTTCTATGATGTGAAAAGCTGCAGTGAATTGCAAAGCAGTCAGGGAGTGCTCATGAAAATGAGATTTTCTCTGCCTCCCCATTCTATACTAAAGACATTTCCATTTGTCAGTTTATAAATACCAATATATTTTTTCTTAGGTTTCAGATAAGAACAATTTTGGACATGTGAGTGATATAAATGTCTCTGCTCATGTGATCCTTGAACACCTTTTTGTATCAGTATTCCTATTTGGATAATGTAAATACAGACTTAGCCACTTGGCCACCTCTAAAATGATAAAGAATATCTAAAAATAAAAACTTCTTTGCTTGGAACTTTAGAGAACTTGGGATAAAGTCTGTTCAAATATGTAAACATTTTTAATTGCCTTTCTTATCTGCCTCCCCCTCCCCTTCCTTCTCCTCTCCAAAGAAAGGTAAATTTGGATGACCAAAAGATACTCAGTTAACTTGGGTTTTACTAGCTCCTTTCCCTCCCTTCCCATCTTCACCCAAAACCTTAAACCTATTGTACTTTGAAGCTGGGGTACTAATGGGCCCCTGCTTAAGGTCTCTTCTGGACCCTCCTAGCTTTACAATGATTATCAATAGTAACTGTTGTTGTTTCCCACCCAACCTGGTGTCTTTCTTTCTCTTGGCTTCATTAAAGGGACCATGCCCTGGCTACTTTTTAAACTGGCCTATTCAACGAATGGGCATTGCCTCACCCTAAGTGACTACCTGCAAAGACCTTGACCTAAAGGGCCCAAGGTCTCCCAGTGCATCCTGGGTCATCTCCAGTCTTTCTGATGAATATCTGGTAACTGGATTCAGATGGCTCTGGAGGGCAATTGAAGCTGGTGACCTACACAACCCTCCCTCACTCAAAACAAAGTCAAATGCAAGTCATATCATCATTTCTCTGATGGAATGGTCTTCTTTGACAATGAAGGACAAACACAATAGCACCCCTCCAATGAGCCAGATATATAAGCTACAACAAACCAAAAAAGAAAGAATTTTCCTTCTAGAGAGGTGAGTGACTTGGAATTCCATCTTAAAGTTATGTTTTTGGGAGCTTGTAATATTATAAAGAAATGCAGTTTAAGTAGGTCATAAATCATTCTCCAGACAGAGAGACATTCTCTAATTGGTTAGGAGTTGGAATCCTAGCCCTGTACTGAAAAGAAAACTTACTAGTCAAATTTTTGAACTGCTAGAACTTTCCCAACCCAGACTTCTACCAAAGAACAATGAACAGAAGTAAACACACAACTAGGTTGACAGCACTTTTATAAAGGAAAATAATAAAAATGATCATAAGGAAGAAGCTTAGCTCACAATGTCAAAAACAATTAAAAACCAATGGTTGTTCATGAACAAGTAAATGGAGAAGGAAGTGTAGATGCATTGAAACAGTTGTTCCACTACAATCTTCACAATTCATCTGCCTGGATGAGAGCTTCAAACATACAATCTAATTACAATCATACGGATCTGTCTTTATGACTGCACAAGGCCCAAATATCTTCCTTCATTCTCTCCTTAATCTAGGAAGAAAATCTTTCCCTTGATGTTGCCCTCAGTACTATTGATGTTAAATAGACCCCCAACTTATCTTTATCTGTGTGATTGCTCCCCAGGTGAGTGACAGGAATTACTTTGCATCAAGAGAGAAAGATAGAACAAGAGCGAGAGTGAGAGTGAGAGCGAGAGCAAGAGAGAGAGCGAGAGCAAGAGCGAGAGCGAGCGAGAGAGAGAGAGAGACAGAGAGAGAGAGAGAGAGAGAGAGAGAGAGAGAGAGAGAGAATGTGTGTGTGTGTGTTTGTGTGTATGTGTGTGTGTGACACACGTGGAAATTTAGTTTTCAAGAAAAGAAATACAATCTACAAAATCCTATGAGAAAGTGTTCAAATAATTAATAAAGTGATGAATACATATCAAATTAATTCAATCTTGTCTTCCAGTGTGAAGATGGTAGAGTGAAGAGAACCTTTGATGCTCTCCTAAATTCCCCTCCAAACAACTAGAAAATTACCTCAGAAATGATCTAGCAGCAGGGAAGCAGTTCACCAGTACAGCTGGTACTCTCTCCCTGTCTCACTGGGGCTGGAGGGGGCAGATACAAGTGCAGTAGCAGCAGCAGCAGCAGCCAACCTCACAGCAGGGGCCTAGAGAAAGGCTCCAAGCCTAGGGCACTCAATAAGTATGGCCCATCCATCCTGCAAACCAGTAGTCAACTCTCTGTATAATACAGCAAGGCTCTACCTCAGTGACCCCACTCTTAGGACAAGCCACCACTAAGACTTTGACCTTATTGTTGAGAAGTACTGAAACCATGAGCTGGGGCTAAGCAACAATTAGATCTGACCCTGGAGCCTACCACCAGAGAGATCCTGTTTTCATAGCAACCCAGAAGCAGGGCCCTACCCCAGGGACAGAGCAGCAACAAGATTCCTCCTAAAGGACCAATCACCTAAAAAAACTCTTTTACTATAACAACCCAGAAGAAAGTTCCCACCTCTGGAGCAGGCCAATAGCTAAGTTCCATACCCAGGGAAGGTCAACTGGGAGACCCTACTCTCAGTATGTCAGAAGGAAAGTCTATCCTCCAATGAAAACAAGCAGCTAAGCCCTGAAGCAGAATGAAAGACAGCATTAAGATCAGGACCCCAGTAAAAAAATCTGGACACAATATAGGTCATATTCCAAAACCACCACGTCACCAAAAAAAAGCAGGAAAAAAATGAGCAAAAAAAAAAAAATAACTTTAGAAAGTTACTATGATGTTAGGGAAGATCAAAGAATAAACATAGAAGAGGAAAATAGTGTCAAAATTTCTACATATAAAGCTCAAACAAATAATGTAATTTGATCTCAGGCCTAAAAAGAATTCCTGGAAAAGCTTAACAAGGATTTAAAAATAAAAGTAGAAAAACAGAAGGCAAACTTGGAAAAAAAATGAGAATAATGCAAGAAAATCATGAAAAAGAGTCAATAGCTTGGGGAAAGATATAGAAAAATTTACTGGGTAAAATAGCTCCCTAAAATATAAAATTGGCCAAATGGAAAAGGAACTGCAACAGGTCAATGAAGAAAATAGCTCCTTAAAATTAGACTTGAATGAGTAGGAACCAATGACTCTATGAGACATCATGATACAATAAAACAAAACAAGAAAGTATAAGTAAAATAACAGAAAATTTGAAATTTCTTATTGTAAAACAACTGACCTAGAAAATAGAACCAGGAAAGATATCAGAAGTATTGAACTATTTGAAAGCCATGAAAAAAACAGAATAAACAAAAGTAACAATAAATGCTTGGACAACATCTTTCAGAAAATTATCAAAGAAAAGTGCCCTGATGTGTTAGAAACAGAGGGCAAAATAGAAATTGTGAAAAAAAATGGCAATTACCAACTAAAAGAGATCCCAAAAGGAAAACTCCCAGGAACATCATACAGAAATTCCAGAACTAAGAAACAAAGAGAAAGAATTGGAAGAAGTAAAAAAATAAATAAATATCATGGAGATATAATAAGGGCTGCAGAGAAGATTTTCCAGTTTCCACTTTATAGAGCCAGGAAACCTAGAACATAATATACTTAAAGAAAAAGGAATTATGATTACAACAAGAATCACCTACCCAGTAAAATTCAATGTATTTCAGGGGAGAAATGAATATTTAATGAAATAGAGGACTTTCAGGCATTTCTAATTAGAAGACCAGAACTAAAAATCTATTTTGACCTCCAAATGCAAGACTTAGGGGAAATATAAAAAAAAAATGTAAAAAAGAGACAAAAAAGAGAAAATATGAGAAATCAAAGAAATCAAATGAGGTTAACCTGTTTATATTTCTATATGGCAAGATAGTATGTGTAACTTAAAAACATTATTACTATAAGAATAATTAGGAGTAAATATGGACAGAGGATGTAGACACAAGGTGACCTTGATGGAATGATACCAAAAATAAAAATAAAATGAAGGGATGAGAAATAAAATCGTTCTGGAAGAAGAAGCAGGGGGGAATTGAATGGCATCATTGTCCCACATAACAGAACAATATAATGAAATGGAAGAGGGAGGTGGGGTGGGGAGCAAAGCCTAATCCTACTGTCATAAAAATTGAATCAAAGAGGGAATAACATACATATTGAGGTGGATATAAAAAAAATCTATCTTACCTTGTTGGAAAGTTAAAAAAAAAGAAAGAGCATAATAGAAGGGTAGGGGGTCCTGAATAAAGAGTGAATGTATTACGGAAGTTGGTGATCAGAAGTAAAACATTTGTGAACAGGGAAAAGGTAGGGGATAAATAAGCAAAAAGATTGACTGTAGGGGAACACACAGATAATCACAACTACAAATGTGAATGGGATGAAGTCACCCATAAAATGGAAGCAGATAGAAGAATTGAATAAAATTCAGAATCCTGTAATATGTTGCTTTAAAGAAACACATTTGAAGCAGAGAAATACACATAGGGTAAAGGTAAAGGACTTGATTAGAATCTAGTATGCTTCAAGTAGAGCAAAGAAAGTAGGGATAGCAATCATAATCTCAGACAAAGTAAAAGGAAAAATATATCTAATTAAAAGAGATAAAGAAGGAAACTATATCTTAGTGAAAGTTACCATAAACAATGAAACCATATTAACACTAAGCATATATGCATCCAATCATGTATCATCTCAATTTTTGAAGGAGAAATTGAAGGAGTTATAGGAAGAAGTAGACAATAAAATCGTACTAGTGGGGACCTCAAATTTCTTCTCTCAAAAAATAAATAAAACTCAAAAATAAACTAGAAAGAAGTTAAGGAGCTGAATAAAATTCAGAAAAAAATTAAATATGATAGATCACTGAAGAAAATTAAATGGAGAAAGAAGGGAATATACCTTTTTCTCGGCAGCATGTGACACATACACAAAAACTGACCATGTATCAGGATGCAAAAACCTCACAAGCAAATGAAGAAAAGCATAAATTGTAAACATTTATTTTCAGGTCATAATGCAATAAAAATTACATTCCATAATGGATGATGGAGAGATGAAAAATTACTTATAAGAATTGCTAATACTTGACATGGAGAGACACTTTTCCTTTGAATTGCTTTAATTTCTTGTTTTTTTTTCTCACTGTTTTTGTGAAGCAAAACAATGAATTGTTTCTGAACTTTATTTTTGTCTTGAATTTGAAGCCACAATTCTTACTCATTTTTGAAACAATATTTCAAGTGAAGCAAAATTACTGAAATTCGGCCCTTTTACTGTACAGATCATACCACTATTGCTTCTTTAACATTCAGAACAACTGCTTAGAAGGCTCTATATATGGTTCTTTTCCAGATGGCAGTATTACATAATACATTGCTGAAGATCTTGTTATTTTATAAAGTTTTTCCTCTTTTTGGCTGACCTCATAGACTGTATGGCAAAGTCTACTCACAGCTAATAGAATAGAAAATTTGACTTGTTTTTTTATATAATAAGAACTAACATTCATATAAGTTTTACATTTTGAAAAGCACTTTACAAATAACTCTTCTGATTCTAACAACAATTCAGTAAGGCATAGTTTCACATTTTACAAATGAAGAAAATTAGATTGAAAGATTAAATGATGTGTCAAAGGTCACAGAAGTATTTAATAAGTCCCTAAGCCAAGATTTGAACACAGTTCTTCTTAACTGTCTGCTAGTATTCTATTTACTATGCTCTACTACCTCTCAACTACAGACAATTTGGAAAATTCAGGTAGCATAAAAATATATATTTTGTGAAGAAATTAAATGTTTAAAATGTAAAATGGAATGAAGTCTTTAAAATAGGCATTGATGAATAAGAATTATGACAGATAATGCAACTAAAATATTTTTAAGGTAAAATAAAGATTATAGATATAAAGATGCAAATGATCTTACAGATGACTGAGTCTATCTATAAAATTTCACAGATTAGGAAATTAAGGCTCAGAGAGGAAAAACAACTTGCCCCAAATCACACAGGTACCATGTAAAAGAGGAAAGATTTGAACCCATTCTTTTATCCTCCAAATATCCCCTTGCCTTTACAACCTCCTGCCCAGTTACATACCCCTCAGTAAATTTCAGATCATGATGCAGATTATATTAAAAAAAATTTGGTGGAAAGGTGCATAGACTTAGAATGTACACCATGGTGTTCCACCTAACAAATATTCAAACACTTTTTATAAGACATAAAAATTAACTATTACCAGTAGCAGAAAAGCTACTCACATGAACAAATGTTTCCAAGGTCAAGAAGATGCACATATGATATGAGTAAATTTTAAAAAATACTATATAAATACTATAAACAATATTTTAGCAACAATGTAATTAGTTAAACTTACTTTGCAATTACTTAAATTTTTTAAATTGACATTGAACCTCCAGAATACTATGCAACAATTTTTTAATTATTCCCTGAAATTTCCATTAAGATTTATTGTTTCACTGTTCGCTACCATTTATATTTCTTTTTCATGTGGGCATAATTAGTATGTACGCTCTTCTTCTGATTATGCTTATTCAGTCTTCATTATTTCATAAAATCTTTCATATATTTCCTTATGTGAACTTAATTGCACTATTGTTTGTCATTACATTAATATACTACAATTTATTCAACCATCTACCCCACCTCCACTATAGGATATATAGGTGGCTTCCTTCCAGACTTTTAAACATCTTCTAGAAGGATAACATCTGGGGAAAAGGATAAGTAAGTAGTTTAATTTCCATGTATATTTAAGTATTTGACCCTTCAGTTAAGCTTGCCACTGAAGGTGCAAAAAGTGATAATGACTTTTTGGATACAGAATCAAGAAGCTAGACTGAAGGCTTAATCTCATTTCACACAAACAACTTATGTGCTAATAGTTTTCAGTCATACTCAACTGCCTGTGGATTTGAACCACTGACTCAAAGGTAAAGAAGTTCAGAGCTATAGATTGTTATTTAGCATTCAGATGGTATTTCATAGTAATATTGAGAAAAAGTAATTCACTGCCATGAGGATAAAATATTCAGTCAGAAGAAAAGAATGATGACTTTTATTAACTTTATTAACTTTTACTACCAGGTTACATTCTCTAACATAATGTATATCCCTTAATTAAATAAGGATGTTGTGTAATTTATTTGTCTTTCATTCTGAGCACTTATTACAGTGTCTTACATATAATATGTGCTTAATAAATAGATTGAATTGGATAAAAAAGAGATGAATAGTAAAGGCTGGGTGAGCTAACATCCTGACTATTGACTTAAATCTGCATCTTTTTAGCTATATTATGCATATTGTTGGTTCATTTTAAATAGACAACCTGTTTAATTTATTTTTAAATTTCCTTCATACTTAGATTCTATTATCTGCATTTTACAAGAATGTAATGAATATCTGCTCAACTTCTAATATGAATTAAAAGCACTATATAATTATTTCAATTAAGCATAATTCAGAACTTTCCAAATGAAGTAATCTTCTCCATTTGGCATATTATAAACCTGGAGCAATTGGAATTTGATAATTGTCAAGAATTGCTTGGCAAAACAGATATGATATATATGTATATGTATATATTATTCAAACTTGGCTTCTTATATAAGGGAACAGATATTGTTAAAATTTGCTTTTATTCATATATGAAAACAATGGTAAAATTCATCATTTGGCAAATGAACTAAATATATTGAATCTGAAGACCAAAAACAAAAGAAATATCTTCTCAAGGAAATGTAGTGAGAAAAAAGTATTGCTTCTTACTCAATGACCTCATCTTCTACTTTAATGCTGAGCAACTTGAAATGCTGTGATATGAATTCTCTCATTTCCCTTAATTGGTTATTTTAGTTCATTTTTGAAAAAAAAAACTTTCTTCTTTCCTTCAAGTGTCAGAGGAAGGAGAGGAGAGGTTTTCCTCTTTAAAAAACCAGATTCTACCATTTGTACTTTTGAATCCAGCTCCTCCAGTGTCATGAAATGTATAAAAAAGACATAGGTTTATAAACACATATATATGTTCACATGTGTTCTCATATACATGTGTGTATATATGCATAAATAACATACATTATACAAAGTGATTTGGAGGAATACATAAATATATCATAAACATATTTGGTATCTATATATTATATTTCTCAGTAAAATGGAAGCACACTGAGGGCAGAAACTTTCATTTGTGTCTTTATATAACCAATGCCTAGCACAGTACCTAGTAACTTGCATGCTTTTAATAAGTGCTTGTTGACTGACCTTGTCCCATTAATCATTCCATCTATCTCATGAACATTTCAAATTTCAGTCTCTACTGGCTCATTCCTATCAGCCTACAAAACAACCTCCCCAAATCATAAAAATAAAATAAATTTTTCCTCAAATCTTCTGTTACACAAATCTATATTCCTATTGTTCCTTTAATTCATAATAAAACCTCTACAAGAAACAGTTTATCCTGACTGTATGTACTTTCTCACCATCTATGTACTCCTCATCCCTTTGCAATCTGGATTCATTATGATTTTTATATTAATATTTTCTCACAAGTTACTAATCATCTCTTTAATGAAAAGTCCAACATAGATTAATTTTGTCTTTATTTTCTTTTGTTTCCAATTGCTTGGTCTAGGACTTTCCAGATATAATGAGTACATTAATGAAATTCAATTGAAAGTTATTGAATTGAAATTAAATCTTTGTAATATTTACTACTAACAACCACATTCTTCTTTGACATTTTCTTCTTCCTTGACTTCTACAAAACTGAGCTCAAGTTTCTCTTTGTATTGCCCTGATTTCTTCTCTCCTTCATATTTTTTTGTTCTCATATGATCCTACCTAACCAAGACAATATATTCCAGAGATCAGGTAAGTTCTTGAATGGAGAAAATGTTGTATTTTTATGTGGTGGAAGATGTAGAATCTGAGTTAGAAAAAGATCAAGCATAAACCAAAAAAGGCACATAGGCTGAAACCAGATAACTTCAAAGTGCCATATGTAAAAAGGCAGAGAGGTATAGGGGTGACCAAACTCTTAGGTCCAAGGGGCACATAATAAAATAGGAAGCTAAATTATAAGGAACATTCACAAACTCCCTCCAATATAATCCAGCCTAATTCCTTAAATCTTCTAAACAATTGCTTGCAGTCCCAATTTCTGCCTGACACTAAGGCAAAGTCTGGTCATGGGCAAGAGCTGTCAAGTCTGCTGGCAAACTGTCCCTGTAGAGCCCTGTGTTTTCCCTCACATTCATTAATATGTGAATAGTTCTGTTCTTGGCCCCCTTTCTCTCCCTTTATCTTTACAGTTACAATGAGGTAATGTATTACAATGGAAAGAGTGCTGAGTTTGGATTTATAGGGCCTGAACTCTAATGACAGCTATACTATGTACGGACTTTGACTTTGAAAAAGTTATTTAACCTCTCAGAACCTCAATCAATTACCTCATCGTGAAACATTAAGGGATTGGCCCTTTTCAGAAAAAAGAAATTGAACAAGCCATCAAGGAATTCCTTTAAAAAAAATTTCCAGGGTCAGTGGATTTACAAGTGAAGTCTGTTAAACATTTAAAGAGAAATTAATTCCAATACCACATGAATTATTTTGGGAAAATATGAAAAGAAGAAATTTTACCAAATGCTTTTGATGATACAAATATGTTGCTGATACCTAAACCAAGAAGAGCCAAAACAGGGAAAGAAAATAATAAGACCAATTTCCCTAAATGATATTGGTGCAAAAAAATAAAGTTAAAATACTAACAAAGAGATTACAGCAACTTATCTTGAGGATAATACACTATAATCAGGCAGCAATTAAACCAGGAATGCAGAGTTGGTTCAATATTAGGAAAACTATCAGCATAATTGACCATAACAAAAACAAAACTAAAAAGCTATCTATAATCATATGAAAAAATGCTCTAAATCACTATTGATTAGAGAGATGCAAATCAAAACAACTCTGAGGTACCACATCACACCTATAAGATTGGCAAACATGACAGAACAAGAAAATGATAAATGCTGGAGAGGATGTGGGAGAGTTGGAACACTAATTCATTGTTGGTGGAGCTGCGAGCGCATCCAACCATTCTGGAGAGCAATTTGGAACTATGCCCAAAGGGCTACAAAAATGTGCATACCCTTTGACCCAGCAATATCGCTACTAGGACTATATCCCCAAGAGATCATAAAAATGGGAAAGGGTCCCACATGTACAAAAATATTTATAGCAGCACTCTATGTAGTTGCCAAAAACTGGAAGTCAAGGGGATGTCCATCAATTGGGGAATGGCTGAATAAATTATGGTATATGAATGTAATGGAGTACTATTGTGCCATAAGAAATGATGAACAAGAAGACTTCAGAGAGGCCTGGAAGGACTTATATGACCTGATGCTGAGTGAAAGGAGCAGAACCAGGAGAACTTTGTGTACAGCAACGACCACAGTGTGTGAGAGTTTTTTCTGGTAGACTTGGAATTTTGTAATAACGCAAAAACTTCTTATAAAAAAAAAAAATCCCAAAGGTGGTTCTCAAGGCAAAATGCCTTCCACACTCAGAGAAAGAAATATGGAAGTCACTCACAAAATGTAGCAGATCATGTTTATGTATGTGTATGTGTTTGTGTATCATGTTCTGATTTGTTATACGATTTCTTTCATTTATTTTAGTCTGACTACATAGCATGACTATAGTGAAAATATACTCAATAGGAAAGTATATGTAGAATCTATACAGAATTGTATGCAGTCGTGGGGAGGGAGGGGGGTAGTAGGGGGTAGGTGGGGGGGGATAAAATCTCAATTGTATGGCAGTGATTGTTAAACATTTAAAAATAAAAAAAATTTAAAAAAAAGAAGAAAAAAGGAAAAAACAAAACAAAACAAAAAAAACAAAACTAAGAAATCATATCATTATCTCAATAGAGGCACAAACAACTTTTGACAAATTACAACATCCATTCCTACTAAAAACACTAGAGTCCATAGGTATAAGTGGAGTCTTCATTAAAATGATAAGCATAACTATCTAAAACCATGAGCAAGTATTATATGTAATGGGAATAGGCTAGAAGCACTTCCACTAAGTTTGAGGATGAAACAAGGATGTCCGTTATCATAACTGTTATTCAATATTGTACTACAAAAGTTAACTTCAGCAATTAGAGAAGAAAAAGAAATTGAAGGAATTAGAATAGGCAAAGAAGAAACAAAGCTATCACTCTACATATGAAATGATGCCATACTTAAATCTAGAGAATCAAATAAAAAAAAAAACTACTTGAAATTATAAACCTTGTTAGTAAAGTTGCAGGACATAAAATAAACCTACACAAGTCATCAGTTTTTCTATATATTACTAACAAAGCCCAACAACAAGAGATAGAAAGAGAAATTCCATTTAAAATTACTGTAGACATAAAATATTTGCAAAATTTGGAACTCAAAATCTTCTGGAAGTGAATGTTGAGAACTAAAGATAAACAAATAAAAATTTTAAAAATAAATCAATTAAAGGGATAGAATGAGTGAACTCTAATATCCCTTACAACTATATTCTTTTGAATCCTCTGCTTTCACAATATCATATCACCTCAATGTCAATAATTCTCAAATTTTTATATCTATCTCAAAAAAATAGGTGTCTATTTTCATATTCCGAACTGTCAGATAGACTTCATTTAAGTATTCTGCCTGGACATCAAAGCCAATGTATTTGAAACTGAACTCATTATTTTTGTTTTTCAGAATCTAAACCTTCCATTTAACTTCTACTTTTGACTGATAGCATTAATATACTTCTGTTATCCTATCCTTATAACATCAAAGCCTTTGATGCTTCATTGTCTTATCCCACACAGACAATAAGTAATCAAGTCCTGTCAATTCTACCTCCATGATATCTCTAAATATATACTTTAATTTTTACTCAGACTGAAGCCACCCTAATTTCATCCTTGTATAATAGGTGTGTGGGTGTGGGGGTGTAAAATACTTAACTTTCTACTACCCTATGATATACTCTTTGAGGATAGGAGCTATGAAATATTTTTCTTTGTATTCTCAGAATTTAGAGCACTCTAATCATTTCCTAATCAATGGTTTTGGCAATATGTGTATATGTACGTATATGCGTGCATATATGTGTATGTCTGTAATTTGTCTATTTTAGAAATGTAGTTTGACAACTTGGTAGTACAATGAATAAGGCTCTGGGCCTGGAGTCAGGAAGACTTGATTTCAAATTTAAGTTGAGACATTTACTAATTCTGTGACCTTAAGCAAATCATTTAACTTCTACCTTGGTTTTTTCAACTGTAAAATAAGGACACTAGCGTCAAGTACCATTTATGGTTGTGAAGATCAAATTTGATAATATCTGTTAAATGCTCAGTCCAGTGCCTAGCAACAGTAGCAGTAATACTTCCCCACCTTCTGATCTGTAAAATCAGTCCAGTTCTATAGTTAATCAGTATATAGAATTCCAAGTATGGAAACATCCTTCACTAACATAGATCAACAACTCAGGATCTTAGGATGACAAGATCTTTGATCTAGAGCAGGAAGGGAATTCAAAATTCCTTTAGTCTAGAATATTCATTTTTACATACTGACAAACAATGGTCTGTGTAAAGCCACACAAGTATTAACCATTGTAGTCTTAAAAAGTTACTTGAGGCACTTCCAGAATAAGTGAATTATTTGTGGTCAAACAAACGATATATTTCAGTCATTTCTTGAATGGAGACATGGCACGAATCAGTAATAATAACAGAGTTCTGATACTCCCAAAAGAACCATGAAAAGAACTGTTGTATTTGGTTGACTTTAACTACCTGGAGAAAAATAAAGGATCAAAGAAGAGATGGGATAGCTTTTTGAGACAGAGAACTATCAGAATCAACAACCAAAATAATGTAGACGTATCCAATTCACATTGTGTTGTTGCCATTTGCTCTTCCAAGGAGAAATATCTATGGAATCACAAGGCAGACTCAAGCATGAAATACTAAAATGAAATATTAATGGGAAAATTATGTATAAAATAAGGAGATGGGTAAGCTACGATTGATCAGTTTAAGTCACTAACTAAGATGAGCTCCATCCTTAGTTATTGAAAGAACTGGCAGAACTTCCAGAGGGCATAGCTAAAATGACAGAGCTGAAAAAGCATTCACCTGAAATCTTCCAACATTCCACTGCAAAGAATTTTAAAATGATACTTCAAGTTGAATTCTAGAGGGGCATAGCCAACAAAAGTTGAGAGCAAAACATTGTTCTAGTCCAAGATAACAGAGGAGATCAGAAAGAGAGATCTATGACAAGGGGGAAGAGGCTGTCCCAGAGTCCATGTGGATGAAACACCAGGAGTGGGAATAAATAATGGCGATAGAAGCATCTCTGGGAGTTCATGAGTCAGAGATGGTAAGGGGACCTAGTAACTGGTCAGAAAGAGATTAAAAAAAAATATTGCTATGCTAGTACTAGATGGGATCAGAGACTATCCTGGGTAAAGAAGAGATTCTAGACTAAGAAGCCAGTAACCACAACTCTCCCCACAACACACCACTTTGGAAACATCAAAACCTTCCTACATCCCCAAAAGTCACCCTGAAAACAAATGTAAAAAATACCTGAAGCTTGGAATAATGTCACTACCTGATCTACATCAGGAAAAGAGCCCATCATTAACATAAAGTTCAAAATCAAGAAATATGGTAGAAATATGAGGAAAGAACAACCACCACAACAAAAAATAATACACACATATGCATACTTATGTATGAACACACACATATATATACACAAACATACACACATGCATATATACACACATATACACATACATTCATATGCATACACACATACATATATTGAGTATCTATCTATATCTATCCATATCTATCTATCTATCTATCTATCTATCTATCTATCTATCTATCTATGAATTGGGCATAAGCCCAAGAATTCCAAGAAGAGCTAAAAAATTATTTCAAAATCAAATAGGAGTGTTAGATGAAAAAAAATAGCAAAGGAATTAAACCAAAGGAAGAAAATTGAGAAGACAATGAACAGCTTAGTAAAAGAGGCAAAAAAAATACTGAAAAAACAATGTCTTAAAAATTAAGAATTGGGAGGTGGAGCCAGGATTTCAAAGTAAAGACAGAGAGTTGACTGAGCTCTTCTTCAAACCCCTCCAAATAGTTTTTAAAATATTCTAAACAAATTCTAGAGTAGCAGAACCCACAAAAAATGGAATGAAATAAATCTCCAGCCCAATATAACTTGGAAGGTCTGAAATAAAAGTCTCTTACTCCAGGGTGAGAGAGAAGTATGGTACACCACATGGTGCAGCAGCACAGATCTGGACCCAACAAACCCAGAGGAGTCATTGGGATGACTGAATCACTGGCAGCAGTCAGTTTTTAGACCTCTCAGCCCACAGATACTAAATGGAACTTGGAAGATTAGCAGGAAAAGTCTGTCACAACTAGGTTCAAGTGGAGCACAGTCCAGGGCAGTCAGTGTCTTCACAGCCAGATCCCAGAAAACCAGAAGCAGTCCTTGGAAGCCACTGAATTAGCAGTGGCAGAAGTGGTGGCAGATGCTACTTTCAGATCTCTTGGTCCATAAATGGTAAAGGGGTCACTTTGTCTGTACTCAGATCTGAGTCTCAATCCTGACTGGTAGTCCTAGGGACAACAGAAGCCCTAGCATAGCAGAACTCGTTTCAGCGCTAGGGAAATAACCTTCCTCCCAATTCCAGGGCAGAGAGAAGTGCTTGTGGTTACTCACAGAGTTAAAAGTCAATTAATGGGAGTGAACAAACAATGAGGGAAAAACTCTCATCATTGAAAGTTACTATGGTAACAAGGAAAATTAAAACACATTCAGAAGAAGACAACGAAGTCAAATCTCCTACATTTAAAGTCTCCAAGAAAAATAACATTTAATGGTGTCAGGCCATGGGAGAGCTCAAAATGGATTTTGAAAGTCAAGTAAAAGAAGTAGAGGAAAAATGCGAAGAGAAATGGGAGCAATGCAAGGAAAACTTGAAAAATGAGTCCACATTTTGGTAAAGGAGACATGAAAAAAATGAGGAAAATAACACTAAAAAACCTGACTAAGCCAAATGGTAAAATGAGAACTAAAAATCCAAGGAGGAGAAGAATGACTTCAGAAGGAGAATTAACCAAATGGAAAAGGAGGTCCAGAAGATCGCTGAAGAAAATAATCCCTGAAAAATTGGAATGGAGCAAATGGAAGTAACTGAGTATGAGAAATTAAGAACAAAAGTAAAATGAAAAGAATGAAAAGAAAGATGACAATGTGAAATATTTCATCGGGAAAAAAGTTGACCTGGAAAAGAAGTCTAGAAGAGATCATTTAAAAACAGTGGATTACCTGAAATCCATGATCAAAAATGAGTCAAGACAAGAATATACAAGAAATTATCCAGGAAAGGCTCCCTGATACCCTAGAATAAAAATATAAAGTACAAATTGAAAGTATACACTGATTACCTCCTAAAAGAGATCCCCTAAAGAAAATTGCAGGAATATTTTAATCAAATTCCAGATTTCAAGGTGAAGGAGAAAATATTGCAAGCAGTCCAATTCAAATATGGTGGAAGTTCAAGATAACGTAAGATTTAGCAGCTTCTATGTTAAAGAATTGGAGGACTTTTACTATGGTTTTCTAGAGGGCAAAAGAGCCAGGATTACAACCAAGAATCACCTACTTGGCAAAACTGAATATGATCCTTCACAGGAAAAAAAATGGTCATTCAATGAGATAGAAGGCTTTCAAGCATTCTTGATGAAAATACCAGAGCTGAAGGGAAAGTTTGACTTCCAAATACACAACTCAAGAGATGTATAAAAAGGTAAACAGGAAAGGGAAATTATATGTCACTTAATAAAATTAAAGTGGCTATATTTCTAGATGGGAAGATAATATTTGTAATGCATAACACCTTTCTCATTATTAGTGTAGTTAGAAGGAATGTGTGTGTGTGTGTGTGTGTGTGTGTGTGTGTGTGTGTGTGTGTAGAGGGGGGACAACAAGTGTGAACTGAATATGAAGTGATGACATCTAAAAAATAAAATTAAAGGATGAAAGATTTTCATTTTCATGAAAAAATGAAATTAAATGGGAGAAAGAGAAAGGGAGAAGTAGAAAGGAGTAAATCATTTCACATTAAAGAAGCCAAAAAAGGCTTTTACAGTGGAGGGAAAGATGGAGGAGGTGAAGGGCATGGAGTGAAACTTAGTCATCAGATTTGACTGAAGAGGGAATGAAATACACAATTAATTGGGTGTAGAAGTCTATCTTATCCTGTAGGAAAGTAAAAGGGGAAAGGATAAGAGGATGGGTGGTGAAAGAAGGAAAAACAGATTGGGAATGGAGATGATCACAAGGAAAATATTTTTGAGGTGGGACAGGAAGAAAGGAGACAGAGAACAGAGTATACTGGGGAAAACAGAATGAAGGGAAATAGAGTAAGCAATAGTAACTGAAAAAATTGTGAGTTTCTCTGATAAAGGACCTGTAATGGCAAGAAAGGTGGGATTTTTTGCTGTTTGTTTTAGTATAATCAAATGCCTCTAATTGAATCTTGCCTTTATCAACCAAGAGTCTTTACTAGGGGTAAAAGACAGAAGCAAGAGTTTTTTAACTAGAAACATGATATATAATTTGTATGGTTAATGTGATTACAAATCTTCCCCAATCATTAATGTGCAAGTCCATCAAGGGGAGTTTGCTTAGGGAAGATTTGTAGGAAGGCCTATACCTTTTGTTAATGAGGTACTGGTTCTCATGGGTGGAGCCAAGATAGTAGAGGAGAAGGACAGACCTGCTTTTAACTCTACTCTCAAAGTTCGTAAAATAACTATAATAAATAATTGTAAACAAAGTCTACAGCAGCAGAAGCCTAAAAACAACAGAGTAAAAGAGATTTCCAGCCCAAGGCAGACTGAAAAGCCACCAGATAAGGTCTATCACATGAGGCTCTGAGCAGAGTGCAGCCCAGCCTTGACTGTATGGTGCATCAGTGACAGGACTGGAGCAGGCTTCAGGTCACCACCAGCAGCAGCTCAGATTTTGAGATTTCTCACCCCACAAATGTCAAAGACAGCTTCAAAGGTCAGTGAGAAAGCTTTTTCACCTGGGTGAAAAGGGAGCAGGGTCTGGCCAAAGTCTAAGACCCAGGGCAGTGGAAGTCATTGTGGCACAACTTCCATTTTTGGAGCCCTCAGCCTAAAGACCCTGGGGAAATTGGGTGTCTGATCTGAATCTCAGCACTGAATCTCAACAGGTGTAAATCTCAGCAGATCTGAATCTCACTTCAGTGGCCCTGGGTTGAGGAGGAATGCTGGCATGGTGGAGCTGGTTGGGGCTTTGGATAGGATCCTGGGCAGAAAAGCTTGCAATTGCTCCCAGACCAGAACGCAGGCCAGAAGAGAGGTAAACTCCTCTCTCTTGATTGTGTCAACTTGGAGGAACTGAGAATTTTCAGGTCCCTAGAGCATACCCTCCACTTGACAAAGGATTCAGAAATCAAGTAACTGTCTTGGAAAATGCTCAAAAAAAGGGGAAAAAATAAGATTGTAGAAAGTTACTTAATTGGTGGACAGGTGATTTCCTCCATCTTTTTCGATGAGGAAGAACAAAACATGCAATTACAAGAAGACATGAACGTCAAGACTTCCTCATCCAAAATCAAGAAAATAAATTTGTGATGGTCTAAGGCCATGGAAGAGCTCAAAAAAGATTTTGAAAATAAAATAAGAGAGGTGGAGGAAAAATTAAGAAGAGAAATGAGAGTGATGCAAGAAAATCATGAAAAATGAGTCAACAGCTTGGTAAAGGAAATCCAAAAAAATGCTGAAGAAAATAACACCTTTAAAAATAGACTACCCTAAATGGCAAAAGAGGTTCAAAAAGTCAACGAGGAGAAGAATGCTTTAAAAAGCAGAATTAGCCAAAAGGAAAAGGAGGCTCAAAAACTCACCGAAGAAAACAGTTCTTAAAAATTAGAATAGAATAGATGGAAGATAATGACTTTATGAGAAACCAAGAAATTACAAAACAAAACCAAACAAATGAAAAAATTAAAGACAGTGGGAAATATCTCATTAGAAAAATAACTCACCTGGAAAATAGATCCAGGAGATACAATTTTAAAATAATGGGGTTACCTGAAAGCCATGATGAAAAAAAAGAGCATAGATATCATCTTTCATGAAATTATCATGGAAAACTGCTCTGATCTTCTAGAAGCAGAGGGTAAAATAAATATTGAAAGAATCAACCAATTACCTCCTGAAAGAGATCGGAAAAGAAAAACTCCTGGGAATATTGTAGCCATATTTCAGAGTTCCCAGGTCAAGGAAAAAATATTGCAAGCTAGAAGAAAAAAAACTATTCAAGTACTATGAAAAACAATCAGGATAACACAAGATCTAGCACCTTCTACATTAAGGGATTGAAGGGTTTAGAATATTATATTCCAGAAGTCAAAAGAACTGTGAACCATGATTTACCTATTCAGTTAACTGAGTGTAATATTTCAGGGGGAAAATGGTCATTTGATGAAATAGAGAACTTTTTTGAGAACTTGAAATAGAGAGCATTTTTGATGAAAGACCAGAGCTGAATAGAAAATTTGACTTTCAAACACAAAAATCAAAAGAAGCATGATAAGGTAAAATGGAAAGAAAAATCTTAAGGGACTTACTAAAGTTGATCTGTTTACGTTCCTACATGTAAAGATAATGTTTGTAACTCTTGAGACTTTTCTCAGTATTTGGGTAGTTGGAGGGATTATATACATATAGACAGAGGGCAGAGAGTGAGTTGAATAGGAAGGGATGATATTTAAAAAAATAAAATTAAGGGGTGAGAGAGGCATATATTGTGAGGAGAAATGGAGAGAAATAGAATGGGGCAAATTATCTCTCATAAAATAGGCAAGAAAAAGCTTTTTCGATGGAGGGGAAAAAGGAGGTGAGAGGAAAAAAGTGCAGCTTACACTTATCACATTTGGCTTAAGGATGGAATAACATGCACACTCAATTTGGTATGAAATACTATCTTACACCACAGGAAAACAGAGGAGAAGGGGATAAATGGGGTGTAGGGGAGATGATAGAAGAGAGGACAAATGGGAGGAGGCAGTAATTAGAAGTAAACACTTTTGGGGAGGGGCAAGGTCAAAAGACAGAATAGAATAACTAAGGGATAGGATAGGATGGAGGGAAACATAGTTTGTCTTTCACAACATGACTATTATAGAAGTTTTTTGCATAACTACACATGTATAGCTGATAAGCTGATATAGACCTGCCTGCCTTCACAGTGGGCATGTGTGTGGATCGAAGAAAGGAGAGAAGTTGGAACTCAAAGTTTTAGGACTGAATGTTCAGAATTGCTTTTGCATGCAACTGGGAAATAAGAAATATAGGTAATGGGGTATAGAAATCTATCTTGACCTACAAGGAAAGAGAGAAAATGGGGATAAGAGAAGGATGTGATATAAGGGAGGGCAGATTGGGGGAAAGGGTCTTCAGAATTCATGGTGTCTTGGGGTTGGAGGAGGGGAGAGATGAGGAGAAAATTTGGAAATCAACATCTTGTGGAAATGAATGTTGAAAACAAAAATAAATGAATAACAAATGAAATATTTTTTTTAAATGAGGTACTGGTTCTCAAGGGTTGTGATGCCCCCTGGCTCTAAAAATGTATAAATACTCTAAGTTCAGGTTTTACTTTGAATATTACTCACTGGAAGTATTTGTTTGGCCAGAGGAGTCCTCTGGGAAGGCACATAAAGAGTCCCCCACCTTGGAAAATGTAGATGTTGGTGCTTCCCTCTCTACTAACTATGGTCACACAGTTCGACCTATCTGTTGATGGCCAGGCAGAGGAAATCATGTCTGTCAATCTTTGATTTCTCTTTATTTTCTTCTAAGTTCATGGTGCTGACTTCCCTGAACCAGGTGATTGATATAAGTTCTTGGTTCAAGATATGATATATGTGTTTGATTACAATGGTTGTTAACCTCTCAAAAGTTTCCTTTCCTTTTATGAATGCAGGTCTAAGAACCTGATAGTAGGTGTCCGTGTGCATATTGGGGTGCTTACTACCACAAGGACTCATTTCTCAAATATATAGGAAAACTGAGTCAAATTTATGAAAATAAGAGCCATTCCCTAATTGACAAATGATCAAAAGATATGATCAGTTCTCAGACAAAATAATAAAAGCTATCTATAGCCATATGAAAAAACATAATCTAACTCACTACTGATTGAAGAAATGAAAATTAAAACTATGAGATTGGAGAAATGCAAATAAAAAATGAGCTACTATTTAATACTGAGTAGATTGAATAACAGGTAAATTGAAAATGTTGGAGGGGATGTGGGGAAAAATGAGAGTTTAATGCACTTTTGATGGATTTGTGTGAGTTCAGCCATTCTGCAGAACAATTTGGAACTATGTCCAAAGGCTTATAAAAGTGTGCTATCCCCTTTGGCTTAGCAATATCATTACCAGGTCTGTATCCCAAAAGAGATAAAAAAATAAAAAGGAAAAAGGATGTACTTATACAAAATTTTTATTGCACCTCTTTTCTGGGGTTAAAGATTTAGAATTTGAGGGGATGCCCATCAACTGGAAATAGGTTCAACAATTTATAGTAGGGAATTATGACAGAATACTATTGTACTATAAAAAATGATGAGCAGAATGCTCTCAGAAAAAACCTAAAGAGACTTATATGGGCTGATGCAAAGTGAAATCTACTGTGTACAAAATAATAGCAGCATTTTTAGATGATGAGTTCTGAATGACTTAATGACATTCTCAGCAATATGATGAAACAACAGAGCTCTGAAGGAGTTATGATGAAAAATGCTATTCATTCCCAGAGAAAAACTATTGGTGTCTTAATACAGATTGAAGCATAATTTTTCTTAACTTTATTGTTATTAAGACTTTTTTTTCATTGGCTATGCTTTCTTTCACAAAATTACCATGATGGATATGTTTTGAAAGACTGCACATGTATAATTTATATGTAATTGGTTGCCGTCTCAATGAGAGCAAGGAATGGTAGAAGGGAGAGAATTTGAAACTCAAAGTTTTGAAAAAAAATGTTAAAATTGTTTTTACATCTAGCTGGGGAAAATAAAATGCTAAGTAAAACAAGATAAAAAAAAAACAATTAAAATAGAAAAAGAGGTACAGAGATCCATAAATGAAAATAACCTCATAAAAAGGAGTATTGGGCAATTTGAAAAAGAGATACAAAAACTCAGTGAAGAAAATAATTCCTTAAAAAGAAGTATCAGGCAAGTGGAAAAAGCTAATGGCATCATGAGACATCAAAAAATAATCGACGATTGCATAGTAGAAAGATACATATATGCTTAGCTTTTACCTCACAGCCCATAAAATACCTGTAAAGAAGACCTCTCAACAAATTCTAGAGCAGCAGAAGTCACAGAACAACGGAGTGGAGGAGATTTCTATTCCAGAGAGAAGTGAAAAATGATAGGAAAGGTCTGTTGTGCACTGAGACTTGGAGCAGAGCCCACCCCTACCTTGGCCACACAGCACTAAGAGAAGCAGATCCAAGCAGGTTTCAGGTACAGAATCTCCAGCAGCAGCACAGATCCCTTAATCCACAGGTGCCAAAGGTCAGTGACAGGGTCTTTTCAAATGGCTGAGAGGAGAGCAGGATGTCCCCATGACTCAGGCCTCCTCAGGAGGCAGCAGTAGAGGAAGCAGCAGATGGGGCTCCCAAAGCAGAGAGTAGCTCCATCCTTTCTTGAAGCTCTTCTTATAAACTCCCTGAGGGAACTGAACCCTGTGTGGTGGCCCTGACCCCATCTGAGCAGCTGAACTTAATCTCACACTGAATAGCAGCCCCGCCTCAGCCAAAAACCCCTAAAGCTTGGGAGGAGCTCATTTGAAACTCAGCTCCCAAGTGCTGGCTTGGTTGAACTGGAGGCAAGATGGTTGTGGAGAGGAAACTCAGAAGTCAAGTAACTGGCTGGGAAAATGCCCCAAAAAGGGGAAAAAATATAAGACCATGGAGGGTTAATTTCTTGAGGAACAGGTGTCTCCCCCCATCCTTTTAGATAAGGAAGAGCAAGGCATACTGTCAGAGGAAGGCAAGGTCTCTGCCTCCAAGCGGAACTTAAAATGGGCTCAGGCAATAGAAGACCTTAAAAAACAAGTCAGCAGCTTACTAAAGGAGAACCAAAAAAAATGCTGAGGAAAATAACAGCTTTAAGAAGAGGCTAACTCAATTGGAAAAAGAGGTTCAAAAAGTCAGTGAGGAGAAGGAGGTTTTAAAAAGCAGAATTAGTCAAATGGAGGAGGAGGTTCAAAAGCTCATTGAACAAAATAATTCATTGAAAGAGAGAATTGAGTTCAGGGAAATGAATGACTGAGTTAAACCAAGAAGTTAGCAAACAAAACTAAAAATTTGAAAAAAAACAGTACATAATGTGAAACAACTCATTGGAAAAACAACTGACCTGGAAAATAGATCCAGGAGAAATAATTTAAAAATTATTAGGCTACCTGAAAGCCATGATAAAAAAAAGAGCATAGACATTATCTTCCACGAAATTATCAAAGAAAACTGCCCTGATGTTATAGAATGAGAGGGCAAAATGGATATTGAAAGAATTCATCATTCACCCCCTGAAAGAAACCAGAACAGAGAAACTCCTAGGAATATTGTGGCCAAATTTCAGAGTTCCCAGATCAAGGAGAAATACTGCAAGCAGCTAGAAATAAGTAATTTGAGTGCGGAAATACAATCAGGATAAGACAGGATCTGGCAGCTTCAACATTAAGGGATCAAAGGGCTTGGAGTGGGATATTTCAGAAGTCAAAGGAACTGGGATTGAAGCCAAGAATCACCTAGCCAGCAAATCTGAATATAATACTTCAAGGGAAAAAATGGTCACTCAGTGATATAGATGAATTTCAAGATTTCATGTTGAAGAAAAGTCCAAATTCGTATTTTAAAATTTGACTTCCCAAGACAAGAATCAAAAGAAGCATGAAAAGGTAAACAGAAAAGAAAAATCATAAAAGACTCTCTAAAGCTGAACTGTTTACATTACTACATAGAAAGAAAATATTTTTAACTCTTGAATCTTTTCTCAGTACTTGGGTAGTTGGAGAGAGTGTACATACACACACACACACACACATACACATACACATACATAGATAGAGTACGGGATGTGTTATGTCAGAAGAGATGATATCCACACACACAAAAAAATTAAAATAAAATAAAAACTAAGGGGTGAAGGAGGAAAATTCCAAGAAGAGAAAGGGAGAAATGGAATGGGGCAGGCTATAACTCATAAAAGAGATAAGAAAAATCTTATTCAATGGAGGAAATAAGGGAGAATGTAGAGGGGGAAAAATAAAGCTACTCTCCCTACTCTCCCCATGTGTGGCTCACTAAATTTGATATGAAAATTTATATACACCACAGGAAAGTAGGAGAGGAGGCAACAAGTGGGGTGAGGGGAATGTTAGAAGGGAGGGCAAATGGGAGAAGGAAGTCACTAAAAATAAACACTTTTGAGAAGGGTCAATTATAGGGGGAAAAATAAGAAGGGATAGGCTAGGTCAGAGGGCAATATTATTAGTATTACACAACATGATTACTATGGAAGTCTTTTGCAAAACAACACATATTTAGTCTGTATTGAATTGCTTGCCTTCTCAATAGTGCTGGGGAGAGAAGGCGGAAGGGAGAGAAGTTGAAATTCAAAGTATTAGAAACGAGTGTTGAGAATTTTTATTGCATATAATCAGGAAGTAAGAACTACAGGGATAGGGGTATGGAAATTCACCTTGCCCTGCAAGAAAAGAGAGAAGATGGGGACAGGAGAGAGGTGGGGTGGGTTGGAGGGGAGGGTACATTGAGGGAAGTAGTAATCAGAATGCAAGGTATTAGGAAGCAGGGGGAGGGGAGTGATGGGAGAAAAATTGGACATGTTACAAAGTGAGGTAAAAGCAATTAGTATTAAAACAATAGACTGAATTAATTACTGAAAATAAATCAATGACATCTTTACTTTAGAGAAAAGAATTTCAGTCTAAATTTCCGAGAGGAAGGTAACCTCGGGTAAAATTTGGCATTGATGGAAAAGTCAAGGGTTTAATGATTAATTTGATTTTATGATTGCCATTTAATCAGGAACTAGAATATGTATAGAAAGGCATGTAAGCCACTTAAGACTTGCCTCAAAAGATGTTCCTTAGCCAAAGTGAAACTATAATCATATCTGAAACCTGGTTATTGGAACTTTCCATTTTTAGGTGCTATAGGACTATTAAGTGACTGTTCTTCTGAGTCTAACTCCAGGTATGGATAGCAAGAAAGGTGATCTGAGCCTCCAATCCATGATGCCAATAAGCTGATGAGATGCTGGCATGAACTGCATAGGTGATCTCAAGGGAAGGGTGGGAGAGTGGCTGTTCAGCATGGGCTGAAGTGGGATTCTCCTGACTCAGTTTCCCCACTGACACTTGGCAGACTTGAAGCCTGACTGAATGCAAGTGGATAATCTAATCCTGACTAGAACTGGCATGAAGTTGGGGAGATATTGTATCCCTGCAATGTCCTTACTATTGGTGGCAATTTCCTACAGTCAAAAGGTTTGTAAACTTAATACCAGATCTATTGAATTATAGATTATGGGTAAGGGAACATCCAAAGTTGTTTAAAATTAAGCTATTAGGCATAGGATTTTAGACCAACAACAATAAGTTAGGGTCCTTTAATTCTTAGTAATACTGTGGAGACAATTAGGTCAAGAGCTTGCGAAGTTAGCAACAATAGTATTATTTGTGTCTCAGTTGGTTAATGTGTAAAAAAAATTTCTTTTGTGGTCCATATTGCAAATGCTTTAAAAAGAAGTATCACCTGACCAAAAGTTTTAATAGCTTTACCTGTCATAAACTGTGCTAAAAAATATATAATTAAAAAAGAGAAAAAAAACAGTCAAAATAATGAAAAACATAGAAGAAAGTGGGAAATATCTTATCGACAAAAACTGATCTGGGAAATAAATTAAATACAAATAATTTAGAATTATTGAAGTCCCTGAAATGTATGACAAAATAGGATCATAAATACCACATTTCAAGAAGTTATCAGGGAAAACTGCCCTCATATCCCAGAACCAGATGTTAAAACCAAAATTTCAAGGATTCACTGATCATCACCTGAAGTATTTCCCAAAATTAAAACTCTCTGATATGTTACAGTCAAACACCAATGTTCCAAGATCAGAGAAAATATTTACAGCAGACAGAAAGGAACCATTGAAATATAGTGGAGCCACAGTCAGGGTCACAAAAAACAGAATTTATCAGTTACTAGGTGAAAGGAGCAGAAGGTAAAAGAACAGTTTACAACCAAGATAAACCTATCCAGAATTTTTTTCTTCAATAGAGCAAATGCACATTTAATGAAAAAGAGTACTTTCAAGCACTCGTGATGAAAATTCCTGATGTGAATAGATATTTGTCTTTCAAATACACAATAGAAGAGAAGAATATAAAGATTATGACCAAACAAGAGAAAGAAAAAATTATGGGGGGGGGAATAAATAATTCACCTTACATGAAATTGAAAGGTTTTTGCACAAATAAAACTAATGTAGTCAAAAATCGGAGGGAAAATGGAAACTGGAAGAAAGTTTTATAGCAAGTTTCTCTAAGACCTTATTTCACAAATGTATATATACATACATACATATATATATATATATGTATGTATATATAAAACTAAGTCAAATTTATAAAAAGAAGAGATAACCCAGTTATGCAATGGTTAAAGGTTATGAAGTAAGTTTTCAGAAGAAAAAATAAAGGCTATCATTAGTCAGACACACATATACATATATTTATATATATATATATATATACATGTATATATCTATATCTATCTATCCAACTATCTATATACTTCAAAAGTCAAGGTAAAAAAAAAAAAACTGCTGTAATTATATGAAATGTATGCTTCCAAAACCACTGTTTGAAGAATCCAGAAAATATTTTTAAAAGACAGTCTTCAAGTAAATGAGATATCCATAACTGCAGCAAACATTTACTTTGATAAAGCTTTTTTCTTCAGTACATAAAATAAAGTTTTCTGTGAATGTTTGCTCTCTAGAATAGTGTAAACATTAGAACATAAGTTTATCTGAAGAACAGCAGAACAAACTGCTTACACTTTAGATAGGGGAGCATTTAACTATAGGTAGGATTGGGTTAGTTGAACACACATTTTGTAATCACTGTGTATAATCAAAGAGACTATATTAGGTCTTGAAAAACATTTAATTGTCTTTTTCCCTGACCTAGCACAGGCATACCAGGACAATAGAAGGTTTCAGGAGTCAGGATGGCAGAGTGTGTAGAAAATCACTGTAGCTTTCCAATATTCACCTCCACACAACCATGAAATAGTGTTCCAGAACACATCTTGGAACATTGGAGTCAGTGTAAAGATGAAGTGGAGCAGTATTTTAGACTGAGAGACTTGGAGAACTGACAAGAAACATGTGTATCATTTGGGTTAAAGGTGAGTGCAGTCCAAGACAGCAAGTGTCCCAGCAAGCCTCACCTCAGCAAACCACTGGGATACCCTGAAGCTCAGCGTAGTGAAGGCAGACACCAATACTAGGAAACCCCACATGCTTTATCATAATATGAGAACTGGAGAACTTCAGCTCAGATTTAAAAGCCATAAAACAGGAAAGAAAAAATGAGCAAGAAGTAAAAACAGATATTGACCATAGAAAGTTAATACAGTGAAAGTGAAGATAAAAACACAAATTCAAAAAAGGACAATGTCATCTGTATATATCTACATCTGAAACCTCAAAGTGGAATATGAATTGGTCTCATGTCTAAAAGGCTTTCTTGGAAGAGTTCAAGAAGGATTTTCAAAATCTAATGAGAGAGGTAGAAGAAGCACTGGGAAAATAAATGAGTGAAAAGGAAAAAAAAAACTCAATAGCTTAGAAAAAGAAGGATCAAAAAAAAATAACTGAAGAAAAGAATTCCTAAAAAAAATACAATTATCCAGATAGGAAAAATAAAGAAAAAAACTCGTTAAGATTAGAATTGGTTAAATGGAAAAGGAGGTACAAAAACTAAATAAAGAAAATAATTTCTTAAAACTAGAATTGAAATAGCAAATGAGACATAAAGAATCAGTCAAACTAAATCAAAAGAATGAAAAAATAAAAGAAAATGTCAAATACCTCATTTGAAAAACAACCAATCTGAAAAATAGTTCCAGGAGAGATAATGGAAGAATTATTATTCCACCTGAAAGCCATGATCAAAAAAAGAAGCAGGATATCACCTTTCAAGAAATTATCAAGGAAAATTGCCCTGATATCCTAGAATTGAAGAGTAAAATAATCATTTAAAGAATTTCCTGGGTGGAGCCAAGATGGAGGAGTAGAAAGACAAACATACACATAGCTCCAAACCCACAACCCATACAACGGCTACAGGGAAGTAACTCACGGCGAATTCTGCACCCAGAGGCCACGGAACATTGGAGCGAGGGAGATTTCTGTTCCGGAGAGACCTGCAAACCTCTCATGGGGGGTCCTTCGCGCTGCGGACTGGGCGCCAGGACTGGGAGCTGAGTGCAGCCCGGCCACGGCCGCGGCACCGAGAGGAAAAGATCCGAGCGGGCTTGAGGGACGGGATCTCCAGCAGCCACACGGGTCCCTCCACCCACAGAGGGACCTGCAAACCTCTCACAAAAGGTCCGTCGCGCTGCAGATGCGGAGCCCAGCCCAGACTTGCTGTGGCTGCAGCCGCAGCACCGAGAGAAACAGATCCGAGCAGGCTTCAGGGACAGGATCTCCAGCGGCCGCACAAGTCCCTCCACCCACAGGTGACGGGGGTCTGTGAGAGAGTCTCTTTCGTGGGTCAAGAGGGGAGTGGGGTGCCCCCATAATTCAGGCCCACCCGGGAGGTAGAAGCTGAGAGGCAGCTGCAGACCAGGGCTCCCCAAGCGGGCGGGAGCCTGAATCCATTGTGGAAGGTCTGTGCATAAACCCCCTGAGGGAACTGAGCCTGAGAGGCGGCCCTGCCCCAACCTCAGCACCTGAACATAATCTCATACTGAATAGCAGCCCTGCCCCTGCCTAAAGCCCTAAGGCTGGAAGCAGCATTTGAATCTCAGACCCCAAACGCTGGCTGGGAGGATCAGGAGGCGAGGTGGGTGTGAGGAGAATATTCAGAGGTCAAGTCACTGGCTGGGAAAATGCCCAGAAAAGGGAAAAGAAATAAGACAATAGAAAGTTACTTTCTTGGTGAACAGGCATTTCCTCCCTTCCTTTCTGATGAGGAAGAACAATGCTTACCATCAGGCAAAGACACAGAAATCAAGGCTTCTGTGTCCCAGCCCACCCAATGGGCTCAGGCCATGGAAGAGCTCAAAAAGAATTTTGAAAATCAAGTTAGAGAGGTAGAGGAAAAGCTGGAAAAAGAAATGAGAGACTTGAAGTCAAAGCATGAACAGCAGATCAGCTCCCTGCTAAATGAGACCCAAAAAAATGTTGAAGAAAATAACACCTTGAAAACTAGCCTAACTCAATTGGCAAAAGGGGTTCCAAAAGCCAATGAGGAGAAGAATGCTTTCAAAAGCAGAATTAGCCAAATGGAAAAGGAGGTTCAAAAGCTCACTGAAGAAAATAGTTCTTTCAAAATTAGAATGGCACAGATGGAGGCTAAGGACTTTGTGAGAAAGCAAGATATTACAATACAAAACCAAAAGAATGGAAAAATGGAAGATAATGTGAAATATCTCATTGGAAAAACAACTGACCTGGAAAATAGATCCAGGAGAGACAATTTAAAAATTATGGGACTGCCTGAAAGCCATGATGAGAAAAAGAGCCTAGACATCATCTTTCATGAAATTATCAAGGAAAACTGCTCCGAGATTCTAGAACCAGAGGGCGAAATAAATATTCAAGGAATCCACAGAACACCGCCTGAAAGAGATCCAAAGAGAGAAACTCCTAGGAACATTGTGGCCAAATTCCAGAGTTCCCAGGTCAAGGAGAAAATATTGCAAGCAGCTAGAAAGAAACAATTTAAGTATTGTGGAAATACAATCAAGATAACACAAGATCTAGCACCCTCTACATTAAAGGATCGAAGGGCATGGAATAGGATATTCCAGAAGTCAAAGGAACTAGGACTAAAACTAAGAATCACCTACCCAGCAAAACTGAGTATAATACTTCAGGGGAAAAAATGGTCTTTCAATGAAATAGAGGATTTTCAAGCATTCTTGATGAAAAGACCAGAGCTGAAAAGAAAATTTGACTTTCAAACACAAGAATGAAGAGAACCATGAAAAGGTGAACAGCAAAGAGAAGTCATAAGGGACTTACTAAAGTTGAACTGTTTACATTCCTACATGGAAAGACAATATTTGTAACTTTTGAAACATTTCAGTGTCTGGGTACTGGGTGGGATTACACACACACACATGCACACATGCACACATACATAGAGACAGAGTGCACAGAGTGAATTGAAGAGGATGGGATCATATCTTTAAAAAAAAATGAAATCAAGCAGTGAGAGAGAAATATATTGGGAGGAGAAAGGGAGAAATTGAATGGGGCAAATTATCTCTCATAAAAGAGGCAAGCAAAAGACTCATTAGTGGAGGGATAAAGAGGGGAGGTGAGAGAAAAACATGAAGTCTACTCTCATCACATTCCACTAAAGGAAAGAATAAAATGCACACTCATTTTGGTAGGAAAACCTATCTCATAATACAGGAAAGTGGGGGATAAGGGGACAAGCAGGGTGGGGGGGATGATAGAAGGGAGGGCATGGGGAGGAGAGTGCAATTCGAGGTCGACACTCATGGGGAGGGATAGGATCAAAAGAGAATAGAAGTAATGGGGGACAGGATAGGATGGAGGGAAATATAGTTAGTCCTATACAACACAACTATTATGCAGGTCATTTGCAAACCTGCACAGATTTGGCCTGTATTAAATTGCTTGCCTTCCAAAGGGAAGGGGTGGAGAGGGAGGGAGGTAGGGAAGTTGGAACTCAAAGTGTTAGGATCAACTGTAATGTTCTTGCCACTAGGAAATAAGAAATACAGGTAAAGGGGTATAGAAAGCTATCTGACCCTACAGGACAAAAGAGAAGACGGAGACAAGGGCAGAGAGGGATGATAGAAGAGAGAGCAGATTGGTTATAGGGGCAATTAGAATGCTTGGTGTTTGGGGCGGGGAGGGGATAAAAGGGGAGAAAATTTGTAACCCAAAGTTTTGTGAAAATGAATGTTAAAAGTTAAATAAATAAATTTATTTAAAAAAAAAAAAGAATTTCCTGAACAACTCTACTTTTATTTTTTCCAAATTTATTAATTTATTTGTTTTTAGTTTTCAGCAATCACTTTCAAAAGTTCCAAATTTTCTCCCCCTCCTTCCACAAGACAACATGCAATCTTATACGTGTTCTACACATATATTCTTATTAGTCATGTTGCATAGAAGAATTAAAATGAATAGGAGAAACCATGAGAATAGAAAAAAAAAAAAACAAAGGATAAAATAATCTGCTTCATTCTGTATTCTGACTCCATAATTTTTTCTCTGGGTGTGGATTGCATTTTGCATTATGAGTCCTTTGTACTTTCTTTCCATTTCTTTATGCGAAAAGATGGATATTCAATGAAACAAGAATTTATCAATCATTTCATTTTTTAATCATTTATGGTGAGTAAAACAGAGCTAAAGAGGAAAGTTGATCTTTTAGGTCCTTGCATTGCTGTGAAGTGCTGATAAATCTTGAAATATCAGACTCAAGGGAAGCATGAAAAGGTGAACAGGAAAGAAAAAAGTAGGTTATTCAATAAGGTTAAACTATGTACATGCCTACATTGGAGGACAATATTTGTAACTCTTGAGAAGTTTATCTATATTAGAGCATTTAGAAAGGGCATACATTGAGAATGTAGGTAAAAGTTGACTTTGATGTGATGATAAATTAATTAATTGATTTAGGCACGAAAAAAGATTGTGCTAGGAGAAGAGGAAAGGATGAGGCAGAGTGAAGTAAATTGCATCACATGAAGAGGAACAAAGATCTCTTACAGTAGAGAGAAAGAAGGGAGTGGTTGAGCATTATTCGAACCTTAAAATCATCAGATTTAGCTGAAAGAGGGAAAAAAATATACATTCACTTAGTTATAGAAAGCTATCTTATCTTACAGTGAAGGGAAGAGGAAAGAGAATGAATCTAGTAGATAGGAGGGAGGACAGAAGAAAGAAAAGTACTATGAAGGGAAAGGGAAAGGGAACACAAAAGAGAAGGGGAATGATAGAAGGATGGGAAAATTGAGGAAAGTGGTGATCAGAAGCAGAACACTGTGTGTGTGTACGTTCATCCTTCATTGCTGAAGACCATACCATCAGAGAAATAATAACACGACTTGCATTTGACTTTGTTTTTGAGTGAGGGAGGGCTGTGTAGGTCACCAGCCTCACTTCTCCTCCAGAGCTGTCTGGTCCAGTGACCAGATATTCTTCAGGATGACTGGAGATGACCCAGGATGAGGCAATTGGAATTAAATGACATGCCAAAGGTCACACAGCTAGTGAGTGTCAAGTGTCTGAGGTGAGATTTGAACTCATGTCCTCCTGACTCCTGCACTGGTTCTCTATCCACTGCACCACCTAGCTGTCCCATAATGACATGACTTGTACTTGACTTTGTTTTGAGTGAGGGAGGCAAACCACTGATGAGCATGGAAAGAAAGGAAAAACTTATTAAATGGAGTGATAGGATGGAGAGAAAGAAATAGTAATCATAACTGTGAAAGTGAATGAGATGAACTCTGTCATAAAATGGAGGCAGATAGCAGAGTAGAATAAAAAAAACATAATCCTACAATATATTGTTTACAAGAACCACATTTGAAGCAGAGATACACAAAAAGTAAAGATAAAGGGATGAAACAGAATATACTATCTTTATTTCACACAAAGAAAAAATAAATCTAATTCATTGCCAGTGGAGCTGTGAGCTGATCCAACCATTCTGGAGAGCAATTTGGAACTATGCCCAAAGGGCTACAAAAATGTGTGTACCCTTTGACCCAACTGATTGATCATGTATTAGGTCAGAAAAAACTCACAATCCAATGCAGAAAGTCAGAAATGTGAAATACATTCTTTTCAGATCATTATGCAATCAACATTGCATGCGATAAAGGGTCAAATCAAGAGGGACTACAAATGAATTGGAAAGTAAATAATTTGAAAGAATGAGTCGGTCTAGAAACAAATCATAAAAACAATAAATGACTTCATCAAAGAGAATGATAATAGTGAGCCAACATACCAAAACTTATAGAATGAGGTCAAAGCAGTTTTTAGGGGAAATTTTATATCTCTAAATGCTTAATAAAATGGATAAAGAGAATATCAATGAATGAGATATGAACTAAAAAAGCTAGAAAAGGTACAAAGCAAAAATCTCCAATTAAATACCAAAATACAAATTCTTAAAATGAAAGGAGAGATTAATGAAACTGAAAGAAAAAATATTGAATTAATAAGTAAAACTCAGAGTTAATTATGAAAACAATAAAATAGATAAAGCTTTGCTTAATTTGATTTAAAGAAACAAGAAAACACAATTACCATTATAAAAAATAAATTTGTCATCAATGAAGGGAAATTAAAATAATAATGAGAATTTTTTTCTCAACTATATGACAATAAATACAGCAACCTTAATAAAATAGATGAATATTTACAAAAATATAAGTTACCAAGATGAACAAGAGGAAATAAAATACCTAAATAACCCCATTTCAGAAAAAAAAATAATTCAATAAGGAATCAATGAATTCCTTACAGAAAAATATACAAGCCTAGATAGATTTAAAAGTGAATTCTACTAAACATTTAAAGAACAATTAATTCCAATACTAGACAAACTATTTGGAAAAATATGATGAGTGCTACAAAATTATCTTTATCATACATTTATGGTGTTGATATCTAAACAAGGAAGAGCAGAAACAAAGAAGAAAATCATAGAATAATTTCCCTAATGAATATTGATGTAGAAATTTAAAATTAAATATTAAGAAAGAGATTACAACAATTTATCAAGAGGGTAATACACTGTGACCAGAGAGATTTACACCAGGAATGCAGGACAGGTTCAATATTAGGAAAACTATCAATATAGTTGATCACATTAATAACAAAATTTATAGAAATCATATTAACTCAATAGAAAAAAATCTTTTGGCAAAATACTGCACTTATCCCTATTAAAAGCACTAGAGACTAAAGGAATAAATGGTGTTTTCCTTAAAATGATGAATAGCACTTATCTAAAACCATTAGCAAGCATTAAATATAATGGGGATAAGCTAGAAGCATTTCCAGAAAGATCAGGGGTGAACCAAGGATGTCCATTATCACCACTATTATTCAATATTGTACCAGAAATGTTATTGTTAGCAATAAGAGAAGGAAAAGAAATTGAAGGAATTAGAATAGGAAAAGAAGAAACAAAGCTATCACTCTACATATGAAATGATGCTATCCTTAGAGAATCCTAGAGAATCAAGTGAAAAAAAAAACTACTTGAAATTATAAACAACATGTGTAATAGAGTTGAGGGTTATCCACAGATTACATCTCATTTAGAAGTGATGATACTGGGGCAAAGGCTTTGTAAAATATTCCTTTAAATTTGAAGCCCCCCTTTCCTCTTGGATAGAAAAGAGTGTGCTCTTACATGTTGTAAGGAAGAAAATAAAGGTTTCTAACTTCTGTTCTTTTTATGTATTGAAAGTAATTACCCATTTGTAAAAGCTAATGGATTTTAATCTGGCAGTTAACATTTGTGAAATCTGACCATATAATTTGCATTCAATAAATTCCAATGGCTCCCTATCATCTCCAGGAACAAATATAAACTCTTCGGTTTGGCATACAAATCCCCTTAAAATATGGGCCATTTCTTCCTTTCCAGTTTTCTTATACTTAAGTCCTCCCTGCACTCAAGTACTCTGAAATCCAGTGACATTAGCCTTCGTTAAATTCCTTGAACAAGACACTCTATCTTCATACTCCAGGAATTTTTGCTGTCTGTCCTCCCATCTGGAATTCTCTCCTCATCTCTTTCACCTGGCTTTTCTGGCTTTATTCAAGTCTATTATAAGCTGAAAGATTTTTCTAATCCTCAATTTTAGAACCTTCCTCTGAAACTTCCCAAATTTAAGTTGTTTATACCTTTATATAGATATTTATTTATATAGATATTTCATGTAGTTTCCCCCAATGGCAGTGTGAGCTTCTAAAGAACAGGGGCTATCTTTTGTCTTTCTTTGTATCCTCACTACTTAGCACAATGCCTGACATATGTTAGACGCTCAGTGCAGGCTTACTGACTGACAGAGTAAACAGCTAACAAGGCTCAACTAGAAATATTAAAGAAAAATTATTCCAACTACTGCAGGGTAATTTCAGAAATCTAAAAGTAGCCAACCTGACAGTGGGATGCTGACTTGTGAGTCTTTTGTGTAAGTTGAGAGAATAGGTTCAAAATTATATTCTATAAAATATCACTGATTCTATTATCTTTCTCCTCCAATTCAAAATTAATTGAAAAAATTTACAGCTAGGGAACCAGTGTATCTATCCACAACCCTTCTATCATGGAACCAAACAGAATCTTAAATTACACTGCATTTTCCACTGAGCTAGCAGCAATTCTATATTTTACATAATTATGACTTTGTGCAGAATAAATGCAACTACAAGTAACCATTTCGAGGAATTTTACTTTTTAAATTAATCAGGACCTGACTGTTTAATGTTATAAAATATAAAAATAATCAAGTGAGAAATGTATCTTGTATCATCTATGTATGTGTAATTTGTCCTACAACCTTTCCCTAAACAGTTTTTTCAGTTATCTGACCTGTAGGTTTACCTGCACAATGAAATCACACCTTTTTTGTCTTTAAATAACAACTTCAGTATTTATAAATTACAAAAAGTTTTATAATAATTTGGGTTATGCGCATGAATTATGACCTAAGCAAGGTGATGTTTTCCTAGATACTACCTCTGCTACTATGATAATTAAATTTAATCATGCACTGTCATCATAAAGTTCCTCAGAAATATTTTTTCACAGAAGTTCTGTAGTTCTAAAATTAAGTCTTTAGTGCCACAATTTAACATTGAGGACAATTTCAGATACAGTTTAAGTAATCATTCTGGTCCTTAAAATGTTATTTTTCAATTTTCCTGATTAATGGTCTTTCAGTTAAATTTAATGAATGTATTAATTTTATTTATAGTTAGGAATAATGAGTTTATTTTAATAACTAACAAATAAAATTAGCTTTGCCAATGGATATCGTCTAAAATAGCAGAACTCAGTTGGATCTAACGGAATAAGTTGAAATATAAGCTGAAGACTTTGCAGCATAGATATATTTGAAATCTTCATTTTTTTTTCTCTGACATGTTACATAAAAGTATAAGCTGATTTTCTCCCTCACTAGCAGTTTTCTAATATACAAATGAGACACTAGGGAAAGTACTATAGCTGACTCAAGTAAACTGTTGCATTGATAGATGAAAAGGTAAATTACAAAAAAGGAAACAATTTGGGGTTGCTACATCGAGTGTCCTATAATATCTACATGCTCCTCTTTAATGGTTATGAGAAGAAAGAAACAATATTTTGTACTTATTTGGTGAGCTTCTCCCTACCAAGGCCTTACAATATGGATAATTCTAAAAATAAAATGTGTCAAAAAATTGTCTCTCCCTTGTCACCATTAATTTTTGTCCCCACTGACTGATTCAATCGCATATGACATAACAATGATTAATAGTCACAATTTAATAACCATAAACAAACATTGCATCACTGCTGCTGAAAGAAAATCATCTTTGATTGGATCAATACATTTGTACTTACATCTAATGGTGTAAGCAAGTTTCAAAGCCAGAGTTCCATATTTCTCTTGTCAGATATGACACTGATAATGTTAACGTAATATAATGAATACAACTTTCAATCATGTCATATTGTGAGATATATGCATATACATAAATATTTCTCTTGTTTTTTATGCACCATATGCTGAACTGCAAAATTTTTATTTGAAAATTCAAAATGTAAAATCATAAAGAGAGCTGGCTCCCCAAGTTAAGAATTGAGTAAACAAAAATGCCAGCAATATCAAAAAAAAAAAAAAAAAAGAAATGGAACTGTGGAGAAACCTTATCCATTAACCATTAGCTAATTAAAATATTGCAAACATGAATAAAAAGGTTTTTTTTTTAAGTTACTGAAATGAGAAGAGTTTCCTTTCCAGAGAACAAGTAAGAAAATTATTCATATTTAAACTGGCAACCTAAAACTTTAATTAGTGAAATGATTTAAATTTTGTAAAAAGAGGGAAAAGTTAGTAAATATTCCAAACTTACATTAGCAGAAAAACAGATTTTATGCAAAAACATTAAAAAGAAGTGAAAAAAAGATTGAAATTCCCATTTGTCAATGACATTATTAAGTTTCATAATACGTGTGGATTCTACATGGAATTGAGAAATGAGAAAATATGGAACTGAGAAAATATTAAACTGCTAATGAAGATTTAGCAAGGAAGAGGAATAAAACAACATTCAATTTTCAGATAGTTTTCATAAGTGTTAGGACATATCATTTAGTGGTTTCAATGCCAGGCTTTTCTTGGAATTATGAAATGTTCCAATGTACAACACATACAACATAAACACATTAGCTTACTATATACTGGAAATAGAAATGATTTGGTCTTTGAATATGCCATACATAGATTTCATTTGGTTCCTGCTTGTAATGTGGAACTATACCTTTTGTCTCTTACTCTCATTTGCAACTCAGGATCATTTTTGGAATCTCTAGTACCCAAAGAGGACATTAGCAAAGTATATCTGAAAGTCTTAGTCCTATCTTTTAAATATCATTCCTATATTGATTAGAAATTCTAAGAATTTTGACAAAATGAAAGAATCATTGAAAGTTCACCATTTGAGGAATGACTGAACAAGTTGTGTTATATCAATGTAATAGAATAGTATTGTGCTATAAGAAATGATAAGCAGGCAGATTTCAGAAAAAAAACAAAAAAAAAAACAAACCTGGAAGGACTTACATGAACTGATGCTGAATGAAGTGAGCAGAACCAGAACATTTCACACAGCAAAAGCAACATTGCATAATGATTAATTATGATAAACTTTGCTCTTCTCAGAATACAATGATTAAAGCAATTCCAAAAAAGGCTTGTGTTGGAAAATGCTAACCACATCCAAAGAATTAACTATGGAGTCTGAATGCAGATTGAAATATATTTTTTTCACTTTTTCTTGTTCTTTGTCTTTTTTCTTGTGGGTTTTCCTTTTGTACTGATTCTTCTTTCATAACATGACTAACGTGGAAAAGTGTTTAACATGATTGTATACGAATCACCTATATCAGATTGTGTCCTATCTTGGGGAAGGAAAAGATTGGAAAGCAGGAAGAAAAATTTGGAAATCAAAGTTTTGCAACTCTAAATATTGAAACCTATTTTACATATAACTGGAAAAAATAAAATACTATCAAGGAAAAAAAATCAAAGAACTTCCTAACTTCTCTGTGATCTTAGATAAGTTTTTAACCTCTCTGGGTCACAGTATAGTCACATGACTATGGGGAGTATTGGTCTAAATGACCTTTCAGCTCTAGAGCTATCATTATATTATTGTATGTTATAAATAACAAACGTTATTTTGACAGGTACACAAAATATATCCAGGTCTGTGATAATATCTAACCTAACCTCATAATACTAGCAACTATGCATAACTCATCACTTAATTTTGGCATATTAAATACACTTAAATTCTGCATATTAAAGAAGTAGGCATTAGGTATGTTAAAGCATGTTAAAACACTATGTTTTAAACATTATGTTTAAACATTATATGTTAAAACATTAAAGGACATTTCATGTAATGTGTCATAAATCAGTCTAATCAACTCTAATATAAATGTGCCTCCTTGCAACAGTTTTGGATTATTTGGTTTTATTGTAGAAAAGCAATTAAATAAAATTTAATATACAATCTGATTATTCATTTATGAAGCTTGATTAAATCTATTTTTTTCCTGTGCCGTGAAAGATTAAGGCAATCGAGCAAAAATTGTCTGCTGAAGTCCTCCCAGACATGTAAGTAAGCAAAGACTCATAATAATTGAGGCTAATTAGGGAGGGTAGAATAATTCATTTACATTATGATTTTCCCTCTCTAAGGCTTACTGTCAGGAAGGTCATGAAAAGTCCCATGGAATGTCTACTGAAATAGAGAATTAAGTGGGGGAAGTAAGAACATGTTAAATATATCTTCTTAAAAAGGGAATATCTTAATCTTCTACAAAAGAAGCAAACTAACATTTTTTTTAAAGTAACACTCTAAATTCCTTGGTAATTTCAGTGTTTTAAAACTGCTTAAACATTCCAGCAATCTCACACTATGTATAGTTTTTCTTATTTCATGTCAGTTAAACAATTTTTCTCTAGAATCAGTATTTAGTCTTGATACCAGATCAAAGGAGAACATTCTGTCCTTAGGTTAATTTCTCCTCCCAGTGGTCCATTCTGTAGTTCCACATTTCAATTCTATCTTGTCAATCATTTTAATAAGCACCTGAAGGAAATTATTTTGGTTAATTTTTCCATATAAATTATGGTCGTATTCTACACTTTATACCAATCTCCTTTGGAGTGAGGATATCTTTAGTGCAGAAGAAATGAGACAGAGTAAATCTGACTTGTTTCAATAGATTCTAATTATATATGCAGTAGGGAACAAGGTAGGATTTATTTCAAAAATATATTTAAAATCATAGTAAGTTTTATTTTGTCCCATTTACCAGAAGGGGGAAATAAATAAGAAGCATCACAGCAAGTAACCTGAGGCAAAAGTAAGGCATATAGTGTGTTTATACTTACACCGAGTAGAATATAATAATAACCTAGGGAGCATAGAGAGTGGTGATGAAGGGAATTTTATGTCGTTAAATAACAACAAAAATGTATTAAGTACCTTCTATGTATGAGGTACAAATCTAGTTGTTGAGAATGCAAAGAGAAAATTGAGACAATTGACACAGATAGGATAATCTATTTATACTCCCTATGTGACCTCAGGTAAGGTTATCTGGAAGCTCTCAGGAACTCATTTTACTAATTTTCTTTTTTCTCAATTTATTACTTTATTTAATTTTGGTTTTCAACATTCACTTTCATAAGTTTTAAATTTTCTCCCCCTCCCTCTCACCTCTTTTGCACCTCCCTCCCCAAAACAGCATGCAATCTCATACGGGCTCTACACATACATTCCTATTAAACACATTTTCACATTAGTCATCTTGCATAGAAGAATTATAACGGGAGAAACCATGAGAAAGAAAACAAAACAAAAAAGAAATAGTCATCTTCATTCCAACTCTATAGTTCTTGCTCTGCATTTGGATGGTATTTTTCATCATGATTCTTATGGAATTGGTTTAGGTCCTTGCATTGTTGTAAAAGGCTAAGTCTATGAAAATCATAGTATACTGTGGCTATTTCTATATACAGTGTTCCCCTGTTTCTTCTCACTTCACTTTACATCAGTTCATATAAGTCTTTACAGGTTTTTCTGAAGTCCACCTGTTCATCATTTCTTATAGCACAATAATATTCTACTGCATTCTATACCACAACTAATTCAACCACTTCCCAAATGATGAGCATCATCTCAATTTCCAGTTCTTCACCACCACAAAAAGAGCTGCTATAAATATTTTTGTACAGATGGGTCCTTTTCCTATTTGCATGAACCCTTTGTGATAAAGCTCTAGAAGTAGTATTTCTGGGTCAAAGTGTATGCACATTTTTATAGCCCTTTGCTCTCCAGAATGCATGGATCAGCTCACAGCTCTACCAACAATGTATTAGTTTTCCAACTTTCCAACATCTTGTCTAGCATTTATCATTTTCATGTTTTGTCATGTTAGCCAATTTGATAGATGTGATGTGGTACCTCAGAGTTGCTTTGATTTGCCTCTCTCTAATCAATAGTAATTAGGAGCATTTTTATATGACTGTAGAGAGCTTTAATTTATTCCTATGAAAACTGCCTGCTCATGTGTTTTGAGCATTTATCAGTTGGGAAATGACTTATATTCTTGTAAATTTGACTCAGTTCCCTATATATTTTAGAAATGAGAACTTAATCAGAAACATTAAAAAAAATTGTTGCCCATTTTTCTGTTTCCTTCCTAAATTTGGTTGCATTGGCTTTGTTTGTGAAAAAGTTTTCAATTCAATGTAATCAGAATTATCCATTTTGCATTTCAAAATGTCCTCAATCTCTTGTTTGGTCATAAATTCCTTCAGTTTCCATAAATCTGACAGATAAACTATCCCTTGCTCCCCTAATTTATTTATAGTATCAGCCTTTATGTTTAAATTGTGTTTGCATTTATTTTGGTATATGGTGTAAGATGTTAGTCTATTCTTGGTTTCTGCCACACTATTTTCCAGTTTTCCCAGAAGTTTTTTATCAAATAGTGAGTTCTTACCTCGGAAGCTGGAGTCTTTGGGTTTATTAAGTTGTAGATTGCTATAATCATTGACTCCTGTGTCTTGTGCACCTAACCTATTTCATTGATCTACCATTCTGTTTCTTGGTCAGTACGAAGTAGTGTTGATGATTGCTGCTTTCTAATACAATTTAAGATTTAGTATGGCTAGGCTACCTTCCCTAGAATTTTTTTTCACTAATTTCCTTGAAAAAAATAGAGGTTTACATACATACACACACACATATGTCATGTTGTTGGTTTTCAATGATTCAGTCATGTCCTCATTTATGACCCATCAAACCATACTGCCCATGGGGCTTTCTTGGAAAAGATTCTGGAGTGGTTTGACATTTCCTTCTCCAGGGAAAAATACAACAAAACGCAACATAACATGGCATTATACTATACCATGCCATACCCCCTTCTAATTCTAAATCTCTGGTCTTTTATTACCTTGTGACTCTTTCTACCATTATAGTCTTATCTGCAGGAATGAAAGGGACAAAAGAAAGAGACTGGAATTTCCTCTCTGAGAAAAAAAAAGGATTATTTGAAGAGTGGGGAAAGAGCAAACAAATGGGGCAATCATAGATGCCTTTCTCTTTTTTTATTTTTAAAATTTGCATTCCCAGAGTTTAGTACAGTACCAGGCATGACACATATTAGTCACCTAAAGTATTTATTAACTATGACTACTCTAAAAAGTGATGGTACAGGAGTTGAGCCTTGAAGGAATATAAGAATTCAGAAAGGTAGTGATGAGAAACACTAAGCATGGGAAATAGCTTGCAAGAATGCATTGATGCAGGAGTCATGCTGAGTGCTAAGAACAATAAGATACTTACTTTCATTAAACTATGTATGTATGAAACACAAGGATAACAGAAGTACAGCAAGCCCCCCACTCAAAAAGAAATCCTCCAAATAGAGCTAGAAAAATCATCAAGCTGAATCCTAATGGAGAAATAGAAGTAAGGTATAATAAATTCAAATAAAAATTACTTTATGTGATCAATATCATCAAGTAGACATCTATACAAAAGAGGATGGGTGGTATTGACAGAAATTTTACCTCATTTTCATCTGAACAGGTCAAAGGAGGGAAGAATATATGTATACACATATTCACACACACATATACACACACACTCACACATACAAAGACTTATTTAAAGAAATACATTTCATTCAACAGAAAAACAGAAAGGAATATAGAGAAGGAAGGAGGGAGGATATTAAGGGAGACATTAATCCTAAGCAAGAAGATAAACAAAAGGATATACCAAAATATGTATAGATCTTTTTGAGGTAGCAAAGAATGGAAATTTGAAAGGATGCCTATACATTAGAGAATGGATGAACAAGTTATGTTATGTAAATGTCACGGAAAAGTATTGTGCAAGAAATGATAAAAGGAGAGATTTCAGAGAAACTTTGAAAGATTTTTATGAACAGCTACAGAGTGAGAAGAGAACCAAGAGAATAATTTATAGAATGATGCCATTATGGTAAAGAAATTACTTTGAGAAATATTAAATCACGCCTTTCAAATAGTGATGTAATAGAAATTACATGTAATAGAGGACCAAAAGAAAATAGATGAAAATTAATTGGAAACTAAGTAATCTAAACCTAAAGAATGAATGGGTTAAGACACAAATCACAGAAACAATCAATAACCATCTAGGAGAATAACAGTAATGAGTCAACATACCAGAACTGATGGGATGCAGTGAAAGCATTTCTTAGAGGAAGTTTTATTCTCTAAATGTTAACATCAATAAAAGAGAAAGGAAAGAACAATGAATTGGGCATGCAACTAAAATGCTAGAAAAAGAGCAAATTAAAAATCCTTCATTAAATAATAAATTAGAAATCTGACAATGAAAGATGAGATTGATAAAATTGAAACTGAGAAAACTATTGAACTGGTAATTCAAACTAGAAGCTAGTGCTCTAGAAAAAAACATAATAAAATAGATAAACCATTGCTAAATTTGATTTTAAAAAAAGAAAGAAGAAAACTAAATTATCAATATCAAAAATGAAAAAGGTTAAATTCACTACCAATGAAGAGGAAATCAAAACAATAAGTATGAGCTATTTTGCCCAACTGTATGCTAATAACTTTGACAATCTTAGCAAAACAGATGAATATTTACAAAAATATAAATTGCCTAGGTTAACAGAAGATAAAATAAAATTCTTAAATAACCCCATTTCAGAAAAAAATAAATTGAACAAGCCACCAATGAACTCCTTAGTTCCATAAGGAAAAAACATCTCTAGTGACAGATGGAGTTACAAGCGAATTCTATCAAACATTTAAAGAACAACTCATTCCAATACTATGTAGACAATTTTGGAAAATAGGTAAAGAAGGACTCTTATGATTTTCTTTTTATGATACAAATGTGGTACTGATACCTCAATCAGAAGAGTCAAAACAGAGAAAGAAAATCCTAGATGAGTTTCCCTAATGAATATTGATGCAAAAATTTAAAATAAAATATTGTCAAAGAGATTATAGCAACTTATCTCTAGGATTTATACCAAGAGTGTAGGGCTGCTTCAATGTTAGGAAAACTATCAGCAAAATTGACCACATCAACAATAAAACTTACAGAAATCATATGAGTATCACAGTAGATACAGAAAAAACTTTTCACAAAATACAAGACCCGTTTCTATTAAATACAGTAGATAGCAGAGGAATAAATGGAGTTTTCCTTAAAATGATAAGAGGGTCTATCTAAAACCATCAGTGAGCCTTATATGTAATTGGAATAAACTAGAAACATTTCCAACAACATTTTGGGGGGGTGAAACAAGGATTTCCATCATCACCACTGGCTTTCAATATTGCACCAGAAATGTCAGCTTCATCATTAAAAAAAGCAAAAACTGAAGGAATTAAAATACCCATAGAAGAAATAAAGCTCTCACTCTTTGTAGATGATATGGTCATATTGTTAGAGAATCAAATAAAAAAACTACTAGAAATAATAAACAAATTTAACAAAGTTGCAGGATATAAGAGAAACTCATGTAACTCATTGGCATTTCTCTATATTACCAACAAAGCCCAGCAATGAGATATATAGAGAGAAATTCCATTTAAAGCAACTGTAGATGTTGAAAAATATTTAGGAGTCTACCTGCCAAAACAAAATGCTATTCACACAAATAAAGTCATATCTAAATAATTGGAAACAGCATCAGTTACTCATGAGTAGGCTGGATTAATATAGTAAAAATGACAATTCCACCTAAATTAATTTACTTATTCAGTTCAATACCAATCAAATTACCAAAAACTAATTTATAGAGCTAGAAAAGGTAACAACAAAATTCATCTGGGAATAAATGTCCAGAATATAAAGGGAATTAATGAAATGTTAGGGAAGGTGGCCTAGCCATGCCAGATCTTAAATTGTATTATAATGCATAAATGATCAAAACTACTTGGTACTGGCTAAGAAACAGAGTCAGGTATCAGTGGAATAGGTTTGGTACACAAGACATGCTAGTCAATGACCATAGTAATCTATTGTTTTATAAACTCAATGACTCTAGCTTCTGGGATAAGAACTCATTATTTGACAAAAACTGCTGGAAAAATTAGAAAATAGTATGGTAGAAACTATGAATAGACCAACATCTTACACCATATACCAAACTAAAATCAAAATGCATACACAATTTAAACATAAATGCTGATACCATAAGCAAACTCAGAGAGGAAGGGATTAATAGTTTATCTGTCAGATTTATGGAGGAATTTATGACCTACAAGACACAGGGAACACTGTGAAAAGCAAAATGGATCATTTCAATTGGATTAAATTGACAAGTTTTTGCACAAAGTCAATGCAACCAAGATTACCACAGAAGAAGAAAACTGAGAAACAATTTTTATACCCAGTGTCTCTGATAAAGACCTCATTTCTAAAATATGTAGAGAACTCAGGCAAATTTATAAGAATACAAGTTATTGCCCAACTGCTACATGGTCAAAGGATATGAACAGGCAGTTTTCAGAGGAATAAATTAAAGTTGTGTATAGTCATATGAAAAAAATGCTCTAAATCACCATTGATTAGAGAGATATAAATCAGAACAACGCTAAGGTATCACATTACACCTGTCATACCAGTTAGCATGACAAAACAGGAAAATGATAAATGTAAGAGAAATCATGGGAAAATTGGAAAACTAAAGCATTGTTGGTGAGGTTGTTGTGAACTGATTCAACCATCCTGGCAAACAATTTGGAACTATGTCCAAAGGGTTATTAAAATGTGCATACCCTTTGACCCAGCAATAATACTTCTAAGTTTTATCCCAAAGAGATCATCCAAATGGGAAAAGGACCCACATGTACAATACTATTTAGAGCAGCTCTTTTTGTGGTGGAAGAGAATTGGCAATTGAGGGGATGCCCATTAGTTGGTGAATGGCTGAACAAGTTGTAGTATATGAATGCAATGGAATACTATTGTGCTATAAGAAATGATGATTAAGCAGACTTCAGAAAAACCAGGAAAGAGATGAATGAACTGATGCTGAGTGAAGTGAGCACAACAAGAAGAACATTGTACACAGTAATAACCACTATGTTCAGTGATGAACTTTGATTGACTTAGCTCTTAGCAATGTAAGAATCCAAGGCAACACCAAAATGCTCATGATGAAAATGCTGCCCACATTAAGAACTATAAAGTCTGCATGCAGACTGAGGCACATTGTTTGTTTTATCTCTCTGTCTCTGTCTCTGTCTCTGTCTCTGTCTGTCTCTCTGTCTCTGTCTCTGTCTCTCTGTCTCTTTCTCTCTCTCTCTCTCTCTCTCTCTCTTTCTCTCTCTCTCTCTCTCTCTCTCTTTCTCTCTCTCTCTCTCTCTCTCTCTCTCTCTCTCTCTCTCTCTCTCTCTCTCTCTCTCTCTCTCTCTCTTTCCTTTCTTGTGGTTTCTCCCATTGATTTTAATTCTTCTTCACACATTACATGCTATCTTGGGGTGGTAGAAGGGAGAGATGGGGTGACATTTTGGAAATCAAAATCTTATGGAAATGAACATTGAAAACTGAAAATAGATGAACAGATGAATAAAAGGGTAAAAACAAATTGTACAAGAGTTTAAGTGATACTGAGGAATTTTTTCTTTTTTTCTGTTGTGTTTTCTTTGCTTTTGAAATAAGAGGGAGGAAGAATTTATGGTGGATTATTGATCATGGGCATGACATGATCAGAACACGCCATGTTTTGTGTAAAACTGATGTGGGTGATGGTATCAAAATAGCAAAAATTGAAAGTATGAAAGGAAATATTTTGGTACCCAGACTAGTACAATATTCTGGAGTTGATGTGATGAATAGGACCATAGATTTTTTTATTAATAGGTGTCAATACTAATTGGCAAAATCTAAAAACAGTGCTTCCAAAATTATTACAATAACATCGATTCATTTTCAAAATGCCTTTTTCTTTTCATATATCCTCATTTAGGTGTATCTGTAGATTCATTGTTGTAGGTATTACTTCCATTTTTGTAGACTATAAATATTCCTTGCTTTCCTAATTCTGTACAATTATTAGTCATACTCTTCTGTAAATAATATTATTGTGATCCTCCAGGAGAACCCAGGTTTTAAATCTCACCATACATATTTCCTTGCTGTATCATATTCAGCAAATCTTTTAAATTATCTAAGCTTCAGTTTCCTAATCTAGAAAATGTGTCTAATAATTGTGCCTTCCTCAAGATGTTATAAGATCAAATAAGATAATGAATAAATGCATTTTTCAAATCTTAAAGCCCTTTAAAATATAAATTGTTATGATCAGCTTCATTCAATTTCATTTAAGTAATCATATTTAAAGATAAAATGGTCAGTGACATATACAGCTGATTAGGTGACCTTGATATAGTACTGTAGATGAGATATAGATCAGATACAGATGGGGTAAAATGCCCTAAGGATATCAATAATAGCTCTGTGATTTATTGGACCTTACTACAGAGAAAACCCAATGTATGTTATTGAGCTTCTCTGTGAATTTAAGTAAGTTGAAAGTAAGCTATGTGTTATAGTTTACTAAACTGTCAACCAACAAAGTGTTTGCTTCAGTGATTAATTATATATATACAATATATATATTTAATTAATATATTATATATAAAATTATATATATTAATTTATATATATAATTAATTATAATTAAGATCTCTTAAGAGGAGCCTACAGTTAAGAGAGAGTGAGATGGACAGAGAGACAGAGAGATACAGAGAGAGAGAGAGAGAGAGAGAGAGATAGGTTCACTCTTGGTTTGTTTCGTGAAACATTTATTTATTCTGTAAGGCAACTAGTCTACAGAAGAAATGAACCTTGAAGTAAATTCTGGATGATATTGATTCACAGTCTTTAAAACTGGTTTACCCATAAATTTTACTTCAGATGATCAGATTACATATTGTATCCCATGGAAAGGATGAAATGTAATCAGTCGTCACTATTTAAAATACTCTGGTTTGATATTTTGGGCAAAGAATTTACAATAGAAAATTTAAGTTCTTTTCAACTGGTTATTTCAACTAGGGTCAGAAACATGACCTAAGAACATGAATTATGAAGATTATTTAATGATCTTGGCAATGTTAGGCTAGAAATAGGAGACACATCCAAACTATCTTCAAACAAAATGAAAAACTAGATAGGAGAGGAATTGGGTTTGTTCTTCTTGGCCCATTAAGGCAGAACTGGGAGCAACGGGTAGTGCCTGCAGAAGGACTATAACACTAACATTTAGATCTGTCTGAAAGTGTAATGAGCAATTGTAAAAGCAAGGATCCTGGCAAACATAAGAGGGCCTGCTATCACAGTTTCTTTGATCTGCTTTTCTAAAAGGAAAAGCAGCTTTTGAGGAGTCAACAATCACTTTAATCAAGCATATGAATCATTTACTTAGTTCAAGGGGAAAGCACTTTGGACTTCAGAGAAAATACAGAGAAATCAAAATCAACAGACAGGCCTTCCAACTGCCTGAGAGGAAGCAGTACACATATCACATATGAACAGATAGATAACTGTCTGACCATATATACGTAGTTACCAGAAAGAAAAGCACCATCATCTGGGTTTTCAAAGCTTGGGGGCTGATTAGTAGCTTCCCAGAATCTCAGCTGACACACAAACCTTCTTCCAGAAACTAAGACCCAAAGTAAAACAATACCTCAAAGTCTTTCCGCACTTTTCAGAGCCAGAAGGCATCACAACTCTAGGAAGAAATTATGGCCTAACAAGTGATAGAGAGCATTATGTAACACGAAATGGATAATTTTATTTTAGAAAATTAATTTTTTCGTTGTTTTCTTCCCTCAGAAAACCCATGCAGCCAAGATTAGAAGAAAAAGCAAGAAACTAGGTAAGTAAATTTGTGGTTTCTCTGATAGCAACCTCTTTCTTCAAGTATATAGAAAATTGAGTCAAAATTATAAAAAAAATAAGTTATTTTTCATTTGGTGAACTCTCTAAGGATATAAACACATAGTTTTCAGATGAGAAAACCAAAGATATTTATAGTCATATAAAAATTCTCTTTTAAGTCACTATTGATTAGAGAAATTTAAATTAAAGCAACTAAGAGATACCACCTCACACCTCTCGTATTGGCTAATATGATAGAAAAAGAAATGACAAATATTGGAAAATTGGACTCTAATAAACTGTTCATAATGTTGTGAACTAATTCCACCATTCTGGAGAGCAATCTGGAACTGATCAAAAGCCTACAAACCTGTCCATATTCTTTCACAGAGCAATAATGCTATCCTAAATATCCTGAATTCTGAAAAGATTTTTTTTTTAAAGTGAAAGGCCCTAAGTGTACAAAAGCATTTATAGCATCTGATGGCAGAATTGGAAACTGAGGAGATATCCATCAAATGGGGAATTACTTCACCAACTGTGGTACATGTTTGTAAAAGATTACTGTTGTGCTATAAGAAATGGCAAATAAAGATGCTTTCAAAAAACCTGGAAAGACGTACATGAACTCATGTAAGTGAAGTCAAAAGAATGAGGAGAACATTGCACACAGCAGCAACCATACTGTACAATGATGAAATGTGAATGATTTAGCTCTTCTCAACAGTACAATAATCTAAGACACTTTGGAAGGACTCATAATGAAAGTACCCCACCCACTCCTAGAAGTGAAATGATGGACTCTGCAGATGAAAACATACTTTAAAAAACTTTCTTTAATTTACTTTGGGTTTTTTATCTTCAATATGATGATTAGGAAATATGTTTTGCATGACTTCACATGTATAACCCATATCCAATTGCTTCCCATCTCAATGAGGGCTGAGGAGATGGAGGGAAGAAGAGAATTTGGAACTCAGAGTTTTAAATAAAATAATACTAAACACTTTTTTGCATGTGATTGGTAAAAATAAAATATTTCAAAAAATAAACTGAAAAATTAAAATAAATTACAAGTTAAAATGACAACAAAAACAAAAACTAAATACTCTGAGAAACACAGAATAGATAAATTGAACTGTACTAAAATAATAAAAAAATGATAAGATATAGAAATGCACTGAACCTGCTATTTTTTTGTAATGGATAATTACTAGATGAAAGTTATTACCTATAAAGGTCAAACCATTATAAGTTACTTAGATAGTTACCCAGAATCATGTAGCTAGAAGATATCAAAGGGAAAACTTGAAAATAGAGCTTCTTTGCAAATAGGCCACCTATTATAGGTATATACATCTATAATAGGCCATGCTATTATAGCTCCCTAAGTTGCACTTCCTTAACAAATGTAATAAAATATGCAAACTACAATATACCTTTAATAGAATTATAAATTGAATCTGCAATTCTGGATATCATTTTGGCATTATGCAAGAAAAGTGACTAAATTGTCATTTAAATTTGTCTCCAACAGTCCCATTACAGACTATATACCCCGAAGGATTCCAGATTTAAACAAACACCCAATATATACTGAAGTATTTATAGCAGTGGCTACTGCTGTTGCTGTTGTTATAGTTGCAAAGAACTAGAAGCAAAGTGTACAATTGAATTGGAGATAACAGGAGAAATATAGCATATGAATATAATATAGTGTTACTATGCATTAATAAAGAAGGAACATTAGAAATCCTGAGTAACTTAGGAAAATTTGCATGACCTGAAGCAGAATTAACAGATAACAGATACAATAGAACAATATGTTTTCACACAGCAAAGAAATATGAATTAAAAGTTGGCTTAAACTGATTTTTTTATTGGTTTCAGAGAAAAGATCGTGGAATATATTTCCATTTTCATGCCAGAAAGGGAAAGTCTCCTTAAGCAGAATGCTATATATTCTGTAAATCAATTAATTAATCAAACAATATGTATTAAATATCTACTATGTGTCAAAGACATAATTACTTGGAATATTATATTCTAAGTACTGAATACTAGGGACAATAATGACACAAATGAAAATTACTGCAATCAAACAGTTCACATAGTATCGGGGGAAACAACATGTATAAGAATATAAAATATACAAAATCAATGCAGGACAATTTTAATCAGTTAATAAACATTTGTTAATTGCTTGCTATGTGCCAAGAACTAAGTGCTGAAGATGCAAAAAGAAGCAAAACACAATCCCTTTCCTTAAGGATCTTAAAATTTAATTGGGGCACCTTCTTCTAGAAGATAAGATTTGGGTTGGAGCTTACAGAAAGCCAAAGAAGTCAGAAAATGGAGCTGAGGAATGAGAACTTTCCAGGAATGGGAACTTTCCAGGAATGGGGTACAGAAAGAGAAAATGCCTGGAGCAGAGTGAGCGAGTGTTTGGTTCATGGGACAGCCAGGAGGCTAGTGTCACTGTATCAAAGAATACGTGTTGGGGAGTAATATGTAAGGAGACTTAAAAGGCAGGAGGGGGTTGTTATGAAGGGCTTTGAATGCCAAATAGCACATTTTGTATTCGCTCCTGTGTGCAAGAGGAAATCATTGGAGTATATTTGAGTGTGTGCATGTGTCCATGTTTTTGGTGTGGGGAGAACAGAGTGTACATGATTGTTGTGTTCATCCTTTGTTCTCAAAGAGGGTCATGACATCAAGATGATGACATGACTTGCAGTTGACTTTGATTTGAGTGAGGAAGGGCTGTGCAAGATCACCAATCTCACTTTCTTCTCCTGAGCCATCTAGGTCCAGTGGCCTGATGATATGATTGGACAGAGTCCAATAGCAGTTGGTACTGGGATTAAACTGTGAAAGAAACTACAAATTCTAACAGAGGGCTATCTCCAGTCCTCACTTATATCATGCCACTGGAGCCAGATGCTCTGGAGGAGAAAGTGAGGCAGATAACTTTGGACAACCCTCCCTTACTTAAATTCAGTTCATTTGCAAGTCATGGCATCATCATCCTTATGGCATGGTCCTTAGAAACAAAGGACAAACAATAACAATGAATTCTGACAGGTGAAAGTGAGAAATGCCTTCTAGATATTGGAGACAGGCTGCACAAAAGCACAGAGATAAAAGATGGAATGTTGTATTTGGGTAACACCAAGAATGTCAATTTAGGTGAAATATAGATTGCCAAAAGGGATGTAATATACAAAAAAACATGGAAGGGCAGAAAGAAGGACATTTTAAAAGGTTTTAAATGATAAACAAAGGAGTCTGATTTGAGTCAAGAGGTAATAGGGAGTCATTTGGGCTTATTATCACATATATTCTCTCTATCTGGTCTGTTTGATATAAAAGAAGTCCCAAAAATATTAGGATAATTTTAAGCATATATTAAAAGTGTACCTATATGTGCATGCATATATAATTGCATTTATATACACACACAATTACACTGGCATATACATATACAAAAGCACATACATATATTTAATTAAATATAGACACTAACACAATTATTATATAAGGAGTTTGTATGTATGTGTATGTATGATGCAAATTGGGTGTGTATGAGGCAGTTGAGTAAACCACACTGATTCCAAACTGTGACTCAATTTTGGATCTAGATCCCTATCTTCCTGATATCTTCCACACAAAATTTCACTAGTATTTTTCAAGAACATTGTCTTTGAAATCTGAAATTGGACTCTGCTACTTCCTATGATTATGAAGTAGAGAAAGCTATTTAATTTCTTTGGCCCTCAGTTTTCTCATCTGTAATATGAAGGGGTTTAGCTATTTGATTCCAAATTTATCTTTAAAAGAAATGTTTTCCTGTCTCTGGCTCTCAGCTGCTCCCTAGTGACTGTACAGAGCATTATTCACCAACTCATCAAGTTCTTTTTTGATGTGCAGTGTATTACCTCCTAACCTAACTTTGGTCTACTTAGCAGTAATAAATAACCCATATAGAAAAATACAACCCATTGTAAGTTAATTTGTTAATTCAAATAATTATTTGAATTGTAACAGAAAAGTATTTTGAGATTTTTTACAGGGAAAGGAAATTCTGGATTCAGAATTTAAATTTATCCCTTTCAACATTGGCATCCTGTACAACACATGTTTAAGTACATATTGGACATGGAATTGTAATATTTAATGAAACTTGAACTTAAGCAATTTAAGGGGGCAGAGCCAAGATGGTGTATTAGAGGTAGCTATCTAGTGAAAGTCTCCCAAAATTCCCCTCCAAACATTTAAAATAATGCTCCAAATCAAATTTCGGAGTGGCTGAACCAATAAAATGGTCAGGGTGAGACATTTTTGTCATCCTAAGACAAATTAGGAGGTCAGTAAGAGAGGTCTATGGTACTGGGTTAGGGGCTGGCCTAGAGTGAAAACTGCAGCAGCAGCAATGAGTCTTCCTTTAAAAAGCCATGACAGGGGCAGGAGCACCAAAAGTAGCAGCTTTGAAAGCTCTCAGTCTAGACAACTGGTCAAGGAGAGATTATAGGGGAACTTGTGCTGTCACTGGGTGCAACTGATTTGCCAATTTGCAGTTTTTGGTTGCAGTTGTAGGGTAGAGACGGGTAACTGCTTACAAGTGAGGAGAAGCCCTGGTTCCAGTTCCAAGGGAGAAAGGAGCACAAGCACTTTCAGGTATAAGAGAGCAGATGGAGAGATAAGAGGAATGCTAGCATTTGAAGATTCAGGGAAGAAGAGGAACTTCCCGGGTAAAGACCAGGGCAAATACAAGAAGAGTAATGACCATGTCATTCCCCTGATGACACCACCTTGGAAGCACTGAAAACTTGAAGACTCCTAGGAACCATTCTGAAAAGAGTGGTACAAAAAGCCTGAAGCTAGTGAACAGTGCTTCCACACCCAAAGGTGAGCACAGTCCAAATTTAACATTTATATTTACTTTGTTCTTTTCCCCTAATCCCCTACCTTCTAACCCAAGTAGGCTACAATGAAGTGTGGATACATGCATGCATACACAAACACACACAATGTATGTATGTATGTATGTATGTATGTATGTATGTATGTATGCATGTATGTATGTGTATGTGTGTGTTTATTTTTAAAAGTCAAGAAATGGCCTGAGAAAATAAGCAAACAATAATAACAACAAAAAGAACTTGACTATAACAGTCTACTACAGTGGCAGGGAAGACCAAGACATGAATTCATAAGTAGACAATAATTTGAAAACTACAACCAAGCATTCAAAAAATGATAATTGTACCCAAACCAAACAAGAATTCCTGGAAGAGTTAAAAGGAGATAAGAGTGAAAAGGAAAATTGAGAAAAGAAATGAGAGCAATAAAAAAAATCATGAAAAGAGAATTAGCAGCCTGGTAAAAGACACACACACACACACACACACACACACACACACACATGAATTAACCTTGTGATTAAAGAAGCACAAAAATTCATGCAAGAAAAGAATGTTTTCTGAAACTGAATACGCAAAATGGAAAATAAGATACAAAAATTCACTGAAGAAAAGAACTCATTAAAAAGCAGAAATGTCCAAATATAAAAAATACATGGAAGAGCTCACTGAAGAAGATAATTCATTAATAATTTAAATCGAGCAAATCTCATGACTCCATGAGAGTTTAAGAAATAGTCAAATAAGCTCAAAATCAAGAAACATGTTGGAAAAAGGAGGAAGAAAGAAAAAGAATGTAACTTTTAAAAAGTTACTATGGTGACAGAGAATATCAAGACACAAACTTGCAATAAAATGATCAAGTCAAAAGAGCTATGAGCAAAACCTCAAAGAAAAAATTATAAATAAAACATAAGTCTATCAAGAAACCCTGGAAGAGCTCAAAAAGTTACTTTCAAAATCAAATAAGAGTGGTAGAGGAAAAATTCTGTAAAGATATACAAGGAAGACAACTGTGAAAAGACAACGAATAGCATGCTGAAAGAGGAACAAAAATAATATTGAAGAAAAAATACCTTAAAAATATTTGACTAAGTGGAAAAAGAGGTATAAAATTTCAATGCTGAAAATAACTCATTGAAAACAGAACTGGCCAAATGTAAAAAAGAGATTAAAAATCTACATGAATAAATAATTCCTAAAACATTAGAATTTAGCAAGTAGAACCTAATAACTCAATGAGACATAAAGAAACAATATAATAAAGTCAAAAGATTGAAAAATAGAAGAAAATGTGAAATATCTCATTGGAAAAACAGCTGACCTGGATTCAGGAGAGATATTTTTTAAAATTATTTGACTACTTGAAAATCATGACCAAAAAAAAAAAAACCTACACATAATCTTTCAAGAAATTATCAAGGAAAACTGCCCTGATATCTTAGGAGCAGAGAGTAAAATAGAAGTTGAAAATAATCTGCTGATCACCTTTTCAACAAAATCTCAAAGTGAAAACTTGCAGCAGTATAGTACCCACATTCTAGAGTTTCACTTTCACAAAAAATTGACCAAGTAATAAAATCCTCATAATAAAAAGCAGATAAATAGAAATATTAAATCTACCCTTGCTAGACCACAATGCAGCAAAATTAATATTTAATAAGTTACTGTGGAAGCACAGATTAAAAACTACTTGTAAACTAAATAATGTAATCCTAAAGAATGAGTGGATCAAAGAACAAATAATAGGAACAATCAATAATTTCATTAAAGAAAATAATAACAATGATATAGCACTCTAAAATTTATAGGATGCAAAGAAGGTTTTAGGGAAATTTCGTATCTCTAAATGTTTACATCAATAAGAGAAAGAACAGATCAATGAATTGGGCATGAAATAAGAAATAGAATAAGACCAAATTAAAAATCCCCAAATAAATATCAAAATGAAAATTCTAAAAATCAAAGCAGAGCTTAAAAATGAAAGAAAAATAACTAATTTTTCTTTCAATTTTATTTAGTAAGACAAAGATACAATTTTATGAAAAATAATAAAATTGGTTAAGTTGATTTAAAAAAGAAGGAAAGAAACTAAATTACTAGTATTAAAAAGAAATGAAATGGGTGAATTCAACACCAATGAAGATGGATTTAAATAGATTATTATAAGTCATTTTGCCAAACTATGTGCCAGTAAATTTAATTGACAAACTAAATGAAATGAACAAATCTTTATAAAAATATAAATTACTTAGATTAATAGAAAATAAAATAGAACACAGCATTTTGTAAATTGTATTTTACTTTTCCATTTACACATAAAGATATTTTTCAACATTCATTTTTGTAAGAGTTTATGTTTCAATTTTTTTCTGATTTCTTTGGGATGTAAACCTTGTATTTACATGGCTGGATCAAAGGGTATGCACAGTTTGATTCTTCTTTGGCCATAGTTCAAAATTGCTCTCCAGAATGTCTGGAGCAGTTCACAATTCCACCAACCACACATTCATGTCCCAATTTTCCTACATCTTCTCCATTTTTTTCCTTTTATTTCATATTAGTCAATCTGATAGGTGTAAGATGGTAGCTCAGAGTGGTTTTAATTCATATTTCTCTAATCAATCATAATTTAGAACATTTTAATACGACTATGGATAGCTTTAATTTCTTCATCTAAAACTACCTGTTCATGTGTTTTGACAACTTATCAAATGAGAAATGATGTGTATTCTTATACATTTGACTCTGTTTTCTATGTATTTGAGAAATGAGTTCTTTATCATAAATATTTGCTGTTAAAAAATGTACCCCAGCTTTCTGTTTTCCTTCTAGTCTTGGTTACCTTGATTTTGTCTGTGCAAAACCTTTTTTTAACTTAATCAAAATTATACATTTTGCATTTTGTAATGTTCTCTATCTCCCATTGATCATAAACTCTCCCCTTCTCCATAGATCTGACAGATAAATGATCCCTTGATCTCCTAACATGCTTACAGTATCACATTTTATGTCCAAATCATATACTCATTTTGAACTTATCTTTGTATAAGGTGTGAGATATCACTCTGTGCCTAATTTCTGTAATATTCTTTTCCTGTTTTCCAAGCAGTTTTTGTCAAAACTGAGTTCTTATTCATGAAGCTGTCTTTGGGTTAATCAAACAGTAGATTACTGTTGTAATAATAGTATTATTTCTGAAAAAAAAAATAAATTTAACAAGGTATAAATGACTTCCTTAAGAAAAAATTTTTCAGAACCAAATGGATTCATTGGTAAATTCTACCAAATAATTTATGAACAATTGATCCACATACTATAAAAACTATTTGGCGGAAAGTAGGCAAAACTGTCTAACCAAATTCCTTTTATAACACAAATATGGTGTTCATATATGAACTAGGGAGAACAAAAGGTGAGAAAGAAAAGCATTAACCAATTCCCTTAATGAATATTGATGCAAAAAACAAACATTTTAATGTTTGCAAGAAGTTTGAAGTAATGTATTACAAAGATCATATTCTATGACTGGTGAGATGTATACTAGGAATGCAGGGTAGATTCAATATTAGAAAAACTATCAGCACAATATTTTACTGGATATAGTGAGTGTAGAAAAAGGCAAGAAAAAATAAATTCGATGAATAAAAATAGGCAATGAGAAAATGGAACTATTTACTCTTTGTAGGTGATATGATGGTGTAGTTACAGATTGACATCTAGATTGCACAGTAGATAGAGCACCAGGCCTGGAGTTTGGAAGATTTGAATTCAGATCTGGCCTTAGACACACCATATTTGAGACCTTTGGTTTGCCTTAGCCCTTTTTGCCTCAGTTCCTGTTCTGGAGAAGGAAGGAACAAAGTACTCCAGTATCTTTGCAAAAAAAAAAAAAAATCAAACAAAAATATGGTATTGCAAAGAGTTGGACATGAGTGGAATGACTGAAAAATGACATTCTTAGAGAACATTCAATTATCAACTAAAAAGCTAGTTGAAATAATGAACTACTTCAGCAAGATAAAGAAGGAAAAATAAACCCATGTAAATCATCAATATTTCAACATACCAAGAAAACCCAGAAGCAAATGATAGGAAGAAAAATTGCACTTAAAATTATAACAGAAAACATGAAATACTTGACAATTTACCTGCCAAGACAAATCCGGTGATTATGTGAACACAATTACAAAACACTTTTGCACACAAATAAAGATATATCTAAACAAAAATATCAACTGCTCATAAGTAGGTTGAGCCAATTTAACAAAAATGACCATTCTATCTAAGTTAATTTATTTTTTTCAGTGCCACACCAAAGAATTATTTTGTAGAACAAGAAAAAAGTGATATAATTCATTAGAAAGAACAAAAATTTAAGAATATAAAGAGAATCAATTAAAAAAATGTGAAGAAAAGTGGCCTAGCATTTCTAAATTTCAAATTATACTATTGGCTGGAAAATCGAGTGAATGATCAGTGAAAAAGATTAGGTACACAATACAAGGTAGTAAATGCCTATATTAATCCAGTGTTTCAAACCCAAAGCAGAAGCTCTGTGGGTTAAGCATCTACCATTTGACAGAAATGGTAAACTGAAAAGTTTCCAGAACACTGGAAAGCAGTTTGGCAGAAATTATGCATAGAATAGCATTTTATACAAAGATATCTTCAAAATGAATAAATAATTAGCTTTAATGGGGGATATTACAAGTAAATTAGGGGGCCATGGGAAAAAAATGTACCCATCAGATATATGGATAAGGGAAGAGTTCATGAACAAACAAAAGATAGAGAAGATTACAAGTAAAATGGATAATTTTTATTACATGAAATTAAAATGCTTTTGTACAAACAAAACAAATGTAGCCAAAATTAGAAGCAAAAAAGGAAACTGGGAACAAATTTTCACTGCTAGTTTTTTCTAATAAAGACCTCATTTCTCATGTAGAGAAGTAACTAAGCCAAATTAATACAAAAAAAGCAGCAATTTCCTGGCTGATAAATGATCAAATGATATCAAGAGGCTGTTTTCAGATGAAGAAAACAAAGCCATCAATTGTCACATAAAAATATTCTCAATCACAATTGATTAGAAAAACGCAAATTAAAAAGAACAACTTTGAGATACCACTTCACAGCTATCAGACTGGCTAATAATAGAAAAGAAAATTGACAAATCTTCGAAGAGATGTGAAAAGAAAGAGGGATGACTAACGTGCTGTTTTTTGAGTTGTGAACTATTATAACCATTCTGAAAAAAAAAAAACACTTGGAAGCATGTCAAAAAAGCTATAAAACTATGTTTACCTTTCAACCTATCAAGACCACTACTAACTCTGTATCTCAAAGAGACAAAGAAAAAAGAAAAGATTTATTTTCCAAAAATATTATAACAGGTTTTTGTTTTATTTATTTATTTATTTATTTATTTATTTTTGTGGAGGCAAAGAACTGGAAACTAAGGGAATGGACATAAAAGGGGTTGGGCCGAACCAGTTGCTGTGTATGATTATGATAAAAATTTATTTTGCTGTAAGAAATGATAAGCAGGATGGTTTCAGAAAAACCTGGGAAGACATATGAATTCATGCACAGTGAACTGAGCAGAATCAGAAGAACATAGTATAGAGTAAAAGAAATGTTATACATGTATATACATATATACATACACATATGATATCTTTGTACACATACATGTATATATACACATATGATATATTTGTACACACATATATATACATATATATATACACATATGTGTGCATTTTTATCAAGTTTCATAAAGAGTAGTATGTTGGTGAAAAGGAGCTCCATTACTATACATCATTGATTCCTAAATATATGGTGAAAGCATCAGCATCCTCTGATGCATTATTATTCTGACCTGTGGTGCTTTGATCTCTACATCTGATCCTTTTCGGTCAAATAAACTGTCTATTTCCCAGAAGTTCAGAAATTATTTTACACAATGAAACAAATTCTCATAGCTATTCCTTTGGAATGAATTAATTACTTATGAAAATTGCATTAACTTTTGCAGGTAATTCAGATAGCATTGAATAAATTATCTCAGTACAACAAATTGTCTTTTGTCTCTTAAATGATTAGCAGTAGGACAATACTAATCTGAGGAAATTCTATTGTCCATTTCTTAGCCTAAAGGTCAAAAAGAACAATAGGTTTTATTGTTATAGTAGTACATAAATGTCACCTTATGAATTTGATAATTGACGGAGAGTTGTGTCAAAGTAAGGGGAGCTTTTACAAGTAACCTTGCTGTTTTCACTCTGTACCTCCCTCAAATTTCATGGGCCTTGGGACAGCAAAGTCATTATTACCTGGAATATAGGCAAAAATAATTTGGTGACACATGAAAATCCTTCATTTGACCTTGTCTACCTTCTGTCTCTCTACTGACACTAGATTTTTCACATTTCTCATTCTTTTGGAATCTCAGTTCTGAAACAATCACTCTGAAACTGCATTCTGCAAAGTTAGCATTGATGTCTCAAACCAATGGACTCTTCTATTTTGGAGGTCCTATTCTATTTGACCTCTCTACATCTCTTGACCTTGATGATAATACTCTCTAATTGTGTACATTCTCCTAACTGGGTTTTCATGTCACTGCTTTTCCTGGTTCTCCTTCAATCAGGCACATCCATATCCTATCCACTCTGTATTATTCTGGGACTTATTTTCTTCCTTCTCTGTGCTTCATCTTAGTGATCTTATCAGTCTAAAGGTATCTAAACAGATGACTCATAGAACTACAAAAGCAATTTCTCTCCTGAGCTGTGATCCCACATCACTAACTGTCTGGTGAACATTTTTACCCAGAATATCCCATCAGGACAGGGACTAAACCTACAAATTCAGAGAAATAGAGAATTTGAGGATGAGAAAACTATTTACCAATGCAACCTCACACATTACTGCTATTTGTTTTCTTAGAAATTTGCCTAGAGAACTAGAAAAATTAAATGACTTGCCTGGGATCACAGTCAGTATGGATCAGGGTTCTGCTTTGAGTATAAGTCATCCTAGGTCTTATACACATCTTACATTTAACATATGCTAAATTTAATTTATTTTTTCTCCTAAAGCCACCCTCTTTCTAATCTCTTTATTTCTATGAAATGGAGCAACTTTCTTTGTATTTGTCTCCTTAGCATCTAGCACATTTCTTGGCACATATTAAGCTCTTAAATACTGATTAGTTGAATAATCTTCCTCAGTACCTGGCATGGAGATTTTCTCATAATAGATAATAAATGGATGTCAAATGAAGGAAAGAACCCAAGGGAAAGTTGTTTGGCACTACATCACATTTTTGCCTGAGAATAAGCTAGCAAACACTTTGACATTTTGATACTGACCTCAAGTTTGTAGATATGTGCTCCACCTGACTACAAATGCATGAAAACTATGCCTAACATGGTGGCATGGTCAACATTCAGTTAGGAATTAAAGTGCTTTGTCTAGATAAGCAGACTTCCTGAACACAGTATATACTCCCGATTCATTCTTTTGCTTCTACTAATTCATAGCAGACTTGTGGTAGATAAACGAGACTCCTTTATAGAAAGTAACCCACAAGTCAGTGCACATTTCCTTGCAAAACAGGCCTATTGCATTTGAAAAACTGTTACTGCATGGCATAACTTCTCAAATCTGTTTCTTATTTGATAACTAGCTTATGCAAGAGGGGGTGGATTTTAAGAATGGAAAACGAGAATAAATTTAAAATTGAGTGACTCATAATTTATATGGTAATTCTGACATTTAAGTAAGCATTTATAAGCAGTGCTCTGAAAAATGGTGTTGATGTGCATAACTCTTACCACCGCACACATTTCAAATTTATTCAGTTTATCCAGGGCACTTTGAAATTCCGGGAACTTAACTGGCCACAACATAACAAGAAAAAAGTCAGGGTTGTGATTAATAGAGGAGTGTATGATATTCAACGTAGGAAATTTTCTGAAAAAGAAAACACTGGGGATCAAAATGAGAATGATAAGTGATTTCAGCACTAACTGGCTTTGATCAAGATTTACAAGGCAGGAAATAGACCTTGGGAGAGCTGCATTAAATGTAATTACCTTACTTAAAACCACCGAGGGGTAGGGAAACTGCAGCATCCTCTGAACAATTGAAAGCACCCCAAAGGGACGCATGAAAATTGGAGTGGTCAATCATTGTTGCCAGAAACCTCAAAGAACCAATGTGAAGAATTAACTTACTCGGTGGAGTTCTCTATCTCTAGCTCAGAGACTGAACATGAGAAATATGCCCAATTGAACTAGAGAGTAGAGTGACAGGGGGCAGACCACTGACTTTCATGGACATCAAAATACCAGGGTTCAAGTCCCCAGTTTTCTACTTAATAGCTATGTCAATTTGCAAACATTTCTAATCTTTTTGAGCCTCAGTTTTATGAACTTCGTAATGGGGAGGGAATATTATGTACTCTGCATAATTATAGTTGTTTGTTTTTAATGAAAATCAACTTATATAATCTATGCTAAATGCTCTATGCAACAGAAGGAAAATGTCATGCAAATATGTGGTTATGGTTAACATTACTTTCTTTAGTACTGCTGAAGAAGGACCCTAAAATAAAAATATTATTATTTCCACATTTTTAGCCTTTCTTTCTATAGAAGTTTTTAATACTGAATTCATATGAATGTTCAAAAAGAGACTGTTAATGAAAAGAATAAAAATATTTTCTTGATAACTCACACTGTAGTTTACCAAGTGTGTCCTGTATAGTAGTACCATGAGTTACAAATTATGATTATGATTATTCATACATGATAGGTGAGGAAACTGAAGCACAAAGATAAAAATATCTACATTAAAGTTTTAGTTAGTAAAAGAGGAGGGAATTAAAATTAGGTCTTCTTATGCTAAACCAAGGACTTTTTCAATTAATTTACAAGTAAACATTTGTTAAGTTCCTACTATGGGCCACATGTTGTGTTTGATGCTAGGGATACAAATACAAAAGTAAAATATTACTCCTTGCATTTGAGGGACTCCTAATCTACTATAGGAAATGCAACATGTTTTCACATAAGCAATTTCAGGGTGCATTCCACCTCCCACCCCCAAAAAAGTAAATAAAAGATCAAAGTAATGAAGGGAAAACTGGGGAAATAAGAGAAACTCTAGAAAAAGGTGACACATAAACTAGTCCTTGAAGAAAAATACAAAATAAGTAAGTTGGTGGAAGAAAATTTTAGGCATGGGCATCAGCCTGTGCAAAGGGCCATACATAAACAATGGGATATAAATAGAAATCAGAAAATAGGTCAGTCTGCCTGAATCACAGACGCATGAAGAATAGCAGTGTGTGACTGACCTGGAAAAGAAGGCTGGAGTCAGATTGGGACACATTTTAAATGTCAGAAAAATTGTCTTTTAACTCTAACCAAAAGAAAGCTACTACAGCTTCTTCAGCATAGGACTTTTAACCCTTGCCTTAGGATCTTAAATTTAGCATTTGGAAGACAGAGAAACCAGTTACAATAATGCCAATTAGAAGGTAAATGCAGTATTCCAGAGGAGATTTGATAATGCTCTCGATTATATTTATTATGGCAATAGAGAAAGATGAAAGAAATAAGGAGACAGAATTGAAAAAACTTAGAACTCATTAGATATAGATGATGAAAAAGATTAGAGTTGAGTATGATTCTCAAATTGTATGCCCAAATAAGGGGATAAGGTTTGTCCTGTTTATAGAATTACAGAAATCAGAATTAGACTGAGTGGTGAGATAAGGAGAGAAGAAAATAAGTTCTATTTTGGAAATGCTGAATTTGAGAAGTCGGTGGGACACCCATGAAGAGATATCAAGCACTAGAACTCAGTATATTGCTGGTTGCTGAACATGTAGAAATGCGAGTCATCTGCACAGGACATGACAATTGAACCAATGCAAATCAATGAGATGAAATGAGAGAGAGAAACACACACACACACAGACACACACAGAATAGGTGATCCTAGACAGAAACTTAGAATTTATTAATATGTAGGGGATAGGTTATGAAAACGAAAAGGGTGCAAAAAGGGTCCAAACAAGAAAGATTCATCTAACAGGTAGTAAAAGGAAGTAATTTTTGTTACCCCTTATTGATTGTATTCTTAGATTGTACTTCGTGAGTTTCATAGGTTCCTTATAAGGGAACTGAAATGTGTACACATGCATGTGTGTATTATGTTACTTTCTTTTATTCAGCTATTTCTTTGAGCACCTAGCTGCCAATGCAGGTAAAGTGTCTTATTTAGTGTAAAGAAGGCCTGCATTTGAATCCTCCGTAAGATCTTTTTGGATATGTGATCCTAAGCCAATCAACTAACTTCTCAGAATTAATTACATCATCTGTAAATGGAGGATAATAATAGCAATTTCTCTTACAAGTTATAAGAGAATTGAATGAGAAAATATACAGAAAATATCTTTGAAAATATTAAAGAACTATGTAAATTCCATTTACTTATTTATGTTTTGTTGTTATTATTCTGGACCCATGATTTCATCTTGGTAGTGAATTTCAAGTATAGAGTCACTATCCCCTAATCTAGTTAATTTATCTTAATATCTTAGAGCTTTGACTGAAGTGTTGAGAGTTTAAGTGACTTGTCCATTATTGGTGCAAATGATCATGTAAAAGGCAGGACATAGACCTATGTCTTCCTGATTCCAAGACCAACCTTCTATCCACCATGCCATACTACCTCAAAGAGACATTTTACTTCTTAAACATTGTGCTAAAAGCTGCTTATAAGAATGTGCATTGCTGAGAGGCAGTGGAAAGCACTCAGAATTTGTCATATGATATATATTAAAATAAGGTATAAAATAAAATTCATTTATTTTCAGAACCTTGGACAGGTCACTAAATTTTTGAGTGTCACTTTCCTCATCTATTAAATTGAGATAATATTTGCATCACTCACCATGCCTACCTCATACATGTGAACAAATTATTTTGCAAAATTTAATGTTTTTAATCTATTATAAATACCTAGAATCTCAAACCTCTTCAACCTACATACAATAATAGTAAGGGATAAACTACATTTTGTATTTTCATTCTGGTTAGGTTTTATGGCTCAATTGAGATACTGAAAAAATAAATAGTAGTCAAAAAAATCATACTAATGATATATGGAATGGACTTTAATGCACTACTACTCATTCATGTAGCTTTATACTATATCTGAAAAGGATGTATCTCTGCTCTTCAGTTCACATTTAATTTTGATCTTTTAGACTACTTTTCAATGTGAGAAGTTGAATAGAGAATGAAAAGGATAAGATACTGGCCAGACATCCTTCAGGAGGCTTTGAAGAATATCTGCCTCTGTAATTCAAGGCTGGCTTCTCTAAAGGTAACAAGGAAAGCCATATAGATTCAGTTTCAAATTCTGCTCAGGGAAAGGGAGTTTTGTTCCATGTTTATTTTAAACAGCCAATTTTACTGTGGCTACATCAATGCTTATGAGATGTCAGCTTAGAGTGTTAAAGACCCAGTAACATTTCATCAACCTAGTAACTGCAACTGCAGTTTCAGCCAATAGACCACAGGGGGAAAATATGTGCCAATTGACAGTATGTGAATAACATTTCCAAATTTAAAACTGTTAAATTTCTAGGTAGCTTCTCACAAGAAGGATTTCTTCGATAATGTACGAATAGTGATATAGAACACCCTAGTATCTAAGGAAAGAGAAAATTGCACGTGTGAAACCAGAATACATGCCATTTAATCACAAATGATAAGAATTCATTTTTCTCCAGACCAAAAGATACAACCAGAACAGAGGTAAGAAGATTTTTTTTTTTTTTTTGGTCAGGAAAATTTAGACAACAGGAGAAGGAAGTGAAAGCCAGGCCTGTGATGAAGTGATGCTTACTACAACAAAGCAAGAATGCCAAGCTCAGGAAGGTCAAAGAAAAATTGCAAGCAGAAAATGGAGCAGATAGAAAGAGATCAATATATAGGGCTTCAGAGGAGGGAAAATAAGGTCAGAAGGCAACTCAAAGGAGGAAGGTAGGGCAGAAAAGGTGAACAACAGAGTAAGAGACACTATACATGGATTCAGAAGGCAATTTTTGTTTTTGTTTTATCATGAGAAACACCTCCAGTCCTCTTCAGGCACTGCACTTTTTTCAGATAAAAATCTGAATTTTCAGATAAAACAATCATGATATACATTAAATGACATGTAAGGTGACAACAAAAGTGATGATAAAACTAAGTTATAGATTCATCTGTCTGTTATGGATGTTTTTTGACATTGGATCCCACGATTGGAAAGATATATTCTTTATTTAAAAAAAAAAAAGAAAGAGGAAGAGCTGTTTGATAGAATTCATTAGTTTTCAAAATATTCTGATGACCAATATATGAATAGGGACATTTTAAACAAAATTCATAAATTTAGTTTTCTCCTTTTAACATTATTTCAGTTTCCATTCACAAGAGATTAAAGGAATTAAAGTTACTCTATGCATGTGGATTATATTTTCTTAACACCTTATTGACAGCAAAGCTTAATTTTGAGTCTCAGCAGAATATTGTAAATCTTTCTCACACTGATTCAAGGCTGTTGATATAATTGTTTTGTCTGAATTGTAGTTATTCATGCTTTCTTCAGTTTTCTTCCTTTCTCAGGGGATAAGTCATTTGACAGGATTTGTCAGCATTAACAAAAGGATCATGACTCAAATATTGACACCCAGGCAAAACATGGTGAATTAGAAGTAATTTTATTTCATGTAAATATAGCAATTCATCAGATTTATTAAGCCCCTCCACTTTTAACCAATTTAACCATAGTCATTTTTAAATATTTGGCATATTTTAAAGGTTAATTTTAGAGAGTATAAAATTTCTCAAATACAACCAAGATTTCCTAAAGTAAGAAATTCATAAGCATTTGTGAATAAGTGTAGATGGTTTACAGACCTTAATTTTCTGTTGCCACAATCATAACAATTGATAGTGGGCATGCTGGGATAAGGATAACACAGCATCATGATTCTTTTCTGTAGCCTGATAAAATGATTAAGGAGTCTTTCAAACTACTGCAAAAATGAAGTTTTTGATGTGTATATAGAGAAAAGCTTTTTGTTCCACAATGTCCCATGATCTATTTAGGTTGCTATTACAGTCTGCAAAATATCTGATTTCTATTTAGATCTGATTATGTATTCTACTTAGCACAGTTTGTCCATTGAGAAAATCCTGGATGATTGACAAAAATTTTTCTATGGTTTGTTTTTAGAGAAGTTTATTTTTTTGCATCATTGAGATATAAAGAATATCTCAAAATTAGTAAATCACTAAAATTAATCACAGAATGTTTAAATTACAAAACTAGGAGAGATCTTAGACATGTAGTCCAAAACTAATATTTTTACAGATTGAGTAACTGAGGCCAAGAAATATTAAATGATTTGCAAAGAATCACCAATCTAGTAAATGACAGAGACAAAATTTAAATTCAGGTATTTATGTTCTAAATATATTTCTCTTGCCCCCAGCTAAACTCAGGATTCCATTTTCATAGCTTTCTTGGGCACAGCAATCAAAATGAAAGAATATTGCTGGTTGAATTTGTCCCAAAGTCCTTAACTTATCTGTGAAGATTATGTTCCTTTTGGAGAATCAATAAATAGTACACACTGAGTTCGGACTACTTTTCTAGGTAATGGTGGAGATACAGACTTTTTTTTAATACAATATTCCTATCTGCAAGAAACCAAGAGAAAAGAGTTTAAAGTGCTAATTTTTCTATGATGAAATTTTCTAATCTTTTTACACCCTAAAGCAGAAGAATCATTAAATAGTGCTAGAAGAACCCTAAAGAGGCATTCTACTTCTAGGTCAAAGAAAAGCTAATCCACCTAGAATGATGATTGTCTATTTACTTTACACTCTATAAATAAAGAATTGATAGATGAGTAAAGAAATCTCAATAATATTTTTTACATTAAGAATCAAAAAAACTTTTTTTTATGTTCTGACAAAACTTTTTCCCCTTTAAAATCTGTTTCATCTTTGTTATTCGCTTATTCTTCTTTCCCAATAGGACTAGTGTGGAAATATATTTAACATGACTGTACATGTACAGTCTATATCATTTTGCAAGCCATCTTGGGGAAATGGGGAAAAAGGAGGGAGAAAACTTAGAGCTGAAAATTTTATAAAAGTAAATGCTAAAAATTAAAAAAATGCATTTAAAAATAAATGAAGGAATAAATACACAATGTATAAAATGTAATTTCAGGAGCATAACACGAACAATGGGAGGAGAATCAAGAAAGACTTCATGTATAAGGGAGTACTTGAGTTTAGTGTTGAAGGGTGTTAGAGTTTGTAGGAAGAGGAGTAAGGAAATATGTGATATTAAAAACTCATGAGTATTTTCTTTGGGTTGATGAAAAATATACAATTCTTAAAATATAATAACTGCATATAGAAAAATACATTTACAGAAGCAAAATCCTACAATATATGGTCATTTATTTATAGGTTGAATGAGATTTAGAAATAATTTAATTCAATTCTGTTATTTTACACATGATCTGGAAATTGAAGTAACTCACCCATGGCCACAATGATAATATTAAGTAACTTAGCAAAGGAAACAAACCCCCCTGTCCCTTTGGTTCCAAAAGAGAGATTTCTTTATACACAAAACTAAACAACAAAAAACAAAATAGCCAACAGAGAAAGAAACAATAGGACAGAAAATATTTATTTTTAAAATTTATTTAAGTTTATATTTTGCCCAACTCCATGAAAAAATAAATTAGTGTTAATTTTTTAAAATTTTGAGTTCCAAGTTCTTTCTCTCCTCTTCCCTCCTTAACCTCCTCATTTGCAAGACAAGAAATTTGATATAGGTTTTATGTGTATAGCAACGGAAAACATATTTCAATATTTCAGGTTGTGAAAGAAAACAGGTAAACTCCCCCCCAAAAATAAAGACAGTTTTTTAAAGTGTGCGTTGATCAGCATTAAGGATTAATAAGCTACTTTTCTGGAGAGAGCATTTTTCATAATAAGTCATTCAGAATTTTCTTAGAGTACTGAATGATAAAAATCACTATTTTATTCACAGTTAATCATCATACAACAGTATTGTTACTATGTATGATGTTTTCTTGGTTCTGTTCATCTGTTAATTTCACATTGCATTCTTAATATAGGTCTCATTTTTTTGTAATCATCTTCCTCATTATTTCTTATATATCAAATCTTATCTTATCTTATAATCAAATCTTATACCACAACTTGTTTAGCCATTGTCTAATTGATGGGCATCCCCTCAAGTTCCAAGTCTTTGCCACCACTAAAAGGGCTACTATTATCTTTTATTACATATAAGTCTTTTTCTTTTTCTAATCTCTTTGGAATATTTTGAAATGCTTCTTTTGGAATAGATGTATTGCTGAGTCATGGTTTTATATTCCTTTGGGCAAAATCACAAATTGCTCTCTAGAGTGGTTGAATCAGTTCACAACACAACAAAGAGTGTCTCAATTTTCCCACATCCCCTCCAATATTTGTTATTTTCCTTTTCTTTCATATTAGCCAATCTGATAGGTGTGGTTATGTACCTCAGAGTTGTTTTAATTAGAAATTTTCTAATCAATAGAGATTTAGATATTTTATGTGACTATAGATAGCTTTGATTATTTTGTCTGAAAATTTCCTATTCATATCCTTTGACCATTAATAAATTGAGAAATGACTCTGACATCTGGAAATTTGACACAGTTCTCCATATATTTGAGAAATGAGGCCTTAATGAAGCCTGTATAAATATTTTTTTTTGCAATTATGATTCCTAAGCAGTGTATTTTCATTCATACTATGCCTCTGCCTCTGTTTATCCTACTCTTTCTGTCCTTCCAACCTGTCCATCCTCAAAAGCATTTTGCTTCTGATGAATACCTCCCTTAAACTGTCCTCCCTTCTATCAACCTTTCAAAAAAAAATCCTGAAAATCTGACAGTTCATTAAATTTCCATTTTTTTATTCAAGATTTTGTTTAATTTTGTTGGGTATGATATTTTTGCCCAGAGCACCAGTTTTTCTGCTCATCAATATACAGTGTTCCAAGATCTAAGTTCTTAACTGTAGTACCTCTTTTATGATTCTAATTGTGGCACCACCATATTTAAATTGCTTTTTTCTTGTTGTTGGTAGTATTTTATACCTGAGCTGAGGGTTTTGGAATTTGACTGTAATAATCCTATGGGTTTTCCTCACAGGATCTCTTTCAGGTTGTGATCACTGTATTTTTTTTTTATTTCTACTTTTCCCTCCTGTTCTAATGCTTCAGGACAATTTTCTTTAATTTTTTTGGCATTAGTGTATCAAGATTTTTTTTTTTTAAATCAGAGCTTTCAGGCATTCTGATTCTTCTTCTGTTCTCTCTTCTTGGTCTGTTCTACAGATCAGGTGCTTTTTATGAGATAGTTCACATTCTTTTCTATTTTTCATTCTTTATATTTTAAAATTATATCCTGATCTCTAATAATTTTGCTGGTTTCCCCTTGTCTTCCTCTTGATTCTGATTTTCAAGGTGTTATTTTCTCCCTTAAGATTCTGGATCTCTTTTCTAATTAGTTGACTTTATTTTATAGTATTCTTGTTTTTCTTGGGTTGTTCTTTTGTTTCTTAACCTCTCTCATTTGATTTTAAAAGTCTCTTTAAAGTCTTTGTATGAATTATTTTTGAGCCGGTGACCATTTGATGTTATTTTTTGAGATAGAAGAGGGTTTCTTTGTTTCAGTATTCTCTTCTGAAGATGAACTTCAGTCTTTTCTATTCTGATAGTAACTCTCTATGGTTGAATTTTTTTTCTCCTTTGCAGGCGCATTTTTTTTTTTTAAATTTGTAGTAGCTCAGTTCTTAAAATCACCTCTAGTCCTAGGATATGGAGGATTGTGCCTCTAGCCTAAGATTTTCTTTCAGTTCTCCCCTTTGGCTTAGAATTTGAACCATATTCTCCAGCCTTCTGTAATTGCCCATAGTTTGCAGCATCACTACCCCACTGCTTCTGCACTCATAGGGCATGTGCTTGTTCCTTCATACTCCCACCATGTCTCTACAGCACATGCTGGTCCGGTATTTCTTTTTCAGCAGAGGATTCCTGGTTCTTCCCCAGCTCAGATGGCCAATACCCCTCACTGTCCCACGGTAAACGTTCCTGTGGCAGGGCATGAGGTAGCCTCTTACCCCTCCTAAGACCTACTCTGTAGGTGTTTACTCTTAACAGGAACCAAACCTTGTCCTGGGACTTTTCTTCAGATTTTCTCAGATTGTCCCAAAAGGACTCCTGTTCTACTCCTACTCTTATTTTTACTGCTCAATATTCACCCCAAGGAGCGATTTCATTTCTTTTGTGGGGGAAGATCTTGACAGCTTGAAATTTTCTGACCTACTCTACCATCTTCCCAGAATCTTCTCCTCTAGTTAAATATTTCTTATATCTCCTTGATCTACTTTCCAGATCAGTTGCTTTTTCAATAAGATATTTCATATTTTCTTCTATTTTTTCATTCTTTGTTTTTGTTTCAGTGTTTTTTGATGTCTCTTAGAGTCATGAGCTTTCATTTGCCCAATTCTAATTTTTAAGTTATTATTTTCTTCAGAACTTTTGTACTTGCTTTTCCATTTGGCCAATTCAACTTGTTAAGGTGTTCTTTTCTCAGTGAATTTTTTCATGTTTTTCCTTATGTGGAGAACTGCTGGGGATGGAAGCTCAATTCCAGGTGGACAGTCTCGGGCGGGTAAAGGTGGGAACTTCTAAATCTTAGAGTTTTCACGAGACCCCCCAGGAAACGACTGGGAATTGAGGTGAACCGAGCTATCTCGTGTATTTCCGCCTCTTGCCGTGAGAAACGTGATGGAAGAGAGCTCTCCCCGCCCTCGAGATTGTCCCGGATCTGGGCACACTATTGTTATCTAACAGCACGGTATTCAGATGCAAACTATGCTGCTGGAGAGTTTAAGTAGGATCAGGAAAGCCTGAAAGTTCTCTTGGTGGAGGGGCGCGGAGCGGACAGGACAACAAGGCTCCGCTTTTCCTCTCTCTTCTCTCCCCTCCCCCTCTCTCCCCACTTACACTTCTACTTCCAATCTCTTATTGTAAGATCTTTGCCTCCTTGGGAGATTCTTCGCTCCCTCCTAAGGAAGAATTCCCCTGCACTTGTAACTAGACCCTGAAATAAAGCTCAACCCTTGTTCGACTCTGGAACGTCCTTTCTCTCATACGAGCATCCGGTTTGGCCAACCGAAGACCTCCGATAGAGGTAAGGGAAGACTCGGGTAGCCCTCAGGCCTCTAGGCCTGGCAGAGAACTCTGCTTTTTAAGTTCTTCTCCTTGGTACATTTTTGTGCCTTTAAAAAAATTGATCTATTCTCTTTTTTTTATGGTGTAATTTTCTTTAATACTTCTGTAACTCCTTTATTAACCTGTTGACTCCTTACTCATGATTTTATTGCACTTCTAATTATTTTGTCACTTCTGCTTTATCTTTCTTATTTTATTTTTAAATCCTTTCCGAGATCTTTCAGTAATTGTTTTAGGAGCTGCAACCAATTCATATTTTTCTTTAAGGTTGTGCATGCAGTACTATTAATTTTGTTGGTTTTTTCTGAATTTGTGTTTTGATTTCTCCTATGCCATAGCAACTTTTTATGATCTAATACTTTGTTGTTATTGTTTTATCATTTTCCAGCCCCTATCTTGATTTTTAACTTTATGTTTAAGTTGGGCTACTCTCCTAGGCTGGGAGAGTCACTGTCCAAATATTTAGGACTTTTGTTCTATTGTTATTAAAGTTAATTCTGGGTAGTGACAAGTTTTCAGTTTTTCTAAGGTTGTATGGTCTAAGGGGAGAGGTGATCACTGTTATTCCGGATTGTGTGCTGGTCTGTGCGTGACCAGAAATGCTGTTTTTCACCCTGATAATGTGACCAGGTTCCCTGTTCCCCTGTGCCTGTAAGTGTTGATGTGGTAATGATCTACCCAGAGATTACAACACACAACTGCAACTTGGATCCACATTTTGGCAAAGCAACAGAGTCCTGTGTCTCATACCAGCAAAGGAACCCCTATAAACTCCTTCTGACCAATTGTTTCATCTCCTGATCATATTTGTACAGAGAGTTTCTGAAGCTGCTGCCTCTATTGAGTCATACACCTGCAAGATCTGCTACAGCCTAGCCTGTGCTAGACTATGCTCCACTCTCACCCACATGTAACATAGCTTTCCTCCAGACCTTCTATGTTGTCCTGGGCTGGAAACTTGTTCCACGATGCAATATTTTGGATTTTCCCACTACAGAATTCATTTTAAGGTATTATTTAAAGCTATTTATAGGAAAATTTGGAAGAATTAAGGTGATTACCATCTTGGCGCTGCTCTCAGTATTTTGTTTGCTTTGTTGTTGTTGTTGTTTTCCCTTTTACTTTCCAAAGAGGTTTTATTCAGGAATTCTCATTGCTAAACATATGACAGAAATGTTTCTTCCACCAATCTCAGCAAATTTTAAAATTCTTACGAATAACTATAAACTGGATTGGAAGTATTAAAGGAGGACAAATATTACTTCTATTGTTTAATGAAAGTATTTTTTCTGGTACCTAATGATATCATATCATTGACCTTTTACAGTGTCCATTGTTGTCAAGAGTTACACATTATGCTCATTAAAATCTGGCATTTTAGGAAAGGATAAATATATATTCTATGATTAATTTACCAACATCCATAACAGAAGACATCCAAGAACAAGAGAAACAGGCTTTACTATATCAAAGGTGAAAGCCCAATATAAAATCCAAACTTCTTTCTAAATGAGCTGTGTGATGTGTTTTCCTGAATATTCCTAACATTTGCCTTGATATTTTTATATACTCTGTTCTCCAATTTTTTAACTAAATTTAACTTGCAGTAGAAAAAAATAGCGTCTTTCAAATAAATATTTCAGGACTTCAAGAAAAAAATGATTGAATACATATGTACAATGTTTTATGGTTTGCAGATACTTGCCTCACAATACGTATGTGAACTGGGTTGTGAAAATTTCCTATGAGAATATATGTGACTAATTTATGGCCACATAGTTATTGGGTGACAGCATCAGAACTTATTTTCAAGGTTCAAAGGTCTTTCTCATTATGCCACATGACATTTATACATATATATATGTGTGTGTGTGTGTGTGTGTGTGCGTACACTTATATATACATACACATATGAATACATACATGTGTATATGTGTTAAAACACAATACATATAATCTCTACATATATATTTTTCTTTAGTTTTCTTAAAGTTTTATTAAGTAAACACTCAAAAGTGAGTAGCTATACATTGTAGAAAAAAAGATTGTATATAAAACCATTCATCTCTTTTATAATATTTGCTTTTGAATACACACACACTTTTTTGAATTACTATTGCTATCTTTCCCCTCTCACATCAAAAAAGAGAGAAAGAAAACCTTATTAATAAATAACTGTCATTAAGTAAATAAATCTAGAGTGCCCATGTTCAAACATAAATGTCTTCTTTAGCCCCTTCAGTCCCTCATCTCTCTTTCAAAAGCTGAATAACATACTTCATAAAGATTGGTTGGTCATTGCTTTATTTATACTTCTTGGGTCTTTTAAATCTGTTTTTCTTTACAATATTGCTAGTATAAATACTATTCTCCTGCTTCCATTCACTTTGTTCTGCATCAATTATGACTTCTCTAGATTCTTTGAAATTGTTCCATTTGCTATTTTTATCACAAAATAATATTTTAGTATACTCATATGCAAAAAAAGTTCAACCATTCCTAAATCTATGAGTACCCAAAGTCTGTGTTCTTTGTAGTCATAGTACTTTTATACTCCTGTATTTCCAGGAGATCCATTTCATGGACACAAGTCATTATGCTATACAAATGTGAGTCCTACTGTTCATTCTCCAAAAAAGACATAAAAATATAGTTTCTGCGTGTGTGTGTGTATGTGTGTGTGTGAACTGTCTTAGATCTCCTTTTTTATACTGATCTACCAAAGCTTTTGAGATCTTGGAGTCACAAACAGCTCATCTTCTAACAGAAATGTTTAATGAAAGATTTTACATTCCTACTGACAAAAACAAAATCAACCATAAGAGAAATGGAAATTGCAGTTATCCAAATTTTCTATGAAAATCAAATGTCTAGAAGTCTCTCGGGTCATATGAGGTCATAACTGCAGAGAGAGAAGGAATCTTAGAGTTCAACTCACCCAATACCTTGCATATAAGGAAACTGAGATTTCTATAGGTATGTCACATACATCGCAAATGACAGTCAGAATTTGAACACTAGTTCTTTAATTCCAAAGACAACATATTTATCACAGTACCATATTGTCTCCCTGTCACATCCTGACAGCACAACATTCTGATTCATAAAACATGTTATAATTGTCTATAAATATCCTTCTTTAATATCCTTTTTTATGAAATATAACTCTTATCAAGTAATATTTATGTAAGAAAGGAAAAATGTTTTGTTTTGTTTTTTTACATATGAGTGATAAAAATACAATTACATCTAGAAGTAAAAGAGTAGACATTTGGAACTCCACAGATTCAAATCTGACAAAATGTTATTCTATAATCATTACCTGCTTTGAAGATGATTGAGCTGAAAGTGTAGATTATCATTGATTTCTATCTGTTCATCGAGAGATCGCTGGAGTTTACGAATCTGATTTAGTGAACCATCAAGCTGAAAACAAAGAAGGAAGATGCTTGATTTAAGGTGATCCCAAAAATGAATCATTAAAAAAAAACCCTTTAAAATGAAGAAAACCTGAGAGTTTTTAAAGAATTTGATGTTGCTTATGTAAACTGTGCAAGGTGGAGGATTATGTTCAATATCTGGAGAATGTCCAAAGTTGATTTCTTTCCTCTCATTTTGACATTACTTAAAATAGTTCCCAGAACTTTCTTACTGTTTCAAGAGTCATATTGTCAGACTTCCTATGTTACAGAATCATTCTTAGGATAAAATAGTTAATAATATTATAGAGCTTTAAAATGTGAAATCATCTCACTCAATCTCCTTTTATTAAAGAAAACACTGAGACTGAGAGTGGTGAGTGAATTAGTAAATTAGAGGGACGTAAACCTTAGTGCATAAAACTTGGTGATGAAGCTAGGGATGGAATCCAGCTCTCTTAGAGAAAGCACTTTGAATATTAGAAAGCAAGAGATTATTAGACAGCGATTTAGTATAAGAAATCTGGATTTTGAGTCAGAAAACCTAGGTTCTAGTCTTGCCTTTGCAACTTAGCATCTATGTGACATGGAACAAGTTGTTTAGCCTGTTAGAAACTGAAGTTTGTCATCTGTAAAATGAGAGGTATACATGAACTTATTTCATTACATAAGTTCTAAATTACATTTCCATTATAGTTCTAAATATATAATACCACTAACATCAATATTAATGATCTCTCTCAAGTTTGCAAAATGCTTTACAAATATTGTTTCATTTAATCCTCTCAATAACCCTGTGAGGCAGGTTCTATTATTAAACACATCTTATGAATGGGGAAACTGTAACAAAATCCATGACTTGTTTGCCAAGGTCACACAACTAGCAAGTGTCTGAGATCAAATTTGCACTCTGGTCAGTTTCAGTACTCCATTCACCGTGTCACCCAGTTTTTAAAAGATAAAATATTTAGTACTTCTGGATGTATGTGCATATGAGTGTATTATTGAAGGCCTAGGGACAGATAAATCCTATCCTATTATCTCTCTTTTCAATCAATTTGCATGCAACCATGGGATAATAGATATAAAGGTGAAAGGAATCTCAGTGTCCATCTAGTCTGACCTCCTCATTTTACAGAAATATAAATTCAAGTCTATGGATATTAAATGAATTTTCATAGCATATGTAGAAAATTTAGAAGTTACAAGTATACAAATTATAAGAAGAAATTTAGAACGATATGTGATCACAACGGTGTAGTGTTCTTCATCAGGGTAGTTCATGCCCTTGTATGTCTTCTTATCTTATTAATTTCTCATCAATATCTTCCAATAAGCATTACATAGAGAATTTATCCAAAGTACTGGAACCTTGTCTCCAAATTGTTAAACATTTTTCATCACACACACACACACACACACACACAGTTCAATGACTCACAGTCTAGTAATCTTTCCACTATTACATGCTAATTCCATTTATTTTCCTATTGTGCCTATGGTTACATATAATTTTGTACTTTCTGAGGTCATGGTTTTCCTTAACTCACAAACAAGTAACTCCACTAAGAGAAATTAGGTCTTTCAAAAGATGAGACTTCATCTAGTACTTGAAGGAAAAAAGGTGTAAGTATGAAGAGGGTGAAATTTCAATGTACAGCAGATGAATCACTTAAAATGTATAGTGAGAAGATAGGTGTCTTTTGTGAAGAACACTAAGAAGGCCAATGTCACTGGTGGCAGAATATATGAAGGGATAAAGCATAAAATAAGGGAAGGACAGAAAGGGGACAGGTTATGAAAAGTTTTAAAGAACAAAACAGGACTTCTATCTTAGATCTTAGAAGTAGTAGCGAACCATTGCAGCTCAATAAAAATATAGTGTGTGTTTCATGTTACTAATAATAAGAGAAAGGCCAATTAAAACAACTCTAAGGGGAGGGGATACTTCAAATTCCTTACAGTAGCAAAGATATTGTTTAAACAAGCATAATTATGGGAAGATAGGGATATGAATACACTATTGATGGATCTATGAATTTGGTTCAAGAACAATGAAGAGCAATTTACAACAAGACTCAAACAATAACCTTTGATTAATGTCATACTGTGAACCAGAGATGTTACTGATGTGCCAATGAAAGATCAAAGAAAGTAGGAAATAACATATACAAAATCTGCAAGAATAATATATTTATATGCATATATACCTATATATGTGGATTATTAAAGATTATGCACATGCATATATAGAATATGTAAGTAATTATATATCTGTGTGTGTGTGTATATATATATATATAATGTAAATTCACATCTATATACTCTTTATGAAGTACCAAAAAGCTGAAAACTAAGGCACTGGGTTTTCATTATTATGACATGGCTAAATTATATGAAGATAATACTTCCCACTTATCTTAATACATTATAAACCAAGTTCCCAGAACCCGTGAAATCTAGCCATTGATTTTATAGTGGGTACTTGCAAGCCATTGTAAAAAAAAAAATTTGCTTTACCCTTGTAGCACCAATGTAATACTCACAGCAACTACAGTGGCCATGAATGCCCTGGGGCAATTCTGAATGGAAAAATACAACAGACTCCCAACTTGGAAGACAGAACCTAAACATTTATTCAGACACCAGAAAACCAAATCCATCACAGCAACAAAAACCTATACACAATAACATGCAGAAGATAACACTAGTCCCAAACCTTCCCCCTTCTAGATATCCCACAAACCAGCTCCATTAAACAAAATCACCAAATCTTTCACTCATACTTGCTAACTGCTGACTTGCCTGCACCCTTCCTACCTTTGACTAGTGTCATGACTAACTGCCTTTCAGCTCTGCTCTAGCTCCACACTTTCAAGCTCTAACCTTCAGCAAGCTCCTCCCATCACAGGCTCCATGTGATTCAGACTCCCATGTGACCCAGACAGGTCACATGGGCCTATTAATGAATGAGAAATCTTCCCACTTAAATTACCATTGCAACCCTGCGGTTAATAATTCTGAAATGATCTTGATATTTCTAACCATTGACTTTCTACCTGGTAATTCATAGTCAATTTTCTTTTAATCATATGATTAGGTGATAGACACATTTAGCACCATCCAACTTTCTTCTTGAAGAAAATATTCATGATTGTGACATGAGGGTATTGAGTAGTCCATTAGCCTTAGGTTTTTTTTTGTTTCTTTGTTTCTCCCTTAAAATATTTTACATCTGGATTCTTCCACTCTCACCTCTGCTCACTCTTACATTGAAAATGCTGCAAATTCAAGTATATTTAATTTGGGCTATCTCGTTACATTTTTAGTGACATTTCCTGGCTTTCTGCTGTTCAATATACATTGAATTTTGAGGCATAAGACATAGGTTTGTGCCTCAGATCTGGCAAATATTTCCTGTAAAATCATGGGTTCATCACTTCCTGTCTCTTTGCCTCAATTTTCTCTACTACAAAAATAGGATGATAGTTGAACAACAGACCTTGCAGGTTAAAAGGGAAATGCTTTTTCAACCTTAAAACATCATATTAATGTGAACTATGAATTATTGCCGTTGATACTGCTGGGCTATATTATGAACACTTATGACATCTCTAAAAACTTTGTTAGCTAATCTTACTTTTAGAAGCAACCTCAAGTTACATTGATAGTGAGAATGTGAATTGTGTTATAATTAATTTCTTCTAGTAGTACTCGTTGTCTAAAAAAATCAGAAGCAGAAAAATATTTCATGATATATGAAAATAATATGCAATTCAAATCTCAGAGTCCATAAACATTTATTTTAATATAGTCACACTCATTCAAGTGCCATGCCAAATGCTGTACTACAATAAGAGCAGCTACTGGTGCAATATACAGACGTGGATGTGGAAGGCATTTTGCCTCAAGTGTCCATGATGAATTTTTTAAGTCCTTGCATTGCAATGAAGTACTAAGTTTATCAGAAAAAATTCCTTGCACACTGTGGTTGTTGCTGAGTACAAAGTTCTTCTGGTTCTGCTCCATTTGCTCAGCATCAGTTCATATAAGTCTTTCCAGGCCTGCCTGAAGTCTTCCTGTTCATCATTTCTTATAGCACAATAGTATTCCATTACATTCATATACCACAGCTTGTTCAATCATTCCCCAATTGATGGTCATCCTCTTGATTTCCAGTTTTTGGACACCACAAGGAGAACTACTCAAAGCATATTTTTTCCACTTACATTATTATTTTCTATGGGTTTTCTTTTTTCTTTTGACCTATTTCTTCTTCAACAACTGTGAATGCGCTCTACATGAAAGCACATTTTTATAACCCATATCAAATTGCCTACCACTTGTGAAAGAGGGGAGAGGAGGAAAGGAGGGAGAATATTTTGGAACTCATACCTTGTAAAAATGAATGACAAAAGTTTCTTGACATGTAATTGGGAAAAAATAAAATGCTATTAAAAATAAAATGAGTGGGTTAAACTTAGATGGACTCTAAGCTCCTATCTAACTATAATTCAATGATCTCAGGGAATTATGTTGAGATGAACTAAAATGTTTATGTTTTTTGACCCAGAGGTATCATAGCTATATTCACACCCCAAGGACACAAATGATAAAAGAAACTTCTCAGGTATACCAAAATACTTGTATTTTATTTTCCTAGTTACAAAGAGCTAGAAACAAGCTAGATGTCCATTGGGAAATTACTAAAGGAACTGTGATATTTGAATGTAACATAATTTTATAGCATTGTAAAAAGAGGTATGATAAATTCAGACAAGCACAAGAAGACATATGAACAGAAAAAAATGAGGTAAGCAGAACAATGCAGGCAATAACAGGATAATAGCAAAAAGAAAGATAAAACTAAATAAAATAAAAAGAAGAAAACAGTAATAGAGTGTAATAAAGTATGAAAGAAAATAATAGATTTAGATATTAAAGAGATTTACAAAGACATACTGTCCAATCTTCTTTATAAGGATGAGAAAATTGAAGCCCAGGGAGACTATGGGATTTTTCCAACATAACACAAAAATAAGAGTCAGAGGCAGGATTGGAACTCTGGTTCTCTTTTCATGATAGGTTGATATTGAATTATAATGACCATTCTTCATCCTAAATAAGAGATATGAGGGTATTTTCTTCTATTTCCCTATAAGGAGTATGATGAGAGTAGATATTGTTGTTTATATTAGTTTTGCAGAATTATTTTTTGCTCTTCATTTTTTTATGTTTTAAGAGATATTTCTGAGGAAAACAAACTTTAAAATGTAGATGATGTAAAGAAAGATATCAGTGAAACAAAGACAGGATGATTGTGCAAACTATAGAGAAACATAAGTATAGCATATTAAGTCATATAAAGTGAAGTAATGAGAATTAGGATAATGATATATACAGATAATGAAACAATGTAAGTGGAAAGAGCAACAAAAGAAGCTAAATACTGTAATTATAGATGCCAAATTCTGCTTTAAAAATGTGATATGAGAGTGAACTTCCTTTCATTTTGTTTTTCCAGTCATTCATTGGGATATCACTAGACTCTGTGGAAAGAAAAAAAAAATCAGAGGTAGATAATGTGACAATTGGTGCTCAAAATTCACTTTGAAATTTCTCTGATACAGCATCTGGGCCATTCTGCTGCCCAGAGGCTACTTGGTCTTGTATCTTCACCCAAATCAAAAGCAGATGTAGGACACGTATTTTCATGGATGAAAACATTCATGTGGATAAGAGTAACAGAATGTGAAGAGAATTTAAATTGCTATCAATGATTTACAACCACTCTAATTTGTATATTCATTAGAAGTACCCTACTTTTTAAAATGCATTTTAACCTTCACAAATAAAATTGAAATATTTATGAACTGAATTAATATTGCTTTGTCCTATATTGAAGAAAGTAGCATCTATTCATTTATTAATTTTAATGGCAAAAATGCTATTATTTGAATTTCACATGAAATTCATGTTTATCTCTTTCTTATTTCAGTATCTGAATAGTAAAGTGTCCAAATACAGTACCTGGGGAACTGACTAATAGTTTTTACTCCCCTGTGTCATCTTTGCATAGTTAACAAACAACAGATGTCTGCTTTCAGAATTAGATAGGGAAGAACTTAAGCAAGATGTTTCTGAGAGCGCTGGGTTGTGAATTCTTTGCATTTGGGTACCTGGATGAAATCCAGCACCAAGGCATTGTTGCAAAAAACATCAGATCTGTCTTTGCCTCAAGTTTCATGCTTTTAAAACCCACAAAGCTAGTCACCAATTAATTTGGAATGTAGAAAAATCAGAATAATTTCTCCCATTTTGTGTCTTAGTCAGATATCTTCACTTCACTACAAATCAATTTGTAACAATTTCAATTACTCAATGTCCACATTCATCTTAATCAAAATTGAGCTATTTCTCCTAGAATATAAACTATCTGAACAGAAGTTTTCAGTTTAAAATGGTCTGACTAAAGTTTTTCCTCAAAGAAGAGATATACGTCTTTCTTTTATATGCAAAGGTGACAGTCTATTACCATGGACTTAAGTAACAACTCAAATGTTTAAAGTTTAGGCAAACAGCAAGAAGAACTAAAGGTTCTACTTTCAGGTGAGAAATTTTGGTTTCATAAGCGAAAAATTAGTGAGACACAACCTATAATTGGAATAGGTCTCTGAATTTGTACATACTTTATTAAAAAGAATAGGTAAGAGGTGGGAGATGAATGAGGTAAGATATAAATATATGTTAAAATGAAAAACAAAACAGGAATTAGAGGCACAACGTAGATAGTATATTGTATTTGGTAGAAAGTTATTTAAGGGAGAAAAGCAGAAATGGTTTTGACATTGATGTATACCATAGACCAGTAATCCTGAAGAAAAGAGATGGATGATGAATTTTGGTAATGAATCATAAGCCTGATGCAGAGGCATGATAAAATAGTAAGGAAGAACTTCAATTATGCAAACATCTTTCAGTGTTCTCTCTGCCAAAAGCCAAGGAGCAAATACATTCTTGATTTACCTGTGTGATAACTAAAAAATTCAAACTTAGAACTATCAAAGAAAAATCCTTACTAATTCTTACTAAAAAGAGAAATTAGTTGCTGTAGCAAAAATATTGCTAAATGTGGAGTAATTCCCACACCAGTAATGAGTAATTTCTAATCATGGAAATGGACTGTAGTCTCATATTTGTGATGTTATTGGTACTTATCAAATCTTGTGCATTTAGATTTCTTTCTTGAGACAATAAATGATTATAATGGTAATTTAAATGGGAAGATCTTTCCCATTCATTAATAGGCCCATGTGACCTTCCTGAGTTACATGGAAGTCTGAGTCACATGGAGCTTGTGGTGAAAGGAGCTTGATGAACAGGTGGAACAAGAAGGGCGGAAGAGGAAATGGCACAGCTAGAGCAGAGCTGAGAGGAAGTTAGTCAGAGGCCAGTCAGAGCTGGGAAGGATGCAAGAAAGCAGGCAACTGGCTACCATTAGTCAAAGGGCTTGTTTGTGATTTTGTTTAAGGGATCCTACTTGTGATTTCTTTAATGGAGCTGGTTTGTGGAAAGCCTAGCAGAGGGAAGACTTGGGGATGGTATTGCCCTCTGCATTGTTGTTGGGTATAGGTGTCTTAGTTGCTATGATGGATTTGACTTTCTGGTGTCTGAATAAATGTTTTGGTTCTGCCTTTCATGTGGGGAGTTTGTTGTATTTTGTGATCCAGAATTGCACTGCAGTATTCATGGTCATGGTAGACACTGTGAATATCACATAGGTGCTACAGTGATATAGAGGTATGAGGTTTCTGTGTAGACTATGAATGTTTGGCCTCTCACATTCTCTACTTCTAATCTAAAATAGACATCTTACCATATTCATATATTTATGCATTTTCATGGGAGTAGCAAAAAAATGTTTCTATTGTTGCTGTTATTTTGTGTGATTATGTGTGCATACAGACATCTTAAATTTTTGGTCCAGGGTATTTTGGTGATGGAACTCCTTTACTAATGCAGATGAACATTTCTTTTGCAGTTTATATTCACAGGGAATTTAAATACTTTGTGCACTTATAAAATCAGTCTGTTTCACAGATAGTATTGAACCTAGATCTTCCTGACTCTGAAAAAGAATCTTTATTCGCTATAATATCCTGTCATATAGAAGAACATTTTGTTTTCATTTAGAGAGTCTTATTGTTTTGTATGAGTCCTCTACCAATGTCTTCAATGTAATCTTCTATTAAGAATGATATTCTAGGGTGTTTTGAACACACATAACTTCAATTTTACTGTAACTTACTAGCTTCTAGAAGGAGGAGACAAGTGCTAGAAAATGAAATATGAAAGAAAAAGACAAATAAAGGAGAAGTTAAAAGAGAAAAAGAAGAGGAAAAGGTGAGGGGGAACTGATGAAGAATCAATAATGAGAAAGTTGGATATATGAATTGCCATACCTTTCCGTCCGGGGTATTGTACATAGTGTGTATATGAACTGGGCAAAGTAGATGAATGATAAAGGGGGAAAAGCAAAACAAAACAAAATCTTCTCTCTTGAAATCAGGATTCTAAATTAAAACTTATATTTAAAACATGTATTTACTGAATACCTACTATGTGTCAAACACTGTGCTAGACCCTGCTACTTCACTCCTGACCTGTCTGGGTAAACCTGGAGAATTTTTTTTAAGGAAAGTTCAAAAATAACATGAAAACATTTTCAAAATGAACTGTGATTTTCGTATTACACCTTTCAGAAGTGAGACTTGAAATATAACAATTTTCTGAGTTGTACTTTTTGTGCCTAGGTGTCAAATCCAGCAAATTGTTTTTTTATCTCTTTAAGGTAGTTTTTAGAAATTTACATTTTACCATAGCACTGGGCTTAGAGCTCTATCAATCATTATCAAGGGTTTTCTAAGGGACTTGAGATTTATTTACCCCCAGAAATTATCCATGAAACTTCCTTAAAATAATTTCTGAGCTTAAATTTCTTATCTTAGTGTTTATGGCAACAACCATGTTGTTGGATGCAACTTACAGTGTGAGAACAAGAAATTTGACACCTTAAGATAAGAACTTAGCAATGCAGTCAAGAATATATAAAATTGTATTTAAAAATATTCTCTCCTGGAAAAAGGAACTTGTAGATTTTAAAGTTTTCTGTGTCACATAGCATAATTGTAAAAAATTGCTATTAATGAAAAATATCAAAATTTTGCTTTCATATAGATATGGTATTTGTACATGCTCAAAGTGATAATTGTCTTCCCTGAATAAATTAATATAATATAATATAATATAATATAATATAATATAATATAACTAAAAAATCTTTTCTTATAATTCAATTATTTTAAATCAACATGCAATGGAAAGAGCACTTGTTTTGAAGTTAGAGCAACCAGATTCATTTTCTGGATCTCTCAAAACAACCACCACCTTTGGCAAATAACCACTTTTGGCCTTAGTTGCCTCATTTGTAAAAAGAAAGGATTAAACTTTATGTCATTGTAGCACCCTTCTAACTTTAAATCTATGATGTTTGAATCACTTTCTGTTACTCAGAGTTTATAACTTAGTGAACAAATTTGAGAAGGTTCGATGATATTGTGATGTCAAAGACAAATGATTGAAAATTAAAAAATCTCTCTTCAAAGAGTTATTCTGTTAATATGAAAACTTTTTTAAAATAAACTTTTCTTTACCTTCATAAAATGTAGATTTCATGTCTTCAGAGAATTTTTTTCTGTCTAGAAATCTTAGTTTCTAAAGAACTTCCCCTTTTGACTAATTCCAACTTGCCCCAAATGCCTTTACCCCATCACCTTTTAAGCAAGTTACTAAAGTTTCTTCTCCTACTTTCTGAAAAAGAAAACGAAAGGAAGGAACACTTATTAAGAGCCTAAAATTTTCTAAACACTACTAAGTACTTTACAAATATTATCTCATTTGATCAAAACAACCCTGAACATTTGCTGATATTACTATCCCTATTTTGAAATTGAAGAAATTGAGGCATACGGAAGTTAAGTAATTTGCCTAGGTTCTCTTAACTAGGAAATAGCTGATGCTGGATTTGAATTCAGGTATTCCTGACTCTAGGACTGCTCTATTCATGGGGTAGCTAGGTGGTGCAGTGGATAGAGTACCAGTGCAGGAGTCAGGAGGACCTGAGTTCAAATTTCACCTCAGACACTTGATACTCACTAGCTGTGTTACCTTGGGCAAGTCACTTAACCCCAATTGCCTTATCCTGAGTCATCTCCAGTTATCCTGATGAATATCTGGTCACTGGATTCAGATGACTCTGGAGGAGAAGTGAGGCTGGTGACCTGCACAGTCCTCTTTCATTCAAGACAAAAGTCAAGTGCAAGTCATGTCATTATTTCTATGATGTCATGGTCTTCTTTGGGAACGAAGGACGAACACACACATACACACATGCACATCCACAATATCACCTAGCTCTCTCTAAATGAAAGCAAAAAGAAACTGAATTATTGTGTTAGTCAAACACTCAAAATATTCAAAATATAGGGAACTGGTTTTCCCATTTAAGCAAGCTCACTCTAATGCTTATATAATAAAACTCATAATAATGGGATAACAGGACTTCTCCCCTGGACAGGGGTCTACAAGGCCTGATTCATAGATAGGTCCCTTGATAGATAGATAGATAGATAGATGATAGATAGATAGATAGATAGATAGATAGATAGATAGATAGATAGATAGACAGGGAAAGACAGACATATGTTTTTATTTATCTATGTGTGTGTATGTATATGTGTGTATCTATTTATCTACATGTACTTTTCTGCCAATAGGCTAAGGTATGTTCATAGACTTGTGAGTATGTTTTTATGGGTGTTTTCTGATGGGGAGCAGATTGGAGGCCCTATTATAACTTATTTTTAGTAATTATCTGCTAACAGAATGTGCAATGAGATTGGCTAACAAGTCACGATAAATTTGCAAATACCTTAGAGAGAAAAAAAAATCAATATTAGGACCAGGGAGAATTTCCTTTCAGCTTTAAACAAGTTTATAGCAACAAAAAGCCACAAAAAAATTCCTTGTTAGCTGAATCCCAAAGAAATAATAAAACCTGTCCCATCCAGATGGCTGAGTCACAATAAAGGCGTTAACAGAATAAGCTCTGTTAAGTATAGTAATTAAAGGAACTACAGATATGGAGAATATCTTTTCTACTCTTGACCTCTGAAATCCCCAAGGTTGTGTACTGAATTTCTAAATAGTTAGAGATAAAGAAGTTTGTGCTTGCTTCTGCTTTTTTTTGTTTACTTATGCATCACATGAGTAAGATCTCTTTTAAATTTAATCTGCAGATGCAAATACACCTTGTGCATATGTATTCAGAAGAGGGAGAAAAATCCTTTTCAATGTCACCACAAATTTAATGTCATTAATACTGATTCAAGTATAAGAGGCATATTTTTTAAGATACTAGTATTGGAAGATCTGGATGTCTCCAGTGAAATCATTCAAGTTATAAATTTGAAGAGGGGTTTGATGGTTCGTATAAAAAAATAATCAAATGAGATTCTAATAGCTGAGCTTTTGCCTTATCTTGCCCTGAACTAGGCACCCATCTAATATCTAGATACCATTTCCAAATCATACCACCTTCACTCTGGCCATCATTTACATCATAATCCTGTTAGATCCTTACTTTCTGTCCCTGGGATTCTGGCTGTGATAGACTAGTTTTGCCTTATCTTGCCAGAAACTGGGCCTCTAAATTATTTCATGGACATCATTTATAAACTATGCTGTAGTGCAGGAAACCTATTATCTTTTTGAGGCTATCTTTATGTGTTTTCTTAATGTCATTGAATTTAAGCTCCTTGAAGGTACGGACTATCTTACTTTCTTAAATTTGCATCCTCAGCAATCAGCACAATTCCTGATACATAGCATGATCCTTACTGAATGATCTATCCATTTATTTATCTATCTATCATCTATCTATCTATCTATCTATCTATCTATCTATCTATCTATCTGTCTGTCTGTCTGTCTGTCTGTCTATCTATCTATCTGTCTGTCTGTCTGTCTGTCTGTGTCTGTTTATCTATCTATCCATCCATCCATCCATCCATCTATCTCTCTATCTATCTATGCATCTATCTATCTACTAGAGATAAAAGCATGGACACATGCACAGCAAAATTGTGGGTGGCGTAAAAATTAAAGTTTGGATGAAAGAATGAGGAGGTAAAAATACCTCTAAAGACTAGAATAGTAGGACCAAATAAAATAAGGCAAAAATAGGCTAAAAAAAGTTCTGTAATTCCTGCATAATTTTCACGCAAATTGAACAATACCATATTCCCATTAATGATATCTTTTATTTATTTTGCCTTAGAAAATTAAGTTGGATTGTGAACAAAAGTTTTAATACGAATAAATGTGAAATCCAATCTTCAGTTAAAAACACCAACTGTATAATGGGGCTGGTATGACTTTTCTATGGAAAAGTCAAAGTGGTTTAAGTGAACCTAGAGTTTTAATACAAGGCAAAACTGTGATATGCAATCAAAACATTAATATGATAATGGACTGTATTAAGAAAAGAACTTAACAAAGTAGAACATAGAGGAGGATATGACAAAGGAGCTCAAAACTGTGCTATTTAAGGACTTATCCAAAGATGTAGGGATGCTTAGGATGGGGAAATGTAACAGCAAGGACCCTGACATACACAGGAGGGCCTGCTGTACAGGTTCTTAGATCTGCTTTTTTACAAAGGAAAGCAACTTTTGAGGGGTCAACAATCTACTTTAATCAAACACATAAAACTCAATGTAACCAAGATTAAGGAAGAATTTTTGCAGCTAGTGTCTGTGATAAAGGCCTCACTTCTAAAATATATAGAGAACTGACTCAAATGCACAAGAACATAAGTCAATCCCCAACTGATAAGTAGTCAAAGGATATGAACAGGCAGTTTTCAGAGGAAGAAATCAAAGCTATCTACAGTCATATAAAAAAATGCCCTAAATCACTATTGATTAGAGAGATGCAAATCAAAACAACTCTTGAGTTACCACATCACATCTATCAGATTGGCTAACATGACAAAACAGGATGAAAATAAATTTTGGAGAAGATGTGGGAGAGCTGGAACACTAATTCATTGTTGGTGCAGCTGTGAGCTGATCTAGCCATTCTGGAGGACCATTTGGAACTGTATCTAAAGGGCTACAAAAATGTACATACCCTTTGAGCCAGCAATACCGCTTTTAGGACTGTCCACAAGAGATCATAAAAATGGGAAAGGGTTCCACATGTACAAAAATATTTATAGCAGTGCTCTTTGTGGTGGCCAAGAACTGGAAATCAAGGAGATGCCCATCAATTGGGGAATGGCTGAATAAATTGTGGGATATGAATGTAATGGAATATTATTGTAGTGTAAGAAATGATGAACAGGAAGACTTCAGAGAGGCCTGAAAATACTTGTATAAACTGATGCTGAGAGAAAGGAGCAGAACCAGGAGAACTTTATACACAGCAGCAACAACCACAGTGTGTGAGGATTTTTTCTGGTAGACTTAGAACTTCATTGCAATGCAAGGACTTAAAAAATTCCCAATGATCTCTTAAGGCAAAATGCCTTTCACATCCCAAGAAAGAATTATGGAATTTGATCACAGAATGTAGAAGATCATTTTCTTTTGTTACACTTTGGTTTGTTTTATTATTTCTCCCATTCATTTTAATTCTTCTGTACAACATGACTAAGGTGAAAATGTATTTAATAGGAATGTATGTGTAGAACCTATATAAAATTGCATGCTGACTCGGGGAGAGAGGGGGAATAGAGGTGGGATGGAGAGGGAGGGAGGGGGAAAAAAATCTAAGTTATGTGGAAGTGATTGTAGAACACTGAAAACAAAAAAAAAAATAATAAAAAAAATCAAGCATATGTATCATTCACTTAGTTCAGGGGGAAAAGTCAGCACCCAGAACTTTAGGGCAAATACAAACAGAAATAAATAAAGATCTAACAGGCAGTGCTTCCAGCTCTCTGACCATAAGCAATACATACATAGCTGCCAGAGAGGGAAGCATCAACATCTGGGTTTTCAAAGCTGGATTCACAGAATTTCATCTGTCCAAATAAACACTTCCAATGAGGAAGCCCCAAAGTGAAACCTCACCTCAGAGTACACACACACACACACACACACACACACACACACACATATGCATGCAATCACATATACATATATACACACACACACACACACACACACACACACACACACACACACGCCGTGAAGGAAGAAGTATTTTAGTATTCATTAGTTTTATACATCATAGTAACAGTTGGAATCTGCAAAGACATATTTTAACTCAAGTTGTGAAAAACTAACATTTAGAAGTGGATTGTGCTACCTTGTGTGATACTGTGTTATTCATTACTAGAAATAATTACTAGGGGCTATGTCATGGTAAGGACTTGGTAAAGGTATCTCTTGCTAAGTTTCTTTTCAACTAGATCAAGAAGTCCTTCATAAGTCTATAATTCTATTAATGTGGAGCAGTTAGGTGGTGCAGTGGATGGAGCACCAGGGCAGGAGTCAGGAGGACCTGAGTTCAAATCTCACCTCAGACACTTGATACTCACTAGCTGTGTCACCTTGGGCAAGTCACAACCCCAATTGCCTCATCCTGGGTCATCTCCAGTTATCCTGATGAATATCTGGTCACTGGATTCAGATGGTTCTGGAGAAGTGAGATCAGTGACCTGCACAGCCCTCTCTCACTCAAAACAAACTCAAGTGCAAGCCATGTCATTATTTCTCTGATGGCATGGTCTTCTTCAGCAACGAAGGATGAACACACAATTCTATTAATATTTGTTGAAAAAGTTTAATAATTTTAGCTATTTTCAATTTCATAAATTCTATTAAAATTAAATATAATTATTGCTCATCACAAATACTGGACAACAGTTTGTTATTTCTAGTTAAACTACAGCTACTCAATGAGAAACCCAATTAACTATGTTAGCAACATTTATTCAATACTCACAGTATGCAAAGTTTACTCTTCCCTTGATTTGCTACCATAGAATAAGACATGAGTCCTATCCATAAGGAATGATACTTACCACCAGCTTATTTATGCGGACACAATGCAGGGTAAACCAGAACAAATTAATATAGACAAATTAAACAAACACACAAGCTATGTACCTACACAGAGGTCAACAGAAATTGAAAGGTATGGAATTCAAATTCAAATGTGGCTAATCAAGAAAGACTTCATTAAGGAAATGAATCTTAAGATTTTAAAGACTGACAGAGGAAAAGTTTGTCAGAGAAGGCAGGGAAGGGTATTGTAGAAGTATGTACATGCACAGACTCTGAAGACAGAGACTTCAATTTATATATAAATAGAGACATTAAGCAGATTTCTTTTCTGAATTGTTGCTGAAAACAGGACCTTAGGAGAATGTTAATTAGACACAAGGAATGGGAAGGGGAGGACAATCAGGGGAAGGTATTGAAGCACAAAGCAGTTTTATTAATGGAGAGGGCAAAAAACAATAGTGTACTAAACCTGCAATTTCATTGATGTGAGGAATAATCTGTGTGGGAACTCCTTTCATAGATGTGGATCATCCATTTATTTGTATCACATACTCTTAGAGAGAAGTTTAGAAAGAGTTTGAGTGGCTTACTTATGCTAACACAGTATTTGTCAGAGGACTTTAACTTGGTCATGATGACTGCAAGACCATCCTTCTATCTACTATGCCATGTGACTCCCAGATCCTACATTATATAGCTTATACATGAAAAGCCCTGAGAAATCTTTTTTTTTTTAATTTTTGAGTGCAGAGAGTGTCATGAGTGAGATTAAATAAAAGGACAAATAACACAATTATCAATGATCCATTACACAATTATTGAGAGAACATAAAATGAACTGTAGCAAGTACAGTGGCATGCATGAGCTACATGAATGCAAGGAGCTTAATTTTCTTGTCTCCAAGTTGGCAAATTAAGGTGAGTAGGAATATGACACAAGCAAAAGACAAAGCAAGAAGGTGAATAGACTGGTGGGAGTTATTCTTTATTTTTTTTGGCTGAAAATTTTTTTCAAATTTATTAATTTATTTGTTTTCAATTTTCAAAATTCACTTCCATAAGTTTTACATTTTCTCCCTCTCTCTCCCCTCCCTCTTCAAGACAACACGCAATATTATATGGTCTCTACATAAATAGATACATAGATAGATACATAGATAGATATAGAAATATAGATATATTCATATGAAATACATCTGCACACCAGTGATATTGCATAGAAGAATTATAATGAATGGGAGAAATGATGAGAAAAACAAAACATAATGAAGCACAGCAAAAAAGAAAATACTCTGCTTCGTTCTGTGTGTATTGTGTTTTGCATCATGAGTCCTTTGGAAATGTTTTAGGTCCTTGCATTGCTGAGAAGGGCTAAGTCAATCAAAATCAGTCCTTGCACACTGTGGCTGTTCTATGTATAATGTCCTCCTAGATCTGCTCACTTCACTCAGCATCATTTCATAGAAGCCTTTCCAGGTTTTCCTGAAGTCTATCTGCTCATTGTTTCTTATAGCAAAACAGCGTTCCATGATATTCATATACCATAACTTGTTCAGTCCTTCCCCAATTGATGGGCATCCTCTGGATTTTGTGTTCTTGGCCACCACAAAAAGAGCTACTCTAAATATTGCTTTGTACATGTGAGTCCTTTTCCTATCTGTATAATCTCCTTAGGTTACAGCCCTAGAAGCAATATTTCTGGGTCAAAATGTGTATCCATTTTCATAGCCCTTTGGACATAGTTCCAAATTGCTTTCCAGAATGATTGGATCATCTCACAGTTCCACCAATAGTGAATTAATTTTTCAACTTTCCCACATGTTCTCCAATATTTATCATTTTCCTGTTTTGTCATGTTAGCCAATCTGATAGGTATGATGTGGTACCTCAGAGTTGTTTTGATTTGCATCTCTCTAATCAATAGTGATTTATAGCATTCCTCCATCCCAGAAACTGCAGTCCTTAGGTTTATCAAACAGTAGATGGATACAGTCATTGACTACTATGTCTTGTGTACCTAACCTTTTCCACTGATCTAACCCTCTATTTTTTAACCAGTACCAAGTGGTTTTGATGATAGTTGCTTTACAATAGAATTTAAGATCTTGTATGGATAGGCCACCTTCCCTAGCATTTCTTTTCATTAATTCCTTTGGTATTCTGAAACTTTTGTTCTTCCAGATGAATTTTGATATTATTTTTTTCTAATTCTATAAAATAATTTTATAGGTTTATAGTTCTATAAAATAAATTTTGGTAGTTTGATTGGTATATTGGTACTGAATAAGTAAATTAATTTAGGAGAATTGTCATTTTAATTATATTAGTTTGGCCCACCAAAAAGCCACTGATGTTTTTTTCCAATTATTTATATTTGACTTTATTTGTGCAAAAAGTGTTTTGTAGAGGGCAGAACCAAGATGGTGGAGTGAGAGCAACTACTCACCTAAGCTCTAAGACAAACTCCTTCAGATACCTCTGAAAAGAGAATCTGACCAGATTTTGGAGGGGCAGAATCCAATAGGAGATAGACTGTAGCCGATTTCTAGCCCAGAACAGACTGCAAGGTCAACAGGGAGAATCTGTTGCAAGGGGGCTGGAAGAGCCCACAGTGCACAGCACACAGACTGTACCAGTGCCATTTCCACTGCAGCAGGGCCAAGCAGGAAGCCCTGAACAGTCTGAGGCAGTGGCTGCACTGTGAAATATCAGGCATATCAGCCCAGAACTGGAGTCCAGTGGAATGGAGCAAGTGAGAATCATGGAGTCCCTGGTATCTGCAGCAGCTGCTCCTGAGACCATCAGCAAGCAGATTAAATGTCTGTAAGTCACCTATGTGAACTTCTGGGAGCCAAGATGGCAGAATGATCAGTAAATGCTCTCCCCTTCCCCTTGCTGACTTTGAAAGACCCATAAAATATCTCCCCAGGAAAAAGCCTGGAACAGTGGGATCAACCTAAGGGAAAAACAGTCTCTTAGCACATGAGGCTAGGAAAATCACTAATGAGGGTCACTTTTGCTGTGGTTGAAGGGGTCCAGTGCAGGACAGGAGCTGCCCCAGAAGGCCCCAATTCAGCAAACTGGGAGGAGATCCTGAGTCTCAGGGAATGGAGCCATCAACTTCCAACACAAGGACCCCAGGCATGTCTCAGCACCCCAGGGGAATCATGAAGACACCAGTACAGATCGGATCACCAATCACTGAGCTTGCTTATGCTCTAACTCAGCAGAGGAGACCTGCTGCAGACAGACCAACCCTCCCCCACACTTAGCGCAGCTAACTCCAGGGCAACTCAACTAACTCTAGAAAGACTTCACCTGACCTCTGCTTTCTCCCACCAGCCAGCTCAGCACCAAGTAAGCTACAGCGTTTTAAGGAACTTAAGAAACTCATTAATGTTGAACTATTTGCATCGCTACATGTAAAGATTTTTTTTTTTTGTAATTTATGAAAACTTTTTTCAGTTTCAGGGTCATTAGAAGGAATACATGCATACATATATATGTGTGTGTATGTATATGGCTATGTATGCAGGTGTGCATTATTTATCTGTAGGTATGTATATATACATGGGTGTATATATATATATGTATATATGTATATGTATATATACATATATACATAAGAACCAGAGGCCACAACATACAAAACCTCAAGTTCTAGGCACAAGAACTATGAGAAAAGTGTTTTGTAATTGTGTTTATATAGTACCTTTGTTTGTTTTGGCAGATAGAAACTCAAATACCTTATAATGTCTACAGTAACATTAGATGGCATTTTTCTTTCTATCTCTTGCTGTTAAGTTTTGCTAATAATATATAGAAGTGAAGTTGATTTGTGGGGGTTTGTTTTATATCTTGCAACTTTAGTAAAGTTGCTTATTATTTCAAGTAATTTTTTACTTGATTTTCTAGGATTCTCTAACTATATCATCATATTATTTGCAAAGAGTGATAGCTTTGTTTCTTCTTTGTCTATTCTAATTCTCTTATTTTTATCTTCTCTTATTGCTAAGGCTAACATTTCTGGTACAATATTTAACAACAGTGGTGATAGGGCACATTCTTGTTTCACCCCCAGTCTTACTGGAAATAGATCTAGCTTATGCCATTACTTATAATGCTTGCTGATGATTTTAGGTAAATGCTACTTGTCATTGTAAGGAAAGCTCCATTTATTCCTAAATTCTCCTGTATTTTCAAAAGGAATGAGTACTGTATTTTGTCAAAAGCTTTTTCTGCATGTGTTGAGAGAATTATATGGTTTCTATTATTCTTGTTAATATGGTCAATTATACCGATAGTTTTCCTAATATTTTTTCTTTTTTTAAAATGTTATAAAATTTATTTATTTTCAGTTCTCAACATATACTTCCACAAGAATTTGAATTCAAAATTTTCTCTCCATGTTTCCACACCCCCACCCCAGGAAAGCATGCACCCCATCCACCCCTTCCTCTAGTCTGTCCTCCCTTCTATTACCCAGCCTTCTTCCATCTCCCTTCCCCTCTATTTTTCCGTAAGGCAGAATAGATTTCGATACTCCATTGCCTGAATAGCTTAATTTTCAGTTTCATGCTAAAATAATTTTTAACATTCATTCTTAAAACTTTGAGTTCCATATTCTCATCTTTTCTGCCTCTCTAACCACCCTCACTGAGAAAGCAAGCAATTCAATATAGTTCATACATGTGTAACAATGCAAAGTATTTCCATAACAGCTATGTTGTAAAAGATTAATTATATTTCCCTGTATCTATCCAACCCTCGGTTTATTTGATTCTCTCCTTTGACTTTTCCTTCCATAATAGTGTTTGCTTCTGATTATCCCTTTCCTCAATTTATTATCCTTTATATTAACTGTATATTATTTGTATATATTCCATATCCAATTGAGTGTGTGTTATTCCCTCCTTAAACCAAATCCCATGAGAGTAAGGTTCACTTATTTCCTTTCATCTCCCCCCTCTTCCCCTCCACTGCAAAAGCTCTTTCTATTATGTGAGATGATTTGCTACATTCTACCTCTCCCATTCTCATGCTCACAGTACATTTCACTCAAGAGTAAATTTTATTTTTTTAGGTATTCTCCCTTCATATTCAACTCAGCCTATGCCCTCTGTCAATATATATGTATGTATATATACATATATATACATGCCTACAGATAAATAATGCACACCTGTATACATAGCCATATACATACACACACATATATATGTATGCATGTATTCCTTCTAATGACCCTAAAACTGAAAAAAGGTTTCATAAATTACAAAAAAAATCTTTCCATGTAGGGATGCAAATAGTTGAACATTAATGAGTTCCTTAAGTCTACTCTTTTCTCTTTTCTCTTTTAATGATTCTCTAGGTTCTTGTATTTGAAAGTTAAATTATCTATTCTACTCTATTATTTTCAAGAAGAATTTTTGGAAGTCCTCTATTTTATTGAAATTCCATTTTTTTCTCCTGAAGCAATATACTTAGTTTTGCTGGGTAGGTGATTCTTGGTTTTAATTCCATCTCTTTTGAACTATCAAATGTTATATCCTAAAATCTTCGATTCCTTCATGTAGAAGCTGCTAAATCCTGTGTTATCCAGATTGTGCTTTCACAATACTGAATTGTTTCTTTCTGGCTGCTTGTAACATTTTCTCCTTGACCTAGGAACTCTGGAATTTGGTTACAGTATTCCAAGGAGTTTATCTTTGTGAATCTTTTTCAGGAGGTAATCAGTGAATTCTGTCCATTTCTATTTTATACTCCGGTTCTAAAATATCAGGGCAGTTTTCCTTGATAATTTCTTGGAAGATGATGTCTAGGTTCATTGTATGAGCATGGTTTTCAGGTAGACCAATGATTTTAAATTAAATCTCCTGAATCTATTTTTCAGACCAGTTTTTTTTCCAATGAGATATTTCACATTCTCTTATATTTTTTGCATTCTTTTGGTTTTGTTTTATAATTACTTCGTTTCTCATAAAGTTAAAGCTTTCATCTGCTCCATTTTAATTTTTAAAGAACTATTTTCTTCAGTGATCTTTTGAACCTCTTTTACCATTTGGTCAATTCTGCTTTTTAAAGCATTCTTTTCCACATTGGTCTTTTGGACCTCTTTTGTCATTTGGGTTAGTCTATTTTTAAAGGTGTTATTTTCTTCAGCATTTTTTGGGTCATGTTCTGCAAGCTGTTGACTTGCTTTTCATGATTTTCTTTCATCAATCTCTTTTCTCTTCCTAATTTTTCCTCCACTACTTTTACTTGATTTTCAAATCCTTTTTGAGCTCTTCCATGATCTGAGATCATTGCATAGCTTTTGGAGGTTTTGAATGTAGAAGCTTTGACTTTGATTTCTTCCTCTGATGCTATGCTTTGATCTTCCTCATTCTAAATGATGGAAGAAAATACTTTTTCACCAAGAAAATAAACTTTTATAATCTTACGTTTTCCCTTTTTTGGCCATTTTCCCTTCCAGTTACTTGACTTTTGAGTCCTTTGGCAGAAAGTGTGTGTGTGTGTGTGTGGGCATACTACCCTAGGCTTCAGAGGTGTTGTGCAACTGTTCTCTGAGGTATTTCTAGGAACCTGTAAGTTCTCAGTTCCTCCAAGGTGGCCCAGTCAAGGGAGAGGACTTTACTCCTCTCCTGGCCTGCACTCTGGTCTGTCAGCAACCACAAGCACTTTTTTCTGTCCTGGAACTGTGAGTAGGATTCCCTTTCCCCAGGCACCACTAGCTTCACTATGCCAGCCAGCACTCCTCCTCACCCCAGGACAGCCACTCTGGACTGAGATCTAGATCAGGTGCTCAATTCCCCCAGGTCTTCAGGTCAAGGCCTCTGAAAGTGGAAGCTGCTGCAGGAGTGGGTGCCACCCTCAGGACAGAGTTGGGGCCAGACAATGTACCCCCTCTCAGTCAGGTAAAAGCTCTTTTACTAACATTTAAAGCTGTCTTTGTCATTTGTAGGTTAAGAAATCTGGGAACCACAGTTTCTGCCCGTGATTCTGTGCCCTGAAGCCTGCTGTACTCCTTTCCATGCTGTAAGGCCTGGGCCAGGTTGCACTCTGCTCTGAGCCTGGTGTGATAGACCTTTCCTGTTGGCCTTCCAGTCTGTCTTGGGCAGGAAATCTGTGTTACTCTGTCATTTTTTGGCTTCTGCTAATCTAGAATTTGTTTAGAGTCATGTTTTACAGGTATTTTATGGGCTATGGGGTGAGAGCTTCTACAGGTCTGTCTTTCTACTCCACCCTCTTGTCTCTGCCCCCTAGTTTTCCTAGTATTGAACCAGTTTGGCATTCCTGGTATGAATCCAATATGATCAAAGTATGTTATTCTTTGGGGGTGAAGCCAACACAGTGGAGTAGAAAGATGGACCTGTAGAAGCTCCCCCTCTGAGCCCATAAAATACCTGTATAAATGACTCTAAATAAATTTTAAAGCAACAGAAGCCACAAAACGACAGAGTGAAAGAGATTTCCATGCCAGGATAACCTGGAAGGCTGACAGAAAAAGTCTATCAAAACGGGTACAGAGCAGAGTGTAGCCCAGCATGGTCCATGCAGCATGGCAGGAATAAGACCTGGAACAGACTTCAAGGCACCACCATCAGCAGCAGATCCCAGATTTCTCAAACCACAAATGCCAAAGACAGCTTCAAAGATCAGTGAGAGACCTCTTTTATGTGAGTGAGAAGGAAACATAGTGTGCACCCACAAGGAGCAGCCACTGCAGTGGCATCATCCATTTTTGGAGCTATCCACCTAAAGAACCTGGGGGAATTGAGCCGTTGATCTGAGTGACTCTCCTGGGTTGAGGAAGAATGCTGGCAATGGAGCTGGTTGAGGCTCTTTAGAGGAAACCCTGAAGTCAGATCCTGGACAGGACAGTGTGCCTGTGGTTTCTCCCAGACCAGAGTGCAGGCCAGGAGAGAAGTAACACCTCTCCCTTGATTGTGCCACCTTCAAGAAACTGAGAACTTACAGGCCCCCAGAGTATACCTTCCTCTTGAAAAATGACTCAAAAGTCAAGTAACTGGCTGAGAAAACATCCCAAAAAGGGGTGGGAAATTAGAAGGATACTTTCTTGGTGAACAGGTAATTACTTCTATCCTTTTGGATGAGGAAGAACATTGCATACCATCAGAGGAAGACCTAAACGTCAAGTCTTCTGCATCCAAAACCCAAATATGCAATTGCCTTACACAATGGAAGAAGTCGAAAAGGTTTTTGAAAATCAAGTAAGAGAGATGGAGGAAAAAATGGGAAAAGACATAAGAGCGATGCAAGAAAATCATGGAAAGTGAGGCAACAGCTTGCTAAAGGACACCCAAAAAAATGCTGAAGAAAATAACACCTTTAAAAATAGGGTAACTTAATTGGCAAAGAGGTCCAAAAAGCCAAGGAGGAGAAGACTTCTTTAAAAAGCAGAATTAGCCAAATTGAAAAGAAGGTACAAAAGCTCACTGAAGAAAATAGTTCTTTAAAAATTAAAATGGAGCAGATGGAAGCAAATGACTTTATGAGAAACCAAGAAATTACAAAACAAAATCCAAAGAGTGAAAAAATAGAGGATAATGTGAAATATGTCATTGGAAAAAAACTGACCTGAAAAATATGTCCAGGAGAGACAATTTAAAAATTATGGGACTGGCTGAAAGCCATGATAAAAAAAAAAAAAAGAGCCTAGGCATCATCTTTGATGAAATTATCAAGGAAAACTGCCCTGATGTCCTAGAACCAGAAGGCAAAATAAATATGGAAAGAATTCACTGATCACCCCCTGAAAGAGATCCAAAAAGAAAAACTCTTAGGAATATTGCAGCCAAATTCCAGAGTTCCCAGGTCAAGGAGGAAATATTGCACACAGTCAGAAAGAAACAATTCTAGTACTGTGGAAATACAATAAGAACAGCACAAGAACTAGCAGCTGCTACATGAAGGTACTGAAGGTCTTGGAATATAATATTCCAGAAGTCAAAGGAACTAGGATTAAAACTAAAATCACCTACCCAGCACAAGTGAGCATAATACTTCAAGGGAAAAAATGGTCATTCATTGAAATAGAGGACTTTCAAGTATTCTTGATGAAAAGATCAGAGCTGAACAGAAAATTTGACTTTCAAACACAAGAATCAAGAGAAGCATGAAAAGGTAAACAGGAAAGAGAAATCATAAGGGACTTTCCAAAGTTGGACTGTTTACATTCCTACATGGAAAGTTAGTATTTGTAACTCTTGAAACTTTTCTCAGTAGTTGAGTAGTTGAAAGGATTTTACACATGTGCACACACACACATATGCACATACACAGAGGGCACAGGATGAGTTGAATAGGAAGGGAAGGTATTTAAAAAATAAAATTAAAGGGTGAGAGTGAAATATATTTGAAGGAGAAGGGGAGAAATGAAACGGGGCAAATTATCTCCCATAAAAGAGGTAAAAAAAAGCGTTTTCAATGGAGGAAAAAAGGAGACAGGTAAGAGGGAAAAATTGAAGCTTACTCTCATTACAATTGTCTTAATTAGGGAATAACATGCTCATTCAATTTGGTATGAAATCTATCTTACACTACAGGAAAGTAGGGGAGAAAGGGACAAGTGTGGTTGGGAGGGATGATAGAAGGGAGGGCAAATGAGAGGAGGGAGTAATGAGAAACAATTACTTTTGGGGAGGGACAAGGTCAAAAGAGAGAAATAGAATAAATGGGGGTACGATAGGATGGAGGAAAATATAGTTTGTCTTACACAATGTTTCTATTATGGAAGTCTTTTGCAAAACTACACATATATAGCCTATATTGAATTGCGTGCCTTCTCAGTGGGGATGGGTGAGGAGGGAGGAAGGGAGTGAAGTTGGAACTCAAAGTTTTAGGACAAATGTTGAGACTTGTTTCTGCATACAATTGGGAAATAAGAAACACAGGTAACTGGGTATAGAAATCTATCTTGCCCTTCAAGAAAAGAGAGAAGATGGAGATAAGGGAAAGGTGGGGTGTAACAGAAGGGAGGGAAGATTGGGGGAAGGGGTAATCAGAATCCATGGAGTTTTGGAGTGGGGGAGGGGAGAGATGGGAAGAAAATTTGGAACTCAGAATTTTGTGGAAATTAATGTTGAAAATTAAAAATAAATAAATATACAAAAAAAACAAAAAGTGTGTTTTTTTGATAATTTGTTGCAGTGTTTTCACTAATATCATATTTTAAATTTTTGCCTCTATATTCATTAGTGAAATTGTTTTCTAATTTTTTTTCTGTTTTGACTATTCCCTGTTTAGGTATCAGCAGCATATTTGTATCATGAGAAGAATTTGGTAGGACTCTTTCTTTTACTATCTTCCCAGTTAGTCTATATAGTGTTGCAATGAACAACCTGTTCTTTACATGTTTGATAGAATTCATTCGTAAATCCATCTGACCCTGGATATTTCTTCCTAGGGAGTTTGTTGGTGGCTTGTTCAATTTCTTTTTCTGAGGTTCGGTCATTTAAGTATTTTACTTCCTCTTCTGTTTTTGTAAATATTCATCCATTTCATTAAGATTGTCAAATTTATGGCCATACAATTGTGCAAAATAATTCCTTATTATTGTTTTAATTTCCACTTCATTGGTGGCGAATTCACCCTTTTCATTTTTGATACTGGTAATTTGGTTTTCTTCTTTCTTTTTTTAATCAAATTGACAAAGGTTTATCAATTTTTTTTTGTTTTCATAAAATCAGCTTTTAGTTTTATTTATTTGTTCAATAGTTTTCTTAATTTTAATTTTATTAATCTCTCCTTTGGTTTTCAGTATTTCTAATTTGGTATTTAATTGGGCATATTCAATTTGTTTTTTTTCTAGCTTTTTCAGTTCCATGCTCAATTTATTGATCTCTTCTTTCTCTATGTTATTCATGTAAGCATTCAGAGGCATAAAACTTCCCCTAAGAACTGCTTTCACTGCGTCCCATAAGTTTTAGTATATTGTCTTTTTCTTAACATTCTCTTGAATTGAATTATTGATTGTTTCTATGATTTATTGTTTCAACCCTTCATTCTTTAGGATAAGATTATTTAGTTTTCAATTAATTTTAGCCTATCTTTCCATGGCTCTTTATTACATAGAATTTTTATTGCATCATGATCTGAAAAGCATGCATTGACTACTTCTGCCTTTGTTCACTGGATTGTGAGGTTTTTATGCTCCATTACGTGGTCAATTTTTGCGTGTGTGTGTGCATGTGAGAAAGAGAGGGGGGGGGGGGGAGAGAGAGAGAGAGAGAGAGAGAGAGAGAGAGAGAGAGAGAGAGAGAGAGAGAGAGAGAGAGAAATGTAGCACTGAGAAAAGGTCTATTCTTTCTCTCCTGAGGTCTAACATGTCTACATTTTACAGAATTTTATTCACCTCCTTAACTTCTTTCTTGTTTATTTTGAAGTCACATTTATCACTTTCATAGAAGGAGAGTTTGAGGTCACCCACTAGTATAGTTTTCCTGACTATTTCTTCCTGCAAATCCCTAAATTTCTCCTCTAAGAATTTGGATGCTATACCACTTGGTGCATTAATGTTTAGTAATGATAATTCATTTTTAATGGTGCCTTTTAGCAGGATATTGTTTCCTTCCTTATCTCTTTTGATTAGATTTAATTTTAGGTTTGCTTTGTCTGAGATTAGAGTTGCAACCCCTGCTTTTTTTTAACTTTAGCTGAAGCATAATATATTCTACTGCTGCCTTTTACCTCTGCCCTATATGTGTTCCCCTGTTTCAAATGTGTTCTTTGAAAACAACATATTCTAGGATTATGGTTTTTAATCCATTCTGCTATCTGCCTCCTTTTTATGAAAGAGTTTATCCCATTCACATTCACAGTTATGATTACTATCTGCGGCTTTCTCTTCATTCTATTTTCTTCCATTTATGCTTTTATTTCTTTCTTATCCCTTCCCTTCCTCAAAAGAGGTTTCCTTTTGACCACTGCCTCCCTCAATATTTCCTCCCTCTTATCAATACCCCTCCCTTTTCTTTACATTTTCCCTTACTACTTCTTCTATTTCTTCTAACCACTCTCCTTTGCTTTCTGTTTTCCCCTCCTACTGCTTGCAGAGTAACTTGTATTTCTATACTTAACAGAGTATGTTATTCTCACCTTAAACCAAATCTGATGTGAGTATAGCTCAAACAATGCTCATCTCCCTCCCTTTACCCCCTCTATTATAATGGTTTTGTGCTTATTTATGTCATAATATGCCATCTTCTGCTTCCTCCTTTCCCCTTCTCCCATTGAAATCTCTTTGCACCCCTTAATTAGGTTTATCATAATATCTGTTAATTTATACCCACAACCTCTGTCTATGTATATTCCTTTTAAATGTCAAAAAACCCCATCATTCTCTAGATTAACAATTATCATCCTCCCTTATAGGAATGCAAAGAGTTTGACGTTCTTAAGTGGCAAGTTTTTATTTTCCAATTTATCTTTTTATGCCTCTTTTGCATCTCATATTTGAAGATTAAGTTTTCCATCGATCTTCGGACTTTTTAATCAAGAAGGTCTGGTAGTACCCTATTTCACTGAATACCCTTCTCCTTGATTGAAAGTTTATGCTCACTTTTGCTGGGTAGTTGATCCTTGGCTGTAGTCCAAGCTCCTTTGCCTTACAGAATATCATATTTCAATCCCTCTGATCTTTTAAAGTGGAAGATTTAGGGTCCTGTGTGTTCCTGAGTGTAGTTCTGATATATTTGAATTGTTTCTTTCTGGCTTCTTGCAGTTTTCTCTCCTTGACCTGAAAATTCTGGAATTTGGCTATAATATTCCTTGGAGTTTTCAATTTGGGATCTGTTTCAGGAGGTGTTAGGTGGATTCTTTTGATGATTATTTTGCCCTTTGGTTCTAAGACTTCAGGGAAATTTTCCTTGATGATTTCTTGGAAGATAGTGTCCAGGTTGTTTTTTTTTTTTTAATTTCATCATGCCTTTCTGGCAGACCAATAATTCCTAGATTATCTTTTTTGGATCTATTTTCTAGGTCATTTGATTTTCCAATGAGATATTTCACATTTTCTTCTATATTTTTCATTCTTTAGATTTTGTTTGACTGATTCTTGATGCTTCATGGAGTCATTCATTTCTACTTGTCCAATTCTAATTTTTTACAAATTATTTTCTTCATTAAATTTTGTAACTCATTATCTTTTGGGTCAATTTTGCTTTTTAAAAATTTATTTTCTTCAGTGAACGGTTTTTTTTCCATTTTGTCTATTTTATTTTTAAAAGAACTGTTCATTTTTTCTTCTGTTTCTGTCATTTGACTTATAAAATCCTCCTTGAGCTCTTCCAAAAATGCCTTTTGTGCTCACAGCCAACTCCTATTCCCTTTTGAGGTTCCAGATGTAAGTACAGTGTTAATGCTGTCCTCTTATGAAATCATATTTTGTTCTTTCCTCACATTAAGATTCTACGGTCTTTGCTTTTGTAGTTTGCTTCTTGTTCTTTGTGATTGCCTGTTTCCTGGGTTTTAAAATGAATCTCTGCTTCTGGGGCACAGAGGCTCTATCTCATGCTTCTTATGCTGATAGCTATGGGCCTAGTTACTGGGTTTGTGTTCTGTGGCCTCTCATTCTGTCAGCTAGAATCTATATAATACTGCAGCTCATCTGGTGCTTAGGTGTAGCAAGCTTGTGTGTGCCAAGGGCAAGGTCAGGAGAAGTCTTTCTGAGTTTCACTGGGGTTACGCTGAAGCTCAGGAGCCTGAGGTGAGGGGAAGGTTTATTCTGCCTTCTAGATGTCTTCTTATTCCCTAAAGCTGCTAGTTGACAATGATTAGTGCTTGTTTCTACTGATTCCCGTGGTTGTGCAAAGGCACACCTAAGTTTCTGGTATTGGAACTTGCCAGCTCCATACCACCCAGGGCTCAGGGTCTCCTGCAGGTCTGCTGAGGTGGGGTTTGTTGGATGCCTCTAGGCCTGCCCTGGTCACCTTCAGCCACATTAGGAGGGATTTTCCCCTTTTATCTCCTTATCTTTCTGAGCTAGAAGATTGCTATACCCCTTCTGCTGGCTCTACTACTCTAGGATTTTTCCTGGGGTAATATTCTCTGGGTATTTCAAGGTAAATAAGAGAGGATGAAAGCACTTACAGTTTACTCCACCAACCTGACTCCCAGAAGTTCAAATAGGTGACTTTCAAACACTTATTCTGTGGACTGATAGCTCCAGGAGTAGCTGCTGCAGTGGCCATGGGCCCTTTCACACAGATGCAACAGAATCCTGTCCTTTGCTAAGAGTTTTTGGAATCATCACTGCACTGGTGATTCAGGATATCAGAGTTAGCTCCTGCTCCTGCTATGGTCAGGAGCCTCCTGATGCTCTGTGCTCTCTCAACCTGTTGCAACAGATCCTTCCTGTGGATCTTCTGGATTCTTTTGGTCTGAAAATCTGCCACACTCTGTCTCCTAGTAGATATTGCCACCCTCAAATTTGTTTAGATTTACTTCTTAGAGGTATCTGAAAAGAATCTATAGAGAGCTCAGGTGCATCCTTGCTTTCACTCTGCTATCTTGGCTCTGCCCCCCTGCCTGAAGTTTTTAGTGTCAGGAGTTATCCTTTGTACATTACATTACTTCATCTGAGTCATATTTTTTTTTCTTTTAAGTGATATTTTATTTTTTCCCAATTACATGCAAAATCATCTTTAGCCTTCCTTTTTAAATAAAATTTGAGTTTCAAATTTTCTCCCTCTGTCCTTTTCCTCCTTTCTTAGAAGATAAGCAATTGGATATAGGTTATATATGTGCAATCATATAAAATTTATTTACATATCAGTCATACTCTGAAAGAAGAAAGAAGAAAATAAAAAAAAATAACACTGAAAAAATGAAGTGAAAATAGCATGCTTTGATTTGCATTCAGACTCAGTCTTTGGATGTGAATTGCACTTTCAATAATTAGTCAATTGCCTTGGCTCATTGTATTACTGAGAAGAGCTAAGTCAATCATAGTTGAACACTATGATTGTTGAACATTGCTGTTACAGTATGCAATGTTGTCCTGGTTCTGCTCATTTCACTTTTTATCAGTTCATGTAAGTCTTTTGAGATTTTTCTGAAATCTAACTTGAGTCATTCATTCTTAAAATGTAATAAAGCCAAGAGCAGAGAAAGCTAGATAGAATACTCAAGAAGCCATCAAAATATGAAAATAGGAATATAAGAAATGTATCAGCACAAGAGAGGCAACATACAACCCTTCAGAGTCATCCCCACGATAGAATGACTGCATCAATGCAAGATGTCAATTTAGGAAATGTAGATGGTCCTAGACTAGGATCCAATAGTGGGGAAAGTATCAAACTCCTGAATATTAGTTTGCAACAGAGCCCATGTTCAACATCCTGAGCTGAACAAGAACTGGGGTACCAGAGTTGGGGCATCTGTACTTGATTCCACTGGGAGAGAGTTGAAAATCCTGCCAGAACTATGTCATATAATTCTTTGATTGCTCATAGGGTTTCAAGGATTGGAAACTAAAAAAAACTAAAACAGTTCATTTCCTAGAAACCTTAAGTCCAGAACCATTATATATCTATTAAAATGTGTAGGGGTTAGGACTATAGTGGGCCTGAAATTCTAAGTGGGCATTGCTTTTTTTTTTGTTTGTTTGTTTGTTTTTATTGCATTGCGTTCCGCCTATTACCTATCATTTCTTTAAATATGAGAATCTTTTTAGAGGATATGCTGCAAACTGCATCTAAGCAAGCTTTCTGTTTTGCTTGTTTTGAACAAACAACAATTATAAGTCAAACAACAAATATTATTTAAGTGCATACTTTGTGTCAGGAATTGTATGGGGTGTTGAGGATACAAAGTTAAAAGTGAAATTATTTCATCCTAAAAGCAGCTTAAATTCTGTTAGTAAATACTGTATTTATATCTACTGCAAGAAGGAACACAAAGACTAATCTAGTACAGCCACTATGGCAATGTCATGTGACTAGCTTCCAGTAAAAATGCATTAAGGTGAAAAACGAGGTGAGGGAGGGGCTTATATTTTAGTGGGGGAAGATAACTCATTTAAAAGGGGAGTGGAAAAAAGAATTTGGTGAGAAAGACGGTACTAGGTGTAAGGATATGGTAGAGAAAGTGATATGGAGATGAGACAGCAATGAAGCTTGGAGAGGGATAAAGGCATCTTTGATGTGGACTTTCTTAATTTGGAAGTCATGGTAGGACTTGGACAATCAGAAACTAAACCCATAGCAGTAGAGATTGATGTTCATAGATGTTTTTAATTAAGTAAAACCTTAGAAAAAATTTAAAGAAAACTTAGTAATTACAAAAAGCAGAGATGAAAGGAATTTATTTCACAGAATACGTAAAGCTACTTTTCATTAATTTATAAATACAAGGAAACTCATGCCTATAAGAATGACTCATCTCTATTTTTTGTTAGTCTTCCTCATAAAAATAATACCATCACTTCCACTCAGTGGCCAGCATCTGATGACATGTAATTTTAGGTAATAGTCTGCACACATAATCAAACCTGTGGAATTATATTTGCAGCCTTAGAGTCCTTAGATTTTCTTCCTGATAGAATTGCATGTGTATAAAATAGAGAATTACAACAACAAAAAAGCAACCTAACCAAAATCCTGCTGAGTAGATAGACAATTGCCTTCTTGAATGCCCAATAAATAGAGAACAAACGGGTACCTTTGGAAATGATTATAGGAAATAACCCTGAACTTTAGCTTACAGAAGATATTACATCAAGCAGTATCTCAGTAGCTACAAGTTATGTTTCTGATGGGGGTCCCATTAAAAGCTATTAAGTACTTTAGAAATATTATTTTTGTCTAGATTATTTAATATTGGGGAATTTCATTTCTAGTTATTGTCATATTAATTATTATTATTGGCATTTAGTCTTAATTGCATCTTGCCACAAAATAACTGTTTCTTGTGAGATAACCAAATCTATGGCAATGTATTATTTTAATGCCATCTTGTTCTACTTAAAAAAAGAAAATCAAGACAGTTGTAATAATCATAGTAACCATTTTATTATTTCTATTCACCAGTAATTAGCACTATAGACATTAAAAAGTGATTTCTATTCAGCATCTAGTCTGCATCTCACTACAATTTAATTAGGTAGATACTCTGAGAATTATCTCCTTTTTTCAGATAAAAAAATTAGTTTCAGAGGTAAAGTGACTCTACTAAGAACATTCAGCAAATAAGTGTCAAAGGTAAGAGACAAGCCCAAGTTGAAAAAGTTTCTCTATTGTTCCATCTATTATGTGATACTCTAAGGACCTTTAAAATTCTTCATAACACCTATGCCTAACAGACTTTTTCCAAGATTCAAACTTTCATTCAATTCCTTGTTATTCTTATACATTTTTTTTTCCTTTTCAATACTTTCTCCTTATATTATCCAGTGATACCTTGATGGATTTCCTGTGCAAACAGTGTCTCATACTTCAGAATTTCCCTGACCTCTATTACCAATCAAAACTTAGTTTTCGCGGAGCCAAGATGGTGGAGTAGAAAGACGCACATATGCTACCTCCAAACCCACTCTCCATAAAATACTTGTAACAAAAAGAACCATGGGCGAATTCTGGAGCAGCAGAAGACACAGAATGGAGCGGACGAGATTTCTGCTCCAGAGAGCCTGAAAACCTCTCGCAAAAGGTGCCTCACACCCCGGACCCGGAGCACAGCCCAACCTTGCCTCGGCGGCCCAGCACTGAAAGGAGCAGATCCAAGCAGGCTTCAGGGACAGAATCTCCAGGAGCCGCGTGGGTCCCTCCACCCACAGGTGACAAGGGTTGGTGAGAGGGTGTCTTTGGTGGGTTGAGAGGGGAGTGGGGTGCCCCCATAACTCAGGCCCCCTCCGGAGGCAGCAGCGGAGGTGGGAGCAGACCAGGTCTCCCCAAGCAGGCAGGAGCCTGTATCCCTTGTTGAAGTTCCCAGGTCAAGGAGAAAATATTGCAAGCAGCTAGAAAGAAACAATTCAAGTATCGTGGAAATGCGATCAGGATAACACAAGATCTAGCAGCTTCTACATTAAGGGATCGAAGGGCATGGAATAGGATATTCCAGAAGTCAAAGGAACTAGGACTAAAACCAAGAATCACCTACCCAGCAAAACTGAGTATAATACTTCAGGGGGAAAACTGGTCTTACAATGAAATAGAGGACTTTCAAGCATTCTTGATGAAAAGACCAGAGCTGAAAAGAAAATTTGACTTTCAAACACAAGAATGAGAAGAAGCAAGAAAAGGTGAACAGCAAAGAGAAATCATAAGGGACTTACTAAAGTTGAACTGTTTACATTCCTACATGGAAAGACAATATTTGTAACTCTTGAAACTTTTCAGTATCTGGGTACTGGGTGGGATTACACACACACATGCACACTCACATGCACATAGAGACAGAGTGCACAGAGTGAATTGAAGAAGATCGAATCATATCTTAAAAAAATGAAATCAAGCAGTGAGAGAGAAATATATTGGGAGGGGAAAGGGAGAAATGGAATGGGGCAAAGTATCTCTCATAAAAGAGGCAAACAGAAGACTTATTAGTGGAGGGATAAAGAGGGGAGGTGAGAGAAAAACATGAAGTTTACTCTCATCACATTCCACTAAAGGAAGGAATAAAATGCACACTCATTTTGGTAGGAAAACCTATCTTACAATACAGGAAAGTGGGGGATAAGAGGATAAGCAGGGTGGGGGGGATGATGGAAGGGAGGGCATGGGGAGGAGGGGGCAATTTGAGGTCAACTCTCATGGGAAGGGACAGGATCAAAAGAGAGAACAGAAGTAATGGGGGACAGGATAGGATGGAGGGAAATACAATTAGTTCTTACACAACACTACTAATATGGAAGTCATTTGCAAAACTACACAGATTTGGCCTATATTGAATTGCTTGCCCTCCAAAGGGAAGGTGTGGGGAGGGAAGGAGGAAGAGAAGTTGAAACTCAAAGTTTTAGGAACAACTGTCGAGTACTGTTCTTGCCACTAGGAATTAAGAAATAAAGGTAAAGGGGTATAGGATGGAGACAAGGGCAGAGAGGGATGATAGAAGAGAGGTCAGATTGGTAGACAGGGGCAGTTAGAATGCTTGGAGTTTTGGGGTGGGGGAGGGGACAAAAGGGGAGAAAATTTGGAACCCAAAAATTTTGTGAAAATGAATGTTAAAAGTTAAATAAATTTAAAAAAACCTTAGTTTTCATATATCAGTTCATATACCAGTTACCTAACAAAATGCAATATACAGAGTTATGATACTAACAGCTGGATTTATGAGTTGCTTTTTACTCCATAACTATCACATTTTAACAGAGGCCTTTCTGTGGGAATATGGGGATGAGTGCAAAATTTTCAATGTGGATTAAAAAAAATAACTTTACAAGCACCTCATGGAAGACGATTAGGGCGACAACAGTTTGTTTGAAAATTCTATGTTGCTTATCGATGAATAATGTTAAGTATTTGAGAAAAATATTTAGGCAACTCAGCAATACTTAAATATAAAGACTTTTCAATCACTATTTATTGTAGTCACTTACTGTTTAGCTATTTGTAAACATAATGCCTTATATTTATATACATTTTTATAGTTCTCTGGATCTTATCACATAGCTTATAGCATTTGATCCTTCCATTTCTCTGAGGTAGACTTACTCTTAGTTTCTAATTAAGAAGTTAAGAAAGTCTGTCCCTATTCCTCTCATGACTTTACTTTAGGATTAAGCCTCTCTTTTGCCTAATTATTGCACTTAAAGATTAACAGTACCACCATCAACTATTCTGTTTTACCCCGATTTAAATTTGCAATGTTTTTTCTTCTTTTACATAGAGAAGGAAAAAAGAAACAACTTTCTCAGTTCTGGAACTCAGTGCTTAATGTTTAAGAGCTCGAACTCAAAACTCTGTTCAACAAATCATTTCTATTGTATACCAAGACAGTTGGCATTATCAAGTATATTTTTGGTTGATTCCCTCCAAATTCAGTGATTCCACAGATGATTTTATTTTTCTATTTGTATCTATACTTCATGTATATCCCATACCTCTCCCCAGATTCCCTTTAAACATACCCTAATGTAAGGGTCACGTTCTCATTTTAGAATATTTTAAACAGAACCAGGGAAACAGTGATGAGCAATAAACAGTATACCATAATAAAAAAGCAATAATAAGGGAAAAATAAACAATAACTACAAAAATGTAAATCGAAAGAACAATAAAAAACTACATTAACCATGATACGAAACCATTATTACCAAGTGCAGACTCACAGAAGAAATGTGAGAATGGATCCCAAAGTCTTCAGCTCCTTCCTTCCTTCTTTGCAGAAGTAGCTAACTATGGGTGTGGGATTTTGAAAAAAATGTCAGGATTGTTAAATATATTAATTACTTTTGGAAAATACATTGGAAAATGAAGGTGCTATAAAATGGAAGAAAATAGCAACAATTTTACTTTTAAAAGTTATCTTAAGTCCACCAAAAAACAAACTAAAAAGGTTTGCAACAATATTTTCCCAAGTCTCCTTATGATGTAGTCAACAAATATTTGCAAAAGACGATAACCATAAGGCTAACCCTATGATAAGCACTATGAGGTACAGAAGTTTCAGAAGCTACAGTGTTTGGCTATTATTGATATTTTCAGTAGAAAAAAACACTGAACTTGGAAAGAAACAAGCAAAAAAAATGAACTCAGTTATCAGCTCAATCTCTTACTAATTTGTCAAATATAACTTCGGACAAGTCAATAGCTTCTTTTCCTCTGTATCTCATCTAAAGGTGGGATAGTAATAGTGCATTCAATACCTAATGCAGTGTTAGGCAGTGGAAGAACAGTGAACTCAGAAGACTGGAGTTCCAATTCCATCTCTGTTGCTTACATAATATATAACCCTGGAAAAGTAACTTTAAGACACGTTATCTATTTCCTTACATATAAGGTGATAGGGTCAGAAGGGATGAATTTCAAGGTATTTTCCTTCAATCAATATATTATGTATGACCATAATGAATAACAAAAGTTGTCATTAGGAATTATCAAAAGAGTTATCAAAGGATAAAATACATGATATAAAGGATAAATAAAAATCAAAACAAAAATTTAATAAGGCAACAAAGTAAACAAGTATGTAAAGACGAATAATCAGCGTGATATTAGAAATAATTACATTCACTGGGGAAAGAGTAGGGATCCAGAACTGTGATGTCATTGCCATAGGGAAATTCTAGTAAGGACAGTTTTATCACTGCACACTCGCAACTGCAACTCACAGAGATTTCCCTAGGGGAGTGAAAGGTTAAGTGATGTCACATAGCAGCATGAATTGAACCGAGAACATTCTGCCGTTGAGGCTAATTATTTTCTTGTTATAGCATCCTGCCATTTTCTATATGATAAAGGAGATAGATGTTGATATAATTAAAATATTTATGGAAAATTAAGAGACAATAATAAAATGAGGTAGTAAATATATGACATCGATGGTATATTACAAAGGTTTTAGAGGGAGAGGCTAGCAATGTAGACTGGTAATATGAGGAAAGACAACACTGGAAGGGAGACTTGAACTTGGCCTTGACTAGTTAGTTAGCTAAGAACGAATAAAAATGAAAGTAGAAGACTTAACAGACACAGAAATAACATGAGGAAAAGCACCAATGAGCATGCCCCATTACTAACTTAACTAGAGTGAGGGATACACACTAAAAGTTGGTAGAAATAAAATTTGATAGATGGATTAAGGACAGTTCTAGGGAAACGTATCCATGTGGGTTTGTATCTTCCAGAAATAAACTCATGTGCACACAAAATATGATAAATGTAGGTTCTAAGTGGGTGATATAATAAAAACTAATGAGAGCAGGGATGTTTCCCTACATACATTTGCACCTGATTTATGTTCCTCCTCTTCCAACATGCTTCTATGGAGATTTCTATCTGGATTTCTATTATACAACTATTTTGCCGCATTTACCTAATGTGACATAGATCATATTTATTTCAATTTTTGGACTGTATGTAAAGGTCCAATTACCCTAAATTCTGGAAGTAAGCTCTCAAAATGTTTATGAATCTCATACCCATTACTGCCTCCTACTTAGGGGAAGACTGAAGGAAAGAATTTTTAAACTTCCTAAGGCTTTGCAGAAGCTGCAGTGGTGGTAGGAGAAAAGTGTTCTGATTTCATTTTGGTAGCATACTAATAGAATATCTCTTTACTCCCTAATATCTTAAGTAATAAAGCTTCTGCCTTGGAAGTTTTCTATCCTTCAAAGAAATTAATGTTTTGTTTTGGTTTTTTTGCTTATCCAGAGCAATAGCCAAGTTGTCTGCCTGATAGAACCAATTTGGAAAATGGAAAATAGAAATGGAAAAAAAAATGGAGGGGATAGGGAGATCAGTTTTATCCCCTCATACCTTATTATTTTGCCTGACAGTTTTTTCCCCTCCCTGTAATAGAAAATATGTCTATGCTACAGGAGCCTTCAGTGTTAGTAGCATTGGATATTCTCAAGTGTGGTTTCCTCTTTATATTTTTCTTTTTTGTTGTTGTTGCATTATATTGAATGAAGTGTATGATAGAGTGTACTGTCTGTATATGGCATGGTGTTCTGATGATAACTGTTCTTTTTTAGGACAAAGAGCCCAAACTTCTAAATCTGGAAAGTTCAGCTTGCTAACCTCCTCCTATAGTACATCGATATGGTTTGTTACACTCTATTTACTTATTTAAAAAGGGAAGAAGAAAAAAAATCAGAAGAATAGTAATCTTATATTCACTCTATGGATTTTTTTTCCTGCCAAGAAATAACAATACATGTGTGCTCCTGGTGATTATTCAGCTGGATTTGTCACAGAACACCCTTAGATTTCTACAGTACTATATATAGTAGAGTATTGTGCCTGGTGGAATTAAGTTTCATCATTCAAAGACTAGTCCATATGCTACATTCCTAGACTTGAATGGGATGGTAAAAAATGGGCTCAAATCCTTTTCTTTTTTTCTCAAGGATAAATGCCAGAAAATAACACTCTAAACTGAAAAATAGATTAAAGAAGACATATGTCAGATTAAATGCATTACAAAGCAACCACCTAAAAATAGAAAATAAGATGAATATTCATAAATATAAATATCCTGCTTTTTAAGTTGTAAAAATGAAATAAATATGTTATGTGAAACAGTCACTTAACATAGTGTATCAGTAAGCACCCCAACAGACACAGGGGGGCCTACTACCACAGGTTCTTTGATCAACTTCTCTAAAAGGAAAGGCAATTTTTGAGTGGTTAACAATCACTTTAACCAAGCACAGGTATCAGAGTAAATCAAAATCAAAATTTCAGAGAAATCAAATATCAACAGACAGTGCTTCCAAACTGCCTGACCATTAACATACATACACCTTTACCAGAGAGGGAAGTACCTTCCCAGAGTCTTGTCTGGTATGCAAAGTTTCTTCCAAATCTAAGCCCCAAAGTAAAACTTCACCCTCAGAGTATTTATACAATTTTTAGAGCCAGAGGGCATGACTGTTTGACCCAGTGCCTCAACAGGAAAAGAAAAAGATTCTTGGGACCCTCTTATAAAACAACTACCCTAATCAAGTTTTCCTCAATGGGAAAGCCAATCAATGAGTGGGGAAGATCTTTTATCACACTGAAACAGAGGCATTATACTTCTTGATCATACTAAAACAAAAACTGCAAAAGATCCTATTTTGTTTAACTTCACAGATAGTCATATATATTAAAAATCCTGAAACTAGCTTTATTCTCACAAGTAATGAAAAAAATTATTAGGAAGAAAGTAGAACTCACTAAAGTAGTTCACATATATACTTCTGATACAATTTTAGAATGTTTATGTTTAAGTGTTTGAGCAGGTTCATCCAGGAATCATCATTCCTTAATATTAGATATGAAATCAGAGACTTGTTTTCAAGAATTTTTGAAGGATTATGAATATGTAAACATGTATGCATACACATAGAAATGTGTGTGTGTGTGTGTGTGTGGTCACTTCTTCAAATTTAAGTTCTTCAAGAGGCAAAGATGTTATAACATGTTTCTTGAGAAAACTTCACTATAAGATACCATAGTTGACATAGACAAACTTCACATGAAAATCATCTGTCCAATGATAGAAAATTGCAAATCAGAATTTAAAAAAATAATATATTGGTTTTTTAGTAGAGACTATTATACAAAATACACAAAACCCTTTTCAGTGTCCACTGTTTTCTGTTACGTATTGTTCACAAAGCTTAACACACATACTAATCTTTCAGGTAAGTGAGAGACAAAATGATAGCAAAAATCTAGAGAAAAATTAATCTGATATCCTTTTAATATGAAAAGTAGCATTCCATTTTGTCAAGTCAATAACATATTTCTTCATGGGACAAAAAAAAAGTAAAGATCACACACACACACACACACACACACACACACACACACTTCTTAAGTTAGCCTATTAAAATTACCTACATGTTTCCACTATTACCCGAGCAGCACTTTTTAGAGAATTTTTCAATACCTCCTATCCTAAAAATTCTAATGCTTTCCTTACCTGAACATATACCTAGGAAGGTATTAAAATAATTTTTAAAAAGAAGATAGGAGGTAGAGAAATTAATTAATCCAACAACTGTCTACTAAGCACCCATTATGCATCACACTGTGTTAAGTACTGGGGATATGAAGAAGGAAACAATTCCTGCTTTTATGAAGTTTATAGCACTTTATGGGAGACAATATGTACATAGTTAAAAATGTATAGAATGGATAAAAATTAATATAAGGTGATTAAATTTAAGATAGCTAGTGAGAAATTTATTTAGCAGTTATGGGCATCAGGAGAAAAATTGAATAGGAATAAGAGAGAAGTGAGTGGGTAAGTTATTTTATCTTTTATGACCTAAAGTAGAAAATTAATCTCATAATCGCATAAGTATACATATAAATTATATATTGCGTGTTAGTGTGTGTGCATTCTTATACTGTGGAGGTAAATATGTCTGCTAAAGTCAACGTTTTCTAGAATTGGCATCATTGGTTCATTAAATTTGGATATCATATATTTTAGAAAGGTATTTGTCAAAAAGCAACAGATTTCCTAAGGAAATTGCTTTGAGTACACCATTTAAGTATATGTACACTAAAGTGTTTCTTTAATACCATTAGCTATGAAGTTCATTCCATATAAGGTAGTCATTCTTAGGTTTATTTTAAATGGTTGATTTCTAAAGAGTAACATGAAAATGTTGTAAAGTTATTGAACTTTTAAGAAAATTCTGTAGTGTGGATCTGAGAATATTAGAGTAAGGTTCTGAAGCATTATCAATATAAAAATAATATGTACTATTTTCAGGTTCTCAAATTTTCTCCTGTATGTAATGATATGAAGTGAAGGCATGACTAAGTGCATCTACATAGAGGCAGATGTCTCCCAATTAAGCAGATTGAAAAAATGCCCACTCCTATGTTTACACCAGGAAACAATGTAATTTGAAAGAAAATATTCTTTTTTTTCTTCATTTTCCTTTCCCTTTGAAATCCATGAAAATACAATGAGGTGAAAATGGTAATGTGTTCATATAGTTAATGTTATATGAGAAGAAATTTTTTTCAGTTACATATTCATAAAGTAGTTTTACCTAGAGCTTTTTATCTTCGACAAATATTCTTCTGCAGTGGCAAAAAGGCAAAATTCATATATTCACAGAAGAAATGAATCATTTGTTCCTAGTATGATCAAATGCTAACCCATAGAGTACTTGAGGAATCTCTGAGCTACCACATTCATTTTTGTTTACTTCTCTTCTAATAAGTTGTTCTTTTTAAAAAGCAAGAAAACATGCAAGTTATTCACCAGTTATTTTTTCTTACTATATAGCCCCCCACATCAATTTTGATCATATATTTACTTGATCGTGGCTTTTGTGGAATATTTTTTGAGTACTATGTTTCATTTTATTCACCTACACTATGAACTTCTCCCTTGCAATTTAGGTGAAACACAACTGTAATTATTTGGAAATAGTGCTACTTCATGACTATAATTGCTATTGACATAATTATTCCCATTTTAATATGTAAGAAAACTGAGATCAAGAGTTTCTGACACTCCAATGGTCACAGAGGTAATTAATATCTGAATCAAAAAGGTTATACAAGTCTCTCTCTCTCTCCCTCTGTGTGTGTGTGTTTATAAATATGTGTGTATGTGTATGTGTGTGTATATGTTTATATACACACACATACACAAACACACACACACTGATTAGGGAGAAAAATCCTAAGAAAAATTTCAGATAAAAGCATGATATACAAAATATATAAGAAACTGATTGACATTTTTAAGAGTGATGCTTATCCCCCTAACAGGCAAGTTTTCCAAAGATATGAAAAGGCATTTCTCAAAAGAAGTAATACAATTATAAATCACTGCCACATATTTTCAGATGCTATAATAATAACAATTAAAATGAAAAAACCCTCTGAGACATGAATTTATAACTATTACATTGATAAAGTTGGTGGAAACTAATGAAACCAAATGGCATTAATGTTGTGAAAAACAGGGGAAGCAACATTGTCTAGCAGGATAACAAGATAGATTTGGAGTCAGTTCAAATGTTTTCTTGGAAACTTCTTAGTAATGTGGTTATAGCCAAGCCAATTAACCCCTCTGATACTTGACTTCTCCATTTGTAAAATCATCAAAATATTACCTGAGTTACTGACCTCATAGTACTAAATGAAAGTCATAGAAATAATTCATGTTTTATTATTTAAGCTGTGACTACATACACACACACACGCACACGCACACATACACATATATTAAAATATAGCAAAATCTGTCAGAGATGCTTTTTTTTCAATAAGAATCAAGGTCTTAAGCTATAATGGAATTTCAGCTGGTTTGTTGGGAAAAGACTAGAGAAAGGTCCCTGAATTATACCACACACTCCCCAAATAAAGCATATTCCTTAATAGTCCTGTATACTTCTGATATTACATATACATATATGTATATATATTTTCAAAAGTACATTTAATTTCTCTTAACAGATTCAATTTTTGGCTCCAAAAATTATTGAAGAAAGATATAATATTTATATAGTGGCCATATACTTATATAAAACATGCAAATTTGATTGTTCTTATATTATAGGATATCCCCACCTACTTAAGTAACATGATAAATATACCAGTTGAATGTTCTACTATGAAAGAAGTTTGTATCTACATACTTGATAATTTTATTGAATCTTATAATTTCCTTTCTTCAAAATTACGGATCATTTTAAAATGTAGATTCTGAAAAAGTGTGGTATTTAACTCCAAATTAAGTAATTATTTTCATCTTAATAAAACAAAGTTTTGTACTTCCTGACATGGAAATATAAAAGAGACAAGGTTAACCACAAGAAAAGCAGAGGGAAAAAATATATCTAAATATTATTGTAATTTGTTGAATTTCTCCATATATGCTATGCTTATACCTCTCTGAATTTTCATTACCTTTTTGATTGAAGAAAGAAAACGAAAAGTAATTGCATGTGATTTAAATTATATAGTTACTATTGATATCCTTATTGACTTAGGGTTTGAGGTTGAATGAACTTTGCACTCCCACTAAGAGTTAATGGGCTTGACCTTTATGAATGTAACCCGTGCCAGAAGCAACTTTTATTTCACTTAGCTCCTGTTATTTCCCTCTAGTTGTGTGGGCACTGGTTGATTGGTTGTTGCCCTTCCTTCTCAAAGAGGACCAAAATGACATCCCTAAACTAGAGTAAAAAATTAAAAAAAAAAAAAAAGATCTGACAGATCAGACCAATACAATCTCAAAATGTTCAAGCTTAGGTTAGGCACGAATAGTCCATATGAACATTTGAGGTGGATTCTCTAAATTTCTGCATCTACAAAAAGACATCATTCATGTAATTTTACCATTTTTGCATATTTCAAAGTTCTGTGGTGATAGGTGAATGACAAAACAGTAGATATGGATACGCTGGGAGCTGTTGTTACAACTCTGCATACAGGTGGCCTGGTCCAAAGGATCATCTTCTCAATGGAAGCAGCAGTGTTATTTGGCAGCCACCTGGATATCTGCACAGCCTTTTTAAAGGACTGCTCACCTCCTGGTGTGAGGAAGGTCCAGAAAAGGTGTCCTAAAATTGTCTGCTTTACCCAACATTGGCCTGCTGACAGGAGCAGGTGAGAATCCCACCCTGCAGTCTAAATACACAAAAAAAAACAGACAATAACACCTGCAAAGATGATTCCACTCTTTGGCATGTGGAATGTATGCATGTTTATGGGCAAGATGAAATCTAATAGATGGGAAAGACAAATAGCTCTTGTTATGAAAGAACTCAGAAGGTATCACATCCAAACAGCAGACCTGAGTGAAACAAGACTAGCAAATTTAGGCCACTTATCAAAAATGGAGTTGAATACATATTTTTCAGATTAAATCAAAACAAAATTCTATGTGGATTCGTAAAGCATTGCTTTTGATCTTCATTTTTCCTGTAGTGATGATTTCACTTAATGAATGTATGAATAGTTTGGGGGTTATTCTGAAACTGGGAAGTAGATTAAAATACTATAGAAAAAGAGGCTAGAATTTTTTGATAATTTGTCAATTCTTACTATGAAACAATCATACAGTTATTACAGAAAAAGAATAGGGAAAGCCTTACCAGGGGGCTACTAAGTATAGGTCACACATATTGAAAAGGATATCAACCATTTTTGATTATTTTTGTTTCTATTTTTACTTTGATTATAGGGTTTGGCTTCCTTCTTTAGAAAGAACTAGTTCTAAACTAAGCCAGACTAACACAGTCTCTTAAATCTAGATTATATAGAGAGATTTAGTGAATAGCTGGATAGAAAATACTTTATCACTTAGTAGAAGATAATTATGAATAATTAAATAATCATACCATGATAAGATTTTCCAAAAGGTTTAATTTTCAACAAAAGGATTTACCAAAGCTAAATCCACTTTTCTAGCAGAAATCAGGGTTGACCAAAGGCTGTTTCCCTTTCTGTGAGCTGGAGAAAGGTTAGCCAGAGGTTATTATTTTTCCCCATTCTTATTGAATAAATCCATTTGTTATCTTGAGCTAGAGTCTAAATTGAGTAATAGACTATTCTAAGGAAGATGGGGGTACGGGGTGACTAGTAACCACTGACCACAAGTCCCTCTTTCTCAGTATACTTTCTGGTTACAAAAGAAAATCTGGAAAAAACTAACTAGTAAGGTGGCCTGCCTTGTCCAATAGAATAATGTTCAAAACTAGTTTTTGTAATTTTTTCCAGTTCCTTTTTTTTTTGTTTTAAAATTATATCTGTAAATCACTCCTTGTCTCTGACCTCTGAAGAGTCAGGTGATCTGGTCTGATATGTAAATGCTAGTTTTGCAAATTAAATCATAGATGGCTCAGTAACATTTTCCTCAGTTTCCTTTTTGTTTCAGATAATCAATTTTAACAGTATGCATATACATTGGACTTGGTAGCTTAGGACTTAGAGCTCCATCTGTTTGACTTTGGAAAATATAGCCTGGATCAGAGGATGGGGAACCTGTGGCCTTGAGGTTTCAGAGTCAGCACATGCATACTATGAATTACCTGAGATCAAGCTCAGATTACCAACTCTTGGTGTTGCTTTATAACCTTATAATATTCCATCATACCTCTTATCCCTGCCAAAATAAAATCAGTATCTCTGTGTGATCACAACTTTCTTTGTACCTACCATATTACATTTTGATTTTTCTTGCCAACGTGTATAATATTACTTTGCTTGAATGCAATAAATTTTTCTCCTACTCAGATTTTTTGTGCTGTTCTAATTGCCTATTTCTTATGCTTTTACTTCTGTAAAAATTCTATTCTGAGGCTTTATTGTATTTAGGAAGCCATGGAATCTCCCAAGTTATTAAAATAGAGTACAAGTTCTAAGAGCTCCTAAAAAAAGCTAGAAAGACTTTGACCATGAATGTAGCAACCCATTATTTGTCGGTCATCCAAGGGTCAACCAAATGAAGTATATGAAGCCACAACAATCAAGAATTATTCACAAGGAGACTCTATTTTCCAAAGATATGGAGATCATCTGCCAAGGCATTTATCTGATAGAGAAAATACTCATATTGCTAAAATCATAGGCACTTTGAAATATTAAATTAATAGATCTTTTGTTTAAGATTTTATGATGCAGATTTTGAAAAGTGATTTCATTGTGGGTAATCACATGCACAGTTCCACTGTGGCTGGGACCACTCCTCCTTTACCTAATCCCTTAAAAAACTCCCCCTGCCTTTTTAACATTACTCATATTGCTCTTTTCTATGTAAATTTTGATTGTGTAATTGCATCTTTACCCTATAAAAATCCATGTTTCTTTCTTTGAAGTTACTAGTTTCTCTTAGAACTTAGCCTGCTTTATGAGAGGCATGAATCTCAATAAATGCCTACTCCTGGATGAGAGGTGGTCAGACTTTGAATTCTTTGAGATGGTTCCACCACAACACATCATGAAACCTCAATAATTTTTGGTGTCCCAGAGTTTAAACCTCAACAATTTTTGGCATCCCTGAGTTGAAACCTCATCAGTTTGGTACAGCCCAACTCAGTTCAAGAAATTCTTTGCTATATGCATTTCAAAACAGAAGATGAACTTGATTTGAATTTCAACTGAGTTTTAACCTTATATTCTTGTGTTCATCAATTTGAATGTTGTAATTCTTGGGGAAGGTTTGAGAATTTCCATAGAATGGCCTTTAAACATGAAAACCCTACCGCTTCCTGTATTTAAGATATGCTTGTGTTTAGAACAAGTAAAGAAAGAATTTTTCAAGACACAAAAATGTCATTTCTATGACAAGAGGGAAAAGAATTATAGAAATGCATTCATCAGGGAGAAATTTTTAAAAGGATAAGGTAGTCAGTCAATAAACATTTATTAAACGTCTGCTATGTGCCAAACATTATGCTAAATCATGGGCATGTAAAAAAAAGGCAAAAGATAGTCATTGCCCCCCAGAGGAGCTAACAGTCTGATGGGGAAGGCAATAGGTCAAAAGGGGATATGGGAATATACTTGGGCAAAGGCATGATGAATTCCAGAGGAGGGCAGCAAAGTGAGAAATAAAGTAGAAAATCTGATTTTTTTATTAGTTAAAAATTTGTAATTATTACCAAAGGTATACTGGAGCTGACCACTATGATAGTTAAGGGTTTTATACACAAAAATACAACAAGGGAAATTGTGAGGGAAATTGCAAGGCCTGGTAATATTTATAAATAACTTTCCTATCGTTAGTTTATTATTAGAGATGTCTAGTCCCATTTTGGGTTAACGCTGTATTAGAAATCTATACAGGAGGGGCAGAGTCAAGATGGTGGAAAAAAGTCAGTGACCTGCCTGAGCTTTCCACAAAACACCTCTGAATGCCTTTAAATAATGCATTAAAAACAATTTCTGGCACAGGAGAACCCACAAATACATTAGGTGAAATAATTTTTGAACCAAAGACAACTAAATGGTTTTCAGGAAAAGTATGTCACACTTGGGTGAAAGTGGAGCACAGTACAGTGCTGGCTGTGCTAGCACAACCCAGGCCCCAGTAAATCAGGAAGAGGCCTTGGGAGCCAATGAATGTGCAGCAACAACAGCTGTTTTCAGATCTCTCAGCCCACTGAAAAGAATGATTTTAATATTTCTGCTTCTCTGTTTTAACTACATATATATATTATGTATATAACTATATTTTATAGTTATATATATGCATAGGTATACATATAAAACTATATTTTTAGCTATATATTTTATGTTCTCATATTTGGTCACTCTTCGTAAAGACACCATGAACTACTGAGAAAAAGGTATAGTTTTTTCTTTTTCCTTTCAGTTTTCTACAGATATCTATGATGTCTAGTTTTTCTAAAATTCTATTCATTTCCTTATCTTCATTCTTATTGATTTTTATAAGATTTATCTAGTTCTGAAAGGGGAAGTTTAAATTCTCCTAGTATTATAGTACTACTATGTATCTCTACTTACAATTATTTTAACACTTCTTTTAAAAATTTAATACTATAGTAGTTTTTTGTTTTGTTTTTTGTTTGTTTTTTTTCAGGTTTTTTTTTTTTTTTGGTGTTTTACTGCTTTGTTGGGATTGGAAGCTCAATTCCGTGTGGACGGTCTCGGGCGGGTAAAAGTGGGACTTCTAAATCTTAGAGTCTTACGAGGCCCTCCATGAACAGCGGGGGTTCGAGAAGGTTAGACTGAGCTAGCTCGGCTAGCTCGGGTATTTCCGCCTCTCCCCCGGAGAAACGTGATGGGAGAGAGATCTCCCCACCCTCGAGATGGTCCTGGATTGGAGCACACCTAGTTACCTAACAGCACGGTATTGAGATGCAAACTGTGTGGCTGAAGGTTAAGTAGGATTGAGGAAGCCTGAAAGCTCTTAGCACGTGAGGAGCCAAAGAGGACAGTAGGCTCCGCTTCTTTTCTTTCCTTTCTCCCCTCCCCCTCTCTCCCCGCTTGTACTTCTACTTCCAATCCCTTAAGCTTAGCCTCCTTAGGAAATCTCCCCCTCTTCCTCCTAAGGAAGACCCCCCTGCACTTGTAACCCAGACCCTGAAATAAAGCTCAACCCCTGTTCGACTCTGGAACGTCCTTTCTCTCATACGTTTATCCGGTTTGGCCAACCGAAGACCTGAGACAGGTAAGAAAGACTCGGGTAGCCCAATACAGGCCTCTAGGCCTGGCACTGCTTGACAACTCCAGGAGAAACACCAGGAGTAGAACAGAGGTCTGCACACAATGTTTGTAGATCTGATCAAAATCTTTGATACTTTTAGTCATGAGGGCTTATGGAAAATTATGTCGAAATTTGGTTGCCCAGAGAAGTTCATCAGCATTGTACATCACTTTCATGATGGCATGTTTGCCCAGATTCTGGATAGTGGACAATGCTCTCTTGCCTTCCCAGTCACCAAGGGAGTGAAACAGGGCTGTGTACTTGCTCTCATACTTTTTAGTATGATGTTTTCAGCCATGTTGTCAAATGCTTTCAATGAGGATGAATGCAGTATCAAAGTCAAAGACTGTAATGATAGTAAATTCTTCAATTTGAAAAGGCTACAAGTCAAGACCAATGTAGAGGGAGTTTGGGTGCATTATTTTCTGTTTGTAAATGATTGTGCACTCAATGCAGCCTCTGAAGCTGAGATGCAACAAAGTATGGATCAATCTTCTGCTGCCTGTGCTAATTTTGGCCTAATAACACCAAAAAACACAGGTGCTCCATCAGCCACCACCAGAGCTAGCTCAATGTTTGGGAGACTCCAAATAAAAGTTTGGGAGAGAAAAGATATTTCACTGACTACAAAACTGAAGTTCTACAGAGCCATTGTGCTGTCCTCATTGTTCTATGCCTGTGAAACACAAACAGTCTACCAGTGTCATGCCAGGAAACTGAACTGATTTTATATGAACTGTCTTACAAAGATTCTGAATATCACCTGGCAGGATAAGGTATAAGACACTGAGATCCTTGCTCCAACTAAACTGCTAGGCATTCAAATTATGCTTCAGAGAGCACAACTCCAATGGACTGGCCAAGTTGTTTTAATGTAAAATTTACACTTGCCAAAAAGACTATTTTATGGAGAACTCACATGGAGCAGGCGATCACATGGTGGTCAGAAGAAATGATAAAAGGACACTCTCAAGGTCTCTCTTAAGAACTTTGGATTTGATTGTGCAACATGGGAGACACTGGCACAGGACCACACAGCATGGCTTGCCCACATCAGAAAAGGTGCTGTGCTCTATGAGCAAAGCAGAATTGAAATGGCACAAAGGAAATGTAGGATGTACAAATTTGGAGTAACCATCCTAAATATTCACACCCCAATCTGTGGTACAGCATTCCGAGATAATATTACTCTGATAAGCCACAGTCACACACATTGAAACTTCACTTTATCATGATGGTTTCATTTTGGTCCTCTTCAAGAAAGAAGGACAACAACCAATACACTATAACAATTAGTGCATACAGATTCAGAACTGAGAGTTTCATTGACTATGATGCTTTTTATCAAAATGCAATTATCCTGTTTATCTCTGTTAATTAAATCTATTTTAGTCATCTTTGTCTTAGAATATAATTGCTACTGCTGCCTTTTTTTGTATCAGCTGAATCAGAGTTTACTAGAAAGAGTATAAACAGAAAGAAAAACATAGACAAATTTCATTAATGAATAAGGATGCAAAAATCCTAAACAAAAGTCTAGCTAAAAGATTGCAACAATGTATTACAAAGATTATACATTATGATCAAATGAGATTTATGTCAGGGATGCAGGAGTGATTTAATATAAGGAAAACTATTTATATAACTCCGTCAGTAACAAAAACAAAACAAATATATCAATAGATGCAGAAAAAGCTTTTGACAAAAACAGAACCCTTGTAAGTACTGGTATAAATGAATTTTTCTTTAAATCAATAAAAAAACATTTACCCCAAACCATCAACAAGCACCTTCCCAGTGATATTTGGTGTGAAACAAGAATGCCATTTCTAACAATTATTCAATATTATATTGGAAACTCTACCAATATAAATAAGAGAAGGAAAAGAAATTTAAGGAATCAGAAGAGGAAATTAGGTGAAAAACCTCTCACTTTTTACAGATGTTATTATTATATTTTTTTTGGAAAATCCAAGGGACTCAAAAAAAAGTTAGTTGAAACAATTAATAACTTTAGCAAAATACTAGGATATAAAGCAAATCTGCATAAATTGTCAACATTCTTGTGTATTACAAACAAAACTCGGCAAGGAGAGATAATAAAAAACATTCCATTTAAAATAATGCTAGACGGCATAAAATACCAGGAGTACACCTGCCAAAACAAACCCAGTAACCATATAAACAAAATTATAAAAATAAATTACATATCAAAGAGACTATACAAATGGGCAAAGGACTCACATGTACAAAAATGTTTAAAGCAACTCTTTTTGTGGTGGCAAAGAACTGGAAACTGAGGAGATGCCCATCAATTGGGGTATGGCTGAACAAGTTGGGGTATGTGAAAATAATGGAATACTATTGTGCTGTAAGAAATGAGGAGTATGTAGACTTCAGAAATACCTACAAAGACTTATATGAACTGATGCCATGTGAAGGGAGCAGAACCACGAGAATGTTATGCATAGTTATAGCCACATTGTATGATAACTAACTTTGACAGACTTGGCTCTTCTCAGCAATGTCAGGTTCTAAGACAAAAGGCTTATGATGGAAAATGATATCTAGATCCAGAGGAAGAATCTCAGAGCCTGAATGACGATCAAAACATACTATTTTGTCTCTCTTTTTTGTTTTGTTTTGTTTCTTCTTTCCTGTGATTCATTCCATTGGTTATAATTCTTCTTTACATGACTAATGTGAAAATATTTTTTAAAATGAATATATATGTAGAGTCTGTATCATATTGCATACTATCTTGGAAAGCATGGAAGGAAGGGATGGGGAGAACATTTAAAACATAAAATCTTCTGGAACTGAATTTATAAACTAAAATTTAATTATTAAAAAAATTCTATATAAATAAAAGCAGATTTAAATAATTAGAGACATAGTAATTATTTATGGTTAGGTAGGACCAATAAAATAAAAATAACAATTTTACCCAAATTGATTTATATATTCAACACTATCCCAATGAAATTATCAAAAAATGCTTAATTAAAGGATACAATTATAAAATTTATTTCAAAAACACAAAAAAGTCAGGAATATCAAAGGTAGTACTTTAAAAAATGTAAAGGAGTGAGATTTAGCAGTACTAGATCTTAAAGTAAATTATAAGACAGTAATTATCAAAACTATCTGGTCCTGCCTAAGAAATAGAAAGGTAGATCAATGGAATGGAGTAGACATACAATTTAGAGCAGCAAATAAACATAAGGGTCTTGTGTTTCTTGAGTGTAAAGAGTTAAGATTTTCTGATAAGAATGCAGTATTTGGTTTAAAAAAATGTTGGGAAAGCTTTAAAGCAGTGTGAAAGAAACTGGTCATGGACTCACACCGTTTGCCAAGATAAGGTCAAAATTGATACAGCATGTAGATCTAAAGAGAGATTTTACAAGAAAATTAGAAAAACATGGAACATATTATTATCAGACATGGATAAGTGAACAATTTATGAATAAATAAGAGAGAGAACACAAAGATAGTCATCAAATGACTAATTTTGATTGAATTAAATTAAAAAGATTTTGTACAAATAAAACCAAGATCAGAACGAAAGGAGAAAATTGGGAGAAAATTTTTATAAGCATCAGATAAAGGTCTAATATCTAAAATACATAAAGAAATTTTTTAAATCTATACAAATATGTCATTACTCAATTGATAAACATTCAAAGAATATGAACAGGGAGTTTTACAATAAAGAAATCAAAACAATTTTAATCATATAAAATACTCCAAATCATTATTGATTAGAGAAATGCAGATTAAAGCAACCTTGACATTTCATTTTATAGCTTACAGATTGACCAAAATGATAGAAGGGGAAAGTGACAAATGTTGGACAGGATAGGACAAAATTAATTCTTTGTTGGTGGAATTGTAAAGTGATCTAAGCATTTTGGGAAACAGTGCAGAATTATGCCCAAAGAGGTATTCAACTACTTATATATCTTTTGACCCAGAAGTAATTGATCTATTTCTGAAGACGATTAAGTAAAATGAAAACTAAAACAATCTGTATATTCTAAAATGTTTATGATAACTCTCTTTGTGGTGCCAAAGAACTAGAAATTGTGGGGATGTCCATCAATTGGGGAATGACTGCAGAAGTTATGGTATATGATTGTGATGGAATACCATTATGCCACAAGAAATGATGAACTAAGTGATTTTAGAAAAACAAGGAAAGACTTGAAGGAAGTAATGAAGAGCAAAATGAACAGAATTGTGACAACCGTGTGTACCTCAACAGCAATTATTCCTTTAAGAATGACTTTGACCAAACAAACTATTTGTCTATTATAAACACTCAAATTAACTATAAAGGACATATGAAGAAAGATGCTATTTGCAACCAGAGAAAGAACCAAGAAATAGAAATATGTATCAAAGAATTTTACTAATATGTGGATAAATACATATATATACATATAGATATATATACATGCACACATGTGTTTATATGTATAAACATATATGCTTGTATGTATATATACATATATATGTCTAATGGTAGCCATCTCTAGGGGAGGAAGGGGAGGAAAGGAAAAAAGGAAAGAAAAATGAATTTACATGATAATTTTCTTGTACATTTAAAAAATAACAAGTTGTGCATAGTAAAGTTGCAGTTTCATGTGGAGTCATCTTTTTTATTATAGTAGGTAATAGAAATGCTAGTTTTATTTCATAAATTAAAAATAAAATAAATGGAAACTGAAAAAAAATTAAACTGAGGAGGGAATTCTAAACTAACACTGAAGAACATTTGAGGGAAGAAGAATTTTCATTAATGTCTTTAAGCCTTATGGGTATGTTGTGAAAGGGGATATATCTTTCTGGAGATAAAGTGTGGTATTCATAGACCAAATTAGAATTTGAGCTACATTTTGTAAGATAAATACATTCTCCATAACTTTACAAAAATTTAATATTTCACATTAGAAATATTTTATTGCTATCTTTTGTTTTCAAAACACATTTATCAAGATATAATTTCTGTTTTAAACATGGAAATCTATCCTTTATGATGAAGAATGAAAAAGAAAAATAAAGTTTTGCAAAACAAATGTATCAAAAGATTCTGATGTTATAAGTAGCATCTCATATCCATAGTGCTCCATCTCTAAAAATGGAAAAGATAGAAATGAAAAGGAGTAAGGAACCCTTTTCCCCACTCAATCTATCCTGGATTGGTTGGCATGGTAAAATATTTAGATAAATTCAGGTTTGTTTTTTTAATTAGTATTGTCAAACTCAAATAGAAACACGGGTTACTAATCCAAACAGAAGGGTCCATGTGGACCATATATAGCTGAGTTTTAAAATGGAATATCATCTATGTTTTATTGCATTTTTCTTTATTTAATTAAATACTTGCAAATTATATTTTAATCTAATTGAGGATGCACTTTGGAGAATTATTGGTCATATGTGGCCTGCAGGTTATGTGTTTAACACCTCCACTGCACACTGCTCCTCATCACAGAAAGACATTACAAAGAGAGAGTTCAAGATCAACTTTGCAAAAATATTACAAGTCAAATTTATTTTTCCAGACTAAGAATGAATTCAGCACAGATTTTTTTTTTTTGTTAAAACTTCCTAATTTCTCAAACAGGTTTGGAGTATGAGAAATTTGAGTACTGCACAAGTCAGTTAGAAACAGACATAAAACAAAAGTCAAATTTATTTCTGAAAATGCCCTTCCTTGTCTACTATTCAGCAAGTCTTAAACATTTCTTAAGTCAGTATAACAAAGAAACAAATCAATCATATAAAGGAGGGTAGGAACAAGAGGAATTAAAAAGAAGACTGGGAAACTCCAAGACTGAGGCAGAAAAAAATAATGTAGCTAGAATCAAAGAACTTGCATTCAAATTTGATCTCTGTCACACATAACTTATGTCAATTTGAATAAATCAAAACCTCTGTCACATTTGAAAGAGACTTGTAAGAGGTTTTCTAACTCTCAACATATGATTCTAAGAGCAATGTTTGGATCACATTATAAAAAGGAAAGGGAAAATACTCATCCACAGAATTTTTTAATTAGTTAATTATTTTTTTGCTCTTCAACATTCACTCCCATAAGATTTTGAGTTCCAAACTTTCTCCCCATCTCTCCCCTCTGCCCACCCCAAAACAGCATGCATTCTGATTGCCACTTCCCCCAATCTACCATCCTTTCTATCATACCATTTCTCTTCTTTTATCCCCTTCCCCTCTATTATCTTGTAGGGCAAGAGAGATTTCTGTACCCCATTACATGTATATCGCATTTCCCTGTTGTATGTAAAAACAATTTCTAACATTTATTCTTAAAACTTTGAATTCCAACTTCTCTCCCATTCTCCTTCCCCATCCATCCCCAATGAGAAGGCAAGGAATGTGATATAGATTATACATGTGTAGTCATGCAAAATATATCCATAATAGCCATGCTGTGAAAGACTAACTATATTTCCCTCCATCCTATCCTGCTCCCCATTTATTTTATTCTCTTTTGACCCTGTCCCTTGTCAAAAGTTTTTACTTCTAATTATCCCCTCCTCTCCTTTGCCCTCCCTTTTATCATCCTCCCATGATCCACTTATCCTTTCCCCTTATTTCTTGTAGTGTAAGACAGATTTTTCATACCAATTTGAGTGTGCATGTTATTTTATCTTTAAGCCAAATCTGATAAGAGTAAGGCTCACTCTTTCCCTTTACTTCTCCTCTCTTCCCCTCCATTGAAAAAGCTTTTTCTTGCCTCTTGTATTGAGATAATTTGCCCCAATCTATTTCTCCTTTTTTCCTTCTCTCAATATATTACTCTCACCCCTTAATTTTACCAGATTTTATTTATATTTTTAATTTTATATTTTAATTTGTATAATTTTATTCATATTCAACTCACCCTGTGCCATATATATGTGTATATATATATATATACATATATATATGTATATATATATATACATATATATATGTATATATATATATACATATATATACACATATTAGGTATATATACATATATAGGTCTATATCTATATATTTCTTTACCTATATCTATCTATCTATGTATTTATCTATCATCTCTGCAACTACCCTAATACTGAGAAAAGTTCAATAGTTACAAACATTATCTTTCCATGTAGGCATATAAACGGTTCAAGTTTAGTAAGTCCCTTATGACTTGTCTTTCCTGTTTACTTTTTCATGCTTCTCTCAGTTCTTATATTTGAAAGTCAATTTTTCTATTCAGTTCTGGTCTTTTCATCAAGAATGCTTGACAGTCCTCTATTTCACTCAATGATGATTTTTCCCCTGAAGTATAATACTCATTTTTGTTGAGTAGATGAATCTTGTCTTTAATCCTAGTTCCTTTGTCCTCTGGAATGTCATGTTCCAAGCCCTCCAATCTCTTAATGCAGAAGCTGCTACATCTTGTGTTCCACTAGTTGTGTTTACAGAATACTTGAATTGTTTCTTTCTGGCTACTAGCAATATTTTCTCCTTGACCTAGGAGCTCTGGAATTTGCCTACAATATTCCTAGGAGTTTTCCTTTTGGGATCTCTATCAGGAGGCAATTTGTAATTTTTTTTCAATATCTATTTTTCCCTATGGTTCTAAAATATCAAGTTTTCCTTGATAATTACTTGAAAGATGATGTCTAGGCTCTTTTTGATAATGGCTTTCAGGTAATCCAATAATTTTTAAATTGTCTCCATTGGATTTATTTTTCAGCTCAGTTCTTTTTCCATTGTTATATTCCACATTGGCTTCTACTTTTTCATTCTTTTGGTTTTGTTTTATAGTTTCTTGCTTTTTCATAGAGTCATTAGTGTACATCTACTCCATTCTGATTTTTGAGAAATTATTTTCTTCAGTGAGCTTGTGAACCTCCTTTTCCATTTGACCAACCCTGCTTTTTGAGGTATTCTTCTCCTCATTGGCATTTTGGATCTCTTTTGCATTTAGGTTTCTCTGTTTTTAAGGTGTTATTTTCTTTAGCATTTTTGGGATCCTTTTAGCTAGCAGTTGACTCATTTTTCATTATTTTCTTGTATCTCTCTTATTTCTCTTCCAAATTTTTCCTCTACTTCTCTTTACTTGATTTTAAAAATCCTTTTTAGCTCTTCCATGGCCTGAGACAAATTAATATTTTTCTTGGAGAGTTTAGATATATGTCCTTTGATTTTGTTCATCTTCTGCTGGTTGTATATTTTGATCTTCCTTGTCAACAAATTAAGATTCTATAGTGTGATTATTTCCCCTGGTTTTGTTCAGTTCCCCAGCCAATTCTTTGACTTTTAGGCTCTTTGTCAAGGTACTTCTCTGCTTCCACTGAGAGTAGGAGGGATGTACTGTCAGCTACTAGATCTCCCCACAATCTGTGGGCCTAGAGTTCCAGAAATAGCCACTGATGCTGCCCTTACTACTGCTGGGGCTGTGATAGATTCCTCCACCCCTCCCTTGCCTGGTGCTTGGGCCAGACCATGTTAGTCTCTCTCACAGGTCCCACAGGTTTTTTTCTCTGACCTTCCAATTTTTCCTCACAGTTTTGGGGTTGTGATGTCTGTAAAGTGCCACAGGTACCAGTTATTCAGTCCCCCTGACACCTGTTCAGGTCCTGTCTCTGCTGTCATGGCCCATGCTGGACCGTGCTCTGCTCCCAACCTGGTGTGACAAACAGTTCCTGTCAACCTTCCAGGCTGTCCTATGCTGGGTATTTGCTTCACGTCATCATTCTGTGGTTTCTGCAACTCAAGAATTTGTTTAGAGTCATTTTTACAGTTATTTGGCTGGGTTTGGGGGGAGAGTTCTAGCCAAGTTCGTGATTTTACTGTATCATCTTAGATCAGCCCCCATCCACGGAAAATATAAAGGCCACTAACACTTGTTTCCCAACTGAAAACTTTTCTAATCCCCAATTTCAAACTACACTAAAATTCACTTCAAATACCTATTGACTCACTTGGTAATAGAAATAGGATCTAATGAGTAAAAGAAAGAAATTCAGGAATAATGAAAATCTCTAAATTAGTTTTGAGAATGACTCAATTATTTTTCCTATTGGGTCATTTATTATTGGGTTCTGAAAGTGGGATAAGGACAATAAAAAATAAACAATGTACTTAGAAAATAGCATATGAATAGAAAACAGAATGCTGACATGCCAAACAGAGTTTGATGTTTTAACATAGCAAGGGAGTTTTCAGGATGCCAATAACAAAGACAATGAAGCTTACATGCCAAGAAAGAATTCTATTCCAAAAAATCTTTTAACACCTATTATTAGAAATCTTTCTAAAATATAGTATTATACTTTCTTGGTTACAACTTCTTTTGGAGATATACCACAGTTTTATCATAATGGGTGTTTTAAGTAACATCCTGAGAGGTAGCATTCATAAAATGGAAACAATATTCAGCAAGGAATCAAGCTCTGTATTCCAGTTCTCACTCTGTCATTTTAATAATCTGTATAATACTAAATAAATCATTGTGTCTCTATGGCTTTAAACTTCCTCATATATAAAATGACATGAATGAAGAAAATGATCCCGAAGATGAATTCCATGATTAAGGTCCAAAGGTCCTATTTTTCATGGAAAATAATTAAAGCATTGCCATGGAAAATTGTCCATGACAGAAAGGACAGGATCTTTAAATTCTGAATGCAAATTTGTCTAACTCCATTTGAAATTAAAAAAAAAAATAATACCCACTCATTCAATTCCACAATTTCTGTTTGCAGTTCATTATTTCTTTGAGTTTTCAATGCCAAATAACCAATGTTTTCCCTACTTCTTATCCTCCAATATATTTCTCACTTCTCATTGTCCAGCAAAAGGAAATCAACAAATTTTTCCCAATTTGATTATTAAAGTTAAAACTTCTGCCTAAATAGTAGGTATTAATTCAACTCAACAATTATTCAGCACTTTCTGCACACTGAATCTTTTCATAGAACCTGGGAGAAACGTAATTTTTGTAATATATGGTACATGCCATCATGGTGATTTTCTCTAACATAAGAATATGATAAAGTCAAATAAATCATGTTTAACTTTATTGTATAATATGTAACCTAACATCTTATGGTAGAAACCTAACTTCCATAATGTAATAAAATCAGAAAATGTTATTTTACTTAGAATTATTAAATTAAGTATAAGTGGAAAGCAAAGCATAAATAGTTCACTGATCATTCTTCAGTGCTGCAGACATTAGCTATCATACTATTTTTTTCTTTCTTAAATTAATTTATTTTTAGTTTACAACATTCAATCCCACAAGCTTTTGAGTTCAAAATTTTCTCCCCTTACCTCCCCTCCTACTTACACCCCTCCCCAAGGTGGCAGGCAGCCTTGATACAAGCTCTACATAAATATTCACACTAAGCATATTTTTGCATTAGTCATATCATAGCATTTGGATCAGTTACATTCAATTCAACAAATATTGATTAAGTGTCTACTAAGTTGAATGCACTGTGCTTTCTACTTAAATCTATTTCAGAGAAATCAACTCCCAGGCAAGGTATAATTATATTTAATTAATTTAATTTCTTTTTTAATTAATTTATTAAATTATTAAATGAATTTTCTTTTTAAAAATATATATTCAAATATATAATTGATTTATTTTCAGTCCTCAACATTCACTTCCATAAGAATTTGAACTCAAAAATTTCTCTCCACCTCTCCCCACCCATACCCCAGGAGAGCATGCACCCCATCCACCCCTTCCTCCAGTCTGTCCTCCGTTCTATTACCCAGGCTTCTTCCATCCCCTTTTCCCTCTATTTTTCTGTAGGGTAAAATAGATTTCTATACTACATTGCTTGTATATCTTAATTTCCAGTTGCATGCTAAAACAATTTTTAACCTTCATTATTAAAGCGTTGAGTTTCATATTCTCTGCTTCCCTCCCTATCCACCCTCATTGGGAAAAAAAGTAATTCAATATAGGTCATACACTTCTATAATAGTTATGTTGTAAAAGACTAATCTCTGTCCTCTCCTGCCCTCAATTTATTCCATTCTCTCCCTTGACCTGTTATCCCACAATAGTGTTTGCTTCTGATTATCCCTTTACCCAATTTATCTCCTTCCCCCTTGCCTTTGTGCAGGGCAAAATAGACTTCCATATTCAATTGAGTTTGTATTATTCTTCCTTAAGTCAAATCCCATGAGAGTAAGGCTCCCTTATTTCCTTTCATCTTCCCTGTCTTCTCCATCCATTGTAAAAGCTCTTTCTTCCCTCTTTTATGCGAGATGATTTGCTACATTTTACTTCTCCCTTTCCCTTAATCCTGGTTCATTCCATTCAATAGTAAATGTTATTTTTTTAGGTATTCTCCCTTCATATTCAGATCACACTGTGCCCTCTGTATGTGTATATGTATGTATGTGCATATATGTATGCATATATGTATGTACATACATGCACATATACATACATATAGATACACATACATACACCCATGTACATATACATACCTACACATTTATAATACACACAAACATATATACCCACACACATTTACATATATATTCCCTCTAAGTACCCTAATTTTGGAAAGGTCTCATGACTTACAAATAACATCTTTCCATGTAGGAACAGAAGCAGTTCAACTTTAATGAGTTCCTTAAGGCTGCTCTTTCCCATTGACCTTTTCATATTTCTCTTTGTTCTTTAATTTGAAAGTCAAGTTTTCTATTCCGCTCTGATCTTTTCAACAAGAATGCTTGGAAGTTATCTATTTCATTGAAATTCCATTTTTTCCCCTGAAGTATTATACTCAGTTTTGTTGGGTAGGTGTTTTTGTTTTAATCCTATATCCTTTGACCTCTAGAACGTCATATTCCAAGCCCTTTGATCCCTTAGTGTAGAAGCTGCTAAGTCCTGTGTTATTATGATTGTATTTTCACAATACTTTAATTGTTTCTTTCTGGCTGCTTGTAATATTTTCTCCTTGACCTGGGAACTCTGGAATTTGGCTACCATATTGCCAGGAGTTTTCTTTTTTGTGTCTCTTTCAGGAGATGATGAGTGAATTTCTTTCATTTCTATCTTAACCTCTGGTTCTAGAATATCAGAGCAGTTCTCCTTGATAATTTCTTGGAAGATGATGTCTAGGCTCTTTTTTTATCATGACTTTCAGGTGGATTAATAATTTTTAAACTATCTCTCCTGGATCTATTTTCCATGTCAGTTGTTTTTCCAATGAGTTATTTCACATTATCTTCTATTTTTTCATTCTTTTGATTTAGATTTAAAATTTCTTAGTTTCTTATAAGGTCATTAGCTTCCATTTGCTTCATTCTAATTTTTAAAGAACTATTTTCTTCAGTGAGCTTTTGAATCTCCTTTTCCATTTGACCAGTTCTGTTTTTTAAAGCATTCTTCTCCTCATTGGTTTTTGGACTTCTTTTGCCATTTGGGTTAGTCAATTTTTAAAGCTGTTATTTTCTTCAGCATTTTAGGAGTCTCCTTTAGCGAGCTGTTGACTTGCTTTTCATGATTTTCTTGCATCTCTCTCATTTCTCTTCCCAATTTTTTCTTCATCTCTTTTACTTGATTTTCAAAGTCATTTTTGAGTTCTTCCACAACCTGAGACCATTGCATACTTTTTTGGAAGTTTTGGGTGTAGAAGTCTTGACTTTTATGCCTTCCTCTGATGGTATACTTTTTTATTCCTCATATAAAAGAATGGAGGAAAATACCTTTTCACCAAGAAAGTAACCTTCTATAGTCTTATTTCCCCCCTTTTTTTGTGAATTTTCCCAACCAGTTCATTGACTTTTGAGTCCTTTGTCAATTGGGGGATATACCACCCTAGACTTCAGAGGTTTTTGGCAGCTGTTCTCTGAGATATCTCTAGGGACATGTAAGGTCTCAGTTCCTCCAAGGTGGCACAATCAAGGAAGAGGAGTTTACTCCTCTCCTGGCCTGAACTCTCATCTGTGAGCAACCAAAAGCACTCTTTTCTTGCTTGAAACAGCGAGTAGTGTTCCCTCTCCACAGCCACCACCAGCTCCATCACACCAGGGCCAGTGCTCCTCTTCACCCCAGGTCTACCACTCAGGGTTGAGATGCAGATCACTTCCTTGATTCCCTGAGGGTCTTTAGACTGAGGGCTCCAAAAGTAGATGCTGCTTCCTCACTGGATGCCACTTCCCTGGGTACAGGCATGAAGCCTGACCATGCTCTTCTCTCACGCAGGTGAAAAGGCTTTCTTACTGACCTTTGAAGCTGTCTTTGACATTTATAAGTTGAGAAATCTGGGAACCACAGTTGCTACCCATGATTCCCTGACCTGAAGCCTGCTCCAGTCCTGTACTTGCTGTGTGGCCCAAGCTGGGCTGAGCTCAGCCCTGAGCCCAGTGTGGTAGATTCTTCTGGTCAGTCTTCCTGGTTGTCTTCAGCTGGAAATCTGTTTCACGCTCTCATTTTGTGGCTTCTGCTGTTCTGGAATTTGTTTAGAGTCATTTTTTACAGGTATTTTATCGGTTTTGGGGAGAGAGCTAGAGTAGATCTGTCATTCTACTGCACCATCTTGACTCTGCCTCCTTCAGTTAATTTAATTTTAAAAAATAAATTTGAAAATCATTATAGCTAACAATATTCCAATGTCTTAAAACTTCACTAATGTCATAATTAATAAAAACTGTTCATTATAAAATATTTTGAAACTCAAGCTTTCATATCTTTAAAGAAAGAAACTTAATGAGCCTCCCTTCCAATGAGCCTCCCTTCCAGGACCCAAGTTGCTAGAGTAGTTAGTAAATTTTTGTGACTCTTCCATACTGGGTTCCAAAAAAATAGTGCCCCAGGAAAAATGTTGGAACAGCTGAGCCATCAGAAGAATGGGGTGAAGCAATCTACCCCCGAAACTTGGAGGACTAGGAAGAAAGGCTTATCTCACTCAGGTAAAATGGGAGTGCATTCAAAGATAGAAAGTGTCTTAGCAAGCCAGCAGCAAGTCCCATATCAGCAAATTAGCAGGAGATCCTGAGCCCCTGTAGAATAGGCAATCAGCAACATTAGGGTTCCCCGTATGACAACCTGCCCAAGAGAATAGATAGGTGGACCCCCATATGCTTCAGTTTAGCCCTGGGTAGGCATCCCCCAGCAGCCAGATATCCATATGCTTCAGGCAGACAGCAAATAGTAGTTCACTCTCACTCTTTCTTATTGACCTCTAAAAACCCAGAAAATATCACCCCAGGAAAAATCCTGGAAAGGAAAGGTAGGGGGCATGAGTCTTTTAGCCCAGGAGGCTTGGGGGATTAATGGCAAAGGTCACTCTCAATCTGGTGGAAGGAAATCAGTATGGGACAGGAGGCATCCCAGCAAGTCAGAATCTAGTCTCACCCCAGGAAAGCAGAGGGACATCCTGAGCTCCAAGGTGGTGAAGTAGGCAAGCACCAGCACCAGGATTCCAACATTCCTTTGCACAGCCAAGGGAATGATCATACTTCACAAAAATTCACAAAACCACCACAAAACCGCAGCACCATCAGGGTGATATCCTCCAGCAGTCAAACCTTCCCAGTGTTTTAGTTCAGCTCTGGGGGAGTAATCATCCTCCAGGAACCAGACTACATCTGTACCCTGAGAACTTCAGTGTCACCCCTGGGGAAGTGGAGAGAAATGGCATCTGGCCTCAGCACATGGCAACCACCATCACTAGACCCCAGCTCAGCACTGGTTCAACCCTCAGATCCCTACAGCCTCTAGCAGCAAGCACATCAGGTCTCAGTACACAAAGTCAGTGATCAGGACCATGGTCCCCAACAGAAGAAGTTTGGGACAGGTCCCCTTTTCTCCAGCAAGACAATTCAGTCTTACAAATCAGGAAATAGGGAAACATCATGAGCAAAATGCAGAAACTGACACTGACTATAGATTCTATCTATGGGGACAAGGAAGATCAAAATACAAATTCAGAAGAGGACAGCATTGTCAATATACTCACATTCAAAACCTCAAAGGGAAATATGAACTTGTCTTAAGCTCACAAAACCTGAGCTCAAGAAGAATTTTAAAAGACAAATAAGAGAGGTAGAAGAAAAATTGAAAAAAGAAATGAGAGATATGCATGAGAGAGTCAGCAGCTTGGAAAAGGAGAAGCAAAAATAGACTATAGAAAACAATTCCTTAAAAATGCAGTTGGCCAAATTTTGGGGTGGGAGGAGGATACTGAAGTAAACAACTCCTTAAAAAGTAGAATTGGCCAAATAAAAAAGAGGCACAAAAACTCAGTGAAGAAAAGAACTCCTTAAAGAGTGGAATTGACCATATGGAAAGGAAGTACAAAAGTTAACTGAGGAAAACAATTGTTAAATATTAGAATTGGGCAAGTGGAAGCTAATGATTCTATGAGACAAAAATCAGTCAAACAAGATCAAGAGAATGAAAAAAATAGAAGAAAACAAAATACTTCATTGGAAACACAAATTACCTGGAAAATAGATCCAGGGAAGATAATTTAAGAATTATTGTTCTAAGTGAAAGGCCCAATCTCAAAAAGGACCTGGACAATATTTTTCAAGAAATCATCAAGGAAAACTGCCCTGAGGTCCTCCAACCAGAGGGCAAAATAGTCTTCAAAAGAATCCACTGACCACCTCCTGAAAAAGATCCCAATTTGAAAATGTCAAGGAATGTTATAGCCAAATTTCAGAATCATCAGAGTAAGGAGAAAATACTTCAACAACCAGAAAGAAACAATTCAATAATCATCGAACCAGTCAGGATTATGCAGGACCTTGCAAGCTCGTATATTAATAGATCAGATGGCATGGAATATGATATTCCATAAGGCAAAGGAGTTTGAACTACAACCAAGGACCAACTACCAAGCGAATTTGAGCATAATCGTTCAGGGGAGGAAATGGACATTCAATGAAATAAGGAACTTTCAAACCTTCCTGATAAAAAGACCAGAACTCAATAGGAAATTTGATTTTCAAATACAAAATTAAAAAGAGGCACAAGAAGGTAAACAGGAAAGAAAAACAATGTTATGTCACAAGGGCAAAATTGTTTACATCCCTACAAGAGATGATGATACTTCTAACTTTTAAGAACTCTGACATGTACAAGGGGGTATACATAGACATAGGTCATGAATATGTTGACTAATGTGGTGATAAAATAATCTATTTAAGAGATGATAAGGGGTTTTACTGAGAGAAGAGGAAAGGAGGAGGCAGAAAATGGTATATCACATGAAGAGGTACAGTACAGAGAAAGAAGGGAGGGAGGTGAGCATTATTTGAACCTTACTTTCAATGGATTTCGTTCAAAGAGGGAATAACATACCATTCAATTGAGTATAGAAATCAATCTTCACCTATAGTTGCCAGGCCTAGAGGCCTGCGGGCTACCCGAGTCTTCTTACCTCACCTCCTGAGGTCTTCGGCTGGCCAAGCCGGATGCTCGTATGAGAGAAAGGACGTTCCAGAGTCGAACAAGGGTTGAGCTTTATTCAGGGTTCTGGTTACAAGTGCAGGGGAATTCTTCCTTAGGAGGGAGCGAAGAATCTCCCAAGGAGGCAAAGATCTTACAATAAGAGATTGGAAGCAGAAGTGTAAGTGGGGAGAGAGGGGGAGGGGAGAGAGGAGAGAGGAAAAGCGGAGCCTTCTGTCCACACACGTGGCCCCTCCGCCCAAGAGCGCTTTCAGGCTTTCCTGATCCTACTTAAGCTCTCCAGCCGTATAGTTTGCATCTGAATACCGTGCTGTTAGATAACAATAGTGTGCCCAGATCCGGGACAATCTCGAGGGCGGGGAGAGCTCTCTCCCATCACGTTTCTCACGGGAAGAGGCGGAAATGCATGAGATAGCTCGGTTCACCTCGATTCCCAGTCGTTTCCTGGGGGGTCTCGTGAGAACTCTAAGATTTAGAAGTTCCCACCTTTACCCGCCCGAGACTGTCCACCTGGAATTGAGCTTCCATCCCCAGCATATAGTAAGTAGGAGGGGAAAAGGGAAAGAAAAGGGAACGGGGCTGATATAGGGGAGGTGGAGGCCAGAAGCAAAATACTGATGAGAAAGGAAAAGGAAAAAGGAAAGCATAAACAGAGGCAAAAATAGGAAGGAAAGGCAATGTTATTAATCATAACTGTGAATGGAAATAGGATTAGCTCTCCCATAAAACAGAAGTGGATGGCAGAGTGGGTTGAAAACCATAATTTCACAATATATTGTTTAAAAGAAACACATTTGAAGTAGAGACATACACACAGAGTAAAGGTAAAAGACTGGAATAGAATATATTATGCTTCAGCTGAAGTAAAAAAAAAAAACAGGGTTAGAAAACCTGATCTTAGACAAATCAAAATAAAAAATAGATCTAATGAGATAAGGAAGGAAACTACATCCTGCTAATGGGTGACATAGAAAATGAAGTAATATCAACATGAAACATAAATGAACCAAGAGATATAGCATCCAAATTCTTAGAGATGTTAAAGGAGTTACAAGGAGAAATACACAGAAAACTACACAAGTGTGTGAACTCAACCTCCCCCTCTCAGAACTAGATAAATCTATCCACAAAATAAACAAAAAAGAACTGAAGGAGGTGAATAAATTTTTAGAAAATCTAAATATGGTAGACTTCTGTAGACAATTGAACAGAGTTAAAAGGAATAAATCTTTTCTCAGTGGTACATGGCACTTACAAAAAAATCAACAATGTACTAGGGAATAAATCCTCACAATACAATGCAGAAAGGCAGAAATATTAAATGCTCCCTTCTCAGACCATGATCCAAAAAAAAATTGCGTGTAATAACATGCCATAGAAAGACAGATTAAACAACAATTGAAAAATAAATAATCTAATCCTAAAGAATGAATGGGTCAAAGAACAAATCATAAAACCAATCAATAGCTTCATCCAAGAGAATAACACTAATGAGACAACATAGGAAAACTTTTGGGATGCAGCCAAAGCAGTTGTTAGGGGAAATTTTAAATCTCTAATTGTATACAGAAATAAAATAGAGGAAGAAACTTAATGGCATAATGGTTTGCACCTAGGCATTGCATGACAATCCATAAAATTAACTCTTTTTTGTTATTTATTGAAAATTCCATTTTAAAGATAAAAATTGGCATGATTCAAATTGGATTAAGGAAATGCACACTTAGTCTTTTACCATTCTGAAAAATTTGAAATCATGCATGAAATTCTTTTGAATTACATTGCATATCATCATAGAAGTCAAAATAACTTAAAATAAATTTAATAGCATAATAAAGCTATTTAGGAACTCCATATTTTATCTGAACCGTTAGTATCTTCAACACAGGACTGAAATAAAAGCTACTCTTAAAAAGAAAAATGACAGTTAAGGATCACCAGAGCACTTTGGAACATTTTGAATTCCAGATGAAGGAAAGCAAAATGATTATAAAATGAAAAGGGTCTGGTGGTGAGGAAGGGTAGAAGTCATTGCATGGAGTATTGAGCTCTTTTAAATTGTGAATATTAAATGTTTTATTCTTGCTTATTATTGTTCTTGGGGAAATTTTTCTGCATGTGCTGTCTCATCCCTCTGCCAGGAATATAACTTCTTTGAAGGCAGTGACTCTGTTAGATATATTTCCATGTACAACAGATAGTGAAATATTTAATGCATAGAGAATCTTCTAAAATGATATAAATATTAACTAAAAAGAAATCTTTGCTATTCAGTTAGTAACCTTTACAATGAGAAGCTCATTCTTGAACTAATCAGTACACCAATCAAATTAGGTGCTACAACTATAATTCTTTTGTATTACCATTCAGAAACTGTAGCTTTATCCTGTCCTTTCTGACAACAGTTAATGTAGGAGTTCTCAAATAACCATTCATGCACTAAGGAAAATGCAGCTATGCCATTACCCAGTCATATAGCCTTTGAACAAAATTATTTCTTTGTCATAATTAGCAGCAAAGTTCATGCTGATGTGTATTCCTAATACTCTAAAATTTTGACTGTAAAGTAGCTGCACTAGTGGTGGTAGTATAGTAGTACATAGATTAGGATATTTAGAAGACCAGAGAGTTGATGATGTTTCCAGCCACAACTTTATATAAAGATGAAAGCTGTGGATTGAAATTAGAATTCATCTAAAATTGAAGTCATCTTTTCCTTGAAATTCACTTCTCTTCCTAATATCTCTATCTCTCAATGTATCCATCATTGTGTCATTAAATGCTAATAATATTTCACACATCCAACCAGCTACCAAGTCCTGCCAATGTTATATATGTCAGCTCTTCTCATCCTCCTTTTCCTTGCTCACTATTACAATACCTTTTATTTCACAAAAGTATACTAAGTGGCCTCCCTTTAGCTCTTCTCTACTGTTTTTTTAAATTTATTTTTCATTTTTAACACTTCATGTCACATAAAACAATTCCAACTTTTGGTCAGGTGATACTTCTTTTAAAGCATTTAAAATAAACAAAAAAAAGAATATTTTTTAACATTAACCTACTAAGACACAAATAATAACTATGCATGCTAACTTCACAAGCATTTGACCTAATTGCCTCCACACTATTACTAAGAATTAAAGGACCATAGCTTATTGTTGTTGGTCTAAAGTCCTAAGCCTAATAGCTTAATTTTAGACTTAACCTCGGATGTTTCTCTACCAACAATCTATAATTTAATAGATCTGGTATTAAGCTTACATACCTTTTGACTATAGGAAATTGTCTTGAAGAGTAGTGACATTGCAGGGAAACAATATCTCACCAACTTCATATCATTTCCAGGCAGGAAGAGATTGTCCACTGGCATTCAGTCAGGCTTAAAGTCTTCCAGGTGTCAGTGTGGAAATTGAGGCAGGAGAATCCTACCTCAGCCCAGGCTAAGTGGCCGCTCTCCCACCCTTCCCATGAGATTGCCTTTTTCAGTTCATACCTGCATCTCACAGGCTTACTGGCATCCTGGATTAGAGGGCCAGACCACCTTTCTTGCTATCCATACCTGGAGTTAGACTCAGAAGAACAGTGAGTTAATAGTCCCACAGGATCTTAAAATAGCAAGTTCTAATAACCATGTTTCAGATATGACTATAATTTCATATTGGCTAAGTAACATCTTTTGAGGCAAGTCTTAAGTGGCTTACATGCGTTTTTATACCTGTTCTAGTTCCTGACTAAATAGCAATCATAAAATCAAATTTACCATTAAAACCTTAACTTTTCCATCAGTGCCAAATTTTACTGGAGGCTACCTGCCTCTAGGAAACTTAGACTAAAATTCTTTTCCCCAAACTAAAGATGTTTCTGATTTAGTCTCAGTAATTAATTCAGTCAGTTGTTTTAATACTAACTGCTTTTACATCACTTTGTAACATGTCCAATTTTTCTCCCCATGTCTCCCCTCCTCTCACCCCCTAAACCCTTACATTCTGATTACCCCTTCCATCATTGTGTACTCCCTTCTATCACACCCCACCCTTCCCTCATCCCCATCTTCTCTCTTTTCTTGTAGGGCAAGATAAATTTCTATACCACATTACCTGTGTTTCTTATTTCCCAGTTATATGCAATAATAATTCTCAACATTTGTTTCTAATACTTTGAATTCCAATTTTTCTCCCTCCCTCCTTCCCTACCCATCCCCACTGAGAAGGCAAGTAATTCAATACACACTAAATATGTGTCACTTTGCAAAAGACTTCCATAATAATCATGTTATGTAATACTAACTATATTGCCCTCTATCCTACTCTATCCCCTCTTATATTTTTATTCCTTCATTTGAACTTGTCACTTCCCAAATGTGTTCATTTCTAGTTACTCCTTTCTCTCATTTGCCCTCCCTTTTATCATTCCCCTCACTCCACTTGTCACCTCCTCCCTTACTTTCCTGTAGTGTAACATAGATTTTCATACCAAATTTATTGAGCATGTTATTCCCTCCTTAAGACATATGTGGAGAGAGTAGCTTCACTTATCCCCTCTCTCCTTCTCTCTTTGCTCCTCCATTGAATGAGAATTTTCTTATCTCTTTTATGAGTTATAGCCTGACCCATTCCATTTCTCCTTTTCTACTTTCAGTATTTTCCTCCCTCACTTGTTAATTTTTATTTCATATTTTTGTTGATATCATCTCTTCTGATTCATCACAGCCTGTACTGTCTGTGTATGTGTGCGTATGTGTGTGCATGTGTGTGTGTGTATGTACAATTCCTCCACCTACCCAAATACTGAGAAAAGTCTCAAGAGTTATAAATATTTTCTTTCTCTGTAGGAATGTAAACAGCTCAGTTTTAGAAAGTCTTTTATGAATTCTCTTTTTTGTTTACCTTTTCATGCTTCTCTTGATTCTTGTGTTTGAAAGTCAAATTTTCTCTGCAGTTCTGGACTTTTCTTCATGAATGATTGAAAGCCCTCTATATCATTGAATGACCATTTATTCCCTTAAAGTATTATACTCAGTTTTGCTGGGTAGGTGATTCTTGGTTTTAATCCCAGTTCCTTTGACTTCTGGAATATCCTATTCAAAACCCTTCAACTGCTTAATGTTAAAGCTGCCAGATCCTATGTTATCTTGATTGTATTTCCACAATACTCAAATCATTTCTTTTTAGGTGCTTGCAGTATTTTCTCCTTGACCTGGGAACTCTGAAATTTGGCCACAATGTTCCTAGGAGTTTCTCTTTTTGGATCTCTTTCAGGAGGGGGTCGGTAGATCCTTTCAATATTTATTTTGTCCTCTGGTTCTAGAATATCAGGACAGTTTTCCTTGAAAATTTCATGGAAGATAATGTCTAAGCTCTTTTTTTTGATCATGGCTTTCAGGTAGTCCCATATTTTTTAAATTTTTTTCTCCTGGATCTATTTTCCAGGTCAGTTGTTTCTCCAGTGAGATATTTCACATTATCTTCTAATTTTCAAACTTTTGGTTTTGTTTTTTGACTATTTGGTTTATTTCATAGTCATTCATTTTCCTGAACTCAATTCTCTCTTTCAAAGAACTGTTTTGTTCAGTGAGCTTTTGAACCTTTTCCTCCATTTGGCTAGTTCTGCTTTTTAAAGCCTCCTTCTCTCACTGGCATTTTAGACCTTTTTTTTTCCAACTGAGTTAGCCTCTTTTTAAAGATGTTGTTTTCCTTAGCATTTTTTTGGCTCTCCTTTAGCAAGAGGCTAACTTGCTTTTCAAGCTCTTCTCTTGCCTGAGTCCAATTTAAGTTTACTTTGGAGACCCTGGAGACAGAGGCCTTGACTTCCTGTGACAGTATGCCTTGACCTTCCTCATCTAAAAGGATGGGAGCAGACACTTTTTCAGCAAGAAAGTAACCTTCTATGGTCTTATTTTTTCCCTTTTATGGGCATTTTCCCACCCAGTTACTTGACTTCTGAATCCTTTGTCAAGAGAATGGTCCTATTGTCTCCCCAGTGACATGTTCAAGGCTGAGATTTGACTCAGATACTTGATTCCCTGGAGCTTTTGGTGGGGACCATCACTCAGGGCTGAGGTTTAGATTAGCTATTCCCTACTACCAGAGACTTTAAGCTGAGCTGCTTGGACAATGGACTCAGGTTGCTTCTTGGGCACAGTAGCTGCCTGCAGTCTGCTGCCACCACCTCTGCCATTGCCTGGGGCTATTGCTAGAGGAACCCTGTTCCCCTCTCACCCAGCTGGGAAAGCTCACCCACATTGACCTTTGGAGCTTTCTTTGTTACTTGTAGGTTGAGGTATCTGGGACCCTCCCTACTGGGAACTCTGCCCTGGATATCTGTTCACGTCTGTTCCTCCCAGTGCTGTGTGGCCAGGGCTGGGCTCTGCTCTGCTCAGTATCCCATGAGATAGACTTTTCCTGTTGGTCTTCCAGGTTACCTTTGGCTGCAAACCTCTTTTGCTCTGTTGTTCTGTGACTTCTGCTGCTCTAGAATTTGTTTTAGAGTTATTTTTTACAGGCATTTTGTGAGCTGTGGGGTAAGCTCTAGAGTACATGCATCTTTCTATTCTGCCATCTTGGCTCTGCCCTTCTTTTATCCTTTCTAATTTACAGAATCAGAAAATTTCAAAGTGGGATAGAAACTCAATGACTATAATATTCAATCCATACCTGAACATGAATTTCTTCCACAATATGTTAAACAAGTACTACTTAGACTTTGCTTTGAGGCCCTTCAATTAAGGAGAACATAGCATTTCTTAAAGGAATGCAACTCACTTTTAGATAGATCTAATTCTTAAGAAGTGTTCTTATATTTTAAGGACAAATGGTGCTTTGAAAATTCTACCCATTGTTCTTACCTGTATTTAATTCAATTCAGCAAGAAAAGCACTAACACCTTTGGTGCTTTTATACTAGGTGTTGAGGATACAGACAAAAATAGTCAACAATTTAGTTAATAAATATTTTAAGTACCTTCTGTTTGACATGACTTAAATTAAGTGCTGAGAATACAAATACTAATTAAAAGAGTTTCTGCCCTCAAAGGGCTTCCAATCAAATAGGGGAAGACAACATCCAAAAGGAAGTTGAAAAGGTGGGAGGAAATAACCAAATCAGGTCATGGTGGAGAAATCAAAGAAATCACAGAGTAATGCAGTCAGTTAATAAATGTTGAGATGTTTTGAGTTGAGTTCTCTCCTTAATTGAAGGTTATGTAATTCATGGCTCCTCCCTTCAATCAGAGAGACAGATGGTAGTGAAGAGGTAGACCAAGAATAATGGGACCTTGAAGGATTATTCTAATAATAAGTTTCATGTGGCATGATGGGGAAGTCAGAGAAGATCCAGAGCAGTACAGCCAAGTAAGAAATTAGGAGAAAGATAAATGTTCCTGTCCTCAAGTCGCTTCCATTCTATATAGTTCTCCTCTTATGAGCCAAATAGAGCAACTCTAATCCCTTTTCCATGTGATAACCATTCAAATACTTGAAGACATGTCTATCATCAAGATCATCACTCCTCTTATCATCCTCCCCCCACTCTTCATTTCTCCAGAGAAAACATCCTCAATCACTTTAATCATTGCTTGCTTACAACTGAACACAATATTCTATATGCATACTTGCTAGAACAAAGGACACTAAGAATATAAATCCTGGAAGTTATACTCTTAATTCAAATTATCTTTTGGGATACCATATAGTTTTACTTATATCATATTTTGGTTCACTGAAACTAACACAGCCTTTTCCAGACAAACTAATATCTAATCATACGTCTAACATACTTATAAAGTGAGTTTTTTTACTCAAAGCATAAGATCTTATTTTAATTCCTATTAACTTTAATGTTATTTGATTTCATTCAGTGTTCTAGTTTTTTGAAATCTGACTTGTCATCTAATATATGTTCTATTCCTATGAACTTGGAATCTAAAATTTTAATAAAGCATGCCAGGGATAACTTTATCCAAGTCACTGAAACAAAATACTAAACATAACATGGCTCAACAGAAATTCCGGAGGTATATCTAACTCTTAGTGATTCTTCACACCAGGACCTCCAGAGATCATATTCCCATGTTCTTAGAAACTTAATTCATTCAGATTAAGCATTGAGTATTATGGTTGAGCTATCTCAAATCATAGGTGAGTGAAAACCCACTATATTTAACTGTTATGGTCCTAGCATTGCATCTCACCTATCCATTCACCCAGAAACCAAGCCTTCTTAGAAGGAGCATTTTGTCATCTACCCCACTGGTAAAGGTATACACTCCTCATCCTCCCTGAGCCTTTCATCTTTTGCTGTTTTTGGGGAAATAGTAATCAAATCAGTGCTCCTATTGCTACTGGAAAGAGTCTACAATGACTGGGCTATGACTCCACTCAAAACCTCTGTGACTTTCCCGATGAAAATTTCCTTCCCTAGCCCTCATTCCCCTATATATGTTGTATCTTCTTATCAGAATATATAATCCATTTTATTGTCATTATTGAGCCATTTTGGTGATGTCTGACTTTCTATGACCCAATTTGGGGTTTTCTTGGCAATATATTGGACTGATTTACCATTTACTTCACTAGCTCATTTTACAGTTGAGGGACTAAGTGAAACAGAGTTAAGTGACTTGCCTAGAGGGACTAAGTGAAACAGAGTTAAGTGACTTGCCTAGGGTAACAGAGATAGTGTCTGAGGTCAGATTTGAACTCAGGTCCTCCTGACTCCAGGGCTGGCACTCTATCCACTGTGTAATCTCACTGCCCGGTATAAAATCCACGTGGACAGCAATTGTTTCATTTTTGTATTTTCATTCCTCTGCCAAGCTCATAGTGTACATTTAATAAATGTTCATTTGTTCTTTTAATAACTACTCTTTGGGCCTGTTTAGTTAGCCATTTCCAAATCCACATCATTATAATATCATCTAGTAAAAATTTATCAATCATTTGCACTAAAGCTTGAGAGGCTTTAGCATATGCTTTACTAAAATCTAGGTAAATAACAGCTATGCCATTTCACAGATATAACCATTTAGTAACCTTATCCCAAAAGGAAATAAGTTTAGTTCCATTATTAATGATATTATGTTCTTTATGATCACTCTTTATTTTTCTAGATATTTACTAACTATATCTCATAAATTCTAAATCCCAAATACCTTTTACAGAAATCTCTTTGGTTTCTCCCTGACAGGATAAGAAGACCAGCAGAATAAATTTTTTCTTCATTATAAGGATATCCAAGTTAAATTATTTCCTCCAACCATAAATGTGTTGCTGGTTCTCAGTTCAATTCTCTATTGATCCCCCATAACAAAGCCTAGTTTGGTCCTTAAACAACCATGAATGTTTTCCTTGGCTTCTTCAGTTTACTGGAATAATTCTCTTTTATCTTCCTCATTCGTTTTAAGACTGTAAATATTTGACCCTAACCTTAAATATCACAACCTTCAATCCAGCCAGGTTTACCAACATTACATCTCTCTACTGTATATTCAGAATAATGAATATTTCAGATTTTATTGAATCCTGGCTCAAGGAATACCCTAGTGGTATTACTTTAGGAATATATCATTAGTCTCTTCCTCAGAATAAATCAGAGATCAAAGTACTATCAATTTCAAAGTCTCCTTATCACCGATACTTTATTAGTTTTTTTTTATCATCTGTTCTTGTTCTTCAGCCCAACCTTACTCTATCATTCATTTGGCAAACATTTATTTGGCACCTACTGTATGGGAAGCACTATGTTCTGTGCTAAAGGAGATATGAAGTGTCAATAAGCCAGTTATTGACCTCACTGATAATTTTCCAGCCAAACCAGCTTAGAAGATCAGCAGGAAAGATCTGTTGCACTACAGTAGGAGTGGAGTACAGTCCAAGGTAGGCTGCTCCAGTATAGACCAGGTTTCAGCAAACCAAGAGTAGCTCTTGGGAGTGACTGAATCAGTAGCACTAGCAGTGTATGGTTCCAGAGGTCTCAGCTCACAGATGGCAAGGGGTTTGAACAACTGGTCTTTACATAGACTCTAATTTACCTTTACAGACTTGTTTTGATTACATAGTCATGGTTTAATGCTCAGTCTCTATACTCCTTTTATTGATTAACTTCAGAAAGACAAAGATTGCATGAAGGCATATCACTCACTTATTTCTATGACACATCACAAACCCATGCCTAGGTGCCTTTCCATCCTTAGAAAGGTTTTTTGTCTTCTGATTATTTTTCTTACCCCAGTCCACTTAACCCTAGGTCTTAACTGATATACAAATGCCTACATTTTAAATTTAGCAATGCCACACCATGTTACCTTATCTTAGCATTTTCTAGCCACTGGGTCTTCTGAGATACCTAGCTGTTTGCAGACAGACAATAGTGCCTAACATGTGCCAGGCACTGTGTGAAATATTGGTAATAGAAAAACAAAAGTAAATTAGTCCTTACTGTGAAAGACCTTACAACCTAACTGGGGGAGACTCCTATCACACATATATAGACTCCTACAAAGATAGAGAAGAGATACAAGATAATATTGGAGGGAAGGCACTAACAGTTGTGTGAATCATGGAAGACTGAATATGGAACCACTGGACTTCAGTCCAGAAAGAAACCAGGAGGTCAAAGAGGCAGATGTGAGGTCATCAGGCCAGCCAATGCAAAGGCATGAAGAAAGGAGATCAACTGCCTTGTGGAAAGGAGAAAAAGGACTGTTTAGTTAGAACATAATCTTAGTGAAAGAGAGTAATTTTTTCTAAGGATGAAAAGGTAAGATAAAACCATTGTGTGAATGGGCTAAATGACAATGGGGGAATTTCTATTTGCTTGTCAAGGTCATAGGAGTCACTGTAATTTATTGAGTCTGTGAGGTGAGAAAGATATGGACTCTAGGAAAACTACATTAGCAACTGTGTGGAGGATTAATTGAAGAGATGAGAGATGAAGCAATGAGATAAATTTGGAGGAAATAGAAGTAGATTTAGGAGAGCTAATGAGAGCTTGAGCTAAGTTTTTAACTGTGAATGGGAGTGGGAGTTGAGGTTACAGATAAAAAGGACATTGTGGCAATAGAAATTACTGTTACTGTATAGATGTGTGGCATAAATGAGGATAACAATGAGTTTGTGAACTTGAGTATCTAGTGTCCTGTCAGAAATCAGTAACTTTAGGAAAGAAGTTGGTTTGGGAAGAAAATAATGACTACTATTTTGGACATGTTGAATGTGGTATCTATGGTAAATCCACTTGGAACTCAGGTAGGCAGGCAGTCAGTAAACATTTATTTAGCATGGCACACTGATACAGTGGAAAGAATGAGATATACATAGGATAGTAAGGCATGCATTAGTTAAAACCTTCATGTATATATTGATGAGACTGCATATTTCATATAAGTACGACAGCATGTGCCTCGACATACAAAGTAATCACACATAATAAGACATCTTTAGGAATAACAATTGTATTTTATTTAACTGATGAATTACATGTACAATTAGTTATTTTATCTAAAGGGCCAAGATGCTTAAATAAGGAAAGTTATCTACTGCCTACATCATGAACTCATCATGTGTACTATTAAATTGTTTAATAAAAAAATGAAAGGAAGAATATTAAAAAAAAGTATAGTTATCAACTTGGTCTCAAGTTGAGAAATTATTATCAAATTCTGGTCTTTCTGAAAAATTTTCCTCATCATTAGATTGCCAAATTAAATAATATCAGGAAAATTATTTCAGTCATGGGGAAATCAAAACAAAAAAATCCAACATACTAGTAAAAGGACTTATAAATGGATAAGATTGTTTGTTCAGTAATGTTCTACTGAGGCACAATTTGGATTTTATGATGAAAATTACTTTCTTACTAGTTGAGGGAGAAAATACAATATTAAAAGTTTGCTTTTTCTTATTTATATTTTTAAAGTATAATTAGCCAAAGTTGCACATATTTTAAAGCAGTAAAATTAAGCATACTTATTCCTCTTGAGTCATAATTCCTCTTACTCACTGACACCTTGCAGAAAGGAAAAAAGTATGTCCAAGAGTTTGATATTTGTTCACCAGTCAAGCCAACAAAATTCTGGTGTTTCATATGGAATCATTCATTATGAAATACATCCAAATGTTAATTTTCATATTGATGACTCTTACAGTTGCCAATGACATACTTCAACGTCTTTTTTTTACAATTATAGATTGTACAGAATAGTTATAAAAGAACTGTAGAAGACATGGAATAGAGGAAAAATAAAAGTCATAAAGACTTACCTTTCTCATAATAGGGAGAAAGCACTACTTCATATCCTGAGAACTCTAAGTGGCCTGAACATGTCAGTCTTTCCTAAACTACATAACCAGCACTGAATTGAGCATACTGGAAAGACAATTTTCCTTTCTACATAAATACCAAAGTTTCTGGAGAGAAAATGGTCTTTCAAGTTGAAATTAACTAAAAGACCAAGTTTCAGAAGTGATTAGTGTAATATAGTTTCTCTAATTTTGTTATTTGCCTTTAGGAAAATGACAAAACTCCATTAGTAGAGTCACTTTGTAGGTATTTTCACTCATTTGTGTACTTTTCATGTCTTGCAAAAGAAGATAGTTTTAGAACAGAAAAACTTTGGCTAGCAACTTATTGGTTGTTTAGAGTATTAGCCCTTGTTCTCCTTATCAGCCTTGTTTCCTTCCTGTCTTTTTCTCAAAATTAAATCAGATACCCTATTGTTGGAATCAGTTTCTTATTGTATATTAAGCAAAGATCCTATGAGAGGTGACAGTCATTTACCTGTGTTGACTGCAAAACCATATTGTTGATACAATTAGCAATTAAACACAAAATATATGCTACCATTTCATTGTTCTTTCTTTTTCTCATCACTTTTATTCAAATTATATAGTTACTACATTTACATGTAAATAAACACCTGGATTAAAAAAGAAATCGCCCACATTTACTTTTCCAAATCACTGTAATACTATTTATCACTTAGGACAAAAATGTGGGAAAAAATTATTTCCCACTTACCTCTCTTCTGACTGCTCTCTTAATCACAGTTTTATATATTAAAAGCAGGAATATGCTGGCTAACGTAAAATATGGTGACATTAATAAAATGATGATGGGAAAGGTGAATAGATCAAGCTATAAGAGGAGAGTAGCTAGTCTAGTGTGAAAAGTAGAAGATATTCAGGGTCAGGATCATATATGAAGCCAATCAAGGAAAGGTATCACTGAATCACATGCCGCTTTGTAGAAAGATTAGAGTTAGAAACATTTATTCCTAAGAGGTGACTGGAGAAAGGAATAAAAATATCAATAGAAGAGTTTAAAAGTCCAAAATAATGAGATTCATAGTATTGAGAGGTAGAAATGAAGAACTTACTAATATTTGCCTTGGATAAAGTATTTAAATGAATTTTGTTGTATTTGGTAGTTTGATGATGAATTAATGACTGTACAAATTATTAGGAAGGGATCCACTTTAAAGCAATATTTTTAATTTTTTGCCAACATTCACACATTATTATCAGCTTAGGTGAATTTGTTGTAATTACACATGGAAGAAATTAGAAAATCTTCATTGCAGGTCATAATCTTATGTATTAAATAAATTGTTGTTGTTATGAATGGGATAATTGAGTTAACCGAATATATCACTGAAAGTAAGGCATGGATTCTTAACTTGGGAATCTATTTTTTAATATTTTGATAAACAGATATAAATGTACCTGGTTTCCTTTGTAATCCTATGTATTTAAAAATTTTAGGTCCGTATGATAATGGGTCAATAATTTAATCATTTGAGATCCCCCCTACATTATCAAAAAAAAAAAAAGTTAAGATGTTGGATGAGTTGCTCTCTAAGGGCCATTCTACTTAGTTTAGAATTCATGCTTCATGTAAGAGATAAAAATTATCTATTATTAAACAAATACTTGTATATCTGGAATATGAATTCATCCATCATCAATTGATTTTTATGTTTCTTTTCACTCACCCAAGTGATGAAATGAGAGAAAAAAACAAGGTAACACAGAGATGAGGTGTTAATGTGGTAAGAAATTGTCAAAGACATGTCTTCGCCTTGTTATCACCTTAAAATGTGTAAAGAAGTTTTCCTGATGGAATTAGAGTAGTTACTTATCATTAGCTGAATACAGATTGCTCAAATCCCTAGTGTCCTTTAAAAAGAAAATTTGTCAACCTTGTGACAAAAAAAAGCAGCTGTGAGTAGAATAACCCCTGAATCTTTCCCTGAGGGCACCTTTGTCTTTTTCATCCATTGTAGCATCTTATAGTGTAGCTATTTTCCCAACAGAAGAAATCATAATAAAGAGGAGAAAGGAAGGGAGAAGGAAGGTTTAGGAGAATGACTTCTGGTGACACAGAAGAGAGTCAACTGTAAATTCAAGAGTTTGTCCTAGAAGTCATGAGTTGAGTGTCTCAGAGTTGAGAAAAACAGACCCACTGATCTCAGAAGAGTAACATGTCCATTAGAGAAGCTCCATCCAAGTGGAAGAAGCCTAAGGACACCACAAGGAAGAAAATAATAATAGGAATCTGAAAAATCAGAGGAGCAATTACTTTACCCATATGCATTCTCTCTTTATGTATCTTGCAACTACTGCAGTCTGTGTATGTCTGTTTGTCCCAATAAAATTGTATTTGTGAGAGACTGTGCTTTCATCATGGCATCATAAATACTTCTAATTTGATCTTAGTTTACTTATTATATTACTGTTCTATGTAAGCACACCAATGGGACCTTGTGAGCTACAGTTTCAGTATAATAAGGCTACAGAGCTTCTTTGAATCCAAGGGTATATTCACTCCACTGGGGACCCATCACATCAGTGAATGAGAGGTAAAGATAGAATCAAATGAGATGATAGCTATATAAATGATGAGTCTAATATTGTTTAAAAATAGCTTAATCTCTTAAGTAATTTTAATGTCACACTTATCTATATGATTAATTTGCTTAATATGTATTTTTCTGTTGTCATAAAAAACAATAAAGCAAACTTCAGTTTAACCCTTGTAATCACAAATTTAAAGTTAGTCACAACTGAACTTCTAAGTTTTCATTGAAAAAAACTTTGAGGTAGAAGCAATATCACTAGCTTTTAGTCAAATTTAAGTTGGGGCATCTAGATGATGTAGTGGATAGAATACCGGAGTGGAGTAAGGAAGACCTGAGTCCAGATCAGGTCTCTGATGCTTAACAGCTGTGTAACCCTGGACAAATCATTTAATCCTGTCTATCTCAGATTTCTCATCTACAAAATGAGCCAGAGAAGGAAATGGCAAACCACTTCAGTACCTTTGCCAGGAAAACCACAAATAGGATCAATAAAACTAAGCATAAGTTGGAGAAAATGCGTGCCTCAGTAATTCAGCAAGCATTAATTACTATTTGCAGAGCATGGTACTATTTAATGGAGAGCTACAAAGTTTAGACAAAAGTCCCTTCCCTCATATAACTTATTATCTAACAGATGCAAATAGGTATAATACACATTATTAAAATAAAAGAGCATTGCAATTATAAAACAAAGTACTCTCTTTCATGACTAAAATTTCAAAAAGATGTCTTCCATATCCATCTTTGGTTGATGAAATCAGACTATAAAAAAAGATTCAGTGTCATGACCCAAGAAGGAACTGAAATTAGAGGTTTGAATTAGCTAAGTATTATAAAAGTTATTAACACCATATTGTTATAATAAGGTGATAATTGGTAAGTGTTAAGCCACACTGACACCACTTTCAGCAAAACACTAGCAATTTTAGAGTGAGGATTTTTTAGAGCATAAACAGGACTTTTTTTTTAAATTTGGGAAACTGTTAGTTTCCTTTTTAAATCATCTGTGAAGTACTTTGCATATAAGTAACTTTCTTTACTAGACATAAATTTAGATACATTTTGGTTAAAAGACGCATGGTATAGGAAAATGTAGTCTAGTTTTGTTTCTTGAAGTCTTGTGCTGTGCTTGTGAATAAAAAAATTATAGTTTCCATTTTGGAAGGAAGTCTGTGATAGAATAATCCCAGGATCCTTCTTTGTCTTGTGGATTATTAAAAAAATTATTAATGTCTTAGATGAAGACATAGATATGGTGCTCATTAAAATTAATATAATACTATGCTGGGAAGAATAGGCAATGCTGGGTGAGAGAATCAAGATCTAAAAATGCCCTTGACAATTTGGAATGGTACTTTGAACCAAAGCAATCCACATTTAATAAGAATAAACTGAAAATTCTATCTTTACATTCAAAAAATAACTTTCAACAAGCTAAGAAAGGTACGACCAATTGACTCTGGACTTGAGATTCTTCCACCATCTCCTTAATAGAAGATCACAGATGAAGAATTAAATGATTATAAACTAAGGAAAAGAAAGACATTAAATGACAATGTAAGGAAGAGCATTGTGATACACAACTGAATAAAATATGAACAATGTGAGGGGATTGGGAATCTAAAATTAATTCAAAGGGCTCTTTCCACATATGAGCTAGCCTTACATGCTATCAAAATATCGCTCTCTGTCTAAAATATTCAGAAAAAGAAATTAAAAATCATGAAGTAAATATACCTGAAATACCTGGAATTAGGCCATCACAACTCTTTTCTTGTTCAACCAGTTCTTGTACAAATACACTGATATGGAAGAGTTATTAAGAAATATTTCTGGAGACTAGGAAGTATTCGAATGCTGGGTGAGATGGTAAGCTGATGAACAAAACTGAAACTCATATCAATTCTGAACAGAGATATACAGAAGTGAATTGAGCATATTGCATTTATAAAAGATTGGCCTCATGCATCTTTATATTAAGAACTAGATCAAGTATGTTTGCTTTGAAGAAAATCATGGCAACTTCACTATGTAAGAAAAGCATATAAAAGTTTCTGAAATTCTTTAGAGAGGAGCATATGGATGGACTTCTCTATGTGTCTCTTAAAAAATTAGAAGAAATTCAGAAAGAATTTGTAAGGATACGAATGATCTATAAATATTTCCTGCATAGGATTTTGAAGCAGGAAGCCCAAGAACTGTTTGAAAATTACACAGTCTTTGAAAAGAAATTTTGGAATACGTAAGGTATTGAATACATTATTGTGAAAGAATGAAGATTTTAGTATGAGGAATAGGTGAAGCCTAATCCACATTGTTATGATGCATCGTTTGACTCTGCAATTTGAGAAAAGAGATGTAGAACTCACTGTGGGAAACATGTATGAAAGAACCCTGGCCAATGTGCCACCTATGTAAGAGAAGAGGCAGTAAAAATGGTATTCATAGCTCTAGATTATCCATGCATTCTATGAGTATAAATACAATTGGTCAAATGGAAAAAAATTAACAAAGAAACCAGAAACAGAATTGCACAAATGGAAAAGGAGATACAAAAACTAACTGAAGGAAACAATTCCTTAAAAATTAGGTTTGGGTAAGTTGAAGCTAATGATCCAAGAGACATCAAGAATCAGTCAAATGAAATTTTTTAAAAAGAAAAAAATATGCCTTATTGGAGAAACAACTGAACTGGAAAATAGATCCAGGAGAGATAATTTAAGAATTATTGAACTACCTGAAATCCATGGTTTTAAAAAAGAGCCTAGACAGCATCTTTCAAGAAATGATAAAAGAAAACTGTTTTTATATACTAGAACCAGAGGATAAAGTAGTCATTGAAAGAATCTACTGATCACCTCCTGAAAGAGATCTCAAAAGGAAAACTTTAAGGAATATTATAACCAAATTCTAGAATTATCAGGTCAAGGAGAAAATACTACAAGTGTCCAGAAAAAAAAATTAAATATCAAGGAGTCACAGGCAAGATGACATAGGACTTAGCAAGATTAAAGGATCAGATGGTTAGAAATATAATCTGGAAGACAAAGGATCTTGGATTAAAGCTAAGAATAAGCTACCAAGGAAAATTGAGCATAATCTTTCAGGGGAAAAGATCGACATTCAATGAAATAGTGGACTTTCAAAGTTCCTGATGAAAAGACCAGAGCTGTGCAGAAAAACTGATCTCCAAATACAAGACTCAAGAGAAGCATAAAAAGGCAAACAAGGACAAAAGTGTTATTCAGTAAGGTTAAACTGTTTACATACCTATACAGGAAGATGAAACTTCTAACTCTTGAGAACTATATCTCTATTAGGGCAGTTAGGAGTATACATAGACAAAGAGTGTAAGTATAAAATGACTTTGCTGTAATGATATGAAAGAATAACTGTGACAAAAAAAGGGTTGTACTGGAAAAAGAGGAAAGGGAGAAAATGAATAGGAAAAACTGCATCAGATGAAGTACAAAAGACCTATTACATTAGGAGCAAAGGGAACAGGCAAACATTGATTTAACCTTTCTTTTATAAGATTTGGCTGAAGGGAGGGAAATCATAAAAACACAGTTGCGTATAGAAATTTATCTTACCCTTTAGGGAAGTAGGAAGAGAAAGGGGAAAAAATGGAGAGAGGATGACACAAGGGAGGGCAAAATAGGAGGAGGAAGGGGAAAAATGGAAGAGGACTGATAGACAGAAATACAGACTGACTGAGGTGATGGTAAGCAAAACTGCTGAGGAGATACAGGTTGAAAGAGAAAAGAAAAGAATAAACAGGGGGGAAGGGAAATACACAGTTAGTAATCATAAATGTTAATGTAAATGGAATAAACTCTACCATAAAACAGAAGTGAATAGCAGAATGGATTTAAAACCTGAATCTTATAATGTTATTTAGAATAAACGCCTTTGAAGCAGAGGAATACTAACAGAGTAAAGGTAAAAAGCTGGGGCAGAATATATTACACTTCATCCAAATTTTTTTTAAAAAGCAGGAGCACTAATCGTGATGTAAGTCAAATTAAAAGTAAAAAAAATTAAATTAAAAAAGATAAGAAAGGAAACTGCATCTTGCTAAAAAGTATCATAAGCAATAAAATAATATCAGTACAAAGTATATATGTCAAATGGTATAGATTACAAATTTTTATGAGAGAAGTTAAATAAGTTACAAAAAGAAATAGGGAGCAAAACTATAAACTGCCCAGTTTAACAGAAGAAGAAATAAAATAATTAACTCAGTTCAGAAAAAGAAATTTACATGCCAACAATGAATTTCCTAAGAAAAAATCTCCAAGATCAGATGAATATACAAGTAAATTCTACCAAATATTAATTCCAATACTACATACACTTTTTGGAAAAATAGGCGAAGAAACAGTCCTAACAAATACCTATTATGACTCAAATATGGTGTGCTGATACCTAAACCAGGAGGAGTTAAAACAGAGAAAGAAAATTATAGGTCAATTTTTCTATTGAATATTGATGCAATAATTTTAAATATAGTATTAGAAAAGCAATTACACCAATTTCTCATGAGAATTATACACATGAAAAGGTGGAATTTACACCAGGAAGATAGGGCTGGTTTGATAATAGGAAAACAATCAGCATAAAAGACCATATCAATAACAAAACTAACAGAATTCATGATTAACTCAATAGATGTTGAAAAAAACTTTTCACAAAAAATAGCCCTCATTCCTATTAAAAACATGAGAAAGAAAAGGAATAAATCGAATTTTCCTTAAAACGATAAGCAGCATGTGTCTAAAACTATCATCAAGCATTAGATGTAATTGGGATAAGCTAGAAGCATTCCCAGTAAGATCAGTGATTAAACAAGGATCTCAATGATCATCACTGTTATTCAGTATTATATTGGAAATGTTAGCTTTAGTAATAAGAGTTGAGAAAGGAATTGAAAGAATTAGGAAAGATAATGAAGAAACAAAGCTATCACTCTTTGCAGGTGATATAATGGTATTCTTAGAGAATAAATTTTTTAAAATACTTGAAATAATGAACAACTATAGCAAAGTTGCAGGATGTAAAATATACCCACATAAATCAACAGTTAGAAGGAAAACAGAACAGTAGCAAACCATCTTTACAACAAGTGTCTCTGGCAAAGATCTCATTTCTCAAATATGTAGAGAACCAAATCAAATTTAGAAGAATACAAGCCATTCCCCAATTGATAAATGGCCAAATGATAGCAACAGGCAGTTTTTCAGAAAAAGATATAAATTTATCTAGAGTCATATGAAAAAGTGCTCTAACTCACTTTTAATTAGAAAAATGAAACATAAAACAACTCTGAGATATCACTTCACATCTATGTGTTTGGCTAACATGACAGAAAAGGAAAATGATAAATGCTGGAGATATGGGAAAATTGGGACACTGATGCACTGGTGGGGGAGTTCTGAACTGATCCAACCATTCTGGAGAGTAATTTGGAACTATGTCCAAAGTGCTATAAAACTGTGGATACAACCTTTGATCTAGGATTACCAGTACTAAGTCTGTATACCAAAGAGATAATGAAAAAGGGGATAGGACCTAAGTGTGCAAAAATATTTAAACAGTCTTTTCTGTGGTGGCTAAATTTTGGAAATTAAGGGGATGCCCATCAATTGGGGAATGGCTAAACTAGCAGTGGCATATCAATGCAATGGAATATTATTGTACTGTAACCATTCTAAATGATTAATTGGCAGATACAAGAAAAAAAAAACCCGGAAAGGTTTTGACTCAAAACAAAATGAGCAGAACCAGGAAAGTATTGTACAAAGTATCAGCAACATTGTGTGATGATCAAATATGAATGACTCAGCTCTTCTTAACTATATAATGATCCAAGACAAGGACAAAAGGCTCATGAGAGAAATGCTATCCATGTCTGGACAAAGAACTATTGGACTCTATGCAGATAAAAGAATATTTTTACACTTATTTTATTCTTTCTTGTGTTTTATTTTGCCCCTTATAATTTGTTTCCTCTTTCACAATTGTGATTAATATAGAAATATCTTTTCTATGATAGCATAAGTATAAACTATGCCAAGCTGCCTACCATTTTCAGAAGAAGGAGGGGAGAGTGGGAGGAAAATTTGGAAATCAAAATCTTATAAAAATGAATGCTAAAAATTTTCTTGATATGAAACTGGGGAAAAAACCAAAATACTACTAAAACCAAAAAAAAATCTCAGTAAGAAGGAATAAAAAAAATTATAATCCCTTTAAAAATTATATTTCACATTCATTTTAATTAATTCATTTTTAGTTTTAAATATTTATTTACACAAAATTTTGAGTTGCAAATTTTCACCCCCTTTTTGCTCTCTCCCACCCTGATATGACATGCATTCTGATTACCCCTTCCCCTAGTCTCCCCTCCTTTTTATCTCCCCCACCCTTCCCCCAAACTTTCTTGTAGGGCAAGGTAGATTTCTATACCCCATTACCTATATTTCTTATCTCCCAGTTGCACGTAAAGCCAATTTTTAACATTTGTTTTTAAAACTTTGAGTTACAATTCTCTTTTTTCTTCCCTCCCCACCCACTCTCATTGAGAAGGCAAGCAATTCAATATAGGCTATACATGTGTAGTAACGCAAAACCCTTCCATAATAGTCATGATATGAAAGACTATGTCTTCCTCCCTCTTATCCCACCCCACCACTAATTTTATTTTCAACTTTAACTCTGTCCCTTTTCAAAAGCATTTGCTTCTGATTACCCCTTTCCCCAATCTGCCCTCTCTTCTATCATCCAACCACCATTATATTCCCTTACTTTCCTGTAGGGTAAGATGCCCAACTGAGTGTGTACGTTATTCCCTCCTTAAGCCAGGTTCAATGAAAGTAAGGTTTACTCATTCTCTCTTACCTTCCCCTTCTTCCCCTCTATTATGAAACCTTTTACTTTTTTTCTTTTTAATTACTTTTTTGATTTGTTTTGAGTCTTCTACAATCACTTCCATATATCTTAGATTGTTATCCCTCCCTTTCCTCTTCCCTCCAACCTCCCCACTCCCTCCCTGAGGCAACCTACAGTTTTATATAGCTTCTCCACATACATTCCCATTAAATACATTTTCACCTTAGTCATGTTGCATAGAGAAATTAAAATGAATGGAAGAAATCAAACCAAAACATAATACAAAAGAAAATTATCTGCTTCATTCTGTGATCGAATTCCATAATTCTTTCTCTGAATGTGGAAGGCATTTTGCCTTAAGAGACCATTGGGAATTATTTAAGTCCTTGCATTGCAATGAAGTACTAAGTCTATCAGAAAAATTACTTGCACACTGTGGTTGTAGCTGTGTACAAAGTTCTCCTGGTTCTGCTCCTTTCACTCAGAATCAGTTCATATGAGTCTTTCCAGGCCTCTCTGAAGTCTTCCTGTTCATCATTTCTTATAGCAAAATTGCATTCTATTACATTCGTATGCCACAATTTATTCAGCCATTTTCCAACTCATGTGCATCCCCTTGATTTCCAGATTTTGGCCACCTCCAAGAGAGCTGCTATAAATATTTTTGTACATATGGGATGAAACTTTTTTCTTGCACTTTAATGTGAGATCATTTACCCCATTCTATTTCTCCCTTTCTCCTTCTTTCAATATATTCCTCTTTTACCCCTTAATATTATTTTTTAGATATCATCCCTTCATATTCAACTCACCCTGTGCCATCTGTCTACCTAGCTATCTAACCGTATTTCCTTCATCTACCCTAATACTAAAGAAGGTCTCATGAATTATAAATATCATCTTTTCATGTAGGAATATAAACAGTTCAACTTCAATTATTTCCTTATGATTTCTCTTTCCTGTTTATCGTTTCATGCTTCTCTTGATTCTTGTATCTGAAAGTCAAAACTTCTATTCAGCTCTGGTCTTTTCATCAAGAATGCTTGAAAGTTCTCTATTACATTGAAATTCCATTTTTCCCCAGGAAGTATAGTACTCAGTTTTGCTGGGTAGGCAATTCTTGGTTTTAATCCTAGCTCCTCTGACTTCCATAACATAGTATTCCAAGCGCTTCAATCCCTTAGTGCATTACCTGCTAGATCTTGTGTTATTATGATTGTATTTCCACAACACTTGAATTGTTTCTTTCTGTCTGCTTGCAATATTTTCCCCTTAACCTGGGAACTCTGGGATTTAGGGATAATATTCCTAGAAGTTTTCTTTTTGGTATCTTTATCTGGACATGATAAGTGGATTCTTTCCATTTCTATTTTCTCCTTTGGTTCTAGAATATCAGGGCAATTTTTCTTAATTTCTTGAAAAGTGACATTTAGGCTCTTTTTTCTGATCTTGGCTTTCAGGTAGTCCAATAACTTTTAAATTTTCTTTCCTAGATCTATTTTCCAGGTCAATTGGTTTTCCAATGAGATATTTCACATTGCCTTCAATTTTTTCATTCTTTTGGTTCTGTTTTATAATTACTTGATTTCCCATAAAGTCATTAGCTTCCATTTGATCCATTCTAATTTCAAAGGAATTATTTTTTTCAGTGAGTTTTTGGATCTCCCTTTCAATGTGGCCAATCCTGATTTTTAAGGCATTCTCCTCATTGGCTTTTTAGACCTCTTTTTTCATTTGGGATTTTTTGAGTGTATTTTCTTCATTTTGGGGGGTCTCCTTTAGCAAGCTGTTGGCTGATTTTTCATGATTTTCTTGTATCACTTTCATTTCTCTTCCCAATTTTTGCTCTACCTCTCTTACTTGATTTTCAAAGTCCTTTTTGAGTTTTTCCATGGCTTGAAACAAATTCACCTTTTTCTGGGACACTTTGGATATAGGAGTTTTGCCTTTGTTGTCTCCTTCTGGTTGTATGTTTTGATCTTCTTTGTCACCAAAGTAAGATTCTGTAGTTTGACTTCCCCGCTCTGTTTGCTCATCTTCCCAGTCAAGTACTTGACTTTCTAACTCTTTGTCAAGGTAGGACTCTGCTTCCAGTGGTTGTGGGGTGAGGGTGGAGGTAAGTGTAATGACAGAGGCTTCAGGGGTTTTGTATCAAGTGCTCAATTCCCCACCATCTGTGGGCCCAGTGCTGGGGAAGCTACTGCTGCTGCCACCACTGCTGACATGGTGTCCTCCTCTGCTGGGGCTAGGGCCAGACCCCAGCAGGACCAAGCCCCTCCTCCACTCATGATCAAGAGAATTTTCTCACTGACCTTCTATGCTGTCTTTGGCATTTGTGGGTTAAGAAGTTTGGAAAGTGCCACAGCTGCCAGTGATTCATTCCCCTGAGGCCTGCTCCAGTCTGTTTGTACTGGAGTGACCCACACCAGACTGTGCTCCACTCCACTCTCAGCCCAGTGTGACAGATGCTTCCTGTCTACCTTCCAGCCTATCCAGGGCTGGAGATTTGCCTTAATCCACCATTTTGTTGGTTTTACTTCTCTAGAATTTGTTTAGAGTCATTTTATAGGCATTTGCATGGATTTGGGGGAAGAGCTCAAGCATGTCCTCCTTTTACTCAGCCATCTTGGCTCCACCCCCCTACCATGCATTTCTAAATAAAATTTTCAATTCCAATTTCCCTTCCCTACCATAAAAGGGTAAACAATTTGCTATAGGTTATATATGAGTCATGGGAAACTTCTTTTCATATCAGTCATGTTGTGAAAGAAGAAACACTTTGCCAAAAAAAAAATACAATTTGAAAAGGAAACACACACACATAAGGAAGATGAAAATAGCAAGCTTTTGTCTGCATTCAGAACCCATCACATCTGTCTGTGGATATGGATAGAAACTAAAAATAGTATGTAAAACATTGTATTAAGGGTTGGGTGACACTTGATGTTAAATAAGAAATGACTTCTTCCTTCATGGAACTGACAAACTACATAGGTAATGACAATGGACATCCAGGGAGTAGTCATTCATTTAGTCATATCTGGTTCTTAAAACAGCAGAAAGGGCAAGCTATGTTATGGGAGAATGGCATATAAAAGTTGTGAAACAATAACATCATAGAAACTAATTTAATTTGGTTCTGCTTAAAATACTGTGATAAATTATGTTTTTCCTTAAACGGTTTCAAAGAAAGTGGAGAATCTCCAGGGAAAATTGATAAGACTGTTTAAAGGAGCAGAAATGTTCATTATAAAGTTATAAAGAGCCTGGAGAAGGATTAGATGACTTAATCACTATCTTCGAAGCCCTGAAAAGATTTTGTAAAGAAGATGCTGACCAGTTGATCTCAGTCCATGTTGTATTATGGGATAGGAAATAGACAAATTAATACAGCAAAAGATCCTGGTTGAGATAGCTAGTTGGAGCAGTAAATAGAGTTCTAGACGTAAAGTCAGAATACCTGAATTCAGACGTGTATTACTTATATGATCCTAGAAACATGACTTTAACTTTGCCTGCCTCAGTTTCCTAGTTTGTAATAGCACCTACCTGCCAGGCTGTTGTGAAGGTGAAATTAGAAAATACTCATAGAGTATTTCACAAACCTTAAAATTCTATAAAAATTCAAATTATTGTTTTGATGTTGTTAGTAGTGTATAATTAAAATGAAAAAGTTATGAGGGAAGGAGGAAAAGCATAAGAAGTCAGTCAGAAACTGGAGGTCTGGAAACATTTAATTCATCCTGGGTAAATTCTGGGTGTTCACTATGTGCTTCTCTCTTATTTTCTACTACACTGGGATGGAAGAGGGCATTGATGATGGAAGGGGGATAATTAAATGAAAAATTAAGAGAAATCCCTTCCCACCCATTCCTTCCCCTTTGCAGTTGAAAGACAAAGTGAGGGAAGACACAGTCTCACAAATTAAAATGGCAAAAGAGTGAATCATCCAGAGCTTGCTCATCCAGACTACAAGGAATGTCACCTGCATCTAGAATTTGTCTCCTTCTCCTTTCCCAACTCCCTCAGTCACTAATCATTTAGTATGTTTCTCCAGTCATAGAGGACTAATCAGAAGAGCTCTCCATGCTTATTAAATAAGGGGACCAGACCAGATGATGTTTAGGGTCTCTTCTATTTTTAAATCTATGATTTTATGTTTAAGAAGAGACTAGGGTACATGTCTATAGAAAGTGTCTTGGCAAAGCTTCAAGTTGAAATTTTATCAAATTTATTGGAGGTGTTATTAAATTATTAGAGAGTCTCCTGCTCATCTGCATTTACATTTATAAAACTTCATTAAACATCTAGGAAAGAAAACACTGAATGAGTTTTTTAGTCCTCTAACTTTGTAGATGTAAGTTAAGACAGTGTCAGTCTTAATTAGGTTATGCAGGACTTCTTTCTGTGTCTTTCTCTTTTTGTCAGGATTCCTTCTGTGACTATTAGTGTAAGATTCATTCTATTTTTTTGTACATCAATAATCTCTCTCCTCCCCTCACATTCACACCTTTAAGGTTCCCAAAGTAGCTTATGCTGTTCCTTAGGGGGTGCTGGAACAATTCAGTGGAGTAGTAGTAGTTTCAGGTGCAATTGGGGGGCCATTAAATAAAAATATGAGGATGGTGAAAGAATGTGAAAAGAAAAGAAGAAAAGTTGGAAAAAAATACTATTCATACATGTTTCATCTCTTGTGTAGCAGAGTTAAAATCATAGTAATTACATTATTTTCCAAATTAACACACAAAATGTACAATATGACCCATCAGTGGTCAAGTCTGCTGACAGGTCTTATAGCAAATGTTGGCAGGCAACTGTGTTGCACGTTGTCAGAAAGTGCAGCATGCCTCAACAGGAATATGTGCATGCAGAGACTACATCATTACACGATACAATATTGCATCACCAAAATTTCAACACAGGATAAAACCACAAATTTACAATAAATTATGAAATCTAAGGTATATCATTTAAAAATATTTTATATTCTTTGAAATGATACAAATAAAAAATTAAAGGGTTGGAGAAACTTGATTTCAGGATGAGTCTAAGTAATTTTTTTAAAAGGGGATGATGAATCAAATAATTTCGGAAATCCCTGAATTAGATTTTCTATTTATTTGTGTGCTGATCATTGAAAACAATGTCTGTAAGACTCTGAAATTGTGTTGTTCTCCTGCCTACAACTCTACAGACAACATGTTCTAATTACATCTGAAAATGCTACAATTCATAATCTCATTTTTTCATAGACACACCACAGTAAAATGATGAGAAAGAAATTATTGCTCTTCCTACAAAGATATGCATAATTAGATTATGATAAAAGTGTTTTATGAAAAACAATTCATTTAGGAAGCAAATTTTTGGTTGCTCCTTCATGTAGTCCATACATTGTATTTAGGCTTAAAAGCTGAAATACATTATCTCTATGATTCTGAGAATTTATGTGGAAACTTCACTTTTTGAAACAGTATTGATTTACAGGGTTTTAATATTTTCTCTTGGGTAGCAAAGTGGCACAATGAATAGAGTGCCATGCCTAGAGTCAGGAATACTCATCTTCCTGACTTCAAATCTGTCCTCAGACATTTACTTCTGACCTTGGGCAAGTCACTTAACCCTGCTTGTCTCAATTTTCTCATCTGTAAAAAGAACTGGAGAAGGAAATGGCAAGCCACTCTAGTGTCTTTGCCAAGAAAATTCCAAATGGTGTCACAAAGAATCACACATGATTGAAAAACAACTGAACAACAATATTTTCTCTCTGGCTTGTACAAATATAAGCAATTTGGATAACTTTTCTATTTTACCATTAGAAAGGAAATAAACCAGGAGAGGAAATGTTAAGATGATCTTTTTTTTTTCTAGCTGATAAATCAAAATACTCTGCCTGAATTTCATAACAAACTTTGATTACCTAATCCACATTCTTCATCATATCACAAATGGCATTCTGTACCAAAAACCTAAAAAAAAATGAAATTCCTTGTAGAGAAAGCACCTTCTATATCCTTAAAATATGTTTTGAAGATTGAAAGAGCCTGGTTAGTATTCCACATGAAGCGTAGAAAGTTACACAGAACAAATGTTACACTGTGTATTTTACATTTCCTACAGCCACAACTAAATAGGAAAGAATTTTGAGTTTTGTTGGTTTTAGTTTTTCAGCTAAGCTGAGAGAATAGCTACTGGGGACATATGATCAATGTGAATTAACTTGGTGAATTAACGGTTTGTTGTGTTTTGCCACATTCTTGGAAAAGAAACCAGTTTAAGTTCAGTGTCATCAAAAACTAAGAATGTCTCAGGTAACAGAAAGAAGTCACAGCACAGGGTTGGTTTTGGTGTCAATGCAGAATCAAGCTGCTGGTCCCAGGCAGGAATAGGGAGAGAAGGCAGGTTCTCATTCCAACCAAAGAATCAAGCTTGCCTCTCCTTTTTCTGTCACTCCCTCTTTCACACTCTAGTTCCAGCCGTCTTTTTCTTTTAAACTGAAGGCTGCTTTTCTCTTTTACTTCCACTTCTCCAGAATGTCTCTAGGTTTCCCCTGAACATTAATTACATCCAAGGAAGTCATGACAGTCTCCCTTCCCTCACACTGTGAGAACTGTGGTCACTAGTTTATGGTTTACTATATCCTTGTCTTTTTTCCAAAAAGGAAAAAGCTTAGGGCGCTGATCTCAGTCTCCTTACTATTTATGTGTTACCCCCATAACTACATTAGATAGAGAAGTGACCATCTTCCCTTGGAGTAACCGAGTTGTCAGAGAACCATATTCCACCATGCACTGCCTCCCTAGAAGTTGATCCTATGAAGGGAGCAAGTGTCCATGGCCAGTAGGCATATCATACCATGCCCCTTGACACTTGAACCTCTGAAATGGATGGAATGACCTGGATCCCTTTATCTCCCTACTACTTAAAGTCTACTTTTGCACCTTTGATAAGAGTAAAGTGAAAAAACATATACCTATATATCAATACATGCATATGTGTGTATACACAAGCACATATATATATATATATACATGTACACACATTTATATATGTATAAAATGTACATGTGTATCAATATGTATATAAAAATTTTTACAGACCTGTATGTACATATGTACATGTATCCATATGTGTGTATACAGACAATTATGTACATTTTTAAAAGACAGCATCTGAGTCTCTGCACCCAGGGGTTATAGTGGGCATACATGACTAATATGGACTATGATAGGGCAACATTTTATAAACTAGAGTGCTTGTAAGAGTTAATATCTATATAACTTTTTCCCACTGCCAGATTATAGTAGGAAATAGCCAACTAGTTACTATGGTCAGGAAAGGGAAACACCTGATTTTCATACAAAGGATGAATCCTAGGACTGAAGGGAAATCTATAAATAAACAGAAGAAATATCCTACTATGGTGAAGAAGCACTCTGGGTGAAAAGAACTCCAAAATATATTCTCAGAGGATGGAAATAATTCTGAAATAATCACAGGTAGAGTCTCAGAACAACAAGAAAAACCAATCACATAGGTTGAGCATAAGGACTCTTTGAGTTGATAGAAGAAATGAAAGAACCAAAATACTAATAGTAAATACAAATTTAGAACACACACAAAGAGAAGAAACAGCTTAGAGTAAAAATGAATGGACACTACTCAAGAGAAAACAGGCATTTGTTAGCTGTCTATGGGCTAAGTGCTGTGATATGTTCTTTAAAATATCTGATTTTATCCTTGCAACAAGTCTGGGAGCTAGAGGATATTGTTATCACTCTTTTACATTTGAGAAAACTGAGGAAAGCAGGTTAAATGACTTGTCAAAGGTCACACAATTATCAAGTTTGAGAGGTCAGCTTTGAATTCAGGTCTGCCTGAATCCAGGGCCAGCATTCTATTCACTTTTCTACCTAGCCATCCATTTCAAAGGAAAAAAGGAAGAAAAATGTTATAAATAGAACTTAGTGAACCAATCAGGAAGAAAAAAATTTAAAAATAAAGTCGAAAGACCAACAAATTAAATGAATACCTGATTAAAAGAAAGAGACCTGAAAAGCAGGGCAAAGAAAGATATGTTGATAATCATGGGACTCCATGAAAACCATGACCAAACACAAACCCTGCATATGCTATTTCCAGAAGTCATAAAAGAAAACTTTCCAGAACTTTTAGAAGCAAAGAAAAAAATAAAAATACAAATAATTTATTGTTATTGTTGTTTGTCCTTCATTCTCAAAGAGGAGCAATGACATCAGGAAGGTGACGTCATGACTTCTAAGTGAATTGAATTTCAGTGAAGCAGGGCTGTGCAAGATCACCACCACTCCCTTCTCTGAATCCAGTCAGGTCCCCTGGCAAGATATGGATCAGGACAACTGGAGATGACCTTGGATGCAGTGGGAGACATAGGACTTTTTAAGTTAAGGTCTTTCCAAGTCTCAGTGTGTCCGAGGCAACACCCATTCAGTGATTAAGTCTAGGTAAGAAATGAGACCAAAAATGGCCTGTTTTACTCCATCAAAAAACAATCAATCTGGGAGGCAAAGACCCAGAAGGTCTTCCTGAAAACCTGAAGGCTCCCTCTAGGACTTGAACAGGAAAAAAAAATACATTTACTGTTTTCAAGGAGCATAAATTACACTTAATGCAGAATAGTATAGTACAAACTAGAGAATGATGGAGGCAAAAGAGACATCTGAAGAAAGGGCTCATGGAAATATTGAAGAGGAAGGAAGCAATTTCAGCTATGAATTATGCTTCTAGTTAAAGAAATCAGTGAAGGTTTCATGGAGGAGGTGGCACCATACCTGAGCCGTGAGGGAAGGGAATGATTATAAAAAAATAAGAGATACAATGGGTTGCATTATAGCCATAGAATACAAAATAAGCCAGTTCACAGAGACAGTACACTGAATTTGGGCAATAGCTACTAGTCTAGTCCCGGTAAAATAGCGTGTGAACAGTAGTATGAAATATAGTTGGAAAGTTTGTGTCCAGATTGTTATGAAACTGAAATGCCAAACTGAGAATTGTAGTTTTCATCCTACAGGAGACAAATAGCCTTTGGAAAGTTGCTATTGTTGCCATAGTGGTGGCTTGTGTTTAACAGAGAGGAAGCTTAAACTTCATTCCATTGCAAGTCTATTTTTTTGTAGCCATATGAAAGATGTCCTGGAAAGGAATAAAAATAGTGCCAGCCAGACACATTAGGATGCTAATAATTTTCTAGGAAAAAATTAAGAAAGTCTCCATTTTAAAAGAAGTTTTAATGAATTTTCTTCTTAATTGCTCTATGAAGATGACTGAATTGAATCATATACAATATAAGAAGATAGTGAAACTGTATTTTTAACTTCTTTTTAACAGAAAAAAAGTATATGGGATGTTGGTATTAAAATGTAGTCATTTATTCTCTACAATGTTTATGCCCAAAGAAATTAAACAAAATTCATATCCATATAAAAACAAAAGAAATACATTATCTTATCATTATCAAGAACTCTAGAACATACAACAGAATTCCCAATCCATAAAAGATAGAATAATCAAATACTCTCCTTTGCTTTTTTTATTCCTTTCCATGTGATTTCAATTTCAGTCTTTAATCTTTGAATATTCTTATTCCAAATGATTAGCATGAATTCAAGAATATGATACTGTTAATTTACAAAGAGAGTAATTGTTTATCTACGTCATTAAGTAGAAACCAGAAAAGAATTCTCCACTAAATGGGTTACAAAATACCTCATCTTCTGCGTGGTTAAGGCTCTTTTTTAGGTCTTCCACTCGAAATCTCAGTTTCTTTACTTCAGCCTCATGGTGATCCACTCTGTTGTTTGCATGAATCAGTTCTGCCATTTTATCTTGGTACTGCTTATTTAATTTGCAGTAAGCATGTTGAAGTTCAGCCAACTCCTTTAAAAAGAAAATAGTGTTTCTATTAATCATAGTAATTTACATCATGTAGTATGAGATAAAGCTTTGCAAAATTTAAAGTGCTATGTAAATACTATTAATAAAATAGCAGCACTATTAATCAACAGATAAACAATTGAAAACAATAACGTTTATTAAGCACCTACTGTGTGCCAGGCACTGTGTTATTTTCATCACAATTTTTAATCTGGGTTCCAAACTTGTGCTTCATTGCTTAGTACCTCTGGGAATTAGGCTTCAGTTTTCTCATTTGCCAAATGAAAGGCTAATGCTATGTAATTTCTAAATTTCTTTGTAGCTTTAAAGCTATGAAAAATATGGAAATAAAATCAGATTTGTGGAAACTTGCATTACCATAATTAGCCTATCTGTGTCCCCAAAGTGTTTTCTACTCCAGAGACCAAATCAGTAAGAAATGACAAGCTCTGTCTTAAATACCAGTAGTTGGGTGACTAGGGGTGGGTAGTACTATGCCCCCTCTTACCACACCTAGCACCACTGACTGGCCAACTCCCTTCCCTGCCACAAGATTACAAGATTCTGAAATCAGCCACCATGCCCCTCTTTTCTGTGCCTATGTGGCTTGAATACATATCAGTTGGATAATATGGATAAACCAGTCCAGCTGGTATTTGTGGCAGACAAGGGTTGGCTGGTCTTACTGACTGCTGCAAGTACCCTTCCTCCTCCTAATCACTATAGAAAACCAGGTATTAGCCTTGTCCAATACTTAATGTTCTCTAACCTACATTTGCGTTATGCCCACTAGATTCTCCCCTACTGTGGTAGTAGAAATGTTGAACTAAATTGAAATCTAATTTGCCAATTTGTGGGTGAGACTTTAAGCAGGTCTGTTCTCTTATCTGGGTCTCAGTTTCTTCAACTGTCAAGTGTGTATATTGGACCAGATCAACCCCAAATTCTTTGAAACTTATTTTTAAGATATAAAATTCCTTGACATCCTCTTAAAGGTTAATTTTTCCTTATCTCATACAACTTAACATTATAAATCAGAGGGAGGAGGTGCCAGATTCCTTGCCCTTCAAAAACACTTTCTAACCATCCCTCTGTCACCATGACTCGGCAACTCCACTATTTCTTAGAGAATGACAAGCCTGGAGCCAAGTCAGTGTCCCAGATATGGTTCTTATGCTGAACTTTGCTATAAGGAGTTGAGCTATGAGTTGCCCAGTCTGTAGCTCCCTATGATCGAAGTACCAGAGAAGCCCTAAAGAACTCAGGGAACAGTGATAAAATGAAGAGATATCATAGAACCAGGCAGTGACCAAGCAGGAATGAGAAACTATTGGTAATCATGACCTAGCAATGCCCCAGTCTTCTAAAAGTAGTGATCTACTGCTGTTGTAGCTATCTCACTTACTCCCTTGTTTATCCATTCCTCAACTAAGAATAAGATGAAGGGAAGACAGTCAAACTGTTTCTTTTTTCCTTCCTCCACTAGAAGTTCAGATTATATCATTATATCTTTAAGTGGTATTACTTTGTGTCCACAGTATTGGAGTGATAAATAATAAAATGCAGATACTTATTTGTATCTGAGACAACTTTTTTCATTTAAAGAAAGGGGTGGAGTTGAGAAAGAAGGGAGAACTGACCTGGGAGTGAAAAGGATTTAAATTATTGAAGATTCATAATGGTAAGTTGAATCTGTTGCAGCAATCTGGCAGTAGGATCCAAATCATATCTTTTCAGGGACATGAGAATTAATTGGGATGAGTAATAAATATTTTTTATATATAGTTTCATTATGTGACTTCAGTGTTTGTGTTTGGTGTTGTTTGGGGGGAGTTCCACTGACACTAAACTGATTCAGAAGTCTAACCTTCAATAGATGAAACCAGTTTGAGAGGGTTATTAATTATTAACATTAATTTTAGTATATCTGCTTGATGAATGCTGGATTTCCTCTGTAAATGAGGATCTTATTGCTCTCTTTCGATATATTTTCATTTTTGTGGCTTTTAAGAACCACATTAAAGGAATAGAACAAAAGTTATAACTTTTTAAAAGCATATTTCAAATTATTGCTAGAGACACTGCAGTTACTACTGTTACAGGAAATGAAACATTCAAGCATCATTCAAACTCACAATGAAATAGGATTAGTCACACTGAAAAGGAAAAGGATGTTTGTTGAATGCAAAAAAATAAATAAAGTAAGCAACAACAAAAAAAACCAAAAACTGAAAATCTATTGTTGAAAAAAAAATGTAAGACCTCCACATGAACTTTGCAACTGGAAGTTATTACTGATTCTCCCTTAGTGCTATGAATGATTCTCAAATTTGTAGGGACAACGACAACAGGAAAAAAACATAGATACTTACTATTGTTATGAAAAAAAATACACTGCATAGATTAGACAATATAAATATGGGAGTACTGAAGGTTGGGAGAGGAGTAATTTCCATTGATAAAATTCACTTTTTAATTCCATAGAAAATCAAAACTATTTTCAGACCGTTGAGGTGTCTGTGAGATCTAATCTGGCAATCTTCATTATACTATATACATCTTCTCCCAATCCCTAAATTGTTTTGTCTTGTTTACCACCTGGATATCTTCTTCTATAGAGGGAAGGATAAATATTAATGAATTGCATTGCGCTAAAATCATGGAAACAAACAAATGGAGATAGAATGCTGTTACATGATTCTTCACGAGGCCACAACTCACAAAAAACTAAGAAATTTATTCAAGAGATCCAAATAAGTAAAGTTCTATGGCCTATAAACTCACTTCACTTAAACACAATTGAAAATCTATAAAAGTCTGACTTAGAGAAAATGGATTCTTTGCCAAATGTACGTAACGTACATACTTCCCAATGTGACAGAAGTTTGCCTTCATGATAAAAAATATGTAAATGTGTCAAAATTTTGTGAATTCAACTCAAATCATGTAATACATTTAAGTAAAATTCAATTAGAAATTGGAGAGCCACTAAATTGTAAAGAAGGATTCCTGCAGGTCACATTTTAAAAATGTAATATTATCTATGTTTTTTTAAATTTTTGTTTATTTTATTAAATACTTTCTAATTACATTTTAATCTATTTCTGAATTCATTCAGAAGTGTTGTAGGCCATGAAGTTGACATATTTGATGTAAAATAAGTGCGACAAAGGGAAGATATATTGCATATTAAAATTTGATCAACTAAATTCATCTGATATATCAATTCATACATTGTTTTAACTAAGATGAGTATTTTGAGAAGACAATATAGAAAAAAGTGGGGAACTAGATTCTCCACAGACATGAGCCAATAAAAGGAACCCTAGAATTCAAACAAGGAAGAAAGGTAAGGATAGCCTTTTTATTCTTCCTGTTATTAATTCATTGATTTTCCAAATATAAAATCTATGGTGATTCAAGTGGAACTCCTTTACTATGCTTTTAAACTCAAATCACTCTTGTTTTTGGCCAATACTAGGTCCCAGTTCAAGCCTCACTAGCTCATTGTTTAGGTGTTGATGGCTCAGAGTAAGTGTAAATCACAATTGTTTCTCTTCTGGCCAAAAACTCTGAGGGTCACGCCCTGCCAGACTGACTCATTTGTGAAAGCACACGAGGTCACTTTTGCCGCAATTCTTACCTAGCCTTTAATTACTGAACGAGTGTTACCACAGACAAACTGAGACATGGGAAACATTTGTCTTTAAAAGATCAAGCTCTCCCACTTCATGGAGCCTTCCTAGTTCTCCTAACCTATGTCTTGCCAGTGGACTCAGATGATTCTGGAGGAGAGAGTGAAGCTAATGATTTTACATAGCTCTGCCTCACTTAAATCCAATTCACTTGCAAGTCAAGACATTATCCTCCTGATGTCATTGTTCTTCTTCAAGAAGGAAGGACTAAAACTAGCAACAATAATTCTCTGGGTTGGAAAAGTAAGTCATACTCTGGAAGGAACATGAGTGATTAAAGAAAAAATGTTGTTTGACCTTCATTCTAGAAGAGGGTCACGACATCAAGATGATGACATGACTTGTGGTTGACTTTGATTTGAATGAGGGAGGGTTGTGCAAGGTCACAAACCCCACCTTCTCCTCTAGAGATATCTGGGTCCAGTGGCATGATATTCATAAAGACAACTGGGGATAACCCAGGATGCAGTGTGGGACCCTAGTCATTTTAGGCTAAGATCTTATCAGATTCTCACTTTGAGAGATATACACCAATGAGATGGCCCCTTTCAATAAAAAAAAAAAAAACAAAAGATTGGGAGGGGAAGACCCTCAGCATTCCAGGACAAAAAATGGGAGAGAAGGAGATGGAGATAAGGAAGCAACAACTCATGAAGGCATGAGTTCTTCTACTGCCAATGCAACAGAGTGAATGAAAGTTTGGTTTGTCTTGCTCTTCAGTGTCAACTGGACTTTAAAATGATAGAATACTTTATATGTCTATCTCTTTTGATCCTCTTAACAACATTGCTAGGTAAAAGATGTTTTTATCCTTATCTTACAGATAAGGAAACTGTTAAGTAATTTGCATTAAACTCATAGCTAAGAAGTATCTGAGGTAGAATTTAAACCATAGGTGTGATTCACTCTATATCCCATGAACAAAGGAGTGTTATTCACTGTGTATTGAAATTGAACTTATATTTTTTAGTATTCCAGCTTTGTAAGCCAGGGATATCAAATCATTATCCTGCAGTCATAGTAGGTTGCTTCCAGCCTTAAAGGTAAATCACAAAGTCCTTCTGGCCTTTCCTTCAGAAAAACACATGATGGAATTAGGAAGTATATGGAGATAGAATTTAAATTGCTAGCAGGCAGAAATTGCATATTTTGTCTTTGTATCCACATGTCCCAGCAGAGTGCCTGACAGTTGGTATATAATAATTGTTTTTTTGTTGAAGATCAATAAAAAAAAATTTCGATTTCTGTGGTACCAATGACTAGATATCATAAACTTAATACCAACATAAAATTTGACCTTGAGAGCATCATTCTAATCAGTTATATTAATTAATAAAGCATTTATCTGAAGCAAATGAGTCTCAGTTCTGTGTAAATAATAGATATTGAATAAATGTTTGTGGAATGAATACTTGTTGAATAAAAAAAAATTCTATGACTACTGGAGGAAATGCTAGCTCGCTTAATGTGATGACACTTTTAAGATATGCCAAGAACATTTCTTTGGATTCATTGAAAAGTACTGTCAAAAGGCTTTAAATAGCATATTATTAAAGAATAGAGCTATTTACAAGTACTGTCAACATGCCTGCAGATGTCATTTCATGGAAAAGGAAACAAAGATGAAAGGAAAGAAAATTAATCTACATCCTGAATGTCATATTTGGGAAAAGAAATCTGGATTAGGTCTTATTTTCCTCTGCCAATTCCTATTTCAGTAAAGAATATTCTTGTGTGACTCATTATACTTTTCCTTTACCTCTTTTAAATTACAGTAATCATAATCTATCATAAATCTTAAAAGTACACAGATGAAAACTGAATCAAGGAAAGTGAAACTCCAAAGAGCAAATTATCATATCTAAATGACATTTTTAGAAACTGATCAAACAATGTAATATGATAAATCTAACCCAGAAAAGAGAAATGACAGAAAAAGCAAAGGGACTTTTCTTTATAAAACATTTTATTTAGTTAGAAAACTAAGTTAAAGGGTTTGCATCAAGTTTGTTACAATTAATTGTGGTTAGTCATATGTATACAATTTATCTGTCTTCCTTTATGAAGCAATGTGTCAAATTTTAATTCTAATATGATATTTTCACAAAAAGAAATGTGTACTAGTTGAATTAGTGTTACTATGAAAAAAGGTAAAATAATGCAAGACACATAACTAATATCAATTTTGTTTAAGAAATGAAGTAAAATATATAATCAAATATGAAAATGATCTGAAAAGTAGTTGAAGTAGTGATACAGTGACAATGAAGGGTAACAGCTAGTTAGCTCATTACTGCTGAGAAAAGAAAACATTATCTAAGGCTTGGGTAGGTATCCTATGGAGAAGTTATGGAAAGACGTCTAAAAGAGTGGTATTGGTTGACAAAATGTGGATGGCTTCCTCTCAATGCCATAAGAGGGAATTCCCTCATTAACGAGAATGTAGTTCCTCTGAGATGCTGAAGTTATGAAGTTCTCTTTGTAAATTCTATTGAACATCAAGGGAAGATTTTGATAACAGTGAGGTTCTATTGATGAAAAATTTATTTCAACCTACCATTTTTTTTCTTCTTTGCAAAATACAATATCCAAAAAAAATTAAGTCAGACTTCTCTTTACTTTATTAGATCTATTACTCTATTGTTTAATACAATCATCAATAACTCTGAAAAGCTATGCATTGATTTAAATCTGGACAAAATTGAAAACATTAAGTATCATAATTTCATAAAAATTGTTTTCATTTCCTTTTATTTTTAACTTGATGAGTTTAATAATAATATCATTCTATTTATTCCTATAAATACCCAATTGCCATACTCTACTTGCATGCATAAGATATATACAAATAGATATTAACTGATTTTTTCTTAACTCCAATTTTTTCTTATATCTTTTAAAATTATGTTTATTTTGCATTCAATTATAATCTCTCTGTCCAATTTCTTCTTCTGAATAAAAAATATTAATTGTACATATTTTACATTTTTGCATTGGTCATGCCTGAAAATGTATATAATTCTCTCTTGTTTTCTCTACATTTTTATTTCATTACTTATCAGGTAGGAGATGAGAGAGACAGTTCTTTCTCAATTTCCTGGACTCTTAATTTGAGTTCTAAAATATTTCAGTTTCCGCTGCCAATTCATATTTCCATAAAGAATATTCTTCTATTCTTTTTTCATTCCTTTGTTTTTGTTTGACTGATTCTTGCTATCTCATGGAGGCATTAACTTCCACTTGTCTGACTTTAATTTAATAAATAATCATTAATTTAATTTAATTTAATAAATTGTTTTCTTCGATTAGATTTTATACCTCCTTTTCTATTTGGTCCATTGTACTTTTTGAGTTCTTCAGTGAGTTTTTGTGTTGCTTTTCCAATTTGACCAATTCTGCTCTTTAAGGAGTTGTTTTCTTCGATGTCCCTCCTCTCCCCACAATTTATCCAATTGGATTTTTTAAGGACTTATTTCTACAGTCAATTTTTGTCCTTCCTTTTCTAAGTCATTTGCTCTCTCTTGCATACTTCTCATTTCTTTTCCCAATTTTTCTTCTACCTCTCTTATTTGACTTTTAAAAATTTTTTTTGAATTCTTTCAAGAAGGCTTTTTGGGCTTGGTAACAGTTTATATTCTCTTTTAAAGTTTCAGATGTAGGTATATTGATAATGTTGCCCTCTTCTGAATTTGTGCCTTGATCTTACCTGTCCCTGTAATAAGAATCTATGATCATTGCCCATTTCTGCTTTTTGCTCATGATGTTTGTCTATTTACTGGCTTTTAAAATTGAGCCCTCTTTCTGGAGCACAGGAGGCACTGACTTAAGCTTCTTGTGCTGGGAGCCAGTCCTTGGTTTTGTGCGCCGGGGCATGAGGTGCTGGCAGCTGGAGGCTCTAAGTGCCTGGTAGCTTATGTGGTACTGAGCTGGGATCAGCAACACTAGACATCTTGGAGTGCGGGTGGGTAGTCTGGCCCCTGGAGGTTGCCTGTTCACTACGACTTCTTTAAAGCACTGGAAAGTTTAACTACGGAAGATGTCTTCCAGCCTGTAACTGTTCTTCCTGGAATTGTGCTTCTTACATTTGTGCTGAAGTAGTGGGAAGTTTGGCTGCTGAAGGAAACATGCCTGCCAGTGTACATGGTGATTTTCCAAGCTGGAGTCTAGTGGTTCCCCTGCTTGTGCCGGGGTGAGGAGGGGGTTCCTGGTGTTGGTGCTTGCCTGCTTCACCACCATGGGAATCAGGATCTCCCACTTGTTTGCTGAGGTAGGGCTTGCCTCTGGCTTGCTGGGATACCTACCATTCTGTACTGCCCCCTCCACCAGAGAAAGAGGGGACTGTCCTGTTAAGCCCCCAAGCTTCCCAGGCTACAAGACTACTGCACCCCATCTTTTGGCTGGCTAAGCTCTCTCAGAGTTTTTCCTGGGGCAAAATTTTCTGGGCTTTCAGAAGTGAATAAGTGAGAGTGGTGAGAGTAACCTACCTTGGCTCCCAGAAGACAGAAGGCAGCTCAATTCTCCCATAGAAAATATTCTTGCATGATTCATTAGACTATTTTATGGAAGGACTTCTAGAAATGTAGTATAGGCTGACAAAATGTGGATGGATTCTCAGCACCATTAGAGGGAGTTCCCTCAAAAATGAGATGACAGTTCCACTGATTGTTGAAAATCAGAAGATCTATTCTAAAACTTAGGTTTGATCTATAATATTTTTGTCATTGTTTCCATCTTGGTCACTCATAACCTTGTGTCCCAATGACTTCTGATCTGGGCCCTCTTCCCTTTCCCCTCTATTCTGTCACTTGGTGATCTCATCAGTTCCCATGGATTTAATCATTATCTATAAGTTGATGCTTCAAATCTCACTATCCTGCCCTAAACATTCTTCTGACCTCTAATCTTTCAATTCTCACTGCCTATCAGATATCTCAAACTGGATATTAAGCAGATATCTTATATGCAAAGTATTGTTCCTGGAACAACCAGGAAGCAAGTAAGTGTTCCTGGATCAAAACTGAGCTCATTAGTTTTCCCATTAAACATCCTCTCCCTCCTAGCTTCCTTATTACTATAGAAGGCAACACCATCCTCCCAATTCCTTAACCTCACAACCTAGGAATTATTCTGTACTCCTCGTTATCTCATTCCCCATATCCAATCTGTTGCAAAGCCCTGTTGTTTTCACATATGCAACATCTCTCAAATATGCCTCTTTCTTTCTTCTGTTACTGATACCGCTCTGGTACTGGTCCTCATTAACTCGTGCCTGATGTCCTCATAGCCTACTGGTGGATCTGCCTTTCTTATGTCTATCAAAAGTCCATTCAGTTGCCAAAGTGATTGTCTTAAAGTAAAGGTCTGACAATTTAACCTCATTACTCAATGAACTCCAGTGGCTCCCTCTCTAGGATCAAATACAAAATGCTCAGTTTGAAATTCAGAGCTCTTCACAATCCAACTCCCTCCTATATTTCCAGTCTTTTTACACTTTACACCTAATGTGTTCTCTTTCAACTAGGAATATTGGCCTCCTGGCTGCTCCAGGAACAAGACATTCCAACATGACTGGTCAATTTCTCTGGCTGTCCTCCATGTCTGCAATGCTCTCCCTAATCTTTGCCTCCTGGATTCCTGCAAGTTCCAATTAAAATTACATCTTCTACAGGAAGCTTTTCTCAACCCCTCTTCATTGTAATACCTTATCTCTGTTGAATATTTCTCATTTATCACATACATAGCTTGTTTGTACCTATATGTGTTCTTTTGTTCTCCCCCATTAGACTGTGAGGCCCTTGAAAGCAGGGATTTTTTGTTTGTTTGTTTGCTTTTTACTCTCAGTACTTAAAGTCTTATTGACTTATCAAATAAAATGACTTAGATTGGATTTTCCTCTGCATCAGATCATGAACAGATTTCTAGATTCCTTTTTGTCATTTCTTAGTAGAAGATAATTTTACATTACATTCATATACCGCAATTTGCTTAGCCAGTTCAGTAGGAAAATAGCCCTTTAGTTCTATTTAGCTAATATAAAAAGAGCTGCTATAAATATTTGTTGTAAATATAGATTCTTTTCTTCCTTTTTTTGATAGCCTTGGAGTATAGGCCTAATAGTGATTCAGCTGTGCCAAAGGTTATTCACACTTTGGGGAATTTCTGGGCATAGATCCAAATAGCTTTTCAGAATATCTGGAGAAATTTGTAACTTTGCCAGTGCATTAGTGTGCTTATTTTTGCACAATTCCTCCAACATTTGTCATTTTCTACTTTTATAATCTTTGTGAGGTTGATGGGAATGTGGCGGCTGCTTTAATTTGCATTTCTCTATTTAGTGATTTAGAGCATTGTTTCAGATGATTGTTGATAACTTGCATTACTTCTTTTAAAAACTACCTGTTTGTATCCTTTAAACATTTTTCCCCCAACAGCCTTTACAAATGTGATACTTAGATATTTTGAATATTAAATATTTTTAGATATTAAAGAACTTTGCTCCAAATATATTTTCCCATTTATATTTCCTTTCTAACTTTAACTACCTTAGATTTGTTGGTGGGGAAAAAAGAAAAAACACTTTTAGCTTTACATAAAAGCTTCCCAATTTATGAAGTTTCATACTTTCTGTCACTTTCTATCACTTGTTTAGCTTTTAAATTTCCCTTACCCAAAGATATGAAAGGCAATTAATTCCTTGTTTAGCTAATTTCTTCATAATGTTATCTTTTATATCTGGATCATATATCCACATAGACCTTATCTTCATATAGGCTGTTCAGAAATGACTAGAATCCCTGGTGTGGGGGCTTGCTGAACACTTTTCAGGGCTGCTCATTCACTTTTGGGGTCCATTTTTTACCCATCTCTCACCTGTGGTTCCAAGAAACTGCAGCATGTGCACTGATCACATCCCGGTAAAACTGAAGGTAATTGACAGGTTTCAAACTCTTCAGTGAGTTATGGGGATGCCTATCTCAAGCATGTGAAGACATTCTTTGGCAAAATTGCCAAATTAGAACAATTTGTTCCAACAGGTACAAAGGCAGCTGAAGCAAGCACTTTGCAGCACTTAGAGTTGGTCAGACGTTGACAACACCAAGGTCATCCACTGCATTCCAGGCCATTGCCAGTTGTCTTGACTTTTGTTTTTGCAACTGGATTTCAATGACTCTAGAAGAATGACTGAGGTTGACAATTTTGTGCAACTCTGCCTCACTTAAATCCAATTCATGTGAATGTTAAGATCACCCCATTATGTCATTGATCCTCTTTGAAAAAGACAAACAATAAGATAGTATATTATATGAGATGGTATATTAAATCTGATTTCTGCCAGAATTCTACCCATTTTTAGCAGTAGCTTTTGTTATATAGTCTTTCCTCTAGTAGATGAATGGTTTTGATCTTGTTGAACACTGTTTTATTGCAGAGGAGCAGCTAGGTGGCATAATGGATAGAGTGTAATATCTAATAATTTCCTTTACTTCTTTTGTAATTTTTGTGAGTTCTCTTTTTTCACTTTTGACATAAACAATTTGATTTTCTTTTCTTTTAACATTTAATTAGTTATCTCATTAGTTTACAAGAGAGTTATTAATTTTATTTGTAAATTCAATGGTCTTTCCTTTAATGATTCTTGAATTTTCAAAATTTCTGTCTTGCTACTAAGATTTTTGATTTATTGTTGCTTGAGTTTATTTGTTTTTATTGGGTCCCCAATTTGATGAATTTTTTCTTCCTCTCTTTTTTAAGTGAAGGTATTAAAAAATGTGAAATTCCTCCAAATAAATATTTTAGCTGCGTCTTTTAAATTTGTGTGTATTATCTCTTTAATGCATTTCTTTAAAGATTTTTAAAATTTTTTCTATGTATTACTTTTTGATCCAGCAAAAGTTTAGGATTATGGTATATAGTCTGCAACTATTTTTAAAATCTTCATTTATAATACTTTAGAGGATTTATTTTATTATATTGAGACCTTAAATAATTTGTCCATTATTTCTTCTTTATTATATTTTTGGAGGGGCAATAATACCTCCAAACTAGGTGACCTTTTGTAAATGTTCCATGTACAAGTGAGATATATAAAGCAGTTTTATTCTTATTTATTAATCACTTGGAGACCCATCATCTTTTATTTTTCTAAAGTTCTATTCAGATGCTCAAATTCTTTCTTCTTTGTCTTTTGTTTAGACTTCACAAGGTCTGAAGGAGGTTCATTCACCAGACTTTCATTTTAATTTGCCATAAATGCTTTTGTTTCAATTCTATTTTGTACAAACAACATATTGTTGGATTTGGTATGTGTGTGTGTGTGTGTGTGTATGCACATACGTGTATATATGTATGTGTATGTATAGATATTTATATACTTTTTGACCCCACATCTTTACTCTTCTTTTCTTTTTAATCTCCCTTTCATGTTCCTCTCTGAACATTTAATTTTGTTTTATTACTATTCCCTTGCCTAGCCTGTCTTCCTTTTTGCACCTCTCTTTTCCCTTCCCTTGTGCTTACCAGTAGCAATTTGATTTTTTTATTTTAATTTATGGAATAAAACAAGCATTTCCATAACATATAACTATTTTTTTAAAAAAGATGATTGTGCATGAAACTGCAAATCTTCTCTGCACAAATTGCTGTTCCTTTCAAATATATAATAAAATTATCCTGTAGATTTCTTTCCTTTTTTCTCTTCCCTGCACCTGCAACTCCAGAGACAGATACAATTAGACACATATAGGTGTATGTGTGTGTATGTGTGTAAAATTATTCTGTCTGTACTTCCATTTATCAGTTCTTTCTATGAATGAAGGTAGTTATTTCTTCATATGTCATTTGATTAATTTGGGTATTTGTAATAGTCCGAATAACTTATTTATTCAAAGTCTTCTTTAAAACAATATTGCTGTTACTAGTTACAATATCTCTTGTTTTTTCTCATTTTGTTCTTCATTATTTCATTCAATTTTTTCATGTTCTTCTAATATCCTTGAACTCACCATTTCTTATAGAATAATAGTATCCCATTACAATCATATACCACACCTTATTCAGCCATTCTTCAATTGATGGGTATCCATGCAATTTCCATTTCTTTACCACCACAAAGAGACCTGTCATAGACATTCTAGAATATATGGAGGATTGAGATTAAGTGAAAGGAAATGGGGGCTGGATTTTATTAATCTTGCATTTAACTTTTAGTATTTCCAAGTTAGTGTTTAATTGGGGATTTTAACTTGTTCTTTTTCTATTATTTTTAAATTTTATACCCAAGCCATTAATCTGCTCTGTATTTTATTGATGTGAGCATTTAGAGATATAATTTTTTCTCTAATCACTGCTTTTGCTATATCCTACATGTTTTTATATGTTGTCTCAATATTGTTATTATCTGTAATGAAATTATTAACTGTCACTATGATTTGTTCTTCAACCCACTCACTGTAAGATTAGGTTGCTTAATCTCTAATTATTTTTTAATATATGTTTTCTTGGTCCTTTACTAAGCTATTTTTATTACATTATAACCTGAAAATGATACTTTCCATTTTTCTGTTTTCCTGTTTTTATCTATAAAATTTTATGTACTAATATACGGTCAATCAAAAAAGGTATTCCCTTCTATTTCCATTCAGTTTTCTCCATAAAACTATCATGTCTAGTTTATTTAAAGTTTATTTTATTTCCTTAAGTTCTTTCTTACTTTTTCTTTTGCTTGGGTTTATCTAGTTCTGACAGGGAAAGATTAAAGTTTATTATAATACTATTATTTATCTCCATCTGTAATTCCCTTAACTTTTCTTTTAAATATCTAAATGCATATAGTTCATTGTTGATAATTGCTTCATTGCCCATGGTACCTTTTATCAAAATGTGCTTACTCTGTTTATCTCTTTTAATTATATCTATTTTAGCCACAACTTTATAGGAGATTACTGTTGTTATCCCTGCCTTTTTTGCAACAGCTGAAGCATAGCAAATTCTATTCCATTCAAACTCTGTGTGTATCTTTCACTTTGTGTTATTTTTTTTTTTTTTGCAAATAGCATAGTTTTGCATTTTCATTTTTAATCTACTCTGCTATCGTTTTCTGTTTTATGGGTGAGTTTATCCCTTTCATATTCAAAGGTATATTTGCTATTCATAAATTTCCCTCCATTTTATTTTTACTGTTTTCCTTCTCAGCCTCTCTTTTCAGTTTATCCAGTTAACTTATCTTTTGCCCTTACCCTCTTATTCCTTATTTTACCCTCCTTTCCAAAAGTTTCCCTTTTATTTACACCACCCTCCTAATCTTAATCAACACATCCTTCCAAAAGTCCCTATTTCACCCAATACCACAGTTTTCATACCTCTCTAGAAGTTCAGAAAACTTCTAAATCTCTTTGTTTCCTCTTCAACCAAGATGAGAATATAGTTCCAAAATTACCAACCCTCCATCCCCAACTGCTTCCTCTGTATTAGTTCTTTTTACTTATTAAATATTCTTTTATTGCGTTGTAATCTGAAAAAGGATACTTTTAATTTTTCTGCTTTTAACCACAAAATTCAGCAATTTAAATTTAATGTTTTATGACACTGATATCTCTATGTGTTTATGTGTGCAATTATGTTGAACATTGCTTTAACAATTTCATATACAAGTGAGATTCATTGGATGCCTACCTCACCTTTTGCAACTTTTGCCATTATTATGTGCTCTTTACCTCTTGTATCTCTATTATATGATGGCAATTTCCCATTCTTACTTCCTTCTTTATTCTCATTTGGTCCCCTGTCCTTTGAGTTTTTGTCTTCTCTTAAGATCAACAAACAGAACAAACAATTCTAAAATCCTTTTTCATTTTTACCTTTTTATAAAAACAAAAGAAAACTATGACCCTTAATGATATAAAGGTTCTGAGGACATTTTTTATTATCACTCTTTTAGCACTTAAACAATGCTCTCATATTCACATCAGATTAGACAAACCTTTTCAGGTTCAGAATTTTTTTTTATTATGATTTTCAGATAGTTCTATGATTCCAAAATTATATCTACTTATTCTTTTAAAGACCAGTTGTTTGGGGTATAAATTTCTTAAATTTTTCCCCTCTTCATTTAATTGCTTTTTGTTTTTTTTGACGGCCAACTCTAATTTTCAGGACAATAATTTCTCTGAGATTTTCTATTTTGGGTTCCAGGGTATTAATTCTTATTATTTTTGAATCCTTGGCTATTTCATATTGTATCACTTGTTTCTCATTCTTCCAGGTACTCTTATGACCTTTGTAGTCAGGGCTTGTTTTTTTCTTCAAATCTTTACCTGAACTTGTTATTACTATTTTTTGGGGGGCTTATCCCTCAAAAGACCTTTCAAAAAAGAATCTTTTGGTCTTTCAAAATAAACTCTTTATTCAAGGTAGTCTGAGTTTTTCTTGGTTTGCTCACTTTACCAGTATAAGGCAGAATGCATCAGAGAAAGGGTAGTTGTTCTTGGGTCAGACTTCAAACCTTAATGCTATGCACATGGCCTGCATGGACTTGAGAATGGTGGCCAAGGAAACGATATTCATTCAAGGGATTCCGCAGCTGCTTTTGTGCTGGGTTCTGCCTGGGACCTGTCTCTTACCCCAGAACTCCAAGTTGTCTACCTGGTATATATAGATATTGCCTGAGTTTATTCTGCCCTAAAATTGGATTCAGAGACCACTTCCATTCACTAAGTTCTAGCCAAGGCTTGGAAGACACACTTTGATGGTCTTTTCCTAGGGTCTTTCCTCACTAGAACTTTTATACTGGCTCTGGATTTAGGCCTTGTTAGAAGCATATCATACTGGAACTCTGCACTGGACCTGCCTAGAGATCCCAATGGCTTTCTTGCTGGTCTCCTGTTATTATGAACTTCCTTGAGCTTCTGTTATCAGGCTTCTAGTGCTATTTCAGACCTCCTAGTCTCCTGGGATTCCATGAGTTCCTTTGTACCTTCTCAGACTTTTCTATCTCAGGGTCTCTATGGGATAATAGCCGTCCTTCTATGGATTTCAGAGTTGAGTAACAAGTTAATGGGTGCCTTATTATTTCTTTTTAGACAGGTGAATTTTGGGGGTGGGGAATCAATGCTCCTCTACATCTTGACCTAGCCTATTACTATCTTTCCACAATTCCACTTTCATTTCCATTTCTAACCAAAATGAAAACAAAAGGTTATTGTGAAGAGGAAACAGATTTTTATAATACAAATATATAAAAGTTATAAGCTACAAATATCAATATATAATTAAGCTTCTCAAGAATCTTTTAATTTCTTGACTTTCTCCCTTTCTGGTCTACATAAGTCTTAGTCCATGATATTCTCTTGTCCCTTCATACTTGGTGTACAATACTCCTGTTTACTCTCCAAAGACTAGTGGGTTGCTTAACTTAGAATTCTTGAAGCTATTGCTTACCACTAATGGTGCTGTAGCCGTTACAATTTTTTAATGGCAAGTTGAATATTATAAGAACATCTCTTTGCCACCATTCTTTCAAAGGGTTACCATTACGATAAATGACTGAATCACTTAGAAACATACACTAGTAATTATTTGAAATCTAAATATCTTCCTGTAGCTTATTTGCAAATGTATATAATTGGAATCCATCCAAGACAGATATTCACTTGAAATGGCAAAGTGCCAGTGAATGGAATTTTGTATGGGAAAATTGTGTGAATGGTAAGATTTATACTTCAGATAACTCTCTTCCAAGGGGAAACTAAGTCTTAGCTGCTGCAGGAAAACTAAGTCATGAGATCAAGAATCTAGGAATACTTAGCTGGGAGAAGAAAAAACTGGGGTAATATGATAGTAATGTCAAAACATTTTAAAGGTTCACTTGTTCTCTTTGGCTCAAGGGGGAAGAAATAATGGGTGGAAGTTAGGTGGAAGAAGATTTTTTACTTACAACTAGGAAAAACAGTCTCACTCTTGGTACTGTCCTCAAAGGGAATTGACTGCTTTACCACATAAAGATCTCCTAATATTTGGTGATTTTAAGCAGAGGATAGAAGAAAAATTGTACTTCTGATTCATAATTTGGGCATGGAGGTGACCATTGAGTCCCCTTTGAATATGAAATATATGGTTCTATTATTTGTAGTTCTATCTCACCATGACTTTTTAATTGTGATTCGTTCTTAAAATTTACATGATAAAATATATTACATCTATGGTGTGACATTTTTGTCTGATCTTAAATGTGAAAAAAATCACAACATAAATTAGATTCATATATACAAGATAATATTCACTAAACTGTCAATTTATTGGGGAAAATGTGCTGTCTATATAATAAATAATATTCACTATTTTGTAGACCAATGTCATTTTAGCTGGAAGGTGTAGATTGTTTAGAAGAATTTACTTCTGTATAAAACAAACAGCATAAATGAGCACCTAATTAATAGTCCTCAATTGTAGTATAATATAATAAAAATTACAAAAAATTTACAAATTTAAATAAGCATCTAAAATTTCCCTATCTTTAAATTAACTCATTTATTTCATCATCTTAGTTTGTTAAAAAGATGAAAACTTTAAAAAGTAAGAGTCTTAAAGGCTCACTCTGCAATTTAAAACACATTAAGTAATATCAGACTTTCCTGTTTAAATTTTCATTATTTATAAGCTACCTCATCAATCCATTCTTTAGTAAACAAGAGTAATTTTTTCCACTGATAAGTATTTCAAGCATCTAATACTAAAATTATAATGCTTTTTGATTGCTTTAAACCACTAAGAATAAAGAGAATCTTCCTGGAAAACAAGTAATGATATAATGAAAAGTGATAAAGTTGAAAAAAAACACATCTTTTGCATCTGTGAGACAAAAGTTTAATATTTTAGGGTAGGTGGTATTTGTTTTTGTTCAGTTTGAAAATCAAGTGGGCAGTGATGGTAACCAACTGTAATTAGCAGTCACTACATTTGTAGTCTTAAAAAATAACACATTTAGAGTGTATTGATTTTCCGAGATCCTGAAATTCACACATGTCATACATAACCCCAAAATACTTAAATAATTATTCTAGAATAAATTAAAACAACATCTTTACAGTCTGTTGACAACCTTGTTATAATTTGTCTTTGTTTAATAATAGTATCACAAGGGCACTTGTCTCATAAAAGAAAAGTTGACTGAGATATGTTGGATTACCATCATGACCAAATAGATTAACTTAAATATCAAAATTCACAATTCCCCTAAAATAGGTGTATAACAACAATCCATTAAAACATGTCACATTTTCTAAGGATTGATATTATGTTCTCTTTTATTCACTTTAATTTTTACCACAACAAACAAGAAGAGATAAATCTTCAAAGAGCAGAACTACAATTTTCTTGGTAAACTATTAGTAATTGCCTATAGTAAATACTAATATTTAAAAAGAATGGTATGCTCACCTTTTCTTTATATTTTCGTTCAACTGTAAAGATCTTAGCCCTTTAGAAGGCACTAAGTGTCAGTTACACTAGTCAATCACCCTTCTTAAAAGAAAACTATTGTAATAATGACTTTCCTTCAAAACAGTAAAGCAGATGACCTGAACATGTCGTAAACAAACTTCAAACTAATTCAATAGTACATGAATAAAGATTTGTAAGTATGTGATATTTTTCTTAAACACTTTGAAAGATCTTAGAAACATGTTTTATGAGAGTAAAGATAACCATTGTCTTAAGAATTTTTTTTTGTTAAAAACTCATGTGAATTGGTGAATGTGACAAAAATTGTTATCAGAAAAATTAATTCAATAAATTTGAAACCTGAAAATTGAAGATAATACCATTAAAATTGATAACCAGATCAATTACACTTTATATTTAAATCTGTAGAGAAGATTTTTATGTAATTGATAGAGGTAATCACCCGGATTTTAATAAATAATTTCAATTGCAAAAATTTGAAGCTATTTTAAATAGTAGAATCAAAGCAAGTAGGATAATAAGGAAAGAGATTGCTTGGGGAAAAGTCTTTGTATCAAATATGAAGGGACTAAAATTCAATGCATATAGGGAAGTAATAAAAATATGCAAGACTTTCCTCAATGGATAAGTGATTAAAAATATTAACAAATGATTCTCAAAAGAACAGCAGCATACTATAAAGAATTTTATGAAATATTGATACAAATTTCTAATAAGAAAATACAAATCAAAATAATTCTGAAATTATGATGCATGACAGCACTTCTCACAGCATCTGCCACATAACAGGAACTTAATAATTGCTTGTTGACTTGACACATGACAAACTAGGAAGCATAACAAAAAATGAGAATAATCCATGTAATAAATTTTGGGGAAAGGCAGGCATACTAATGCATTGTTGGAGCATCTATAACTTGGCCCAATCATTCTAGAAAGCAATTTGAAGTCACATTAATAAAATGAATAGCAATTCCATGGTCTTCAACTGAGAGATATATTCTGCTACTGGGCATATACCTTAAGAAAGTAAAACATGAAGAAAAAATCCAATATATACCAAAATGTTCATAGCAGAAATTTTTTGCATGTGTGTGCGTCTCTGTATGTGTGTGCATGAGATAAGAATTAGAAATAAATTAGATGCCCACTAATTAAGAAATGTTTAAGCAAGGTTTGTTACTTGAATGTGTTATAATATCACTCTGCCTTAAGAAATTATGTACATGAAAAATACAGGTAAAGATGAGAAGACATTTATGAAGTTACATAAAGAAAAAACAAAAAAATGAAAAAAAAATTCTTAATAATTAAAATAATGAAGCTTTATGCCAGACAAAAGAGATAAAAATGCAACTCTCCCTTCTTTAATTTCAGAGGTGAAGGACAATGGATATTGAAAAATGCATATAAGAACATACTTGGCTGTTTAGATTTGCTGGACTATTTTTTTTATTTTTTTATTTTTTAATGTTTAACAATCACTGCCATACAATTGTGATTTTATCCCCCCCACCTACCCCCCACTCCCCCCTTCCCTCCCCACGACTGCATACAATTCTGTATAGATTCTACATATACTTTCCTATTGAGTATATTTTCACTATAGTCATGCTATGTAGTCAGACTAAGATAAATGAAAGAAATCGTATAACAAATCAGAACATGATACACAAACACATACACATACACAAACATGATCTGTTACATTATGTGAGTGACTTCCATATTTCTCTCTCTGAGTGTGGAAGGCATTTTGCCTTGAGAACCACCATTGGGATTTTTTTTTTTTGTAAGAAGTTCTTGTGTTATTACAAAAATCTAAGTCTACCAGAAAAAACTCTCACACACTGTGGTCGTTGCTGTGCATAAAGTTCTCCTGGTTCTGCTCCTTTCACTCAGCATCAGGTCATATAAGTTCTTCCAGGCCTCTCTGAAGTCTTCTTGTTCATCATTTCTTATGGCACAATAGTACTCCATTACATTCATATACCATAATTTATTCAGCCATTCCCCAATTGATAGACATCCCCTTGACTTCCAGTTTTTGGCAACTACATAGAGTGATGCTATAAATATTTTTGTACATGTGGGACCCTTTCCCATTTTTATGATCTCTTGGGGATATAGTCCTAGTAGCGATATTGCTGGGTCAAAGGGTATGCACATTTTTGTAGCCCTTTGGGCATAGTTCCAAATTGCTCTCCAGAATGGTTGGATGCGCTCGCAGCTCCACCAAAAATGAATTAGTGTTTAACTCTCACACGTCCTCTCCAGCATTTATCATTTTCTTGTTCTGTCATGTTTGCCAATCTTATAGGTGTGATGTGGTACCTCAGAGTTGTTTTGATTTGCATCTCTCTAACCAATAGTGATTTAGAGCATTTTTTCATATGATTATAGATAGCTTTAATTTCTTCTTCTGAAAATTGCCTGTTCATATCCTTTGACCATTTATCAATTGGGGAATGACTTGTATGATTATACATATGGGTCAGTTCTCTATATATTCTAGAAATGAGGCCTTTATCCCCGAGCTTAGCTGTAAAAATTCTTTCCGAGTTTCCTACATCCCTCCGGATTTTGGTTGCATTGGGTTTGGTTGTGCAAAAACTTCTCAGTTTAATGTAATCAAAGTTATCCATTTTACATTTCATAATGCTTTCTATCTCTCCTTTAGTAAAGAATTCTTCCCTTCTCCATAGATCTGATAAATACACTATTCCTTGCCTCTCCAGTTTATTCATGGTATCAATCTTTATACCTAAATCATGTACCCATTTGGACTTTATTCTTGTGTACGGTGTCAGGTATGGGTCTATCCCTAATTTCCACCACACTGTTATCCAGTTTTCCCAGCAATTTTTGTCAAACAATGAGTTCTTATCCCAGAAGCTGGGGTCCTTGGGTTTATCAAACAGAAGGTTGCTATATTGCTTGCCTACTGCATCTTGAGTGCCAAGTCTATTCCACTTGTCTACCTCTCTGTTTCTTAGCCAGTACCAAGTGGTTTTGATAATTGCTGCTTTATAGTAGAGTTTGAGGTCTGGTAGCGCTAGGCCACCTTCCCAAGCATTTCTTTTCATTAGTCCCTTTGATATTCTGGACCTTTTGTTTTTCCAAATGAATTTTGATATTATTTTATCCAGCTCTAGAAATTAATTGTCTGATAGTTTAATTGGTATGGCACTAAATAAGTATATTAATTTGGGTAGGATTGTCATTTTTATTATATTAGCACAGCCTACCCATGAGCAACTAATGTTTTTCCACTTACTTAAATCTGACTTTATTTGTGCAAAAAGTGTCTTGTAATTGTGTTCATATAATCCCTGGGTTTGTTTTGGCAGGTAGACTCCTAAGTATTTTATACTGTCTACCCTAGCTTTAAATGGGATTTCTCTTTCTATCTCTTGCTGTTAGACTTTGTTGCTAATATATAGGAACGCAGAAGATTTGTGTGGGTTTATTTTGTAACCTGCAACTTTGTCAAAGTTGTTTATTAATTCAAGTAATTTTTTTCTTGAATCTCTGGGATTCTCTAGGTAAATCATCATATCGTCTGCAAAGAGTGATAACTTAGTTTCTTCTTTGGCTATTCTTATTCCTTGAATATCTTTATCTTTTCTAATTGCTACAGCTAACATTTCTAGTACCATATTGAATAATAGTGGTGATGATGGACAACCTTGTTTCACCCCTGATCTTATTGGGAATGCATCTAGCTTATCCCCTTTGCATATAATGCTTGCTGAAGGTTTTAGATAGATACTGCTTATTATTTTATGGAAAGTTCCCTTTATTCCTATGTTCTCCAATGTTTTTAGTAGCAATGGATGTTGTATTTTGTCAAAAGCTTTTTCTGCATCTATTGAGATAATCATGTGGTTTTTGTTAGCTTTGTTGTTGATGTGATCAATAATGCTAATAGTTTTCCTAATATTGAACCAGCCCTGTAGTCCTGGTATGAATCCTACCTGATCATAATGTATTAATCTCGTGATAAGATGCTGTATTTGTTTTGCTAGAATATTATTTAAAATTTTTGCATCTATATTCATTAGAGAAATTGGTCTATAATTTTCTTTCTCTGTTTTGTCTCTTCCTGGTTTGGGTATCAAAACCATATTTGTATCATAGAAAGAATTTGGGAGGACTCCTTCTTCCCCGATTTTCAAAAATAGTGTATGTAGTATTGGAATTAACTGTTCTTTAAATGTTTGATAGAATTCACTTGTGAATCCATCTGGCCCTGGAGATTTTTTCCTAGGGAGTTCATTGATGGCTTGTTCAATTTCTTTTTCTGAGATGGGGTTGTTTAAGTATTCAACTTCCTCTTCTGTTAATCTGGGCAATTTGTATTTTTTAAAATATTCATCCATCTCATTTAGATTATCGAATTTGTGGGCATAATGTTGGGCAAAGTAGTTTCTAATTATTGTTTTAATTTCCTCCTCATTGGAGGTGAGTTCACCCCTTTCATTTTTAATATTAGTAATTTGGTTTTCTTCTTTCTTTTTTTAAATCAGATTGACCAAAGGTTTATCAATTTTATTAGTTTTTTCATAAAACCAACTACTGGTTTTATTTATTAATTCAATAGTTTTCTTAATTTCAATTTTATTAATCTCCCCTTTGGTTTTCATTATTTCTAATTTGGTATTTACTTGGGGATTTTCAATTTGTTCTTTTTCTAGCTTTTTCAACTGCAAGCCCAAGTGATTGATCTCCTCTTTCTCTATTTTATTGATGTAAGCATTCAAAGATATAAAACTTCCCCTAATAACTGCTTTTGCAGTATCCCATAAGTTTTGGTATGTTGTCTCACTATTGTCATTCTCTTAAATGAAATTGTTGATTGTTTGTATGATTTCTTCTTTAACCCAACCCTTCTTTAGAATTAGATTATTTAGTTTCCAATTGATTTTTGGTTTCTCTTTCCATGGCCTTTTATTACATGTAATTTTTAATGCATTGTGATCTGAAAAGGATGCATTGATTATCTCTACCTTTCTGCACTGGATTGTGAGATTTTTATGTCCTAGTACATGGTCAATTTTTGTAAATGTTCCATGTACCGCTGAGAAAAAGGTATATTCCTTTCTGTTCCCATTTAATTTTCTCCAAAGATCTATCATATCTACCTTATCCAGAGTTTTATTTACCCTCCTTAACCTCTTTCTTGTTTATTTTGAGGTTGGATTTATCGAGTTCAGAGAGGGGGAGGTTGAGGTCCCCCACTAGTATAGTTTTGCTATCAATTTCTTCCTTCAGCTCCCCTAACCTCTCCTCTAAGAATCTGGATGCTATACCCCTTGGAGCATACATGTTTAGTAATGATATTGCTTCATTGTCTATGGTGCCTTTTAGCAGGATATAGTTTCCATCCTTATCCCTTTTGATTAGATCTATTTCTGCTTTTGCTTTGTCTGAGATTAGGATTGCTACTCCTGCCTTTCTTACATGAGCTGAAGCACAATATATTCTGCTCCATCCTTTGACCTTTATCCTATGTGTATCCCCCCATTTCAAATGTGTTTCTTGTAAGCAGCATATTGTTGGATTATGGCTTTTAATCCATTCTGCTATCCGTCTCCGTTTTATGGGAGAGTTCATTCCATTCACATTCACAGTTATGATTACAATCTGTGTATTTCCCTCCACCCTCTTTCCCACCATTTGTGCTTTTTGCTCTCCCGTCTCCCTTCCCCTCCTCAATAGTATTCACTTTTCTCCCCCTCCTCCTGCAGCCTTCCCCTCCTTCTTTTAGCCCCCCTCCCTTTTACTCCCCTTTACTCTTATTGCTTCTTTCTTCCCTTTTAGCCACCCTCCCCTTTCTTCCCCCTTCCCCTCCTACTACCTATAGAGCTAGTTAGGATTATCTACTTAAGATTATTGTTCCCTCCTTTGAACAAATCAGATGAGAGTACCTCTCAGACAATGCTCATCTCCCTCCCCTCCTTCCCTCTACTATAGTTTTGTACTTCTTCCTGTGATATAATTTGCCATTTTTTGCTTCCCCCTTTCCACACCTCCTATTACATTCCCTTCTCATACTTAAATCATATTTTTGACATGACATCATTTACTTTATGCCCGTTCCCTCTACATATATCCCTTTTATCATAATAGCTGCACAGTTCTCAAGATTAACAGGTATCATCTTCCCTTATATGGAGGTAAACAGTTTGCCCTAATTGAGTAGCAAGTTTTTGTTTTTGTTTTTTCCCCTCTGTTTACCTTTTTATGATTCTCTGGAGACCTGCATTTGAAGATCAAATTGTCTATTGAGTTCTGGTGTTTTGGTCAGGAAGCTCTGGAAGTCCCTTATTTCGTTGAATGACTTTCTCCTTGCCTGAAATGTTATGCTGAACTTTGCTGGGTAGTTGATCCTTGGTTGAAGTCCCAACTCCTTTGCCTTACGGAATATTGGGTTCCAGTTCTTTCGATCTTTTAATGTAGAAGCTGCAAGGTCCTGTGTGATCCTGATTGTGTGTCCTTGATATTTGAATTGTTTCTTTCTGGCTGCTTGTAGTATTTTCTCCTTCATTTGATAGCTCTGGAATTTGGCAACTATATTTCTGGGGGTTTTGAGTTTGGGATCCCTTTCGGGAGGGGAACGGTGGATTCTTTCAATGACTATTTTGCCCTCTGAGTCTAGTACTTCTGGGCAGTTTTCCTTGATGATTTCCTGGAAGATGTTGTCCAGACTCTTTTCTTCATCACGGGTTTCTGGCAGGCCAATAATTCTTAAATTTTCTCTCCTGGATCTATTTTCCAGGTCAGTTGTTTTTCCAATTAAATATTTTACATTTTCTTCTATCTTTTCATTCTTTAGATTTTGTTTGACTGATTCTTGTTGCCTCATTGAGTCATTAGTTTCTACTTGCCCAATTCTAATCTTCATCGTATTGTTTTCTTCCGTTAGCTTTTGCATTTCCTTTTCCATCTGACCAATTTTTCCCTTTAAGGAGCTATTTTCTCCATTTAATTTTTGTATTTCTTTTTCCATTCGACCAATTTTTCCAGTTAGGTTTTGGGTTTCCTTTTCCATCCGTTCAATTTTCCCAATTAGGTTTTGGGTTTCCTTTTCCGTTTGATTAACTCTTCCTTTTAGGGAGTTATTCTCTCCAGTTAATTTTTGAACTTCCTTTTCTATTTCTTCAATTTTCTTTTTCAGAGTGATGTTCTCATCAGTGAATTCTTTTTTTATAATTTTAAAATCATTGGCCAGTTTTTCTTTTATATCCTTCTTCAGACGTTCCAGGTAATCTAGTTGTGCTTGTGAGAAATTCATAGTCCCATCTAAAGTTTCAGATGGAAGTACAGTCTCAGCTCTGACCTCTTTGGTGTTTGTGTTTTGGTCCTTATCCCCATAGAAAGATTCTATGGTTTTTTCACTTTTCGTCTGCTTTTTCCGATTCATGATGTTGGCTGAGTGTTGTAGTTTTTGGTTCTTTCATTCAGAAGATACAGATCTTTTAAGTTGGGCTGCTGTGTGTCTAGGCTGAAAGCAGGCTTTTTTGTTGTTGTTGTTGTTGTTGTTTCCCAGATCAACCCTGAGGTTAGCTTGTTAGGTGTGTGGGAGGGGTGGTCTGGTCTCAGGGGATCTTCTCAGCTGACTTGAGGCAAAGGCAAGGTCAGGGGATGGTGATCCCAGCTTCCCTATTGTCTCCCCTTCTCCCCTGGAGGGCTGCGGTACGCCTAGAAATTAATGCATGTTCCCGCCCCTCCTGGGGCTTGTCTCCTGGCTCTGAGGCTTGCCTGGGTCTCAGTGCGAATTTTCTCTGCCCTGGGTTGTCTGTCCCTCCAGATCGCCTCCGCCACAGTAGGAATAATCCCCCCTTGCCACTTTTCCAGCCTCTGGTGTTGTGAGACCACCCACCCCCTTCTACTGTTCCCTCTTATCCAGGATTAATCTGGGGAGGAATTTTATGGTTCCCTCACGGTCATCAGCGGGGAGGAGAGAGCACTTACTGATCACTCCACCATCCCAACTCCTGGAAGTTCAAGTAGCTGACCCACTGAAGTCCAGTCTTCAGGCTGAAGGTTTTAAGGGCTGCTGCGCTGATATCTAGCGCTCAGCGGCTCTCATCGGCTCGGCCTGGCTTATCTCCTGCTCCGCTGGTCTCGCCCGCCACTCTCTGGCCCCTCAGGTCCCCTCCGCCCTGTCGCACCGACAGTGCTGCGCTGTGCGCCGGGGTTTTACCCCCGCCGAACAGATCCCTCTCGTGGACCCTCCAGTCCAACCTGGACTCTGAATCCGTCAAAGTCCGTCACCCACTGGATTCTATACCTCCAAAGTCTGGTCAGACTCTCCCCCCAGAGATATCCAGAGGAGTTTTTCCAGGAGCTTGGGTGAGTCGTTGCTTTCACTTTGCCATCTTGGCTCCGCCCCCCGACTATTTTTTTATTTAAAAAATTCTTTACTAAAATGATTACTTGTGTGAGTAGAGGATGGTAAGGAGAGTAATTTGAAATGATGGTTATGTAAAAACAAAAGATGTCAATAAAATTATAATTATTAAAATAATAATAAAATATTAACATATATGCAATTATGAAGATTTTTATTCTGAATTGAATTCTATTGAGCTGCACACGTATGGTAAAGAAAGGACCACTGAAATAATGTGACAGTAAACAAAGAGCACATAAGGACCATGAAAATGTGCTGATGAACACTACTTCATCAAAGTAATATAACTCTGGGATTAGAATTTAGATCAAGTGAATAAAGAAGAACAATTTCCTATGTAGCCACCAGGAAATAAAGAATAGGGCCTTCTGCAAGCTCCTCTCACGTAAATCAGAGTTAGATCATCTCAACCAGGGGTATATTGGAGCCAGCTCTAAATGGATCTTGACAGTACTGATTGTTAAATATTTAGTATGAGCATTTATACCTTGGAAATCAATAAACACTAAAAATCAGGGCTTGATTAAAAATTTTGTTGGTAGAGGAAATATCAATAACTCAGACTAAACTTAAGTGTATTTATACCCTTTTCCCCAGATAGTTGTCAAACATTTACCAGCACAACTGTGAGTAACAATATAGAGGAAAGAATAAATGAGTGTCAAAACAGAAATGAAGTAACTTATTTCATGCAAAATAACATTCTCAGGGGTAGGATATGAAAACTGCTTTTATTGCCTCTGAGGATACAAAAGACAGATTGGAAGGACTTTTGGTGCCAAGATGGCAGAACGAGGAAGGAATAGTCTGAAATCCGACCCAATTCCCCTCCAAACAATGAGAAAACCACCTCTGAATTGATCCAGGAGCAGAGAAGCAGCTTACCAGCAGGGCAGGAAAGGTCTGTCTCATTGGGGTGGGAGGGGAACAAGGTCCAAAAGTATCAGAAGCCAGTCAGGCTTACAGCAGGGGACCGTCAGCAAGGCTCCAAGTCTGTGGCAATCCACTATTGAGGCCCCATCCTACTGCAAATCAGCAGCCCCCTGGGAAGCACAGCAGGACCTCATCCCAACAACCTCACCCCCAACACAAGGCATCAGCAGGGCCTTGACCCCATTCCTAACCATTAGTAAAGCCCCACTCCAGGACTGTGAAACAGCAAGATCCACCAATGGGAAGTATCAGCAGAAAGACATTTTCCTTAGCAATCTAGCAGCAGGGCCCCTGTTTCTATAGCAACCTAGCAGCAGGATTCCACCCCTGAGGCATACCAGCAACAAGATCCTTCCTATAGTGTCAGGCACCAGAAAGACTCTTTTAAATAGCAACCCAGCAGAAATTTCATACCCCTGGGGCAGGCCAACAGCAAAATCTCACATGTAGGGGAAGCCAACAGGGAGGTTCTAACCCCTCAGTATGAGCAAGAAAGGTATCCTATCCTCCAATGAAAGCAAGCAGCTAAACTCTGAAGTCCAGTGAAAGCTAGCAGTAAAACCCTGAGCCTTAGTGCAAGACCAGAGATCAACTCTTAGATAAAAGCACCAAGTCAAAATAATGCAGAAAAATGAGAAAAATAAATACAAAACAAGAACTGGACTATAGAATGTTACTATGGTTACAGGGAAGATCAATGTGAAATTGCTACATGTGAAGACTGAAATGTAAATATAATTTGGTCCCAGGCACATAAAGAATTCCTGGAAGAGATTTAAAAGGATTTTTCAAAGCAAATTAGAAAAGTAGAAAAAAAATTGGGGAAGAAAATGATAATAATGAAAGAGAATAATAAAAAAAGAGTCAGTAGTATGGAGAAAAGTATACAAAAATGAATCAAGGAAAATAATTCCCTAAAAAATAGAATTGGTCAAAGGAAAAGGAAGTAAAAAAGTTTACTGAAGATGACAAAGTACTTAAAAATCAGAATTGAGCAAATGGAAGCCAATGAATCTATGAGACATCAAGATACTATAAAACAAAATAAAAAAAATAAAAGAAAATGTAAGTTTTTTATTGGGAAAATACCTGACCTGGAAAATAGATCCAAGAGAATAAGATAAGAATTATTGAATTCCCTGAAAGCCATGATTTAAAAATAATATCTGGACAATATCTTTCAATGAATTACTAAAAATAACTGCTTCAAGATGTTACAAAGAGAGGGAAAAACAGAAATTGATCACTACCTGAAGGAGATATCAAGACAAAAACTCCAAGGAACATCACAGCCAGATTCCAGAGCTCACAGATCAAGGAGAAAGTATTACAAGTAGCCAAAAAGAAATAATTCTAGTGCTGTGGAACTACAGTCAGGATTACACAAGATTTGGCAGCTTTCACATTAAAGAACTGGAGAGTTTGGAACATGATATACAAGAAGGCAAAAAGTTGGAATTACAATCAACAATCATGCAGCCAGCAAAACTGAATATAATCTTTCAGGGGAAATAAATGGATATTTAATCAAATAGAGGATTTTCAAGCACTTCTATTTAAAAGACCAGAGATGAATAAAAATAATTGACCTCCAAATATGACTCAAGTGAAACATAAAAAAGGTAAAAAAGAAACAAGAAAGAGAAATTATAAGAAATTTAATAAGGTTATACTGTTTATATTTCTATATGGCAAGATAATATTTCTAACTCTTAAGAAGGTTTTACTTACTATAAGTAAGTAAAATAAATAAGAACTTATTACTATAAGAACCATTGGAAAGAGTTTATATAGAAAGAAGGTATAGATCTAAGGTGACTTAGATGGGATTATATCCCCAGCCCCCTACCAGCCTAAAATAGAAAATGAAAAAAAATATTGCACTGGAAGAAGAAAGAGGGGAGAGAGTGAATGGGGTAAATTATCACACACAAAATAGCTGTGAAAGAGCTAGTATAATGGGGGTGGAAAGATTTGGGAAGGGGGATTAATGACAGGAACAACTTAAACCTTTCATCAAAATTATCTCAGAGAATGAATAACATACATATTCATTTGGATACAGAAATCTATTTTAGCCTACACACGTGTGTGTGTGTGTATACATACACCCTATTGTGTGTGTTCATCCTTCATTGCCAAAGAAGACCATGCCATCAGCGAAAAAATGACATGACTTGCACTTGACTTTGAGGGAGGGAGGGCTGTGCAGGTCACCAGCCTCACTTCTCCTCCAGATACATCTGAATCCAGTGACCAGATATTTATCAGGATGACTAGAAATGACCCTGGATGAGGCAACTGGGGTTAAGTGACTTGCCCAAGGTCACACAGCTAGTGAGTGTCAAGTATCTTAGGTGAGATTTGAACTCAGGTTCTCCTGACTCCTGCACTGGTGTTCTATCCACTGCACCACCTAGCTGTATATATATAATGAAAAGGGATGGGGATCATAGAAGAGGAAGGGGGGCAGATTAAAAGAAGAGTATATATATATTGGGGTAGGTAATTATTAGAAGTAAAATAATTATGAGGGAGAAAGCAGTAGAGGGAAGTGAAGGGATGGTATAAATAAGGGGGAAATAGCATGAAGAGAAATGCGCAGTTAGTTATAATTATAAATGTGAGTGGGATGAACTCATCCATAAAATGGAGCCAGATAGTAGAATAAAATAGGTAAATCATTGATTAATTTGATCTAAAAAATGAAAGAAGAAAACCAAATTACTAGTACCCAAAAGGAAGAGTATATTAGGACAATCATAAGAAGTTATTTTGCCGAATTATGTGACAATGAAGTTGATAGTCTAAATGAAATGGATGAATATCAATAAAAAATGTAAATTCACCAGTTTAACAGAAGAAGAAATAAAATACTTAAACCCAATCTTAGAAAAAGAAATTGAACAAGTCACCAAAGAAATTCCTAGGGAAAAAAATTCTACTAAACATTTAATGAATTATCAATTCCAATTCTACATAAACTATTTGAAAACAGGCAGAGTCCTAGGAAATATTCTCTGTGAAACAAACATGATGCTGATACCTAAACCAGGAAGAGCCAAAAGACCAAAAGAAAATAAGAGACCAATGAATAATGATGCAATTATTTTAAATAAAATACTAGCAAAGAAGTTGGAGCAATACATCACCAGGATCATGCACTACACCCAGGTGGAATTTATAGCAGGAATGCAGGGCTCCTTCAAGCTACCAGCATAATTCATCATATCAATAAAAAAAGCCCAGAAATCATATAAATATCTCAATAAATATACAATTATTTTGACAAAATAAAGCACCCATTCCTATTAAAAATACTAGAGAGTACAGGAATGAATGATAAATGATATTTTTCTAAAACCTTCATCAAGCATTATCTGTTATGGGCATAAGCTAGAAAACTATGCAATTGAATCAGATTGAAGCAAGGATGCCCACTACCATCTCTATTATTTAATATTGTCCTAAAAATGTTAACTATAATAATCATAGAAGAAAAAGAAATTGAAGTCATTAGAATTTACAATGAGGAAAAAAAATTATCTCCCTCTACAGATGATATGATGCTATACTTAGAAAAACCTAGAGAATCAAATTAAAAAAAAAAACTACTTGAGATAATTAACAACTTTACCAAAGTTGTAGGATACAAGATATACCCAAATAAATATTCAGTATTTCTATTTATTACCAATGAAGTCCAGCAGCAGAAGGTAAGAACTGTAAATAATATAAAATACTTGGGAACTACCTGAAAGACAAACCCATGAACTGTATGAATAAACTGTAAAACACTTCACACAAATAAAGTCAGAGCTGAACAATTTTTTAAAAAATAATTTCTCACGAGAAAGCTAACCTGTTATAACAAAAATGACAAGTCTAACTAAACTAATCTATTTGTATAGGGCCATGCCACTCAAATCATCAAAAATATTTTATAGAGCTAGAAAAAAATTAATAACAAAATTTATCTGTAAGAACAAATGTTCAAGGAATCAATGAAAACAATGTGAAAGAAGCTAGTCTAGCTGTACCAGATTACAAATTGTATTATAAAGTGGTAATTATTAAAACAATATGGAAAAGGGAGTAGTGGATGAGTGTAACAGATTAGGTACAAATTACATTATAGCCAATGACATAGTAATCTAGCCTCTGAGGAAGCCAGAAACTCAAGTTTTGGAATAAAAACTCATCATTTAAGAAAAACTGCTGAGAAAACTGGAAAATAGTATGGCAGAAAGTAGGTATAGACCAACATCTCCCTCCATATACCAAGGTAAAGTCAAAATGGGTACACGATTTTCACAAAAAGGGTGCTACCATAATCATAATAAGGGAGCATAGAATAATTTATCTGTCAGATTTGTAGATAAGCAAAGACTTTAAGATCAAATAATATAGAGAGGGCATTAAAATGTAAAATAGATAATTTGTTGTATAAATTAAAAAGGTTTTGCACAAACAAAATACAAGGAAAGCAAAAACAAGGGAAAACATTTTGCAACAAGTATATCTGATAAAGACCTCATTTCTCAAATACAGGGAGAAATGGGTCAAATTTATAAAAATACAAGGCACTCCCCAATTAATTATAGTCATATAAAAATGCCCTACATCATTATTAGAGAGAAATGCAGATTAAAACAACTCTGGGGTACCAACTCATAGCTATCAGACTGCCTAATACATTGTATGTTTCAGTGGATGTGGGAAAACTGGAGCATTAATATACTGTTATTGGAGTTGTGAACTTATCCAGTGATTCTGGAGGGCAATTTGGAACTATGTCCAAAGGGCTATAAAACTGTACATACTTTTATTTTCTAGCAATACCACTGCTAGGTCTGTATTCCAAAGACATCCAAAAAAAAAAAAAAAGAAAAAAGAAAAGGACCAATTTATATATGAATATTTAAAGCAGTTCTTTTTGTTGTTGTTGTTGTTCTTTCTTTCTTGTGGTCAAAAAATTAGAAATTGAAGGGATACCAGCTGAGTAATAGCTAAACTAGTTGTGCTATATGATTACACTGGAATATTATTATGCCATATGATTACATTGGAATATTATTATTACACTTGTGGAGTGAAGCCAAGATGACAGAATAAAAGCAAAGATTTCCCTGAGATCTCCCCCAAAGTCCTCCAAATACCTGTAAAAATGACTCTAAACAAATTCTAGAGCTACCAAACCTACAAAATGACAGAGTGAAATAAATCCCCAGGTCAAGATAAACTGGAAAGTTAACAGAAAGAATCTATCACATCAGGCAAAGAGCAGAGCACAGTCCAACATAAGCCACAACAACACAGATGAGCCAGAACAAGTCTCAGGGGATTGAATCATTGGCAACTGTGACAGTTTCCAGACTTCTCAAACCATAAATGCCAAAAACATCATTGGGAAAACTCTGTGGGACCTGGGTGAGAGAAGAGCTAACAATCTGACTGGGTCTGGCACCAGCCCCAGGGTGGTGGTGTTGGTGTCAGCGGTGGCTGCAGCTGCAAAAGCAGCAGAGGCTGCTTCCAGTACTCTGGGACCACAAATGGTGAGGGATTGAGAAGCTGATGCAAAATACCTGAAGTCTGGGACAGAATACCCACCCTCAACAGCCACCCTCTCTTAAAGCAGAGGCCTACCTTGACATAGAGTTATAAAATCAAGTATTTGGCTGAGAAGATGAGTAACCATTGTAAAAAAACTGCAGACTATAGAATCTTATGCTGATGACAAAGAAGATAAAACATACAACCAAAATAAGACACCAAAGCTCCTACATCAAAAACCTCCAATAAAAACATGAATTGGTTACAAACCATGGAAAAGGTCAAAAAGAATTTTGAAAATCAAGTAAGAGAAGCAGAAGAAAAATTGGGAAGAGAAATGAGAATGATGCAAGAAAAACAAGAAAATCAAATCAATAACTTGTTAAGCAGACCTAAAAATACTGAAGAAAATAGCACCTTAAAAATTGATTAACCCAAATGGCAAAAGAAGTCCAAAAAACCAATGGGAAGAAAAAGGAGAATGGATCAAATGGAAAAGGAGGTCTAAAATCTCACTGAAGAAAATAATTCCTATGAAACTCAAAGTTTTAATAATAAATGTTTAAAATTGTTTTTGTATGCAACTGGGAAATAAGATGTACAGGGAATAGGGTATAGAAATCTATTTTGCCCTACTGAAAAAACAGAGGTGAGGGAGTTGGAAGTGGAAGAAATAGAAGGGAGAATAGACAGGAGGAAGAATTTGAATTCAAATTCTTGTGGAAGTGAATATTGAAAACTGTAAAATGAATTATATATATATATATATATATATATATATGTACACATATACATATATGAAAATAATTACTTCAAAATTAGAATGGAGGAAACTAATGACTTTATGAGAAATCAACAAATTATAAAACAGAACCAAAAATATGAAAAAGAAAATGTAAGACAATGTAAAATATCTCATTGGGAAAACTACTGACCTAAAAAATAGATCCAGGAGAGAAAATTTAAAACTTATTACACTACCTGAAAGCCATGATCAAAAGAAAAGCCTAGACATTGTCTTTCAAAAAATTATCAAAGAAAATTGCCCTGATTGTTTAGAACCAGAGGGTAAAACAGAAATTAAAAGAAATCTACCCACTGCCTCTGGAAAGAGATCCTAAAAGGAAAACTCCTGGTAATATTATCACCAAATTCCAGAGTTCCCAGATCAAGGATAAAATATTGCAAGCAGACAGAAGAAATAATTAAAGCATTGTGGAAATACAATCAAGATAATACTAGATCTAGCAGTGTCTACATTAAGGGATTGGTGGTCTTGGAATTTAATTTTATAAACAAAGATGCACCTACCCAGTAAACCTGAGTATAATCCTTCAGGGGAAAAAACTGATATTCAATGAAGTAGAGGACTTTCAGATACTCTTGAAGAAAACATTAGAGCTGAAGAGAAAATGTGACTTTCAGATACAACTATCAAGAGAAGCATGAAAAGCTAAACAGGAAAGAAAAATAATAAGAGACTTTACTAAAGTTGAACTATTTACATTCCTACATGGAAAGATGATATTTGTAACTCATGAGACCTAAGTTGTTGGAGGAAATAGACAGAGGGGGAGAGATAGATAGATAGATAGATAGAGAGAGAGAGAGAGAGAGAGAGAGAGAGAGAGAGAGAGAGAGAGAGAGATATGGCACAGGGTGAGTTGAAGGTGAAGGGATGCTATTTAAAAATAAAATTAAGGGGTAAGAGAGAAATATATGAGGAGAAGGAGAAAGTGATAGATAGATTGGGATACATTATCTCACATAAAAGAAGCAAGAAAAAGGTTTCACAATGTAATGGAAGAGGAGGGAGGTGAGCAAGAATGGGTGAACCTTACTCTCGATGGATTTGGCTTCAGGAGGGAATAACATACATACTCAATTTGATATCTTACCCTACAGGAAAGTGGGGGGGTGGTTTTGATAATGCATTTTTCTCATTGTTAATATAATTTTGCTTCTTACTGGGAAGATCTTTCCCACCCATTAATGGGCCTGCTGATTAAGGGGAGTTTGACTAGGGAAGGTTTGTAGGAAGCCCCATACCTTTTGGTAATTTTGCTAATGAGGTACTGTTTCTCAAGGGTTGTGATTCCCTCTGGCTCTAAAAACTATATAAATACTTGGAGGTGAGGTTTTACTTTGGGGTTTATTTTTTGAAAGCATTTGTTTGGCCAGATGAGACTCTGTGCAGCCTCTAAGGAGCCCCTCACCTTTGAAAATCCAGATGTTGGTGCTTCTCTCTCTGGTAACTATGTATGTAAGGTCAGACATATCTGTCTGTTGATTTCTGATGTATGCATTGCTACTGTCAGGCAACTGGAAGCACTGTCTGTTGATTTTGATTTCTCTGTATTTTCTCTAAGATCAGGATGCTGAATTTTTTCCCCTGAGCTAAGTGAATGAAAAATGTGTTTGATTAAAGTGGTTGTTGACCCCCCAGAAGTTGCCTTTCCTTTTAGAAAAGCAAATTAAAGAACCTGTGATAGCAGGCCCTTCTGTGTATGTCAGGGTCCTTTCTGTTCTAGTAAGAAGGGGACAGAGATGACAGAAGGGAGGGAATATTGGGTTATGGGGTAGTCAGAAGCAAACACTTTAGAAAAGGAATAGGGTCAAAGGAGAAAATAGAATAATTGGGAGACAGGAAAGGATGGAGGGAAATATAGTTAGTCTTTCACAACATGAGTATTATGAAAGTGTTTTGCATAACCAATGTATAACCTATATCGAATTGCCTGCTTTCTCAATGGGAGTGGGTGGAGAGGGAAGAAGGGAGAGAATTTGGAACTCAAAATTTTAAAAACAAATGTTAAAAATTGGTTTTGCATGAGCCTTCTATTTCACGTCTGGCTGCACTAATTAAAGCTTCATTTTTCAGGTGGCACTCAAAACTTTGGGGTTCAATTAATAAACATCTATTAAGCACTTAAAAAAGAAATGACAAGGAGGATGATTTAAGAAAAACCTGAAAAGACTTGCATTAACTGATGCATAGTGAAGCACACAAATCCAGGAATATGTTGTACACAGTAACAACAATACTGTTTGATGAAGAATTGTGAATGACTTAGCTATTCTCAGCAATACAAAGATTTAAGACATTCTCAAAGGACTAATGATGAAGTATACTATCTGCCTCCAGAGAAAGAACTGTTATTGTTTGAATATAGACTGAAAGATGCTATTTTTCACCTTCTTCACTTTTTTCTTTTATTTAAGTATTCCTGTGCAAAATGAATAATATGTAAATGTTTTACATAATTTCTTATACATAACCTACATCTGATTGTTTACCATATCAGGAAATTGACAGGAGAGTGAGACGGAGGAATAGAATTTGGAACTCCAAACTTTAAATAAAAATGTCAAAAAAAAAGACAGTCTGGACTAAATCTAGATCTGACTATAATTCCTCTATCAATATCAATCTCTGTCTCTCAATGTCTATGTCTATCAATCTACGTGGAGCTACACGAACGTGCACATCTGTTTATGTGTAAATATGTATATATGTATTTGTATGGTTATGTATAAATACAATATTTATACAGTTTGAACTGTTATTTACATCACAATCCACATTTATTTCACCTTCTAAGCAAGCATGATCACATCTAATTGGCAGTCTCTGCTCACTGAAATAGTTAAAATTGGAATAACACAGGGGGAGTAAATTAAGATTAATAGATATTGGGAAAGGAGTATAGGAATTCTCATGTTTTCTTTGACTTCCTAATCTCTGAGTAGTTTGAACTTTCCGAAGCATCTAAGTTTTTGAAAAGGGAGGTGGGGAGTCTTATCATATGAGATAATGATTTAAGCCTTAACCATAAATATCTTTCTAGATCAAATTATGTAATAAGAAAAACATGCCTTTATACGAAGGAGCAAACACATACTGGATAGTCTGGTTTACTTTTTAGTAAAGTCACCTCCTTTCTCTTTATATTTGCAGGACAAAGGGCATGGTCATGTTTTCTGTCTTAACAAAGGGGAAAAAATAATGTGCATTTTCTTAGTTGCTAACACTTGTGGATTTAGATGTTATATTCTTTCATAGCAGATTTCTTGCATCCATATTGCTGGTTTCTAATTTTAATTGTTAAATGGAGATGCTATGTACACAAAAATGAGTTAGAATTCACAGTGCTCAACAAGGTAAATGTGATAAAAATGAGATTGTGTTTGTTTTGTAAAATTGTCTTGATATTGTGTGTATAAAAATTATAACATACATATTGTTTCATGTAGTATGTTGAGTTAAACACATGAATTATAAATATGCATACATGTACATATTCATTTACTTATGCAAATGTACATGTATTATATATAGATAGGTAAATTTGTGCATATATATATATATATTTATGTATATCTGTGTATGTGTGCATGGTTATATGTAGTTATATATATATATATATATATATATATTTTATATATGTAAATATATGTGTGTGTGTGTGTGTGTGTGTGTATGTGTAATCTCACCTGCTATGTACCAATCATAGGACTAGATGTTTAGGTGCTGGAAGATATCACTATATACCATAGTAGATAACATTCAATTCTTTCTTCTGATATTTGAAATCACTTTATCTTTCTAGACTTCAGTGAGTATTTTAAAACTCTAAACTATATATAGTTTGTGATCAATATACATAAAATGAAGGTTTCCAAGGCAATATAATCATAGGATATTTACACATCTGTACTCATATATTGGTGCATTTTTCATTCTTTAACAATATTTTGCTTATGTTAGTAAGAAAAGCTTACTTTTCCCAAGCATATACCAAGTCATTATCATCTGCTGGCATGAGGAAGTAGAATAATAAAGCAAATCCTAATAAGCAGGATTATGTATGTGTTTCCCTTCATAAGAGCAGAGGTAGGGGTATCCTGGGATGAAAAACTTTGTGCAAGTAACCCTGCAAGGGGATATAACATGACCTGGTCAATGATATCCTATCCTTGATGTATGTGATGTACAAGATTGAGTAAACTTGGTTCTGAAAGTGCTTAATGACAGAATAGAGGGGCATAGTTATTCTACAACTATTTCCATTGATTTAATCATGTGGTAAAAAAGGCAATCTTCGGATTGTTTACTGAGCCTGAAGTGAGTGTGCAATCAAAAGGCATTAACCATTCAATTCTCTCTTCCTTCTTATCTGGCCATGTTTGAGTTAAGAGGCAAGAATTTCTATAATCTTCCAGGTGGAGAAAGAAAGTTAAATCCAATAGGTATTTTTCTCACCCAGGATCACATGATGTCATGACCAAATAACTTTATTTTTGTTTTTGCTCCTGCCTTATATGAAGTAATATTAGAGATAGAACAGATTAGGGTGCAATCTGTGTGCTTAAAATGATTGGAATGGTCATAGGTCAAGAGAAAGGTGCTCATGTCAAAGATTGTAGTGAGCCAAACCTCGGAAGTACTGAAGTCTTTAGTAACTTCCTTGATCTAAGCAAGCAAAGGATTGAAGGCAGACAAAAGGGCCTAACTAGTCCATTGGCTATGTTAAACTTTGAACAATTTAATGCAGCTGTTTTGACACTGAGCTCACTCTTCTCATGGACCAAGGTGGTATAGAGGAAAGTGTGTCTCCAGGTCTAGAGAGGGGGTTGAGAGGGAGGAAACGATGTCATGTATTGGTACTTCTATTCTTTCTATATTTTTTTTGGTAAATGTCCACTTTATAAAAGTTAATTTATTTTAAATGGTTAAATGATATTAGGGGTCTTTTAAGAAGATGCTATAACTAATGATTGATATTGGAAAGAACAATGGAATGGAGGCTCAAGCCAATGGCATTAAAAATTTACCCCAAACCTTCAAAGGTACCCACGGAACACTGAGAAGGAGATGTAACTTTAATCTGGCACCCTGACTTTCCATGGCAGATAGGCATTAGGATAAGGATCCTTAAATCTTTTTGGCACTACATGGGTAACTGAAATTCATTTTAATTCTACTTGAATCATCAAATGTCACATGAATCTTTCTATTCATTGCTAAAATTTTCCTCTTTGTTAAATTTTGCATTATGAAATTAGATTTCCTAACTATAAAATGATGATTTCCTTTCACTTTCCAAAATAGTTAGATGTTTTTAACTTTATGACTCATGTGAATTCCCATACATATTTTGCTGTATCTTTTTAAACCCTTCATTACTAATAAAACATTACTAGAGTTAGAATTGAAAAAGAAACATAAGACAACAATATCTTATCAATTAATGAATATTTATATTCATCTAAAACAGTAACAGTATCTTTTCTTTTACTGAAATAATTAAAATGCCTTTCAATCTGTCATTTTGACTTACTGTATTACTGTGGAGGTCAGCACAGATGTTTTGAAGATATCATACATTTTTTGAGAAATCTAGACAGAGTGGAAAGTGCTATCATTTGGTATTTGTGGCTGTCATAATATTGCTCATATTACTTACATAAAAACTGTATAAGAAAATCATACTTTAGTCCCTAGAATGTTTTAGATTGTCTTTCCCTTAACAATTTTAAGGTTTTAAAGTAGATTGCTATCTGAAATCCAGCTATATAGAATAATGATTATTGCAAAGAATTTTGGACAGCACCAGTTCTACCAATGAATAAAGATTCATTCAATAAACCTTCCTAAGAAAGTTTCTTCATAAGGGGAATTATAGGGAATATATTATTAAGGAAGCTTTGATGTCTAGTAATCTAATACAACATATATTAAGAATGAGTTTCAGGGGTATAGGTGCAAGTTTACTGGATTGAGAGATTAGGCAGAGAAAGGAGATGCTATAGCTAGAGGTAAACTCAGACAACCTGGAAATGCTGAATGAAGCCTTTAAATGCAATAAAAAAGAAATTATTGGAAAGCACCAAAAGCTTTTAAAAATGGAATTATATGCTTGTAACTCCTTTCAAGACAGATAATTTTAGGCTGACAAATAGAAAATCTTAAAAATAGGGAGAATATTGAGGAAAAAGTTATTGCAGTCTAGGCTTGAAATGATAATCAATAAACATTTGTCAAGTTTCTAGTAGGTACCACAGAAGGTGCTAAATACTGGGAATACAAAAAAAGACAAAATATAGTCCTTTCCCTCATGGTTAAAAATATATACATATACATATATATACATATATATACACATATATGAATGATAAACAGAAAATAATTAACGAAAGGAATGCTTTAGATTTAAAAGGGGCTGTGGAAAGTTTCCCATAGATGTTGGGATTTTAGTTGGGATTTGTGGGAAGCCAAGGAGCTTGACAGAGTAAGGAGAGTGATAGAGGCATGGGGGACAGCCAGGAAAAAGTGCCAAATGAGGTGTCTTGTTCCTGGAAAAGCCAGGAGACCGATGTCACCAGAGTTAAGAACACATGGTGGTGAGTAAGGTATAAGTAGACTGAAAAGATATGAAGAGTCTAGTTAATGAAGAACTTTGAATGCAGCATTTTTATTTGATACTGGAGACATTAGGAAAACATTGGAGATTACAAAAGAGGGGGTGAGATGATCAGACTCATGCTTTAGTAAAATCACTTTATTGGATGGATAAAGAATGGATTTAAGTAAGGAGAGACTTTAGGCAGGCAGATCCACCAGCAACCTTTTGCAATAGGTCTCTCATGAGGTGATAAGTGCCTAAAAAGGTGACACTGTAATAAAAGAAAAAGGGCATATAAGACAGATGTTGTAAAGGTTAAATTATTAGGCCTTAGAAACTAATTGGATTCAGAAATTGAATCCAAGATGACTATTAAGTCAGCAGGCTGAGTGACAGGGAGAATGTTGTTGCTCTCTACACTAAAAGAAAAAAGGGAGGTGAATGGGAAGATCTAGGGTGGGGAGGGGAACTTATAATCTTGATGCAACATGTAGCGCTCTAGGTAATCAAGTGCAATTCTTTGACTGAATCTAAACTTCACAGAACAATCCCTTTAATGAAAGTATTTGTTTCTTAAAACTTGAACTCAGTTAAAAGGCTGCACCCAAATACCTAGAAGTCCACATGTGGCCTTGAGGTTCCCCACATCTGGTCTAGGGTAAAAAATGATGAATTTCATTTTGTACATATTGAGTTGAGATGTCTATTAAACATCAAATTCAAGATATCTTAAAGGCAGTTGGAGATAAGAGACTGGAAGTCAGCAGAAAGTTTAGAGCAGGAGAATCATCAGCATATACATTATAGTTAAATCCATGGGAGCTAATGAGATTACATAGTGATGTAGCATAGAGGAAGAAGAAAACAGGGCCCAGGACAGAACCCTAAGGGACATCTATAGTGACAGGGCATGATCTGGAAGAGAATTCAATAAAGAACACAGAGAAGAAGTAAGCAGATAGGAGGAAAACCATGACAGCATTGTGTCCTAAAAATCTAGAGAGAAAAGAGTGTCAGGGAGGAATGATCTAGTGAATTAAAAACTGAAGAGAGAACAGTAAGAATGAAGAGCAAGAAAATCTAATTAAACTTGGTAACTAAGTGATCATTAGTACCTTTGCAGAGCACAGATTCAGTGGAATGATAGTTTTGGAAGCCATAGAGAAAGAGGTTAAGAGGAGAGTAAGAGGATCACGTGAATCCGTTACAAAAAGGAAATTGACTGTCCTGTGACAATCACAGACAAGGGATTTTTTTCTTAGTAAATTCCATTAAGATTTTTGCCAGAATCATCCTTAATAGGGTCATCCTTCACCTGGAATATTGGTCATCTACCTGAGAACCAATGTGGCTTCAGAAAGGGCTGAGAAATAGTTGGCATGCTGTTTGCTGCCCAACAACTCCAGGAGAAATTCCAGGAGCAAAACAGACGTCCATACACATTTGTTGATCTGAACAAGGTCTTTGACACGTTAGTTGTGAGGGCTTGTGGAAGATCACGTCAAAATTTGATTGTCCAGAGTTCATTAATACTGTACACCAGTTCCATAAAAGCATGCTTGCACAGGTTCTAGATAACTGACAATGTTCGTATGTTCTCCTGGTCACCAACAGAGTGAAGCAAGGCTGTGTGTTTGCTCCCATGCTTCTTTTAGCATGATATTTTCAGTGATGCTGTCAGACACCTTCAACAATGATGGAAAGAGCTTGAAGGTCAGCTAACACATTGATGGCAAATTATTTAATTTGAAAAGCTATGAGTCAAGTCTAACATGGAACAAGAGTTGGCATGTGACTTTTTGTTTGCAGATGATTGTGCACTCAATGTAGGCTCTAAGGCTTGAAAAACAACAAAGGATGGATCAATTCTCTACTGTTTATGCTTATTTTGCCCTAACAATACCCAGAAAATAACGGTTCTCCATCAGCTAGCACTACTCTATTCATATGTGGCACCATTTGTTACAGCAAGTGGAGAAATTTTCAATGCTGTGGATAGCTTCACTTACCTTGGCAGCATATTTTCCAGGGATGCACACGTAGATGATGAGATTAATGCATGCATTCCTAGAGCTAGCTCACTTTTGGGGAGGCTCTGAAGGAAAGTGTGGGAAAGAAGAGACATTAGATTGCCTACAAAACTGAATGTCTACATATCCATTGTGCTGACTTCATTGTTGTAAGCCTGTGAAACCTGGTCTACCAGCACTATGCTAGGAAACTATATAGCTTCCATTTGAATTATCTAAGGAAAATTCTAAAGATCATATGCTAAAATAAGATACTGGACACTAATCTCCTTTCTTGAGCTGATCTATCACATTCAAAATCTACCACAGAGAATGCAACTCTGATGGTTTGGCTATACTGTCTGAACGCAAAATATATGTATGCCTTAAAGACTTTTACAGAGAGCTCACAAGCTCATAGAGAAGTCAGGAGAAGTGATACAACATCTCTCTGGAGTACTTTGGAATCAGTTGTGTAACATGGGAGACACTGGTACAGGATTATTCATCATGACATGGCCATATTAAAGAAGATGTTATACTCTATGAGGAAAGCAGAATTGCACCAACTCAAAAAAAGGTGAAATGCAAAAAATTAGAGACACTTCAAGTGTTCATATGGACTATTATACGTGACCTCTGGTAGAGTCTTCAGAGCTAATATTGGTCTGATCAGTCACAGCTGCACATACTGTACTTTGACCCCAACATAGTGATATCTTTTTGGTCCTCTTTGAGAATAAAGGACAATAATTAACCTTTGTAGAGCACAGTTTTAGTAGAATGATGCATTTGGAAGCCATATTGAAAAGGGTTAAGCAGAGAATAAGATAAAGTAATGTATAAAGCCTTCCATGATCTTCTCAGCTATAAAGGATCTATCCTGTTTCCAACCTCAAATAAAATTCTGATTGACCTCTACTCTACTGTATCATAACTTCTATTATGGTTATTTGCATATTTATCTTGTCTTCCTTTTAGTCTGTACTCCATTGAAGACATAACTTTGTCTTATATCATTTTTGTTCCCTCAGAACAACAGAGGTATTTACTAAATATTTGATGATTGAAATGGCATATGTGAGATAAGCATTTAGCTCTTGGTCTTTGATGTTATTTTTAATTTTACAGAAGGTATTACTCTTGGTATTCAACTATATATCAAAGATAATCATTTTATTAGCTCAGAGTTATTTTTTTCAGTTTCCTAACATTATTACAGGTTTAGATAATGTGTTGCTGTAACAGGAAGAGCCCTGGCATACACAGCAGGGCTTGATGTACAGGTTCCTAGATTTGTTTTTCTAAAATGAAAGCAACTTTTTGAGGGGTCAACAATCAACTTCAATCAAGCACATATATCATTCACTTAGTCCAGGGGGAAAAGTCAGCACCCTGAACTTCAGAGAATATACAAACAGAAACTACAAACAGAAAGACCAACACACAGGGCTCCCAACTGTCTGACCATAGATAATATATACATCGTTACTAGAGAGAGAAGCACCAACATCTGGGCTTTCAAAGACAGAGGGGTTCTTTAGCAGCTACCCAGAGTCTCATCAGGCACATGAACCTTCTTGCAAAAAATAAGCCTCAAAATAAAATCTCGCCTCACACACACACACACATACACATACACACATACACACTCACATATATATATGTGTATATATACACTTTTCAGAGATGGATGGCATGACTCTAATGACCTAGTGCTTCATTAGAAATTAACAAAAGGTATCTGAGACTATTAATGGGTTGGGAAGATCTTTAACTCTTACCCCCACCATTAACCTTACATTAACATTACAGTAACATAAATATTTTCTTCATATATACAAACAATATATATATATAGATATAAAATTATAATCTATATTGCATGTAATAGATAAGATATATATATATATATATATGTATAATATGTGTGTGTGTACATATCCATACTATTGCTTCACTTGGAGATTTTTTCTTTAAAAAAGCAAGATCACACACAATCTAGGTATAAAGACTGATACCATGGACAAACTGGAGGAGCAAAGAACAGTGCATTTATCAGATTTATGGAGAAGGGAAGAATTTTTTACTAAAGAAGAGATACAAAGCTTTATGAAATGCAAGATGGATAATTTTGATTACATTAAATTGAAAAGTTTTTGAACAACCAAACCCAATGCAACCAAAATTCGGAGGGATGTAGTAAATTGGGAAAGAATTTTTACAGCTAATATTGGGAATAAAGGCCTCATTTCTGGAATATATAGAGAACTCCGTCAAATGTACAACAATACAAGTCATTCCCCAATTGATAAATGGTCAAAGGATATAAATAGGCAATTTCCAGAGGAAGAAATTAAAGATATCTATAATCATATGAAAAAATGCTCTAAATCATTTTTGATTAGAGAGATACAAATCAAAACAACTCTGAGGTACCACATCACACCTATAAGATTGGCAAGCATGACAGAACTGGAAAATGATAAATGTTGGAGAGGTGGGAGAGTTAGAACACTAATTCATTGTTAGTGGAGCTGTGAGCTCATTCAACTATTCTGGAGAGCAGTTTGGAACTATACCCAAAGGGCTACAAAAATAGGCATACCCTTTGACCCAGCAATATCGCTACTAGGACAGTATTCCCAAGAGATCATAAAAATGGGAAAGGATCCCACATGTACAAAAGTATTTATAGCAACACTCTTTGCAGTTGCCAAAAACTGGAAATCAAGGGGATGCCCATCAATTGGGGAATGGCTGAATAAGTTGTGGTATATGAATGTAATGGAGTACTATTGAGCCACAAGAAATGATGAACAAGAAGACTTCAGAGAGGCCTGGAAGGACCTATATGATCTGATGCTGAGTGAAAGGAGCAGAACCAGGAGAACTCTGTGCACAGCAACGACCACAGTGTGCGAGAGTTTTTTTCTGGAAGACTTGGAACTTTGCAATAATGCAAGAACTTAAAAAAAAGTAATTCACAATGGTTTTCTAAGGCAAAATGGTCTCCACACTCAGAAAAAGAACTATGGAATTCATTTGCAGAATGTAGCGGATCATGTTTGTGTATGTGTGTATGTGTATTATGTTTTTATTTTTCATATGATTTCTTCCATTTATTTTAGTTTGTCTACACAGCATGACTATAGTGAAAATGTATTCAATAGGAAAGTATATGTAGATCCTGTCTAGAACTGTATGGGGTCTTGGGGAGGGGGGTAAAAAATCTAAATTTTTTGGTAGTGATTGCAGAACACTAAAAAAATAAATACATGACAAAGCAAGATCAGTGTAAATTGATGTCATAAATTTCTCCCAGTTTATGTAATTCTTCATTATGTCCAGAAATTCTCTAGCAATCTTACATGAAATAGCTTAGCTCTGTGGTGTTATTAAGGTAAGAATAACTTACAGAGTAAGCTTTCCAGGACACATGTAAAATCGATCATTTTTACTATTATGACAAAGAAAAATTTCCCATTAGAAAGTATTGCATGCTTACGAGCATCTCCTTGAAAATTTTATATACTTGGTGTGCTCCAAGACATACAACATATTCAATTGCTCAAGTAAATCTAATATATTTAAAACATGATTATTTATATACTTATCCATGCGTTCTTTTCATGTGCTACTTGGCATCTAAATATATTAATTGTTGATTCTATTTGTTGCAGAAATACTCATGTATGCAATTGTTCCTATTTTCAGTAAGAACATTTAGAGAATCTATGAGTACTTAGAAGCAAGATTTGTAGGTGCTAGACATATATGACACTAGTATCCCAATAGAAAGCAAGCAAGTAGGTAGCACAATGTAAGAAATTAATAGGCTACATATAAATCTTATGTATAATAATAATAAAAATAAAAATCACTTGAATTTATATAGTTACTAACAGGTTACAAAGCATTTTCACTTACATTAGTATGAACTAGGATATATTTGATCTTCGCCACGTTGTAGAAAGTTCAAAGGGTCCTAAACTCATTTTATAGACTAGGAAATTAAGATTTAGCGAAATGACTTGCCTATATAGCTAGTAAATGGCCAAGCCAGTTCTTGAATTCAAGTCTCTTCTAAGCCAAAGTCCAGTGTTGTTTCTACGTGCTTGGCATAAACACAATGTTTGAGTTGGTTAGAAAATTAACCTTACATAAAACATTTATTTTGAACTTTTAATAAATTCCAAATAGTTGTGCTCTCTCCAACCCTTCATAAGTACATATGCCAATTCCTTCCCTCCTATTAATTGTCACTTTCTTGCACTTTTCAGCTCTGCAAATATACATATTTATAGACATAACAATTTTCTCCTCCAAAATTATATGAATTACATTTTTGTTCCTATTCCCCACTGAACCCATCAGTTAGCACACAATAGACATGTAATAAATGTTTTCTGAATTGAATCATTATTCTCAGAACATCCTTTTTAGAAAAGTACCTTTACCCTAATGGATAACATATTGATAAAACAATTATCCAGCAATAGATTTGGGGTATGATATTGGAAAAGTCATTTAAATTGTATCTTAGTTACTGTTTCTTTCCAATGAGTGTATAATATTTGACTTACAAGGTATATTGTAGAACAAAAAGAGATAATAAATAGGAAGCCCTTTGGAAATAAAATAATTGAATACATGTAATCAGGTTTTCTCTCAAAACTCAAATTAGTACACATGTACCTTATGTATTTGAGGGAGCTATGTCCCTGTATATTAGATTGCATCTCCTGAGTCAAGATTAATGTGGAGATGTTAGATTTATGCAGATAAGGTGTATTAAGATGGGCATATTGTACAACATAAGAAAAGCAATTGTCTCGTCATATTCTGTCCTGGTCGAATCACTTTTGAAGTACTCTGCTTATTACTGGTTGTTATATATACAATGGATACAGAAAAGGTTCAGAGGATGATAAGTGGGATGTCAAGGAGACCATAAATGATACCATATGATGCTTAATTGAAAGAGCTGATGATATTTAGCTTACACCATAAAAGACTTGGAGGGAATATGAAAGCTACAGTCATGTGGAAGAATAATGAGACTTAGTCTTTGACTTATTCCAGAGGCAAAAACTAGGAGCAAAGGGTAGAGGTAATATAGAGACATATTTTGCTCCAATGAAAAGGAAAATTTGCTAATAATGAGAACAATCCAAAAGTGAATTGTGAGTTAGTATGTGTCTTTACTCAAAGTCTTTCAAACGGTGACTTAGATAACCATCTTTCAGAAGTGTTGTAGGAGAGGGTTTTTTTTTTCAGGTATGGGCTAAACTGGATAGTTTTTGAGCTCTTCTTCAATCTTGAAAGTATATATTGCTGTGATTTCAGAAATGAATAATATTTACATGACAGTTAGGCAGTATAGTAGATAAAGCACCAAACCTGGTGAGAAAGATCTAAATTCAAATCCAACCTCACTTACTAGCTGTGTGATCCTAGGCAACTCACATCACCTCCTTTCCTTACAGCTAGATAGCTCAGTGGATAAAACACTGGGACTTGAGTCAGGAAGATTTGAGTTCAAATCTGGCCTCAGATATTAACTAGCTATTTGACCCTGGCCAAATCACTTTAACTGTTTTTGCCTAACCCAGTGGAGAAGGAAATGACAAATCACTCCACTACCATTGCCAAGAAAACCCCATATGGGGTCATAAAGGGTTGGACATGACTAAAATACCTCAACTATAAAATGAAGAAAATAGCATCTCCTTCTTGGGGTTTTTGTAAGGATTAAATGAAATAATATTTATAAAGTACTTATTACAGTGTTCGGTATGTAGAAGGTTCTATATAAATGCTTATTGTTTTCCTTTCCACACAGAAACTCAGAACATTTTTTCAATATTTCTTTATTTAAGAGATACTCTAGGTGGAAATCTCTGTTACTGTTTAAGAATTCCCAGAAATACTCAAACGAATTAGGTGTGACTGAAAAAGATGAAGGTCAATTTTGTATCTCAGCATTCAAATTATAATAGACAGTAAGTCATTGGTCATGTGGTAGAGTTTGGATTTGGAAAGCATTTTAAATCTTTTCCTCTTCCAAAATTTATTTGGATACTTCATAGTGAGGGGGGATAATGCTAGCTCCTCACAAAGTAATCTAATGTATCCTAAGCTGTAGAAAGTCCTACAAAACTGTAAAGGTTTCAAATACAGACCAGTTTCTGGGTGATATCTATCATCCAGGAAACAGCTTAGAAAAACAAAGAAGCTTATCAGTTGACCACATATGTACAGTAAAACTAGGAGTAGAGGTAGGGGAATGAGGAAGAAGAAGGATGATTTTTTGTTTCCAGTAAATTATGAGGAAAGGCAAGTCTGGAATGACCTTAATCCTTACTTTGGCTTCACAGAATCTCTATCTTGATGTAAGATCAAGTTCAAACACCATTTTGCATAAAATCTTTCTGGAACATATCAATAGTTAGAACCCTCCCCATAGCAACTTTTATTTAACTCCTGTGTGTATACATATGTACATATGTATGCATGCATGCTTGTTTGCATGCATGTTTATATACAAAGGGAGCCTTATAGAAGTATACATGTATATGTTTATATCATGGATTAATATTTATTAACTTAATGCTGCATATGTTTTAATACAACTTCTTGTTTTTGCCATTCAAATGTAAATTCCTTCTTTAAGCTTGTACTCCCAGTGTCTAGCATAGTGCCTGCCATCTAGTAGGTACTTAGTCAATACTTTTTGATTGATTTTTTGAAATATCTAATAAACCAAGAGGTATAAAGTGTGTCAGTCAATGGGGTTTGCACGTTAATCAAATCACAAATTTTCTGAAGTATTAACTGGTATATGTGATTTTAAATATGTATGATATGAGCAACACATTCATATATGTGTATATGTGTGTATGTATGTGTATATATATGTATGTTTGTATGTATATATATGTATATATATATATGGATCTATGAAAGGAAAGCTCTAATCAAGACTTCTCTTTCTGGCTCTCCTTTCTTTTTAATTTTCCCTGTCTCTGGATGGTCTTATCTATTACCATGAGTTGAATTATCATCTCTCTGCATATGACACATATAGATATGTATATGTATATACACACACACACACACACACACACATACATACACTATATATCTGTGTGTGTATCTTCAAATAGATATCCCATAGACATATCAAATTCAGCATGTGCAAAATGGAACTCATTTTCCCACCCATACCCCCTAAACTTAAGCCGATACTCTCTACAAATTTCCCTGATGACAACACCATCTAGGTAGATGGAGATAAAAATTCAATAATGCATGTAAAGTCCTTTGTAATTTTAACCACTACATAAGCATTCTTTGCTATTTTCATATTTATCAAATTACAGACATATATGTCTTTATCATAACCAAACCTATGAATTTCTCTTCCATGCAGATGAACAGAATATGTTAGGTGAAATTTCAAGACCTTTTAAAAGTCCCTTCAGCTACTCATGAATCTGATTTGAGTATACATACACATTCATAAATGTACTTGCATGTTATTGACATGCAAATGTGTGTGCACTGTTAGAAAACACCAAGATTTTTTATGAATAAGTTATTCTATATTATGAAAGTCCCTCCTTATTACTTGCTAGTCTTAGAGAGATTTCTGAACACTAAGTGGTTAAATGACTTACCCTGAGATACACAACAGTTTATGTCTGAAATGGGACTTGAGCTAAGGTCATCTTGACTTAGAGGCAAGCTCCCTATCTATTATATCCTATGGATTTGTATATACACATGTACATATTTATGCTGCTTTTAAGGCAGTACATATGAATTGTGCATGTACAGAGCCATGTGTGATAAATGAGATAATATATTTAAGGCACTAAGTAGAACTTCAAATACAGTAAAATTTAAAAAACAGGTTATGTTTACCCATTTCAGCATACAGAGAATCATATTTGACATATTCAGATAATATATACTTTTGTTACATTTCTTTTAATAACATGAACTAAGCTGCAAGTAATATATAAATTACATAGTTAATAATTAAAATTAACAACAGGAGAGAGAAGTTTATTCATGACACCAAGACTGAATCTGTGTTACATTTTTGTACTTAAAGCATTATGAAAAAATGGCATATTAATCATATACACAAAATATAACCATAAGTTACAAATACAGCCTGAAGTTGAAGTGTTTAATATTTTCAGAGTTCTCCAAAATGTTAAAAGTAAATCTCTTGATGCTTACCCAACAAACATTGTGCCTAAAATCTTACCTTAACACCGAGTCTCTTAAGTTCCCCACAGGACATAAAAGGAGAGATAAATGACTCATATTTAGTGGGCATGAATTACTCCTATATCATTATTTTTTCAGCAAGGTACACTTAGCCAAGTGATAATATTTTACAACTACCCATGCTCCCTGCCCTATAATTGTCCAGGACTACAGAGATACAGGAATAAAATTTTATTTTCTTGTTAAAAAGTGTTCCTGGGACAAAATAGTACCTATATTCTAATTGGGGGTTAAATATAAAAAAAATTCTAAAAATCATTGTTAATGATAAAATAAATTAATTTACTACATTTTCAAAGCTGTGGGCTTAGTATATATTTGCTAAAATTAACTATGTGGTACTGATTAATCTAAAATTAACTTGAATCAATATTAATTATAATGTACCAGATTGTGTCTGAGTTACTCAGAAAGAAAATGATAACCAAAGGTTATATAAGAATCCCTCAATTCTATATTATAGTGAAGGAAGAGGCAGATATAACCACTTATAAGCACAACAACAGCACATATGGCACCAAACATTTCATGCCAACCTAGCTACAGTTTATTACTGATATCTGCAGCCTTTGCATATTGTTATGGATGTATGAACATCTATGACAATGCATTGATGCTGTCTATCTGACTATTCTTTCCATTGCTATGCCATTTCATTAACAAGTGCTGAGCTACCTGGTTATACTTCACCGTTTCTAAATTGTGACAAGATCAGATACCTTCATTTTTGTTTAATCAAACTTCTAGGCAGTAAACTATTCTTTGGAATCATGCTGTCATTATTTTTCTAGGCATGTGAAGATCATAAATAATTTGCATAGTGATACCTTGTAATATCTGTAATTTTCTTATTGTGAGTACTCCTTCTGAGAATACAGATCACCACCTCTCCATGTTTTCTGCGTTGCTATGACTAAAAATCCATTACCTGATATCTAGCATTATGATGATAAGCCTTTCAACACTTAGTTAGACTGCTTCTTAAATGAAAGAAGTACAGTTTATCACTGACTCTACATTCAAAGCATTTACACATTGGCATCTAGTGTCAAAGTATATGACTAATAAGATCTTGTAACTGTGATCTTGTGTCCAAGTACTCATGGTAACATTGAGTACAGTGAGTCCTCGTGTGTTTGTCCTTCTTTGCCAAAGAAGACCATGACATCAGAGAAATGATGACATAACTTGCACTTGACTTTGTTTTGAGTGAGGGAGGGCTGTGCAGGTCACCAGTCTCACTTCTCCTCCAGAGCCATCTGAATCCAGTGGCTAGATATTCATCAGAATGACTGGAAATGACCCAGGATCAGGCAATTGGGGTTAAGTGACTTGTTCAAGGTCACACAGCTAGGGAGTGTCAAGTTCTGAAGTGAGATTTGAACTCAGGTCCTCCTGACTTCTGTACTAGTGCTCTTATCCACTGCACCACTTAGCTGCCCTATAGTGAGTCCTTAAAGTAATGTTGAGAGAGGGATTTATACATTATGAATAAGATCATACACCAAATTCAAAAGACTTCGATTTCAAAACAGAAAATAAATTAGGTTAATCATAAATATAACTGCAATTGTTTGAGATCAATCACTCAAGCAATAAGCCCTTACTAAATGCCACTTACTGTACTAAACCCTGAGGATGTAAAAAACGCAAAAGATACTTCCTACCTTCAAGGGGTTCGTAGTCCAAGATGAGAGATATTTTTTTTCAGATTCCATATATAAAGTACTGTCCTTTTCAGGCAAAATCAATGTCATTAATAAAGTTTTATTAGAATCTCTAACTTCATCCCAGAGTCAACTCAAATGCCACCATCCCTATGAGCTCATTTCTGATTCCTTGAGTTGTTATTCTCCCCCCTCAAAAAATTACTTTCTAATTACTTCACTCACACACAAATGCACACACACAAACACATACACACACATTGTAATTATACATCAATATTAATATTATTTCCTTATAGTAGAATGGAAATTCCCTGAAGGTAAAGCATATTTCCATTTTTGTCTGTACCAAACAGCTTCTGGAAGCTAGGAGGCACTGCATAAGCTCCAGCTGAATTTAATTGAGCAAATAACAGAGAAAAATGACAATGAAACTTCACTATTTTGGACTGAAGTATTTGCAATGGTAAAAGGACTCATTGTACTTGGTCAATCAATAAGTACTAAGCACCTACCGTGTTCCAGGCACTGTGCAAAACTCTGGGGATACAAAATAAGACAGAAGACAATCCTTGCTCTTAAGGAGCTCACAATCCAGTGGGGCAGATACCAGGCAAACAAATATGTATAGATAAGAGTATACAGTTAAAAAGGAAATAATCAACAAAATGGAGACAGTTGAATTAAGAGGGATTGAGAAAGGATTGTTGTAGGAAGTTGAATTATGCTGAGACTTCAAGGAAGCAAAGGAAGTCAAGGAAACAAAGAGGAGAATATGATGAGGAAGAGTATTGTAAGCCTGGAGGTCCATCAGAGAAAATGCCTGGAGATATGAGATGAAATAGCTAGGAGGCCAACATCTCTGGATGGCGGAGTACATGGTCGTGTAAAGTGTTAAACGACTGGAAAGATGGGGGTTAAAAGGGAATAATTTATGAAGGACTTTAAAGCTAGGTTATTTGAGAAACTGGAACATTCCTCTGTGCTTCATTACAAATTTCAACAAAACCATACAAAGTTTGGGTACCAAAGTCCAATTCCAATTAAGCAGGCCAAAAAGGGAAGATTGTGGCAAATATACAAACCTTAGATAGTCACTATAAACAAACAAATTAGCCTCTTCTTCCTAGCAGTGAATAAAATTTCCATTGAAACATCTAGATAAATGGGATATATAGAAATATATATCATGCTGATTAAACAATAACAATCATTCTATAGTTAAAAATTAATCTAGGTGCCAAAGTTCCAAGTCAGTGCCAAGATTCTCAGGGTATTACAATTCAATGTCATAATGTGATCAATGAAAGACTTGAAACATATTCTCAGCAGAATGCTTAAGAGTCACATCTACTCCACTCCAACTTTATGGTAGAGAGATCCAGGCTCTAGATAGAGCAACATTTTCAACTGTGATTCTGCTGAACTTATGGAATGCCATGATTTGTAACAATTCAGTGTCAACTGCAGAATATTGCAATTCACAGAATGGATTTTTGTAGCAGTGCATCACTTGGGATCAGTGAAAATACCATATAATTCTTTACATGCCATGCAGTCCCTTCTCCAAATTTATGAAATTCTGAGCCCCTTTCATTGTCTATAGTACCTGTTTTTAACATATGTTTACCAAAGTACTAACTCAAGGGTTTTATCCATCTAAATGCAAGTCACAATCTGAGTCATATGCATAATCAACTTGAAATAGCACTAGACTTGGTATCAGGAAATATAGGCTTGGATCCTAATTCCATACACTTATTATCTGCGTGACTTCAAGAAGGTCTAGTAAGGATCTACTGTGTGTCTGACCCTGTGCTAAGTACTGAGGCTACAGAAAAAAAATGAAAAAAAAGTCCTTCCTTCTCGGGAATTTATTTTACTATTTATTTCTGTTCAATTCAACAAGCAAAACATTTTTTATTTGCTCGGCTTTTTGTATTGAGAGAAATGATTACTAATAATTAATGATTTGGAGAGGTTCAGATTTCCTCCTTTTTTCTTTTATCTTCATTTCAAGACCTCAGTCTCTACAGATGGAACAAACATTATTCTCTATCCAGCCCTTACCCATGTGGGGCAGTCACTTTGTTCCACTCAGATTTGAGGGGAGACAAATTCTTTGAATAGATAGCCCACGACTGGGGCTAACTTAGAAGTAAAATGGCACAAAGTTTAGGTACAGCTCCTCATTGTGATGCTTACTCTCTCATTAATTGTTAACCAGAGTTGATAAGTTCAGGAATGCTTCTCTTACAAAAGGGAGTATAAACTGTGAGTCCACTTTCATAATTTTCTTTGGTCTATGTGAGGGACAGCCAAATGAAATCCTTTTTATTAAAATGCTGAATAATTTTTTAAATGATTAAATTATTCAGAAAATATTTCTCTCAAACTTTTTTAAATGTCACAGTATCTAGATATCAAAAACAAACAAAAAATGTTTATCTGATTGTTGAAGAGCTTCTACTTCTTTTACTGTAAATACATAAGCAAATAGAAAATAATTTTAGGAGAAAGTGGCACCTGAACTGAGTGTTGAACAATATTAAGGATTCTAAAAGGAAGAGATGTGGAAGAAATGCAGTCATACAACCCATGAAAAGTTATGGTGGCAGGAAATTGAATATTGAGTTAGGGAAATAGTGAGGACATTTGCCTGGAATACAGAGTGAGTGAAGGAGAGTAAGATGTAGTTTTATATGAGAAATGTGGAACAGATTAAGACTATGAAGAGTTTTAAATGTCAAGCTGATTAGTTTGTGTTTTATCCTATAAGAAACAGAGAGCCACTAAAAATTCTTGAGTAGTCAAGTAGCATGATCTTGTAGTTTCAAAATGACAGGGAAACTATCAGCAAATCTTATAACCTCTCTGTGTCTACACTATCTCATAGTGCTTTGTCTAACATTTAAGTATTATAGAAATGTGAGCCATTTTTTTCCAACCACTTCGTTTATCCAGCTTTTATCTAATCAGACAAATATGGATTTTCTTCCAGGATTCGTTCCACAATCACCAGTTGCCTACTGAACATCATAAATTTGATGTCGCAAAGATAACTTAAGCTTACGATCTCTAAAAATGAACTAAATTTCCTATTTCTTTCAAAGGTACCACCATCCTTTCAACACCTCAGGTTTGTTATCTGGCATTATCTTGACTTCTCACCCTCCCTTACCCCACATACCCAATCAGTTTCCAAATCTAACAATTCCTATCTTTTCAGTTTCTCATAAGTCTTAACCTTTCTCTCTACTCACACAACTACCAAGTTAGTTCAGGCCCATATCACTTCTTACAAAGATTAGAAGAACAACCTTTTAATCCTTTTCCCTGTTTCACATCATTCTTCACTCTAGTCCACCCTGAACATTATTGTCAAAGTGACTTTCCATTAATGAAGAAATAACCATCTCACTCCCCTACTCAATATTCTCTAGCTTATATGTAAATTATATTATACTCTGTTTGTATGTATTGTGGCTGCGTGTGTGTATTCTAAATTTTGTTTATGCCCCAGAAACCTGGCTCTCATCTGTTAGTGGATATTATTCCTTCTCCCTCTTTCTATGATCCAACCAAACTGTCTTACTACTTTCTGTTCCTTATATAACATCCCATCTCCCAGTTTGTAAATTTGCATGGACTGACCCACATGCCTGGAATACATAGCTTTCTCACTTCTCCTTCATAGAGTACCACTCCTCCTTTCAGGTACAGCTTAAGTGTCATCTTTAAACAAGAAGACTTTCTTGATATCTTCTTCATTTGTTAGTGCCCTCTCTCCTAAACTACATTGTATAATTATTTGGCATTTCCTCTCTTTTATTTGCTCTATATTTATGATGTTCATATTTTTATGTGTAATTCTGGTCTTTCTCCATTAGAATGTATGCTCCTTATGAATAGGGATTTTTTTTTTATTCTTTACATTTGTATCACTAGTGTCTAGTACAATTATCAGCACATAATAGGAACATAATAAATTCTTGTTGGTTGAATGACTGATAGTAATTAGCATATCACCAACAAAGTTGTACATGTCAAAAGTCATTTAAGAGACTTCAATAGTGAAAAATAACCGGAAAAGTAGTAGGTTGGGCATTTAATTAGAGTAATTAAAGTGAGGGATTACCCTTAAAATAGCCATAAAATTAGACAAGGGCTCTGGTCTGTTTTACAACTCCTTTAAAAAAGATTTATAGAAACCCATGTATGAGAATCTCATGGAATAAGATAGCTCATACAATGAAGCGTCTTTTAAAAAGATTGACTTTGCAAAATAAACATAAAGGTCCAATACATTTAAAAGATTGTTATCTCCTTACAAGTACAACTTCAGAGGTTGGGGCAAATTCTTTTGACTATCTTCAATTCTGGTAATTTTTTTAGAACTTTGATAAATCTAATAACTTTGATATTTAAATGAACCTGTGGATGTGCATTTAATTTGCAGAAATGCCCAAAAGCAAGATCTAATGAATAAGCATCTGCCTAATCATTCTAAAACTTGGTGTGCTTTGGTTAAACTTATAAAAAATAATTGGCTAAAAAGCAATGAACTTTTTTTTCTTATTGGGGTCATAAATGAACACTGAAGTCAATTACAAAAGAGGAGTTTCAGAAATACCATAAGTAATCAATGGTTACATGAGAAGAATTCAAGAAGCATGCAATCCTCAAAGTAACTATGTTGAAAAGGAAGGGAATAATTTGCGCATCTTTTTCTGGCATATTGAAAAAAAGTGAGGTGAATATTTTTTCTAGTTTCTAGGTGCGTTAGATAGATCACTGGACCTGGAGTCAAGAATACCTGAGTTCAAATGTAGCATAAGACACTTATTGGTTGCATAACCTTGAACAAGTCACTTAATATTTGTTTTTGCCTCAATTTTCTCAACTGTAAATTAAATCCAATAACAGCACTTAATTTCTAGAGCTACTGTGAGGATCAAATGAGCTAATTTTTTTAAAGCATTTAGCACAGGGCCTAGCACATAGTAGTTACTATGTAATGTTAGCTACTATTACTACTACTACTACTATTATCAATTATCATTATTATTGACACAAATGAATCTCTAAAGGCTGACTGAACCAGCAGCTTCGAATTATGTGGAAGAGTAATCATTATGCCTCAATAATAAATTCAAATCATAAGTTCTCTTTGATTTATTAATTTGCTACTGATGTTTGAATTATTGTTTAGTGTTTTTTCAATATGAGTGGTGGAATAAAATACAGTTCTTGCTATTGAGAGGAAAGGAAGAGGAGTTTAATTAAAACTGATATCTTTCAGTAAAAAAAAAAAAAAAGATTCATTCTTTACACAATTCTCTCTTCTCCATCATAATGTGCCAGATATTTAGGGAAAATATGGTGGTCACATTTAACTATGGCTTTGTAAAGAATGTTTACAGCCTTTTGGATCCTCTCTCTGCCTATAATTGAAATTGGGATTACAAATAATATTTTCAATATTCCTCTTTTCTGTTTTGTTGTAGATCTAGTTGCAGGAGAATGACATTTTCCTGCTAAAAAGTAGTCGCCTGTTTGGGCTGGTTATTCTTCACTTAACGTGATAATCCTCTGTGACAACATAATTAATGGCTACAGGAAAAGACTATGATACCATAAATCATTATTATATGTGAGGCACTGACAGCACACTCATAAATTTTATTTTAAAAGTTACTTTCTTAAATAAAATTAACTTTTAAGGAAGGCTCAGAATAAGGAATTCTAACATCCAAGGAATAAATTAAAAAATTTATGCTCTCTTGATCTAGGGAACTCTTGAATGAGAAAGGTACCAATGTTGTGGCACCTTCCCTACAATTTATAGTCTTAGTGAGTTTCCTGAAGCACTGAGGTCATTAGTGTCTTCTATATTGACAGAGAGCAGGTATGTATCTAAGGGTAAATTTGAAGCCAAATCTTCCTGGATTCTAATCCAACTCTATCCTCTGTACCAAATGGCCTCTATTTTGGTTTTAGTAACCAAACTACTTCTAAATATCTCTTTTCCTATAAACCTTTAACATAAGGATATTTTCTACTCTATATGTGGATATTATGTTTTGCATATATCTCTTATACATTTGTTCTCGTTGAAATCTTTATCTAATGACGCTTATTGCTAGTAAATTCCATTCACACACATGCACACACACACATAAACTTCTAGAAATATTCATGTCTCTTTCAAAATATTCAAGTTCAAGTGAAGTAGCAATTTATTATGACACAATAAAAAAGAAAGTTTCTATTCCTGGAGCAAAAAGGGTAGCAAAAAATTTTGCCTTGGGGACCATCAATAATTTAGAAATTGAATCAGTCCAAGATAAATGCAACTCAGAATATACATAAGGATATGATTAGGGTGATTAGGAGTAGTTTCCACTTCTTGACTGTATGTACTGTCTTATGCAGGGCTTCTTAAAAATTTTCCACTTGAGACTACTTTTTTCATTTTGGCAATATTTGTTGGCATTGTGTGGTCTGAGAGCATGTGCAGTGCAAAGTGCACTTTGTGCATGCATTGCATTCAGAATTAAGGCTGCAGTGAAGTTGTGGAATGCAACACGTGCAAGTAATGGCAGAAACACCTTGGATTCATTATGTGTTTCATTTATAACTAACTTTTGGTTGTGCATTCAGAAAAATCTTACTGCTGCCAAAATTTTTCCAAGGTTTTAGAAATAATGCATAGATTATAGCACTTAACTTTACCTCCATTAAAAGAACTCGGAGATGCAGAAATATTTATAGCAGCATTTTCGTGGTGACAAAAGGCTGGAAAATAATGGAGCAACCACCAACTAAAGAATGAGTGAACATGTTGAATATTAATGCAATGGAACACCTCTGTGCTGTGGAACAGATGAAAAAATTATTTCAGAGCATACTGGGAAAGTCCTTTATGAACTGACACAGAATCAGTCCAATGGTTGAAACAGAACAATGTATGCAGTAAAAACATTACAAACAGAAATAATTTGAAAGATTTAAGAACTCTAATCAAAACAATGACGAGCTACAATTCCAGGGAACTGATTATGCAGCATTCTATCAAACTCCTCGGAGACAGGGTCAGAGAGAGAGAGAGAGAGAGAGAGAGAGAGAGAGAGAGAGAGAGAGACGGGGAGAGGGAGAGAGAGACAGACAGACACACAGACAGACACACAGAGATGTAATGGGCTCAGAGTGCAAACTGAGATATAATTTTTTGTGCATGTCCAAACAGGGAATTTGTTTTGCTTGATTATTCATATTTGTAATGAGGAATCTTTGTTACTTTTGTTGTTTCATTTGGGGGAGAGGATAAGAAACTGGAAAAAATGGTTTTAAAAATACTTAGTTTTAGCATTTTTTATTCAAATTCTCTCTTTTTCTCCAATCTTCTCTCCACCAACTCAGAAAGCAAGTAGTATGATATACAGTGTACAAGTGAAAACGTGAAAACTTTTACATATTAGCCAAGGTAGATTGATGAATATTGCTATATACAGACATATAATATATACTCTATATCTTACATAAAAGCTATAACTGTATCTTATTTTTTATCATATATATTCTAATCTATGATTTTTATAATTATCTGTAATAAACTGGAGATAATCAAAAGATGTAAGCACTAGCACAAGGGGAATCAGGAAAGGCTTCTTACACAAAGTGAGATTTTCTCTAGGATTTGAAGGAACCCAGGGAAGCCAGGAAGTAGAGATGGGGATGAAGATAATTCCAGACATGGGGGAGAGCCAGTAAAAATTCACAGATTGCTAACTTGTAGCAATTGCACATTGCTAACATGTAAATAAGTATTTAATCATCAAGCAATAGGGTGAAGGTAATGCTGAAATACTTTAAGTTTAATGTACTTGTAAAGGCTAGACATCACTGTGTATAGGGTACTATGCACATACAAATTCTGTCTGTGATACTATTAGCTTAGTGACCCTGGGCAAGTCATTTAACCTCTACACATGACTTAAGCATCTTCCTACGATTAGGTTGAAATTAGGTTGAAATCAATTGTGTCATTGATTTAATGTGCAAATAATCTAATTGAAGCTAAACCTTTAAAGTAAATTAAATGTGAGTTTTTGTTTCCTACTTCATTACTTAAAGATACATATAACTAGACAAAATAGTATTTTGAAAATGACTGACTTCAAACAACATATAATTTCATAACAGCACTTGTAAGTATATCCTTTTATGAAGTTTCTTAATTTCTTCTTGTCAAACCGTAAGGAGACTCCATTCATGACTATTAACAAAATTTTTAACCTGAGAATTCCTTTCTGATGTAGAGTATTTTAAACAGGATTTATATAAAATATATTATAGGTAATTAATAACTTAATAATATATATTAAGAAAGCTATATGTGTACGTATCATTAAATTTTTCAAGTGTGTAAATCTATACCTTATTTACTTGTGTTAGTACAGCAATGGTTTCACATAGAAAGAATTACTTTTGAATCCTAGACTTGCAGGGTAAGAGGATTTTACAAAGTTCCTACTTGCATGTGTCCATTTCTCTGATATGCTTCATAGAATGACTAAACTTCTTGATTAGTAGTTCCTTTAGTCCATTAGGGCATCATTTTGATGCCCAAGTGAATGATTTTTTTTTGGCCTGCAATTCATTGTTTAGCTGCTTCATTAATCAAATGAACTGGTCAGTTGCCAGATGTCCACTTCATTTTATGTCATATAGATAAAGTCTATGGGGATTTGAGAACTGATTTACTAAGTGATTTTCTAGCATCAAGGAGTGTTTATATATTTCTCAAATTATATAAATCATGTCAAGAAAACTGAATTATACATCATAATATCTCCAAAAAATAATTTATATATTTTGTTATTTTGGGAACTTAAAAGTCAACAAACATTATTAAGCACCTTCTAAGTACTGGGTACCTTGCTAATCACTGGAGATATGAAAAAAAAGTTATATGAAGAAAAAAAACCCTGCTTTCCAGGAGATTATAGTGTATTGGAGAGGATAACATATAAACAATTATGTACAAACAGACACATACATCACAAATTGAAAATATTTCTTAGACGTAAGAGGCCAGCATTAATGGGTCTCTGAGAAGGTGGAATTTTAACATGGAAGCTGGGGAAGCCAGGAGACAGAAATGAGTAGGGATGGAATTCTAGGTATGGTGGAAGAGTCAGTGAAAATTCACATAGTCAAGGGACAGAGTGACTTTTGTGAAGAAAACAAGACCATTATTATTGCATGGAAGAATGTTTGGAGGAAAAAAACCATAAGATTAGAAAAGTATGTAGAGAACACATTAGGAAGAGCCTTAAAATTCAAGCAGAAGATTTAATATTTGATCTGGATTTAGTAAGGAAACACAGGAGTTTATTGAGGGGAGAGACAGGATTATGACATGAGCAGATCTGTACTTTAGGAAAATCAATTTTACAGCATAATGGAAGATGGATTGAAATCCACTCCTGAAAGACACCTGACACAGGGAGACCAACCATTAGCCTATTTCAATAGTACAGGTGTGATATGATAAGGGCCTTCATCAGGGTGATGACAGTGTCAGAAAGAAGAAGAGGGTCTATATGAGAGATGTTACAAAGGTAAAATTGACAGGAAATTGCAACTACTTGGATGGAAACTGAGAGAAAATGAGTCAAGGATAATACCTTGTGAGACTGGGTGACTGAGAGAATGGTGGTGCCTTGGACATTAGGGAAGGATTTGTGGGGAAAGATGTGCTCAGTTTGGGACATATGTAATTTAAGATTTCTATGACACATCCAGTTTGAGATGTCTAATAGGTAGTTGGAGATGCCAGATTGGAAACTGGGAGAGAGTTTAGGGCTAGAAAAATAGATCTGGGAAACATTTGCATAGGTGAAACCTTGGGAATTGATGACCTCACCAAGCAAAATAGCATAGAGGAGGATGCAAAGGAGATTTAGGACAGAATCTTGGTAGCCACTCATGGTTAGCAGGCTTTACTAGAATGAAGTTCCACCAAAGGAAACTGAAGGTTGAGTCAGATATGTGGGGGAAGGGACAAGAGAGAACCAGATAAAAAAATATAGTATCAAGAAAAAGAGGGGGACTGATAGTATTAAAGGTTACAGAGAGGTCAGAAAGGATGAGAATTTTAAAAGGGTCTTAAATTTAGTAATGAAAACAACATTAACAACATTGGAAAAAGCACTTTAAATCGAATGATGCAGTCAGAAGTCAGACAGCAGAAATTAAAAAAAATAGAAGAATGAAAGGAAATGAAGTGGAGGCACCTATTGCAGATGACCCCCTAGGAATTTAGTCACTAAGTGAAAGAGAGATACAGGATGATAGTTAGCAGGGACGGAAAGATTTAGTGAAGGTTTTGTGAGGATTGGGGAAATAAGGGGAATTTGTATAGAGAGTAGGAAAGTAGTTGGCAGGCAAGGAAGGACTGAAGATTGGTGAGAAAATAAGGATGTTAGAGGAGGCAATCTGATGGAGCAGACAAGATGGAATGAAATCATTTATGCATTAGAGGAGTTTGCTTGGCAAGGAGATAGACCACATCTTCATGTGAGATAGAGGAGAAGGAGGAAATAGCAGGGGAAGGCAAATGAGGGACATGAGAGGAAGAGTAACTCTTGGCAAATGACCTCAATTTTTAATGAAATATGAGACAACAACCTCAACTGAGTGGGGTGAGGCATGAGAGGAGTGGGGCATTTGAGGAGGAATAACAATGTTTGGAATTTGTACTATGGTAAGTGTAATAGAAAATTAGTGGGGGGAATATAAAATGATTACTTTGCTTCAATGAGGGTCTAGTAGAAACCATGTAATTAAATTTATAGTAAAATCATTTAGCATAAATTTGTGATTTTTTCCCAACTTTCATCTACAGCATGTGAGTATGAGGGAATATACAAGATGTTGGCAGTAATTCAAGATTGAAGTTTGGTAAGCACGATTGACAATAGAATAAAAGGAGCAAGGGACGGTACAGAAGAGGACAATATAGAGTTTAACTGGATAACCCAGGGGGTAAGATAGGGAATGAAGGAGGGTAGATATAGCCTGTGCAAAAGTGAAAAACTGAGGGGAGAAGAGACTTGTCAAGATGAACATAAAGAAATGTATTAAGGATTGTAAAGCAGAAGAAGTAAAATGACAACAGATTATTATCAGACAAAGGAATTTGAGAGTACAAGAATATGTAAACAGAACACTATTGGTAATAAAGCCAGAATACGAAAATAAATAAATCATAAAAGTAGGGTTGAGAGAAGATGGCAAAATGAACCTATTTAAGCTGGTGATACTGAAAATGTAGACTTTAAGGGTCTATGTATATTTTAATATTACCAAAGACAACCTATTATGATGTAGCTTTGTGGGAGTGGGGAGCTCTAATTATTTTTAACTTCAGACAATGTCAATTAAGGCAAATAGGTTTAAAATGTTTTACTTTTTTCTTTTAATACACATGTACCACATGATTGAAAATTCAAACATGTATAAAATTGATATTTAAGATCATAAATTATTGGAAGGCCACTGGTACCTCGAGTGATTGTGAAAATTGACTCAAATTATCAACATAAATAAAATCTACAGCTTTCACAACCTCAGGAATGCTCAGCAGTCTCAGTGCTAAAAATTTTAAGCGACAATAGAAAATGTCATCGGTACAAATCTTAGTCAAACATAAAACATAGGTCAGGTACACTTGTATTAACATTAACATTATTAGCATTGGCCCTTTCCCTTGATGGAAGTAAAAGGGGCAGTGGTAATTCTTGTCTCAGTGTATGTCAAAAATTATGCCAAATGTTCTTTATATACCTGTATTCAACACTAAAGTTTTCTACCAATGTCATTAATTTCACTTTTGTTTAAATGTGTTTCACAGAAACTGCATAAATTCCTTCTCTTTCCCCTTTCAGAGGTATTTAATGGTAATAGAAACGACTGTTGATACACATCCTCAAAACGCTTAGAGCATTGTCTAGGTATATTCTGGCAAACCCTGTGGCATGTTTTGTGGGCTTAGTGTCCTGAAATGGTCAGGCCAACTCACCCGATGCTTCATGCATACTGAAAGATTTCTCCTCTTCTATGTGATTCTACAAAATTCCCAGTTGGATTATATTAGTTGTAATGCCTATTTCAGTGAACATCTAAGTGTCTTACAATATGATACTACCTCATTCCACTTTAAATTTCTTTATTCCTGTACAAAATTGTGATTCATTGAGATATTCTACTACTACATTTTGTTATTTATTACAATATTTCTATTATTTATGTATTATACTAAAAACTGAACTGCACATGAGGATTAGGAATATTATTGGTTATTCAGAATCTCTCATCTGTTTTCTCATCATTTAGCAGCAAATATCTTCTAAATAGGCAATCTAATGATAATCGGATGACCACAGCAGAAACATGAAAACCTATATATATTTAAAGTAAAATTGATTGTGGTGAAATTTAGGGTAAAAGTCTGGAAATCAGAAGATAATAACACTGGGCCCTTAAAATTAATGTTTATTTTTCAGGCCTTTATTTTTAACTTACCATTAATCACACCAGTGTAAGAGCTAACATTCAGGGCAGAAGATCATGTGAAAAAAAATATTCTAAGGGCTAATAGTATTTTTGTTTTCCTTTAGCGTGAGAGAAACCTCACTGGCTCATGAAGACTAAAACAATACTGATAGTTTTCCCTACTTTTGAATCTAGTTTTGATCTTCCTAGAATTTTATTTGATAGGGAGACAGGAAGTATAATTTGTTGCCTCCATCAACAAATTTATGTTTTATAATCTTTGAACATTGCAATTGGTTTAACATATGAAGAAAGAGAAAAAGCAAATGGCTATGTGGGTGGGGAGGGAGAGAAAGGGAGCAATCTGGTTCATTGATAGCCTTGGGGTACAGTCCATATTCCTCTCTGTACAAACTCAAAACCAAAATTAACTCACACTGCTGCACTAATAGATATTATCCATATATCTATAATTTATTAGTGTATTTGGACAAAGCCTTCATGCCTCAGTTATGCTAGTTTAGGAAAGCAAAAACATAACATAACATTAAGTGTGCTTGCGGACTGCATATAACAATTCCTCTCCTAAATCGGTGAGTGAACATTAATTTTATCCAACCAACTATCCATCCATATAAATATATATGTGTATGTATGTGTATGCATGTGTGTATATGTATATATATATATATAGGTATGTGTGTACATACACATTGACCTGTATGTGTTTATATAGGTTAATATTTACTTAGGAGTTTTCTTTAGTGCTTTATGTATTGGAGTGTCTGAGGAAGTAGAGGGACCTTTAGAAAAAGATCATTGTTATAAATTTCAAATACAATTCACATGGGTTTCACTGTAAATATGCATATATAATATATACACACATGTATATGTATGTACATATATATACACATATATACATATATACTCATATACTTATATATGATTTATTTATATATAAAAATATCTCTGTATCTATTTATCTATCATCTATCTACTTTTACTGGAGATTTAAATACCAACCAAGAATATTTTACAATATTTGGTTGCCATTGGAATTGGGAAACAAATAATAAAGACAAGATTCCTACTTTCAAGGACTTATTTCCTTAAGTATCTAAATTCTAGTCAAAATGGCAGAATGTCTATGACATAATCAAATAGAAACTAGAACTGATTCCTAGCTATTGTGTGGGGTTCTTCCTGACATATACCAGTATAACCCCTTTCATTACAATTTTACAAAAGCATTCAGAATTTTACAGTGTGCCCCCAACCTAAATGTTGCCTGTTAAACTCAAGATTCCAAATCATTATACATTCCAATTGAAATAAAAAGAAAATAATATCCATTTAGTCAGAATCCCTTAATAGAACTAGAGATATGAAACTCAGAGGGAGGGTCATTAAGATTTTTAGCCTATACAATGTGCCAACATGTGAACTAAATATAACAGGGTTAAAGAGGCGCTTGTAGTATCCTTCAGTTTCCCATCCACAGAAAAATCATGACTGCTGGAGTAGTGATTAAACAAACATTGTGCCTACTACATTTCATTAACTTATCCATGATATAGATGTATATACATATATATGTATAGATAGATAGATAGAGATAGAGAGATAGATATAGATGTATATGCATATATCTATATATCTATATGTATATGTGTGTATGTATGTATGTATGTGTGTGTATATATACACACACAAATACTGAGTGAGGAAAAAAGTTTCTTCGTGTGGATATATACATACCGAAACAAGGTATTATCACAGTATTTACCATGCCATCTATTCACTTTCAATTATTGATAGACCTTGTAAGACATGTTAATAATCACTAGATATGAGAGATGCAGTAGTGAGATGACTTTGTGAGATGATTCTTTGTACTATTTATATTTTAAATTAATTAGAAATGCAAACATAAGTCTAGAGAAAATATGTGATTTATCTGTAATTTCAGTATAATGAAATAAAGAAGCAAGAAACAAGGAAGGAAATTATCAACTGAGATTTAGAAAATGAAAGATACAATGTTTTTAGAAATTTTCAGCGAATTAAAAATTGTCTTCATGATATAACTTTTGGATCTAAAATAACCTAAAGAAATTATTAAGTAATTTAAGCTGTTTGGCACAGAGAAGATCAGATATTTTGGAAGGAATGGAGGAGTCTTCTTAGCAGACTACTTGACATAAGAAAGTAGTCAAGGAGAAGCAGATTCAATGTGCAAAGACCACTATTTAAGACAGCTAGATTCATCATAATGCCATGTTCATTTACATAGGGCGCTTGTTTGAAAATTGTTACCACCAATTTTAATATATTATTCCTATAAGATTACAGATGAAGATCATGCTAAAAGGAATATTAAACTCGTTAGACTCATTTGGACTGTGGATATTAGGGAGATTTGAGGTGGTATCCAGGCCACTCTAAAGAGAAAGTGCCTAGGTTGAGGGGGGTTGTAGGTATAAGATTATAGGGACTAAAAGTTCAGGGCTGAACAAGGGTATAGTAGGGCAATTATTTGGCTAACAAATGGATCATGAGGAGTAGGCATGCAGCAAGACAATCAAACAGAAGAATCATATCCACTCAGATGATAGTTTCTAGGATATAATGCCTATCACTCTCTGCTAGTTGTGTTTCTAAATGTGACAATCTACTGTATCCCTTGAGAAATCTAACTGGTCATAGAAAAGGAGAATGGTATATGGATCAATATCAAGTGAATTTAGACACTAAAATAGATAATACAGATAACTGCATCTTTAAAAAAACTAATCAAGACCAAATTTACCATATTACAATTCAAATCACTGTACTGTTTCTGCTTTTTCTTTTTCAAGTTTTTCCAAGTCTTTGATGACTAAGTTTCTTCAGCAATTTAATGTGGATCATGAAAATTTCCATTTGTTTCAAATAGCCTTCATGTGAGATTATGTTGTGTAACATTTTGCTATAGAAACCATCATATATCTAAATTACATTTCTTCTGTTTCATTTGAAACTCCTTTTGTTTTATATTCCCTATAATGAAGATGGAGGACAGCTGTTCACCCTGGTTAATAAAGTAACAAGAACTTTCTGTACAGAATTCTCTCATTAGGTTCAATAACCTCAGTTAGTTGAATCATTCTTCATGAAAACTGCTTTTACCAAGCAGAGACTACTAGCTATTGTAAAGCTTCTGTAATGCCTACTCATCAGGAGTCATGGCCTAATCTAAATTTTGTAGTCTGTCTTACACCATCTTTTAGACTTTAAATTTAAAAAAAATTCAAATGAGTCCTTAAAGTGTTTTTAAAAGAAACTAGGCTAACAAAGTCTACAAAGTTAGTGTAGGTGCCATAAGGAATAGTTTCATCATAGTCTGTGTAATTTGAAGGAGTCACCAACTCTCCAAGCTCAATGGTCTCATTTATAAAATTGAGGGAATTGGACCAGGATCCTTCAAATTTTCTTATATTTCTAACATTCCTAAACTATTAACTGAAAATAGCATAAATCTATACACAAATGGTTGCTTGTAAGATATAAACCATATCATAAACCATTGTTTCAAAAGTTTATTCTTTCAAATATTTTTGTTGAAAAAGTCTTATTTGCACTTACATATAAAATCAAATAAATTTGCATATAAAATTGTTTTCAGTGCCTTGCATAGTGCTCAATTTCAATACTGAAAAACAAAAACTGTTATTTTCCTAGGTTAAGGTTAAGTTCCCCACAGACTCTTTCCTGAGTTATTATATATTATGAATGAGTGATGAACAAATGAATGAGGACCTGATAACTAAAAGTGATGCATCATGGAGCTCTAGGTAAAAGGACTGAACTAGAAGTGAAGACCTTGGATTTGAAACCCAGATCTATCACTTTATTCTGTAACTGAGCAAATGACTTAAGATTTCTGCATCTCCATTCCTCACGTCTAAAATAAAGGGGTTGCTGTGGATGGCATCAAAGGCACCCTATAGATCTCAATCTTGGGTCTCCAAATGTTCCAATTTTCTTAATCTTATCATCTGTATCTCTCTGTTGTTTTTACTAAATTATAGTTCATGACACACTTTGTGTATGTCATTCAATATATATTAATTTTCATGCAACAAGCACTTCCTATATTCATTTAGTCTCAGAAACATGTCATGGATCAGGGATAGCAAAATTACAAAAAAAAATCAGTCTCTGACCATAAGGAGTTTAAATTTTACTAGGAGGAAACCACATAGGTAGAACTTTATAAATGCAAATTACTTGGAGAGTGAGACATTATAGACTTATGGCAGCTGTGTGGAAAGATAGATATGCACTAGCCTCTTTGTTTTTCCAATTAGTTTACCAGCTTCTTAATGGCAGGGACACTGTACATATACCTGCCCCTTCTCCCTTCTCCTTTCAGAAACTAACAAAGTGCCTTATCCAATGCCTTGGACTTAGTGGCTATGTATTAAATATTTATTGAATTACCAAAAATTATTATCCTTGAAAAAGTTATATATAAGAGAAACAACATCAAAATGCACGCATAAACACAAATATTAAAAACAATTCTAGATATTCTATGAAAAAGTCAAATCAATAAATTAGGCCCTTTTATTAACAAATATGACCCTCCATTACTGATGCCTTACCCTTCTCATCATATCTTCTCTACCTTATTTCTCCCTGGACCTACTATACCAAGAAGAAATCTTCATGTCTATACTGGAGAATCAATAAGAAAATGGGGCATGCTGTCTAGAATTTCTCTTTGTAGCAAATCTTTATGAGAAAAAAATCTATTCAATTGATTGGGACATATAATGTTAAAAAATAAACTTTTATTGAGGTGGTGCAGTCATTTCAGTTAAGTCTGAGACTTCATGACCCCCAATTTGGGGTTTTCTTAGCAACGATGCTGGGTAGGTTTGTTATTTCATTCTAACTCTCATTTTACAAATGAAGAAACTGAAGCAAACAAGGTTAAGTGGCTTGGCCAGGGTCACGTAGCTGGTGGGTGTCTAAGGCCTCATTTGAACTCAGCTCTTCCTGATTTCACTGTGCCACTTAGTAGCCCCTAAATGTTCAAATACAGCTTAATAAATAGAAACCTGGTAAATAATCAAGGATACATGAAGGGATAAAGATTTCTTGTGAGACTGAGTTCCATAACAACTGGTCCAAAAAAGATAAATGAAAAATAAAACAACAAAATAAGCAAAATTTTGAAAGACAAGTGGATGCTTAAGCAAAAGAAAAGGTGACTTAGAAGGAAGAAAATAAACATTTATAGAGTACCCAGTATGTGCCAAGAACTGTGCTAAATGTTTTAACAAGTGTTATCTCCTTTCATCTTCACAATAACCCCATGAGTTAGGCATTATGGTCCTGTTTTATTGTTGTCCTTATTTTACTATAGAAGGAACTGAAACAAAAAAATAGATTAAAGAATCAATCCAGAGTCTCAGATAGTAGTTACCAAAGGGAAGGGGTGGGATCTGTGGCATTGACAAGAAAGTACATGTTGCGTTATTAAAAGAAAGAATTTTGCAGTGACAAGAGGCACCCTGAAATAGAATGAGATCTTTAACAGGCAATGAATTTCCAGATTCTAGAAGTGGTAAAACAGGGACATAATGTCCATTGGTAATAGACATTTTGAAGAGGAATGAGGAGTAGGCTATGAAGGTACACCATGCAGCTTTTAGGGTCCTGTCCAATTATTTGCTCTCATCTATTTATTGCCTATTAATCTTCAGCTTTTCTGATGTTTATATTATTTTCTCAATTATATTGTAAACATACTGAAAGCAGAGACCTTAATTTATGCCTCTTTACATCATCTGAAGCTCCTCAGGCAGTGCTTTGACCACAGTTAGTATTCCATATATTTGACTGCTTGATTAAGAAAGAAAATAACAAAGGAAATATACAGATATGTAAGCCCCTAGATGGGGAGAAGCCTCAGGTACTCTTCATCGAGGGGTGAAAGGAAAACCATGAATAGAGACCCTGTTTTTTACCTCTTTGTGTTTGTCCTTTCCTGCTTTTAGGAGGAGTGTATGGTTTTTAAAAGGTAACAATGGCAAGAAGGGTGGATTAGAGCCTGTGTTAGCATATGCCACATGCTAGATGGTGAAGACAGAAATCCTAGTGATCTACTTCACCCAGTTCAGCATTATTATAGGCATGGACTCATCAACTGACTATACCACATTTGGAAGTGAATTTGGTGAGATAAATGGTTTGTATTAAATACATTAAATGTGAATCCCTTCTTCCCAGGGGCTGAGGTAATAGATAAAAAAAAATATAAACCTACACATACATGTCCATCCCCCAGAAACTGAGGACAAGAGGAGAATGCTTTGAAACTTATGCTGTAACTGGATCTTCAGAGTAAAAGAGTCCTTTGTAAGGGATAATTGATAACTGGAAACTGGGGAGCTAGTTAATAGCAGTTAAAATTAGAAAGAACACACTGAAATGGGAACATTAGCCAACAGCATTAGATAAAGTTATCCCCAACCCCTCAGAAGTACATTATGACTTTGGTGGTGGGGGTTGGTGGAAAAGCAGATGTGAGCAGTCATATTTCTTTCTACATACTTCAAGCTTAATTGTTTTATATTGCAATTGATACATGAATGTATCAAATTATCAGTAATAGGAAATTATGCTATAAGGTATTAGCAATGGGAAAAAAAGGTTAGTACTTTCTTTTTGTGATTTTTTAAAAAACATTTCTTTAAATGTTTTTCTGTGTACAAACAACTACAATCAATGAGAATAAAATTCTCTCTCTACAAAAATATAAAATAGAAGATTTAACGATGCAGAAAACCTGTAGCAAGGGACAGAACCAAAATGGTGAAGTAAAAGCAGGGATTTGCTTGAGCTCTCCCCCAAACTCCTATAAATATCTGTAAAAATGATTCTAAATGAGTTCTAGAGCTACAGAATCCACAAAAGGACAATGTGAAACAAATTTCAGCCCAAGACTATCTGGAAGACTACAGGAATGGCATATAGCACTGGGCTGGGAGCAAGGTACAATCTAGCATAGGCTATGCAGGCACAGACTTGACTGGGGAAGGCCTCATGGGACTGAATCACTGGCAGCTGTGGCAGTTTCCAGACTTCTCAACCCACAAAGGGCAAAGATAGCACAAAAGGTCAGTGGGAAAGTGTTGTGGGATCTGGTGAAAGAGGAGCATGGTCTGGCTGGGGTTCAGCCCCAGCCTTGGGGTGGCAGTGGCAGCAGCAACAGTAGCAACAGCAGCAGCCTCTACTGTCATACCTCAGGACCCATAGACAATGGTGGATGAAGTGACTGATACAAAATCCCTGAAGGCTGGGACTTCACTCACCCTCACCCCCATTGGAAGCAGAGTCCTACTTTGACAAAGAGTTAGAAAGTCCAGTATTTGGTTGGGAAGATGAGCAAACATTATAAAAAAAGTTGAACTGTTTACATTCCATACATAGAAAGATGATATTTGTAACTCAAGAGATTTTTCTCAGTATTAGGATAATTGGGGGAAATTAGATAGAAAAATAGATAGATAGATAGATAGATAGATAGATAGATAGATAGATAGATAGATAGATAGATAGATAGACAGATAGATAGATGGCATATGGTAAGTTGAATATGAGGGGATATATCTAAAAAATAAAAATTAAGGGGAGAGAGGAATATATTGAGAGAGATAGAATGGGGTAAATTATCTCATGTAAAAGAGGCAAGGAAAAGGTATCACAATGGAGCAGAAAATGGGGAAGGTGAGAGGGAACAAGTGAAACTTACTCTCATTGGATTTGGCTTAAGGAGGGAATAACAAGTACATCCAATTGGGTATCTTACCCTACAGGAAAGCAAGGGAAAAGGGGATGGGGAGGAGGGTGATAAAAGGGAGGCAGGCTGGGAGAAGGGGTAATCAGAATGCATGTCATCTTGCAGGCAGAGGGAAGAGATAGGGAGAAAATTTGGAACTCAAAATCTTGTGGAAATGAATGTTGAAAACTAAAAGTAAATTAATTTTTTAAAAACCTATGGCTAAAAATAGATCTCTATGTGGCTAGGTTGTATTTTTTCTTTAAAATTTCCCAAACTATTAAAAAGCATGAATTTTTAAGTGATTGAATAGCTAAAGTTATAAAATGAGACTTGGAACACCAACTCAGTTTTGATACAATGCAGTAAATTCACCAACAACTAATTTATTATACCTGTCCTTTGGATTGTCTATTTATACTTCATTTTTCTGAGGCATCTGAAAAATTTGTGCATTATGTCTTGGAGTAAAAGTCTGAAGATACTATCTTCTTATATGTACTTTTTTAAAAAGCCACTGAAAAGTAGGAAGATGAACAAATTGCATAAGAAACTCTTTTTTCCTTTCAAGACTAATTTCCATAAGCATTAGCACTTTTATTATAATTTGTGAATGTCTTTCTGAGGAAATACTTGGCTTTCAAAAATACTTTCAGTGCAAAATTAAAAGAATTAGCCGAATGGGAAATGTTTTATACCATGTACAGCTAGGATGTTTTCCCCAACCAAGTTCAATATGTCATAGTAAGTAATGGCAATAGGTTTTTAATGATATTGTGCACACACAATACTTATTAAGCTGCAAATTAAAGTGAGTAATGTTCTCCTAGTTTGGTGTTAGCATGCCTTACTTACCCAGAGTTGCAGATCTCTATATCATTCAATTCTTGTCTAAAATAGTCATGACTGAAGCGGTAAATATCACAGTTTTGGGGTGGCAATGAAAATATCTGCTTCAAAACCTGTAACCATGACAGACTAAAAATAAATTTGCTATCTTGTGAATGGGAATGCAGCTATGTGAAATTCCTGTATCAAATGATTGATCATTTGCTTTTAAGTTATAATGTATCCAGAAAATAAGAATAAGAAAGGGTAAGAATAAAGGTGGTTTTTTTAATTGCCAATACCCAGGACACATAATGACATAAAAATCCTTCAGCAGAGTTGCAGCTATCAAATTTGGAAGTCAGCAATGTGCAAAATTTAGATAGCTGAATGATCCTATTATGCATTAGGTCAGGTGCTTTGGGACTCAGAGCTGGTGCACATTAGAGAAGAAAGGATGTGGATAAACATATGCTGCAATTTGAGTTTATGGAACATAGCCCACCTGCAGTTCAAATCGCTCTAATATTGTATTAGATTTTTGCTGCCTGTATGTTTAATCCTTTTAAAATGAAAGCATTCATAGCCACAGGATTCCTGAATACTGGGCCCCAAATTGCCTATAGACCATTGGTATTTACTTTACTATTGCTATGGCAATGTTACCATTTGCAGATATGCAAACACAAACATAAAAAGACTATAATCTAATAATCTGAGGAATATATACAAAACATATTTTGAAATCGTGTTAACCGAGAACAACAAAATCCAGAACACTGCTCTTTTGTCTAGAGGGGGAGTGAATTTTAATATTTTCTCATTTTATTGATATTTTAAATCTCTCTCATTTAAAAAAAAAACAACATATTTTCTTTGCCCTCCCTTTATAACAAAGGGAAAAAAGCAGTTTATGAAGATGAGCTGAAAAAACAACCTACACTTACATTATATACATTTTTCCACACTCATAGCCTTCCATTCTGCAAAGAAAGGAGAAAGATAGATTTTCAAGCCTCTTTTGCAACCATATTTTTTCAATATAATTATATAACATGCATTTTAATTTTATTTTTTATTTATACTCATTTAGTTGTTATGTATTAGTTTCATGTTTCTATTTACTTCACTCCATACAAGTTGACATCTTCCCACGCTTCTCTGTATCTACTATATTCATATTTTTCTAGCATATTAATATTCTGTTATATTAATGGGCCCAAATTAAGTTATTTATTCCCCATTTGATGGACAATTGTTTTCAGAGATCTCTTTTGAGTACACAAAACCCCAAAATGCCCAAGAGGTACTATTAGCCCTTGTTTCACCTAATACCTGGCAATACCTGGGAATATATGTTGAAAGTATGCAGAAAGAGATTCCAGAGTCTAGATTCTATGTCTACAAAAGGTTGGACCTGTTGGGACCTCCAAGCATTTCATCCATCCCATTCCAATATATCCTAGATAGCTGTGGTTGTTGTTGTTTTGTTTTGATCCTCCCCATGTCAATAAAGGAAATGTGGAAGTAACAACTTCCAATAATATATAATGAAAATTAGATAGAAAATGAAGAGTCAAACAGTAGAAAAAGATGTTTAGGGTACTTTAGTTAAAAAGTGCACTTATCTACAGGAAATCTGGTTAAAATTCTGGCTCCACAACTTATTAGCCATGTAACCTTGGAAAGTATACCACCTCTGGAAGATATCATCCTGTTTCCACATAAGCGGAGGAATTTCCAGTCTATAGGTGAATTCTCTTGATTTCAAGTCCTATCAAAATTCTCCAGTATACTTTCAAAGGGATGGTTGGTGAATATCTAAAGAAAGAAATTATTATAATCAACATGACTTCATCAAGAACAAGTCATGCCAGACTAACCTGAAGTAGCTAGATTGCCCAGTGGATAAAGCATGGAATTTGGAGTCAGGAAGACCTGAATTCAGATCTTGCCTCAGACACTTACTAGCCGTGTGATGTGTGCCTCAGTTTTTTTTTTTTCCTCAGTAAAATGGGGGTAATGTAAGACTTACTTCCTCAATTTGCTGTGAAGAACAAATGATATCATATTTGTAAAGCTCTTCGCAGGCACTAAATCACCATATAAATACATGTTATACTCATTTTGTTGATGGTGCCTTGAAAATTAGACAAGGCAAAGTTGCAGATATAGTTTACCTAGATATTCTCAAGGATTCGACAAAGTCTTACATGCTATCCTTTAGCAAAAGATAGATGGATAGAAGCTGAAAATAGGATAGAAAGTATAATCATTATTTGATTAAAATATGGAAGAGGTGTCCAGTTGAATGCACCAGGCTTATGTACTTGGCACTATCTTATTGGACATTTTTTATTAATGACTTAGATAAAGTTATATGCGGAAGAAACAATAAATTTCTAGATGACACATATCTGGGGAAGGATAAGTAGTATATTGGACTAGAACATAAGAATACAAAAAGATCCTGATAGGCTAGAATGTTGGTCTAAATCTAAAATGGTAAAATTTAATAGGGATAAATGTAAATTCATATGCTTGGGTTCCAAAATCAATAACATGAATATAATATTGGAGGGTAGCTAAATAACTTATTGTTCCTGAAAAACTGATCAAGTTGTTTTACTGTAGTAGATGTTCAATTTGAGTAATAATTGTCATATGATAGGTAAGAAAATTAATATAATCTTGGGTTACATTGAAAGGCATTATGCTCAGCCGTGTACCCTGAATTGTGTTTCATTCTGGGCACCACATTTTGGGAAAGATATTGAAATAATTTAGCTGATCACAACCAGAATAATGAAAGGGTTGGATATCATACCATATTAAGGTCAGATGAGGTGACTGAGTAAGTTTAGCTGGAAATGAAAAAAATTACAAGGACCATGATAGCTGACTTAGGATACCTGAAGGAATGCCATATGGAAATAAAATTCTGCTTGTAAAGTTAGGCCCCAGAGAACTAATTGAAAACAACAGGGGGAAGGTTCACAGAGAAAGATTTTGGCTTAATGTAAAGGGGGAAAAGCTTCCTAATGGTCAGGACTACACCAAAATGGAAAGAATTGTCCTAGGAGATTGTTGGTTTCCCATCACTGGAGGTCTTCAAGGTTAGATGATCCTTTTTTGGATTTGTTGGAGATAGAATTTCTATTCAGGTTCATTTTGGATTAGATAGTCTTTGATGTCTCTACTAATTCTGAAATAATTTAATTCCATGTTTCTTATTTTTCTTGAGAGATTTTAAAATTTATATAATAGTGAAACCTATCTCATGAGGTTGCTGTAAGACCTAATTGAGATAATATATGTGAAAGTGTTTTATATCCATGAAGCATCATATTATTTGGCTGGCTGCATCACATCAACATCTTTCTTTATCAACTTACACAAACATTTCTTTGCCAGGGTCAAATGTTTGGTGGCTCACAAAGCCTCAAGGAGTTTAGTATTCTTGCCAGTTAGCTCTCTTCCCTCATATCAAGGATTTTTCAGTGCAGTGACCTTTGATTCTATGAGAATGATTCTCTTGTCTCTCAGGAAAATTTACAAATCTCTCTCTAGAGAGAGAGTACTATGAGTATATATCATCCTACATACCCATATAGGATTGGGAAGAAGATGCACTTCAAAGTACAGGAGTTTTATCCATTTTTCCACATTATCCAAACATCTTGGGGTGGAGGTTTATGTGTAGGAGGGGTTGTATGTGTGTGAAGGGTGTAAAATGGATTAATTCAATTTACAGAGAAGAAAAATTATGTTAACTGGGCACTAGTAGGTAATTTCTAGAAACATATTTCTAGTTCTACACACTTGAAATTGAAAACAGGAATATGCAAAGTCTGAAAATAATCTAAAGGCAACTAAGATTATCAAATAATTGGAAGTAAGAACATGAGGATAGGCTAAAATTAAATATACTTAAAAACAATATTTTTGGCATGTACAGTTTGTGCCTCATTTCTTTTGGTACTTGCTACTCAATTGCTAATCAGTATTTGGTATCAAATTGTTTTATCTTCTTGAATAATTGATTGAGGTTCAATTTATTAAAGAGGTAACATAATATAATAGAAAGAGTACTGACCCTGAAGTCAGGAGAGATAAAGCTTTGAATACTATCTCTGGGACTTACTAGATATGTGTTCATGGTTATTTGATGTCTCTGAGCTTCTTTCCTCGTTAGATGGAGCAATATTTTGGTGTACAAACCTTGTGATTTGTATTATAATGATCAAATGAGATAGACATAAAATCATGTAGTGATGTTAGCCATTATTGTTTTGTAAATATTCAAGTCATACATGTATGTCCTACCTCACGATGTTGTCGCAGTGATTAAATGGCCTACTATGTGTTAGATGCTTTTCAAAGTACTATATTGATATCCTCTATTATTGTTTAGTAGTGTCCAACTCTTTGTGACATCGTTTGGGGTTTCTTGGGTGAGATAATGAAGTGGTTTGACAATTCATTCTATTTGACAGATGAAGAAAGTGAGGGTTAAATAGGGTTAAGTGACTTGCCTAGGAAGACACAGCATGTTAATGTTTGAGACAAGATTTAATTCAAGTCTTTTTGACTCCAGGCCAGTAACTATATCCACTTCATCACCTAGCTGCTCATAAGCTATTACTGTTGCATCATTATTTCAATCAGTGATCAGCCTTTTACACAGCTATTATTCAAGGGGATATAGCTCAAAACACAAAATTTTCACTTTGACCTGAGGGCAAGGTTTAAAGAAAAGCTGTTTTTAAAAAAGCATTTTTTAAAAGAACTCATACATATTTATGTTACTTCTGAATTACAAGAGAAGCTCTAGTGCTTTCTGATTTTATTTATTAAATTTATTAATCTATACTCTTCTCATAGGTAATAGGTGATATGTGTGTGTTTGTCCTTCATTGCCGAAAAAAGACTATGCCATCAGAGAAATGATGACATGACTTGCACTTGACTTTGTTTTGAGTGAGGGAGGGCTGTGCAGGTCACCAGACTCACTTCTCCTCCAGAACCATCTGAATCCAGTGACCAGATATTCATCAGGATGACTGGAGATGACCCAGGATGAGGCAATTGGGGTTAAGTGACCTGCGCAAAGTCACACAGCTAGTGAATGTCAAGTGTCTGAAGTGAGATTTGAACTCAGGTCCTCCTGACTCCTGCACTGGTGCTCTATCCATTGCACCATCTAGCTACCCCAATAGGTGATATCCAAATAACTTGAAAGATAAAGAAACAAACTCCCTTTAACATTTTACTACAGATACTGTGTCTCTGCTTACCACTGAAATACTATCAGCATGTAGTTTTTATAGTAATAAATATGCTAATTTTTCTTTGCTAGTATATTTTCTGAAACCATCACCTTTTGACAGTTTAAGAGGAACCTAAATTTCACATTCTCTGATTCAATAAGGGAAAGAGCTATTGCTGATAGATTTACATGTTGGAAGAGCCCCTAAAAAGCATTGCATGCACTATTCAATACCACAGTATTTATTCCAGATGAGAACAAATATGCATGTGTGTGAAATAACATTTTCTTGAGCATCCTACTGGCTACTTTTCAAAACATCTGATAATTTAAGTCTTGATAATACTACTGAATTCAGACACTTTGGCAATAGACGTATAATACTCATATGTGGAAAACCACAATTGAAGTGGGAGGACCAATACCAATTATTAATAAAATTTTCCTCAATATCACTCTTAATGTGTAACATTAAATGTGTAACAAATTATTTAAATCAAAAAGCCAAAATGCCAAGAACATTTCTTAAAGCATATCCATACTATAACACTCTTAACATTTTATTCTGATCCTTCATCAAAGAGAGTGTGGTGTAGTGAGAAGAATTTAGAAAGACCTGGGCTTAAATTATATCTTTCACCCTGCTATGAATATAGCATTTGACCATGAACAAGTCATATACACTAGGTCTTAGTTGCTTCACCTATAAAGTAAGGGGAAAAATACTTGTTTTACTTGCCCCTAGAAGGTTGGTTTCTGGAACAATGGTTTGTTTCAGTGACACCAAGTCATAAAAATTTCTCCTAGGGCCAGAGAGGGGCATACATTGACTACTGTGGAGATAGATAATAAAGGGGCTTCAATGAACTATTTTGTATTCACTTGGGACATAGCAGAGGAAATAGGAAATATTTTCCTCTGCTAGGAGAAAGGAGAACAGTTAGGTCAGAGAGCACATACTAAAAGGACAATGTGCTTGATTCAGAAGGGGTAGGTAGAGACTGGAAGGAGCTAGATTCATTAACTTGGAAAGAGAAGTTCCTTCAAAAGTATCTTTTCATCAACTATCTGCCATGTTGGGGATATATTCTTTCTTTATCACTACCTGTTATATCTCTGGGTTTTCAAAGTTTACCTAAGGTGCCACCTGAGTTAACATAATACTTTGAATGTTTCTCTTCCCCTAGTCCCTTCTCCAAAAGTGAAATAAATTTATATATAGTGTGTTTGTATTATATGTATATGTACATAGAGATATATATCTAGATCTAGATATACCTATATCTATACCTAAACTTGATCATCCATCTGTCATATTTAGGTACCATTTATCTATCAATCAACAACCATCTATCATGCCTCTCACAAAAAATCCAACTCTCAGAGCCATACATTACCACTGCAAAAATTATAGCCTTGACTATAAGACCCTTGTCAGCCAAGTGATATCTCTCTTTTTTAGCATGCTGTCCAGATTTGCCATAACTTTCCTTCTAAGGGGAAAGTATATTTTAATTTCATTTTCATTTTGTAGAACATAAGTTTAGATTAACATATAATCACAATAAATTCCACACATATAAATGATCTAAATATAAAATGTCACTTGCCCTGTGAAAGATACTCCAAAGACTGATAAAAAGAGAAATGCAAATGAAAACAAATATGAACTGTCACCTCACACCTAGGATTTCAGCAATGATACTATATTAAAGTTGTTTAATACCATGAGAAAAAAAACAAAACAAATACACTGTTGGTGGAAATGCAATTTGGGCTAACCATTCTGGAAAGCAATTTAAAATTGTCTTAAAATGGCGACTAATGTTGATATCCTTTGATTCAGTGATCTTACTAGAAACATATGCCTAAGGAAATATAGAAAGGTTCCATATACATAAAAATAGAAACAGTAATATTTTCTTTGTTAGGAAGCTAATGAAAGCAAAATTGGAGTCGTTGAACAATGTGCAGTATATTAATATAATGTAATGCTATCTTACTATAAGGATTAATTGGTATGAGGAATTCATCAAAACTAGGAAAACATTTATATGAAATGAATGATGAAGAAAATAGTACCGAGAGGGTAAAGTAACATGACTCTCATAATTTAAATGAAGGGAATGCTAAAGGAGAATAGATTTTAAGTCAAAAGCAATGATCAATGTTGGTTCCAAAGAGTGGTGTAACATTCTACAACTATACTCCGCTGACATATTTGGAGAATTTTATATAGTATGTCAGTTCACTTCCATGCTGCACAATTTTCACTTCACTATCTTTGTTTTGTAATTGAAGAATACTATTAGTTTGAGGTAAGGATATGAAGATGCAATTGTGATATGAAAAACAAAATGAAAAAATAATGCAACTTATTTTCTTAAAAAGAAAAAAAATGGGAATACTTTTGTCCTGATGGAGCATTTCATTTGGAAACAATCTATAATCATAATTTTTCAAGTTTTAAAATGATTATGTGTTTCTTCTATTTCTTTCAAACAAAACAAAGAAAACAAAACAAAACAGCCCATAAAGTGCTTGTGAATTTCTGCGAATCTTTTCAAGAATTATTCAAATTTAACATCATCACCAGTCCAAAGTGGAATAGTTTAGACAGACATTACTCTCTAAAAGTGTTTTCCACTTCAACAATAATTTATCAAGATTTTAAACAAATAGTCTACTCTTAGAATTTATAAAATTCATAGAATGTAAGATCCTCAAAAACAGGAACCGTTCCAGTTTTGCTATTCTATCTTCAGTACCTTACACCATTACTGGAACATATTCTGTGTTTAATACATACTATTCTGCTGATAAAAACTTTGCGCATTTCAGAAGAATGAATGCATTACTGAAAACAGAATAAAAAAAGAGGGGGAAAACAAAATCCGTATTTGAAAAAGCAAATCATATTTCTGGAATAAAGTATCATTAGGATAAGATTCTATGTCTGTATGTTGATGAAAATATAAGTGAACTGCAAATCTGCTATAATAACAAGGAGGTAAATGAAAAAGTTAGGATCAGAGGGTATAATGATAACACTAGATGAGCAGCACAATCATTCCAAAAGATAAGTATTCAGGTGTGAATAAATCTATCTCAATGATCTATTTTTTAGAATCGTATTTTGTGCTATACAATAAATATTAAAAAAAGCAAAGTCTAAGTTTTAGATTTGTTGTAGTGATTTTGGGGAGCTTTCAAATGAATCTTGTCTGGGAGAGTGGGGAAGAGAGGAGAAGAAGCCTACAGTTGAGGTGAAAAGAGAAGTCTAGATATACAGATTTGGAAATCCTCTACAGAGAGGTGATAGTTGAAGTGAAAAGATTGAATGAACTCTCTAAGAGAGTGTCTGAAGAAAGGAGAGCGAAAGTAATGCTTCATTTTCTTGTTATCCTTTAAATAAATTATAAAACGAAGCAACATAATTTCAATGAGTAAAAGTAAAATGAGGCAATTATAATTGTATAAGATTATTATTTAGAAAATTACCCTGTGAAAGGACCCACATGTACAAAAACATTTGTAGCAGCTCTTTCTGCAGTGCCTAAGAACTGGAAATAAGGGAATGCTCATCAACTGGGGAATGGTTGAGCAAGGTGTGGTATATGGATGTAATGGAATACTATTGTGCTATGAGAAATGACAAACAGGTGGACTTGAAAAACCTGGATAGACTTACATGAACTGATGCTGAGTGAAGCAAGCAGAACCAGGAAAACATTATACATAGTAACAGCCACAGTGTGCAAGGACTGTTTTTGATAGACTTAGTCCTCCACAACAAGGCAAGGACCTAAAACATTTTCAAAGGACTCATAATGGAAAATTATATCCACATCCATAGAAAGATATATACAGTAGGAATGAATGAAGAAAACTGTTTTCTCTTTTGTTATGTTTGGTTTTGTTTAGTTTTACTCATGCTTTGTCTCTTTGTTTTAATTATTCTATGGAGCATGACTAATATGCCATGGACTAATAGCCTACATAAGATTGCATAACATCTTGGGGAGGGAGAGAGAGGGAGGTGGAGAAAATTTAAAGCTTATGGAAGTGATTGTTGAAAATTGAAAACAAATAAACAGATTTTAAACAAAAATAAAATAAAATGCCTCTTTATTTGGAGTAGCATTTTTAAATAACAATCTGACTGCTTTGAGGAAAGGCAGGATCTATTTCTCCAAGTACTTCAGAGGAAACAACCTATTGAAGCAGAAGATGACTTGCCGATATGGACTTTCCATATAAAGAAATAGCATCTGAAATATATTTTCAAAGATTGTCTACATTTCAAGAAAATTAAAAGAGATGTGTGAAGTTTCAAAAGGATGAATATACAAAAGCCAGAATTCTTCTGCAGAACTCAATAAATGACATATTTATTGGTATCCAATTATACAGCTATGCCAATCATTTATTTTCAGGAAATTGCTATTTTATATTCTCATCCACCTCCCCTAGGCATACAATATTCAATGTGAAAAATAAAGTACCAGAATAAAATTTGTGCGATAGAGACTGCAATCAGTTTCAAAGCACACATTTTCAAGTCAAAGAGAAACCACATTGCTAGATTGACTTGATTTTTCATTGTTACGAGTAATAATATTTAAATATGCTAGGTTTTCCTACCACCACTCTGCCTCTATAGATATGAATCCTGGGATTAAAAACAATTTGGATACTTTCAAATTTAAGGATTAGATACAGCTTTCTCCAGTACTTAGTGTGAGTTTCATTGAGGGAGAGGGTCAATATGCACCTCCATATCAAACTCAATTCTAAATGTATTCATAGAAATTTATAATTTAATAAATTATTCTCATAAATATACACCTGTATTCTCTTTTCTTTTCTATAACTATTGCCAGATTATGATGAAGCCTAAGAAATAAGTTTGTCTTGGGGCAAAGAGAACTCCTTTAAGGAATCATCTGCAACCTATCTTAATGCATACTGATCTCCTATATGTCTTGTAGACTTTGTCTCACTTTGTCAGATCTAGTTCTTAGAAAAAGAACTAACTCATTTTTGGTAGGGAATTTGGAGGGAATTTGATTTTTCAGCCAATCAGTGAATGTGGAGTACTTTTAGACAAATATAAGATAGACATAATATACATGCCAAATCCATTTAATGCGTACTACCTACTTATTGACTTTGTTAAAAAAATGCTATCAATTTCTTCCCCTCTGCTCTGCCTAGCTGTATCAGACAAAATTTAAGATCTTAAGGTTCTCCATGTATACATATTTAACACATATGCATATATGCGGTATTTGTGATATCATTGATGCAGCATATTCCTAGGGAGTAAATCCTTTTATCAATTGTGATCTCTATGTCTTTTGCACCTTATATTCTTAAAGAGTTACTTGAAGTACTGAAAGGTTGTAATTTTCTCAGGGTCATATAGCCAATGTATGTTAGAACCAGGATTTCAACTTAGGTTTTCCTGATACCCTGATAACATTCAAATCACTATCTACTACACCAACATGGTTTTTATCCTAATGCAGACTTCCTCCCTTCTTACCCTCCCTATCCCAATAAAATGCATTAATACAAATGAGTATTTAAACAATACTTTTGATAATTCTTATGTATTCAAGGTGCTTCCCTCTGGATGTTATCCAGTTTAGTTTGTCCAAATTTTAATATTAATTATATTCATGAGAGTTAAAGATCTTTCCCACCCAATGATGGGCCTGTCTATTAAGGGAAGCTTAATTAATGGACATTTGTTTTGTAGGAAGGCCCACACCTTTTGTTAATTTCTGAGGAGGCACTGGTTCTCAAGGGTTGTGCTACCTTCTGGCTCTGAAAAGCGTATATATACTCTGAGGTGAGGTTTTGTTTTGGGGTTTACTTATCGGAAGTATTTCTTTGGCTATATAAGACTCTGGTAGCCATTAAGGAGTCCCTCAGCTTTGAAAACCTAAATGTTGGCGCTTCCCTCTCTGGTAACCATATATGTAGGTAACAGTCAGACAGTTGGAAGCCCTGTCTATTGCCTTTATTTCTCTGTTTGCATTTTCTCTGAAGTTCAGGGTGCTGACTTTTTCCCCTAGACTAAGTGACTGATATATGTGCTTAATTAAAGTGTTCATTGACCCCTCAAAAGTTGCTTTCCTTTTAGAAAAGGAGATCTAAGAACCTGTATATCAGGCCATCCCATGTATGCCAGAGTTCTTGCTGTTATACAAGAAAGAATGTTCATATATTAGATTTTTCTCAAAGTAAAAACAAAAACAAAAATCTTTATCAATCCTTTGCATTCTGACTTCAATATCACTAGTTTATTGAACCTGCCTATAATGGCATCAATGAGG